>NW_027362001.1:8207500-9642195 GCF_039654945.1 Dendrobates tinctorius
AAAAAAAAAAAAAAATAAAAAGCCAAAAAAATTATGCAAACATAACAACATACATACCGTAAGGTGACAAGGAGCCTTTCTTCGGGAGGAATGGCACGCCGGAGCTGAGTGTCCCTTCTCCGGATGTTTCCTTCAACCATACCCAGCAAGTCAAGGAAGCTTTCCTGGGACATCCGTGTATAGTCAGCAAATTTCTCCGGGTTTTCCTGTAGCTCGCTGTACAGCGTGTGATATGCTCCACGGCTTGGCCGGAGTTCGATGATTGGATGCCTCCAAAACCTACGCCGCTGCCGTCTCTGCTGTCTCTCCCTCTCCCTTTCTTGCTGGCAACAAAAGACATACGCCTGAGACAGCGCAATGTCAAGATCCAGCTTGAAGCGGAAATTATCCAGACGCAAGTCCATCTTGACACCGGAAACAGCAGCAAAATCTGATGAATTCAGCAGTACAGGGTCTATAAAACATTCCAATGAAACACGCCCACTGGTGACCCATTGGTGGTCAAAGATTTTGCTATTGTGAAATGTCACACCTAAAAACGCATGCGCATAAAAAACGCAACCGCATGCAAAAACGCATGTAAAACGCAAGTAACACTGCGTTATTTTGACGCATCAGCGTGCGCATAAAGAAAAAAAAACGCACATTTGTTTTGCGTTTTTCTTTGCGTTTTTTATGCGCACGATGCGCTGCGCAAAAAAACGCTAATGTGAAACTAGCCTAAGGGTAACCACTGGTCTAGTTGGTAATACTTTCTGAAAGACTGGGTAATTTAGTAGGACCTTTCAGTGCTTCTGTATTATATTCCTGAGAAAGTGCCATTTTGGGAAGAAAAGGTTGTGATGAAATTAGTGGTATAGTATTCATCTGTAGATTTTTTATTGTCTGTCCCATGTATTAAACTACTTTGTGAAATTCCCTTTGCCTCTGAGTATGCTTTTTTTTACTAATTTTTTAGGGCATTCACGCTCTAAAAATCTCTCTCTTAGACATTTACTTTGACATTTCTGTCCTTGTGTGGTCAGTGCGGATACATTGGAAAACCTGGTCTTTTTCTTCCTCCTTTGTGATAGTGTTTGACTAGTGTGACCAACTTTTTACTATTGAGGCTGCCTATGAAGCATCAGTAGTAAAAAGATCTGTTAAAAATAATTAAAAAAAATAAAAAATCGTGTCATTCTCACCTTCTGACGTCCCACGCAGCGTTCCCGATCATCGCGATGCTCCTGGCAGGTCCCGTTCCCATTTGATGACATCGCAGTCTCGCGTCACTGCTATGGTATCGCGAGACTGCGACGTCATCAAAGGTCATTGTCACAATGCATCACTTGGAACGGGACCTGCCCGGAGCATTGCTGAGGCCTGGTGACGCTGCGAGGGACATCGGAAGGTGAGATTATCACCATTTTTTTATTTTAATTCTATTTTTTACAGGTATATGGTACCCAGAGCCTGGAGGAGAATCTCCTCTCTTCCAAACAGTGGGTACAATCCGCAAATGTTCTGCTTACTTTTCGCATGGTGAGCATAGCCTCATGCGGAAAGAAGGCAGAACAATGCATTCCTATGTGTGCGGAATTCCCGCGATTCCGCACAAAGAATGAGCATGCTGCGTATCTTTCTGCAATGCAATTCCGCCATGGAAAAATCCACAGCATTAGGAAAGCATGAGCGGAATGCTATATGATTGCATGGGATGCTATTTTTTGCGGCAAAATCGCACGTTGAAAATCGCAGCGAAAACGCAAAAAAATGCTACGTGTGAACACAGCCTTAGGGTGTGTGCACACGCTGTGGATTATGCTGCGAATCCGCAGCAGTTTTGGCCCTGCGGACCCGCAGCAGTTTCTGCTGCGGTGTACACTACCATAATATCCTATAGATATCAAAAACCGCAGTGCAGATTTTTCCACGCGGATTTGCTACGTTTTCTAAACCGCAGAAAAAATTGACATGTCAAATCTTTCTGCGGATTCGGCTGCAGTTTACCATCTCCTCCACTGTAGAGATGATAGACCGCAGGGCAAAACCGCAGGCTAATCCACAGGTAAAACTGCAGGTCTTTTGACCTGCAGATTTATCTACGAATTTTACAATATCCTCGCAGCCTAATCCACAGAGCATTCCACAGCGTGTGCACGTACACAAATGCCTGCCTCTTAACAGCTTCTTTCTTCCTAGGTGCAACTCCTGTGCTGCTGTCTGGGCTTCTCTGTGCAGTGCACTCAGCTTATCAGATGCTTGTTAACCCCTTCTGGTCATGCAAGCTGCGCTAGACTTGAGGAAGTGGACGTCTGATGTACTGATCACTGCAGTAAGAAGCAGGACCGGAACTCCAAGCAGCACAGCACTGAGCACATTGAGTCTCCTCCTCCCCTTGCCCTATCTCTGTTACGTCACTGCATCCCGGATCAAGAGTTGGACATCAGACCGCAGCCACAAATTTCATGTGGCGGCCGTGATTTTTAGCAGCTGACAGCGTGAAGAGGATTACTGATCGTGCGTCCCACTACAGGGTTCGGCCGTTCTGGCATTTTCCAGAAATGCCCGATTGCCAGTCCGGCCCTGGGTGTGATAAGCTGCAGTAATGTGTTTAGCTTTGGATGCAAATGTGGTAGGGGCCGGGCTACGGGGGTGGACTGGTCTCCTGACATACCTGACTTTGGTCAGAAGGAAAACAGCTACGACAACTTCAATTCAGTCTGTTTTTGGAAGCCTTATCTCTCCTGATGCTGGGTATTGTAACCAAGGAGCGTGCATACCCCCCTCCCTACCTGTCTGCTGAGGCTCCCTGGGGGGGCTACATGGGAGGCTGTGTGGGGTCTCATGCTGTACATGGCGAGGATGTGTGAGGTTCATGCTGTACATGGGGAGACTTTGTGGGGTTCATGCTGTACATGGGAAGGCTGTGTGGGGCTCATGCTGTACATGGGGAGGCCAGCCAGATCAGCCATAGCGCCTAGCCAGCCAGATTAGCCATACCGCCTAGCCAGCCAGATCAATGGGGTGACAGATGTTGCAGCCAGATCTCCCTCACGTCCGGCACTCGCCGCCTTCACTTTATGTGTACGGCCTGGAGAGGACGCATTAGGCTTCTCCAAAACAAATATGACACAATGTACAAATTCAGGTACAATTTGCTGTTACATGTTGGCACTAACCTTCTAAGCCCAAGGGAAGGGCAGTCCTGCAGCCATGGTTCCCTAGAGGTTTCCACCACAGGGGGTTTTTCCTCTCCTGAGTGCTGAAGGACGATTCTTCGTGAATCGGGGGTTCTGCCATTTTCAGTATCTCTTTCATAGTAATTGGCTGATTCTAAATTTCAGACACTCAAAGAAATAATAATGATGAGATTTGGAATAAAATTCGGTCAATTTAACATCCAATAAAAGTGTTTTGTGTGTTTCTTTCACAATCTTCGGTTGGTGAGATTTTGTTGGGGATCAGGATCCAGCATCTATGATCAAGCCATGAAGCCAGATATGAAGTCAGAGCAATTTAACCCTGCGCTGGAAGACAGGACGGAGCAGAGATGACAAAGTGTGACTGCACAATTAGCACAAGTTCACACTCTTCCTCCCATTCAGATACACGAGGGGATTCAGGGCCGAGTTGGGACTAAAAAGCAGCCCTGGCACACAAAATTCACCAGCCCACATACAATAAGTGTCCTCAACCCAAATCGTAGAACACTGATAGGTCATGTAGGATTTTGCTTTATCCGTTACCAGGGCCGAAACAAAGTATTTTGGGTGCCCAAGGCAGATGAAGCCTAAGGCGCCCATTTTGCATTTCTACCCAGCTAATTCTTCCCTTTTCCGTTAGGTCTATTACATCATGTGATTAATAACTGATGAGCTGAATCCTTCTAAGTCAGGCCCATATACATTTGTATGTGATGAACCTACAACTCCCAGTATGTCCTTAACAATGGTAAGGAGATGCAGGGAGTTATCAGTCTTTATCAGTCTGTGGACTATACAGGAACCATAGTACTGATGAGACGCAGTCAGTACCAATAGTTAAAAATGTACATCCTGGTACCTTATAGGTGACCTCTTCTCAGATTGAGTCTTTTCTTTCTCTTAGGCCTGTTTCACACTTCAGTTTTCTGGCGTTAGTCAAAATCCGCCAGTGTGCAAAAATGGATCCGTTTCCGTTTTGTGGCAAACGGATGCAACTGGATCCGTTTTTTGTACTGATCCGCTTTAGACGCTAGTGCATGAAATTTAAAGTAAGGCCTGTTTCACGAGAGAGAGAGATTTAGCTGCCAGAATGGGATTTGGGGCTAAATATCATGAAAGGACATTCATTCGGGCATGCTCAGTATAAAAAGGAGGATCCGTTGGCGGATTCCGTCAATTAACGGTTGGCAACGGATCCACCGCCTTTTCTCATCCACATCTCGCTTCTTAAGGCCCCTTTCACACTCCAGTCTTTTGCAATCAGTCACAATCCGTCAAAGTGTTCAGATCCGTCAAGTGGACGGATCCTGAGTATATTGCAAAAAACTGATGCACTGGACCCGTTTTTTTGACTGATCCGTTGTAGCAGCCTTGCTGTAGGAATTAAAGAAACAGAATTCTGGAGTGAGAGAGAGAGAGAAGGATTTTGTGCCAGAATAGAAAAAGCAGACGCAGAGGTTAAAATAAAGGAAGAAAAATGATTCCGGGCATGCTCAGTTTTAAAAGACGGAATCCGTCGCTATCCGACTTTTCAACGTACACAAAAAACGTTCATCTGTCCGTTGTCTCCGGCCGATGGACAGAGCTTTTCTGACGGATCCGTTGGACGACAGATGAAACGTGTGGCCATCCGTCACAATCTGTCACTAATACAAGTCTATGAGAAAAAAACGGATTCAGCATGAAAAAATGATGGAAAGCCAAAATTATAAATATATATATATATATTGCATACCAAATTATAATGTGATGACATAAAAATCTGAATAATAAATATATCAATACATCTTGCCAAAATTAGTATAATATAAACACAAAAAATAGAATAAAAAATATATATCAAAAAGTGCTAAGTGCTAAAATATAAAATCTGAATATATACATTAAATAAATCAATACATCTTGCCAAAATTTGTATAATATCAGCACCAGAAAAAATAAAAAATATGTAAAAAAAATGCTAAGTGCTAAAATATATCGCACAAAAAATTTTTAATAAATTTTTTTCGCTCAAAAAACTTTTTTCTATTAATAATGTGTAAGTTAAATATATAGTGTAGTCAATAATATTGTGAAAAGTACTACCATAATATTCTAAAAATTGCACTAAAAAGTGCTATAGTGCTGTAAAACAAAAATTGTGCAAAAGTGAAAAGTATTGCAAGATATAGAATTAAATCCAATGTAAATGATTCAGTACTATAAAGTTCTAGAGGACAAAACATACAATGCACATTGAAAATAAATGAACATACAAGTATAACTAAGGCCGGTTTCACATTAGCGCATTTTCAGCGCACGCACGGCCGGGGGTAGCTCCGCCCCCGATCCGGCTCTCTGCCCGGCGTGCCCGCCCCTTCCTTGTAGCGCCGCCTCCTAGCGGACAGCGGCGCCTGCGATCGGCGCACCCTATCTTTAGCATAGGGTGCGCCGATCGTGCGCAGGCCGTGCGCTAGTTGCGCTTTGACCTGCGCTGCGCACTTTTGACGGTGCGCCGTGCGCGCCAAAATCAAACTTTTCGGATTTTGGCGCGCACGGCGCACCGTCAAAAGTGCGCAGCGCAGGTCAAAGCGCAACTAGCGCACGGCCTGCGCACGATCTGCGCACCCTATGCTAAAGATAGGGTGCGCCGATCGCAGGCGCCGCTGTCCGCTAGTAGGCGGCGCTACAAGCAAGGGGCGGGCACGCCGGGCAGAGAGCCGGCTCGGGGGCGGAGCTACCCCCGGCCGTGCGCGCGCTGAAAATGCGCTAATGTGAAACCAGCCTAAGAAATAATGTTCTACAAAAAGTACTGCAATGATATAGATTAATTGCAGAGTACTGCAAAATATGAGGGATAAATACAAATGAAAGTTTACGTATACTAAAATATGCCAAGATATAAATTACTATAATATGACCCAGTAATATAAGGTGCTATAGTGCTAAACCGCCATACACATTAAGTTTGGAGTTGTGACCAAGCTCACCCCAGCGAAGAGCGCTTGACACTGGACGCCAGAGTCCGTGGCTGCACGGGTACAACAGTCCCAGCAGCCAAATCCGGAGGGCAGGAGACTGCCGGCCTCCTGACCCCATCACACACCTGAACGCACAGCAGCATACCAGAGCCAGAGCCACCACGATGGAGTGACACCTGTGAAAGGCTCAAGCTGCCTGCCATACAGGCAAGGACTAAAGAACCGTAAGGAACAGAGGACTGAGAATAGCTTTAGACTTCATGGGACAGCGTAGAAAGGAGGCCTCCAACCCATCTGGCTTAGTGGATCCTAAATTGCTTCCAGGCTGGCTGGATCTCCATTACCATCTGTACTCAGAGCCCTGGTTTGCAACTCAAAATGTGAGTAAAAGCGTAAAGACTGCACCCCGCTGTATTCTCCTGTTTATTTGCTGCGTCACCTCAGCCCTGCATTACATCCATCATCACCATCTTTTATAACATAATTGCCCTGGGACTTAGCTCTACCTGTGGAGAGCTGTACCAACTCTGCTGCATCACCATCAGCCTCAGCGGTCTTTTTAAGCAGCGTCGGCTATCCCTTGCCGAATACCACAGGTGGCGTCACAAACTATATCTTATATAGGGTCCAGGATCCAGCAGGATGATGAGGAGCTCTCCTAGCCAGCATCCTCTCCCGTTCACGGCATAGCCACGCCCCACCTTGAGATTGTTGATATCTTTCAACAATTTTGGTTCTCAAGTCCTCACAGTTCTCATCTTCTCTTTATGTCTTCCATGCTTAGTGTGGCACAGAGACATACATTGCAAAGATTGAGTCAACTTCTCCCCTTTTTATCTGGTGTCAGGTGTTATTTTCATATTGCCCCCAATTGGCTTTAAATTCTGCCTGGAATCTGCCTTAAAAAGAGCCTCAAAACCACTGCAAAAAGTGAATATAATCCACAGCAATCCTACACAATGATCCCCCACTTATCGCGGGCATTACATTCTAAACCTCCAACACGATAGTTGAAAATCCGCCAAGTAAGAAACTTACATTTATTTTAGCATTTATATATTTTAAGGATTTACAAACCCCTCCCACACACTTATTTACCATTACCAGTCCCTTATTAGTCGGCCCCAGTTCCTTATTAACCTTTTGCACCTTTTTATAAACACTACTTATGTTCTTAAACAAATTCTACATGATGAAGATGATGAATTAGCTGTGTAGTACTGATGATTGAAGGTGATGAAAATGGGATTAATGTACAGTACTGTACTGCACAGCATGGAAGAGCATTACAGCTCTCCTATTGGCACCACTTCATCAGGAGCTTCTTCAGGTGAGGCAGTAGTATCTTCAGCCTCATCCGTAACTTTTACTACCACTAAATGCGTAACCAACCTCTTGTTCGAGTGATGAACATAGTCATGGAGAGATGCTGGTTCTGCTTCTTATGAACCATACGGAGGTTCTATTCCTCAGCCAATCGATGAAGTACATTGCCCATTATGGCCATGATTACAAGTCGATCAAGTGTTAGGCCAACCTCCTCCTCTTCTTAAACCTGTTGTTCAAACTGTTCCTCATCCTCTTCTTCACTTGCTGAAGGGTGTTTCCGTCTTCAGTAGTCATGTCACTGAAGCCCTCTCCTCCCGGTATTTTCACCAGCTTCACAGCCTAATCCACCGCAGAGTGATACATTTCATCAAGAGAAAGTCTGACACATCATTTTCTTTATGGTTTTTTGAACATTTTTTCAATGTATTTTTTGTTTTTAAATATTTGATAGACTCGAAAAAAACAAGAAGTGGGAGAAAAGGTAGTCACTTATTAAAGAGACAAATAGAAGAATATTTACCGTATACACTCGTGTATAAGCTGAGTTTTTCAGCACTTTTTTGTGCTGAAAACACCCCCCTTGGCTTATACACGAGTCACGGTCCCAGAAAGCCGGCAGAGGAGGGGAGCAGCAGGTCACAGAGGCCACCAGCTTCCAGCACACCATACTCACATGTCTGCACGCCTCTCCGCTCCCTTAGGCGTGGAGCGCATATTCATTACCATAATGAGCAGTACCACGTGATCACTCGACAGGAAGAGCTGCAGGCTCCGGCAGCCAGAACGAGCTGCAAAGCCAGCAGGGAGGTAAAAAGGATGGTTTTACCAGTTATAGGGCGTGCTGGGTCTGCTGGACAATTGTTTCTCCAAGGATCATTGTGGATACAGGGACCTCATTGCCTACTGATCAGGCACCAGGAAGCCCTGGATGAGATCTGGAGTTTCCGCTGTGGAGTCTCTGATACTTGCCTGGAGTTCATCCTGAGCCCTATATACAGTATGGGAGAGGACATGGGGGGGCTCTGTAGGGAGAGGACATGGGGGGGCTCTGTAGGGGGAGGACATGGGGGGGCATGGGGGAACATGGGGGCTCTGTAGGAGGGACATGGGGGGGCTGTGCAGGGGGGGGTAAATGGGGAGGCTGTGTAGGGGAGGACATGGGAGACTGTGCTGGGGGGGTACATGGGGAGGCTGTGTAGGGGAGGACATGGGGGGCACACGGGGGGCTGTGCAAGGGGAGAACATGAGGGCTCTGTAGGGAGTGTACTGTGGGACTGTGCAGGGGGAGGACACATGGGTCTCCTTACACTGTTTTATGATGTGGCTCTATGCAGGGCAGTGGTGGAGGTTCTGTCATGTCGGACGCTGTTCACACCACAGCGTCCGGCAGGCAGAGGTGGTTCCACCTCCAACCACTATAGCCTCAGTGGCGCCGGCCTGATCTTCAGGCTCTCGGGGGTTAATCCTGCTGGAGACCAGGTTGGATGGTTAGTCACGCCCACGGTCTTTAAATAGTCATGCTGGCCTATGGGCGTCGCCGATTATAGCTTGTGTTTCATACCAAGTGGTTCCGGTCTGGAGTGGAGGTGTTGCAGAGAGAGAGATTCGTATCTGGTGTCGTATGATCCGTCGTTATCCTTTCTCCTTCCCATATTTGTGTTTAGTTGTGCCCTGTTCACATTACTGTATATTCCTGTGTGTGTGCGGCGCAGTGCAGTTTAAGTTCTCCCTGTCTGTCATTATTTGTGTGGGGGCTTTGGTGGTGTGTCTCCTCACTGGGTGGAGGGTGGAGGGTTAAGTGCAGGGCTGAGCAGGAGACAAGGAAAGGTTGGTGGCTCAGGCATTTGCACCATCAGCAAAAACCCTGGGTTGAGGGTCAGACTGGGTTTCCCCTAGTTATAGGGACATCACAGGGCCCCCGGGTATTACAGCCTTAGTGGGACTAAGCCCCACGTGACATTATAATCGGCCTTCAGTTTTTCAGGAGTCCATGGTTCCATTAGATTCCATAACCCGCCAGTTGGCGGCGCTGTCCTTACAGGTCTCCGAGTTGAAAGGGGCAGTTCAGCAGCAGGGCCTGGTAGTAGCGAAGGTGCAAACGGCATCTGCAGGTATCGGTGCAGAGCCGAAGTTTCTGCTGCCAGAACGTTTTTCAGGGGATCGCAGCAAATTTGTCGTATTACGGGAGGCCTGCAAGTTATACTTCCGCATGCGCCCTATCTCCTCAGGTAATGAGGCCCAGCGGGTAGGGCTGGTGTTGTCATTACTGAGTGGTGACCCCCAAGCATGGGCATTTTCCTTACCAGCTGACTCTGCTACATTTCTTTCTGTTGATAATGTTTTTTCTGCCCTCGGACTCATTTATGATGATCCTGACCGACTGGCTCTAGCGGAATCTAAAATCCGCGCGCTCTGCCAGGGGGAGCGCTTGGCAGAGGACTGTTGTTCGGAATTTCGCCGCTGGGCCGTAGACACACAGTGGAATGACCCAGCGCTGCGGAGCCAGTTTATGCATGGGTGTCAGGGAGGGTTAAACAGGCCCTCCTGATGTATGAGACTCCGGCAACGTTGGAGTCTGCCATGAGTTTGGTGATACGTATTGATCGCTGTTTTCGTCAGGGGGCACAGGAGACGCTACTTCTGGGCGAAAGCAGAGGTGCAAGTGTGGTTGAAGTAGATGAGTCCCCTGAACTTATGCAGATTGCTGGCGTGGCACAGGTTAAGCGTCGCGCTCCGGGATTCCGGAAGCCCGGGGCATGTTTCTACTGTGGTAAAAGAGGTCATTATATTAACGTTTGCCCGGTACTACCTAAGAGGGTCACATCGGCGGAAAACTGTTAAGCTCAGAGGGTATGGAGGAGACCCAACTGAGCGTATGCATATCCTCCATGATGGTATCTCAATGTATGCTCCCTGCCAAGGTTATTATCGCGGGCAGAGAGCTACCAATATCAGTGTTTGTGGATAGCGGTTCCGCCACCAATCTCATAGATGAGGAGTTTGCACACACCGCCGGGTTTAAGATTGAAAAACTTCCTCACCCCATACAGGTGGTGACCATTAATGCTGTTCTCCTCCCTCAAGGGGAGATTACAGAGTTTGTGGCAGAGGTGAAACTCCACATTGGGGTCCTACATTCTGAGTCGGTTACATGTAGGGTCCTCCGTAATCTCCCAGCACAAATGGTCCTGGGTTTTCCATGGTTGTCCAGACACAACCCGGTAATTGATTGGAAAACTCAGGACATAGTACAATGGAGTGGTTTTTGCCAAGACAATTGCTTGGCCACATGTGTGTCCGCCGTGACGCCCATTCTGCCGGAGGTTTTGCAGGATTTCGCAGATGTTTTCTCTGAGAAGGGTTGCTCAGAACTGCCTCCACATAGAGCCTATAACTGTGCGATCAGGTTAAAACCCGGGGCCAAATTACCTAAGGCCAGGATGTTTAATATTTCTGGTCCTGAGAGACAAGCTCTGAAAGACTACATCGCGGAGAGTCTGAGCAAAGGACACATCCGGCCTTCGTCCTCGCCTGTAGCCGCGGGGTTTTTCTTCATTAAGAAGAAAGATGGGGGGTTACGCCCGTGTCTGGATTTCCGAGAGTTAAACCAGATTACTATCCGTGATCCTTACCCTATGTCGTTAATCCCGGATTTGTTCAACCAGGTAGCGGGGGCGAAATGGTCGAAATGGTTTTCCAAGCTGGACCTCAGGGGGGCATATAACCTCATAAGGGTCCGTCAGGGGGATGAGTGGAAGACGGCGTTTAACACTCCTGAGGGTCATTTTGAGAGTCTGGTTATGCCGTTTGGGTTGACCACCGCGCCTGCCGTTTTCCAACATTTTATTAATGATGTATTTGCCCATGTCCTGGGGAGATTTGTGATTATATACCTGGATGATATCCTCATTTATTCTAGCGATCGGGACACTCATTTGGAGCATGTCAGGCAGGTGTTACAGTTGCTCCGGGAGAACCAGCTCTATGCTAAGCTGGAAAAATGTTTATTTTTCGTCCAGGAGTTGCCCTTTTTGGGATATATTGTGTCCGCAGCCGGGTTTAAAATGGACACCGCTAAGGTGCAAGCGGTGCTGCAGTGGGAGAGGCCGGAGAGTCTGAAAGCACTCCAGCGGTTCCTTGGGTTTGCGAATTATTATAGGAAGTTTATAAAACACTTTTCGACTATCGCCAAACCGCTCACGGACATGACAAAAAAGGGTGCCGATCTGGCGAACTGGCCTGAGGTGGCTATACGTGCCTTTGAGCGTCTGAAGAATAGTTTTGCTTCAGCCCCCATTCTGGTGCAACCAGACGTGTCTAAACCTTTTGTGGTGGAGGTTGATGCGTCGGAGGTGGGAGTGGGGGCAGTACTGTCTCAAGGCTCGTCCTTGAGCGAGATGCATACATGCGCCTACTTCTCCAAGAAGCTGTCGCCGGCCGAACGGAATTATGATATCGGCAACAGGGAGTTGTTGGCCATCAAACTGGCTTTTGAGGAATGGCGACACTTCTTGGAAGGAGCGGCTCACCAGGTCACAGTCATCACCGACCATAAGAATCTGCTCTATCTGGAGTCGGCCAAGCGTCTGTCTCCTAGGCAGGCTCGCTGGGCATTGTTTTTTACTCGTTTCAATTTTCTGGTGACTTACCGTCCCGGGGCTAAAAACACCAAGGCGGATGCTTTGTCTAGGTGTTTTCCGGGGGGAGAACCTCGGGAAGAGCCGGTACACCCATCCTCCAGAAAGGGGTAGTGGTCTCGGCTCTCACGACGGAGGTAGAGGCGGAGATTGCCGAGGCCCAAGAGGAGGTACCACCAGGACTTCCCGCCAACAAATCATTTGTACCCCTGCATCTTCGGCTTAAGGTGTTGAAGGAACACCACGACTCGGTACTGGCTGGTCATCCAGGGGTGAGGGGCACCTTAGAGCTGGTATCGCGTAGTTTCTGGTGGCCCAAAATCCGTCAGGACGTGGTCTCATACGTGGCAGCTTGCATCACGTGCGCTAGGGCTAAGTCACCCCGTACCCGTCCTGCTGGCACGCTACAGCCTCTGGGGTACCCAATAGGCCATGGACAGAAATCTCCATGGATTTCATCACTGACTTGCCAGCCTCGGCGGGGAACACGGTCATCCTGGTGGTGGTTGACCGTTTTTCAAAGATGGCGCATTTTGTGGCGTTGTCTTCGTTGCCCAATGCTAAGACGTTGGCTCAGGTATTTGTGAAGGAGGTGGTCAGACTCCACGGAGTACCGTCGGACATAGTATCTGATAGGGGTACGCAATTTGTAGCGAGGTTTTGGAAAGCTTTTTGATCACGTTTGGGGATCAAGTTGTCACATTCATCGGCGTTTCATCCACAGTCTAATGGACAAACTGAGCGCATGAACCAAAATCTAGAACAATATTTACGATGCTTTGTGTCCGACAACCAGGAGGAGTGGTCTACTTTCCTTCCTCTGGCCGAATTCGCGTTAAATAATCACCGCCAAGAGTCATCGGGAGAGTCTCCATTCTTTTGTGTTTACGGTCAACATCCTCAGTTTTGTACCTTATGTCAGGGTGACTCGGGGGTGTCCCGGAGGAGGATCAGCTAGGAGCCCAATTGTCATCAGTCTGGAGGCGGGTGAAACAGTGTTTGTTGAGCATGAGTGCCAGGTACAAACGGGTGGCTGATAGTAGACGTGTGCCAGGTCCGGACCTGTGTGTGGGTGAATGGGTGTGGTTAGCTACGAAGAACATAAGACTCAAAGTTCCATCTTTAAAACTGGGTCCAAGGTTTATTGGGCCTTTTAGGATTTCAGCCATCATTAACCCAGTGGCGTATCGGTTGGAACTTCCTGCGGTGTACAAGATACACAACGTGTTTCACAGAGCTTTATTGAAAAAGGTGGTAGGCTCTGTGGACGTGACGCCGATGCCACCTCCAGTCATGGTGGATGGCGATTTAGAATTTGAGGTCGCTAAGGTAGTGGACTCTCGAGTAGTACGCCGTACTCTTCAGTATTTGGTGCACTGGCGGGGGTATGGTCCGGAGGAGAGGTCTTGGGTTCCAGCCTCAGACATACATGCGGATCGGCTGGTCAGTTCTTTTCACCGTCGTCATCCGGACAAGCCGGGTCCTATGAGTCTTGAGGGTCCGGAGGTCCCTCGTAGAAGATGGGGTAATGTCATGTCGGACGCTGTTCACACCACAGCATCCGGCAGGCAGAGGTAGTTCCACCTCCAGCCACTATAGCCTCAGTGGCACCGGCCTGATCTTCAGGCTCTCGGGGGTTAATCCTGCTGGAGACCAGGTTGGATGGTTAGTCACGCCCACGGTCTTTAAATAGTCATGCTGGCCTATGGGCGTCGCCGATTATAGCTTGTGTTTCATACCAAGTGGTTCCGGTCTGGAGTGGAGGTGTTGCAGAGAGAGAGATTCGTATCTGGTGTCGTATGATCCGTCGTTATCCTTTCTCCTTCCCATATTTGTGTTTAGTTGTGCCCTGTTCACATTACTGTATATTCCTGTGTGTGTGCGGCGCAGTGCAGTTTAAGTTCTCCCTGTCTGTCTTTATTTGTGTGGGGGCTTTGGTGGTGTGTCTCCTCACTGGGTGGAGGGTGGAGGGTTAAGTGCAGGGCTGAGCAGGAGACAAGGAAAGGTTGGAGGATCAGGCATTTGCACCATCAGCAAAAACCCTGGGTTGAGGGTCAGAGAGGGTTTCCCCTAGTTATAGGGACATCACAGGGCCCCCGGGTATTACAGCCTTAGTGGGACTAAGCCCCACGTGACAGGTTCAGTAGGGTCATCAAGCTAATACATACATATATATATATATATAGAGAACTGCAAGAAGATGAAAGTCTAGAAAATTAGAAATAATAACAGCAGAGTTAGTAGTAGACTGAAAATTAGATCTTTGACTGTAGTGTGGGCTCTTCGGATGCTTCCGTAATATCAACGACCAAAGGGGCGGCAAATTTTTCGACCGCCCCGGGCGCCACAAACAGTTGCTACGCCACTGAGCTGCAGGAATGTATAATGTGTATAAAGTGCACAGTAATGAATGTTCTAAATATTCACTGTCATTACCAAGAATTATCCGTGTTATATGGCCAGAACAAGATGCAGTGCCACTGACTGCGCGCAGGCAGGTAAATAGGATGGTTTTTTTCTTAACAGGAATCATACATACAAAGATAGGGGATAAGGAGCAATGCATACAATGACAGGGACGGGGGAACCATGCATACCACGGTAGGGATGAGTGGTCAATGCACACCCGGCTTATACTCAAGTCAATAAGTTTACCCAGTTTTTCGTGGCAAAAGTAGGTGCCTCGGCTTATACTTGGGTCGGCTTATACTCGAGTATATACGGTAATAGGTAAAACCTGACAAGAATAAGCAATAATTTGCAGTTAGCCCAATCGTGGGGATAAATAGCTGAGAAATAAATAGTGATTAGTATATCTAAATAAATATATTGCAATTCGCCCAGTACAAAGCTGTGAAAAAAAAATGGTAGTTACTATTTCCATTAAGTTTTGCACTCAACCAGTTGATTAACCAAGAGAGATGGCATGTACCCGAATACAATTCTCCTAGAGGCTGCAAATAAGAGCGGCAGGAAGTAATGGGTTAATTGGTACATAGAACACACAATTGGGTGAAAATATTAAATGGTCATGAGCAATATGTCCTGGCATAAAGAGTATGATTATATCCTTAGTCCATAGTTAATGCTTGGTATAAACGTGCATTCATAAAATAGTCCAATGTCTATAGCCGTGGGGAGAGCTGCCCCGGCCGATGACAGATACACCAAGTACTTTCTCCAATGAGTGGAGGGCTCGTGCCCTGTGAAATAGCGCGCTGAACAGTACAAGGTGATTTCACCATATATAGTTGTATGTGAGTGTTGCTACTCACAATACCTCCGATGGTCTGCGTAGAATCCGGTGACTGCGTTCTGGCTGGTGCAGTAAAAGTCGGACCTGGAAGATGCGGCGATATGCCGAGGTGTAGTGTGAGACCAGCACTCCTGCGCTCCAGCTGTCGGCAGGGATCCGGTCACTCTGGTCGATAGCTGCGTCCCGGCAGATGTGCAGTAGGAGCAGGACCTGTGTGACGCGGTGGATCACGTGGTGCCGCGTAACTGCTGCTAGATGGAGGTACGGGTGGCAAAAAGGGCCGAAACCAACGCGTTTCGGAAAACTCAGCTTCTTTCTTCAGGTCCGGGACATATTGCTTATGACCATTTAATATTTTCACCCAATTGTGTTCTATGTACATATTAACCCTTTACTTCTAGGAGAATTCTATTCGGGTACATGCCATCTCTCCTTGGTTAATCAACTGTTTGAGTGCAATACTTACTATTTCCATTAACCACCATTTTTTTCACAGCTTTGTACTGGGCGAGTTGCAATATATTCATTAAGATATAATAATCACTATTTATTTCTCAGCTATTTATCCCCACGATTGGGCTAACTGCAGTTTATTGTTTATTCTTGTCAGGTTTTACCTATTAAATATTCTTCTATTGGTCTCATTAATAAGTGACTAGCTTTTCTCCCACATCTTGGTTTTTTCAGCGCGAGTCTATCACAAATATTTATAATCCTTTCGATTTCCTTGTGGTTGGTATCTAGAGTCGCAGCAGTTACAAAACCTTTTACACAGGCGCCACTTTATCGCTATCCTTCATTTTTTGTTTTTAACAATTTTTCCCTGGATCTGTAGCTGGATATTTCCTGCTTTTGAATTGCCTCCTATATACAGTATGAGTCTGCACATTGCTTCCTATATACAGTATGAGTCTGCACATAGTCTCCTATATACAGTATGAGGCCGCATATAGCCTCCTACATACAGTATGAGGCCGCATATAGCCTCCTACATACAGTATGAGGCCGCATATAGCCTCCTATATACAGTATGAGCCTGCACATCGCTTCCCATATACAGTATGAGGCCACATATAGCCTCCTGAATACAGTATTTGCCTCCTATATACAGTATGAGGCTGCATTTAGCCTTCTATATACAGTATGAGCCTGCACATCGCTTCCTATATACAGTATGATGCCGCATATAGCCTCCTATATACAGTATGAGCCTGTACTTCGCATCCTTTACAGTATGAGGCCGCATATAGCCTCCTATATACAGTATGAGCACCCACATATAGCCTCCTGAATGCAGTATTTACCTCCTATATACAGTATGAGCCTGCACATTGCTTCCTATATACAGTATAAGCCAGCACATAGCCTCCTATATACAGTAACAAAAAAAAAATGATTGAATGAGAGTAATGGTTTTGGGTCCTTTCTGTAAAAATCGTATGGGTATCATTTTAGTCTTGGTTTTAGTTTTCGGTTTTTAATTATTTTTTCCTGTGCTTATACTCCAGTTCTGTATCTTCGCATCGCAATATATGATCTGGCATGGAATTCATTGTTGAGGGCATTTCAAGATTTTATGAAGAAACACTTCTCTCACAAGAAATCTACGGCTCTTTTCGTACCCATTGGGTCTTCAATATTTCATATTATTTGTTCACATTTTTATTCATTTTTTCTTTTTTTATTTGTTTTTCATTTACATTTTTATTTGTTTTATTTTTATATATATTTTTTTCACTCATTTTTTATTTTTTTCACAATTTTCTTTGTGTATTTGTGCTATGTATTATGCATTATACATAATTGTGTGTATAATTACTTTATGATATATGACATTTGATGTATGTATTGAATGCCATGTGTTATTTTTATGTACATTTGTTTTTTAACAGAGACATGATATATAGTTGTTATAGTTATAAAATTTATTGCTTGCATAGTGTGCTTATAATTGACACATATGTGTGTGCCTTTGCACTCTATGTCAGGCATATTCACTTTAATGGTTCATACACACCGCTATAATTATTTCAGCATCATTATGTTTTATCCCCTCACTTTCAACACTTGCTATCACTTTAAGTAGTGATTATTATTCTTCATAATTATTTTATTTTCTTGTCCTCACTTGAGCGCATGCCCAGTTCTGTCCTCCCTAGGAGCCGTCTGACGTGCTCAGTCTGGTATGTGGCTGTCTCTGGCTGTTTTGCAGCTTGAGTCGCTTTCATGCTGATGAGCGCTGATCATAGACTCCCTGTTCATAGTGGGGACTCAACAGCGCATGCGCCGATAATGCTGTGGACGTTTAGAACTGGATACTATTGACGTCATTGTGGACACTACAGCGCAGGTCCTGAATTTTACAAGCTTTATTAGGGAAAGCGGTTTATTGGTTGACCGCACTATATAAACTAGATCCGGGGCACTTGTAAACCACGCCTCCTGAGGAAGCTGCGGCGTAACGCGCGTAGGGGCGGCAGGTTTTACAGCGACATACACTACACATGTAAGTTGTTACTTTCTAATGCAGTCCTTGTATCTTACTCTGGAATTTGTATAGACAGTTTTTACTCTGTGTACACTTAACGCCTACCAGGCTTATTTGATACAAGGCACTTGTGCACTTTATATTCAGCAGTTTACTCTGGGCACTTATTGTATGCAAAACCTTATCTGGGCATACATATTATATAAATGGGGAGTTTGCTGTTTACTATGCATTCTATTTGTGAAAGGAAAGCAAAGAAACTACATGTTTTATACAGATAAAAACTTTATTAACTGTCAAGGTGCTGGTTTAATTATATTGTGTTTATGTCTGCTGTAACTTGCATTTAGCATTTATGCTCTGTTAATTATTCTAAAAAAATTATTTAGCTTGAAAAACTCCAATTTTGATCTCTTGTGATGCTTAATAGCTGATTTATGAGATTTTTTTTGCTACTATATTTCCAGTGAGTTGAGCCTTTGAAGAATTTTTTCCAGTATTTGGGATATATTTGTACTTTATCCTATATACAGTATGAGCCTGTACATCGATTCCTATATACAGTATGAGGCTGCAAATAGCCTCCTATATACAGTATGAGCCCACATAGCCTCCTGTATACAGTATGAGGCCGCATACAGAGTTCTATATACAGTATGAGCCTGCACATTGCTTCTATATACAATATGAGCCCACATAGCCTCCTATATACAGTATGAGCCTGCACATCGCTTCCTATATACAGTATGAGGCCACATATAGCCTCCTATGTACGGTATGAGCCTGCACATCGCTTCCTATATACAGTATGAGGCTGCATATAGCCTCCTATATACAGTATGAGCACCCACATATAGCCTCCTGAATACAGTTTTTGCCTCCTATATACAGTATGAGCCTGTACATCACTTCCTATATACAGTATGAGGCCGCATATAGCTTCCTATATACAGTATGAGCACCCACATATAGCCTCCTATGTACAGTATGAGCCTGCGCATTGCTTCCTATAAACAGTATGAGCATCCACATAGCCTCCTATATACAGTATGAGCCTGCACATCGCTTCCTATAAACAGTATGAGCCTGCAAATCGCTTCCTATATATAGTATGAGCCCACATATAGCCTACTGAATACAGTATTTGCCTCCTATATACAGTGTGAGTCCCCATATAGCTTTCTATATACAGTATGAGCCTGCACATCGCTTCCTATATACAGTATGAGCACCCACATATAGCCTCCTGTATACAGTATGATGCTGCATATAGCCTCCTATATACAGTATGAGGCCGCATATAGCCTCCTATATACAGTATGAGCCTGTACTTCGCTTCCTATATACAGTATGAGGCCGCATATAGCCTCCTATATACAGTATGAGCACCCACATATAGCCACCTGAATGCAGTGTTTACCTCCTATATACAGTATGAGCCTGCACATCGCTTCCTTTATACAGTATGAGCACCCACATATAGCCTCCTGCATACAGTATGAGCCTGCACATTGCTTTCTATATACAGTATGAGCCTGCACATAGCCTCCTATATACAGTATGAGCCTGTACATCGCTTCCTATATACAGTATGAGGCTGCATATAGCCTCCTATATACAGTATGAGCCCACATAGCCTCCTGTATACAGTATGAGGCCGCATATAGCCTTCTATACACAGTATGAGGCCACATATAGTCTCCTATATACAGTATGAGCCTGCACATTACTTCCTATATACAATATGAGCCCACATAGCCTCCTATATACAGTATGAGCCTGCAAATCACTTTCTATATACAGTATGAGGCCACATATAGCCTCCTATGTACGGTATAAGCCTGCGCATCGCTTCCTATATACAGTATGAGGCCGCATATAGCCTTCTATATACAGTATGAGCATCCACATATAGCCTCCTATGTACAGTATGAGCCTGCGCATTGCTTCCTATAAACAGTATGAGCATCCACATAGCCTCCTATGTACAGTATGAGCCTGCAAATCGCTTCCTATATACAGTATGAGCCCACATATAGCCTCCTGAATAGTGTTTGCCTCCTATATACAGTGTGAGTCCCCAAATAGCCTCCTATATACAGTATGAGCACTCACATATAGCTTCCTGAATACATTGTTTGCCACCTTATTGCCTCCTATATACAGTGTGAGTCCCCATATAGCTCCTATATACAGTATGGGGCCCCTATATAGCATCCCATATCTAACTGCATTTACCTTGGTATCATTAATTTTCTATGAGACTGCTCTGTTCTCATATTGTGCATTTATGCATTTAGTAGGGCTTAATGGAATGATTGCGCTTGTTACACATCAACTCTAGATGCGCTCACTTATTAGACTTTGGTTGGGGCAACTTTAAAATATAATAATGATAATGGTCCTGTCTAGTGACAAGTTTATTTTAGAGGCTTCTGGAGAAAGGCACAATACCAGTCATTCAAGGGTTAATTCTTTGGAACACTGAGAGGGACTTTCTAGCCAATGAATCCACAGTATAAAACACCTGTGATAACTATGGCAACTGCGCTGATGTCATAAACACATGCATCTATGATGCAGGAGAAGATTCCAGAACCACAAGTCATTCAGCCGTAGACGGAGCCATACTTGATGTGTCTGGAGACCTGGAGCTTCATCACTCCACAATGGGAGGAAGGGGACACCGCCTAGCCAGCCAGATCAGCCATAGTGCCTAGCCAGCCAGATCAGCCATACCGCCTAGCCAGCCAGATCAATGGGGTGACAGATGTTGCAGCCAGATCTCCCTCACGTCCGGTACTGGCCGCTTTCACTTTATGTATACGGCCTGGAGAGGTCGCATTAGGCTTCTCCAAAACAAATATGACACAATGTACAAATTCAGGTACAATTTGCTGTTACATGTTGGCACTAACCTTCTAAGCCCAAGGGAAGGGCAGTCCTGCAGCCATGGTTCCCTAGAGGTTTCCACCACAGGGGGTTTTTCCTCTCCTGAGTGCTGAAGGACGATTCTTCGTGAGTCGGGGGTTCTGCCATTTTCAGTGTCTCTTTCATAGTAATTGGCTGATTCTAAATTTCAGACACTGAAAGAAATAATAATGATGAGATTTGGAATAAAATTCGGTCAATTTAACATCCAATAAAAGTGTTTTGTGTGTTTCTTTCACAATCTTCGGTTGGTGAGATTTTGTTGGGGATCAGGATCCAGCATCTATGATCAAGCCATGAAGCCAGATATGAAGTCAGAGCAATTTAACCCTGCGCTGGAAGACAGGACAGAGCAGAGATGGCAAACTGTGACTGCACAATTAGCACAAGTTCACACTCTTCCTCCCATTCAGATACGTGAGGGGAATCAGGGCCGAGTTGGGACTAAAAAGCAGCCCTGGCACACAAAATTCACCAGCCCACATACAATAAGTGTCCTCAACCCAAATCGTAGAACACTGATAGGTCATGTAGGATTTTGCTTTATCCGTTACCAGGGCTGATACAAAGTATTTTGGGTGCCCAAGGCAGATGAAGCCGAAGGCGCCCATTTTGCATCTCTACCCAGCTAATTCTTCCCTTTTCCATTAGGTCTATGACATCATGTGATTAATAACTGATGAGCTGAATCCTTCTAAGTCAGGCCCATATACATTTGTATCTCATGAACCTACAACTCCCAGTATGTCCTTAACAATGGTAAGGAGATGCTGGGAGTTATCAGTCTTTATCAGACAGTGGACTATACAGGAACCATAGTACTGATGAGACGCAGTCAGTACTAATAGCTAAAAATGTACATCCTGGTACCTTATAGGTGACCTCTTCTCAGATTGAGTCTTTTCTTTCTCTTAGGCCTGTTTCACACTTCAGTTTTCTGGCGTTAGTCAAAATCCGCCAGTGTGCAAAAACGGATCCGTTTCCGTTTTGTGGCAAACGGATGCAACTGGATCCGTTTTTTGTACGGATCCGCTTTAGACGCTAGTGCATGAAATTTAAAGTAAGGCCTGTTTCACGAGAGAGATTTAGCTGCCAGAGTGGGATTAGGGGTTAAATATCATGAAAGGACATTCATTCAGGCATGCTCAGTATAAAAAGGAGGATCCGTTGGCGGATTCCGTCAATTAACGGTTGGCAATGGATCCACCGCCTTTTCTCATCCACATCTCGCTTCTTAAGGCCCCTTTCACACTCCAGTCTTTTGCAATCAGTCACAATCCGTCAAAGTGTTCAGATTCGTCAAGTGGACGGATCCTGCGTATATTGCAAAAAACTGATGCACTGGATCCGTTTTTATGACTGATCCGTTGTAGCAGCCTTGCTGTAGGAATTAAAGAAACAGAATTCTGGAGCGAGAGAGAGAGAGAGGGATTTTGTGCCAGAATAGAAAAAGCAGCCGCAGGGGTTAAAATAAAGGAAGAAAAATGATTCCGGGCATGCTCAGATTTAAAAGACGGAATCCGTCACTATCCGACTTTTCGACGTACACAAAAAACGTTCATCTGTCCGTTGTCTCTGGCCGACGGACAGAGATTTTCTGACGTATCCGTTGGACGACGGATGAAACGTGTGGCCATCCGTCACAATCTGTCACTAATACAAGTCTATGAGAAAAAACGGATCCAGCATGAAAAAATGATGGAAAGCCAAAATTATAAATATATATATTGTATACCAAATTATAATGTGATGACATAAAAATCTGAATAATAAATATATCAATAGATCTTGCCAAAATTAGTATAATATAAACACAAAAAATAGAATACAAAATATATATCAAAAAGTGCTAAGTGCTAAAATGTAAAATCTGAATACATACAATAAATAAATCAATACATCTTGCCAAAATTTGTATAATATCAGCACCAGAAAAAAATAAATACAAAATATGTAAAAAAAAAATGCTAAGTGCTAAAATATATCGCTCAAAAAACTTTTTTCTATTAATAATGTGTAAGTTAAATATATAGTGTAGACAATAATATTGTGGAAAGTACTACCATAATATTCTAAAAATTGCACTAAAAAGTGCTATAGTGCTGTAAAACAAAAATTGTGCAAAAGTGAAAAGTATTGCAAGATATAGAATTAAATCCACTGTAAATGATTCAGTACTATAAAGTGCTAGAGGACAAAACATACAATGCACATTGAAAATAAATGAATATACAAGTATAACCAAGAAATAATGTTCTACAAAAAGTACTGCAGTGCTATGGATGAATTGCAGAGTACTGCAAAATATGAGGGATAAATACAAATGAAAGTTTACATATACTAAAATATGCCAAGATATAAATTACTATAATATGACCCAGTAATATAAGGTGCTATAGTGCTACACCGCCATACACATTAAGTTTGGAGCTGTGACCAAGCTCACCCCAGCGAAGAGCGCTTGACACTGGACGCCAGAGTCCGTGGCTGCACGGGTACAACAGTCCCAGCAGCCAAATCCGGAGTGCAGGAGACTGCAGGCCTCCTGACCCCATCACACACCTGAACACACAGCAGCATACTAGAGCCAGAGCCACCACGAAGGAGTGACACCTGTGAAAGGCTCAAGCTGCCTGCCATACAGGCAAGGACTAAAGAACCCTAAGGAACAGAGGACTGAGCATAGCTTTAGACCTCATGGGACAGCGCAGAAAGGAGGCCTCCAACCCATCTGGCTTAGTGGATCCTAAATTGCTTCCAGGCTGGCTGGATCTCCATTACCATCTGTTCTCGGTGCCCTGGTTTGCAACTCAAAATGTGAGTAAAAGCGTAAAGACTGCACCCCGCTGTGTTCTCCTGTTTATTTGCTGCATCACCTCAGCCCTGCATTACATCCATCATCACCATCTTTTATAATATAATTGCCCTGGGACTTAGCTCTACCTGTGGAGAGCTGTACCAACTCTGCTGCATCACCATCAGCCTCAGCGGTCTTTTTAAGCAGCGTCGGCTATCCCTTGCCGAATACCACAGGTGGCGTCACAAACTATATCTTATATAGGGTCCAGGATCCAGCAGGATGATGAGGAGCTCTCCTAGCCAGCGTCCTCTCCCGTTCACGGCATAGCCACGCCCCACCTTGAGATTGTTGATATCTTTCAACAATTTTGGTTCTCAAGTCCTCACAGTTCTCATCTTCTCTTTATGTCCTCCATGCTCAGTGTGGCACAGAGACATACATTGCAAAGATTGAGTCAACTTCTCCCCTTTTTATCTGGTGTCAGGTGTTATTTTCATATTGACCCCAATTGGTTTTAAATTCTGCCTGGAATCTGCCTTAAAAAGAGCCTCAAAACCACTGCAAAAAGTGAATATAATCCACAGCAATCCTACACAATGATCCCCCACTTATCGCGGGCATTACATTCTAAACCTCCAACACGATAGTTGAAAATCCGCCAAGTAAGAAATTTACATTTATTTTAGCATTTATATATTTTAAGGATTTTCAAACCCCTCCCACACTCTTATTTATCATTACCAGTCCCTTATTAAACGGCCCCAGTTCCTTATTAACCTTTTGCACCTTTTTATAAACACTACTTATGTTCTTAAACAAATTCTACATGATGAAGATGATGAATTAGCTGTGTAGTACTGATGATTGAAGGTGATGAAAATGGGATGAATGTACAGTACTGTACTGCACAGCATGGAAGGGCATTACAGCTCTCCTATTGGCACCACTTCATCAGGAGCTTCTTCAGGTGAGGCAGTAGTATCTTCAGCCTCATCCGTAACTTTTACTACCACTAAATGCGTAACCAACCTCTTGTTCGAGTGATGAACATAGTCATGGAGAGATGCTGGTTCTGCTTCTTATGAACCATACGGAGGTCCTATTCCTCAGCCAATCGATGAAGTACATTGTCCATTATGACCATGATTACAAGTCGATCAAGTGTTAGGTCAACCTCCTCCTCTTCTTAAACCCGTTGTTCAAACTGTTCCTCATCCTCGTCTTCACTTGCTGAAGGGTGTTTCCGTCTTCAGTAGTCATGTCACTGAAGCCCTCTCCTCCCGGTATTTTCACCAGCTTCACAGCCTAATCCACCGCAGAGTGATACATTTCATCAAGAGAAAGTCTGACACTTCATTTTCTTTATGGTTTTTTGAACATTTTTTCAATATATTTTTTGTTTTTAAATATTTGATAGACTTGAAAAAAACAAGAAGTGGGAGAAAAGGTAGTCACTTATTAAAGAGACAAGTAGAAGAATATTTACCGTATACACTCGTGTATAAGCCGAGTTTTTCAGCACTTTTTTTGTGCTGTAAACACCCCCCTTGGCTTGTATACGAGTCACGGTCCCAGAAAGCCGGCAGAGGAGGGGAGCAGCAGGTCACAGAGGCCACCAGCTTCCAGCACACCATACTCACATGCCTGCACGCCTCTCCGCTCCCTTAGGCGTGGAGCGCATATTCATTACCTTAATGAGCAGTACCACGTGATCACTCGACAGGAAGAGCTGCAGGCTCCGGCAGCCAGAACGAGCTGCAAAGCCACCAGGGAGGTAAAAAGGATGGTTTTACCAGTTATAGGGCGTGCTGGGTCTGCTGGACAATTGTTTCTCCAAGGATCATTGTGGATACAGGGACCTCATTGCCTACTGATCAGGCACCAGGAAGCCCTGGATGAGATCTGGAGTTTCCGCTGTGGAGTCTCTGATACTTGCCTGGAGTTCATCCTGAGCCCTATATACAGTATGGAAGAGGACATGGGGGGGCTCTGTAGAGAGAGGACATGGGGGGGCTCTGTAGGGGATTTCATGGGGGGGCTCTGTAGGGGAGGACATGGGGGGCCTCTGTAGGGGAGGACATGGGCTGTGCAGGGGAGGACATGGGGGGCTGTGCATGGGAGGACATGGGGGCTGTGTATGGGAGAACATGGGGGCTCTGTAGGAGGGACATGGGGGGGCTGTGCAGGGGGGGTAAATGGGGAGGCTGTGTAGGGGAGGACATGTGGGGCTGTGCAGGGGGGTACACGGGGGGGCTGTGCAAGGGGAGAACATGAGGGCTCTGTAGGGAGTGTACTGTGGGTCTGTGCAGGGGAGGACACGTTGGTCTCCTTACACTGTTTTATGGTGCGGCTCTATGCAGGGCAGTGGTGGAGGTTCAGTAGGGTCATCAAGCTAATACATACATACACTCACTGGCCACTTTATTAGGTACACCTGTCCAACTGTGTGTTAAGACTTAATTTCTAATCAGCCAATCACATGGCGGCAACTCAGTGCATTTAGGCATGTAGACATGGTCAAGACAATCTCCTGCAGTTCAAACCGAGCATCAGTATGGGGAAGAAAGGTGATTTGAGTGCCTTTGAACGTGGCATGATTGTTGGTGCTAGAAGGGCTGGTCTGAGAATTTCAGAAACTGCTGATCTACTGGGATTTTCACGCACAACCATCTCTAGGGTTTACAGAGAATGGTCCGAAAAAGAAAAAAAATCCAGTGAGCGGCAGTTCTGTGGCCAGAAATGCCATGTTGATGCCAGAGGTCAGAGGAGAATGGGCAGACTGGTTCGAGCTGATAGAAAGGCAACAGTGACTTAAATTGCCACCCGTTACAACCAAGGTAGGCAGAAGAGCATCTCTGAACGCACAGTGCGTCGAACTTTGAGGCAGATGGGCTACAGCAGCAGAAGACCACACTGGGTACCACTCCTCTCAGCTAAGAACAGGAAACTGAGGCTACAATTTGCACAAGCTCATCGAAATTGGACAGTAGAAGATTGGAAAAACGTTGCCTGGTCTGATGAGTCTCGATTTCTGCTGCGACATTCGGATGGTAGGGTCAGAATTTGGCGTAAACAACATGAAAGCATGGATCCATCCTGCCTTGTATCAACGGTTCAGGCTGGTGGTGGTGGTGTCATGGTGTGGGGAATTTTTTCTGGGCACTCTTTGGGCCCCTTGGTACCAATTGAGCATCGTTGCAACGCCACAGCCTACCTGAGTATTGTTGCTGACCATGTCCATCCCTTTATGACCACAATGTACCCAACATCTGATGGCTACTTTCAGCAGGATAATGCGCCATGTCATAAAGCTCGAATCATCTCAGATTGGTTTCTTGAACATGACAATGAGTTTACTGTACTCAAATGGCCTCCTCAGTCACCAGATCTCAATCCAATAGAGCATCTTTGGGATGTGGTGGAACGGGAGATTCGCATCAGGGATGTGCAGCCGACAAATCTGCGCCAACTGTGTGATGCCATCATGTCAATATGGTCCAAAATCTCTGAGGAATGCTTCCAGCACCTTGTTGAATCTCTGCCACGAAGAATTGAGGCAGTTCTGAAGGCAAAAGGGGGTCCAACCCCTTACTAGCATGGTGTACCTAATAAAGTGGCCAGTGAGTGTATATATATATATAGAGAGAGAGAGAGAGAACTGCAAGAAGATGAAAGTCTAGAAAATTAGAAATAATAACAGCAGAGTTCGTAGTAGACTCAAAATTAGATCTTTGAGTGTAGTGTGGGCTCTTTGGATGCTTCCGGAATATCAACGACCAAAGGGGCGGCAAATTTTTCGACCGCCCCGGGCGCCACAAACAGTAGCTACGCTACTGAGCTGCAGGAATGTATAATGTGTATAAAGTGCACAGTAATGAATGTTCTAAATTTTCACTGTCATTACCAAGAATTATCCATGTTATATGGCCAGAACAAGATGCAGTGCCACTGACGGCGTGCAGGCAGGTAAATAGGATGTTTTTTTTCTTAACAGGAATCATACATACAAAGATAGGGGATAAGGAGCCATGCATACAATGACAGGGACGGGGGAAACATGCATACCACGGTAGGGTAAGTTTACCCAGTTTTTCGTGGCAAAAGTAGGTGCCTCGGCTTATATTCGGGTCGGCTTATACTCGAGTATATACGGTAATAGGTAAAACCTGACAAGAATAAACAATAATTTGCAGTTAGCCCAATCGTGGGGATAAATAGCTGAGAAATAAATAGTGATTAGTATATCTTAATAAATATATTGCAATTCGCCCAGTACAAAGCTGTGAAAAAAATGGTAGTTACTATTTCCATTAAGTTTTGCACTCAACAAGTTGATTAACCAAGAGAGATGGCATGTACCCGAATACAATTCTCCTAGAGGCTGCAAATAAGAGCGGCAGGAAGTAAAGGGTTAATTGGTACATAGAACACACAATTGGGTTAAAATATTAAATGGTCATGAGCAATATGTCCCGGCATAAAGAGTGTGATTATATCCTTAGTCCATAGTTAATGCTTGGTATAAACCTGCATTCATAAAATAGTCCAATGTCTATAGCCGTGGGGAGAGCTGCCCCGGCCGATGACGGATACACCAAGTACTTTCTCCAATGAGAGGAGGGCTCGTGCCCTGTGAAATAGCGCGCTGAACAGTACAAGGTGATTTCACCATATATAGTTGTATGTGAGTGTTGCTACTCACAATACCTCCGATGGTCTGCGTAGAATCCGGTGACTGCGTTCTGGCTGGTGCAGTAAAAGTCGGACCTGGGAGATGCGGCGATGTGCCGAGGTGTAGTGTGAGACCAGCGCTCCTGCGCTCCAGCTGTCGGCAGGGATCCGGTCACTCTGGTCGATAGCTGCGTCCCGGCAGATGTGCAATAGGAGCAGGACCTGTGTGACGCGGTGGATCACGTGGTGCCGTGTAACTGCTGCTAGATGGAGGTACGGGTGGCAAAAAGGGCCGAAACCAACGCGTTTCGGAAAACTCAGCTTCTTTCTTCAGGTCCGGGACATATTGCTTATGACTAGAGTTGAGCGATACCGTCCGATACTTCAAAGTATCGGATCGGAATGGATCGGCCGATCTTTAAAAAAAGTATCGGTATCGCCGATTCCGATACCGGAAGTCCCATTCAAGTCTATGGGACTTCCGGTATCGGAATAAGAAAAACCCTGTTTTTGCCTTGTACAGCCTCTCTGGGGTCTGTGCCGGCCTGCCGGGGGGCTGTGCAGGCTCCGGGGGGCTGTGCCGGCCTGCTGGGGGGCTGTGCAGGCTCCGGGGGGCTGTGCCGGCCTGCCAGGGGGTCTGTGCAGGCTCCGGTGGTCTGTGCCGGCCTGCCGGGGGGCTGTGCCGGCCTGCCGGGGGGCTGTGCAGGCTCCGGTGGGCTGTGCCGGCCTGCCGGGGGGCTGTGACGGCCTGCCGGGGGTCTGTGCAGGCTCCGGGGGGCTGTGCCGGCCTGCCGGGGGGCTGTGCCGGCCTGCCGGTGGTCTGTGCAGGCTCCGGGGGGCTGTGCCGGCCTGCCGGGGGGCTGTGCCGGCTTCGGGGGTCTGTGCCGGCATCGTCCAATGGGACTACAAGTCCCATCGGGCGATGCCTGCTACCATGACAGTGATTGACACATTAGCCAATTATGGGACAGTAGTAGTCCCATCATCCGGCTAATGTGTTGAATGTAAAAAAAAAAAAAAAAAAAAAAAAAAATTACATGCTACATACATACAACATGCATACTACATACATGCTACATTCATACTACATACATGCTACATTCATACTACATAAATACTACATGCAACATACATACTACATACTGTATATACTACATGCATACTACATATATACTACATGCATGCTACATACATACTGCATGCTACATACATACCACATATATACTACATACATACTACATGCATGCTACATACATACCACATACATACTACATACATACTACATGCATGCTACATGCTACATACATAACACATATATACTACATGCATGCTACATACATACTACATATATACTACATGCATGCTACATACTACATATATACTACATGCATGCTACATACTTACTACATGCTACATACATACTACATGCTACATACATACTACATATATACTACATGCATGCTACATACTACATGCTACATATATACTACATGCATGCTACATACATACTACATGCATGCTACATACATACTACATATATACTACATGCATGCTACATACATACTGCATGCTACATGCATGCTACATACATACTACATGCTACATACATACCACATATATACTACATACATACAATACATTCATACAATACATACATAGACATACAGTACATATAACATAGAGTAACATACTTACCAATACTTGTCACATTGTTCCCCGAAGCCATTGTCTTTTCCGGAATAAATATTAACATAACAAACCACAAAAATACTCACCCACGATCCGAAGCAGTCCACGAGTGTGTCCCGCGACGATCTTGGGTAGAGAACTGCAGCATCAGCTGATGCTGCCGTTCTCTACGGGCTGCAGGAATCCAATGACGGAAGGTAGGTATCCATCCGCACTGTATTCCTCCGCCACTTAAAAAAAAAAAAGTCCCTAGTCTCACTTTATGCCATTGCTGTGTGGGAATTTCCCACGCAGCAATGGCATAAAGTGAGACTAGGGACTTTTTTTTTTAAGTGGCGGAGGAATACAGTGCGGAAGGATACCTACCTTCCGTCATTGGATTCCTGCAGCCCGTAGAGAACGGCAGCATCATCTGATGCTGCAGTTCTCTACCCAAGATCGTCGTGGGACACACTCGTGGACTGCTTCGGATCGTGGGTGAGTATTTTTGTGGTTTGTTATGTTAATATTTATTCCGGAAAAGACAATGGCTTCGTGGAACAATGTGACAAGTATTGGTAAGTATGTTACTCTATGTTATATGTACTGTATGTCTATGTATGTATTGTATGAATGTATTGTATGTATGTAGTATATATGTGGTATGTATGTAGCATGTAGTATGTATGTAGTATGTATGTAGCATGCATGTAGCATGCAGTATGTATGTAGCATGCATGTAGTATATATGTAGTATGTATGTAGCATGCATGTAGTATATATGTAGTATGTATGTAGAATGTAGCATGTATGTAGTATGTATGTGGTATGTATGTAGCATGTAGTATGTATGTAGCATGCATGTAGCATGCATGTAGTATGTATGTAGCATGTATGTAGTATGTATGTAGCATGCATGTAACATGTATGTAGTATGTATGTAGCATGTAGTATGTATGTAGCATGTAGTATGTATGTAGCATGCATGTAGCATGTATGTAGTATGTATGTAGCATGCATGTAGCATGCATGTAGTATGTATGTAGCATGTATGTAGTATGTATGTAGCATGCATGTAGCATGTATGTAGTATGTATGTAGCATGTAGTATGTATGTAGCATGTAGTATGTATGTAGCATGCATGTAGTATATATGTAGTATGTATGTAGCATGTAGTATGTATGTAGCATGCATGTAGTATATATTGCATGTAGTATGTATGTAGCATGTAGTATGTATGTAGCATGCATGTAGTATGTATGTAGTATTTTTTTTTTTTTTTTAACATTTAACACATTAGCCGGATGATGGGACTACTCAGTACATTGGCTAATGTGTCAATCACTGTCATGGTAGCAGGCATCGCCAGATGGGACTTGTAGTCCCATCGGACGATGCTTGCACAGACCCCCGGACATCAGCACAGCCCCCCGGCAGGCCGGCACAGCCCCCCGGCAGGCCGGTACAGACCCCCACAGGGTGCACAGACCACCGGCAGGCCGGCACAGCCCCCCGGCAGGCCGGTACAGACCCCCACAGAGTGCACAGACCACCGGCAGGCCGGCACAGCCCCCCGGCAGGCCGGTACAGACCCCGGGCAGTCCACACAGCCCCCGACAGGCCGGCAGAGACCCCCGGAAGGCCCGAAATGACGGCGCATCATGATGCGCACACACCGCGCATCATGATGACGTCAGGCTGTCAATCAACTTTGAACTTCCGATTCCGATGCCGAATTCCGATATTGAAAAAATATCGGAAGTCGGTATCGGAATTCCGATACAGCAAGTATCGGCCGATACCCGATACTTGCGGTATCGGAATGCTCAACACTACTTATGACCATTTAATATTTTCACCCAATTGTGTTCTATGTACATATTAATCCTTTACTTCTAGGAGAATTCTATTCGGGTACATGCCATCTCTCCTTGGTTAATCAACTGTTTGAGTGCAATACTTACTATTTCCATTAACTACCATTTTTTTCACAGCTTTGTACTGGGCGATTTGAAATATATTCATTAAGATATAATAATCACTATTTATTTCTCAGCTATTTATCTCCACGATTGGGCTAACTGCAGTTTATTGTTTATTCTTGTCAGGTTTTACCTATTAAATATTCTTCTATTTGTCTCATTAATAAGTGACTAGCTTTTCTCCCACATCTTGGTTTTTTCAGCGCGAGGCTATCACAAATATTTATAATCCTTTCGATTTCCTTGTGGTTGGTATCTAGAGTCGCAGCAGTTACAAAACCTTTTACACAGGCGCCACTTTATCGCTATCCTTCATTTTTTGTTTTTAACAATTTTTCCCTGGATCTGTAGCTGGATATTTCCTGCTTTTGAATTGCCTCCTATATACAGTATGAGCCTGCACATTGCTACCTATATACAGTATGAGTCAGCACATAGTCTCCTATATACAGTATGAGCCTGCACATAGCCTCCTATATACAGTAGCAAAAAAAAAAAATGATTGAATGATAGTAATGGTTTTGGGTCCTTTCTGTAAAAATCGTATGGGTATCTTTTTAGTCTTGGTTTTAGTTTTCTGTTTTTAATTATTTTTTCCTGTGCTTATACTCCAGTTCTCCATCTTCGCATCGCAATATATGATCTGGCATGGAATTCATTGTTGAGGGCATTTCAAGATTTTATGAAGAAACACTCCTCTCACAAGAAATCTACGGCTCTTTTCGTACCCATTGGGTCTTCAATATTTCATATTTGTTCACATTTTTATTCATTTTTTCTTTTTTGTTTATTTCATTTACATTTTTATTTGTTTTATTTTTATATATATTTTTTTCACTCATTTATTTTTTTCACAATTTTCTTTGTGTATTTGTGCTATGTATTATGCATTATACATAATTGTGTGTATAATTACTTTATGATATATGACATTTGATGTATGTATTGAATGCCATGTGTTATTTTTATGTACATTTGTTTTTTAACAGAGACATGATATATAGTTGTTATAGTTATAAAATTTATTGCTTGCATAGTGTGCTTATAATTGACACATATGTGTGTGCCTTTGCACTCTATGTCAGGCACACACATAAAAGGCAAATGCAATTCTAGGATGTATTAACAGAAGCATACAGTCTAGATCACGTGAAGTCATTATTTCCCTCTACTCCTCTTTGGTCAGACCTCATCTGGAATATTGTGTCCAGTTTTGGGCACCACATTTTAAAAAAACACATCAACAAACTGGAGCAAGTTCAGAAAAGAGCGACCAGAATGGTGACCAGTCTGCAAACCATGTCTTATGAGGAAAGGTTGCAGGATTTGGGAATGTTTAGTTTGCAAAAGAGAAGACTGAGAGGAGACTTAATAGCTGTCTACAAATATCTAAAGGGCTGTCACATTGTAGAAGGATCAACTTTATTCTCATTTGCACAAGGAAAGACTAGAAGCAATGGGATGAAACTGAATGGGAGGAGACACAGATTAGATATTAGAAAAAACTTTTTGACAGAGTGATCAATGAGTGGAACAGGCTGCCACGAGAAGTGGTGAGTTCTCCTTCAATGGAAGTCTTCAAACAGAGGCTGGACAGACATCTGACTGGGATGATTTAGCGAATCCTGCTTTGAGCAGGGGGTTGGACCAGATGGCCCAGGAGGTCCCTTCCAACTCTACGATTCTATGATTCAGGCATATTCACTTTAATGGTTCATACACACCGCTATAATTATTTCAGCATCATTATGTTTTATCCCCTCACTTTCAACACTTGCTATCACTTTAAGTAGTGATTATTATTCTTCATAATTATTTTATTTTCTTGTCCTCACTTGAGCGCATGCCCAGTTCTGTCCTCCCTAGGAGCCGTCTGACGTGCTCAGTCTGGTATGTGGCTGTCTCTGGCTGTTTTGCAGCTTGAGCCGCTTTCATGCTGATGAGCGCTGATCATAGACTCCCTGTTCATAGTGGGGACTCAACAGCGCATGCACCGATAATGCTGTGGACGTTTAGAACTGGATACTATTGACGTCATTGTGGACACTACAGCGCAGGTCCTGAATTTTACAAGCTTTATTAGGGAAAGCGGTTTATTGGTTGACCGCACTATATAAACTAGATCCGGGGCACTTGTAAACCACGCCTCCTGAGGAAGCTGCGGCGTAACGCGCATAGGGGCGGCAGGTTTTACAGCGACATACACTACACATGTAAGTTGTTACTTTCTAATGCAGTCCTTGTATCTTACTCTGGAATTTGTATAGACAGTTTTTACTCTGTGTACACTTAACGCCTACCAGGCTTATTTGATACAAGGCACTTGTGCACTTTATATTCAGCAGTTTACTCTGGGCACTTATTGTATGCAAAACCTTATCTGGGCATACATATTATGTAAATGGGGAGTTTGCGGTTTACTATGCATTCTATTTGTGAAAGGAAAGCAAAGAAACTACATGTTTTATACAGATAAAAACTTTATTAACTGTCAAGGTGCTGGTTTACTTATATTGTGTTTATGTCTGCTGTAACTTGCATTTAGCATTTATGCTCTGTTAATTATTCTAAATAAATTATTTAGCTTGAAAAACTCCAATTTTGATCTCTTGTGATGCTTAATAGCTCATTTATGAGATTTTTTTTGCTACTATATTTCCAGTGAGTTGAGCCTTTGAAGATTTTTTTCCAGTATTTGGGATATATTTGTACTTTATCCTATATACAGTATGAGTGTCAGAGACACCGCACTACACTTGCTCATAGAGCCAGTGCGCGTGTCCTGAGTACAGAAGCAGTGCTAAACGAGGTACAGGAGGAATAAACAGACGGGAGGTCAGACAAAGCCAAAGGTCATACACAGGATCACAGTACAGTACCAGGGATGCGACAGAGCGGATAATCAGGGCCAAGCCGAGATCAAAACCTAACAGACATATAAGGTACCAGGCAGAATCCAAAGCGATATCCAGAGAACAGACCGAGTCATACACAGAGAATCAAGTAACCAGAACACAGCACAAACACACTTAGGGGTCACCACACAAATGCCAAGGGCAAGAGTATAACTGACAGGGATGGGAGCGTCCTGAGGCTATAAGAAGCCTCCCCCAGACCCAGGGAGAGGCCACAATCATAGCCCCAGGTGTGCAGGTAAGCCTGCATCGGGATCACAACCTTTAACCCCAGAAATGCCAATCATCAGCACTGGTTCCAAACATTAACCCCACGTGTGCGAGTCAAACCCGCACTGAGATCATGACAGTACCCCCCTCTCAACGGGGGGCCTCTGGACCCCCAGGCTTGCCCGGGTACTTAGCATGGAAAGCCCGTACCAGGCGATCAGCATGCATCAACCGGGCCGGTACCCAGGACCTGTCCTCCGGTCCATACCCCTTCCAATGAACCAGGTACTGTACCGACCGCCGTACCAACCTGGAATCTACGATATGACCAACCTCGTACTCCACCTGCCCCTCGACCAAAACAGGAGAAGCAGCAGACTCGGAGTCTCCCCGGACTGCTTCAAAAGGTTTCAGTAGAGATTTGTGGAAGACGTTAGGGATCTTGAAAGAGGGTGGAAGGCACAGCCTATACGCCACTGGATTGATTTTTTCCACAATCTTGTACGGGCCAATGAATTTGGGTCCTAACTTGGCTGACGGAATCTTTAACTTAATGTTTCGCGTGGAGAGCCAAACTTTCTCTCCCACCCGAAACATGGGACCAGGTGTTCGTTTCCTGTCCGCGAAATACTTATACCTGCCTTGAGACCTGGATATACGCCGCTGGACTTCTGCCCATGTATTTTTTAACCGCTGAACAGAGTCCTCAGCCCCGGGGCACCCCGAATCCAGACGAGAAAACTCACCGAAATGAGGACTGAACCCATAGTTAATCAAGAAAGGGGACCTACCAGTGGATTGACCCGACTATTGAAGGCAAATTCAGCTAACGGCAGTGCATCACACCAGTCACTCTGTCTAGCAGAGGTTAGACACCTGAGGATCTGTTCCAGGGACTGGTTAGTGCGCTCCGTCTGCCCATTGCTCTCAGGATGGTATGCAGACGAAAAGGACAGAGACATACCTAATTTTTTGCAGAAAGCACGCCAAAACTTAGCCACAAACTGCACACCACGATCAGACATCACATTCAGGGGTACCCCATGCAACCGGATCACATGCTGCACAAACAACCTGGACAACGTCTCAGCTGACGGTAGTGCGGACAGGGGTACGAAATGAGCCTGCTTAGAAAACCTGTCCACCACTACCCATACCACTGTATTACCCTTAGATGGAGGGAGATTGGTAACAAAATCCATGGATAAGTGAGTCCATGGCCTTTCGGGCACTGCCAAGGGTATCAGCTCCCCTGCCGGCCGGCTATGAGAGCTTTTAGAACGAGCGCAGACCCCACAACCAGCAATGAATTTTTTTATGTCCGAACCAAGGGTAGGCCACCAAAAGATCCTAGCCACCGCCAGACGTGTGGCTGAAATACCAGGGTGAGCACTCAGCTTGGATTCATGGAACTCCTGCAAGAGTTTCAGGCGAAGTTGCTCTGGGACAAACAACTTCCCCTCCGGCTTGGCCGCCGAGGCCTGCGACTGGGCCCCCTGAATCTCCCGTTCAAATTCAGATGAGACCTCTGCTATCACAACCCCAGGGTGAAGAATGGAGGACGGTGGCTCAGGGGGCGACACCGGCTGAAAACTGCGTGATAAGGCGTCAGCCTTGACATTTTAAGACCCTGGACGAAATGTAATTGTAAACTGAAAACGGGGAAAAAAAAGTGACCAACGGGCTTGTCTGGGCATTAGTCTTTTAGCAGACTCAATGTACGACAAATTTTTGTGATCCGTGATCACCGTAACCGGGTGACTGGCCCCCCTCCAAAAAGTGCCTCCATTCTTCAAACGCCAATTTGACCGCAAGAAGCTCTCTATTGCCTACGTCGTAATTTCTTTCCGCAGCAGAGAACTTCTTGGAAAAGAAAGCACATGGCCTGAGGTTGGTTAGAGTGGCAGGCCCTTGGGACAACACCGCCCCCACCCCCACGACAAATGGTTTGGACGGATCTGGCTGCACTAACACAGGAGCAGACATAAAACATTTTTTCAGAGTCGCAAAGGCCGCTTTTGCGAGCGAGGACCAATTTCTCACATCCGCACCTTTGCATGTTAGATCCGTGAGAGGTTTGACCACTTGCGAAAACCCCTGGATAAATTTGCGGTAATAATTGGCGAACCCCAAGAAGCGCTGAAGACCCTTAAGATCTCGGGGTTGCACCCAATCCGCAATGGCCTGCACCTTCTTGGGGTCCATGCGAAAACCCTCACCGGATACAATTAACCCCAAAAAGGACAACTCTTGTACACAGAATACACATTTTTCCAATTTGGCATACAAATGATTTTCTCTCAGCCTTTGGAGCACAGTTCGTACATGTTCCAAATGAGAATACTTGTCGGGGGAATATATCAAAATATCATCTAAGTAGCTAACGACAAAACGACCAATGAGATCTGAGAATACCACGTTGATGAAATTCTGAAATATGGCAGGGGTGTTGGTAAGACCAAACGGCATGACTACATTTTCAAATAGTCCCTCGGTCGTGAGGAACGCGGTTTTCCATTCATCCCCCTCTCGGACCCTTATCAAATTATATGCCCCCCGAAGGTCCAGTTTAGAAAACCACTTTGCCCCTGATAGTTGGTTACATAAATCGGGAATCAACGGAAGGGGGTACGTATTCCGTACAGTAATTTGATTAAGCTCCCGGAAGTCGAGACAGGGACATAACCCGCCATCTTTTTTCTTTACAAAAAAGAAACCTGCCGCCACAGGTGAGACTGAAGGACGTATGTGTCCTTTGCGCAGACTTTCAGTAATGTACTCCTTCATAGCCAAGCGCTCAGGACCGGACAAATTAAACAGACGGGCTTTGGGTAATTTAGCCCCCGGGGCCAGCTCAATAGCGCAGTCAAAGGGTCTATGTGGCGGTAACGTCTCGGCCTCGCTTTCGGAGAATACATCTTCGAAGTCCTTCAGGCATTCCGGAATACCTTCCAGCTCGACAGATGATACAGACACAGATTTAACAGGTTCAACGAGCAGTGCGGCTTTATCATATAACTCAAAATCATTAAACCCCCATTGTACAATCTCCCCCGTTTTCCAGTTAATAACTGGGTTATGGTGTTGTAACCAGGGCATGCCCAACACCAACCCTGCAGGTAGATTGTCCAGCACACAACAACTTATGTTTTCCTCATGAGTAGCGCCCACTCTGAGCGAAAACACATCAGACATAAAGCGAATTCCCTCCTTAGTGAGGGGAGATGAGTCAATGGCCATCACCTTGATCGGAACCTTGAGCCTAACTGTCCCTATCTTGCAGTGTGTGACCAATTGGGAGTCAATAAGATTAATAGATGATCCGCAGTCCACAAAGGCTGTAGAGGAAAAAGAACTACCATCCACAACCAGTTCCACAGGCAGTACTACTTTAGAAGACGAGGAAAATGGTACCTGAGGGTCTGAGCAGCCTCCCCATTGACTACCCAGACCTAGTCGTTTCCCGCCGACCGGGTTTGAAGACGGGCAATTCGGGCACTCCCTTTTCCAATGTCCCGTTTTACCGCAGTAAAAGCATAACTGCTTGTCCTTCCGGCGTTTCCTCTCCGTATCCTTCAGGGAGAGGGCGCCTACATCCATGGGCTCAGGGGCAGTCTCTTTTCCACTGGGGAATAATGGAGTATCCACCTGCATCACCCCTCTGGCCCGCAGCCTGCGGTCCATCCGGACGGCCTGGGTCATGGCGTCCTCGAGAGAGTTAGGTGGGGGATGTAACGCCAAGGCATCCAGCCGCTCGGACAAGCCTCTGCGAAAGAGTCCTCGGAGTGCGGCGTCGCTCCAAGAGACCTCTGCCGCCCAGCGGCGGAACTCAGAACAAAACCACTCAGCTGTGTGTTTCCCCTGACAGACACTCATCACCATGTCCTCTGCCAATCGCACTCGGTCAGGTTCATCATAAATGTGCCCAAGGGCCTCAAAGAATGCGTTCACTAACATACGTTCAGGAGCAGAGGAAGACAGAGAGAAAGCCCATGCTTGCGGAGCCCCCCGAAGTAGGGAAATAATGACCCCCACCCTCTGGAACTCATCCCCAGAAGAGCGGGGCCTTAGAGAAAAAAAAAGCTTGCATCCTTCTCTGAAAGACCTGAACTCCTTTTTATCCCCTGAGAAAAGGTCTGGTAACTTGACCGGAGATTCGGGGGATGCTAATGACACATCCCTACCCCCAGAACCAGAAGCCCCTGCATCAACAGCCCCCTGCACAGTAACCACCAACTGTTGCTGGGTATGGGCCATCGTGCGTTGTTCCACATTGAGCTTATGGAACATTTGGGTCAGGTGCTTGACCTGATCAGCCAAGGCTTGTATGGGATCCATGAGGATAACACACACTTTTTTTTTTTTTTCTTCAGAAAAAAAAAAACTGAAAGGGTCAGTTATAATGTCAGAGACACCGCACTGCACTTGCTCATAGAGCCAGTACGCGTGTCCTGAGTACAGAAGCAGTGCTAAACGAGGTGCAGGAGGAATAAACAGACGGGAGGTCAGACAAAGCCAAAGGTCATACACAGGATCACAGTACAGTACCAGGAATGAGACAGAGCGGATAATCAGGGCCAAGCAGAGATCAAAACCAAACAGACATATAAGGTACCAGGCAGAATCCAAAGCGATATCCAGAGAACAGACCGAGTCATACACAGAGAATCAAGTAACCAGAACACAGCACAAACACACTCAGGGGTCAAAACACAAATGCCAAGGGCAAGAGTATAACTGACAGGGATGGGAGCGTCCTGAGGCTATAAGAAGCCTCCCCCAGACCCAGGGAGAGGCCACAATCATAGCCCCAGGTGTGCAGGTAAGCCTGCATTGGGATCACAACCTTTAACCCTCGAAATGCCTGTCATCAGCACTGGTTCCAAACATTAACCCCACGTGTGCGAGTCAAACCCGCACTGATATCATGACAATGAGCCTGTACATCGATTCCTATATACAGTATGAGGCTGCATATAGCCTCCTATATACAGTATGAGCCCACATAGCCTCCTGTATACAGTATGAGGCCGCATATAGCCTTCTATATACAGTATGAGCCTGCACATTGCTTCTATATACAATATGAGCCCACATAGCCTCCTATATACAGTATGAGCCTGCACATCGCTTCCTATATACAGTATGAGGCCACATATAGCCTCCTATATACATTATGAGCACCCACATATAGCCTCCTGAATACAGTTTTTGCCTCCTATATACAGTATGAGCCTGCACATTGCTTCCTATATACAGTATGAGCCTGCACATAGCCTCCTGTATACAGTATGAGCCTGTACATCACTTCCTATATACAGTATGAGCACCCACATATAGCCTCCTATGTACAGTATGAGCCTGCGCATTGCTTCCTATAAACAGTATGAGCATCCACATAGCCTCCTAAGTACAGTATGAGCCTGCACATCGCTTCCTATAAACAGTATGAGCCTGCACATCGCTTCCTATAAACAGTATGAGCCTGCACATCGCTTCCTATAAACAGTATGAGCCTGCAAATCGCTTCCTATATACAGTATGAGCCCACATATAGCCTCCTGAATACAGTATTTGCCTCCTATATACAGTGTGAGTCCCCATATAGCCTTCTATATACAGTATGAGCCTGCACATCGCTTCCTATATACAGTATGAGGCCACGTATAGCCTCCTATATACAGTATGAGCACCCACATATAGCCTCCTGTATACAGTATGATGCTGCATATAGCCTACTATATACAGTATGAGCCTGTACTTCGCTTCCTATATACAGTATGAGGCCGCATATAGCCTCCTATATATGGTATGAGCACCCACATATAGCCACCTGAATGCAGTGTTTACCTCCTATATACAGTATGAGCCTGCACATTGCTTCCTATATACAGTATGAGCCTGCACATATCCTCCTATATACAGTATGAGCCTGTACATCGCTTCCTATATACAGTATGAGGCTGAATATAGCCTTCTATATACAGTATGAGCCCACATAGCTTCCTGTATACAGTATGAGGCCGCATATAGCCTTCTATACACAGTATGAGGCCGCATATATTCTCCTATATACAGTATGAGCCTGCACATTGCTTCCTATATACAATATGAGCCCACATAGCCTCCTATATACAGTATGAGCCTGCACATCACTTCCTATATACAGTATGAGGCCACATATAGCCTCCTATGTACGGTATGAGCCTGCACATCGCTTCCTATATACAGTATGAGCACCCACATATAGCCTCCTGAATACAGTTTTTGCCTCCTATATACAGTATGACCCTGCACATTGCTTCCTATATACAGTATGAGCCTGTACATCACTTCCTATATACAGTATGAGGCCGCATATAGCCTCCTATATACAGTATGAGCATCCACATATAGCCTCCTATGTACAGTATGAGCCTGCGCATTGCTTCCTATAAACAGTATGAGCCTGCAAATCGCTTCCTATATACAGTATGAGCCCACATATAGCCTCCTGAATACAGTGTTTGCCTCCTATATACAGTGTGAGTCCCCATATAGCTCCTATATACAGTATGAGCCCCTATATAGCATCCTTTATCTAACTGCATTTACCTTGGTATCATTAATTTTCTATGAGACTGCTCTGCTCTCATATTGTGCATTTATGCATTTAGTAGGGCTTAATGGAATGATTGCGCTTGTTACACATCAACTCTAGATGCGCTCACTTATTAGACTTTGGTTGGGGCAACTTTAAAATATAATAATGATAATGGTCCTGTCTAGTGACAAGTTTATTTTACAGGCTTCTGGAGAAAGGCACAATACCAGTCATTCAAGGGTTAATTCTTTGGAACACTGAGAGGGACTTTCTAGCCAATGAAACCACAGTATAAAACACCTGTGATAACTATGGCAACTGCGCTGATGTCATAAACACATGCATCTATGATGCAGGAGAAGATTCCAGAACCACAAGTCATTCAGCCGTAGACGGAGCCATACTTGATGTGTCTGGAGACCTGGAGCTTCATCACTCCACAATGGGAGGAAGGGGACACCGCCTAGCCAGCCAGATCAGCCATAGCGCCTAGTCAGCCAGATCAGCCATACCGCCTAGCCAGCCAGATCAATGGGGTGACAGATGTTGCAGCCAGATCTCCCTCACGTCCGGTACTGGCCGCCTTCACTTTATGTGTACGGCCTGGAGAGGTCGCATTAGGCTTCTCCAAAACAAATATGACACAATGTACAAATTCAGGTACAATTTGCTGTTACATGTTGGCACTAACCTTCTAAGCCCAAGGGAAGGGCAGTCCTGCAGCCATGGTTCCCTAGAGGTTTCCACCACAGGGGTTTTTTCCTTCCTGAGTGCTGAAGGACGATTCTTCGTGAGTCGGGGGTTCTGCCATTTTCAGTGTCTCTTTCATAGTAATTGGCTGATTCTAAATTTCAGACACTGAAAGAAATAATAATGATGAGATTTGGAATAAAATTCGGTCAATTTAACATCCAATAAAAGTGTTTTGTGTGTTTCTTTCACAATCTTCGGTTGGTGATATTTTGTTGGGGATCAGGATCGAGCATCTATGATCAAGCCATGAAGCCAGATATGAAGTCAGAGCAATTTAACCCTGCGCTGGAAGACAGGACGGAGCAGAGATGACAAAGTGTGACTGCACAATTAGCACAAGTTCACACTCTTCCTCCCATTCAGATACACGAGGGGATTCAGGGCCGAGTTGGGACTAAAAAGCAGCCCTGGCACACAAAATTCACCAGCCCACATACAATAAGTGTCCTCAACCCAAATCGTACAACACTGATAGGTCATGTAGGATTTTGCTTTATCCGTTACCAGGGCTGAAACAAAGTATTTTGGGTGCCCAAGGCAGATGAAGCCGAAGGCGCCCATTTTGCATCTCTACCCAGCTAATTCTTCCCTTTTCCATTAGGTCTATGACATCATGTGATTAATAACTGATGAGCTGAATCCTTCTAAGTCAGGCCCATATACATTTGTATCTCATGAACCTACAACTCCCAGTATGTCCTTAACAATGGTAAGGAGATGCTGGGAGTTATCAGTCTTTATCAGACTGTGGACTATACAGGAACCATAGTACTGATGAGACGCAGTCAGTACCAATAGCTAAAAATGTACATCCTGGTACCTTATAGGTGACCTCTTCTCAGATTGAGTCTTTTCTTTCTCTTAGGCCTGTTTCACACTTCAGTTTTCTGGCGTTAGTCAAAATCCGTCAGTGTGCAAAAACGGATCCGTTTCCGTTTTGTGGCAAACGGATGCAACTGGATCCGTTTTTTGTACGGATCCGCTTTAGACGCTAGTGCATGAAATTTAAAGTAAGGCCTGTTTCACGAGAGAGAGATATTTAGCTGCCAGAGTGGGATTTGGGGTTAAATATCATGAAAGGACATTCATTCGGGCATGCTCAGTATAAAAAGGAGGATCCGTTGGCGGATTCCGTCAATTAACGGTTGGCAACGGATCCATCGCCTTTTCTCATCCACATCTCGCTTCTTAAGGCCCCTTTCACACTCCAGTCTTTTGCAATCAGTCACAATCCGTCAAAGTGTTCAGATTCGTCAAGTGAACGGATCCTGCGTATATTGCAAAAAACTGATGCACTGGATCCGTTTTTATGACTGATCCGTTGTAGCAGCCTTGCTGTACGAATTAAAGAAACAGAATTCTGGAGAGAGAGAGAGAGAGAGAGAGAGAGAGAGAGAGAGAGAGAGAGAGAGAGAGAGAGAGAGAGAGAGAGAGGGATTTTGTGCCAGAATAGAAAAAGCAGCCGCAGGGGTTAAAATAAAGGAAGAAAAATGATTCCGGTCATGCTCAGTTTTAAAAGACGGAATCCGTCGCTATCCGACTTTTCGACGTACACAAAAAACGTTCATCTGTCCCTTGTCTCCGGCCGACGGATAGAGATTTTCTGACGGATCCGTTGGACGACGGATGAAACGTGTGGCCATCCGTCACAATCTGTCACTAATACAAGTCTATGAGAAAAAACGGATCCAGCATGAAAAAATTATGGAAAGCCAAAATTATAAATATATATATTGTATACCAAATTATAATGTGATGACATAAAAATCTGAATAATAAATATATCAATACATCTTGCCAAAATTAGTATAATATAAACACAAAAAATAGAATACAAAATATATATCAAAAAGTGCTAAGTGCTGAAATATAAAATCTGAATACAAACAATAAATAAATCAATACATCTTGCCAAAATTTGTATAATATCAGCACCAGAAAAAAATAAATAAAAAATATGTAAAAAAAATGCTAAGTGCTAAAATATATCGCTCAAAAAACTTTTTTCTATTAATAATGTGTAAGTTAAATATATAGTGTAGACAATAATATTGTGGAAAGTACTACCATAATATTCTAAAAATTGCACTAAAAAGTGCTATAGTGCTGTAAAACAAAAATTGTGCAAAAGTGAAAAGTATTGCAAGATATAGAATTAAATCCACTGTAAATGATTCAGTACTATAAAGTGCTAGAGGACAAAACATACTATGCACATTGAAAATAAATGAATATACAAGTATAACCAAGAAATAATGTTCTACAAAAAGTACTGCAGTGCTATGGATGAATTGCAGAGTACTGCAAAATATGAGGGATAAATACAAATGAAAGTTTACATATACTAAAATATGCCAAGATATAAATTACTATAATATGACCCAGTAATATAAGGTGCTATAGTGCTACACCGCCATACACATTAAGTTTGGAGCTGTGACCAAGCTCACCCCAGCGAAGAGCGCTTGACACTGGACGCCAGAGTCCGTGGCTGCACGGGTACAACAGTCCCAGCAGCCAAATCCGGAGTGCAGGAGACTGCAGGCCTCCTGACCCCATCACACACCTGAACACACAGCAGCATACTAGAGCCAGAGCCACCACGAAGGAGTGACACCTGTGAAAGGCTCAAGCTGCCTGCCATACAGGCAAGGACTAAAGAACCCTAAGGAACAGAGGACTGAGCATAGCTTTAGACCTCATGGGACAGCGCAGAAAGGAGGCCTCCAACCCATCTGGCTTAGTGGATCCTAAATTGCTTCCAGGCTGGCTGGATCTCCATTACCATCTGTTCTCGGTGCCCTGGTTTGCAACTCAAAATGTCAGTAAAAGCGTAAAGACTGCACCCCGCTGTGTTCTCCTGTTTATTTGCTGCATCACCTCAGCCCTGCATTACATCCATCATCACCATCTTTTATAATATAATTGCCCTGGGACTTAGCTCTACCTGTGGAGAGCTGTACCAACTCTGCTGCATCACCATCAGCCTCAGCGGTCTTTTTAAGCAGCGTCGGCTATCTCTTGCCGAATACCACAGGTGGCGTCACAAACTATATCTAATATAGGGTCCAGGATCCAGCAGGATGATGAGGAGCTCTCCTAGCCAGCGTCCTCTCCCGTTCACGGCATAGCCACGCCCCACCTTGAGATTGTTGATATCTTTCAACAATTTTGGTTCTCAAGTCCTCACAGTTCTCATCTTCTCTTTATGTCCTCCATGCTCAGTGTGGCACAGAGACATACATTGCAAAGATTGAGTCAACTTCTCCCCTTTTTATCTGGTGTCAGGTGTTATTTTCATATTGACCCCAATTGGTTTTAAATTCTGCCTGGAATCTGCCTTAAAAAGAGCCTCAAAACCACTGCAAAAAGTGAATATAATCCACAGCAATCCTACACAATGATCCCCCACTTATCGCGGGCATTACATTCTAAACCTCCAACACGATTTTAAGGATTTTCAAACCCCTCCCACACTCTTATTTATCATTACCAGTCCCTTATTAAACGGCCCCAGTTCCTTATTAACCTTTTGCACCTTTTTATAAACACTACTTATGTTCTTAAACAAATTCTACATGATGAAGATGATGAATTAGCTGTGTAGTACTGATGATTGAAGGTGATGAAAATGGGATGAATGTACAGTACTGTACTGCACAGCATGTAAGAGCATTACAGCTCTCCTATTGGCACCACTTCATCAGGAGCTTCTTCAGGTGAGGCAGTAGTATCTTCAGCCTCATCCGTAACTTTTACTACCACTAAATGCGTAACCAACCTCTTGTTCGAGTGATGAACATAGTCATGGAGAGATGCTGGTTCTGCTTCTTATGAACCATACGGAGGTCCTATTCCTCAGCCAATCGATGAAGTACATTGTCCATTATGACCATGATTACAAGTCGATCAAGTGTTAGGCCAACCTCCTCCTCTTCTTAAACCCGTTGTTCAAACTGTTCCTCATCCTCGTCTTCACTTGCTGAAGGGTGTTTCCGTCTTCAGTAGTCATGTCACTGAAGCCCTCTCCTCCCGGTATTTTCACCAGCTTCACAGCCTAATCCACCGCAGAGTGATACATTTCATCAAGAGAAAGTCTGACACTTCATTTTCTTTATGGTTTTTTGAACATTTTTTCAATATATTTTTTGTTTTTAAATATTTGATAGACTTGAAAAAAACAAGAAGTGGGAGAAAAGGTAGTCACTTATTAAAGAGACAAGTAGAAGAATATTTACCGTATACACTCGTGTATAAGCCGAGTTTTTCAGCACTTTTTTTGTGCTGTAAACACCCCCCTTGGCTTGTATACGAGTCACGGTCCCAGAAAGCCGGCAGAGGAGGGGAGCAGCAGGTCACAGAGGCCACCAGCTTCCAGCACACCATACTCACATGCCTGCACGCCTCTCCGCTCCCTTAGGCGTGGAGCGCATATTCATTACCTTAATGAGCAGTACCACGTGATCACTCGACAGGAAGAGCTGCAGGCTCCGGCAGCCAGAACGAGCTGCAAAGCCACCAGGGAGGTAAAAAGGATGGTTTTACCAGTTATAGGGCGTGCTGGGTCTGCTGGACAATTGTTTCTCCAAGGATCATTGTGGATACAGGGACCTCATTGCCTACTGATCAGGCACCAGGAAGCCCTGGATGAGATCTGGAGTTTCCGCTGTGGAGTCTCTGATACTTGCCTGGAGTTCATCCTGAGCCCTATATACAGTATGGAAGAGGACATGGGGGGGCTCTGTAGAGAGAGGACATGGGGGGGCTCTGTAGGGGATTTCATGGGGGGCTCTGTAGGGGAGGACATGGGGGGCCTCTGTAGGGGAGGACATGGGCTGTGCAGGGGAGGACATGGGGGGCTGTGCATGGGAGGACATGGGGGCTGTGTATGGGAGAACATGGGGGCTCTGTAGGAGGGACATGGGGGGGCTGTGCAGGGGGGGGTAAATGGGGAGGCTGTGTAGGGGAGGACATGTGGGGCTGTGCAGGGGGGTACACGGGGGGGCTGTGCAAGGGGAGAACATGAGGGCTCTGTAGGGAGTGTACTGTGGGTCTGTGCAGGGGAGGACACGTTGGTCTCCTTACACTGTTTTATGGTGCGGCTCTATGCAGGGCAGTGGTGGAGGTTCAGTAGGGTCATCAAGCTAATACATACATATATATATATATATATATATATATAGAGAGAGAGAGAGAGAGAGAGAGAGAACTGCAAGAAGATGAAAGTCTAGAAAATTAGAAATAATAACAGCAGAGTTCGTAGTAGACTCAAAATTAGATCTTTGAGTGTAGTGTGGGCTCTTCGGATGCTTCCGGAATATCAACGACCAAAGGGGCGGCAAATTTTTCGACCGCCCCGGGCGCCACAAACAGTAGCTACGCTACTGAGCTGCAGGAATGTATAATGTGTATAAAGTGCACAGTAATGAATGTTCTAAATTTTCACTGTCATTACCAAGAATTATCCATGTTATATGGCCAGAACAAGATGCAGTGCCACTGACGGCGTGCAGGCAGGTAAATAGGATGTTTTTTTTCTTAACAGGAATCATACATACAAAGATAGGGGATAAGGAGCCATGCATACAATGACAGGGACGGGGGAAACATGCATACCACGGTAGGGATGAGTGGTCAATGCACACCTGGCTTATACTCAAGTCAATAAGTTTACCCAGTTTTTCGTGGCAAAAGTAGGTGCCTCGGCTTATATTCGGGTCGGCTTATACTCGAGTATATACGGTAATAGGTAAAACCTGACAAGAATAAACAATAATTTGCAGTTAGCCCAATCGTGGGGATAAATAGCTGAGAAATAAATAGTGATTAGTATATCTTAATAAATATATTGCAATTCGCCCAGTACAAAGCTGTGAAAAAAATGGTAGTTACTATTTCCATTAAGTTTTGCACTCAACAAGTTGATTAACCAAGAGAGATGGCATGTACCCGAATACAATTCTCCTAGAGGCTGCAAATAAGAGCGGCAGGAAGTAAAGGGTTAATTGGTACATAGAACACACAATTGGGTTAAAATATTAAATGGTCATGAGCAATATGTCCCGGCATAAAGAGTGTGATTATATCCTTAGTCCATAGTTAATGCTTGGTATAAACCTGCATTCATAAAATAGTCCAATGTCTATAGCCGTGGGGAGAGCTGCCCCGGCCGATGACGGATACACCAAGTACTTTCTCCAATGAGTGGAGGGCTCGTGCCCTGTGAAATAGCGCGCTGAACAGTACAAGGTGATTTCACCATATATAGTTGTATGTGAGTGTTGCTACTCACAATACCTCCGATGGTCTGCGTAGAATCCGGTGACTGCGTTCTGGCTGGTGCAGTAAAAGTCGGACCTGGGAGATGCGGCGATATGCCGAGGTGTAGTGTGAGACCAGCGCTCCTGCGCTCCAGCTGTCGGCAGGGATCCGGTCACTCTGGTCGATAGCTGCGTCCCGGCAGATGTGCAATAGGAGCAGGACCTGTGTGACGCGGTGGATCACGTGGTGCTGTGTAACTGCTGCTAGATGGAGGTACGGGTGGCAAAAAGGGCCGAAACCAACGCGTTTCGGAAAACTCAGCTTCTTTCTTCAGGTCCGGGACATATTGCTTATGACTAGAGTTGAGCGATACCGTCCGATACTTCAAAGTATCGGATCGGAATGGATCGGCCGATCTTTAAAAAAAGTATCGGTATCGCCGATTCCGATACCGGAAGTCCCATTCAAGTCTATGGGACTTCCGGTATCGGAATAAGAAAAACCCTGTTTTTGCCTTGTACAGCCTCTCTGGGGTCTGTACGGGCCTTTCGGGGGGCTGTGCCGGCCTGCCAGGGGGTCTGTGCAGGCTCCGGTGGTCTGTGCCGGCCTGACGGGGGGCTGTGCCGGCGGTCTGTGCAGGCTCCGGTGGGCTGTGCCGGCCTGCCGGGGGGCTGTGCCGGCCTGCCGGGGGGCTGTGCAGGCTCCGGGGGGCTGTGCCGGCCTGCCGGGGGGCTGTGCAGGCTCCGGGGGCTGTGCCGGCCTGCCAGGGGGTCTGTGCAGGCTCCGGTGGTCTGTGCCGGCCTGCCGGGGGGCTGTGCCGGCCTGCCGGTGGTCTGTGCAGGCTCCGGTGGGCTGTGCCGGCCTGCCGGGGGGCTGTGACGGCCTGCCGGGGGGCTATGCCGGCCTGCCGGTGGTCTGTGCAGGCTCCGGGGGGCTGTGCCGGCCTGCCGGGGGGCTGTGCCGGCCTGCCGGTGGTCTGTGCAGGCTCCGGGGGGCTGTGCCGGCCTGCCGGGGGGCTGTGCCGGCTTCGGGGTGTCTGTGCCGGCATCGTCCAATGGGACTACAAGTCCCATCGGGCGATGCCTGCTACCATGACAGTGATTGACACATTAGCCAATGATGGGACAGTAGTAGTCCCATCATCCGGCTAATGTGTTGAATGTAAAAAAAAAAAAAAAAAAAAAATTACATGCTACATACATACAACATGCATACTACATACATGCTACATTCATACTACATACTACATACATGCTACATTCATACTACATAAATACTACATGCAACATACATACTACATATATACTACATGCATACTACATATATACTACATGCATGCTACATACATACTGCATGTTACATACATACTACATACATACCACATATATACTACATACATACTACATGCATGCTACATACATACCACATACATACTACATACATACTACATACATGCTACATGCTACATACATAACACATATATACTACATGCATGCTACATACATACTACATATATACTACATGCATGCTACATACATACTACATGCTACATACATACTACATGCTACATACATACTACATATATACTACATGCATGCTACATACATACTACATATATACTACATGCATGCTACATACATACTACATATATACTACATGCATGCTACATACATACTACATGCTACATACATACTACATGCTACATACATACTACATGCTACATACATACTACATATATACTACATGCATGCTACATACATACTACATATATACTACATGCATGCTACATACATACTACATGCTACATACATACTACATGCTACATACATACTACATACATACTACATGCTACATACATACTACATATATACTACATGCATGCTACATACTACATGCTACATACATACTACATATATACTACATGCATGCTACATACATACTACATGCATGCTACATACATACTACATATATACTACATGCATGCTACATACATACTGCATGCTACATGCATGCTACATACATACTACATGCTACATACATACCACATATATACTACATACATACAATACATTCATACAATACATACATAGACATACAGTACATACTGTATAACATAGAGTAACATACTTACCAATACTTGTCACATTGTTCCCCGAAGCCATTGTCTTTTCCGGAATAAATATTAACATAACAAACCACAAAAATACTCACCCACAATCCGAAGCAGTCCACGAGTGTGTCCCACGACGATCTTGGGTAGAGAACTGCAGCATCAGATGATGCTGCCGTTCTCTACGGGCTGCAGGAATCCAATGACGGAAGGTAGGTATCCATCCGCACTGTATTCCTCCGCCACTTAAAAAAAAAAAAGTCCCTAGTCTCACTTTATGCCATTGCTGTGTGGGAATTTCCCACGCAGCAATGGCATAAAGTGAGACTAGGGACTTTTTTTTTTTTTAAGTGGCGGAGGAATACAGTGCGGAAGGATACCTACCTTCCGTCATTGGATTCCTGCAGCCCGTAGAGAACGGCAGCATCATCTGATGCTGCAGTTCTCTACCCAAGATCGTCATGGGACACACTCGTGGACTGCTTCGGATCGTGGGTGAGTATTTTTGTGGTTTGTTATGTTAATATTTATTCCAGAAAAGACAATGGCTTCGGGGAACAATGTGACAAGTATTGGTAAGTATGTTACTCTATGTTATATGTACTGTATGTCTATGTATGTATTGTATGAATGTATTGTATGTATGTAGTATATATGTGGTATGTATGTAGCATGTAGTATGTATGTAGTATGTATGTAGCATGCATGTAGCATGCAGTATGTATGTAGCATGCATGTAGTATATATGTAGTATGTATGTAGCATGCATGTAGTATATATGTAGTATGTATGTAGCATGCATGTAGTATATATGTAGTATGTATGTAGAATGTAACATGTATGTAGTATGTATGTGGTATGTATGTAGCATGTAGTATGTATGTAGCATGCATGTAGTATATATGTAGTATGTATGTAGTATGTATGTAGTATGTATGTGGTATGTATGTAGCATGTAGTATGTATGTAGCATGCATGTAGCATGCATGTAGTATGTATGTAGCATGTATGTAGTATGTATGTAGCATGCATGTAGCATGTATGTAGTATGTATGTAGCATATAGTATGTATGTAGCATGTAGTATGTATGTAGCATGCATGTAGTATATATGTAGTATGTATGTAGCATGTAGTATGTATGTAGCATGCATGTAGTATATATGTAGCATGTAGTATGTATGTAGCATGCATGTAGTATGTATGTAGTATGTATGTAGTATTTTTTTTTTTTTTTAACATTTAACACATTAGCCGGATGATGGGACTACTACTGTCCCATCATTGGCTAATGTGTCAATCACTGTCATGGTAGCAGGCATCGCCAGATGGGACTTGTAGTCCCATCGGACGATGCTTGCACAGACCCCCGGACATCAGCACAGCCCCCCGGCAGGCCGGCACAGCCCCCCGGCAGGCCGGTACAGACCCCCACAGGGTGCACAGACCACCGGCAGGCCGGCACAGCCCCCCGGCAGGCCGGTACAGACCCCCACAGGGTGCACAGACCACCGGCAGGCCGGCACAGCCCCCCGGCAGGCCGGTACAGACCCCCACAGGGTGCACAGACCACCGGCAGGCCGGCACAGCCCCCCGGCAGGCCGGTACAGACCCCGGGCAGTCCACACAGCCCCCCGGCAGGCCGGCAGAGACCCCCGGAAGGCCCAAAATGACGGCGCATCATGATGCGCACACACCGCGCATCATGATGACGTCAGGCTGTCAATCAACTTTGAACTTCCGATTCCGATGCCGAATTCCGATATTGAAAAAATATCGGAAGTCGGTATCGGAATTCCGATACAGCAAGTATCGGCCGATACCCGATACTTGCGGTATCGGAATGCTCAACACTACTTATGACCATTTAATATTTTCACCCAATTGTGTTCTATGTACATATTAATCCTTTACTTCTAGGAGAATTCTATTCGGGTACATGCCATCTCTCCTTGGTTAATCAACTGTTTGAGTGCAATACTTACTATTTCCATTAACTACCATTTTTTTCACAGCTTTGTACTGGGCGATTTGAAATATATTCATTAAGATATAATAATCACTATTTATTTCTCAGCTATTTATCTCCACGATTGGGCTAACTGCAGTTTATTGTTTATTCTTGTCAGGTTTTACCTATTAAATATTCTTCTATTTGTCTCATTAATAAGTGACTAGCTTTTCTCCCACATCTTGGTTTTTTCAGCGCGAGGCTATCACAAATATTTATAATCCTTTCGATTTCCTTGTGGTTGGTATCTAGAGTCGCAGCAGTTACAAAACCTTTTACACAGGCGCCACTTTATCGCTATCCTTCATTTTTTGTTTTTAACAATTTTTCCCTGGATCTGTAGCTGGATATTTCCTGCTTTTGAATTGCCTCCTATATACAGTATGAGCCTGCACATTGCTACCTATATACAGTATGAGTCTGCACATAGTCTCCTATATACAGTATGAGCCTGCACATAGCCTCCTATATACAGTAGCAAAAAAAAAAAATGATTGAATGATAGTAATGGTTTTGGGTCCTTTCTGTAAAAATCGTATGGGTATCTTTTTAGTCTTGGTTTTAGTTTTCTGTTTTTAATTATTTTTTCCTGTGCTTATACTCCAGTTCTCCATCTTCGCATCGCAATATATGATCTGGCATGGAATTCATTGTTGAGGGCATTTCAAGATTTTATGAAGAAACACTCCTCTCACAAGAAATCTACGGCTCTTTTCGTACCCATTGGGTCTTCAATATTTCATATTTGTTCACATTTTTATTCATTTTTTCTTTTTTGTTTATTTCATTTACATTTTTATTTGTTTTATTTTTATATATATTTTTTTCACTCATTTATTTTTTTCACAATTTTCTTTGTGTATTTGTGCTATGTATTATGCATTATACATAATTGTGTGTATAATTACTTTATGATATATGACATTTGATGTATGTATTGAATGCCATGTGTTATTTTTATGTACATTTGTTTTTTAACAGAGACATGATATATAGTTGTTATAGTTATAAAATTTATTGCTTGCATAGTGTGCTTATAATTGACACATATGTGTGTGCCTTTGCACTCTATGTCAGGCACACACATAAAAGGCAAATGCAATTCTAGGATGTATTAACAGAAGCATACAGTCTAGATCACGTGAAGTCATTATTTCCCTCTACTCCTCTTTGGTCAGACCTCATCTGGAATATTGTGTCCAGTTTTGGGCACCACATTTTAAAAAAACACATCAACAAACTGGAGCAAGTTCAGAAAAGAGCGACCAGAATGGTGACCGGTCTGCAAACCATGTCTTATGAGGAAAGGTTGCAGGATTTGGGAATGTTTAGTTTGCAAAAGAGAAGACTGAGAGGAGACTTAATAGCTGTCTACAAATATCTAAAGGGCTGTCACATTGTAGAAGGATCAACTTTATTCTCATTTGCACAAGGAAAGACTAGAAGCAATGGGATGAAACTGAATGGGAGGAGACACAGATTAGATATTAGAAAAAACTTTTTGACAGAGTGATCAATGAGTGGAACAGGCTGCCACGAGAAGTGGTGAGTTCTCCTTCAATGGAAGTCTTCAAACAGAGGCTGGACAGACATCTGACTGGGATGATTTAGCGAATCCTGCTTTGAGCAGGGGGTTGGACCAGATGGCCCAGGAGGTCCCTTCCAACTCTACGATTCTATGATTCAGGCATATTCACTTTAATGGTTCATACACACCGCTATAATTATTTCAGCATCATTATGTTTTATCCCCTCACTTTCAACACTTGCTATCACTTTAAGTAGTGATTATTATTCTTCATAATTATTTTATTTTCTTGTCCTCACTTGAGCGCATGCCCAGTTCTGTCCTCCCTAGGAGCCGTCTGACGTGCTCAGTCTGGTATGTGGCTGTCTCTGGCTGTTTTGCAGCTTGAGCCGCTTTCATGCTGATGAGCGCTGATCATAGACTCCCTGTTCATAGTGGGGACTCAACAGCGCATGCACCGATAATGCTGTGGACGTTTAGAACTGGATACTATTGACGTCATTGTGGACACTACAGCGCAGGTCCTGAATTTTACAAGCTTTATTAGGGAAAGCGGTTTATTGGTTGACCGCACTATATAAACTAGATCCGGGGCACTTGTAAACCACGCCTCCTGAGGAAGCTGCGGCGTAACGCGCATAGGGGCGGCAGGTTTTACAGCGACATACACTACACATGTAAGTTGTTACTTTCTAATGCAGTCCTTGTATCTTACTCTGGAATTTGTATAGACAGTTTTTACTCTGTGTACACTTAACGCCTACCAGGCTTATTTGATACAAGGCACTTGTGCACTTTATATTCAGCAGTTTACTCTGGGCACTTATTGTATGCAAAACCTTATCTGGGCATACATATTATGTAAATGGGGAGTTTGCGGTTTACTATGCATTCTATTTGTGAAAGGAAAGCAAAGAAACTACATGTTTTATACAGATAAAAACTTTATTAACTGTCAAGGTGCTGGTTTACTTATATTGTGTTTATGTCTGCTGTAACTTGCATTTAGCATTTATGCTCTGTTAATTATTCTAAATAAATTATTTAGCTTGAAAAACTCCAATTTTGATCTCTTGTGATGCTTAATAGCTCATTTATGAGATTTTTTTTGCTACTATATTTCCAGTGAGTTGAGCCTTTGAAGATTTTTTTCCAGTATTTGGGATATATTTGTACTTTATCCTATATACAGTATGAGTGTCAGAGACACCGCACTACACTTGCTCATAGAGCCAGTGCGCGTGTCCTGAGTACAGAAGCAGTGCTAAACGAGGTACAGGAGGAATAAACAGACGGGAGGTCAGACAAAGCCAAAGGTCATACACAGGATCACAGTACAGTACCAGGGATGCGACAGAGCGGATAATCAGGGCCAAGCCGAGATCAAAACCAAACAGACATATAAGGTACCAGGCAGAATCCAAAGCGATATCCAGAGAACAGACCGAGTCATACACAGAGAATCAAGTAACCAGAACACAGCACAAACACACTTAGGGGTCACCACACAAATGCCAAGGGCAAGAGTATAACTGACAGGGATGGGAGCGTCCTGAGGCTATAAGAAGCCTCCCCCAGACCCAGGGAGAGGCCACAATCATAGCCCCAGGTGTGCAGGTAAGCCTGCATCGGGATCACAACCTTTAACCCCAGAAATGCCAATCATCAGCACTGGTTCCAAACATTAACCTCACGTGTGCGAGTCAAACCCGCACTGAGATCATGACAGTACCCCCCTCTCAACGGGGGGCCTCTGGACCCCCAGGCTTGCCCGGGTACTTAGCATGGAAAGCCCGTACCAGGCGATCAGCATGCATCAACCGGGCCGGTACCCAGGACCTGTCCTCCGGTCCATACCCCTTCCAATGAACCAGGTACTGTACCGACCGCCGTACCAACCTGGAATCTACGATATGACCAACCTCGTACTCCACCTGCCCCTCGACCAAAACAGGAGAAGCAGCAGACTCGGAGTCTCCCCGGACTGCTTCAAAAGGTTTCAGTAGAGATTTGTGGAAGACGTTAGGGATCTTGAAAGAGGGTGGAAGGCACAGCCTATACGCCACTGGATTGATTTTTTCCACAATCTTGTACGGGCCAATGAATTTGGGTCCTAACTTGGCTGACGGAATCTTTAACTTAATGTTTCGCGTGGAGAGCCAAACTTTCTCTCCCACCCGAAACATGGGACCAGGTGTTCGTTTCCTGTCCGCGAAATACTTATACCTGCCTTGAGACCTGGATATACGCCGCTGGACTTCTGCCCATGTATTTTTTAACCGCTGAACAGAGTCCTCAGCCCCGGGGCACCCCGAATCCAGACGAGAAAACTCACCGAAATGAGGACTGAACCCATAGTTAATCAAGAAAGGGGACCTACCAGTGGATTGACTCACCCGACTATTGAAGGCAAATTCAGCTAACGGCAGTGCATCACACCAGTCACTCTGTCTAGCAGAGGTTAGACACCTGAGGATCTGTTCCAGGGACTGGTCAGTGCGCTCCGTCTGCCCATTGCTCTCAGGATGGTATGCAGACGAAAAGGACAGAGACATACCTAATTTTTTGCAGAAAGCACGCCAAAACTTAGCCACAAACTGCACACCACGATCAGACATCACATTCAGGGGTACCCCATGCAACCGGATCACATGCTGCACAAACAACCTGGACAACGTCTCAGCTGACGGTAGTGCGGACAGGGGTACGAAATGAGCCTGCTTAGAAAACCTGTCCACCACTACCCATACCACTGTATTACCCTTAGATGGAGGGAGATTGGTAACAAAATCCATGGATAAGTGAGTCCATGGCCTTTCGGGCACTGCCAAGGGTATCAGCTCCCCTGCCGGCCGGCTATGAGAGCTTTTAGAACGAGCGCAGACCCCACAACCAGCAATGAATTTTTTTATGTCCGAACCAAGGGTAGGCCACCAAAAGATCCTAGCCACCGCCAGATGTGTGGCTGAAATACCAGGGTGAGCACTCAGCTTGGATTCATGGAACTCCTGCAAGAGTTTCAGGCGAAGTTGCTCTGGGACAAACAACTTCCCCTCCGGCTTGGCCGCCGAGGCCTGCGACTGTGCCCCCTGAATCTCCCGTTCAAATTCAGATGAGACCTCTGCTATCACAACCCCAGGGTGAAGAATGGAGGACGGTGGCTCAGGGGGCGACACCGGCTGAAAACTGCGTGATAAGGCGTCAGCCTTGACATTTTAAGACCCTGGACGAAATGTAATTGTAAACTGAAAACGGGGAAAAAAAAGTGACCAACGGGCTTGTCTGGGCATTAGTCTTTTAGCAGACTCAATGTACGACAAATTTTTGTGATCCGTGATCACCGTAACCGGGTGACTGGCCCCCCTCCAAAAAGTGCCTCCATTCTTCAAACGCCAATTTGACCGCAAGAAGCTCTCTATTGCCTACGTCGTAATTTCTTTCCGCAGCAGAGAACTTCTTGGAAAAGAAAGCACATGGCCTGAGGTTGGTTAGAGTGGCAGGCCCTTGGGACAACACCGCCCCCACCCCCACCTCAGAGGCATCCACTTCCACGACAAATGGTTTGGACGGATCTGGCTGCACTAACACAGGAGCAGACATAAAACATTTTTTCAGCGTCGCAAAGGCCGCTTTTGCGAGCGAGGACCAATTTCTCACATCCGCACCTTTGCATGTTAGATCCGTGAGAGGTTTGACCACTTGTGAAAACCCCTGGATAAATTTGCGGTAATAATTGGCGAACCCCAAGAAGCGCTGAAGACCCTTAAGATCTCGGGGTTGCACCCAATCCGCAATGGCCTGCACCTTCTTGGGGTCCATGCGAAAACCCTCACCGGATACAATTAACCCCAAAAAGGACAACTCTTGTACACAGAATACACATTTTTCCAATTTGGCATACAAATGATTTTCTCTCAGCCTTTGGAGCACAGTTCGTACATGTTCCAAATGAGAATACTTGTCGGGGGAATATATCAAAATATCATCTAAGTAGCTAACGACAAAACGACCAATGAGATCTGAGAATACCACGTTGATGAAATTCTGAAATATGGCAGGGGCGTTGGTAAGACCAAACGGCATGACTACATTTTCAAATAGTCCCTCGGTCGTGAGGAACGCGGTTTTCCATTCATCCCCCTCTCGGACCCTTATCAAGTTATATGCCCCCCGAAGGTCCAGTTTAGAAAACCACTTTGCCCCTGATAGTTGGTTACATAAATCGGGAATCAACGGAAGGGGGTACGTATTCCGTACAGTAATTTGATTAAGCTCCCGGAAGTCGAGACAGGGACATAACCCGCCATCTTTTTTCTTTACAAAAAAGAAACCTGCCGCCACAGGTGAGACTGAAGGACGTATGTGTCCTTTGCGCAGACTTTCAGTAATGTACTCCTTCATAGCCAAGCGCTCAGGACCGGACAAATTAAACAGACGGGCTTTGGGTAATTTAGCCCCCGGGGCCAGCTCAATAGCGCAGTCAAAGGGTCTATGTGGCGGTAACGTCTCGGCCTCGCTTTCGGAGAATACATCTTCGAAGTCCTTCAGGCATTCCGGAATACCTTCCAGCTCGACAGATGATACAGACACAGATTTAACAGGTTCAACCAGCAGTGCGGCTTTATCATATAACTCAAAATCATTAAACCCCCATTGTACAATCTCCCCCGTTTTCCAGTTAATAACTGGGTTATGGTGTTGTAACCAGGGCATGCCCAACACCAACCCTGCAGGTAGATTGTCCAGCACACAACAACTTATGTTTTCCACATGAGTAGCGCCCACTCTGAGCGAAAACACATCAGACATAAAGCGAATTCCCTCCTTAGTGAGGGGAGATGAGTCAATGGCCATCACCTTGATCGGAACCTTGAGCCTAACTGTCCCTATCTTGCAGTGTGTGACCAATTGGGAGTCAATAAGATTAATAGATGATCCGCAGTCCACAAAGGCTGTAGAGGAAAAAGAACTACCATCCACAACCAGTTCCACAGGCAGTACTACTTTAGAAGACGAGGAAAATGGTACCTGAGGGTCTGAGCAGCCTCCCCGTTGACTACCCAGACCTAGTCGTTTCCCGCCGACCGGGTTTGAAGACGGGCAATTCGGGCACTCCCTTTTCCAATGTCCCGTTTTACCGCAGTAAAAGCATAACTGCTTGTCCTTCCGGCGTTTCCTCTCCGTATCCTTCAGGGAGAGGGCGCCTACATCCATGGGCTCAGGGGCAGTCTCTTTTCCACTGGGGAATAATGGAGTATCCACCTGCATCACCCCTCTGGCCCGCAGCCTGCGGTCCATCCGGACGGCCTGGGTCATGGCGTCCTCGAGAGAGTTAGGTGGGGGATGTAACGCCAAGGCATCCAGCCGCTCGGACAAGCCTCTGCGAAAGAGTCCTCGGAGTGCGGCGTCGCTCCAAGAGACCTCTGCCGCCCAGCGGCGGAACTCAGAACAAAACCACTCAGCTGTGTGTTTCCCCTGACAGACACTCATCACCATGTCCTCTGCCAATCGCACTCGGTCAGGTTCATCATAAATGTGCCCAAGGGCCTCAAAGAATGCGTTCACTAACATACGTTCAGGAGCAGAGGAAGACAGAGAGAAAGCCCATGCTTGCGGAGCCCCCCGAAGTAGGGAAATAATGACCCCCACCCTCTGGAACTCATCCCCAGAAGAGCGGGGCCTTAGAGAAAAAAAAAGCTTGCATCCTTCTCTGAAAGACCTGAACTCCTTTTTATCCCCTGAGAAAAGGTCTGGTAACTTGACCTGAGATTCGGGGGATGCTAATGACACATCCCTACCCCCAGAACCAGAAGCCCCTGCATCAACAGCCCCCTGCACAGTAACCACCAACTGTTGCTGGGTATGGGCCATCGTGCGTTGTTCCACATTGAGCTTATGGAACAAGCCAAGGCTTGTATGGGATCCATGAGGATAACACACACTTTTTTTTTTTTTCTTCAGAAAAAAAAAACCTGAAAGGGTCAGTTATAATGTCAGAGACACCGCACTGCACTTGCTCATAGAGCCAGTACGCGTGTCCTGAGTACAGAAGCAGTGCTAAACGAGGTACAGGAGGAATAAACAGACGGGAGGTCAGACAAAGCCAAAGGTCATACACAGGATCACAGTTCAGTACCAGGAATGAGACAGAGCAGATAATCAGGGCCAAGCAGAGATCAAAACCAAACAGACATATAAGGTACCAGGCAGAATCCAAAGCGATATCCAGAGAACAGACCGAGTCATACACAGAGAATCAAGTAACCAGAACACAGCACAAACACACTCAGGGGTCACCACACAAATGCCAAGGGCAAGAGTATAACTGACAGGGATTGGAGCGTCCTGAGGCTATAGGAAGCCTCCCCCAGACCCAGGGAGAGGCCACAATCATAGCCCCAGGTGTGCAGGTAAGCCTGCATTGGGATCACAACCTTTAACCCCAGAAATGCCAGTCATCAGCACTGGTTCCAAACATTAACCCCACGTGTGCGAGGCAAACCCGCACTGAGATCATGACAATGAGCCTGTACATCGATTCCTATATACAGTATGAGGCTGCATATAGCCTCCTATATACAGTATGAGCCCACATAGCCTCCTGTATACAGTATGAGGCCGCATATAGCCTTCTATATACAGTATGAGCCTGCACATTGCTTCTATATACAATATGAGCCCACATAGCCTCCTATATACAGTATGAGCCTGCACATCGCTTCCTATATACAGTATGAGGCCACATATAGCCTCCTATATACATTATGATCACCCACATATAGCCTCCTGAATACAGTTTTTGCCTCCTATATACAGTATGAGCCTGCACATTGCTTCCTATATACAGTATGAGCCTGCACATAGCCTCATATATACAGTATGAGCCTGTACATCACTTCCTATATACAGTATGAGCACCCACATATAGCCTCCTATGTACAGTATGAGCCTGCGCATTGCTTCCTATAAACAGTATGAGCATCCACATAGCCTCCTAAGTACAGTATGAGCCTGCACATCGCTTCCTATAAACAGTATGAGTCTGCAAATCGCTTCCTATATACAGTATGAGCCCACATATAGCCTCCTGAATACAGTATTTGCCTCCTATATACAGTGTGAGTCCCCATATAGCCTTCTATATACAGTATGAGCCTGCACATCGCTTCCTATATACAGTATGAGGCCACATATAGCCTCCTATATACAGTATGAGCACCCACATATAGCCTCCTGTATATAGTATGATGCTGCATATAGCCTACTATATACAGTATGAGCCTGTACTTCGCTTCCTATATACAGTATGAGGCCGCATATAGCCTCATATATACAGTATGAGCACCCACATATAGCCACCTGAATGCAGTGTTTACCTCCTATATACAGTATGAGCCTGCACATTGCTTCCTATATACAGTATGAGCCTGCACATAGCCTCCTATATACAGTATGAGCCTGTACATCGCTTCCTATATACAGTATGAGGCTGCATATAGCCTTCTATGTACAGTATGAGCCCACATAGCTTCCTGTATACAGTATGAGGCCGCATATAGCCTTCTATACACAGTATGAGGCCGCATATATTCTCCTATATACAGTATGAGCCTGCACATTGCTTCCTATATACAATATGAGCCCACATAGCCTCCTATATACAGTATGAGCCTGCACATCACTTCCTATATACAGTATGAGGCCACATATAGCCTCCTATGTACGGTATGAGCCTGCACATCGCTTCCTATATACAGTATGAGGCCGCATATAGCCTCCTATATACAGTATGAGCACCCACATATAGCCTCCTGAATACAGTTTTTGCCTCCTATATACAGTATGACCCTGCACATTGCTTCCTATATACAGTATGAGCCTGCACATAGCCTCCAATATACAGTATGAGCCTGTATATCACTTCCTATATACAGTATGAGGCCGCATATAGCCTCCTATATACAGTATGAGCATCCACATATAGCCTCCTATGTACAGTATGAGCCTGCACATTGCTTCCTATAAACAGTATGAGCATCCACATAGCCTCCTATGTACAGTATGAGCCTGCACATCGCTTCCTATAAACAGCATGAGCCTTCAAATCGCTTCCTATATACAGTATGAGCCCACATATAGCCTCCTGAATACAGTGTTTGCCTCCTATATACAGTGTGAGTCCCCATATAGCTCCTATATACAGTATGAGCCCCTATATAGCATCCTTTATCTAACTGCATTTACCTTGGTATCATTAATTTTCTATGAGACTGCTCTGTTCTCATATTGTGCATTTATGCATTTAGTAGGGCTTAAAGGAATGATTGCGCTTGTTACACATCAACTCTAGATGCGCTCACTTATTAGACTTTGGTTGGGGCAACTTTAAAATATAATAATGATAATGGTCCTGTCTAGTGACAAGTTTATTTTACAGGCTTCTGGAGAAAGGCACAATACCAGTCATTCAAGGGTTAATTCTTTGGAACACTGAGAGGGACTTTCTAGCCAATGAAACCACAGTATAAAACACCTGTGATAACTATGGCAACTGCGCTGATGTCATAAACACATGCATCTATGATGCAGGAGAAGATTCCAGAACCACAAGTCATTCAGCCGTAGACGGAGCCATACTTGATGTGTCTGGAGACCTGGAGCTTCATCACTCCACAATGGGAGGAAGGGGACACCGCCTAGCCAGCCAGATCAGCCATAGCGCCTAGTCAGCCAGATCAGCCATACCGCCTAGCCAGCCAGATCAATGGGGTGACAGATGTTGCAGCCAGATCTCCCTCACGTCCGGTACTGGCCGCCTTCACTTTATGTGTACGGCCTGGAGAGGTCGCATTAGGCTTCTCCAAAACAAATATGACACAATGTACAAATTCAGGTACAATTTGCTGTTACATGTTGGCACTAACCTTCTAAGCCCAAGGGAAGGGCAGTCCTGCAGCCATGGTTCCCTAGAGGTTTCCACCACAGGGAGTTTTTCCTCTCCTGAGTGCTGAAGGACGATTCTTCGTGAGTCGGGGGTTCTGCCATTTTCAGTGTCTCTTTCATAGTAATTGGCTGATTCTAAATTTCAGACACTGAAAGAAATAATAATGATGAGATTTGGAATAAAATTCGGTCAATTTAACATCCAATAAAAGTGTTTTGTGTGTTTCTTTCACAATCTTCGGTTGGTGATATTTTGTTGGGGATCAGGATCCAGCATCTATGATCAAGCCATGAAGCCAGATATGAAGTCAGAGCAATTTAACCCTGCGCTGGAAGACAGGACGGAGCAGAGATGACAAAGTGTGATTGCACAATTAGCACAAGTTCACACTCTTCCTCCCATTCAGATACACGAGGGGATTCAAGGCCGAGTTGGGACTAAAAAGCAGCCCTGGCACACAAAATTCACCAGCCCACATACAATAAGTGTCCTCAACCCAAATCGTAGAACACTGATAGGTCATGTAGGATTTTGCTTTATCCGTTACCAGGGCTGAAACAAAGTATTTTGGGTGCCCAAGGCAGATGAAGCCGAAGGCGCCCATTTTGCATCTCTACCCAGCTAATTCTTCCCTTTTCCATTAGGTCTATGACATCATGTGATTAATAACTGATGAGCTGAATCCTTCTAAGTCAGGCCCATATACATTTGTATCTCATGAACCTACAACTCCCAGTATGTCCTTAACAATGGTAAGGAGATGCTGGGTGTTATCAGTCTTTATCAGACTGTGGACTATACAGGAACCATAGTACTGATGAGACGCAGTCAGTACCAATAGCTAAAAATGTACATCCTGGTACCTTATAGGTGACCTCTTCTCAGATTGAGTCTTTTCTTTCTCTTAGGCCTGTTTCACACTTCAGTTTTCTGGCGTTAGTCAAAATCCGCCAGTGTGCAAAAACGGATCCGTTTCCGTTTTGTGGCAAACGGATGCAACTGGATCCGTTTTTTGTACGGATCCGCTTTAGACGCTAGTGCATGAAATTTAAAGTAAGGCCTGTTTCACGAGAGAGAGATATTTAGCTGCCAGAGTGGGATTTGGGGTTAAATATCATGAAAGGACATTCATTCGGGCATGCTCAGTATAAAAAGGAGGATCCGTTGGCGGATTCCGTCAATTAACGGTTGGCAACGGATCCATCGCCTTTTCTCATCCACATCTCGCTTCTTAAGGCCCCTTTCACACTCCAGTCTTTTGCAATCAGTCACAATCCGTCAAAGTGTTCAGATTCGTCAAGTGGACGGATCCTGCGTATATTGCAAAAAACTAATGCACTGGATCCGTTTTTATGACTGATCCGTTGTAGCAGCCTTGCTGTACGAATTAAAGAAACAGAATTCTGGAGAGAGAGAGAGAGAGAGAGAGAGAGGGATTTTGTGCCAGAATAGAAAAAGCAGCCGCAGGGGTTAAAATAAAGGAAGAAAAATGATTCCGGTCATGCTCAGTTTTAAAAGACGGAATCCGTCGCTATCCGACTTTTCAACGTACACAAAAAACGTTCATCTGTCCCTTGTCTCCGGCCGACGGACAGAGATTTTCTGACGGATCCGTTGGACGACGGATGAAACGTGTGGCCATCCGTCACAATCTGTCACTAATACAAGTCTATGAGAAAAAACGGATCCAGCATGAAAAAATGATGGAAAGCCAAAATTATAAATATATATATTGTATACCAAATTATAATGTGATGACATAAAAATCTGAATAATAAATATATCAATACATCTTGCCAAAATTAGTATAATATAAACACAAAAAATAGAATACAAAATCTATATCAAAAAGTGCTAAGTGCTAAAATATAAAATCTGAATACAAACAATAAATAAATCAATACATCTTGCCAAAATTTGTATAATATCAGCACCAGAAAAAAATAAATAAAAAATATGTAAAAAAAATGCTAAGTGCTAAAATATATCGCTCAAAAAACTTTTTTAAACATTTTTTTCGCTCAAAAAACTTTTTTCTATTAATAATGTGTAAGTTAAATATATAGTGTAGACAATAATATTGTGGAAAGTACTACCATAATATTCTAAAAATTGCACTAAAAAGTGCTATAGTGCTGTAAAACAAAAATTGTGCAAAAGTGATAAGTATTGCAAGATATAGAATTAAATCCACTGTAAATGATTCAGTACTATAAAGTGCTAGAGGACAAAACATACTATGCACATTGAAAATAAATGAATATACAAGTATAACCAAGAAATAATGTTCTACAAAAAGTACTGCAGTGCTATGGATGAATTGCAGAGTACTGCAAAATATGAGGGATAAATACAAATGAAAGTTTACATATACTAAAATATGCCAAGATATAAATTACTATAATATAACCCAGTAATATAAGGTGCTATAGTGCTACACCGCCATACACATTAAGTTTGGAGCTGTGACCAAGCTCACCCCAGCGAAGAGCGCTTGACACTGGACGCCAGAGTCCGTGGCTGCACGGGTACAACAGTCCCAGCAGCCAAATCCGGAGGGCAGGAGACTGCAGGCCTCCTGACCCCATCACACACCTGAACGCAGAGCAGCATACCAGAGCCGGAGCCACCACGAAGAAGTGACACCTGTGAAAGGCTCAAGCTGCCTGCCATACAGGCAAGGACTAAAGAACCGTAAGGAACAGAGGACTGAGCATAGCTTTAGACCTCATGGGAAAGCGCAGAAAGGAGGCCTCCAACCCATCTGGCTTAGTGGATCCTAAATTGCTTCCAGGCTGGCTGGATCTCCATTACCATCTGTACTCAGTGCCCTGGTTTGCAACTCAAAATGTGAGTAAAAGCGTAAAGACTGCACCCCGCTGTGTTCTCCTGTTTATTTGCTGCATCACCTCAGCCCTGCATTACATCCATCATCACCATCTTTTACAATATAATTGCCCTGGGACTTAGCTCTACCTGTGGAGAGCTGTACCAACTCTGCTGCATCACCATCAGCCTCAGCGGTCTTTTTAAGCAGCGTCGGCTATCAATTGCCGAATCCCACAGGTGGCGTCACAAACTATATCTTATATAGGGTCCAGGATCCAGCAGGATGATGAGGAGCTCTCCTAGCCAGCGTCCTCTTCCGTTCACGGCATAGCCACGCCAACCTTGAGATTGTTGATATCTTTCAACAATTTTGGTTCTCAAGTCCTCACAGTTCTCATCTTCTCTTTATGTCCTCCATGCTTAGTGTGGCACAGAGACATACTTTGCAAAGATTGAGTCAACTTCTCCCCTTTTTATCTGGTGTCAGGTGTTATTTTCATATTGCCCCCAATTGGTTTTAAATTCTGCCTGGAATCTGCCTTAAAAAGAGCCTCAAAACCACTGCAAAAAGTGAATATAATCCACAGCAATCACATACAATGATCCCCCACTTATCGCGGGCATTACATTCTAAACCTCCAACACGATAGTTGAAAATCTGCCAAGTAAGAAATTTACATTTATTTTAGCATTTATATATTTTAAGGATTTTCAAACCCCTCCCACACACTTATTTATTATTACCAGTCCCTTATTAAATGACCCCAGTTCCTTATTAACCTTTTGCACCTTTTTATAAACACTACTTATGTTCTTAAACAAATTCTACATGATGAAGATGATGAATTAGCTGTGTAGTACTGATGATTGAAGGTGATGAAAACGGGATGAATGTACAGTACTGTACTGCACAGCATGGAAGAGCATTACAGCTCTCCTATTGGCACCACTTCATCAGGAGCTTCTTCAGGTGAGGCAGTAGTATCTTCAGCCTCATCCGTAACTTTTGCTACCACTAAATGCGTAACAAACCTCTTGTTCGAGTGATGAACATAGTCATGGAGAGATGCTGGTTCTGCTTCTTATGAACCATACGGAGGTCCTATTCCTCAGCCAATCGATGAAGTACATTGTCCATTATGACCATGATTACAAGTCGATCAAGTGTTAGGCCAACCTCCTCCTCTTCTTAAACCCGTTGTTCAAACTGTTCCTCATCCTCTTCTTCACTTGCTGAAGGGTGTTTCCGTCTTCAGTAGTCATGTCACTGAAGCCCTCTCCTCTCGGTATTTTCACCAGCTTCACAGCCTAATCCACCGCAGAGTGATACATTTCATCAAGAGAAAGTCTGACACATCATTTTCTTTATGGTTTTTTGAACATTTTTTCAATATATTTTTTGTTTTTAAATATTTGATAGACTCGAAAAAACAAGAAGTGGGAGATAAGGTAGTCACTTATTAAAGAGACAAGTAGAAGAATATTTACCGTATACATTCGTGTATAAGCCGAGTTTTTCAGCACTTTTTTTGTGCTGTAAACACCCCCCCTTGGCTTGTACACGAGTCACGGTCCCAGAAAGCCGGCAGAGGAGGGGAGCAGCAGGTCACAGAGGCCACCAGCTTCCAGCACACCATACTCACATGCCTGCACGCCTCTCCGCTCCCTTAGGCGTGGAGCGCATATTCATTACCTTAATGAGCAGTACCACGTGATCACTCGACAGGAAGAGCTGCAGGCTCCGGCAGCCAGAACGAGCTGCAAAGCCACCAGGGAGGTAAAAAGGATGGTTTTACCAGTTATAGGGCGTGCTGGGTCTGCTGGACAATTGTTTCTCCAAGGATCATCGTGGATACAGGGACCTCATTGCCTACTGATCAGGCACCAGGAAGCCCTGGATGAGATCTGGAGTTTCCGCTGTGGAGTCTCTGATACTTGCCTGGAGTTCATCCTGAGCCCTATATACAGTATGGAAGAGGACATGGGGGGGCTCTGTAGGGGAGGACATGGGGGGACTCTGTAGGGGAGGACATGGGGGGACTCTGTAGGGGAGGACATGGGGGGACTCTGTAGGGGAGGACATGGGGGGACTCTGTAGGGGAGGACATGGGGGGACTCTGTAGGGGAGGACATGGGGGGACTCTGTAAGGGAGGACATGGGGGGACTCTGTAGGTGAGGACATGGGGGGACTCTGTAGGGGAGGACATGGGGGGACTCTGTAGGGGAGGACATGGGGGGACTCTGTAGGGGAGGACAAGGGGGGACTCTGTAGGGGAGGACATGGGGGGACTCTGTAGGGGAGGACATGGGGGGACTCTGTAGGGGAGGACATGGGGGGACTCTGTAGGGGAGGACATTGGGGGACTCTGTAGGGGAGGACATGGGGGGACTCTGTAGGGGAGGACATGGGGGGACTCTGTAGGGGAGGACATGGGGGGACTCTGTAGGGGAGGACATGGGGGGACTCTGTAGGGGAGGACATGGGGGGACTCTGTAGGGGAGGACATGGGGGGACTCTGTAGGGGAGGACATGGGGGGACTCTGTAGGGGAGGACATGGGGGGACTCTGTAGGGGAGGACATGGGGGGACTCTGTAGGGGAGGACATGGGGGGACTCTGTAGGGGAGGACATGGGGGGACTCTGTAGGGGAGGACATGGGGGGACTCTGTAGGGGAGGACATGGGGGGACTCTGTAGGGGAGGACATGGGGGGACTCTGTAGGGGAGGACATGGGGGGACTCTGTAGGGGAGGACATGGGGGGACTCTGTAGGGGAGGACATGGGGGGACTCTGTAGGGGAGGACATGGGGGGACTCTGTAGGGGAGGACATGGGCTGTGCAGGGGAGGACATGGGGGACTGTGCATGGGAGGACATGGGGGCTCTGTAGGAGGGACATGGGGGGCTGTGCAGGGGGGTAAATGGGGAGGCTGTGTAGGGGAAGACATGGGAGACTGTGCTGGGGGGTACATGGGGAGGCTGTGTAGGGGAGGACATGGGGGGCTGTGCAAGGGGAGAACATGAGGGCTCTGTAGGGAGTGCACTGTGGGTCTGTGCAGGGGGAGGACACGTGGGTCTCCTTACACTGTTTTATGGTGCGGCTCTATGCAGGGCAGTGGTGGAGGTTCAGTAGGGTCATCAAGCTAACACATACATATATATAGAGAACTGCAAGAAGATGAAAGTCTAGAAAATTAGAAATAATAACAGCAGAGTTAGTAGCAGACTAAAAATTAGATCTTTGAGTGTAGTGTGGGCTCTTCGGATGCTTCCGAAATATCAACGACCAAAGGGGCCGCAAATTTTTCGACCGCCCCGGGCGTCACAAACAGTTGCTACGCCACTGAGCTGCAGGAATGTATAATGTGTATAAAGTGCACAGTAATGAATGTTCTAAATATTCACTGTCATTACCAAGAATTATCCATGTTATATGGCTGGAACAAGATGCAGTGCCACCGACGGCGCGCAGGCAGGTAAATAGGATGGTTTTTTTCTTAACAGGAATCATACATACAAAGATATGGGATAAGGAGCCATGCATACAATGACAGGGACGGGGGAAACATGCATACCACGGTAGGGATGAGTGGTCAATGCACACCCAGCTTATACTCAAGTCAATAAGTTTACCCAGTTTTTCGTGGCAAAAGTAGGTGCCTCGGCTTATACTCGGGTCGGCTTATACTCGAGTATATACGGTAATAGGTAAAACCTGACAAGAATAAACAATAATTTGCAGTTATCCCAATCGTGGGGATAAATAGCTGAGAAATAAATAGTGATTAGTATATCTTAATAAATATATTGCAATTCGCCCAGTACAAAGCGGTGAAAAAAAAATGGTAGTTACTATTTCCATTAAGTTTTGTTGCACTCAACCAGTTGATTAACCAAGAGAGATGGCATGTACCCGAATACAATTCTCCTAGAGGCTGCAAATAAGAGCGGCAGGAAGTAAAGGGTTAATTGGTACACAGAACACACAATTGGGTGAAAATATTAAATGGTCATGAGCGATATGTCCCGGCATAAAGAGTGTGATTATATCCTTAGTCCATAGATAATGCTTGGTATAAACCTGCATTCATAAAATATTCCAATGTCTATAGCCGTGGGGAGAGCTGCCCCGGCCGATGACGAATACACCAAGTACTTTCTCCAATGAGTGGAGGGCTCGTGCCCTGTGAAATAGAGCGCTGAACAGTACAAGGTGATTTCACCATATATAGTTGTATGTGAGTGTTGCTACTCACAATACCTCCGATGGTCTGCGTAGAATCCGGTGACTGCGTTCTGGCTGGTGCAGTAAAGGTCGGACCTGGGAGATGCGGCGATATGCCGAGGTGTAGTGTGAGACCAGCGCTCCTGCGCTCCAGCTGTCGGCAGGGATCCGGTCACTTTGGTCGATAGCTGCATCCCGGCAGATGTGCAGTAGGAGCAGGAGCTGTGTGACGCGGTGGATCACGTGGTGCCGCGTAACTGCTGCTAGATGGAGGTACGGGTGGCAAAAAGGGTCGAAACCAACGCGTTTCAGAAAACTCAGCTTCTTTCTTCAGGTCCGGGACATATTGCTTATGACCATTTAATATTTTCACCCAATTGTGTTCTATGTACATATTAACCCTTTACTTCTAGGAGAATTCTATTCGGGTACATGCCATCTCTCCTTGGTTAATTAACTGTTTGAGTGCAATACTTACTATTTCCATTAACTACCATTTTTTTCACAGCTTTGTACTGGGCGAGTTGCAATATATTCATTAAGATATACTAATCACTATTAATTTCTCAGCTATTTATCCCCAAGATTGGGCTAACTGCAGTTTATTAAGAATCATAGAATCGTAGAGTTGGAAGGGACCTCCTGGGCCATCTGGTCCAACCCCCTGCTCAAAGCAGGATTCGCTAAATCATCCCAGTCAGATGTCTGTCCAGCCTCTGTTTGAAGACTTCCATTGAAGGAGAACTCACCACTTCTCGTGGCAGCCTGTTCCACTCATTGATCACTCTAACTGTCAAAAAGTTTTTTCTAATATCTAATCTGTGTCTCCTCCCATTCAGTTTCATCCCATTGCTTCTAGTCTTTCCTTGGGCAAATGAGAATAAAGTTGATCCTTCTACAATGTGACAGCCCTTTAGATATTTGTAGACAGCTATTAAGTCTCCTCTAAGTCTTCTCTTTTGCAAACTAAACATTCCCAAATCCTGCAACCTTTCCTCATAAGACAGGGTTTGCAGACCGGTCACCATTCTGGTCGCTCTTTTCTGATCTTGCTCCAGTTTGTTGATGTCTTTTTTAAAATGTGGTGCCCAAAACTGGACACAATATTCCAGATGAGGTCTGACCAAAGAGGAGTAGAGGGAAATAATGACTTCACGTGATCTAGACTGTATGCTTCTGTTAATACATCCTAGAATTGCATTTGCCTCTTTTGCTGCTGTATCACACTGTTGACTCATATTCAGTCTGTGATCTATTAGTATACCCAAGTCTTTTTCACATGTGCTGTCACTTAGCGCTATTCCTCCCATTCTATATATGCTTTTTTCATTTTTATTGCCCAGATGTAGTACTTTGCATTTCTCCCTGTTAAAAACCATTCTGTTAGTTGCTGCCCACTTCTCCAGTTTATTTAAATCTTTTTGAATCCTCTCTCTCTCTTCTCTAGTATTAGCTATCCCTCCTAGCTTTGTGTCATCAGCAAATTTAATCAGTTTACCCTCAATTCCTTCATCTAAATCATTGATAAAGATGTTGAACAATACAGGGCCCAGGACAGAGCCCTGTGGTACCCCACTTGAGACATTCCTCCAACTGGATGTGCAGCCATTTACGACCTCTCTTTGGGTCCGATCACTAAGCCAGTTATGAATCCACCTAACAGTTGCCTTGTCCATTCCATACTTAGTCATTTTTTCAATAAGGATTGTATGAGAGACTTTGTCAAATGCTTTGCTGAAGTCAAGATATACTATATCTACAGCATTTCCTTGATCCACCCAATCAGTGATACCGTCATAGAAGGAAATTAAGTTAGTCTGACATGACTTATTAGTTGCAAACCCATGCTGACTCTGTTTAATCACTTCATTCTTATCCAGGTATTGACATACATGTTGTTTAATAATTTGTTCAAAGATCTTTCCTGGTATAGAAGTCAGACTCACCGGCCTATAGTTGCCTGGGTCCACCTTCTTCCCCTTTTTGAAGATAGGAACAACATTTGCTCTTCTCCAGTCTTCTGGCACTTCTCCTGTTCTCCAAGAATTTTCAAAGATTATGGAGAGGGGTTCAAAAATTTCTTCTGCTATCTCCTTCAGTACTCTGGGGTGTAATTCATCTGGACCTGGAGACTTGAATTCATTTAGGTTAGCTAAGTGTTTCCTCACTATCTTTCTGTTTATAGATATCCTGGATTCTTCTATTCCCTTAATAGGACCGTGAATAACAGTTGATGTTACATTACCTTTCTGAGAGAAAACAGATGCAAAATAGGAATTTAAAAGTTCAGCCTTCTCGACATCCTGTCTTACCATTTCATCATTTTCATCCAGTAAAAATCCTATAGCATCTTTGACTTTTCTTTTACTTTTGACATATCCCCAAAATCCTTTATTATTGCTTTTGACATCTCTTGCAAGCCTCAATTCATTTTCAGCTTTAGATAATCTGATTTGTGCCCTGCAGGTTCTGCAGACAGCATTATATTCTTCTTTAGATATGCCTCCCTCTTTCCATTTTATAAACATTTTTTTCTTCCTTTTTAGCATGTGCTTAAGTTCTGTGTTCATCCATCCTGGTTTCCATAAATGCTTCCTATTCTTCCCTCTTTTCGGAATTGTTAACAACTGTGCTTTGAGAATTTCATTTTTCAAGATTTCCCATCCTTCCTGGACATTTTTGTCTTTAAGGATATCCAGCCATTGGATCCCTCCAATTCTCTTTCTGAATCCCTTAAAATCTGCCTTTCTGAAATCTAACCTTGACGTCTGAGTCTTCACAGGTCTTCCGCCTCTAGTTATCCAAAATTCTAAAATAGCATGGTCGCTACCTCCTAGGGTCCCAGCCACTTTTATCTCCTCAACCATTTCCTCCCTGTTTATAAGGATTAGATCCAAGGTTGCAGTTCCCCTTGTTTTCTCTCCTACCTTTTGGAAGATAAAGTTGTCAGCAAGAGAGGATAAGAATTTCCTTGACCTGTTAGTTTTGCCTGAGAGAGATTCCCAACAAATGTCTGGATAGTTGAAATCTCCCATGACAACTATGTCATATTTTTTGGAGAACTTGGCCATTTGATGCATAAAGAGTTCATCCATATCTTCAGCTTGCACAGGCGGCCTGTAGTAAATGCCTACAATGGTGTCCTTTCCATTGTTCTGTCCTTGTATTCTTACCCAAACAGTTTCCACAGAACTCCCAGTCTCTGAAGCTTCAATCTCTGTGCAGATATACGCGTTTCTAACATACAATGCGACACCTCCTCCTCGTTTATCAAGTCTGTTTCTTGCAAATAAGTTGTATCCTTCTAGTCTTGTATTACAATCATGTGTATTGTCCCACCAAGTTTCAGTGATTCCTATGACATCATATTTCTTTTCCTGTGTTAGTAGTTCCAATTCTCCTTGTTTGTTGCCCATTCTTTGTGCATTAGTATAGAAACATTTTAGTTTGTGATTGGTTTCTCTTTCTCCAATATTTTTATTAATTAGATTCTTTCGTCTTTCTTCTTCCTTTCCACTTCTAATTGCAGAGTTCTCAATAGCATTTGTCAGGTGTATGGCTTTTTCTGGTCTTTTGCTTCCCTTCCCATGTTGTTCTAGTTTAAAGCTCTCCTTACAAGTGTAGCAAGGCGACTTCCAAATACATGCTTTCCAGTCTTCGTAAGGTGCACCCCATCTCTAGCAAGTAGTCCATCGTATAAGTAGTTCACTCCGTGATCCAGAAATCCAAATCGTTGCTGACGGCACCATCGACGTAGCCAGTTGTTCACCTGCAGAATCTTATTCCACCTCCTCGTTCCATGGCCATCCACTGGGAGGATGGAAGAGAAGACCACCTGCGCTCCCAGTTCTTTCACTTTCTTGCCTAAGTCTTCAAAGTCTCTGCAGATGGTTTCCAGGTCGTTTCTTGCGGTGTCATTTGTCCCCACATGTAGTAGCAGGAATGGGTAGTCATCTGTAGGTCTGAAGAGTCCTGATATCCTGTCAGACACATCTTTAATTTTTGCACCTGGAAGACAGCACATTTCTCTTGAAGTTATATCCGGTCTGCAGATAGCGGCCTCTGTTCCTCTCAACAGGGAATCCCCCATGACCACCACTCTCCGTTTCTTCTTCACAACATTTTTCTTTCTCCATCCAGGAGGACTCTGAAGGCGTACAAGGTTGCTGTTTGTTGGCAAAGTCTTATCCTGATGTATTTCTTCATCGTTTTCCTGCGTGAGAGCCTGGTACTGGTTTCTGAGCAGTATGGGTGCTGACTGCCTCCTGATCCTCCTGCTTCTCTGGGTCACATGTCTCCATTCCTCTGTTTCTTCAGGTGCATTTTGAATTTCTTCTCTTTCTGTAACATGAAGAGATAATTCTGCTCTGTCCAAGAACTCTTCACCTTCCTTAATGATCTTCAACGTAGCTAACCTCTCTTCGAGATTTTGCAACTTTTCCTCCAACAGGGACACAAGCTTGCATTTGTGGCATGTGAAGTTTGACTTTTCCACTGGTAAATCTGTGAACATGTAGCAAGAAATGGAGCTCACCAAATGGCTCCTGGCCTCTTCCATCTTGAGATTTCTTAAAAACGATGAAAGATGAGCCAAAATGTTGGCGCGCGGTTTTTCCGATTTCCTCTTTTCAGCTGCAACGGCCAAAACCCAGTGATCGTTGAGCTCGCGGAGACTCTTCACTTATCCCAGAAGGCACTGGGAATATGCAAATGATCTCCTCAAGACTCTTCCCCTGGTTTTCCGATTTCCTCTTTTCAGCTGCAACGGCCAAAACCCAGTGATCGTTGAGCTCGCGGAGACTCTTCACTTATCCCAGAAGGCACTGGGAATATGCAAATGATCTCCTCAAGACTCTTCCCCTGGTTTTCCGATTTCCTCTTTTCAGCTGCAATGGCCAAAACCCATTGATCGTTGAGCTCGCAGAGACTCTTCACTTATCCCAGAAGGCACTGGGAATATGCAAATGATCTCCTCAAGACTCTTCCCCTGGTTTTGTTTATTCTTGTCAGGTTTTACCTATTAAATATTCTTCTATTTGTCTCATTAATAAGTGACTAGCTTTTCTCCCACATCTTGGTTTTTTCAGCGCGAGTCTTTTACAAATATTTATAATCCTTTCGATTTCCTTGTGGTTGGTATCTAGAGTCGCAGCAGTTACTGTCATGTCGAACGCTGTTCACACCACAGCGTCTGGCAGGCAGAGGTAGTTCCACCTCCAGCCACTATAGCCTCAGTGGCGCCGGCTTGATCTTCAGGCTCTCAGGGGTTATTCCTGCTGGAGACCAGGTTGGAAGGTTAGTCACGCCCACGGTCTTTAAATAGTCATACTGGCAAATGGGCGTCGCCGATTATAGCTTGTGTTTCATAGCAAGTGGTTCCGGTCTGGAGTGGAGGTGTTGCAGAGAGAGAGAGATTCGTATCTGGTGTCGTATGATCCGTCGTTATCCTTTCTCCTTCCCATATTTGTGTTTAGTTGTGCCCTGTTCATATTACTGTATAGTCCTGTGTGTGTGCGGCGCAGTGCAGTTTAAGTTCTCCCTGTCTGTCATTATTTGTGTGGGAGCTTTGGTGGTGTGACTCCTCACTGGGTGGAGGGTGGAGGGTTTAGTGCAGGGCTGAGCAGGAGATAAGGAAAGGGTGGAGGCTCAGGCATTTGCACCTTCAGCAAAATCCCTGGGTTGAGGGTCAGACAGGGTTTTCCCTAGGTATAGGGACATCACAGGGGCCCGGGAATTACAGCCTTAGTTGAACTAAGCCCCCGTGACATTATAATCGGCCCACATTTTTTCAGGAGTCCATGGATCCATTAGATTCCATAACCCGCCAGTTGGCGGCGCTGTCCTTACAGGTCTCCGAGTTGAAAGGGGCAGTTCAGCAGCAGGGCCTGGTAGTAGCAAAGGTGCAAACGGCATCTGCAGGTATCGGTGCAGAGCCGAAGTTTCCGCTGCCAGAACGATTTTCAGGCGATCGCAGCAAATTTGTCGTATTTCGGGAGGCCTGCAAATTATACTTCCGCATGCGGCCAATCTCCTCAGGTAATGAGGCCCAGCGAGTAGGGCTGGTGTTGTCATTACTGAGTGGTGACCCCCAAGCATGGGCATTTTCCTTACCAGCTGACTCTGCTACATTTCATTCGGTCGATAATGTTTTTTCTGCCCTCGGGCTCATTTACGATGACCCTGACCGACTGGCTCTAGCAGAATCTAAAATCCGCGCCCTCCGCCAGGGGGAGCGCTTGGCAGAGGACTATTGTTCGGAATTTCGCCGCTGGGCTGTAGACACACAGTGGAATGACCCAGCACTGCGGAGCCAGTTTATTCATGGGGTATCAGGGAGGGTGAAACAAGCCCTCCTGATGTATGAGACTCCGGCATCATTGGAGTCTGCCATGAGTTTGGTGATACGTATTGATCGCCGTTTTCGTCAGGGGCCACAGGAGACGCTACCTCTGGGGGAAAGCAGAGGTGCAGGTGTGGTTGAAGTAGATGAGTCCCCTGAACCTATGCAGATTGCTGGCGTGGCACAGGTTCAGCCTCGCGCTCCGGGATTCCGGAAGCCCGGAGCATGTTTCTACTGTGGTAAAAGAGGTCATTATGTTAACGTTTGCCCGGTACTACCTAAGAGGGTCACATCGGCGGAAAACTGTTAAGCTCAGAGGGTATGGAGGAGACCCAACTGAGCGTATGCATATCCTCCATGATGGTATCTCAATGTATGCTCCCTGCCAAGGTTATTATCGCCGGCAGAGAGCTACCTATATCAGTGTTTGTGGATAGCGGTTCCGCTACCAATCTCATAGATGAGGAGTTTGCACACACCGCCGGGTTTAAGATCGAAAAACTTCCTCACCCCATACAGGTGGTGACCATTAATGCTGTTCCCCTCCCTCAAGGGGAGATTACTGAGTTTGTGGCAGAGGTGAAACTCCACATTGGGGTCCTACATTCTGAGTCGGTTACATGTAGGGTCCTCCGTAATCTCCCAGCTCAAATGGTCCTGGGTTTTCCATGGCTGTCCAGGCACAACCCGGTAATTGATTGGAAAACTCAGGACATAGTGCAATGGAGTGGTTTCTGCCAAGACAATTGCTTGGCCACATGTGTGTCCGCCGTGACGCCCAGCCTGCCGGAGGCTTTGCAGGATTTCGCGGATGTTTTCTCTGAGAAGGGTTGCTCAGAACTGCCTCCACATAGAGCCTATGACTGTGCGATTAGGTTAAAACCCGGGGCCAAATTACCTAAGGCCAGGATGTTTAATATTTCTGGTCCTGAGAGGCAAGCTCTGAAAGACTACATCGCGGAGAGTCTGAGCAAAGGACACATCCGGCCTTCGTCCTCGCCTGTAGCCGCAGGGTTTTTCTTCATTAAGAAGAAAGATGGGGGGTTACGCCCATGTCTGGATTTCCGAGAGTTAAACCAGATTACTATCCGTGATCCCTACCCAATGCCGTTGATCCCGGATTTGTTCAACCAGGTAGCGGGGGCGAAATGGTTTTCCAAGCTGGACCTCAGGGGGGCGTATAACCTCATAAGGGTCCGTCAGGGGGATGAGTGGAAGACGGCGTTTAACACTCCTGAGGGTCATTTTGAGAGTCTGGTTATGCCATTTGGGTTGACCACCGCGCCTGCCATTTTCCAACATTTTATTAATGATGTATTTGCTCATGTCCTGGGGAGATTTGTGATTGTATACCTGGATGATATCCTCATTTATTCTAGCGATCGGGACACTCATTTGGAGCATGTTAGGCAGGTGTTACAGTTGCTCCGGGAGAACCAGCTCTATGCTAAGCTGGAAAAATGTTTATTTTTTGTCCAGGAGTTGCCCTTTTTGGGATATATTGTGTCCGCAGCCGGTTTTAAAATGGACACCGCTAAGGTGCAAGCGGTGCTGCAATGGGAGAGGCCGGAGAGTCTGAAAGCACTCCAGCGGTTCCTTGGGTTTGCGAATTATTATAGGAAATTTATAAAACACTTTTCGACTGTCGCCAAACCGCTCACGGACATGACAAAAAAGGGTGCCGATCTGGCGAACTGGCCTGAGGTGGCTATACGTGCATTTGAGCGTCTGAAGAATAGTTTTGCTTCAGCCCCCATTCTGGTGCAACCAGACGTGTCTAAACCTTTTGTGGTAGAGGTTGATGCGTCGGAGGTGGGAGTGGGGGCAGTACTGTCTCAAGGCTCGTCCTTGAGCGAGATGCATCCATGCGCCTACTTCTCCAAGAAGCTGTCGCCGGCCGAACGGAATTATGATATCGGCAACAGGGAGTTGTTGGCCATCAAACTGGCTTTTGAGGAATGGCGACACTTCTTGGAGGGGGCGGCTCACCAGGTCACAGTTATCACCGACCATAAGAATCTGCTCTACCTGGAGTCGGCCAAGCGTCTGTCTCCTAGGCAGGCTCGCTGGGCATTGTTTTTTACACGTTTCAATTTTCTTGTGACGTACCGTCCCGGGGCTAAAAACACCAAGGCGGATGCTTTGTCTAGGTGTTTTCCGGGGGGAGAACCTCGGGAAGAGCCGGTACCCATCCTCCAGAAAGGGGTAGTGGTCTCGGCTCTCTGAGGTAGAGGCGGAGATTGCCGAGGCCCAAGAGGAGGTACCACCAGGTCTTCCCGCCAACAAATCATTTGTACCCCTGCATCTTCGGCTTAAAGTGTTGAAGGAACACCACGATTCGGTACTGGCTGGTCACCCAGGGGTGAAGGGCACCTTAGAGCTGGTATCGCGTCGTTTCTGGTGGCCCAAAATCCGGCAGGACGTGGTCTCGTACGTGGCAGCTTGCATCACGTGCGCTAGGGCTAAGTCACCCCGAACCTGTCCTGCTGGCACGCTACAGCCTCTGGGGGTACCCAATAGGCCATGGACAGAAATCTCCATGGATTTTATCACTGACTTGCCAGCCTCGGCAGGGAAGACGGTCATCCTGGTGGTGGTTGACCGTTTTTCAAAGATGGCGCATTTTGTGGCGTTGTCTTCTTTGCCCAATGCTAAGACGTTGGCTCAGGTATTTGTGAAGGAGGTGGTCAGACTCCACGGAGTACCGTCTGACATAGTATCTGATAGGGGTACGCAATTTGTGGCGAGGTTTTGGAAAGCTTTTTGCTCAAGGTTGGGGATCAAGTTGTCACATTCATCGGCGTTTCATCCACAGTCTAATGGACAAACTGAGCGCATGAACCAAAATCTAGAACAGTATTTACGATGCTTTGTGTCCGACAACCAGGATGAGTGGTCTACTTTCCTTCCTCTGGCCGAATTCGCGTTAAATAATCACCGCCAAGAGTCATCAGGAGAGTCTCCATTCTTTTGTGTGTACGGTCAACATCCTCAGTTTTGTACCTTACGTCAGGGTGACTCCGGGGGTGTCCCGGAGGAGGATCAGCTAGGAGCCCAATTGTCATCAGTCTGGAGGCGGGTGAAACAGTGTTTGTTGAGCATGAGTGCCAGGTACAAACGGGTGGCTGACAGTAGACGCGTGCCAGGTCCGGACCTGTGTGTGGGTGAATGGGTGTGGTTAGCTACGAAGAACATAAAACTCAAAATCCCATCTTTAAAACTGGGTCCAAGGTTTATTGGGCCTTTCAGGATTTCTGCCATCATTAACCCAGTGGCTTATCGGTTGGAACTTCCTGCGGTGTACAGAATACATAACGTTTTTCACAGGGCTTTATTGAAAAAGGTGGTAGGCTTGGTGGACACGACGCCGATGCCACCTCCAGTCATGGTGGATGGCGATTTAGAGTTCGAGGTCGCCAAGGTAGTGGACTCTCGAGTAGTACGCCGTACTCTTCAGTATTTGGTGCACTGGCGGGGGTATGGTCCGGAGGAGAGGTCTTGGGTTCCAGCCTCAGACATACATGCGGATCGGCTGGTCAGTTCTTTTCACCGTCGTCATCCGGACAAGCCGGGTCCTATGAGTCTTGAGGGCCCTGGGGTCCCTCGTAGAAGACGGGGTACTGTCATGTCGAACGCTGTTCACACCACAGCGTCCGGCAGGCAGAGGTAGTTCCACCTCCAGCCACTATAGCCTCAGTAGCGCCGGCTTGATCTTCAGGCTCTCGGGGGTTAATCCTGCTGGAGACCAGGTTGGAAGGTTAGTCACGCCCACGGTCTTTAAATAGTCATACTGGCAAATGGGCGTCGCCGATTATAGCTTGTGTTTCATACCAAGTGGTTCCGGTCTGGAGTGGAGGTGTTGCAGAGAGAGAGAGATTCGTATCTGGTGTCGTATGATCCGTCGTTATCCTTTCTCCTTCCCATATTTGTGTTTAGTTGTGCCCTGTTCACATTACTGTATAGTCCTGTGTGTGTGCGGCGCAGTGCAGTTTAAGTTCTCCCTGTCTGTCATTATTTGTGTGGGAGCTTTGGTGGTGTGACTCCTCACTGGGTGGAGGGTGGAGGGTTTAGTGCAGGGCTGAGCAGGAGATAAGGAAAGGGTGGAGGCTCAGGCATTTGCACCTTCAGCAAAAACCCTGGGTTGAGGGTCAGACAGGGTTTTCCCTAGGTATAGGGACATCACAGGGGCCCGGGAATTACAGCCTTAGTTGAACTAAGCCCCCGTGACAGTTACAAAACCTTTTAGGCTACTTTCACACATCCGGTGTGTGGGGTCCGGCGGTGTGCGGCGAAAAGCCGGGCTGCCGGATCTGGCCTGCAGCCGTGACACCGGATGTGTGTGCGGCGAGACGATACGGCTCGGACATTATTAAAGGAGCCGCAGGAGGAGGTGGACAGAGGCAGCCAATGAGACAGCTGCTGAAAGGGAGGTGAGGGGAGGAGAGGATAGGAGAGGGGAGGGGAGGAGAGGAGAGGGGGGTGGAGAGAGAGAGACATGGGGGGTTAACACTTAGTGTCCAGGCAAGAGAATCTCTCTCTTTTGCCGGGCACTTGTGGGGTTAACCCCACAGAGAGATCTCTCTCTCTCACCCAGACACTGTGAGTGTTAACCCCACAAGTGCCCGGCGAGAGAGATCTCTCACAAGTGTCCGGGTGACAGAGAGAGATCTCTCTCTCTTTCACCGGGCACTTGTGGGGTTAACATTCACAGAGTCCGGGCATGCGCTGCGGAAAAAGCCGATCCGGCGCTGACAAAAAGCGTTGCAGGGAACGTTTTTTGCAGATGCCGGATGGCTAATTTATGCCGTGTCCGGCAACAACCGGACACGACGCATAACCATCCGGCACGATGCGGCGCCCATGAAAGCTTATGGGACAAAACCGGATCCAGTGCTGGATCCGGTTATTAAAAATTTTCCCGCATCGTGCCGGATGACAAAAACCGGATGTGTGAAAGAGGCCTTACACAGGCGCCACTTTATCGCTCTCCTTCATTTTTTGTTTTTAACAATTTTTCCCTGGATCTGTAGCTGGATATTTCCTGCTTTTGAATTGCCTCCTATATACAGTATGAGCCTGCACATTGCTTCCTATATACAGTATGAGGCCGCATATAGCCTCCTATATACAGTATGAGCCTGCACAGCGCTTCCTATATACAGTATGAGTCTGCACATAGTCTCCTATATACAGTATGAGCCTGCACATCGCTTCCTATATACAGTATGAGGCCGCATATAGCCTCCTACATACAGTATGAGGCCGCATATAGCATCCTATATACAGTATGAGGCCGCATATAGCCTCCTACATACAGTATGAGGCCGCATATAGCCTCCTATATACAGTATGAGCCTGCACATCGCTTCCCATATACAGTATGAGGCCACATATAGCCTCCTGAATACAGTATTTTCCTCCTATATACAGTAAGAGGCTGCATTTACCCTTCTATACACAGTATGAGCCTGCACATCGCTTCCTATATACAGTATGAGGCCGCATATAGCCTCCTATATACAGTATGAGCCTGTACTTCGCTTCCTATATACAGTATGAGGCCGCATATAGCCTCCTATATACAGTATGAGCACCCACATATAGCCTCCTGAATTCAGTGTTTACCTCCTATATACAGTATGAGCCTGCACATAGCCTCCTATATACAGTAGCAAAAAAAAATGATTGAATGAGAGTAATGGTTTTGGGTCCTTTCTGTAAAAATCGTATGGGTATCTTTTTAGTCTTGGTTTTAGTTTTCTGTTTTTAATTAATTTTTCCTGTGCTTATACTCCAGTTCTCTATCTTCGCATCGCAATATATGATCTGGCATGGAATTCATTGTTGAGGGCATTTCAAGATTTTATGAAGAAACACTCCTCTCACAAGAAATCTACGGCTCTTTTCGTACCCATTGGGTCTTCAATATTTCATATTATTTGTTCACATTTTTATTCACTTTTTCTTTTTTTATTTGTTTATTTCATTTACATTTTTATTTGTTTTATTTTTATATATATTTTTTTCACTCATTTTTTATTTTTTTCACAATTTTCTTTGTGTATTTGTGCTATGTATTATGCATTATACATAATTGTGTGTATAATTACTTTATGATATATGACATTTGATGTATGTATTGAATGCCATGTGTTATTTTTATATACATTTGTTTTTTAACAGAGACATGATATATAGTTGTTATAGTTATATGATGCACATACACTTTCATATAGCCTGCATACACATTATGCTAATTGTTAAAAAAAAATTTTTTGCGTGCATAGTGTGCTTATAATTGACACATATGTGTGTGCCTTTGCACTCTATGTCAGGCATATTCACTTTAATGGTTCATACACACCGCTATAATTATTTCAGCATCATTATGTTTTATCCCCTCACTTTCAACACTTGCTATCACTTTAAGTAGTGATTATTATTCTTCATAATTATTTTATTTTCTTGTCCTCACTTGAGCGCATGCCCAGTTCTGTCCTCCCTAGGAGCCGTCTGACGTGCTCAGTCTGGTATGTGGTTGTCTCTGGCTGTTTTGCAGCTTGAGCCGCTTTCATGCTGATGAGCGCTGATCATAGACTCCCTGTTCATAGTGGGGACTCAACAGCGCATGCGCCGATAATGCTGTGGACGTTTAGAACTGGTTACTATTAACGTCATTGTGGACACTACAGCGCAGGTCCTGAATTTTACAAGCTTTATTAGGGAAAGCGGTTTATTGGTTGACCGCACTATATAAACTAGATCCGGGGCACTTGTAAACCACGCCTCCTGAGGAAGCTGCGGTGTAACGCGCGTAGGGGCGGCAGGTTTTACAGCGACATACACTACACATGTAAGTTGTTACTTTCTAATGCAGTCCTTGTATCTTACTCTGGAATTTGTATAGACAGTTTTTACTCTGTGTACACTAAACGCCTACCAGGCTTATTTGATACAAGGCACTTATGCACTTTATATTCAGCAGTTTACTCTGGGCACTTATTGTATGCAAAACCATATCTGGGCATACATATTATGTAAATGGGGAGTTTGCGGTTTACTATGCATTCTATTTGTGAAAGGAAAGCAAAGAAACTACATGTTTTATACAGATAAAAACTTTATTAACTGTCAAGGTGCTGGTTTACTTATATTGTGTTTATGTCTGCTGTAACTTGCATTTAGCATTTATGCTCTGTTAATTATTCTAAATAAATTATTTAGCTTGAAAAACTCCAATTTTGATCTCTTGTGATGCTTAATAGCTCATTTATGAGATTTTTTTTGCTACTATATTTCCAGTGAGTTGAGCCTTTGAAGAATTTTTTCCAGTATTTGGGATATATTTGTACTTTATCCTATATACAGTATGAGCCTGTACATCGATTCCTATATGCAGTATGAGGCTGCATATAGCCTCCTATATACAGTATGAGCCCACATAGCCTCCTGTATACAGTATGAGGCCGTATATAGTCTCCTATATACAGTATGAGCCTGCACATTGCTTCTATATACAATATGAGCCCACATAGCCTCCTATATATAGTATGAGCCTGCACATCGCTTCCTATATACAGTTTGAGGCCACATATAGCCTGCTATGTACGGTATGAGCCTGCACATCGCTTCTTATATACTGCATGAGGCCGTATATAGCCTCCTATATACAGTATGAGCACCCACATATAGCCTCCTGAATACAGTTTTTGCCTCCTATATACAGTATGAGCCTGCACATTGCTTCGTATATACAGTATGAGCCAGCACATAGCCTCCTATATACAGTATGAGCCTGTACATCACTTCCTATATACAGTATGAGGCCGCATATAGCTTCCTATATACAGTATGAGCACCCACATATAGCCTCCTGTATACAGTATGATGCTGCATATAGCCTTCAATATGCAGTATGAGGCCGCATATAGCCTCCTATGTACAGTATGAGCCTGTACTTCGCTTCCTATATACAGTATGAGGCAGCATATAGCCTCCTATATACAGTTTGAGCACCCACATATAGCCACCTGAATGCAGTGTTTACCTCCTATATACAGTATGAGCCTGCACATCGCTTCCTATATACAGTATGAGGCTGCATATAGCCTCCTATATGCAGTATGAGCCCACATAGCCTCCTGTATACGGTATGAGGCCGCATATAGCCTTCTATACACAGTATGAGGCCGCATATAGTCTCCTATATACAGTATGAACCTGCACATTGCTTCCTATATACAATATGAGCCCACATAGCCTCCTATGTATGGTATGAGCCTGCACATAACTTCCTATATACAGTATGAGGCCACATATAGCCTCCTATATACAGTATGAGCACCCACATATAGCCTCCTGAATACAGTTTTTGCCTCCTATATACAGTATGAGCCTGCACATTGCTTCCTATATACAGTATGAGCCTGTACATCACTTCCTATATACAGTATGAGGCCGCATATAGTCTCCTATATACAGTATGAGCATCCACATATAGCCTTCTATGTACAGTATGAGCCTGTGCATTGCTTCCTATAAACAGTATGAGCATCCACATAGCCTCCTATGTACAGTATGAGCCTGCACATCGCTTCCTATAAACAGTATGAGCCTGCAAATCGCTTCCTATATACAGTATGAGCCCACATATAGCCTCCTGAGTACAGTGTTTGCCTCCTATATACAGTGTGAGTCCCCATATAGCCTCCTATATACAGTATGAGCACTCACATATAGCCTCCTGAATACATTGTTTGCCACCATATTGCCTCCTATATACAGTGTGAGTCCCCATATAGCTCCTATATACAGTATGAGCCCCTATATAGCATCCCATATCTAACTGCATTTACATTGGTATCATTAATTTTCTATGAGACTGCTCTGTTCTCATATTGTGCATTTATGCATTTAGTAGGGCTTAATGGAATGATTGCGCTTGTTACACATCAACTCTAGATGCGCTCACTTATTAGACTTTGGTTGGGACAACTTTAAAATATAATAATGATAATGGTCCTGTCTAGTGACAAGTTTATTTTACAGGCTTCTGGAGAAAGGCACAATACCAGTCATTCAAGGGTTAATTCTTTGGAACACTGAGAGGGACTTTCTAGCCAATGAAACCACAGTATAAAACACCTGTGATAACTATGGCAACTGCGCTGATGTCATAAACACATGCATCTATGATGCAGGAGAAGATTCCAGAACCACAAGTCATTCAGCCGAAGACGGAGCCATACTTGATGTGTCTTGAGACCTGGAGCTTCATCACTCCACAATGGGAGGAAGGGGACCCCGCCTAGCCAGCCAGCCAGATCAGCCATAGTGCCTAGCCAGATCAATGGGGTGACAGATGTTGCAGCCAGATCTCCCTCACGTCCGGTACTCGCCGCCTTCACTTTATGTGTTCAGCCTGGAGAGGTCGCATTAGGCTTCTCCAAAACAAATATGACAATGTACAAATTCAGGTACAATTTGCTGTTACATGTTGGCACTAACCTTCTAAGCCCAAGGGAAGGGCAGTCCTGCAGCCATGGTTCCCTAGAGGTTTCCACCACAGGGGGTTTTTCATCTCCTGAGTGCTGAAGGACGATTCTTCGTGAGTCGGGGGTTCTGCCATTTTCAGTGTCTCTTTCATAGTAATTGGCGGATTCTAAATTTCAGACACTGAAAGAAATAATAATGATGAGATTTGGAATAAAATTCGGTCAATTTAACACCCAATAAAAGTGTTTTGTGTGTTTCTTTCACAATCTTCGGTTGGTGAGATTTTGTTGGGGATCAGGATCCAGCATCTATGATCAAGCCATGAAGCCAGATATGAAGTCAGAGCAATTTAACCCTGCGCTGGAAGACAGGACGGAGCAGAGATGACAAAGTGTGACTGCACAATTAGCACAAGTTCACACTCTTCCTCCCATTCAGATACACGAGGGGATTCAGGGCCGAGTTAGGACTAAAAAGCAGCCCTGGCACACAAAATTCACCAGCCCACATACAATAAGTGTCCTCAACCCAAATCGTAGAACACTGATAGGTCATGTAGGATTTTGCTTTATCCGTTACCAGGGCCGAAACAAAGTATTTTGGGTGCCCAAGGCAGATGAAGCCGAAGGCGCCCATTTTGCATTTCTACCCAGCTAATTCTTCCCTTTTCCTTTAGGTCTATGACATCATGTGATTAATAACTGATGAGCTGAATCCTTCTAAGTCAGGCCCATATACATTTGTATCTCATGAACCTACAACTCCCAGTATGTCCTTAACAATGGTAAGGAGATGCTGGGAGTTATCAGTCTTTATCAGACTGTGGACTATACAGGAACCATAGTACTGATGAGACGCAGTCAGTACCAATAGCTAAAAATGTACATCCTGGTACCTTATAGGTGACCTCTTCTCTGATTGAGTCTTTTCTTTCTCTTAGGCCTGTTTCACACTTCAGTTTTCTGGCGTTAGTCAAAATCCGCCAATGTGCAAAAACGGATCCGTTTCCGTTTTGTGGCAAACGGATGCAACTGGATCCGTTTTTTGTACGGATCCGCTTTAGACGCTAGTGCATGAAATTTAAAGTAAGGCCTGTTTCACGAGAGAGAGATTTAGCTGCCAGAATGGGATTTGGGGTTAAATATCATGAAAGGACATTCATTCGGGCATGCTCAGTATAAAAAGGAGGATCCGATGGCGGATTCCGTCAATTAACGGTTGGCAACGGATCCACCGCCTTTTCTCATCCACATCTCGCTTCTTAAGGCCCCTTTCACACTCCAGTCTTTTGCAATCAGTCACAATCCGTCAAAGTGTTCAGATCCGTCAAGTGGACGGATCCTGCGTATATTGCAAAAAACTGATGCACTGGACCCGTTTTTATGACTGATCCGTTGTATCAGCCTTGCTGTAGGAATTAAAGAAACAGAATTCTGGAGCGAGAGAGAGAGAGAAGGATTTTGTGCCAGAATAGAAAAAGCAGCCGCAGGGGTTAAAATAAAGGAAGAAAAATGATTCCGGGCATGCTCAGTTTTAAAAGACGGAATCCGTCGCTATCCGACTTTTCGACGTACACAAAAAACGTTCATCTGTCCCTTGTCTCCGGCCGACGGACAGAGATTTTCTGACGGATCCGTTGGACGACGGATGAAACGTGTGGCCATCCGTCACAATCTGTCACTAACACAAGTCTATGAGAAAAAAACGGATCCAGCATGAAAAAATGATGGAAAGCCAAAATTATAAATATATATATTGTATACCAAATTATAATGTGATGACAAAAAAATCTGAATAATAAATATATCAATACATCTTGCCAAAATTAGTATAATATAAACACAAAAAATAGAATAAAAAATATATATCAAAAAGTGCTAAGTGCTAAAATATAAAATCTGAAGACATACAATAAATAGATCAATACAACTTGCCAAAATTTGTATAATATCAGCACCAGAAAAAAAATAAATAAAAAATATGTAAAAAAAATGCTAAGTGCTAAAATATATCGCTCAAAAAACTTTTCTAAACATTTTTTTCGCTCAAAAAACTTTTTTCTATTAATAATGTGTAAGTTAAATATATAGTGTAGACAATAATATTGTGAAAAGTACTACCATAATATTCTAAAAATTGCACTAAAAAGTGCTATAGTGCTGTAAAACAAAAATTGTGCAAAAGTGAAAAGTATTGCAAGATATAGAATTAAATCCACTGTAAATGATTCAGTACTATAAAGTGCTGGAGGACAAAACATTCAATGCACATTGAAAATAAATGAATATACAAGTATAACCAAGAAATAATGTTCTACAAAAAGTACTGCAATGCTATAGATGAATTGCAGAGTACTGCAAAATATGAGGGATAAATACAAATGAAAGTTAACGTATACTAAAATATGCCAAGATATAAATTACTATAATATGACCCAGTAATATAAGGTGCTATAGTGCTACACCGCCATACACATTAAGTTTGGAGCTGTGACCAAGCTCACCCCAGCGAAGAGCGCTTGACACTGGACGCCAGAGTCCATGGCTGCACGGGTACAACAGTCCCAGCAGCCAAATCCGGAGGGCAGGCAAATGACGGCCTCCTGACCCCATCACACACCTGAACGCACAGCAGCATACCAGAGCCAGAGCCACCACGAAGGAGTGACACCTGTGAAAGGCTCAAGCTGCCTGCCATACAGGCAAGGACTAAAGAACCGTAAGGAACAGTGGACTGAGCATAGCTTTAGACCTCATGGGACAGCGTAGAAAGGAGGCCTCCAACCCATCTGGCTTAGTGGATCCTAAATTGCTTCCAGGCTGGCTGGATCTCCATTACCATCTGTACTCATTGCCCTGGTTTGCAACTCAAAATGTGAGTAAAAGTGTAAAGACTGCATCCCGCTGTGTTCTCCTGTTTACTTGCTGCGTCACCTCAACCCTGCATTACATCCATCATCACCATCTTTTATAATATAATTGCCCTGGGACTTAGCTCTACCTGTGGAGAGCTGTACCAACTCTGCTGCATCACCATCAGCCTCAGCGGTTACCACAGCCTCAGCCTTAGCGAATACCACAGGTGGCGTCACAAACTATATCTTATATAGGGTCCAGGATCCAGCAGGATGATGAGGAGCTCTCCTAGCCAGCGTCCTCTCCCGTTCACGGCATAGCCACCCCCCACCTTGAGATTGTTGATATCTTTCAACAATTTTGGTTCTCAAGTCCTCACAGTTCTCATCTTCTCTTTATGTCCTCCATGCTTAGTGTGGCACAGAGACATACATTGCAAAGATTGAGTCAACTTCTCCCCTTTTTATCTGGTGTCAGGTGTTATTTTCATATTGCCCCCAATTGGTTTTAAATTCTGCCTGGAATCTGCCTTAAAAAGAGCCTCAAAACCACTGCAAAAAGTGAATATAATCCACAGCAATACTACACAATGATCCCCCACTTATCGCGGGCATTACATTCTAAACCTCCAACACGATAGTTGAAAATCCGCCAAGTAAGAAACTTACATTTATTTTAGCATTTATATATTTTAAGGATTTACAAACTCCTCCCACACACTTATTTACCATTACCAGTCCCTTATTAGTCGGCCCCAGTTCCTTATTAACCTTTTGTACCTTTTTATAAACACTACTTATGTTCTTAAACAAATTCTACATGATGAAGATGATGAATTAGCTGTGTAGTACTGATGATTGAAGGTGATGAAAATGGGATGAATGTACAGTACTGTACTGCACAGCATGGAAGAGCATTACAGCTCTCCTATTGACACCACTTCATCAGGAGCTTCTTCAGGTGTGGCAGTAGTATCTTCAGCCTCATCCGTAACTTTTACTACCACTAAATGCGTAACCAACCTCTTGTTCGAGTGATGAACATCGTCATGGAGAGATGTTGGTTCTGCTTCTTATGAACCATACGGAGGTCCTATTCCTCAACCAATCGATGAAGTACATTGCCCATTATGACCATGACTACAAGTCGATCAAGTGTTAGGCCAACCTCCTCCTCTTCTTAAACCCGTTGTTCAAACTGTTCCTCATCCTCTTCTTCACTTGGTGAAGGGTGTTTCCGTCTTCAGTAGTCATGTCACTGAAGCCCTCTCCTCCCTGTATTTTCACCAGCTTCACAGCCTAATCCACCGTAGAGTGATACATTTCATCAAGAGAAAGTCTGACACATCATTTTCTTTATGGTTTTTTGAACATTTTTTCAATATATTTTTTGTTTTTAAATATTTGATAGACTCTAAAAAAAAACAAGAAGTGGGAGAAAAGGTAGTCACTTATTAATTAGACAAATAGAAGAATATTTACCGTATACACTCGTGTATAAGCCGAGTTTTTCAGCACTTTTTGTGCTGAAAACACCCCCCTTGGCTTATACACGAGTCACGGTCCCAGAAAGCCGGCAGAGGAGGGGAGCAGCAGGTCACAGAGGCCACTAGCTTCCAGCACACCATACTCACATGCCTGCACGCCTCTCCGCTCCCTTAGGCATGGAGCGCATATTCATTACCTTAATGAGCAGTACCACGTGATCACTCGACAGGAAGAGCTGCAGGCTCCGGCAGCCAGAACGAGCTGCAAAGCCACCAGGTAGGTAAAAAGGATGGTTTTACCAGTTAAAGGGCGTGCTGGGTCTGCTGGACAATTGTTTCTCTAAGGATCATTGTGGATACAGGGACCTCATTGCCTATTGATCAGGCACCAGGAAGCCCTGGATGAGATCTGGTGTTTCCGCTGTGGAGTCTCTGATACTTGCCTGGAGTTCATCCTGAGCCATCTGATTCATGAATACAATGCCAGTCCTGTAGTGAACATTGGCACCGATGTATAATGAAGCTCTGCAGATTCCCGAGGGCTGGTTAACTCTTCAGCCACTGCACAGGTCTCTGCTGATGTCAGGGGGTGGTCTCACGGGCCCCCTGACTATTGTGCTCAGTGTTATAATTGTGTCCCCTTTATGTTGAAGGCTGGTCCTGGCCTATGAATAGCTGATAACAGGGACCCATAGATGCAGTACTGGAGTAGCGTGGGGGGGCGGTCCTCCTCAGGCGGCACGTGTGTGGGGGCAGCAAGGCAGCTCCTCGGCTGCTTTTAGTTAAGGCCCCAGCAGCCGTGTTGCTATGGTAACACTGTAGGACTACATTACCCGTCATGCCTCGGGCGTGCATTCCTGGTATGACCCCGCTGCAGCGCTGTAGATTGGCAGTCACATGACCGTGGGATCTGCCGAGGCTCCGGCTGTCACATGCCCAAACAGCGAGCGGAGCGGCCGCACAGCACGGAGCATGGCCAATGTGGCCAACAGGGTGTCGTGGTCTGGCCGGGATCAGCTGGAGGAGGCCGGGGAGAGCACGCCGCTGCTGAACGGAGTCGGCAACCGGCAGGTGAGGGTGGGAGGAGGGATACTGGGAATTGGGGGGCTGTGCAGATAGGTGACCATGGCGAGGCTGTGCAGGGGAGGACATGGGGGGCTCTGTAGGGAGAGGACATGGGGGCTCTGTAGGGAGAGGACATGGGGGGGCTCTGTAGGGGAGGACATGGGGGGGCTGTGCAGGGGAGGACATGGGAGTTCTGTAGGGGAGGACATGGGGGGGCTCTGTAGGGGAGGACATGGGGGGCTCTGTAGGGGAGGACATGGGCTGTGCAGGGGAGGACATGGGGGGCTGTGCATGGGAGGACATGGGGGCTGTGTATGGGAGAACATGGGGGCTCTGTAGGAGGGACATGGGGGGGCTGTGCAGGGGGGGTACATGGGGAGGCTGTGTAGGGGAGGACATGGGAGGCTGTGCTGGGGGGTACACGGGGGGGCTGTGCAAGGGGAGAACATGAGGGCTCTGTAGGGAGTGTACTGTGGGTCTGTGTAGGGGAGGACACGTTGGTCTCCTTACACTGTTTTATGGTGCGGCTCTATGCAGGGCAGTGGTGGAGGTTCAGTAGGGTCATCAAGCTAATACATACATATATATATATATATATATATATATATATATAGAGAACTGCAAGAAGATGAAGTCTAGAAATGTAGAAATAATAACAGCAGAGTTAGTAGTAGACTCAAAATTAGATCTTTGAGTGTAGTGTGGGCTCTTCGGATGCTTCCGGAATATCAACGACCAAAGGGGCGGCAAATTTTTCGACCGCCCCGGGCACCACAAACAGTTGCTATGCCACTGAGCTGCAGGAATGTATAATGTGTATAATGTGCACAGTAATGAATGTTCTAAATATTCACTGTCATTACCAAGAATTATCCGTGTTATATGGCCGGAACAAGATGCAGTGCCACCGACGGCGCGCAGGCAGGTAAATAGGATGTTTTTTTTCTTAACAGGAATCATACATACAAAGATAGGGGATAAGGAGCCATGCATACAATGACAGGGACGGGGGAACCATGCATACCACGGTAGGGATGAGTGGTCAATGCACACCCGGCTTATACTCAAGTCAATAAGTTTACCCAGTTTTTCGTGGCAAAAGTAGGTGCCTCGGCTTATACTCGGGTCGGCTTATACTTGAGTATATACGGTAATAGGTAAAACCTGACAAGTAGAGTTGAGCGAAACAGGTCGAAAAATTTCAAAAGTCGCCGACTTTTGGCAAAGTCGGGTTTCATGAAACGAAACCCGACCCTAGTATGAGGTCGGCCACGAGGTCGGCGACTTACACGCCAAAGTCGCGTTTCAAAAGTTTGTTTTGCGCTCTTTTTCAGCCAATCAGGATCCACGGACACTGTGGGCAACGTGATGACATAGGCAGGGGTCACCACCATCTTTCAGAAGGGCATGCAAGTGATTGGCTTGCTTTTTGGGCGTCACAGGAGGTATAAAAGGGCATGCACGCCGACCGCCATCTTACTTCTGCCGATCTTAGCATAGGGAGAGGTTGCTGCTGCTGATTCTGTAGGGAGAGCGTTAGGCAGGGAAGAAGAAAAAAATACTGCTTCTGCTGCTAGCGATTTTGCCTGTACAACATACCAGTCACTGTGTGTGCAGTGCAAGGGGAGGCTATATTGTGGTAGATCAGCGGTGTTGGTTGTTAGGCTGCCTTCTAAGGCTTCCTGACAGCTGCATTGCTGTTTACCCACTGCTCTGCAAACTGCTTTTTTAAAAGCAATCCCAATTTTTTTTTTTGTCCTGCTGAGGTACTGAGCTGCAAACTGCTTTTTTAAAAGCAATCCCAATTTTTTTTTTGTCCTGCTGAGGTACTGAGCGTGCATTTTTTCACACCATACAGCGGTGTACGCTCCTCACACAGTACCGTGTAACGGCTGTTATCACAGCCACAGTGAAGCTATCTGTGTGTCACTCTGTGAGAATAAGTCGAGGACATGTTCCGTTCTTACAGACCTGCACCTACTAGTTTTGTCTAGCTTTCAAACAGTTAAATATATTTGCTGTTTGATCACATTCAAAACTATAGAGAGACAGTGTGTGTCAGTCCGTATACGTAAAAAACACGGAGCTTGACAATTTTACGTACACCGGACAGCCGTGTACGTGCACGCTCCTCTCAGTACCGTGTAACGGCTGTTATCACGGCCACAGTGAAGCTATCTGTGTGTCACTGTGGAAGGATAAGTGGAGGACTTGTTCCGTTCTTACAGACCTACACTCTAGGGAGATTCCTATTCTGCCCAATTCTACATACACCTTGTAGTTTGTGATACACTAGCCAATTTCTGCCTGTGACATAGCGCTCTGATATTCAGTGGGCCTCACACAATCCAAAAGTGTCCCGTGTCCACTAGTGTGTGCAGAAATTCAAAATCTCTGTGATCCTGTAGTCACTTTTTTCACACCTGTGCCATCGAGCCTGTGACATAGTGCTCTGATATTCAGTGGGCCTCACACAATCCATAAGTGTCCAGTGTCCACAAGTGTGTGCAGAAATTCAAAATCTCTGTGATCCTGTAGTCACTTTTTTCACACCTGTGCCATCGAGCCTGTGACATAGTGCTCTGATATTCAGTGGGCCTCACACAATCCATAAGTGTCCAGTGTCCACAAGTGTGTGCAGAAATTCAAAATCTCTGTGATCCTGTAGTCACTTTTTTCACACCTGTGCCATCGAGCCTGTGACATAGAGCTCTGATATTCAGTGGGCCTCACACAATCCAAAAGTGTCCAGTGTCCACTAGTGTGTGCAGAAATTCAAAGTCTCCACTGTCCTATAGACACCTTGTACCTTGTTTTACATTACTATATAGTTTGTTGGATTTTGTCTACATTTCTACAAAAAATGAGGAAGGCTGGTGGAAGAGACCGTGGAATTGGGCGGGGGTTGGCAGCTGGTAATGATAGTGTTGGTGGTGGATCTGATGGTAGTGGCAAGAGCAAAATATGACCGAATGCAGGAGGTGTTGAGCCTGCGTCATCGTCTGGCTCCACAAGGCCTCGAAGGCTTAGTATTCTAGGACTTGGCAAACCGCTTTTAAAGCCAGAGCTGCAGCAAAAAGTTTTGTCTTACATTGCTGACTCAGCCTCCAGCTCTATCGCCTCCTCTTCTTCAGTTGTAAAAAGTAAAAGCACTGAGTCGTCATTGGAGGCTCATGTTCATGAACCACACCTTTCCTTGTGTCCTTCACCCCAACCAAGATTGAAGGATGACGCAGGCCATACTACTGATTACTCCATGGAGCTGTTTTCACATACCATGCCTGGATTATCAAGTGAAATGGTGAATTACCCAGGCCAAGATGAATCTGACATGGAGTGCACTGATGCACAGCTGCTGATAGATGATTCTGCTGGTACATTCACTCAGAGAACTATTGTCCTCGCAGTGTACAGAGCCAGATTCTGACCCTGATGAGACTCAGGTGCCCCTTCCCGCACACTATACCACCATACACGGTGACACAGAGGAAGGTGCATATGACATTGAAGAGGAGGTGATGGATGACCCAGTTGGTGACCCAGATTGGCATCCATTGGGGGAAGAGGGTGCTGCTTCCAATAGCTCAGATGAGGAGCATCCACAGCATACATCGACATCGCAACAGCTGTTATCTGGCAGGCCCGGAGCACTCCAAAGACAGGTTCCAAAAATCAAAAGAGTTGCTGGACAGCTTGTCCAGAGGGTCAAAAGATCACAGCATGCTTGGCCGCAAAATGTCTGCCAAAGTAGGAAGAGTGCAGTGTGGCACTTTTTTGAACAAAATCCTCATGATCAGGCCAAGGTTATCTGTAAGAAGTGCGCAAAGACCTTTAGCCGAGGGAAAAATCTGAAAAATTTGAATACCAGTTGCATGCTTAGACATTTAACCACCATGCACTTGCAAGCGTGGACACAACACCAAACCTCAAGTGCCACATGTGCAACTGATCACAAAGAAGGTAGTCAGCAACGCTACATTGTTTCCCCCACTGTAAGCCCACCGGTTAGCACAGCAGCAAATGTTGAGGTGTCGTTGCAAGGCCACAGCAGTCAGGGAATCCCACTGTTATATCAACGAAAGACTGATTCTAGGCCATCAGAAAGAACACAAACTCCATCACCATCATCAACCCTCTCAGTCCGCCCTGTCCACCGTTACGTCCACCATATGCAGCTCTCAAGTCCAGCTCACCCTCCCAGACACTGAGTAGGTCAAGAAAGTACTCTCATCCGTGTACACTGGGTTTGAACGCCAACATTGCCAAACTAATCTCGTTTGAGATGATGCCCTATCGGTTGGTGGAAATCGCAGCTTTCCGCGAACTCATGGCCTATGCAGTACCACGCTATGACCTACCCAGTCGCCACTTCTCTCGCAAAGCCATCCCAGCCCTCCACCATCATGTGAAAGACCGCATTGTCCATGCACTCAAGCAGTCAGTGAGTGGAAAGGTGCACCTCACAACTGATGCATGGTCCAGTCGGCATGGCCAGGGCCGTTACGTGTCCATCACTGCGCACTGGGTTAATGTGGTGGATGCAGGGTCCACAGGGGACAGCGGTGGTGGGACAGTGCTGCCTAGCCCACGGTATAGGAAACAGTTGGCTGTAGGCGTTCGACCCTCCTCCTCCTCCAGAAGCGAAAGCTCGTCCACAGAGCGCAGTCGTACGAGCACTCCATCTGCAGCTGCCACTGTTGCACACGAGGTGTCCCCCTATCGAGCAGCTAGTGGAAAGCGTCAGCAGGCTGTGATGCAGATGATGTGTTTGGGCGACAGACACACCGCTGAGGTGCTGGCCGAGTACTTTCAGCGACAAACTGAGTCATGGCTGGGCAGTGTACATCTTGAGGCAGGCAAGGTAGTTAGTGATAACGGCCGCATTTTGTGGCAGCCATAGCCCTTTCAAAACTCAGCCACATACCTTGCTTGGCTCACACCTTGAACCTGGTGGTGCAGTGCTTCCTCAAAAATTATCCGGAGTTAACAGCCCTGCTCCAGAAGGTGCGAAGACTGTGCGCGCACATCCGCCGGTCGCCTGTACACTCCATTCGTATGCAGAAGCTGCAGCGATTGCTCCACCTTCCCAACCACCGCCTCATTATCGACATTGCAACAAGGTGGAACTCCACCCTGCACATGGTTGAGCGGCTGTGCGAGCAGAGGCAGGCCATAATGCATTTGTGGGAGGATACACGGCCAGGCACTTTGAGAGCAGACATGGAGTTGACAGGTGTGCAGTGGTCGAAGCTGAAAGACCTCTGTAAAGTCCTTCAGTGTTTTGAGGAATGCACACGGCTGGTAAGCGCACACGACGCCATCCTAAGCATGAGCATCCCACTTATGCGTCTGCTCATGCAAACTTTGACGCACCTTAAGGAGCAGGTGTCTGCAGCCAATGTTGACGAGGAGGGAATCCTTGATGACATTCAGCCATTGTCTGCTCAGGGAACTCTCCTGGACGAGGTGGAGGAAGAAGAGGAGGAGGAGGATAATGATGGGGATGATTACTTAGGGGAGGAGGATGCATCTCGTGGGGCAAGTGAAAATGTTGGCGTGGCAAGGTCTGGTACAGGGTTTGTGCGTGACTGGAGGGATGTGGATTTGCCAGAAAGTGCTCTTCCAACCAGCACTCGCAGTGCATCATTGACACCGGGAACATTGGCCCACATGTCAGATTATGCCTTGCAGATCCTAAAAAGGGACCCCCGCATTGCCAAAATGATGAACGATGACGACTACTGGTTGGCCAGCATCCTGGATCCACGCTATAAAGGCAAATTACAAAACATCATGCCACAGGAGAACCTTGACCTAATATTGGCTAATAAACAAGCAACTCTGGTAAATCGGTTGCTTGAGGCATTCCCAGCACACAGCAGCGGTGATGGTTCTCACACGAGCCGTACGGGCTGGGGGCAGCTTGGCAGAGGTGTTCGTGATGCACACAGCAGAAGTGGCGTTGGAGACAGGGGTTTCATGACAATGTTGTGGACTGATTTTTCAAGTACCGCTCACACAACTGGTAATACTGCATCGATGAAAAGTGACAGGAGACAGCAGTTGTCAACTATGGTTACAAACTACTTTTCCTCCCATATCGATGTTCTCCCACACAGGTCATTCCCCTTTGACTATTGGGCCGCTAAACTGGACACCTGGCCTGAATTGGCACAATATGCCTTACAGGAGCTCGCTTGCCCAGCTGCAAGTGTGCTATCGGAAAGAGTCTTCAGTGCAGCTGGATCAATCCTGACAGAAAAAAGGACCCGTCTGTCAACCCAAAATGTGGATGATCTAACCTTCATTAAAATGAACCATGCATGGGTTTCCAAGGATTTTGTCCCACCTTCCCCTGATGACACATAGGGTGACAGAAAAATGGCTTGCTTTGGTCCACCTCTTCCTGGGACTTGACCTATTTCGCCTTTTGCATCAGCTGAATGTCCAACATCAACATATGCCACTTTCAAAAACTCCCTAACTGTGCTGCCTCCCCCCCCATGGCCGTGGTCACCACCTAGCGCATGACACCGTGCGAGTGCCGTTGCCCTGGACAGGTGGGTAGGCCGACTCTTGGGCGTGGGCACTGGCACAGGGTCCCTCATAGTGCAATCAAGTGTCTCTGACGGTGGTGGTGCACACCCGCCGTCAGACACACCGCCGTACTATGAAGGGCCCAGTGCCAGTACCGACGACCACGAGTGGTCCCCCCTTGCTTGGGCAGGGCCCCAGCATTTGCAATATTTACCTGTGTGTACGCTGTGTAGTCTGGGCCGTCAAATCCATACTGTGCCTGACACCGTCTGAGCCTGCCTCCTGATGTATAGACATATATTTTGAATGTGTACGCTATCCATACATGTTATCCGGGGATACGGTACCCTTTCTCACCTTTGTGCAAACACGTGCAAGCCATACTGGGCCTAACACCGCCTGAGCCTGCCTCCTGATGTATAGACATATCTTTTGAATGTGTACGCTATCCATACATGTTATCTGGGGATACAGTACCCTTTCTCACCTTTGTGCAATCACGTGCAAGCCATACTGGGCCTAACACCGTCTGAGCCTGCCTCCTGATGTATAGACATATATTTTAAAGTGTACGCTATCCATACATGTTATCTGGGGATACGGTACCCTTTCTCACCTTTGTGCAATCACGTGTAATCCATACTGGGCGTGAGAACGGCTGGCGAGCTGTTAAGCAAGCTACAGCACCTGTGGTTTGCACACGTAAGTTTTTCATTTTTTCAGGAATGACGGTTAGGCCTAATTCCGGAACTGCAGTTGACCTGCACTTACTGGGAAATCATTGTTCGCGGGTAATAATTGTAATCAGTGATCCCCATCACTAACGTTGTTCAGCGGATTATCTGCACCTGTAAGCGACAAACGCTGGCTTTTTCAGTGTAGCGCACATGCAGCCACGGACATGTAAGGGCATGACACACCAGTTATTGGCCAATCTCATGTGCCAGAGCCTCACGTGTCCCTCTAGTAAGCCGGACTCGGACCGCGGGGCATGACGGAGTCTCGTTCGTTAAAGGAATTAAGCTTGCAATGTGTGCATCTTTTCTGTAGCTGGCATGATTGAGGTTTCCCAGGTGGAGTCGAATTTAACCGTAGGCTCCACTCCTGGTGGTGCCCTTCTGGACATTCCTTTAAGGTTCAGCTTTGCAACCATACTGCCCACGTAAAACAAACACTTTGCCTTCATGAACGCTGTTTGGAGGGTTATGACTCGTGGGAATAACGCCGCCCAATCAGTTAACCTGCTAGAGAGATCGTTCGTTGCTCCCAAGCATGACATCACACTCCCTAGGAGGAAGGTAATGCCACTGTGGCGACCGTACTCCTGGGGGCGACACAAGTGCACTGATGCCCAGCCACTGCTCGATGAATCTGCTGGTATATTGACCCAGACCACTACATTCCCCTCGCACGCTACACGGCCTGAATCTGACCCTGATGAAACTCAGGTTACCCTTCCCATATACAGTTCCATCTTACACGGTGACAAAGAAAGCTGCAGATGAAAGTGCAGGTTCGGCCCACCCGCCATCAGACACACCACCGTACTATCAGGGGCCCTGTGCCAGTGCCGTCGCCAACGAGTGGGCCCCCCCTGCTTGCTCAGGATCACAGCACTTGCAAGGTTGAAATACTGTGCAGTGAGATGGAAGATGGGGACGACGAGGAGTCCAGACTAGTACAGGGATTCCCTAGCGAGGAGACTTATTTGATTGTTTTCAATGTTGGGACAGCAATTTTTGGGGAGCACTATACTCTGGAGAATGATAGATGGGGCCCACCATACACTGGAACATTCCAAAGGTGGACATCAGACACTGGAGCAGCATTTACAGGGCCCATTATACACTAGAGCATTAGAAATGGGGCCCATTATGTTTGGAGCATTATTTGGGCCCATAAGACAGTGGAGCTTCATCCATGGGGACCAACATATACTGTAGCATTATGTGGAGCTCATCATATACTGTTTCAAACATTATATGGGACCAATGATTCTGTATGGAGAAATAGATGGGCCTCGTCATGAGATGTAAAACGTGAAGTATTTTTCATTGTACTATACCGCTATTTCTCTGCCGTATCGGAGCATGATGAGTTGTGGTATGTGTTAAAGGGGCGCTCTTTCGCCCAGGGCACATGAAAACCTGGAGCCAGCCCTCCCCCCCACAACTGTAGCCAAATAACCCCCATTTTTCAGTGCGTAACTTGTATTATGAAGTTAATTAAGGTTGACAAGCTTAAGTAAGAAGAATTGATGCTTTTGGCATTCAAATGGGCACTGTAGGTGTGTTTCCTGTACTCCTCTCACTGCCGACTTTTATTCCCCATTGACTTACATTGGGTTTCGTGTTTCGGGACGACCCCGACTTTTCCCTATAATCGGCCGATCTTGCTCGATCCGACTTTTGGAAAAGTCGGGTTTCACGAAACGAAACTCGACCCTAAAAAACCAAAAGTCGCTCAACTCTACTGACAAGAATAAACAATAATTTGCAGTTAGCCCAATCGTGGGGATAAATAGCTGAGAAATAAATAGTGATTAGTATATCTTAATAAATATATTGCAATTCGCCCAGTACAAAGCTGTGAAAAAAAATGGTAGTTACTATTTCCATTAAGTATTGCACTCAAACAGTTGATTAACCAAGAGAGATGGCACGTACCCGAATAGAATTCTCCTAGAGGCTGCAAATAAGAGCGGCAGGAAGTAAAGGATTAATAGGTACATAGAACACACAATTGGGTGAAAATATTAAATGGTCATGAGCAATATGTCCCGGCATAAAGAGTGTGATTATATCCTTAGTCCATAGTTAATGCTTGGTATAAACCTGCATTCATAAAATAGTCCAATGTCTATAGCCATGGGGAGAGCTGCCCCGGCCGATGACGGATACACCAAGTACATTCTCCAATGAGTGGAGGGCTCGTGCCCTGTGAAATAGCGCGCTGAACAGTACATGGTGATTTCACCATATATAGTTGTATGTGAGTGTTGCTACTCACAATACCTCCAATGGTCTGCGTAGAATCCGGTGACTGCGTTCTGGCTGGTGCAGTAAAGGTCGGACCTGGGAGATGCGGCGATATGCCGAGGTGTAGTGTGAGACCAGCGCTCCTGCGCTCCAGCTGTCGGCAGGGATCCGGTCACTCTGGTCGATAGCTGCGTCCCGGCAGATGTGCAGTAGGAGCAGGACCTGTGTGACGCGGTGGATCACGTGGTGCCGCCTAACTGCTGCTAGATGGAGGTACGGGTGGCAAAAAGGGCCGAAACCAACGCGTTTCGGAAAACTCCGCTTCTTTCTTCAGGTCCGGGACATATTGCTTATGACCATTTAATATTTTCACCCAATTGTGTTCTATGTACATATTAACCCTTTACTTCTAGGAGAATTCTATTCGGATACATGCCATCTCTCCTTGGTTAATCAACTGTTTGAGTGCAATACTTACTATTTCCATTAACTACCATTTTTTTCACAGCTTTGTACTGGGCGAGTTGCAATATATTCATTGCTAGGGTTCTAAAAGTTCAGGGGTCCAAGCCTCAAAGTGCATGTCTACCCATCTGACCCCCCTATAATCATCTAAAGAGCATCTATAGATATATAATTACAGTATACCACTGTTGCTAACCAAAAACATACAATGCAAAGACCAATATTATCAAAATTACTACTATAAAAGACCAAAACAATAAAACTACTCAATGTCCACCACCATCACCACTACTCAGCAAATACATAATATAATATAACCATTACCTTTACATAACAAAACACTATACAGAGACCAATGACACCACCATACACCTTCTACTACATAGACTGAAACAAATTTAGCGGTCACTAAATAAAAAAAATAGTCTACTAAAAAGAGCAATATTACCATCTTACTGTTATCATATATTGGTAGATACTAGTCCCGCAGAACATACACGTGAGTACAGTAGTTATATATAGAACCTTACAGCTGACAATCTTTCTGATTTGGGTCGCTCACTTTTCCTGTCTTTTTCATCAGGCCCAGACCTCCATTACCACTTCTCCAGCCACAAATCATCTGCACAGTTTACAACAAAAACACATTTGACATTTCACATTTCTACTGATGTCTCATTTATTCCCAACCTACAAAAACTCCCCACTCTGCTTACCTGAGGCATAGGATACTGACCCCAATATTTTAAAAAACTGTGCCATTACTATGATTACTCCCTCCCCCAAAAATTAGTGTCCCATAGAAAATATTAATACCCCCACTGTGCAAAGGCGTGTATGCTCCTTTAACCCCTTCCCGACCAATGACTCCACATAGGCATCATGAAAAGCTGTGCCAATCTGACCAGTGATGCCTATGTGGCGTCATGAATTAATTGCCCTCCTGCGGGTCGGGTGACTGACCTTTCAGTGACTCCACCCGACCCACACACAGGGGGCTTTGTTCTTCAACACAGGTGGGGTGGCTTCACCCCCACGTGTCTACAATCGCTCTGATTGGCTGTTAAATGTGAAACAGCCAAATCAGAGCGATAGTAATATTTCATCAATGAAATATTATAATCCCACCACGGCCGATGCTGCAGTAGCATCGGACATGGCTGGAGACACTAACCTGAACCCCCTCCCATACCGGCTGGGAAGGGCGATCTGCCGCCGCTGTCATCATCTGCCCCCCCTGCCTTGGAATTAGGGTTAAGATTAGGGTTAGATGTGTGTTGGGGTTAGGGTTAGGCTTGTTGTTAGGGTTATTGGTAGGGTTGGGGTTAGGGGTGTATCGGGGTTATGGTTAGGGATGTGTTAGGGTTAGGGTTGGAGTTAGAATTGAGGGGTTTCCACTGTTTATGCACATCAGGGGGTCTCCAAACGTGACATGGTGCCACTATTGATTCCAGCCTATTTTGCGTTCAAAAAGTCAAACGGTGCTCCCTCCCTTCCAAGCCCCGACGTGTGCCCAAACAGTTTTCCCCCCGCCACATATGGGGTACCAGTGTACTCAGGACAAACTGAACAACTTTTGGGGTCCAATTTCTCCTGTCACCCTTTGTGAAAATAAAAAATTGCCTACTAAGTAATAATTTTTTGAGGGGAAAATTTTTTTTTATTTTCAGGGCTGTGTTATAAACTTCTGTGAAGCACCTGGGGGTTCAAAGTGCTCACTATGAATCTAGATAAGTTCCTTAGGGGGTCTAGTTTCCAAAATGGGGTCATTTGTTGGGGAGCTCCGAAGTTTAGGTGCACAGGGGCTCTCCAAACACAGCATGGTGTCCGCTAACGATTGGAGCCAATTTTCATTTCAAAAAGTCAAATGGTGCTCCTTCCCTTCTGTGCCCTGCCGTGCGCCCAAACAGTGGTTCCCCCCACATATGGGGTACGAGCGTACTCCGGACAAACTGGACAACAACTTTGTGGTCCAATTTCTCCTGTTAGCCATGTGAAAATAAAAAATAGCGTGCTAAAAAATCATTTTTGAGGAAAAAAAAATGATCTTTTATTTTCACTGCTCTGCGTTATAAACTTTTGTGGAGCATTTGGGGGTTCAAAGTGCTCACTACACATCTAGATAAGTTCCTTAAGGGGTCTAGTTTCCAAAATGGGGTTACTTGGGGGTTTTCACTGTTTAGGCACACGGGCTCTCCAAACGCGACATGGTGTCCGATAACGATTGGAGCTAATTTTCCATTCAAAGTCAAATGGCGCTCCTTCGCTTCCGGACCCTGCCATGCACCTAAACAGTGGTTTATGACCACATATGAGGTATCGGTGTACTCAGGAGAAATTGCTTAACAAATTTTAGGATCCAATTTATCCTGTTGCCCATGTGAAAATGAAAAAATAGGAGTGCTGGCGGTGCTCCTTTGCTTGAGGAGTGCTGGCGGTGCTCCTTTGCTTGAGGAGTGCTTGCGGTGCTCCTTTGCTTGAGGAGTGCTTGCGGTGCTCCTTTGCTTGAGGAGTGCTGGCGGTGCTCCTTTGCTTGAGGAGTGCTGGCGGTGCTCCTTTGCTTGAAGAGTGCTGGCGGTGCTCCTTTGCTTGAGGAGTGCTGGCGGTGCTCCTTTGCTTGAGGAGTGCTGGCGGTGCTCCTTTGCTTGAGGAGTGCTGGCGGTGCTCCTTTGCTTGAGGAGTGCTGGCGGTGCTCCTTTGCTTGAGGAGTGCTGGCGGTGCTCCTTTGCTTGAGGAGTGCTGGCGGTGCTCCTTTGCTTGAGGAGTGCTGGCGGTGCTCCTTTGCTTGAGGAGTGCTGGCGGTGCTCCTTTGCTTGAGGAGTGCTGGCGGTGCTCCTTTGCTTGAGGAGTGCTGGCGGTGCTCCTTTGCTTGAGGAGTGCTGGCGGTGCTCCTTTGCTTGAGGAGTGCTGGCGGTGCTCCTTTGCTTGAGGAGTGCTGGCGGTGCTCCTTTGCTTGAGGAGTGCTGGCGGTGCTCCTTTGCTTGAGGAGTGCTGGCGGTGCTCCTTTGCTTGAGGAGTGCTGGCGGTGCTCCTTTGCTTGAGGAGTGCTGGCGGTGCTCCTTTGCTTGAGGAGTGCTGGCGGTGCTCCTTTGCTTGAGGAGTGCTGGCGGTGCTCCTTTGCTTGAGGAGTGCTGGCGGTGCTCCGTTGCTTGAGGCGTGCTGGCGGTGCTCCGTTGCTTGAGGCGTGCTGGCGGTGCTCCGTTGCTTGAGGAGTGCTGGCGGTGCTCCGTTGCTGAGGAGTGCTGGCGGTGCTCCGTTGCTGAGGAGTGCTGGCGGTGCTCCGTTGCTGAGGAGTGCTGGCGGTGCTCCGTTGCTGAGGAGTGCTGGCGGTGCTCCGTTGCTGAGGAGTGCTGGCGGTGCTCCGTTGCTGAGGAGTGCTGGCGGTGCTCCGTTGCTGAGGAGTGCTGGCGGTGCTCCTTGCTGTTGACTGCTGATGTCGGTGGCCCAAGCAGGTTCTGTGGTGGTTTGGCTCCAAGCTGGTGGTGCTATGGCGGTGGTGGTGCTCCATACAGGAGCAGCGCTTGCCATAGTGGTGGTGGCGGAGGTGTGTCCTGCAGCACTCAGACTTGAGGTGGTGTAGTGATGTCCGGCTTCGCTGGGAATGCAGGTGGCCGTGCAGTGGTATGCAGCAGAAGTCGGTAGTGTGGTCAAGCGAGTCAGTGGTGGAACTGTTGGAAATGACACCACTGACTGCTGCACATACCGATTCTGCTGCATAGCCTGCAAGTAAGCAGTGTTGCAGGCCTGTAACACACTCAGCTGTTGCTCAGGACTAAGGTGTTCCGCCATGCCCTGTTCAATTTTACTGAAAAAATGGTGCGCTGGTGAGTTGAGGTCGACCTCCAGATGGTCAAGGCGCTGGTCGACAGAGTGGAAGCGGTGTTCCATGTGGTTAAAACCATGCTCCATCAGGAAAAAAACGCTTTCCGTTCTGGCGGCCAGCGCCCTGAAGCTGGCCTTAAAGGCCTCGCTCAAGTGCATGAACTCGGGCATGACATTACTGTCCAAGGCCCACTGCTGCTGGCGGGTAGTGCCCGCATAACCAGTGACAGAGACCTGGGACAGGGGAACACCTGATGGACCAGCTTTCTGGTCACCAGCTGTCTGTGTTGCTGACCTGCAAGATGCTTCCTGGCTGTCGGATGGCTGGGACGGGCCCGAGGTCGATCGATGAAGAAGCGCTCCCGGGACAGGGTTAGGTTGCAGGGTGCTGCTCCAAGTGCTGTGGAAAGAAAGGGAAAACTTTAGTATCATGCATTTACAAGAAGCATCACCTGTGGTATAGAAAAGCATATATTAAGCACAAACAAAAAAAAAAAACTTACACTCTGATGGCAAGGACCGGTCTCAGGAAAGCCAACTCATGATGGTAGCGGTACTTTCTTCTGCGCCTTGCCGCAGAACCACTCCGAACCGGTCCCTCAGCACGAACATCAGTGTTGAAGCGGTCCTTCATCGAGCGCCAACGTGTGCGGATTTTTTTCACTGTTGGTAAAAAAAAAAATAAATAAAAATGCACTAGTTAAACGTCATTCTCACCACACACCTCATTGAACTTTGAAAACAGTCTCTGCTGCAGCACCAATAAAATTCTAGACACAATGCAGTAACTGTTGAGACGGCGGACACTGTTATGTTTCCTGCTACAATATATGTATCAGCGAAAACAACAGTATCATCAGGAACAAGAGTGAAAACAGGATCCAGACAGCAGTTGAAAAATCAATCACAGTTCTCAACAAGGCATCGGTCCTTTTCATGCAAGAATATATCAAATCAATCACAGTTCTCAACAAGGCATTGGTAATATATCAAATCAATCACAGTTCTCAACAAGGCATTGGTGTGTTTAATGCAAGAATATATCTTGCAAAAAACACAGCACCGTCAGGTCCAAAAAACAATGCAGCAGCTGAAGACACAAATCAATCACAGTTCTCAACAAGGCATTGGTGCTTTTCATGAAAGAATATATCTTGCCAAAAAAATACCACCACCGTCAGTTTTACAAAACAATGCAGCAGTTGAAGACACAATTCAATCATAGTTCTCATCAAGGCATTGGTGCTTTTCATGCAAAAATATAACTTGCCAAAAAAATACCACCACCGTCAGGTCCACAAAACAATGCAGCAGTTGAAGACACAAATCAATCAAAGTTCTCAACAAGGCTTTGGTGCTTTTCATGCAAGAATATATCTTGCCAAAAATACACCACCACCGTCAGGTCCACAAAACAATGGAGCAGTTCAAGTCACAAATCAATCACAGTTTTCCACCAGGCCTTGGTGTGTTTAATGCAAGAATATATCTTGCAAAATACACATCAGCACCAACAGGTCCAAAAATAAATGCTATATCACAGAGCATCTTTATACTTACTGAACACCCTTTTTGAAGCTGCAGAGGCGCTGTCCAAGCCATCCATCATCACTGCGGCCACCTCTTTCCAGAGCTCTGTCTTTGTACTGCTGGTCACGGCTGTCCCACAATGGGATGCGCTCCTCAACGAGGCGGATGAGGTGCTCGTTGTCTGTGTAGACTTCTTCGTTATTTCCCTCTACTCCTCTTTGGTCAGACCTCATCTGGGATATTGTGTCCAGTTTTGGGCACCACATTTTAAAAAAGACATCAACAAACTGGAGCAAGTTCAGAAAAGAGCGACCAGAATGGTGACCAGTCTGCAAACCCTGTCTTATGAGGAAAGGTTGCAGGATTTGGGAATGTTTAGTTTGCAAAAGAGAAGACTGAGAGGAGACTTAATAGCTGTCTACAAATATCTAAAGGGCTGTCACATTGTAGAAGGATCAACTTTATTCTCATTTGCACAAGGAAAGACTAGAAGCAATGGGATGAAACTGAATGGGAGGAGACACAGATTAGATATTAGAAAAAACTTTTTGACAGTTAGAGTGATCAATGAGTGGAACAGGCTGCCACGAGAAGTGGTGAGTTCTCCTTCAATGGAAGTCTTCAAACAGAGGCTGGACAGACATCTGACTGGGATGATTTAGCGAATCCTGCTTTGAGCAGGGGGTTGGACCAGATGGCCCAGGAGGTCCCTTCCAACTCTACGATTCTATGATTCTATGAGTCATCCCGCTGTGGAACCTAGAAAAAAAAATATAGAATGTTTAGAAGTTTGGAAAAGATACAAAAAGAAACAGAAAAGAAGCAAGAGAAAGAAAGACAGAAAAAAAAAAATATATATACTCACATTGCGTCTCCTCGCCACGACTTGACTACGCTGCTCCCGCTCAGAATCCTCAGACGGCTCCCGCTCAGACCGCTCCGACTGCTCCCGCTCAGACCTCTCCCGCACTCCATTTTCACTTCCCGTGTCCGATGTCTGTAAAGAAAGAAAAAATTAAAACACATTTCTAGAGGCAGCTATACTTATCAAAAGGCAGCAAGATTCTCACCTCACGATCAGCTTGGGCCAGTTCTTGCCGAGATGGCAAATAGACCGATCCGGAAGAAGACATGCTGAAAAGAAAACAAAAAATACATTGGTACATAATAAATTGTACAGGACACACAGACATCATTTTGGCTCCTGAAGCTTGAATCCACAGGTAGAAGGCTCTTGTAGAATGCTTGTCTGGTCTCTGCAAGGCATTATGTAGAGTAATTGTCTGACCCTGAAGACACATTCTTTTATGTACACTCCTCCAAAACAATGTTGCTTGTTTAGGGGGAGTTCTAGACAAGTGTCTAGACATTGTTTACTCAAATCGTGTGTGCGCACAAGGCGCTGACGTGCGCGGGGCCAAGCGCTCGTCAGCAACCACATAGACTGTAATGCTATTTTTGGGCGCACACGTGCGAGCGCCATTTTTTTAACGATGCCGCCGGAAAAAAAATGCAACATGTAGCGTACGTTGTGTCTGGGCGCACACCTGTAAAATGCGCAGCGCACGCTAAACGCTGAAGAGCGCGTACATTCGCAAGACCCTGCGATCACCATGTTAAAGATAGGGGGACATTGCGCGTGCGCATGATGCGCTGCGCGATCAAACGCTAGTGTGAAACCAGCCTTACTATGTAGGTAAGGGAGCAGAACCAACCTTACGAGAGAGACATGGGAGCAGAACCAAGTTTACTACAGTGCTATGGGAGCATAACCGATCTTACTACAGAGATAAGGGAGCAGAACCGAGTTTACTACAGAGATAATGGAGCAGAACCAAGCTTAATATGTCTACTACACAGATATGGGAACAGAACCAAGCTTACGGCATGCATATGGTACAAGAATCTAGATTACTACATCAATACAGAACCAGAACCAAGCTTACTGCTTAGATATGGTACCATAACTGAGCTTACTGACAAACATACATATATCTCTAGAAACACTGAAAAGTAAACACACAGTACAGCAGGGACATTGCTAGGGTTCAAAAAGTTCAGGGGTCCAAGCCTCAAAATGCATGTCTACCCATCTGACCCCCCCTATAATCATCTAAAGAGCATCTATAGATATATAATTACAGTATACCACTGTTGCTAACCAAAAACATACAATGCAAAGACCAATATTATCAAAATTACTACTATAAAAGACCAAAACAATAAAACTACTCAATGTCCACCACCATCACCACTACTCAGCAAATACATAATATAATATAACCATTACCTTTACATAACAAAACACTATACAGAGACCAATGACACCACCATACACCTACTACTACATAGACTGAAACAAATTTAGCGGTCACTAAATAAAAAAATAGTCTACTAAAAAGAGCAATATTACCATCTTACTGTTATCGTATATTGGTAGATACTAGTCCCACAGAACATACACGTGAGTACAGTAGTTATATATAGAACCTTACAGCTGACAATCTTTCTGATTTGGGTCGCTCACTTTTCCTGTCTTTTTCATCAGGCCCAGACCTCCATTACCACTTCTCCAGCCACAACTCATCTGCACAGATTACAACAAAAACACATTTGACATCTCACATTTCTACTGATGTCTCATTTATTCTCAACCTACAAAAACTCCCCACTCTGCTTACCTGAGGCATAGGATACTGACCCCAATATTTTAAAAAACTGTGCCATTACTATGATTACTCCCTCCCCCAAAAATTAGTGTCCCATAGAAAATATTAATACCCCCACTGTGCAAAGGCGTGTATGCTCCTTTAACCCCTTCCCGACCAATGACTCCACATAGGCATCATGAAAAGCTGTGCCAATCTGACCAGTGACGCCTATGTGGCGTCATGAATTAATTGCCCTCCTGCGGGTCAGGTGACTGACCTTTCAGTGACCCCACCCGACCCACACACACAGGGGGCTTTGTACTTCACCACAGGTGGGGTGGCTTCACCCCCACGCGTCTACAATCACTCTGATTGGCTGTTAAAAGTCAAACAGCCAAATCAGAGCGATAGTAATATTTCAGCAATGAAATATGATGAAATATTATAATCCCACCACGGCCGATGCTGCAGTAGCATCGGACATGGCTGGAGACACTAATCTGACCCCCCTCCCATACCGGCTAGCAAGGGCGATCGGCCCCCTGCCACTGAACGACAGCGGCGATCTGCCGCCACTGTCATCATCTGCTGCCCCTGCCTTGGAATTAGGGTTAAGATTAGGGTTAGGGGTGTGTTGGGGTTAGGGTTAGGCTTGTTGTTAGGGGTGTATCGGGGTTATGGTTAGGGATGTGTTAGGGTTGGAGTTAGAATTGAGGGGTTTCCACTGTTTATGCACATCAGGGGGTCTCCAAACGCGACATGGTGCCACTATTGATTCCAGCCTATTTTGCGTTCAAAAAGTCAAACGGTGCTCCCTCCCTTTCAAGCCCCGATGTGTGCCCAAACAGTTTCCCCCCCGCCACATATGGGGTACCAGCGTACTCAGGACAAACTGAACAACTTTTGGGGTCCAATTTCTCCTGTCACCCTTTGTGAAAATAAAAAATTGCCGACTAAAAAATAATTTTTTTGAGGGAAAATTTTTTTTTTTTTTTTTTTTTTCACGGCTGTGTTATAAACTTCTGTGAAGCACCTGGGGGTATAAAGTGCTCACTATGAATCTAGATAAGTTCCTTAGGGGGTCTAGTTTCCAAAATGGGGTCATTTGGGGAGCTCCGAAGTTTAGGCGCACATGGGCTCTCCAAACACGACATGGTGTCCGCTAACGATTGGAGCCAATTTTCATTTCAAAAAGTCAAATGGTGCTCCTTCCCTTCTGAGCCCTGCCGTGCGCCCAAACAGTGGTTCCCCCCACATATGGGGTACGAGTGTACGCCGGACAAACTGGACAACTTTTGTGGTCCAATTTCTCCTGTTAGCCATGTGAAAATAAAAAATAGCGTGCTAAAAAATCATTTTTGAGGAAAAAAAAATTATCTTTTATTTTCACTGCTCTGCGTTATAAACTTTTGTGGAGCAATTGGGGGTTCAAAGTGCTCACTACACATCTAGATAAGATCCTTAAGGGGTCTAGTTTCCAAAATGGGGTTACTTGGGGGTTTTTACTGTTTATGCACAGGGGCTCTCCAAACGCGACATGGTGTCCGATAACGATTGGAGCTAATTTTCCATTCAAAGTCAAATGGCGCTCCTTCGCTTCCGGACCCTGCCATGCGCCTAAACAGTGGTTTATGACCACATATGAGGTATCGGTGTACTCAGGAGAAATTGCTTAACAAATTTTAGGATCCATTTTATCCTGTTGCCCATGTGAAAATGAAAAAATAGGCTAAAAGAAAATTCTTGTGAAAAAAAAGTACCTTTTTTATTTACTGATCAATTGTGAAGCACCTGGGGGTTCAAAGTGAGCACTCTGCATCTAGATAAGTTCCTTGGGGCGTCTAGTTTCCAAAATGGGGTCACTTGTGGGAGAGCTCCAATGTTTAAGCACACAGGGGCTCTCCAAACGCGACATGGCAACCGCTAAATATTCCAGCATATTTTCCTTTCAAAAAGTTTTCGAAGGGAGTGACAATAAAATCTCTTGAGGAGTAAGATCTGTTGGTGTCAAACCCATACAACGAAGTGAGCCATTAATATCTTTCCAGAAAGTTGAAATACCCGGGCAAAACCAGAAAATATGCACAAGAGATCCTATTGCACCAGAACATCTCCAACACAATGGTGTATTGCTTAAACCTAGGTGGACCAAGCGTTCCAGAGTTTTGTACCAGAATCTTGAATGCATTCTCCTGTAATAGAATACACCTGGAAAAACCGTGAGAGTTGGCAAGCACTTGACTCACTTCTTGGTGAGATAGGGTTATCTTTAGCTCCGATTCCCAAGAGGTTATATAAAGAGGCTCGAAGTTCTCTGGTGGCTTGATAAGATTAGCATATAGTTTAGACACTAGTTTGGAGATAGAATGGAGCTTAACCATGAGCTCCAGCCATAACAGATCCAAGGAATGCTTCAGGTCTGCTTTAAATTTTAAGATGAAATGGACATGCTGTTTCTGCAAGAAGTCCTTAGGACGTTTTGTAGCATCTCTCAGTCAACCCTCCACACATGGTATATCACCCCACAGGAGATGGGTGATAGGAATGTTTGGGAGACCATCCCACAGATCATAAACATCCACGTATTTGGGGTTAGTCAACCAAGGGAGGACTCTGAGTGGGATATCCTCCAGAAAAAAACAGTGAGGTATGATATTTGGGATTAGTTTGAGCATTCCGATACCGCAAGTATCGGGTATCGGCCGATATTCACTGTATCGGAATTCCGATACTGAGTTTCCGATACTTTTAGCATATCGAATACCGGAATCGGAAGTTCCCATAATGCTATGAGCCAGCTTTCTTTTGCCTTGCAGCAGCGCTAGTCACAGCTGTCTGCAAGGTCTGTGTGAGTGTAGCTCACACTGTGTAGTGTGTCCTGCAGACACGTCTGCTTGTAGGACATTCAGCGTGTCACTGCCTCATACAAATTTTTTCTTTTTCTTGCTGCAAATTTTTCATTCTCCTATTAGTGTGAATCCATCCGTATCCATATACGTTGGTTGCAAACACTATAGGAGTAGACAGCGGAGCCTTTCTGCAGCCTTTCAGTGCTAGTGTCCAGTTTGCTGCACTGTTCACGGCTGTCTGAGAGGTCCCTGTGTGTGAGTGCAGCTCACGCTGAGTAGTGTGTCCTTCAGCTACGTCTGGTTGTAGGCCGCTCAGTGTGCGTCACTGCCTCACACATTTTTCTTTTATTGCAGCTCATTTTTTATTCTCCTATTAGTGTGCATCCATCCGTATCCATCTACATTGGTTGGTTGCAAACACTATATAGGAGTAGATAGAGGAGCCTTTTTTCTGGCTTGTGCCCTTCAGCTGCAGCCAGATTAGTATTACCCTATTTTTTGGAGCCTCATCTTTTGCATTGTAGGTTACCTTCCTGCATTGTAATAGCTCCAAAAAGTTTGTGATACTATCGCGTTCAAATCTTTGGTCACATCCTTTTAGTTTTTACAAAAAAAAAACAAAATAAAGTTCACCAAACACTCCATTTGACAGTTGTGTAGGCCACATTAGCTCCTATTAAAGTGTAGTCCACACACACACTTCATAAAATTAGTGTTTCTTATACCTGTTACCAGCTGTTCAGGAATAAGCACACTAAGCCCCCCCTTTGTACTTTTCTGCCTATCTTTATCAGTATACCAAGATGAAGAAGGCAGGAAGTAAGGCCCGTGGGCGTGGAGTTTCAGCAGGGAGAGGACGTGGGGATTCTGTGCCTGCTGCGGGCACCAATTAGTCAGCATCCCCCAGTTTTAGTAGGCAACAGTCCTTTATGCGCAGCTTTGTAGGACCTCGCCGTACCCCACTGCTGCGGGAGGAACAAATTGAAGCCGTTGTCGGATGGATGGCAGATAACGCATCGACTTCAATGACTTCCACGTCCTCTCAGGGCCAGAGCACTGAAGAGCAACCATCTGTCTCTTCACCACCTGCCAAAGTGCCCAGGCAGTCAGAGAGCCCTGGACAGGAGCCATCAGTCTCTACTTCTGTTCTCTGAATCTGTTGGCTTGGAAAGAGGGGGCCAGCCAAGCAGCATTCAAGAATGTGAAGAAGAGAAAGTATGCAGTGATGCGCAACTTCTTTGTCCCTCGGAATCTGAAGAGGCGGGTGGGCCAGTGCCTATGGTCAGCACACCTCGGTACGCATCAGATGATGAGACTCAGGTGCCACTTTCTGGTGTGTACGGTGCTGGCGAGACAACCCAGGAGAAGCAGGTGTTTCAAGAGGGGAGTGTAGATGATGAGGTCCTTGACCCATCATGGCGTGAGGTCAAGGACCTCTCCCAGGAGGGAGAGGGAGGGGGCAGACTTGGTTGCCTGTAGCCTCCACTTCGGCACCCGTTAGGAGCATTCCTCTTTCAAAAGCCAAAGCGGGCGCTCCCAAGACTTGCAGTGCGTGGTCCTTTTTTGACACAGTTGCAGATGAAATTTGCTTTGTCAAATGCAAGCTGTGTCATCAGAAAGTCAAAAGAGGGAAAAATGTCAGCAACCTCAATACCACAAATATGTGGAAACATGTGCGGACCAAGCACGAGGTGGAGTTACACAGACACACTGAAGACGTAGGCCAGCGTACCGCACCACCTACCACCTCTTCAGCTCGTGTTGGCGCCTCTTCCTCCAGCTCACACACAGCTGGTTCGGCTTCCTCACAGGATCGCCAAGGAAGAACCTCTGGCACTGTTGTCCGAAGACCCAGTGACATTCCACCCACAGCACCACTTTCCCAGTCATCCTCACACTCCCAGGCCACTCTACAGCCATCGGTAGCACAGGCATGGGATAAAACCCGGCCATACTCGGCAAATCATCCCCGAGCACAGGCTCTGAATGCTGGCATTGCCAAACTACTGGCCCTTGAAATGCTCTCATTCAGACTGGTGGAGACTGACACCTTCCGGAACTTCATGGCATTGGCAGTCCCACAATACACCATGCCCAGCCGCTTTTATTTCAGCAGGCAAGCCGTCCCTGCCCTGCAAAAACATGTGGAGGGAAAAATAAAACATGCACTACTTAATGCCGTCAGTAGCAAGGTCCACCTGACCACCGATGCGTGGACCAGTAACCATGGACAGGGACGATACCTTTCCCTCACTGCCCATTGGGTCAATGTTGTGGAGCCGGGTACAGATCTGGAGAGTGGCGCTGTACGTGTTCTGCCAACCCCAAGCCCAGGATCAAGCATGGAGCAGGCAGAGGCCTGATGGTTTTTGAATGTGGAGGCAGCAGGAGATATTGCCGTCCACACAGCAGGGGAACAGCAGAAGTTACTTAACCCCACTAAAGGGGGTTTTACACTAAGCGATATCGCTAGCAATATCGCTAAAACATCACTGGTTTTGTGACGTCATAGCGATATTGCTAGCGATATCGCTATGTGTGATACTTACCAGTGACCGGCTCCCCCGCTGTCCATCGCTGATCGCGCGAGAATGTCCGGCTCCATTTCTCGTCGGGCGCTTCCTGCTGAGACTTTCTGCTGTGACGACGAGCGATGCGTGGAGGCGGGCGGGAGGACGCCAGGATCGCTGTGTGTGAATGGTAAGTATCGTGCGCTGCGTCGCTGCTGCATCGCTGTGAGATCTTTCTGTATGAAAGCTCACTAGCGATCATTTAGCGATGCACCAGCGATCCTGACCGGGTCGGATCGCTGGTCGGATCGCTGGTGCATCGCTAAATGTAAAAGGGCCTTAACACAGGAGCTAGTGTGTTTTTCTCTGTGAAGATGGCACTTCTGAACACCAACTGGCATTGTTGGAGCCCAGGATCAAGCATGGAGCAGGCAGAGGCCTGATGGTTTTTGAATGTGGAGGCGGCAGGAGACATTGCAATCCACACAGCAGGGTACCAGCAGACGTTACTGAACCCCACTAACACAGGAGCTAGTGTTTTTCTCTGTGCGGACAGCACTTCCGAGCGACAACTGGCTGTGTTGAAGCCCAGGATCAATCATGCAGCAGGCGGAGGCCAACTTGCAGCAAGTTTTATATAGCAACAGCTGCTTTTTGCTATTGGTCCCTATTGAATAATGAACGTTTTGAATTTTCTCCAAAAGTAAAGTAGTTGCAAACTCATCCTTTTAGAAACTTGTTTGGGCTGTTGAGAGGAGTAGAAAAACATCAAAAATTTCAATCCTGCACGATTCTACCAAGAAATGTGAGTGTTCATTCAAACCGCTGGTTTTTGCTATTTTGGGCCCTATTGAATAATGAATGTTTTGAATTTTCTCCAAAAGTAAAGTAGTTGCAAACTCATCCTTTTAGAAACTTGTTTGGGCTGTTGAGAGGAGTGAAAAAACATCAAAAATTTCAATCCTTTCAGTCTGCTGAAGGACCCTGGGAAGGACCAATCAGATCCGACACAGGACCTGAACACGTGACCCCTGCTCTCCACTGAGAGGTAAACTTGCGGGCATGCCCAGTAGCACGGCATGAGGACTTAGCCTCTGGAGCTGTTCCCTGCAGAGCAGGTTGCGCTACCATTGCTGCACCAGAGGTGGCAGCAACATCCAGGCTGTCAGAGTAAGTCTGAGCAGCACCCGGAGCGGTCAGAGAAAAATGGGAGACCGCTGGATGTCTGGCTCTGGATCCCCGCTGTGCAGAGTCAGGAATCCGACGCCTAACAGATTCATGGCATCTGTGGAAAATGGCTCCCTCTCCCAGAGCCCCAGGAACAGGTTTGTATAGGATGGCGCACAGGCTGCAACCATGGCTGTCCCCTGGAGCTGTAGGAAGAAGGAACCATTAAAAGTAAAAAAAAATTGTGGGTTAAAAATTTTTTAAAGGTGTTTGAATAAAATTAACCTCATCAACATTCAAATTGGACATGCTTAAAAACTGAAAACAAGGTTATTGCCTTCAGTATCCGCTGCTTATCAGACGCCTCTTATTCCAGACTTTTAGGCGCGATATTCAGTACTGAATATTACCACACAGGCCAGCTGTCTCTTTAATGATATATGGAATTCTCCATTACAGCTCCTTTCAGTTAAATCAACTGTGAATTTTCTTTCCTGATGGAGAGGAGGAGGGGTTTGTCTTTATGTAAAATCTTGTCTAAAGTCCACTTTAAGGAAAGATATTAGCGAAGGGAATGAGGATGTCGAGTCCATATGGGTCGAAATACATGGAGGGAAAAAATAGTAACAAAATTCTCTTTGGGGTCTGTTACAAACCCCCAAATATAACAGAAATCATGGCAAGTTTACTACTAAGGCAGATAGATGAAGCTGCAACCCATAATGAGGTCCTTGTTATGGGGGACTTTAACTACCCAGATATTAACTGGGAAACAGAGACCTGCGAAACCCACAAAGGCAACAGGTTTCTGCTAATAGCCAAGAATAATTATCTTTCACAATTTGTGCAGAATCCAACCAGAGGATCAGCACTTTTAGACCTAATACTATCTAACAGACCTGACAGAATAACAAATCTGCAGGTTGTTGGGTATCTAGGAAATAGCGACCACAATATTGTACAGTTTCACTTGTCTTTCGCTAGGGGGACATGTCAGGGGGTCACAAAAACACTGAACTTTAGGAAGGCAAAGTTTGACCAGCTTAGAGATGTCCTTAATCTGGTTGACAGGGACAATGTCCTCAGAAATAAGAATACAGAAAATAAATGGGAAATGTTTAAGAACATCCTTAATAGGCACTGTAAGCAGTTTATACCTTGTGGGAATAAAAGAACAAGAAACAGGAAAAACCCAATGTGGCTAAACAAAAAAGTAAGAGGGGCAATTAACAGTAAAAATAAAGCATTTAAACTACTAAAGCAGGATGGCACCGTTGAAGCTCTAAAAAACTATAAGCAGAAAATTTATCTAAAAAAATAATTAAAGCTGCCAAAAAGGAAACAGAGAAGCACATTGCTAAGGTGAGTAAAACTAATCCGAAGCAGTTCAACTATATCAATAGTAAAAGAATCAAAAGTGAAAGTGTAGGCCCATTAAAAAATTGTGAGGAAAGTATGGATGTAGATGATGAGGAAAAAGCTAATATATTAAACACCTTCTTCTCCACAGTATTCACGGTGGAAAATGAAATGCTAGGTGAAATGCCAAGAGACAAAGAAAACCCTATATTAATGGTCACCAATCTAACCCAAGAAGAGGTGCAAATCCTGCAAAATAAGAATAAAATAGATAAATCTCCGGGTCCGGATGGCATACACCCACGAGTACTAAGAGAACTAAGTAATGTAATAGACAAACCATTATTTCTTATATTTAGAGACTCTACAGCGACGGGGTCTGTTCCACAGGACTGGCGCATAGCAAATGTGGTACCAATATTCAAAAAGGGCTCTAAAAGTGAACCTGGAAATTATAGGCCAGTAAAGTCTAACCTCTATTGTTGGTAAAATATTTGAAGGGTTTCTGAGGGATGTTATTCTGGATTATCTCAATGAGAATAACTGTTTAACGCCATATCAGCATGGGTTTATGAGGAATCGCTCCTGTCAAACCAATCTAATCAGTTTTTATGAAGAGGTAAGCTATAGACTGGACCAAGGTGAGTCATTGGATGTGGTATATCTGCCACACCAGAGGCTGGTACACAAAATGAGAATGCTGGGACTGGGGGAAAATGAATGTAAATGGGTAAGTAACTGGCTTAGTGATAGAAAGCAGAGGGTGGTTATAAATGGTATATTCTCTAACAGGGTCGCTGTGATCAGTGGGGTACCGCAGGGGTCGGTGTTGGGACCTATTCTCTTCAACATATTTATTAACGATCTGGTAGAAGGTTTGCACAGTAAAATATCGATATTTGCAGATGATACATAACTATGTAAAGCAGTCAATACAAGAGAAGATAGTATTCTGCTACAGATGGATCTGGATAAGTTGGGAACTTGGGCCGAAAGGTGGCAGATGCAGTTTAACAATGATGATAAATGTAAGGTTATTCACATGGGAAGAAGAAATCAATATCACCATTACACACTGAACGGTAAACCACTGGGTAAATCTGACATGGAGAAGGACATGGGGATCATAGTTAATGATAAACTTACCTGGAGCAGTCAGTGCCAGGCAGCGGCTGCCAAGGCAAACAGGATCATGGGGTGCATTAAAAGAGGTCTGGATAAACATGATGAGAGCATTATACTGCCTCTGTACAAATCTCTTGTTAGACCGCACATGGAGTACTGTGTACAGTTTTGGGCACCGGTGAACAGGAAAGATATAATGGAACTAGAGCGGGTACAAAGGAGGGCAAAAAAATTAATAAAGGGGATGGGGGAACTACAATACCCAGAGAGATTAGCAAAATTAGGATTATTTAGTCTAGAAAAAAGATGACTGAGGGGTGAAATAATAACCATGTATAAGTATAAAAGGGGACAATACAAATATCTCTCCGAGGATCTGTTTATACCAAGGAAGGTGACGGTCACAAGGGGGCATTCTCTGCGTCTGGAGGAGAAACACCAAGGTTACTTACCGGTAGCCAGTTTTTCCGGAGCCCATGACGGCACACATGAGAGAGGGGATCCGCCCAGTCAGGACAGGAACCCTACTGAAGATAAAAGGGCGGTACCTCTCCCTCGCTTCAGTTGGTTTACAGAGCATGTGAGGCCCCCGGGTTAGTACACATGGTAAAACTATCACCACATTATATCTATCTAACTAAAAAACACCCAAACTATAGTGCACACCAAAGGAGTGAAAAGGGGGGGAATATACAGGTGCCGTCATGGGCTCCGGAAAAACCGGCTACCGGTAAGTAACCTTGGTGTTTTCACGTCTCCCATGACGGCACACATGAGAGACTTTTGTAGAATAAGACACCTTAGGGAGGGACCACCGCTTGCAGCACCCTTCTACCAAAGGTTAGGTCAGTAGAGGAAGACAGATCAAGTCGGTAGTGTTTAACAAAGGTGGAAGGTGAGGACCAAGTAGCGGCTTTACAAATTTGCTCAATCGATACCTCAGCCTTCTCTGCCCAGGAGGTAGCCACGGCTCTGGTGGAGTGAGCCTTGATGCCTTCTGGAACCGGAGCGCCACTTGCGGAGTAGGATAACATAATGGCCTCCCTGATCCATCTGGCAATGGTACTTTTAGCTACCCCGTGCCCCTTTCTACTACCCTGAAAGGCTACAAAAAGGGACTGATCTTTCCTCCACTGACTAGTTATTGACATATATTGTATTATGGCTCTTTTTACATCTAATGTATGGAACTTTTGCTCCCCCGGGTTTCTGGGATTGTTACAGAACGATGGCAAGGAGATCTCCTGAGTCCTATGAAACTTTTGGACTACCTTGGGGAGATAGGCCGGGTCTGGTCTTAGAACCACTCGGTCATCCAAGATCTGTGTATAAGGAGGACATATAGACAGAGCTTGTAGGTCGCTGACTCTTCGGGCTGACGTTAAGGCTACCAGTAAGACCGTTTTAAGTGTAAGTAGCTTTGGTGACAGCTCTAGTAGTGGTTCGAAGGGATCTTTGGTTAAAGCCTCCAAAACTAGGTTCAGGTCCCAGGGTGGTATCTTTGGGATAATGACCGGCCTTGACCTGCCACAGGACTTAATGAACCGGGACACCCACCTATTGGCTGCTAAATTGCAGTTATATAGGGCCCCCAAAGCTGAGACTTGAACTTTGAGTGTGTTAGTGGCTAACCCCAGTTGCAGCCCTGACTGTAAGAACTCTAGGATAGGTCCCACTGGAGCTACATCCCCTAAAGGTTCCCCCAGGAAGTCTAGGAACTTTTTCCACGTTCTACCATAGATTTGGGATGTTATTGGTTTCCTACTTTTCAACAGGGTGGAGACTAACCCTGGAGAGAATCCCTGGTGACTCAGTAGCGCCCTCTCAAATTCCAGGCTGCTAGATGGAAGCCCTTCACCTGAGAGTGGACCACTGGTCCCTGGGAAAGCAGGTCTGGAATCTCTGGTAGTATCCATGGATCTGTCACTGACATGAGCCTCAGAAGGGAGAACCAAGGCCTTCTTGGCCAAAAAGGAGCTATAAGAATTATTCTTGCCCGATCCTCCCTGATTTTCCTGACTACTACTGGGATCATTGTTATCAGGGGAAATGCATAGGCCAGGATGAACTTCCAGGGTATTTGTAGGGCATCTACTGCGAAGGGGTTTTCCCTTGGATTTAGCGGGCAGAACTTCCTGACCTTCCGGTTGTGTGCGGTAGCGAATAGGTCTATTTCTGGTCTGCCCCAGGCCTGAACTATTTGTTGGAAGACTCGGAAGTTTAGGGACCATTCCCCTTGTCTTAGATGCCTGCGACTCAGGAAGTCTGCTTGTATATTTTCTGCCCCCTTTATGTGCAATGCTGTGATGGATAAGAGATGTTGTTCTGCTAGCTGGAAGAGTAGATCTGATATTTGCATGAGGCCCCGAGATCTCGTTCCCCCCGATGATTGATGTAGGCTACTACTGCCTGATTGTCCGTCATGACCCGGGTGTGGCGGCCCTGAAGTAAGGGAAGGAAATGTTTCACGGCTTTTTCCACTGCCCATAGTTCTTTTACATTTGAATTCTGATCGCTTTCTAGTGAGGACCAGGTCCCCTGTATTGTATGGGATCTCAGGTGTGCTCCCCACCCTGTGGCACTCGCGTCTGTCGTAATGATGTCCTCAACTGGTTTTTGCCACGGGACACCAGCTGTTAGATTCTTTTCTACAGTCCACCAGAGCAGGGAATCTCTTACAGCCACTGAGAGACATAGTTTGCCTTCTAAATGCCCTTTTAATTGTTTCTGCGCTGACAGGACTTCCCACTGTAGTTGCCTTAAGTGGTACTGCGCCCATGTTACTGCGGGTATACATGATGTCAGTGAGCCTAAAAGGGACATTGCGTTCCTCAGTGTCATATTTGGCCTTTGTATTGCTGTGCGAGCTAGGCCTCTTATCTTGGTCACTTTCCTCTGGTAGGTGGCAGCGTTGTTGCTCGGAGTCCAATATCAACCCTAGGAAGGATTGCTCTTTTACTGGGGTTATCCTTGACTTGGGGATGTTTACTATCCATCCTAGTCCTACTAGAGTTGCTATTACTTCCTTCACTTGAAGTGTGCAGTGGGATTCCGACCTCCCTATTACCAGAAAGTCGTCTAAGTATGGGACGATCACTATGTCCCTGGATCGCAGAAAAGACATCTCTGATACTCCCGATGGATTGGGATGTGATAGTAGGCATCTTTTAAGTCTATCACTGCCATGAGGCAATGCTGGAACAGGATCTTTGTGGCCGTGTTGATTGACTCCATTTTGAAGGAGCAATTGTCTATCCACTGATTGAGTCTCCTCAGGTTGACAATGGTTCTCCAAGAGCCATCTGGTTTTTGTATTAAGAAGAGGGGGGAGTAGAACCCCCTTCCTTCTTCTTGCACTGGGACTTCCTGTAGGACTTGTTTTTTCACTAGTCCCAAGACTTCCGTCTCCAGGGCCAGCTGTTGCTCTTGGGCTTTCCTTCTGGGTGTTATTATGAAGGTATGCCTGGGCGGACGGATGAATTTTATTTTTAAGCCGTCCTTGATTATATTTAGGATCCATGTACTGGGGGAGATATTTGCCCAGGCGGAAAGGAAGAGAGAAAGCCTTCCCCCTACCTCCGGCCCAATGTCATTGGGGAGATTTTTTGGAGGAAGTGGAGGGCCCTTTAAACATATAGCCCGATCCTCTTTTTTCTTTAAAGTCCCAGCTTTTTCTATCTCCCGGGGGACGACCCCTGTTAAATCTCCTCCTCCGAAAGGGCTGCTTCTTAGGTTCTCCCGGAAATCGGGGAAAGCTTTTCTTCCTATCCCCCGCATGCTCCAAAATCTCTTCTAGTTTTTTCCCGAAGAGGAATTGGCCATCGCATGGAATGGAACATAACTTGTGCTTAGAGGGTAAATCTCCGGGACACCCTTTAAGCCACAGGGCTCGTCTTGCCGCATTTGACAGGCTTGCTGCTCTAGCTGTCAATCTTGCAGAGTCTGCAGAGGAATCGGCCAGGAAAGCCGCTGCTCCGTGCACCAATGTTAGATTAGCTAGAATTTCGTCTCTAGGAACTCTATCCTTGATCTGGTCCTCTGTTTGTTGCAGCCAGACCATGAGGGCACGAGCGGTACAGGTACCGGCTATTGCTGGCTTCAATCCCCCTGCTGAAGCTTCCCAGATGTGCTTCAGAAACCCATCTGCTTTCTTATCAAGCGGGTCTTTCAACACGCCAGAATCTTCTAATGGTAGGGATACCTTTTTTAAGGATATGGCTACAGCCCCATCAATTTTTGGGACTTTTTCCCAGGTTTCTGAGTCCTTCTGGTGAAAGGGGTACCTCCTCTTTGATGTGGAAGGTAAGCCCTCTGACCGCTCTGTCTTTTTCCATTCCCTGTCAATTAGCGCTTTTATTTTATCATTTACAGGGAAGGTACGCTTTCGCTTTTCCTCCAGTCCTCCAAACATTACATCCTCTAATGATTTGGGAGTTTTTTCTTCTTTAAAGGCCCATTGTAGCTCTAATGGCCTTGACCAGTTTTTCTACGTCCTCCGTTGGGAAACATGGACGGCCGCCTGTATCGCTGTCTGAGGAGGATTCTGAGGACTGCGTAGAGGAAGAGGAGGTGGAGGGGGACAAAGATCTATCCCGCCCCTTCTGCTTTGGCGAGGCCTCTGAATCGGAGCTCCTTCTACGGTTTCTTTTCTTTTTAAGGGCTGCCTTTAGGGAACCTTTCACCTCCTGATGTATTAACTCCTTCAGACTAGTCACCAAATCAGGGGTCTCCTCCTGTATAGTCCTGTTAATACAGTCAGCGCAGAGATCTTTCTGCCACTGATCTGCCAGCGGGTTTTTACATAGGGCGCATTCTCTATTTTTGGTTTTGCTGCTGGCCTTCCTCGCCCCCTAGTGATCAAACAGAGAAAATGGAACCCCATTACCATAAGGGTGACATTCACGTAGATCACTCACCACCGCTGTCAATCAGGGGTACCGATCTCGGAGGCTCCTCAGATGCACTCGTGACGTTTCTCCTGGACGTCCCAGAGTCATGCCGATTGCGTTTATGACTGCTGCTCCTACCACTTGAACGACTGCTCCTGGTATGTTGGTGGCTCGGCCTGGCATCTGGCGAGAGGTCTTGCTGCTGACGCTGCTGCTGTCGCTGCTGACGCTGCTCGTCTTGCCCCACTTCCATTCTGAAGCCTTGGGCATGAGTGCGTCTTCTGTGGTCATCCCCCTTATGTAAGGGGGATCCACTGCACTCTCCGCCTCCTCCGGTTACCCCCACAGCCCCTCCCCCCGCCATACCGCCGGGATCTCTCTTCACCGATCGGCGTTCTTCACCATGGGCGCCGCCATCTTGAATTGTCGGCGCCGCCTCCCGAAGTCACGCGGGCACGCCCCTTCCCCAGCGTGCCCTGCGCGTGACGTCAGAGGAGCGCGACCCGGAAGCGGCCGCTCCCTCAAGGCTCCTGAGCTGCTCCAGAGTAGGGAATCACCGGCAGAGGGGGAGAGGGCGGTGCGGCAGCCACGGCAGAGCCCCAGGACCCCCGCCATGCTGTTCCTGTGCCCGCTCGGACGCTGAGCCCCGGAGGACCCGCGGACGGCGCTTCCTCCATCCCGACGCCCAGCGCTCAGGAGCCCAGCCTGATCTTCTACGCCGGCACGGGAGAGGGGCAGGTAAGTGTGACCTGCTGTCTTCAGCACGGGTCCCTGTCAGGACAGGAAACCCAACTGAAGCGAGGGAAAGGTACCGCCCTTTTATCTTCAGTAGGGTTCCTGTCCTGACTGGGCGGATCCCCTCTCTCATGTGTGCCATCATGGGAGACGGGAAAAAGGGTTTTCCACCAACATAGAAGAGGATTCTTTACAGTTAGGGTAGAGAGAATCTTGAATTCCCTTCCTGAGGAGGTGGTGATGGCAAACTCAGTCGAAGGGTTCAAGAGGGGCCTGGATGTCTTCCTGGAGCGTAACAATATTGTATCTTACAGTTATTGTTAGGTTTTTTAGAAGGACATAGATCTGGGGATTTATTCTGACCGAATTTTATAGGCTGGACTGGATGGACTGATGTCTTTTTTCGGCCTTACTAACTGTTACTATGTTACTAAGGTCGAATGTACGACTGAAAACATTCAAGAATTTTGGAACTGGTTGCTTTGTACAATAAAGGAACTGTTAAATTCAATTTTCCCTCTTGAGTGCCAAGTCTTTACTATAATCTATAGTGGATTGGATACCGTACTTCTGCACCTCCCTCTGTCATCGAGTGCTGTGTTTTTTCTAATTCATCCGCATCCATAGGCTTATATGGGTGCGAGTGAGCTGAGACTCTGCCATGTGTCAGTGGCAATCTCTGTATGCTACCATTTCACTCGGACACTGAAAACGGCTGGGGAAAAAAACCGTGATGGGAGCTGTCCCGTAGATGAATACTGGTCCGAGTGCTATGTGATGTTTTACTGCATAGCACTCGTCCGTATTCATCGCTGGAGTTACTCCGGCCTCAGGATGGGAGTCCTGCATTTGGGGCACGACAGGGGATATTAAGGACTGAACTATTCCACCCATCCTCCTATGCTGCCTTCTGAGGGTGATCTTCAGAGAAACAGGGATGAACCCCCCCCAATTTTTTATTACCTACACTGATTTTTTTCGTGAGCACTTTGTAATAGTCTGTGTCACATATATATTCTATTGGTGTTTGAATTAGTTTACCTGTTATATATTAAAAGTTAAGCTTTATGGTATCTCATGCTACAGAGTTATTGATCCTGGGCAATTGGTCCAAAGTGTCTATGGGAAATATGTGCACAGAAAACTTAGCATATCTGCAAGAAAAAGTGACAGGTTGTGTTTGAAGCACACACCCCAGGTCAGTTTACACTGCATAAAAAAAGCCCAGCGGGCAGGAGGTTTTTATAAATCCCATCCACATTGCTGAACTGTAAGAAGCTGTGTTTTTGATGGAACAAAAATATGTCGTGTCAAAAACGCAACAAAATCTCATTGTGGACACAGAGCCTAAGGCTGGAGTGGAGTCACATCGGATGCGATACAAGTAAGTTCTCCGTCTCCTCCATGGCCTGACTTGGTGTATATCGGACTGCACTGGGATGACATCCGAGTGCAGTGTGAAGTTTCACTAAGACCCTTTGCTAATCCTTTGCATCTAATTTGGTTGTGCCTTTTTTTGCTTTCTGCTTTGTTGCTAAGGTTCAGAGTACTCCCTGCTGGGGGCAGCGCTGGGCACCGCTCATACGTTACAGCTTGTGGCAGATTGTTCAGTTCCCTGGTGTGTTGTTTGAATTAGAGGCCTACCTAACTACCTACCTACCTTCACCTGTCTGAGCTTTCTATCGGCTTACAGCACCGAGGTGTGTCACAATGGAACATTGAATTACGTGTCACAATGGGCGTCCCAGACTGTCTTCCAGCAGTGCGGCAGAAGCCAGCTTCAGTCTGTTGAGGGAGCCTCAGCAGACAGGTAGGGATGGGGGTATGCACACGTGTTGGTTTCAAAACCCAGCAACAGGAGAGATAAGGTTTCCAAAAACAGACTGAATTGAATCCAAAGCAAGTTGTCTTTTTAATATATCATTAAATTGACAGCTGGCCTGTGTGGTATTATTCAGTACTGAATATCTGGTCTAAACGTCTGGAGTAAGAGGCGTCTGGTAAGCAGCAGATACTGAACGTAATAACCTTGTTTTCAGTTGAGGAGCACTGGATTTCAAAATTGGGACTGAAGGAGCGTCTCCTTCAGCAGCTGTACACACGCCCGGACACAGATGCATCGCTATTCCCCTGCACTCAAGTGCCTTTCTAACCAGCGCGTCCTCTCCTCCCGTGGCACACATACCTGGGCAGGACATACGTCCTCAAACAGTACCAGTCCCATATCAGGGACACAAGCCTGCTATGCACAACATGTGGCATATCCTCTAATTAAATCAGATCATTTTACCAGGACCTTTGTCAGTCCCAATTTTGAAATCCAGTGTTCCTCAACTGAAAACAAGTTTATTACCTTCAGTATCCGCTGCTTACCAGATGCCTCTTATTCCAGAGTTTAAGACCAGATTTTGGTTTCAATTCAATTCAGTCTGCTTTTGGAAACCTTATCTCTCCTGATGCTGGGTATTGTAACCAACAAGCATGCATACCAACCTCCCTACCTGTCTGCTGAGGCTCCCTCAGCAGACTGAAGCTGGCTGCTGTCGCACAGCTGGAAGACAGTCTGGGCCGCCCATTGTGACATGTGTTCCAATTGTTCCATTGTGACACCTGGCTGCTGTAAGCCAAGAGGATACTCAGACAGGTGAAGGTAGTTAGGTAGGTCACAAGAGGGAGACAATAGAACAAGTTTCACAATGGACGGTCCAGACTGTCTTCCAGCTGTGCGGCAGCAGCCAGCTTCAGTCTGCTGAGGGGGCCTCAGCAGACAGGTAGGGAGGATGGTATGCACACTCGTTGGTTACAATACCCAGCATCAGGAGAGATAAGTTTTCCAAAAACAGACTGAATTGAAACCAAAGCAAGTTGTCTTTTCAAAGCAATATTTTAATGCTTTTTGCAACTTTTGTTGCTCTGCATTAATTTTCCAAGTTGCACATTTCAAATGCCAAATGCATGTGGCTTGATTTAACTTGACCAACTCTGCTACATCAAGTACTCACCTATATATGGAAGGCATTGTATTGTATTCAGTCTGCAATATAAATCATCTGTCTTGGCTTTTGCTATTTGGTAGGTACAGGTGTCATTAGCTGCAGTAATGTGTTTAGGTTTGGATGGATACATTTCTGCACACCCACCTGCTACAAGACCATCAGCGCCTTCCCTCATTACTTCAATGTGTAGTTAAGTTATTAAATTTCTACCAGATTCCTGACGCTTATGAATTCTTTAGTGAAACATTGTCTCCCCCTTGAGGCCCTCCAACTTCTAAATTTTGGGTATATGTATTCTATGACAAAGAATTAATTGGTCTGGTGTGTTTGCATCAGCGGCCTACCTAACCACCTACCTACCTTCACCTGTCTGAGTATCCTATTTACTTACAGCAGCCAGGTATGTCACAATGGAACAATTAGAACCCGTGTCACATTGGGCGGCCCAGACGGTCTTCTAGCTGTGCGGCAGCAGCCAGTGTCAGTCTGCTGAGGGAGCCTCAGCAGACAGGTAGGGAGGGGGGTATGCACGCTTGTTTGTTACTATACCCAGCATCAGGAGAGATAAGGTTTCCAAAGACAGACTGAATTGAATTGAAACCGAAGCAAGTTGTCTTTTCAAAGCAATATTTGAATGCTTTTTGCAACTTTGGTTGCTCTGCATTAATTTTTTCTTTGGTAGGTACAGGTGTGAAAAGGTGCAGTGTACTCCCAGACGGCTCTTCCCCCTTCAAGTTTTGGGTCTCTAAGCTGGATACATGGCCAGAGCTTAGCCAGTATGCATTGGAGGTGCTGGCTTGCCCTGCTGCCAGTGTATTATCGAAACACGTCTTTAGTGCCGCAGGTGGTATACTAACAGACCGTCGCACGCGACTATCCTCCGATAACGTTGACCTGCTTACTTTTCTGAAAATGAACAAGGCCTGGATCTCGCCAGAATTTGCCAGTCCTCTTCCAGAATAAATAATTGGTTGGCAACAGTATCCAGGTCTCCTGCTGTGTTCATGTTTCTACCACCTGAACTGTAATCCCTGGGATTCAACACAGCCAGTTGTTGCTAAGAAGTGCCGTCTGCACAGAGAAAAATACTAGCTCCTGTGTTAGTGGGGTTCAGTAACGCCATCTGCTCCCCTGCTGTGTGGACGGCAAAGTCTCCTGCTGCCTCCACATGCAAACTAGATCATATTTTCTACTTGCACCAAGTAGGTCTCAGCATGCGCCATGATTGATCCTGGGCTCCAACGTTGCCAGTTGTTGCTCAGAAGTGCCGTGCACACAGAGAAAAACACGAGCTCCTGTGTTTGTGGGGTGCAGTAACACCAGCTGCTCCCCTGCTGTGTGGATGGCAAAGTCTCCTGCTCCCTCCAAAATCACACTACATCAGCTTTTCAACTTGCTCCATGTAGGCCTCAGCATACACCATGATTCACACTGCGCTTCAACACAGCCAGTTGTTGCTCAGAAGAACCATCTACACAGAGAAAAACACATGCTCCAGTGTTAGTCGGGTGCAGTAATGCCAGCTGGTCCCTTGCTGTGTGTACGGCAATGTCTACTGCTGCTTCCACATTCAGACTACAACTGATTTTTAACCGTGCTCCAATTAGGCCTCTGGCTCCAGTGTCTCTAGTATTTACCCTGGCCTTCAACACCACCAGTTGCTGCTCAAAAGTGCAGTCTGCACAATCAACACTTGTTCCTGTGTTACTGGTGTTCTGTAACGTCAGTTAATCCCCTGATGTGTGCCCGGCAATGTCTTCTGCTCTGTCCACATTCCCACTACTAGTTGATTGTGCAGACTGCTTTTTTGAGCAGCAACTGGCAGTGTTGGAGGCTAGGGTAAATACTAGAGACACTGAAGCCAGAGGCTTAATGGGAGCACGGTTAAAATCAGTAGTAGTCTACAACCGATATTAAACTTGATGAAATTAGGCCTCAGCCTACACCCTGATTGACCCCGAGCTCCAACATCGCCAGTTGCTGCTCAGAAGTGTCTTTGACATGGGTACTCCCTCCTGCCCATCCTGGTTCCAGCACGCCTGCTGTTTCCGGGTAGTGTCAACGTCACTTTGCCAACAAAACGTTGTCCTGTTGTGTTGCGGCCGGGTTAGCCGCGTCTATGGTGCCTGCAGTTTAGGTGCTTCCAATGTGGGCTGCGGGTTCTGGTAATAAAGGCTGGTTCCTTAGTGCCAATAGGACAAGCACCCCTGTAAGGACCATGGGTTTTGGTAGCTGTGGCCGGCTCGCGGCCTTGCAACTTTGTTTTTCATGGGTACCTTCTGCTACCCATCCGGGTTCCAGCACCGTCAGCTGGTTCCAGGCAGAGCCTTTGGCCTAGGTGCCTCCTTCTCGGTATCCGAGTTCCAGCAACGTCAGCTGGTCTTTGGTAGTGCTTTCTAGCACAGGTACCTCCAGCTTAGTAACCGGGTTCCAGCACCGTCAGCTGGTTCTCGGCTGTGTCTTTGGCACAGGTACTACCTCCTGCCCATCCTGGTTCCAGCACGCCTGCTGTTTCCGGGTAGTGTCAATGTCACTTTGCCAACAAAATGTTGTCCTGTTGTGTTGCGGCCGGGTTAGCCGAGCAACGTATGCTGGTCCTTGGTAGTGCTTTCTAGCACAGGTACCTCCTGCTTAGTAATCGTGCTCCAGCACCGTCAGCTGGTCCTCGGTAGTGTTATTGATTCTTGTTCCTTCTGCTGCCCCTCCGGGTTCCAGCACGTCAGCTGGTTCCAGGCAGAGCCTTTGGCCTAGGTGCCTCCTTTTCGGTATCAGAGTTCCAGCAACGTCTGCTGGTCCTTGGTAGTGCTTTCTAGCACAGGTACCTCCTGCTTAGTAATCGTGCTCCAGCACCGTCAGCTGGTCCTCGGTAGTGTCATTGATTCTTGTTCCTTCTGCTGCCCCTCTGGGTTCCAGCACCGTCAGCTGGTTCTCGGCTGTGTCTTTGGCACGGGTACCCCCTCCGGCCCAGCCTGGTTCCAGCACGCCAGCTGTTTCCGGGAAGTGTCAACGTCACTGTCACCAATAAGTTGTCCTGTCGTGTTGCGGTCGGGTTAGCCGAGTCTATGGTGCCTGCAGTTTAGGTGCTTCCTATGTGGGCTGTGGGTTCTGGTAATAAAGGCTTTTTCCATAATGCCAATAGGACAAGGGGTTAGGACTGTGGGTTTCGGTAACTGCGGCTGGCTCACGACCTTGCAAATTTGTTTTTCATGGGTACCTTCTGCTGTCCTTCCGGGTTCCAGCACCGTCAGCTGGTTCCAGGCAGAGCCTTTGGCCTAGGTGCCTCCTTCTCGGTATCCGAGTACCAGCAATGTCTGCAGTTACTTGGTAGAGCTTTCTAGCACAGGTACCTCCTGCTTAGCAACCGGGTTCCAGCACCGTCAACTGGTCCTCGGTAGGGCCATTGGCTCTTGTTCCTTCTGCTGCCCTTCCGGGTTCCAGTAGCGTCAGCTGGTTCCAGGCAGAGCCTTTGGCCTAGGTGCCTCCTTCTCAGTATCCGAGTTCCAGCAACGTCTGCTGGTCCTTGGTAGTGCTTTCTAGCACAGGTACCTCCTGCTTAGTAACCGGGTTCCAGCACCGTCAGTTGGTCCTCAGTAGTTCCATTAGCTCTTGTTCCTTCTGCTGCCCTTCCGGGTTCCAGCACCGTCAGCTGGTCCTCGCTAGTTCCATTGGCACTTGCAGCTTCGGCTACCCATCCGGATTCCAGCACCGTCAGCTGGTTCTCGGCAGTTCCTCAGCCTTCTTGTACATTCTGCTACATTTCCAAGTTCAAGCTTTTAGAAATGTTTTCTGTTTATTATCACTCTGGATCTCCCTGAAGATGATGACCCGGAAGACTATCCCGAAGAAGACCAAAAAGATGACCCTGAAGAAGATGACCAAGAGGACTAAGAGCATGAAGACAACCACCAAGATACAGAACAACTAGAGACAGAAGACCAAGAAGCAGAAGAAAAAGCAGAAGAACATTAAGCATAAGACTAAAAATCAGAGCAAAAGATATTATCTAAATTATAAGCAGAAGACGACTAAGCAGTGTATGGGGATGAGTCCGTTCCTCCTCGTGGTGCCTCTGGAAAATGCCTGCTACTGCAGGCCAAACTGAACGCGGACAAATCCTGTTGTAAATCTTTTGTGACAGGCAGAAAGGAAGGTGTAATCTTCAAACTTTTATACATAACAACTACAGGAATGACTGTCACAAATAAGAATATGATGAAGAAGAAGAATGGGAAGAAGATGAGGAAGTAGAATATGAAGAATAATTGAATAAGAAGAATATGAAGAATGTAAAAAAAGAATAATAGGAAGATGGTGAAGAAGAAGTTGATTAAAAAGATGGTGCTGCTGCTGAGGATGATGAAGGAGAAAGTGTGGGAGAAGTAAAAAAAGAATGTGAAGAGCATGGAAGTAGTGAAACTTACATATCTGACAAAATATAGAAAAGGTTAACATAGTCAATATTTTTGTAACTCCGAACGTCTTTAAAAAAAAAAATTAATTCCTGCTATTCCATTTGATTGGGCTAAACCTCTATGCCTTTAATGTCTCGTCCACCTCCCCCAATACATTCTACATTATTCTTAGTTGTTTTTCTTCATGTAGAATTAACCTACAAGGAAAGAAAGGGTTTTTTTTAATTCCAATATTTCTGTCCCATTGACTTGAATTTGGCTTCCGGTATCGGAATCGGCGATACCCGATACTTTTGTGATATCGATCCGATATTTCACGATATCTGATGGTATCGCTCAACACTATTGACCAGCGATTTCTCATTTTTGCAACACCATTTTATTTTTACGGACCACATCACATTTGAAGTCACTTTGAGGGGTCTATATGATAGAAAATACCAAGAAAATACCAAAAAGTGACACAATTCTAAAAACTGCACCCCTCAAGATGCTCAAAACCACATTCAAGAAGTTTATTAACCCTTCAGGTGCTTCACAGGAATTTTTTGAATGTTTAAAAATAAAAAATGAACATTTAACTTTTTTTCACAAAAAAATTACTTCAGGTTCAATTTTTTTATTTTACCAAGGGTATCGGGAGAAATTGGACTGGAAATGTTTTTGTGCAATTTGTCCTGAGTACGCCGATACCTGAATTGTTGGAAGGAACCACTGTTTGGGCGCATGGCAGAGCTCGGAAGGGAAGGAGCGCCGTTTGACTTTTTCAATGCAAAATTGGCAGGAATTCAGATTGGACGCCATGCCACGTTTGTAGAGCCCCTGATGTGCCTAAACAGTGGAAACCCCCCACAAGTGACCCCATTTTGGAAACTAGACCCCCCAAGGAACTTATCTAGGATTTTCTTCTCCAATAATGAGGGAAGAAAAAAAGCTGGGGTAGCCATTGCCTTTCATAAGGATCTATCCGTGGTAATTTCAGACGTACATAAAGACAACAAAGGCAGACAGCTGGCCATTAACTTTTCTTTAGAGGGTATAGAATATACTGTGGTCAATGTGTACACCCCCAATATAAGACAAATTAATTTTCTTAACAAAGTTAAGAGAAAACTCTCTAGCTTTAGCAAAGGACAAATTATATGGGGAGGAGACTTCAACTGTATTGTAAACCCAGACACTGACTGTTCTTCCTCAGATTTACACTCCTATAGTATGAAGCAGAGGAAGTGGCTGGAAGACTCCAACCTACACGATAGCTGTAAAATATTAAACCCCACCTCAAAAGAATATACCCGATTCTGCCCTCACAACAAATCTTATACCAGAATAGACCACATATTTACCAGTTTCTCATTACTAGATCTATACGTAGATTTCCAAACTGGTCCTATCACATGGTCAGACCATGCTCCTATTCTGTTGACACTTTGTGTCTCCTCACTAGACCAAAGACATTACAACTGGAGATACAGCAAATTTGTTGTAGACTCCTCAGACAATATAACATTAATAAGAAATACTCTGATGGATTACTTTAGAGAGAACAAATCCCAGGAGATCACACCTGAGACTTTATGGCTGGCGCATAAGTGTGTCATCAGGGGACATTTGATCCAGATGACCTCAAGACAAAAGAGAGCGCAAACAAAAAACATTACTAGAACACATCACAAAATTAGAGGGTCTAGCCAAAGCAGATAAAAATTTAACCAAATATAAAGAGTTATATTCTCTCAGACTGGAATTAAGAAACCTTCTTATAAATATCTATGAGAAAAAGACTCTGTTCAACAGAGCAGGGTTTTATATAAATAACAATAAAACTTCAAGAAGTATGGCCAACAGATTTAAACCTATAAATAAGAAGCACTTAATCAAAAAAAATCCCAGAATTCACTAACTATAGAAAAACCAAAAGAAATAGCCTTGGCCTTTGAGAAATTTTATTCTAATTTATACAACATAGGGGAAAATGGGGCTAATCCCCCTCCTACAGAAGAGACGATAAAAATTTTTCTAGATAATGTAAAACTAGGATCTCTATCTCCAGATCAGAGAGAACTCCTTGACACACCTTTCTCGGAAGACGAGGTCTCTCTTGTGATCAATAATCTGAAAAGTAACAAAGCTCCAGGCCCTGACGGTTTCCCAATAGAATATTACAAAACATTTCAAAAAGACCTTGTCCCATATCTAACAAATACTCTTAATTTCATAAGGTCAAGAGGTATATGTAGTGCAGACATGCTGAGGGCCACAATAGTGGTAATTCCTAAGCCGGACAAAGTCTCTACAAAAATCAAAAACTATAGACCCATATCCCTTTTGAATGCAGATATTAAAATTTATGCAAAAATATTAGCGGAGAGGGTACAGAATGTTATTCCTTACCTTATACATCCCGATCAGGCGGGTTTTGTAAAACATAGACAAACCTCTGACAGCTCTAGAAGCATTCTGCACCATTTACATTTATGCAACAAGAAAAATATTCCCAGTCTGTTTATAGCCCTTGATGCCGAGAAGGCTTTTGACCGTGTCAATTGGGCTTACGCCTTCGCAGTACTTGAAAGGATGGGTTTTAGTGGGGAGATGATAAAGGGAATTCGAGCTCTTTATTCTCAGCCATCTGCCTCTGTACTGGTCAATAGCACTATGTCTGAAAAATTCTTTATAACAAATGGGACAAGACAGGGTTGCCCCCTGTCCCCAATTATTTTAATTTTGAGTCTGGAGCCACTGGCTCAAATGATAAGAGACTCGGGTAGGATACGGGGTGTCCGGCTGGGAGATTCAGAGCATAAAATAAATCTATATGCGGATGACATCATCCTCACATTGACAGACCCTGTTGCCTCTCTGAAGCAGACTTGGGACATCATAGACCTGTTTGGATCGGTTTCATATTACAAGCTTAACATAAAGAAAACTAATGTTTTGTCACTTTTTATTCCAGCACCCATTAAGCAGCAACTAAGAGACAGATACCCTTTCAATTGGGACTGTACTAAGATTCCATATCTTGGAATATGGCTCACAGGTAATCTCACACACATGGGTGAGGTGAACACTGAATGTCTTTTGCAGTCTCTCGAGATCAAGTTGGGAGAACTGTCAAAGACCCCGGCCACTTGGATGGGTAGAATAGTTCTGTACAAAATGTTCTGCCTCCCAAAGGTATTGTTTTTCTATAGAAATGTACCTTTACCTCTCTCAATGCAGTCTATACAGAAACTCACCTATCAAATGAATAAATTTATATGGAACAACCAAAAATCAAGAGTGAGGAAACATACTCTGCTCAAATCCAAAGAAAATGGTGGGATAGCCCTCCCAGACCTAGAGGCATACTACTTTGCTACCATGGCTGAGCTAACAAAAATGTGGTTTACGGGGTGGACCGAGATGGGGTGGCCAGAAATTGAGAGAAATATGATGCCTAACAAAGAGCCACTACTATACATATCTTATTTTCTCCTCCACAGGAAAGAGATTACATATATAGAGAACCCAATACAATACCCAATATATATAGAGAACCCAAGACATTACAACTGGAGATACAGCAAATTTGTTGTAGACTCCTCAGACAATATAACATTAATAAGAAATACTCTGATGGATTACTTTAGAGAGAACAAATCCCAGGAGATCACACCTGAGACTTTATGGCTGGCGCATAAGTGTGTCATCAGGGGACATTTGATCCAGATGGCCTCAAGACAAAAGAGAGCGCAAACAAAAAACATTACTAGAACACATCACAAAAGTTTTTCGACTAAACAGTTGAGAATTCCCTTTTTGTCGCCTGTCAGAGTCTCTTTGAGACCATTGTTTGACAGCTGGACAAAATTCTCCATCATGTTTGTTGATGATTTACTTGACAACAATAGAGTCATACCTTTTGAACTGGTTAAAACCAAGTTTGGAGTCCCCAATACTGAGTACATGACATATCTCCTGCTCAAAGAGGAGTATAGTAATTATAAGAAAAACTTCTGTGGAGTGATCATGATTAACCATACTATTTACAATTTTTTAATTAACACCTCCCAGCCACAAGAGTTTCTTGAAACCCTTATACACTATTCTAAATAACAAATACACCTTTTCCAATAAAGGATGTTTTGAAAAGTGGGAAACCACTCTACAGAAACAAATACAAATTCCCCAATGGACAACATTATTCAAAATAGCGGCAAAAGCCACAAAATGTATGAACATTCTTGAGACTCATTATAAGCTGGTCCATAGATACTATCTCACTCCGAATAGACTCAGATATTTTGGAGGAGGGGGGTCTGGACTATGCTGGTGCGGATGTGGATCACAAGCTGACTTGCTTCATGTGTTTTGGGGATGCCCTATCTTAAAAGTATATTGGCTCAAGGTTTTTCAATTAATCTCGATTATATGTAACTGTCGTGTCCACCCACACCCAGCTCTAGCCTTGTTACTCATTGGAATCTATAGGTTTAAAAAAGAAAAATTTCTGGTCGCTCATATTCTAATGTCTGTTGTGTATCTAATAGCGAAAGGTTGGAACAACATGCAACCACCTGATGTTGTTACATTGATTATGTTGGTCGACAAACATTACACATATGAAAAAATTCATTAATAATTTATCAATAAAACTATTTGGAGATAGATGGAATAAATGGTTTGAACTTAAATCTAAAATAGAAAATGTTTTCATATCTTGAACCCTTTTTTTTCTTCCTTTTCTCACTCATATCATGCTCAAAAACTTCATATTTCCAGATGCCCGCCAGTGTTTCTACATTTGCCTATTGGTTGATTTGTTTATTGTTGATTACATTCATCTCAAGTGTCTTTGATTTTGATACATGATGGAAAATAGTACCATATTGTATTGTATTGTTACACAATGTTTAAAATGCCATATGGAAATGACTCACACTATATGAATGTATGTTTTATATTTCTGTTATCTTGAAAAACCTTAATAAAAACATTGTTTAAGAAAATTCAAAACATTCATTATTCAATAGAGCCCAATAGGAAAAAGCAGCGTTTTGAATGAACAATCACATTTCTTGGTAGAATCATGCAGGATTGAAATTTTTGATGTTTTTTTACTCCTCTCAACAGCCCAAACAAGTTTCTAAAAGGATGAGTTTGCAACTACTTTACTTTTGGAGAAAATTCAAAACATTCATTATTCAGTAGAGCCCAATATAGCAAAAAGCAGCGTTTTGAATGAACACTCACATTTCTTGGTAGAATCGTGCAGGATTGAAATTTTTGATGTTTTTCTACTCCTCTCAACAGCCCAAACAAGTTTCTAAGAGGATGAGTTTGCAACTACTTTCTTTTGGAGAAAATTCAAAACATTCATTATTCAATAGGGACCAATAGCAAAAAGCAGCGGTTTGAATGAACAATCACATTTCTTAGTTGTTATAGTTATATGATGCACATACACATTATGCGAATTGTTAAAAAAAAATTTTTATTACTTGCATAGTGTGCTTATAATTGACACATATGTGTGTGCCTTTGAACTCTATGTCAGGCATATTCACTTTAATGGTTCATACACACCGCTATAATTATTTCAGTATCATTATATTTTATCCCCTCACTTTCAACACTTGCTATCACTTTAAATAGTGATTATTATTCTTCATAATTATTTTATTTTCTTGTCCTCACTTGAGCGCATGCCCAGTTCTGTCCTCCCTAGGAGCCTTCTGACGTGCTCAGTCTGGTATGTGGCTGTCTCTGGCTGTTTTGCAGCTTGAGCCGCTTTCATGCTGATGAGCGCTGATCATAGTCTCCCTGTTCATAGTGGGGACTCAACAGCGCATGCGCCGAAAATGCTGTGGACGTTTAGAACTGAATACTATTAACGTCATTGTGGACACTACAGCGCAGGTCCTGAATTTTACAAGCTTTATTAGGGAAAGCGGTTTATTGGTTGACGGCACTATATAAACTAGATCCGGGGCAATTGTAAACCACGCCTCCTGAGGAAGCTGCGGCGTAACGCGCGTAGAGGTGGCAGGTTTTACAGCGACATACACAGCACATGTAATTTGTTACTTTCTAATGCAGTCCTTGTATCTTACTCTGGAATTTATATAGACAGTTTTTACTCTGTGTACACTTAACGCCTACCAGGCTTATTTGATACAAGGCACTTATGCACTTTATATTCAGCAGTTTACTCTGGGCACTTATTGTATGCAAAACCTTATCTGGGCATACATATGTAAATGTGGAGTTTGCTGTTTACTATGCATTCTAGTTGTGAAAGGAAAGCAAAGAAATTACATGTTTTATACAGATAAAAACTTTATTAACTGTCAAGGTGCTGGTTTACTTATATTGTGTTTATGTCTGCTGTAACTTGCATTTAGCATTTATGCTGCTCTGTTAATTATTCTAAATAAATTAATTATTTAGCTTGAAAAACTCCAATTTTGATCTCTTGTGATGCTTAATAGCTCATTTATGAGATTTTTTTTGCTATTATATTTCCAGTGAGTTGAGCCTTTGCAGAATTTTTTCCAGTATTTGGGATATATTTGTACTTTATCCTATATACAGTATGAGCCTGTACATTGCTTCCTATATACAGTATGAGGCCGCATATAGCCTTCTATATACAGTATGAGGCCGCATATAGTCTCCTATATACAGTATGAGACTGCACATCGCTTCCTATATACAGTATTAGGCCACATATAGCCTCCTATGTATGGTATGAGCCTGCACATCGCTTCCTATATACAGTATGAGGCCGCATATAGCCTCCTATATACAGTATGAGCACCCACATATAGCCTCCTGAATACAGTTTTTGCCTCCTATATACAGTATGAGCCTGCACATAGCCTCCTCTATACAGTATGAGCCTGCACAAAGCCTCCTATATACAGTATGAGCCTGTACATCACTTCCTATACACAGTATGAGGCCGCATATAGCCTTCTATATACAGTATGAGCACCCACATATAGCCTCCTACGTACAGTATGAGCCTGCGCATTGCTTCCTATAAACAGTATGAGCCTACAAATCACTTCCTATATACAGTATGAGCCCACATATAGCCTCCTGAATACAGTGTTGGCCTCCTATATACTGTGTGAGTCCCCATATAGCCTTCTATATAGAGTATGAGCCTGCACATTGCTTTCTATATACAGTATGAGGCCACACATATAGCCTTCTATATACAGTATGAGGCCGCATATAGTCTCCTATATACAGTATGAGCCTGCACATCGCTTCCTATATACACAATATGAGCCCACATAGCCTCCTATATAAAGTATGTGCCTGCACATCGCTTCCTATATACAGTATGAGGCCGCATATAGCCTCCGATATACAGTATGAGCATCCACATATAGCCTCTTATGTACAGTATGAGCCTGCGCATTGCTTCCTATAAACAGTATGAGCATCCACATAGCCTCCTATGTACAGTATGAGCCTGCACATCGCTTCCTATAAACAGTATGAGCCTGCAAATCGCTTCCTATATACAGTATGAGCCCACATATAGCCTCCTGAATACAGTGTTTGCCTCCTATATACAATGTGAGTCCCCATATAGCCTCCTATATACAGTATGAGCCCCTATATAGCATCCCATATCTAACTGCATTTACCTTGGTATCATTAATTTTCTATGAGACTGCTCTGTTCTCATATTGTGCATTTATGCATTTAGTAGGGCTTAATGGAATGATTGCGCTTGTTACACATCAACTCTAGATGCGCTCACTTATTAGACTTTGGTTGGGGCAACTTTAAAATATAATAATGATAATGGTCCTGTCTAGTGACAAGTTTATTTTACAGGCTTCTGGAGAAAGGCACAATACCAGTCATTCAAGGGTTAATTCTTTGGAACACTGAGAGGGACTTTCTAGCCAATGAAACCACAGTATAAAACACCTGTGATAACTATGGTAACTGCGCTGATGTCATAAACACATGCATCTACGATGCAGGAGAAGATTCCAGAACCACAAGTCATTTAGCCGTAGACGGAGCCATACTTGATGTGTCTGGAGACCTGGAGCTTCATCACTCCACAATGGGAGGAAGGGGACACCGCCTAGCCAGCCAGATCAGCCATACCGCCTAGCCAGCCAGATCAATGGGGTGACAGATGTTGCAGCCAGATCTCCCTCACGTCCGGTACTCGCCGCCTTCACTTTATGTGTACGGCCTGGAGAGGTCGCATTAGGCTTCTCCAAAACAAATATGACACAATGTACAAATTCAGGTACAATTTGCTGTTACATGTTGGCACTAACCTTCTAAGCCCAAGGGAAGGGCAGTCCTGCAGCCATGGTTCCCTAGAGGTTTCCACCACAGGGGGTTTTTCCTCTCCTGAGTGCTGAAGGACGATTCTTCATGAGTCGGGGGTTCTGCCATTTAAGGTGTCTCTTTCATAGTAATTGGCTGATTCTAAATTTCAGACACTGAAAGAAATAATAATGATGAGATTTGGAATAAAATTCGGTCAATTTAATATCCAATAAAAGTGTTTTGTGTGTTACTTTCACAATCTTCAGTTGGTGAGATTTTGTTGGGGATCAGGATCCAGCATCTATGATCAAGCCATGAAGCCAGATATGAAGTCAGAGCAATTTAACCCTGCGCTGGAAGACAGGACGGAGCAGAGATGACAAAGTGTGACTGTACAATTAGCACAAGTTCACACTCTTCCTCCCATTCAGATACACGAGGGGATTCAGGGCCGAGTTGGGACTAAAAAGCAGCCCTGGCACACAAAATTCACCAGCCCACATACAATAAGTGTCCTCAACCCAAATCGTAGAACACTGATAGGTCATGTAGGATTTGGCTTTATCCGTTACCAGGGCTGAAACAAAGTATTTTGGGTGCCCAAGGCAGATGAAGCCGAAGGCGCCCATTTTGCATCTCTACCCAGCTAATAAGGTAAGGGAGAAAACAAGGGGAACTGCTACCTTGGATCTAATTCTTATAAACAGGGAGGAAATGGTTGAGGAGGTAAAAGTGGCTGGGACCCTACGAGGTAGCGACCATGCTATTTTAGAATTTTGGATAACTAGAGGCGGAAGACCTGTGAAGACTCAGACGTCAAGGTTAGATTTCAGAAAGGCAGATTTTAAGGGATTCAGAAAGAGAATTGGAGGGATCCAATGGCTGGATATCCTTAAAGACAAAAATGTCCAGGAAGGATGGGAAATCTTGAAAAATGAAATTCTCAAAGCACAGTTGTTAACAATTCCGAAAAGAGGGAAGAATAGGAAGCATTTAAGGAAACCAGGATGGATGAACACAGAACTTAAGCACATGCTAAAAAGGAAGAAAAAAATGTTTATAAAATGGAAAGAGGGAGGCATATCTAAAGAAGAATATAATGCTGTCTGCAGAACCTGCAGGACACAAATCAGATTATCTAAAGCTGAAAATGAATTGAGGCTTGCAAGAGATGTCAAAAGCAATAATAAAGGATTTTGGGGATATGTCAAAAGTAAAAGAAAAGTCAAAGATGCTATAGGATTTTTACAGGATGAAAATGATGAAATGGCTTACCAGGATGTTGAGAAGGCTGAACTTTTATATTCCTATTTTGCATCTGTTTTCTGTCAGAAAGGAAATGTAACATCAACTGTTATTCACTGTCCTATTAAGGGAATAGAAGAATCCAGGATATCTATAAACAGAAAGATAGTGAGGAAACACTTAGCTAACCTAAATGAATTCAAGTCTCCAGGTCCAGATGAATTACACCCCAGAGTACTGAAGGAGATAGCAGAAGAAATTTTTGAACCCCTCTCCATAATCTTTGAAAATTCTTGGAGAACAGGAGAAGTGCCAGAAGACTGGAGAAGAGCAAATGTTGTTCCTATCTTCAAAAAGGGGAAGAAGGTGGACCCAGGCAACTATAGGCCGGTGAGTCTGACTTCTATACCAGGAAATATCTTTGAACAAATTATTAAACAACATGTATGTCAATACCTGGATAAGAATGAAGTGATTAAACAGAGTCAGCATGGGTTTGTAACTAATAAGTCATGTCAGACTAATTTAATTTCCTTCTATGACGGTATTACTGATTGGGTGGATCAAGGAAATGCTGTAGATATAGTATATCTTGACTTCAGCAAAGCATTTGACAAAGTCTCTCATACAATCCTTATTGAAAAAATGACTAAGTATGGAATGGACAAGGCAACTGTTAGGTGGATTCATAACTGGCTTAGTGATCGGACCCAAAGAGTGGTCGTAAATGGCTGCACATCCAGTTGGAAGAATGTGTCAAGTGGGGTACCACAGGGCTCTGTCCTGGGCCCTGTATTGTTCAACATCTTTATCAACGATTTAGATGAAGGAATTGAGGGTAAACTGATTAAATTTGCTGATGACACAAAGCTAGGAGGGATAGCTAATACTAGAGAAGAGAGAGAGAGGATTCAAAAAGATTTAAATAAACTGGAGAAGTGGGCAGCAACTAACAGAATGGTTTTTAACAGGGAGAAATGCAAAGTACTACATCTGGGCAATAAAAATGAAAAAAGCATATATAGAATGGGAGGAATAGGGCTAAGTGACAGCACATGTGAAAAAGACTTGGGTATACTAATAGATCACAGACTGAATATGAGTCAACAGTGTGATGCAGCAGCAAAAAAGGCAAATGCAATTCTAGGATGTATTAACAGAAGCATACAGTCTAGATCACGTGAAGTCATTATTTCCCTCTACTCCTCTTTGGTCAGACCTCATCTGGAATATTGTGTCCAGTTTTGGGCACCACATTTTAAAAAAGACATCAACAAACTGGAGCAAGTTCAGAAAAGAGCGACCAGAATGGTGACCGGTCTGCAAACCCTGTCTTATGAGGAAAGGTTGCAGGATTTGGGAATGTTTAGTTTGCAAAAGAGAAGACTGAGAGGAGACTTAATAGCTGTCTACAAATATCTAAAGGGCTGTCACATTGTAGAAGGATCAACTTTATTCTCATTTGCACAAGGAAAGACTAGAAGCAATGGGATGAAACTGAATGGGAGGAGACACAGATTAGATATTAGAAAAAACTTTTTGACAGTTAGAGTGATCAATGAGTGGAACAGGCTGCCACGAGAAGTGGTGAGTTCTCCTTCAATGGAAGTCTTCAAACAGAGGCTGGACAGACATCTGACTGGGATGATTTAGCGAATCCTGCTTTGAGCAGGGGGTTGGACCAGATGGCCCAGGAGGTCCCTTCCAACTCTACGATTCTATGATTCTATGATTCTTCCCTTTTCCATTAGGTCTATGACATCATGTGATTAATAACTAATGAGCTGAATCCTTCTAAGTCAGGCCCATATACATTTGTATCTCATGAACCTACAACTCCCAGTATGTCCTTAACAATGGTAAGGAGATGCTGGGAGTTATCAGTCTTTATCAGACTGTGGACTATACAGGAACCATAGTACTGATGAGACGCAGTCAGTACCAATAGCTAAAAATGTACATCCTGGTACCTTATAGGTGACCTCTTCTCAGATTGAGTCTTTTCTTTCTCTTAGGCCTGTTTCACACTTCAGTTTTCTGGCGTTAGTCAAAATCCGCCAGTGTGCAAAAACGGATCCGTTTACGTTTTGTGGCAAACGGATGCAACTGGATCTGTTTTTTGTACGGATCCGCTTTAGACGCTAGTGCATGAAATTTAAAGTAAGGCCAGTTTCACGAGAGAGAGAGATTTAGCTGCCAGAATGGGATTTGGGGTTAAATATCATGAAAGGACATTCATTCGGGCATGCTCAGTATAAAAAGGAGGATCCGTTGGCGGATTCCTTCAATTAACGGTTGGCAACGGATCCACCGCCTTTTCTCATCCACATCTCGCTTCTTAAGGCCCCTTTCACACTCCAGTCTTTTGCAATCAGTCACAATCTGTCAAAGTGTTCAGATCCGTCAAGTGGACGGATCCTGCGTATATTGCAAAAAACTGATGCACTGGATCCGTTTTTATGACTGATCCGTTGTAGCAGCCTTGCTGTAGGAATTAAAGAAACAGAATTCTGGAGCGAGAGAGAGAGGGATTTTGTGCCAGAATAGAAAAAGCAGCCGCAGGGGTAAAATAAAGGAATTAAAATGATTCCGGGCATGCTCAGTTTTAAAAGACGGAATCCGTCGCTATCCGACTTTTCGACGTACACAAAAAACGTTCATCTGTCCGTTGTCTCCGGCCGACGGACAGAGAATTTCTGACGGATCTGTTGGACGACGAATGAAACGTGTGGCCATCCGTCACAATCTGTCACTAATACAAGTCTATGAGAAAAAAAACGGATCAAGCATGAAAAAATGATGGAAAGCCAAAATTAAAAATATATATATTGTATACCAAATTATAATGTGATGACATAAAAATCTGAATAATAAATATATCAATACATCTTGCCAAAATTAGTATATTATCAACACAAAAAATAGAATAAAAAATATATATCAAAAAGTGCTAAGTGCTAAAATATAAAATCTGAATACATACAATAAATAAATCAATACATCTTGCCAAAATTTGTATAATATCAGCACCAGAAAAAAATAAATAAAAAATATGTAAAAAAAAATGCTAAGTGCTAAAATATATCGCTCAAAAAACTTTTCTATTAATAATGTGTAAGTTAAATATATAGTGTAGACAATAATATCGTGAAAAGTACTACCATAATATTCTAAAAATTGCACTAAAAAGTGCTATAGTGCTGTAAAACAAAAATTGTGCAAAAGTGAAAAGTATTGCAAGATATAGAATTAAATCCACTGTAAATGATTCAGTACTATAAAGTGCTGGAGGACAAAACATTCAATGCACATTGAAAATAAATGAATATACAAGTATAACCAAGAAATAATGCTCTACAAAAAGCACTGCAGTGCTATAGATGAATTGCAGAGTACTGCAAAATATGAGGGATAAATACAAATGAAAGTTTACGTATACTAAAATATGCCAAGATATAAATTACTATAATATGACCCAGTAATATAAGGTGCTATAGTGCTACACCGCCATACACATTAAGTTTGGAGCTGTGACCAAGCTCACCCCAGCGAACAGCGCTTGACACTGGACGCCAGAGTCCGTGGCTGCACGGGTACAACAGTCCCAGCAGCCAAATCCGGAGGGCAGGAGACTGCAGCCCTCCTGACCCAATCACACACCTGAATGCACAGCAGCATACCAGAGCCAGAGCCACCACGAAGGAGTGACACCTGTGAAAGGCTCAAGCTGCCTGCCATACAGGCAAGGACTAAAGAACCGCAAGGAACAGAGGACTGAGCATAGCTTTAGACCTCATGGGACAGCGTAGAAAGGAGGCCTCCAACCCATCTGGCTTAGTGGATCCTAAATTGCTTCCAGGCTGGCTGGATCTCCATTACCATCTATACTCAGTGCCCTGGTTTGCAACTCAAAATGTGAGTAAAACCATGAAGTCTGCACCCCGCTGTGTTCTCCTGTTTATTTGCTGCGTCACCTCAGCACTGCATTACATCCATCATCACTATCTTTTATAATATAATTGCCCTGGGACTTAGCTCCTTATTCAATAGAGCCCAATAGCAAAAATCAGGTTTTGAATGAAGAATCACATTTCTTGGTAGAATCATGCAGGATTGAAATTTTTGATGGTTTTTTACTCCTCTCAAAAGCCCAAACAAGTTTCTAAAAGGATGAGTTTGCAACTACTTTACTTTTGGAGAAAATTCAAAACATTCATTATTCAATAGGGCCCAAAATATCAAAAAACAGCGGTTTGAATGAACACACATTTCTTGGTAGAATCGTGCAGGACTGAAATTTTTGATGTTTTTCTACTCCTCTCATGAGCCCAAACAAGTCTCTAAAAGGATGAGTTTGCAACTACTTTACTTTTGGAGAAAATTCAAAACATTCATTATTCAATAGAGCCCAATAGCAAAAACCAGGTTTTGAATGAAGATTCACATTTCTTGGTAGAATCATGCAGGATTGAAATTTTTGATGGATTTTTACTCCTCTCAACAGCCCAAACAAGTTTCTAAAAGGATGAGTTTGCAACTACTTTACTTTTGGAGAAAATTCAAAACATTCATTATTCAATAGGGCCCAAACTATCAAAAACCAGCGGTTTCAATGAACACACATTTCTTGGTAGAATCATGCAGGACTGAAATTTTTGATGTTTTTCTACTCCTCTCATGAGCCCAAACAAGTCTCTAAAAGCATGAGTTTGCAACTACTTTACTTTTGGAAAAAATTCAAAACATTCATTATTCAATAGAGCCCAATAGCAAAAATCAGGTTTTGAATGAAGAATCACATTTCTTGGTAAAATCATGCAGGATTGAAATTTTTGATGGTTTTTTACTCCTCTCAACAGCCCAAACAAGTTTCTTAAAGGATGAGTTTGCAACTACTTTACTTTTGGAGAAAATTCAAAACATTCATTATTCAATAGGGCCCAAACTATCAAAAACCAGCGGTTTCAATGAACACACATTTCTTGGTAGAATCATGCAGGACTGAAATTTTTGATGTTTTTCTACTCCTCTCATGAGCCCAAACAAGTCTCTAAAAGCATGAGTTTGCAACTACTTTACTTTTGGAGAAAATTCAAAACATTCACTATTCAATAGAGCCCAATAGCAAAAATCAGGTTTTGAATGAAGAATCACATTTCTTGGTAAAATCATGCAGGATTGAAATTTTTGATGGTTTTTTACTCCTCTCAACAGCCCAAACAAGTTTCTAAAAGGATGAGTTTGCAACTACTTTACTTTTGGAGAAAATTCAAAACATTCATTATTCAATAGGGCCCAAACTATCAAAAACCAGCGGTTTCAATGAACACACATTTCTTGGTAGAATCATGCAGGACTGAAATTTTTGATGTTTTTCTACTCCTCTCATGAGCCCAAACAAGTTTCTAAAAGCATGAGTTTGCAACTACTTTACTTTTGGAGAAAATTCAAAACATTCACTATTCAATAGAGCCCAATAGCAAAAATCAGGTTTTGAATGAAGAATCACATTTCTTAGTAAAATCATGCAGGATTGAAATTTTTGATGGTTTTTTACTCCTCTCAACAGCCCAAACAAGTTTCTAAAAGGATGAGTTTGCAACTACTTTACTTTTGGAGAAAATTCAAAACATTCATTATTCAATAGGGCCCAAACTATCAAAAACCAGCGGTTTCAATGAACACACATTTCTTGGTAGAATCATGCAGGACTGAAATTTTTGATGTTTTTCTACTCCTCTCATGAGCCCAAACAAGTCTCTAAAAGCATGAGTTTGCAACGACTTTACTTTTGGAGAAAATTCAAAACATTCATTATTCAATAGAGCCCAATAGCAAAAATCAGGTTTTGAATGAAGAATCACATTTCTTGGTAGAATCATGCAGGATTGAAATTTTTGATGGTTTTTTACTCCTCTCAACAGCCCAAAAACAAGTTTCTAAAAGGATGAGTTTGCAACTACTTTACTTTTGGAGAAAATTCAAAACATTCATTATTCAATAGGGCCCAAACTATCAAAAACCAGCGGTTTCAATCAACACACATTTCTTGGTAGAATCATGCAGGACTGAAATTTTTGATGTTTTTCTACTCCTCTCATGAGCCCAAACAAGTCTCTAAAAGCATGAGTTTGCAACTACTTTACTTTTGGAGAAAATTCAAAACATTCACTATTCAATAGAGCCCAATAGCAAAAATCAGGTTTTGAATGAAGAATCACATTTCTTGGTAAAATCATGCAGGATTGAAATTTTTGATGGTTTTTTACTCCTCTCAACAGCCCAAACAAGTTTCTAAAAGGATGAGTTTGCAACTACTTTACTTTTGGAGAAAATTCAAAACATTCATTATTCAATAGGGCCCAAACTATCAAAAACCAGCGGTTTCAATGAACACACATTTCTTGGTAGAATCATGCAGGACTGAAATTTTTGATGTTTTTCCACTCCTCTCATGAGCCCAAACAAGTCTCTAAAAGCATGAGTTTGCAACTACTTTACTTTTGGAGAAAATTCAAAACATTCATTATCCAATAGAGCCCAATAGCAAAAATCAGGTTTTGAATGAAGAATCACATTTCTTGGTAGAATCATGCAGGATTGAAATTTTTGATGGTTTTTTACTCCTCTCAACAGCCCAAACAAGTTTATAAAAGGATGAGTTTGCAACTACTTTACTTTTGGAGAAAATTCAAAACATTCATTATTCAATAGGGCCCAAACTATCAAAAACCAGCGGTTTGAATGAACACACATTTCTTGGTAGAATCATGCAGGACTGAAATTTTTGATGTTTTTCTACTCCTCTCATGAGCCCAAACAAGTCTCTAAAAGCATGAGTTTGCAACTACTTTACTTTTGGAGAAAATTCAAAACATTCATTATTCAATAGAGCCCAATAGCAAAAACCAGCGTTTTGAATGAAGAATCACATTTCTTGGTAGAATCATGCAGGATTACAATTTTTGATGGTTTTTTACTCCTCTCAACAGCCCAAACAAGTTTCTAAAAGGATGAGTTTGCAACTACTTTACTTTTGGAGAAAATTCAAAACATTCATTATTCAATAGGGCCCAAACTATCAAAAACCAACGGTTTCAATGAACACACATTTCTTGGTAGAATCATGCAGGACTGAAATTTTTGATGTTTTTCTACTCCTCTCATGAGCCCAAACAAGTCTCTAAAAGCATGAGTTTGCAACTATGATTCAGTACTATAAAGTGCTGGAGGACAAAACATTCAATGCACATTGAAAATAAATGAATATACAAGTATAACCAAGAAATAATGCTCTACAAAAAGCACTGCAGTGCTATAGATGAATTGCAGAGTACTGCAAAATATGAGGGATAAATACAAATGAAAGTTTACGTATACTAAAATATGCCAAGATATAAATTACTATAATATGACCCAGTAATATAAGGTGCTATAGTGCTACACCGCCATACACATTAAGTTTGGAGCTGTGACCAAGCTCACCCCAGCGAACAGCGCTTGACACTGGACGCCAGAGTCCGTGGCTGCACGGGTACAACAGTCCCAGCAGCCAAATCCGGAGGGCAGGAGACTGCAGCCCTCCTGACCCAATCACACACCTGAATGCACAGCAGCATACCAGAGCCAGAGCCACCACGAAGGAGTGACACCTGTGAAAGGCTCAAGCTGCCTGCCATACAGGCAAGGACTAAAGAACCGCAAGGAACAGAGGACTGAGCATAGCTTTAGACCTCATGGGACAGCGTAGAAAGGAGGCCTCCAACCCATCTGGCTTAGTGGATCCTAAATTGCTTCCAGGCTGGCTGGATCTCCATTACCATCTATACTCAGTGCCCTGGTTTGCAACTCAAAATGTGAGTAAAACCATGAAGTCTGCACCCCGCTGTGTTCTCCTGTTTATTTGCTGCGTCACCTCAGCACTGCATTACATCCATCATCACTATCTTTTATAATATAATTGCCCTGGGACTTAGCTCCTTATTCAATAGAGCCCAATAGCAAAAATCAGGTTTTGAATGAAGAATCACATTTCTTGGTAGAATCATGCAGGATTGAAATTTTTGATGGTTTTTTACTCCTCTCAACAGCCCAAACAAGTTTCTAAAAGGATGAGTTTGCAACTACTTTACTTTTGGAGAAAATTCAAAACATTCATTATTCAATAGGGCCCAAAATATCAAAAAACAGCGGTTTGAATGAACACACATTTCTTGGTAGAATCGTGCAGGACTGAAATTTTTGATGTTTTTCTACTCCTCTCATGAGCCCAAACAAGTCTCTAAAAGGATGAGTTTGCAACTACTTTACTTTTGGAGAAAATTCAAAACATTCATTATTCAATAGAGCCGAATAGCAAAAACCAGGTTTTGAATGAAGATTCACATTTCTTGGTAGAATCATGCAGGATTGAAATTTTTTATGGTTTTTTAATCCTCTCAACAGCCCAAACAAGTTTCTAAAAGGATGAGTTTGCAACTACTTTACTTTTGGAGAAAATTCAAAACATTCATTATTCAATAGGGCCCAAACTATCAAAAACCAGCGGTTTCAATGAACACACATTTCTTGGTAGAATCATGCAGGACTGAAATTTTTGATGTTTTTCTACTCCTCTCATGAGCCCAAACAAGTCTCTAAAAGCATGAGTTTGCAACTACTTTACTTTTGGAGAAAATTCAAAACATTCACTATTCAATAGAGCCCAATAGCAAAAATCAGGTTTTGAATGAAGAATCACATTTCTTAGTAAAATCATGCAGGATTGAAATTTTTGATGGTTTTTTACTCCTCTCAACAGCCCAAACAAGTTTCTAAAAGGATGAGTTTGCAACTACTTTACTTTTGGAGAAAATTCAATACATTCATTATTCAATAGGGCCCAAACTATCAAAAACCAGCGGTTTCAATGAACACACATTTCTTGGTAGAATCATGCAGGACTGAAATTTTTGATGGTTTTCTACTCCTCTCATGAGCCCAAACAAGTCTCTAAAAGCATGAGTTTGCAACTACTTTACTTTTGGAGAAAATTCAAAACATTCATTATTCAATAGAGCCCAATAGCAAAAATCAGGTTTTGAATGAAGAATCACATTTCTTGGTAGAATCATGCAGGATTGAAATTTTTGATGGTTTTTTACTCCTCTCAACAGCCCAAACAAGTTTCTAATAGGATGAGTTTGCAACTACTTTACTTTTGGAGAAAATTCAAAACATTCATTATTCAATAGGGCCCAAACTATCAAAAACCAGCGGTTTCAATGAACACACATTTCTTGGTAGAATCATGCAGGACTGAAATTTTTGATGTTTTTCTACTCCTCTCATGAGCCCAAACAAGTCTCTAAAAGCATGAGTTTGCAACTACTTTACTTTTGGAGAAAATTCAAAACATTCATTATTCAATAGAGCCCAATAGCAAAAACCAGCGTTTTGAATGAAGAATCACATTTCTTGGTAGAATCATGCAGGATTGAAATTTTTGATGTTTTTTTACTCCTCTCTACAGCCCAAACAAGTTTCTAAAAGGATGAGTTTGCAACTGCTTTACTTTTGGAGAAAATTCAAAACATTCATTATTCAATAGGGCCCAAACTATCAAAAACCAGCGGTTTGAATGAACACACATTTCTTGGTAGAATCATGCAGGACTCAAATTTTTGATGTTTTTCTACTCCTCTCATGAGCCCAAACAAGTTTCTAAAAGCATGAGTTTGCAACTACTTTACTTTTGGAGAAAATTCAAAACATTCATTATTCAATAGAGCCCAATAGCAAAAATCAGGTTTTGAATGAAGAATCACATTTCTTGGTAGAATCATGCAGGATTGAAATTTTTGATGGATTTTTACTCCTCTCAACAGCCCAAACAAGTTTCTAAAAGGATGAGTTTGCAACTACTTTACTTTTGGAGAAAATTCAAAACATTCATTATTCAATAGGGCCCAAACTATCAAAAACCAGCGGTTTCAATGAACACACATTTCTTGGTAGAATCATGCAGGACTGAAATTTTTGATGTTTTTCTACTCCTCTCATGAGCCCAAACAAGTCTCTAAAAGCATGAGTTTGCAACTACTTTACTTTTGGAGAAAATTCAAAACATTCACTATTCAATAGAGCCCAATAGCAAAAATCAGGTTTTGAGTGAAGAATCACATTTCTTGGTAAAATCATGCAGGATTGAAATTTTTGATGGTTTTTTACTCCTCTCAACAGCCCAAACAAGTTTCTAAAAGGATGAGTTTGCAACTACTTTACTTTTGGAGAAAATTCAAAACATTCATTATTCAATAGGGCCCAAACTATCAAAAACCAGCGGTTTCAATGAACACACATTTCTTGGTAGAATCATGCAGGACTGAAATTTTTGATGTTTTTCCACTCCTCTCATGAGCCCAAACAAGTCTCTAAAAGCATGAGTTTGCAACTACTTTACTTTTGGAGAAAATTCAAAACATTCATTATTCAATAGAGCCCAATAGCAAAAATCAGGTTTTGAATGAAGAATCACATTTCTTGGTAAAATCATGCAGGATTGAAATTTTTGATGGTTTTTTACTCCTCTCAACAGCCCAAACAAGTTTCTAAAAGGATGAGTTTGCAACTACTTTACTTTTGGAGAAAATTCAAAACATTCATTATTCAATAGGGCCCAAACTATCAAAAACCAGCGGTTTCAATGAACACACATTTCTTGGTAGAATGATGCAGGACTGAAATTTTTGATGTTTTTCCACTCCTCTCATGAGCCCAAACAAGTCTCTAAAAGCATGAGTTTGCAACTACTTTACTTTTGGAGAAAATTCAAAACATTCATTATTCAATAGAGCCCAATAGCAAAAATCAGGTTTTGAATGAAGAATCACATTTCTTGGTAGAATCATGCAGGATTGAAATTTTTGATGGTTTTTTACTCCTCTCAACAGCCCAAACAAGTTTCTAAAAGGATGAGTTTGCAACTACTTTACTTTTGGAGAAAATTCAAAACATTCATTATTCAATAGGGCCCAAACTATCAAAAACCAGCGGTTTCAATGAACACACATTTCTTGGTAGAATCATGCAGGACTGAAATTTTTGATGTTTTTCTACTCCTCTCATGAGCCCAAACAAGTCTCTAAAAGCATGAGTTTGCAACTACTTTACTTTTGGAGAAAATTCAAAACATTCATTATTCAATAGAGCCCAATAGCAAAAACCAGCGTTTTGAATGAAGAATCACATTTCTTGGTAGAATCATGCAGGATTACAATTTTTGATGGTTTTTTACTCCTCTCAACAGCCCAAACAAGTTTCTAAAAGGATGAGTTTGCAACTACTTTACTTTTGGAGAAAATTCAAAACATTCATTATTCAATAGGGCCCAAACTATCAAAAACCAACGGTTTCAATGAACACACATTTCTTGGTAGAATCATGCAGGACTGAAATTTTTGATGTTTTTCTACTCCTCTCATGAGCCCAAACAAGTCTCTAAAAGCATGAGTTTGCAACTACTTTACTTTTGGAGAAAATTCAAAACATTCATTATTCAATAGAGCCCAATAGCAAAAATCAGGTTTTGAATGAAGAATCACATTTCTTGGTAGAATCATGCAGGATTTAAATTTTTGATGGTTTTTTACTCCTCTCAACAGCCCAAACAAGTTTCTAAAAGGATGAGTTTGCAACTACTTTACTTTTGGAGAAAATTCAAAACATTCATTATTCAATAGAGCCCAATAGCAAAAACCAGCGTTTTGAATGAAGAATCACATTTCTTGGTAGAATCATGCAGGATTGAAATTTTTGATGGTTTTTTACTCCTCTCAACAGCCCAAACAAGTTTCTAAAAGGATGAGTTTGCAAATACTTTACTTTTGGAGAAAATTCAAAACATTCATTATTCAATAGGGCCCAATCTATCAAAAACCAGCGGTTTCAATGAACACACATTTCTTGGTAGAATCGTGCAGGACTGAAATTTTTGATGTTTTTCTACTCCTCTCATGAGCCCAAACAAGTCTCTAAAAGCATGAGTTTGCAACTACTTTACTTTTGGAGAAAATTCAAAACATTCATTATTCAATAGAGCCCAATAGCAAAAATCAGGTTTTGAATGAAGAATCACATTTCTTGGTAGAATCATGCAGGATTGAAATTTTTGATGGTTTTTTACTCCTCTCAACAGCCCAAACAAGTTTCTAAAAGGATGAGTTTGCAACTACTTTACTTTTGGAGAAAATTCAAAACATTCATTATTCAATAGGGCCCAAACTATCAAAAACCAGCGGTTTGAATGAACACACATTTCTTGGTATAATCATGCAGGACTGAAATTTTTGATGTTTTTCTACTCCTCTCATGAGCTCAAACAAGTTTCTAAAAGCATGAGTTTGCAACTACTTTACTTTTGGAGAAAATTCAAAACATTCATTATTCAATAGAGCCCAATAGCAAAAATCAGGTTTTGAATGAAGAATCACATTTCTTGGTGAATCATGCAGGATTGAAATTTTTGATGGTTTTTTACTCCTCTCAACAGCCCAAACAAGTTTCTAAAAGGATGAGTTTGCAACTACTTTACTTTTGGAGAAAATTCAAAACATTCATTATTCAATAGGGCCCAAAATATCAAAAACCAGCGGTTTGAATGAACACACATTTCTTGGTAGAATCGTGCAGGACTGAAATTTTTGATGTTTTTCTACTCCTCTCATGAGCCCAAACAAGTCTCTAAAAGGATGAGTTTGCAACTACTTTACTTTTGGAGAAAATTCAAAACATTCATTATTCAATAGAGCCCAATAGCAAAAACCAGCGTTTTGAATGAAGAATCACATTTCTTGGTAGAATCATGCAGGATTGAAATTTTTGATGGTTTTTTACTCCTCTCAACAGCCCAAACAAGTTTCTAAAAGGATGAGTTTGCAAATACTTTACTTTTGGAGAAAATTCAAAACATTCATTATTCAATAGGGCCCAAACTATCAAAAACCAGCGGTTTCAATGAACACACATTTCTTGGTAGAATCATGCAGGACTGAAATTTTTGATGTTTTTCTACTCCTTTCATGAGCCCAAACAAGTCTCTAAAAGCATGAGTTTGCAACTACTTTACTTTTGGAGAAAATTCAAAACATTCATTATTCAATAGAGCCCAATAGCAAAAATCAGGTTTTGAATGAAGAATCACATTTCTTGGTAGAATCATGCAGGATTGAAATTTTTGATGGTTTTGTACTCCTCTCAACAGCCCAAACAAGTTTCTAAAAGGATGAGTTTGCAACTACTTTACTTTTGGAGAAAATTCAAAACATTCATTATTCAATAGGGCCCAAAATATCAAAAACCAGCGGTTTGAATGAACACACATTTCTTGGTAGAATCGTGCAGGACTGAAATTTTTGATGTTTTTCTACTCGTCTCATGAGCCCAAACAAGTCTCTAAAAGCATGAGTTTGCAACTACTTTACTTTTGGAGAAAATTCAAAACATTCATTATTCAATAGAGCCCAATAGCAAAAACCAGCGTTTTGAATGAAGAATCACATTTCTTGGTAGAATGATGCAGGATTTAAATTTTTGATGGTTTTTTACTCCTCTCAACAGCCCAAACAAGTTTCTAAAAGGATGAGTTTGCAACTACTTTACTTTTGGAGAAAATTCAAAACATTCATTATTCAATAGGGCCCAAACTATCAAAAACCAGCGGTTTGAATGAACACACATTTCTTGGTAGAATCATGCAGGACTGAAATTTTTGATGTTTTTCTACTCCTCTCATGAGCCCAAACAAGTCTCTAAAAGCATGAGTTTGCAACTACTTTACTTTTGGAGAAAATTCAAAACATTCATTATTCAATAGAGCCCAATAGCAAAAATCAGGTTTTGAATGAAGAATCACATTTCTTGGTAGAATCATGCAGGATTGAAATTTTTGATGGTTTTTTACTCCTCTCAACAGCCCAAACAAGTTTCTAAAAGGATGAGTTTGCAACTACTTTACTTTTGGAGAAAATTCAAAACATTCATTATTCAATAGGGCCCAAAATATCCAAAACCAGCGGTTTGAATGAACACACATTTCTTGGTAGAATCATGCAGGATTTAAATTTTTGATGGTTTTTTACTCCTCTCAACAGCCCAAACAAGTTTCTAAAAGGATGAGTTTGCAACTACTTTACTTTTGGAGAAAATTCAAAACATTCATTATTCAATAGAGCCCAATAGCAAAAACCAGCGTTTTGAATGAAGAATCACATTTCTTGGTAGAATCATGCAGGATTGAAATTGTTGATGGTTTTTTACTCCTCTCAACAGCCCAAACAAGTTTCTAAAAGGATGAGTTTGCAAATACTTTACTTTTGGAGAAAATTCAAAACATTCATTATTCAATAGGGCCCAAACTATCAAAAACCAGCGGTTTCAATGAACACACATTTCTTGGTAGAATCGTGCAGGACTGAAATTTTTGATGTTTTTCTACTCCTCTCATGAGCCCAAACAAGTCTCTAAAAGCATGAGTTTGCAACTACTTTACTTTTGGAGAAAATTCAAAACATTCATTATTCAATAGCGCCCAATAGCAAAAATCAGGTTTTGAATGAAGAATCACATTTCTTGGTAGAATCATGCAGGATTGAAATTTTTGATGGTTTTTTACTCCTCTCAACAGCCCAAACAAGTTTCTAAAAGGATGAGTTTGCAACTACTTTACTTTTGGAGAAAATTCAAAACATTCATTATTCAATAGGGCCCAAAATATCAAAAACCAGCGGTTTGAATGAACACACATTTCTTGGTAGAATCATGCAGGACTGAAATTTTTGATGTTTTTCTACTCCTCTCATGAGCCCAAACAAGTCTCTAAAAGCATGAGTTTGCAACTACTTTACTTTTGGAGAAAATTCAAAACATTCATTATTCAATAGAGCCCAATAGCAAAAATCAGGTTTTGAATGAAGAATCACATTTCTTGGTAGAATCATGCAGGATTGAAATTTTTGATGGTTTTTTACTCCTCTCAACAGCCCAAACAAGTTTCTAAAAGGATGAGTTTGCAACTACTTTACTTTTGGAGAAAATTCAAAACATTCATTATTCAATAGGGCCCAAACTATCAAAAACCAGCGGTTTCAATGAACACACATTTCTTGGTAGAATCATGCAGGACTGAAATTTTTGATGTTTTTCTACTCCTCTCATGAGCCCAAACAAGTCTCTAAAAGCATGAGTTTGCAACTACTTTACTTTTGGAGAAAATTCAAAACATTCATTATTCAATAGAGCCCAATAGCAAAAATCAGGTTTTGAATGAAGAATCACATTTCTTGGTAGAATCATGCAGGATTGAAATTTTTGATGGTTTTTTACTCCTCTCAACAGCCCAAACAAGTTTCTAAAAGGATGAGTTTGCAACTACTTTACTTTTGGAGAAAATTCAAAACATTCATTATTCAATAGGGCCCAAACTATCAAAAACCAGCGGTTTCAATGAACACACATTTCTTGGTAGAATCATGCAGGACTGAAATTTTTGATGTTTTTCTACTCCTCTCATGAGCCCAAACAAGTCTCTAAAAGCATGTGTTTGGGGCGTGGCCTGAGCAATGAAGGTGTGAGGACGTGTTTGCTCGGGGCTCCTGCTCAGCCACCTTGAAGCGACCTGGAAACGACATACAACCTTTAATCAAGAATTGATACTAATTACAAGATTCGGGAATATCCCTGGATCATTTTGACACCAAAATCTTGAAGATTGAGCTGATAATACTGAAACTGCAGCTGCTGAGGAGAGGCGGTGGTTTTTTTCCCGCGCTTTGCAGAGGAGCAGAGCTTGTGCTGATACCCGGCTCCCTCGGCTGAAGGAGAGTCCGGGGAGAAGATTTTGTTATTTCTTTGCTGCCTGGCTCTGGTGGACTTGTTGCCCAGAGGTGAGGAGCTATTTTCAGAAGAGCTGAAACTGAGGAAGTAGCGGCGCCTTTGATATTAATACCCGCCGCGGTTTTTGGGCTGCTGCGGCTGACTGCGGCTTTGGATCACGAGGGAGCCTGCTTGTCAAGATCCAGGAGCTCCCCCTGAAAAGAATAAGACCAGGCACGCCAAGATCTGAGAAGAATTGGGGGAGTTCTTAGCAAAAATCCTTGGCGGTGAGGAGAGCTGCAGGAGCAGGGACTTGATTGACAGCCGCTGCATTCCGAGGCCCGTGGCTGTAGACACGCCGGAGTTTTTGGCCTGCTGCAACTACCTACCATTCCAGATCAAGGGGGAGCCTGTTTGTCACAACTCAGGAGCCCCCCCTGAAGAGAATAAGACCGGGCACGCCTGGATTGGACAAGAATTGAGGGAGTTCTTCGCTGAAATCCTCGGCGGTGAGGAGAACTACAGGAGCCGGTGGAGCCACAGCTTTGAGGAGGACTGAGGCAGAAGGTGGGAGCTCGCGGAGACCGAGGGGCAGATCGGCGCCCTATTACTAAATATTGGTGAGAGGCAGGAGGGGATTCCTGGACGTGGAGTTTTGTGGGGGTGACAGCGGCTGCCGAAATTCTTACCCGCCGCGGTTTTCTGATTGCCGCGCACCCTTGCAGAGCCGGATTAATAGAAGACCAGTTCAGTAAGATCCAGGGGACCCCCCTGGATAATTGAAGACCAGGATCGCCGAGCTCCAACAAGGATCCGGGGAGATATAAGGTAATCCTTGGTGGGATCAAGAAGCAGGAGCCGGAGCAGGAACACAGCTGTCAGCTGCGGTCGGGTATTCAGATCCGCCACAGTTTTTGGGACTCTGCGTCTTCATATATACAGTTTTCTTTGAGGACCCTTTTCTTTAGGATTCGGGAGGTCCCACCGAGTGGCTGGATACCGGGCACGCTGGTAATTAAAAGAATTGGAGATTTCCCTGTATAAAATCATCGGTGGTGCAGGGGAAAGCAGGAGCTTGATTGACATCTGGGGCCAGGAACTTAGATTCATTGCAGCTTTTTTTTTTAAATAGTTGTGTAAACCTGCGTATTTAGATCTGTGGGTACCCTGGTTGGGGAGGCTTGGGTAGATTATAATAATACATTTCTGGCAAGACAAGATATAGTTACAATAGCGGTTTAAAGGTGTTGATACGCATATCTTGAATTGTTTTTAATCTACTTTGGGGCTGATATTACAAAGGGTGAATCTTTGATGTTCACTGTTTATATTCTTATAGTTTAAACTTATTTTATAGAGAAATTGTATCTAAGACGGAGTTAAAATATTTATATAATAATTATTTAATATAAGTGAAATTGACACCCTACATCCTAAGCTAATTTAATTGTCAAGATGGAGGGTGGGGGGACTAAATTTAAACCACTTTTTAAGGTTAATGAATCCTCAAATAAAAATCTAAAGGGGAAACATCCCCAAAATAGGCTGCACAATAAGCCCTCTGAGGATTCCCCTAATCTGCTAAGTCCCATCAAATCAAGGTCCCCATTGAAGAGGGATACGCAGGCTAGTCGGACATCCGCGACATCTTCATATAAACCTTCTCAATTAGAGGTAGAGGGCAAGGGCTCAGTTTCTGATCCCCATAATCCCCTTATGCAAAAGCAGACCGACTCTGAAGTAATGGACACATCTAAGTCTGCTAAAAGGAAAGGCCCTAATTCAAGAGACGCTGATAAGAAATCAATCACAGCTGAATCTGAGGATAACTCAGATTACTCTTCGCCTGATAGCAGCCCTAATAGACAACCTTCTATAAAAGAGCGTTCTTCATCCCCACATGCTCCAAGACAAGGGTTCGCCCCTATTGATCCGGATGAACTCTTAGCTTCTGAGAAGGGAGTGACGGAGGGTTTTATGGCTAGATTCTGTAAAATGTTTAATGAATCTATTGCTCTAGGCTTCGAATCTCAGAACAAGACACTAAACGAAATAAGTAAAAATTTCTCCCAAAGATTAGAAAAGAGCGAGAATAGGATTTTGGTAGTTGAGAATAAAACAGACACCTTGTTTAAACAAAATTCTCAATTAAAAACGGAAGTGCAGACACTAAAAACTAAATTAATGGATTTGGAGGATAGGAGCAGGAGGAGCAACCTCAAAATAAGAGGTATCCCAGAGAATGTCATGCAAGATGAGCTCTCAAATTATGCAAAGGCCATTTTCAAAAAAGCTCTGCCCGACCTACCAAATTCTGAGTTTAGGATCGATAGAATCCACCGCATTCCTCGTCCGAGGAGCCTGCCTACTGACAAGCCAAGGGACACTATCTTACATATGCACTATTATGAAACCAAAGAAAAAATCTTATCTTATATTAGGGATAAAGGTAACTTTCCAGATCCCTACGCCAATATAAGAATTTTTGGAGACTTCTCTAAAGCAACCATGGACTTCAGGAAGTCTTTCAGAGAAGTTAACGCAAGCATAAAAGATCTTGGGTTGTCGTATAGGTGGGGTTTCCCGGCTAAACTTCTGGTCTGGTATAAGGGGAAGACCATCCCCTTTTTCTCACCAGAGGAAGCTATGCTCTTCGTTCAGTCTTTTCAGGAGGGTATCGGTTGAATTTACATATGAGTTTAATGTTTTCCAAAATATTTGTTATCTTTAAATAAGAGAAATTATTAGGAATAATGGGTGGTTGAGTGGGAGTTTAACCACTTTTTTATTTTCTCCCCAAACTAGGTGAGAATCCTTCTTGCTTGGATTCCTCCAGGAGAACTCATTTGAGTTCATGTTTGTAGTTTATATATATTTAGTATATACATATTGTAGTTTTTTTTTTCCTTTTTTAGTGTGTTTAAGGTCTTAGTCCTTCTCTCTGTAAGTTTAGAAAGAGTCTCGTCTGTATATACAGTATACTTTAATCTTCTTGAAATATGAAACTAAGGTTTTTTTCATTTAACGTTAGGGGTCTAAATATCCCCTATAAGAGACATATGCTCTGGAAAGAAATTGAACATAGTAAAGCAGACATCGTTTGTCTGCAGGAGGTTAAATTTGCTAAAAATAATCATCCATATTTTCAAAATAAGAGGTTTCCATTTGTGTTCCAATCCCTTAAAGAAAATAAGAAAGCAGGAATTATTACGCTTATTAAAAATAATATCCAATTTGAACTAATACAAGAAATAGTTGATACGCAAGGGAGGTACCATATCCTCGTCTGTCAATTAAACCATGAACCTTGCACAATAATTAATGTTTATGCCCCAAATAAAAAGATCTTATCGTACTTAAACAGATTAATGGACAAAATCAATGCAGTCAAGAAAGGAATGCTTATATTTGCTGGAGATTTCAATATAGTCCCAGATAGTAAAATGGACTCTTCGTCCTTAGTTCGCCACAAAGCGCTGTCACTCGGTAATTGGTTACTTTCTAACGAACTTTTTGACATCTACCGTTGTTTAAATACTACCTCACGTGAATATACACATTATTCAGATACACACAACACATCAGCAAGAATAGACTTAATATTGACAGATGTCTTTGCCATTTCCAAGTTTAGAAGTATCAGCATTTTAGGGAAATCTATCTCAGATCATGTCCCAGTAGTGGCGGAATTTAATTTGGGATCTCACTCGACAAATACATTCCTTTGGAAAGCTAATTCTACCCTTTTTAGGATTCCTGAGTATGAAGCAATAATCTCAGATACAATCTCTGAATATTTTAGAAATAATGATCTTGCTGACATGGATCCATTTGTCATTTGGAATGCCCATAAGGCGGTTTTACGGGGATGCTTGATCCAACTTTCATCCAGATTCAAGAAAATTAATAGACAAAGAATCATAACCCTACAGTCCCAAATAAAATTAAAAGAAGATTTTCAAAATAATCTCTCAGTCCCATCACCAGATATCCAATCTGAACTCTTGACCTTGAGACAAGATCTGAGGTTTGCAATTATATCCGAATACGACGCGGTTATTAGAAACTCAAAATTTAATTTTTACTCTTCTGTTAATAAACCTACTGCTTTTATGATGAAAAAACTTAAACAAGAAAGAATTAACAGGAGAATAAATAAGATTAAAACTGATAAGGGAGAGATCAGGACTCATCCTTCAGACATTGCGAACGAGTTTGCAGATTTTTTTCAGGGACTATACAATTTGGCTTTAGAGTCAGATATACCACAACCTAATGATAATTCAATAAAGATGTTCTTAGACAAGCTAGCTCTTCCCAAGATTGATTCCCTAGAATTGGATCATATTAACAGACCTATCTCCGCAGAAGAAATAAATGTCGCAATTAATAAGCTTAAAATTAAGAAATCACCGGGGCCCGATGGATTTATAAATGAATATTATAAAACCTTTCATCAAATTTTGATTCCCCACTTGGAGAGGATATTCAATGTGGCTTCTTGTCAGGGCTCTTTTCCGGCAGAAATGCTAGAAGCTACTATCGTTATGATACCGAAGGAGAAAGGAGACCCTGATAAGGTTCAAAGCTACAGGCCAATATCTCTCATAAACGGGGACGTTAAACTATATTCTAAAATTTGGGCCGAAAGACTTAAAAGGATTCTTCCCTCCCTGGTTAAGGACGATCAGATCGGCTTTGTTGAAGGTCGTCAGGCATCTGACGGGACCAGAAGGATTTTGAATATAATTAATGCTACAAAACTTTCTATAGATCCTTTAGTACTGGTAACGTTGGATGCCGAAAAGGCCTTTGATAGGCTAGATTGGAGTTATTTAAAAGGAACGCTTTTGAAGTTTGGATTCAATGATAAATTCTTGTCCTCAATTTTTGCCTTATATTCAGATCCTTGTGCAAAGATTTACACAAATAACCATCTGTCTAGGAAATTTCCAATATCGAATGGCACAAGACAGGGGTGCCCACTTTCACCACTACTATTTGTTCTAGCAATGGAACCCTTTGCACAAAAAATAAGATCCAACCCAAACATCCACGGCCCTGAAATTTCACAGCGATCATTTAAAATCGGTCTGTTTGCAGACGATATAGTGCTCACGCTATTAGATCCAGAGATTTCCATTAGAGCACTAGTTTTAGACTTAGAACTGTTTGCGTATGTATCCTATTTTAAAGTGAACCAATCAAAATCTAAGATTCTTTTTTTTAACTTACAAGATCAGGAAGTGGAACAGCTGAAGTCTCTTACAAAGTTTTCCTGCACAGAAGAAGTTGGTTATTTGGGGCTGGTACTGACAAATAAAATCGAATCAGTTATTTCAATTAACCTTAATAATCTAATACAGAATATTACCAAAGACTTAGCAAATTTTAAACGTATTAACCTATCCTTATTTGGGAAGGTCTTGGTAATCAAATCTTTTGTTTTACCTAAAATACTCTATTTGTTTAGAACCCTCCCTACTTGCATCCCCTCTACCCAACTAACCAAAATTCAAAATTTATTAAACTCCTTTATTTGGGACAATAAAAAGCCAAGAGTGGCGTTGAGCGTTTTATATAAGAACAAGAAAAACGGGGGTTTGGGCCTTCCAAACGTCACAGCGTATTACCAAGCCACATTGATTAAGGCTAGCGGATATTGGTTCAAACAGATTGTATCTCCCGCATGGGTTGTCTTAGAGGAAAGCCAAAGTGAAAATAACCTACTCTGTAATACTTTTTACAATAACATTATTGGTTCTCGGCCTAGGTTACCATCACATCCTATTTTTCAGGCAATACTTCTGGCCTGGAAAAGCTTCGTAAGACCGAGGAAAAATTGGAATAAATTGAGACAACTGTATAATGTTCCGCTAGTTTTGATCTCAGTTCTCTACAAATTCTCAATTCCAGAAATTTGGACCACGTGTAATATCAAAAAAATGGGAGATTTGTATAATGGAGATTTTCTTACCTTCAGCGAAATTAGAGTAAAGTTTAATCTTCCTTCATCAGAATTTTTTTTTTACACCATCTTAAAAGATTACATTAAAAAATTCCTCCAAACTAAACCATTGAATTGGGATATTTTGACTCTCTTTTTGGGAAACATAGAGAAAAAAAGCGTATGGAACTTAAAAAATATATATACAATTTTTAACGGAGACTCAGAAATACTGAAAAATGTTTATATGAAACGATGGGAGTCTGAATTAAATATTTCCCCCTCATTAGAACAATGGCAAGATGCTTTTAAATTTTCTCAGGCCTCAACAATTTCGATGATGTTACAAGAATCATATTATAAAATATTGGTGAGGTGGTATTATACTCCATCGAGGTTATTCTTTATAAACCAAGATAACTCAAATTTGTGTTGGAGGGAATGTGGGAAAGTTGGGAATTTGTACCACATATTTTGGGGTTGCCCAAAAATAAAGACCTTATGGAGCGAAGTTTCTGCCCACATAAATACATTTTTGGGCAGGAACCTAGTTATTTCTCCTAGCATGGCGCTGCTTTTTTTGGGAATGGAACACTTGGATCTCTCAACCACTTTCATGATAGCCCACATCCTATTGGTGGTTAAAAATTCTTTAGCAGCAAATTGGAGGAAAACTGTTCCTCCAAAATTTGAAGACATAATCCACAACCTTAAAGTACATAGTGCATTAGAAAGGCGATTTGCCATAAATAATAATTTTTTGGACAAATACAATAAAAAATGGGGAATATGGAATAGTCTTTTTATTAGACAATTTAGTTCTACCTCGGGAAATTAGGATGAGACCTACTTTAAACTATGACAGTAGTTTTAGTTTTAGGTTTTAGGCTTTAGATTTTAGATCAGCTATTAGGGTTTAGGTTACGAGATCTTAGATTTAGATCTTAGAATTTAGATTGTAAACCACATCTCATTGTTTTACATAACGTTTTCTCTTTTTCGTGTCTGGATGCAACTGGTAAACTGTGAAATGTCTCAGATAATACTATGTTTATATATGCAATGACTTTTTACTTTATGTTACTCTTTGAGTTTTCTATTGTAATACCCTTTTCCTTCCCTTGTTCCCTTCTTTGTTCCCCCCCTTTTCCTCCTTCTCTTTGTCATTATTTTGAAAATTATAATAAAAATGATTGGAAAATAAAAGCATGAGTTTGCAACTACTTTACTTTTGGAGAAAATTCAAAACATTCATTATTCAATAGAGCCCAATAGCAAAAATCAGGTTTTGAATGAAGAATCACATTTCTTGGTGAATCATGCAGGATTGAAATTTTTGATGGTTTTTTACTCCTCTCAACAGTCCAAACAAGTTTCTAAAAGGATGAGTTTGCAACTACTTTACTTTTGGAGAAAATTCAAAACATTCATTATTCAATAGGGCCCAAAATATCAAAAACCAGCGGTTTGAATGAACACACATTTCTTGGTAGAATCGTGCAGGACTGAAATGTTTGATGTTTTTCTACTCCTCTCATGAGCCCAAACAAGTCTCTAAAAGGATGAGTTTGCAACTACTTTACTTTTGGAGAAAATTCAAAACATTCATTATTCAATAGAGCCCAATAGCAAAAACCAGCGTTTTGAATGAAGAATCACATTTCTTGGTAGAATCATGCAGGATTGAAATTTTTGATGGTTTTTTACTCCTCTCAACAGCCCAAACAAGTTTCTAAAAGGATGAGTTTGCAAATACTTTACTTTTGGAGAAAATTCAAAACATTCATTATTCAATAGGGCCCAAACTATCAAAAACCAGCGGTTTCAATGAACACACATTTCTTGGTAGAATCATGCAGGACTGAAATTTTTGATGTTTTTCTACTCCTTTCATGAGCCCAAACAAGTCTCTAAAAGCATGAGTTTGCAACTACTTTACTTTTGAAGAAAATTCAAAACATTCATTATTCAATAGAGCCCAATAGCAAAAATCAGGTTTTGAATGAAGAATCACATTTCTTGGTAGAATCATGCAGGATTGAAATTTTTGATGGTTTTGTACTCCTCTCAACAGCCCAAACAAGTTTCTAAAAGGATGAGTTTGCAACTACTTTACTTTTGGAGAAAATTCAAAACAGTCATTATTCAATAGGGCCCAAAATATCAAAAACCAGCGGTTTGAATGAACACACATTTCTTGGTAGAATCGTGCAGGACTGAAATTTTTGATGTTTTTCTACTCCTCTCATGAGCCCAAACAAGTCTCTAAAAGGATGAGTTTGCAACTACTTTACTTTTGGAGAAAATGCAAAACATTCATTATTCAATAGAGCCCAATAGCAAAAATCAGGTTTTGAACGAAGAATCACATTTCTTGGTAGAATCATGCAGGATTGAAATTTTTGATGGTTTTTTACTCCTCTCAACAGCCCAAACAAGTTTCTAAAAGGATGAGTTTGCAACTACTTTACTTTTGGAGAAAATTCAAAACATTCATTATTCAATAGGGCCCAAACTATCAAAAGCCAGCGGTTTCAATGAACACACATTTCTTGGTAGAATCATGAAGGACTGAAATTTTTGATGTTTTTCTACTCCTCTCATGAGCCCAAACAAGTCTCTAAAAGCATGAGTTTGTAGCTACTTTACTTTTGGAGAAAATTCAAAACATTCATTATTCAATAAAGCCCAATAGCAAAAATCAGGTTTTGAATGAAGAATCACATTTCTTGGTAGAATCATGCAGGATTGAAATTTTTGATGGTTTTGTACTCCTCTCAACAGCCCAAACAAGTTTCTAAAAGGATGAGTTTGCAACTACTTTACTTTTGGAGAAAATTCAAAACATTCATTATTCAACAGGGCCCAAACTATCAAAAACCAGCGGTTTCAATGAACACACATTTCTTGGTAGAATCATGCAGGACTGAAATTTTTGATGTTTTTCTACTCCTCTCATGAGCCCAAACAAGTCTCTAAAAGCATGAGTTTGCAACTACTTTACTTTTGGAGAAAATTCAAAACATTCACTATTCAATAGAGCCCAATAGGAAAAATCAGGTTTTGAATGAAGAATCACATTTCTTGGTAAAATCATGCAGGATTGAAATTTTTGATGGTTTTTTACTCCTCTCAACAGCCCAAACAAGTTTCTAAAAGGATGAGTTTGCAACTACTTTACTTTTGGAGAAAATTCAAAACATTCATTATTCAATAGGGCCCAAACTATCAAAAACCAGCGGTTTCAATGAACACACATTTCTTGGTAGAATCATGCAGGACTGAAATTTTTGATGTTTTTCTACTCCTCTCATGAGCCCAAACAAGTCTCTAAAAGCATGAGTTTGCAACTACTTTACTTTTGGAGAAAATTCAAAACATTCATTATTCAATAGAGCCCAATAGCAAAAATCAGGTTTTGAATGAAGAATCACATTTCTTGGTAGAATCATGCAGGATTGAAATTTTTGATGGTTTTTTACTCCTCTCAACAGCCCAAACAAGTTTCTAAAAGGATGAGTTTGCAACTGCTTTACTTTTGGAGAAAATTCAAAACATTCATTATTCAATAGGGCCCAAACTATCAAAAACCAGCGGTTTGAATGACCACACATTTCTTGGTAGAATCATGCAGGACTGAAATTTTTGATGTTTTTCTACTCCTCTCATGAGCCCAAACAAGTCTCTAAAAAGATGAGTTTGCAACTACTTTACTTTTGGAGAAAATTCAAAACATTCATTATTCAATAGAGCCCAATAGCAAAAACCAGCGTTTTGAATGAAGAATCACATTTCTTGGTAGAATCATGCAGGATTGAAATTTTTGATGGTTTTTTACTCCTCTCAACAGACCAAACAAGTTTCTAAAAGGATGAGTTTGCAACTACTTTACTTTTGGAGAAAATTCAAAACATTCATTATTCAATAGGGCCCAAACTATCAAAAACCAGCGGTTTCAATGAACACACAATTCTTGGTAGAATCATGCAGGACTGAAATTTTTGATGTTTTTCTACTCCTCTCATGAGCCCAAACAAGTCTCTAAAAGCATGAGTTTGCAACTACTTTACTTTTGGAGAAAATTCAAAACATTCATTATTCAAAAGAGCCCAATAGCAAAAATCAGGTTTTGAATGAAGAATCACATTTCTTGGTAAAATCATGCAGGATTGAAATTTTTGATGGTTTTTTACTCCTCTCAACAGCCCAAACAAGTTTCTAAAAGGATGAGTTTGCAACTACTTTACTTTTGGAGAAAATTCAAAACATTCATTATTCAATAGGGCCCAAACTATCAAAAACCAGCGGTTTCAATGAACACACATTTCTTGGTAGAATCATGCAGGACTGAAATTTTTGATGTTTTTCTACTCCGCTCATGAGCCCAAACAAGACTCTAAAAGCATGAGTTTGCAACTACTTTACTTTTGGAGAAAATTCAAAACATTCACTTTTCACTAGAGCCCAATAGCAAAAATCAGGTTTTGAATGAAGAATCACATTTCTTGGTAGAATCATGCTGCATTGAAATTTTTGATGGTTTTTTACTCCTCTCAACAGCCCAAACAAGTTTCTAAAAGGATGAGTTTGCAACTACTTTACTTTTGGAGAAAATTCAAAACATTCATTATTCAATAGGGCCCAAACTATCAAAAACCAGCGGTTTCAATGAACACACATTTCTTGGTAGAATCATGCAGGACTGAAATTTTTGATGTTTTTCTACTCCTCTCATGAGCCCAAACAAGTCTCTAAAAGCATGAGTTTGCAACTACTTTACTTTTGGAAAAAATTCAAAACATTCATTATTCAATAGAGCCCAATAGCAAAAATCAGGTTTTGAATGAAGAATCACATTTCTTGGTAAAATCATGCAGGATTGAAATTTTTGATGGTTTTTTACTCCTCTCAACAGCCCAAACAAGTTTCTAAAAGGATGAGTTTGCAACTACTTTACTTTTGGAGAAAATTCAAAACATTCATTATTCAATAGGGCCCAAACTATCAAAAACCAGCGGTTTCAATGAACACACATTTCTTGGTAGAATCATGCAGGACTGAAATTTTTGATGTTTTTCTACTCCTCTCATGAGCCCAAACAAGTTTCTAAAAGCATGAGTTTGCAACTTCTTTACTTTTGGAGAAAATTCAAAACATTCACTATTCAATAGAGCCCAATAGCAAAAATCAGGTTTTGAATGAAGAATCACATTTCTTGGTAAAATCATGCAGGATTGAAATTTTTGATGGTTTTTTACTCCTCTCAACAGCCCAAACAAGTTTCTAAAAGGATGAGTTTGCAACTACTTTACTTTTGGAGAAAATTCAAAACATTCATTATTCAATAGGGCCCAAACTATCAAAAACCAGCGGTTTCAATGAACACACATTTCTTGGTAGAATCATGCAGGACTGAAATTTTTGATGTTTTTCTACTCCTCTCATGAGCCCAAACAAGTCTCTAAAAGCATGAGTTTGCAACTACTTTACTTTTGGAGAAAATTCAAAACATTCATTATTCAATAGAGCCCAATAGCAAAAACCAGCGTTTTGAATGAAGAATCACATTTCTTGGTAGAATCATGCAGGATTGAAATTTTTGATGGTTTTTTACTCCTCTCAACAGCCCAAGCAAGTTTCTAAAAGGATGAGTTTGCAACTACTTTACTTTTGGAGAAAATTCAAAACATTCATTATTCAATAGGGCCCAAACTATCAAAAACCAGCGGTTTCAATGAACACACATTTCTTGGTAGAATCATGCAGGACTGAAATTTTTGATGTTTTTCTACTCCTCTCATGAGCCCAAACAAGTCTCTAAAAGCATGAGTTTGCAACTACTTTACTTTTGGAGAAAATTCAAAACATTCATTATTCAATAGAGCCCAATAGCAAAAATCAGGTTTTGAATGAAGAATCACATTTCTTGGTAGAATCATGCAGGATTGAAATTTTTGATGGTTTTTTCCTCCTCTCTACAGCCCAAACAAGTTTCTAAAAGGATGAGTTTGCAACTGCTTTACTTTTGGAGAAAATTCAAAACATTCATTATTCAATAGGGCCCAAACTATCAAAAACCAGCGGTTTGAATGAACACACATTTCTTGGTAGAATCATGCAGGACTGAAATTTTTGATGTTTTTCTACTCCTCTCATGAGCCCAAACAAGTCTCTAAAAGCATGAGTTTGCAACTACTTTACTTTTGGAGAAAATTCAAAACATTCATTATTCAATAGAGCCCAATAGCAAAAATCAGGTTTTGAATGAAGAATCACATTTCTTGGTAGAATCATGCAGGATTGAAATTTTTGATGGTTTTTTACTCCTCTCAACAGCCCAAACAAGTTTCTAAAAGGATGAGTTTGCAACTACTTTACTTTTGGAGAAAATTCAAAACATTCATTATTCAATAGGGCCCAAACTATCAAAAACCAGCGGTTTCAATGAACACACATTTCTTGGTAGAATCATGCAGGACTGAAATTTTTGATGTTTTTCTACTCCTCTCATGAGCCCAAACAAGTCTCTAAAAGCATAAGTTTGCAACTACTTTACTTTTGGAGAAAATTCAAAACATTCATTATTCAATAGAGCCCAATAGCAAAAATCAGGTTTTGAATGAAGAATCACATTTCTTGGTAAAATCATGCAGGATTGAAATTTTTGATGGTTTTTTACTCCTCTCAACAGCTCAAACAAGTTTCTAAAAGGATGAGTTTGCAACTACTTTACTTTTGGAGAAAATTCAAAACATTCATTATTCAATAGGGCCCAAACTATCAAAAACCAGCGGTTTCAATGAACACACATTTCTTGGTAGAATCATGCAGGACTGAAATTTTTGATGTTTTTCTACTCCTCTCATGAGCCCAAACAAGTCTCTAAAAGCATGAGTTTGCAACTACTTTACTTTTGGAGAAAATTCAAAACATTCACTATTCAATAGAGCCCAATAGGAAAAATCAGGTTTTGAATGAAGAATCACATTTCTTGGTAAAATCATGCAGGATTGAAATTTTTGATGGTTTTTTACTCCTCTCAACAGCCCAAACAAGTTTCTAAAAGGATGAGTTTGCAACTACTTTACTTTTGGAGAAAATTCAAAACATTCATTATTCAATAGGGCCCAAACTATCAAAAACCAGCGGTTTCAATGAACACACATTTCTTGGTAGAATCATGCAGGACTGAAATTTTTGATGTTTTTCTACTCCTCTCATGAGCCCAAACAAGTCTCTAAAAGCATGAGTTTGCAACTACTTTACTTTTGGAGAAAATTCAAAACATTCATTATTCAATAGAGCCCAATAGCAAAAATCAGGTTTTGAATGAAGAATCACATTTCTTGGTAGAATCATGCAGGATTGAAATTTTTGATGGTTTTTTACTCCTCTCAACAGCCCAAACAAGTTTCTAAAAGGATGAGTTTGCAACTGCTTTACTTTTGGAGAAAATTCAAAACATTCATTATTCAATAGGGCCCAAACTATCAAAAACCAGCGGTTTGAATGACCACACATTTCTTGGTAGAATCATGCAGGACTGAAATTTTTGATGTTTTTCTACTCCTCTCATGAGCCCAAACAAGTCTCTAAAAGGATGAGTTTGCAACTACTTTACTTTTGGAGAAAATTCAAAACATTCATTATTCAATAGAGCCCAATAGCAAAAACCAGCGTTTTGAATGAAGAATCACATTTCTTGGTAGAATCATGCAGGATTGAAATTTTTGATGGTTTTTTACTCCTCTCAACAGCCCAAACAAGTTTCTAAAAGGATGAGTTTGCAACTACTTTACTTTTGGAGAAAATTCAAAACATTCATTATTCAATAGGGCCCAAACTATCAAAAACCAGCGGTTTCAATGAACACACAATTCTTGGTAGAATCATGCAGGACTGAAATTTTTGATGTTTTTCTACTCCTCTCATGAGCCCAAACAAGTCTCTAAAAGCATGAGTTTGCAACTACTTTACTTTTGGAGAAAATTCAAAACATTCATTATTCAAAAGAGCCCAATAGCAAAAATCAGGTTTTGAATGAAGAATCACATTTCTTGGTAAAATCATGCAGGATTGAAATTTTTGATGGTTTTTTACTCCTCTCAACAGCCCAAACAAGTTTCTAAAAGGATGAGTTTGCAACTACTTTACTTTTGGAGAAAATTCAAAACATTCATTATTCAATAGGGCCCAAACTATCAAAAACCAGCGGTTTCAATGAACACACATTTCTTGGTAGAATCATGCAGGACTGAAATTTTTGATGTTTTTCTACTCCTCTCATGAGCCCAAACAAGTCTCTAAAAGCATGAGTTTGCAACTACTTTACTTTTGGAAAAAATTCAAAACATTCATTATTCAATAGAGCCCAATAGCAAAAATCAGGTTTTGAATGAAGAATCACATTTCTTGGTAAAATTATGCAGGATTGAAATTTTTGATGGATTTTTACTCCTCTCAACAGCCCAAACAAGTTTCTAAAAGGATGAGTTTGCAACTACTTTACTTTTGGAGAAAATTCAAAACATTCATTATTCAATAGGGCCCAAACTATCAAAAACCAGCGGTTTCAATGAACACACATTTCTTGGTAGAATCATGCAGGACTGAAATTTTTGATGTTTTTCTACTCCTCTCATGAGCCCAAACAAGTCTCTAAAAGCATGAGTTTGCAACTACTTTACTTTTGGAGAAAATTCAAAACATTCATTATTCAATAGAGCCCAATAGCAAAAATCAGGTTTTGAATGAAGAATCACATTTCTTGGTAGAATCATGCAGGATTGAAATTTTTGATGGTTTTTTACTCCTCTCAACAGCCCAAACAAGTTTCTAAAAGGATGAGTTTGCAACTACTTTACTTTTGGAGAAAATTCAAAACATTCATTATTCAATAGGGCCCAAACTATCAAAAACCAGCGGTTTCAATGAACACACATTTCTTGGTAGAATCATGCAGGACTGAAATTTTTGATGTTTTTCTACTCCTCTCATGAGCCCAAACAAGTCTCTAAAAGCATGAGTTTGCAACTACTTTACTTTTGGAGAAAATTCAAAACATTCATTATTCAATAGAGCCCAATAGCAAAAATCAGGTTTTGAATGAAGAATCACATTTCTTGGTAAAATCATGCAGGATTGAAATTTTTGATGGTTTTTTACTCCTCTCAACAGCCCAAACAAGTTTCTAAAAGGATGAGTTTGCAACTACTTTACTTTTGGAGAAAATTCAAAGCATTCATTATTCAATAGGGCCCAAACTATCAAAAACCAGCGGTTTCAATGAACACACATTTCTTGGTAGAATCATGCAGGACTGAAATTTTTGATGTTTTTCTACTCCTCTCATGAGCCCAAACAAGTCTCTAAAAGCATGAGTTTGCAACTACTTTACTTTTGGAGAAAATTCAAAACATTCATTATTCAATAGGGCCCAAACTATCAAAAACCAGCGGTTTCAATGAACACACATTTCTTGGTAGAATCGTGCAGGACTGAAATTTTTGATGTTTTTCTACTCCTCTCATGAGCCCAAACAAGTCTCTAAAAGCATGAGTTTGCAACTACTTTACTTTTGGAGAAAATTCAAAACATTCATTATTCAATAGCGCCCAATAGCAAAAATCAGGTTTTGAATGAAGAATCACATTTCTTGGTAGAATCATGCAGGATTGAAATTTTTGATGGTTTTTTACTCCTCTCAACAGCCCAAACAATTTTCTAAAAGGATGAGTTTGCAACTACTTTACTTTTAGAGAAAATTCAAAACATTCATTATTCAATAGGGCCCAAACTATCAAAAACCAGCGGTTTCAATGAACACACATTTCTTGGTAGAATCATGCAGGACTGAAATTTTTGATGTTTTTCTACTCCTCTCATGAGCCCAAACAAGTCTCTAAAAGCATGAGTTTGCAACTACTTTACTTTTGGAGAAAATTCAAAACATTCATTATTCAATAGAGCCCAATAGCAAAAATCAGGTTTTGAATGAAGAATCACATTTCTTGGTAGAATCATGCAGGATTGAAATTTTTGATGGTTTTTTACTCCTCTCAACAGCCCAAACAAGTTTCTAAAAGGATGAGTTTGCAACTACTTTACTTTTGGAGAAAATTCAAAACATTCATTATTCAATAGGGCCCAAAATATCAAAAACCAGCGGTTTGAATGAACACACATTTCTTGGTAGAATCGTGCAGGACTGAAATTTTTGATGTTTTTCTACTCCTCTCATGAGCCCAAACAAGTCTCTAAAAGGATGAGTTTGCAACTACTTTACTTTTGGAGAAAATTCAAAACATTCATTATTCAATAGAGTCCAATAGCAAAAACCAGCGTTTTGAATGAAGAATCACATTTTTTGGTAGAATCATGCAGGATTGAAATTTTTGATGGTTTTTTACTCCTCTCAACAGCCCAAACAAGTTTCTAAAAGGATGAGTTTGCAACTACTTTACTTTTGGAGAAAATTCAAAACATTCATTATTCAATAGGGCCCAAACTATCAAAAACCAGCGGTTTCAATGAACACACATTTCTTGGTAGAATCGTGCAGGACTGAAATTTTTGATGTTTTTCTACTCCTCTCATGAGCCCAAACAAGTCTCTAAAAGCATGAGTTTGCAACTACTTTACTTTTGGAGAAAATTCAAAACATTCATTATTCAATAGCGCCCAATAGCAAAAATCAGGTTTTGAATGAAGAATCACATTTCTTGGTAGAATCATGCAGGAATGAAATTTTTGATGGTTTTTTACTCCTCTCAACAGCCCAAACAAGTTTCTAAAAGGATGAGTTTGCAACTACTTTACTTTTGGAGAAAATTCAAAACATTCATTATTCAATAGGGCCCAAACTATCAAAAACCAGCGGTTTCAATGAACACACATTTCTTGGTAGAATCATGCAGGACTGAAATTTTTGATGTTTTTCTACTCCTCTCATGAGCCCAAACAAGTCTCTAAAAGCATGAGTTTGCAACTACTTTACTTTTGGAGAAAATTCAAAACATTCATTATTCAGTAGAGCCCAATAGCAAAAATCAGGTTTTGAATGAAGAATCACATTTCTTGGTAGAATCATGCAGGATTGAAATTTTTGATGGTTTTTTACTCCTCTCAACAGCCCAAACAAGTTTCTAAAAGGATGAGTTTGCAACTACTTTACTTTTGGAGAAAATTCAAAACATTCATTATTCAATAGGGCCCAAACTATCAAAAACCAACGGTTTGAATGAACACACATTTCTTGGTAGAATCATGCAGGACTGAAATTTTTGATGTTTTTCTACTCCTCTCATGAGCCCAAACAAGTCTCTAAAAGCATGAGTTTGCAACTACTTTTCTTTTGGAGAAAATTCAAAACATTCATTATTCAATAGAGCCCAATAGCAAAAATCAGGTTTTGAATGAAGAATCACATTTCTTGGTAGAATCATGCAGGATTGAAATTTTTGATGGTTTTTTACTCCTCTCAACAGCCCAAACAAGTTTCTAAAAGGATGAGTTTGCAACTACTTTACTTTTGGAGAAAATTCAAAACATTCATTATTCAATAGGGCCCAAACTATCAAAAACCAGCGGTTTCAATGAACACACATTTCTTGGTAGAATCATGCAGGACTGAAATTTTTGATGTTTTTCTACTCCTCTCATGAGCCCAAACAAGTCTCTAAAAGCATGAGTTTGCAACTACTTTACTTTTGGAGAAAATTCAAAACATTCATTATTCAATAGAGCCCAATAGCAAAAATCAGGTTTTGAATGAAGAATCACATTTCTTGGTAGAATCATGCAGGATTGAAATTTTTGATGGTTTTTTACTCCTCTCAACAGCCCAAACAAGTTTCTAAAAGGATGAGTTTGCAACTACTTTACTTTTGGAGAAAATTCAAAACATTCATTATTCAATAGGGCCCAAACTATCAAAAACCAGCAGTTTCAATGAACACACATTTCTTGGTAGAATCATGCAGGACTGAAATTTTTTATGTTTTTCTACTCCTCTCATGAGCCCAAACAAGTCTCTAAAAGCATGAGTTTGCAACTACTTTACTTTTGGAGAAAATTCAAAACATTCATTATTCAATAGAGCCCAATAGCAAAAATCAGGTTTTGAATGAAGAATCACATTTCTTGGTAAAATCATGCAGGATTGAAATTTTTGATGGTTTTTTACTCCTCTCAACAGCCCAAACAAGTTTCTAAAAGGATGAGTTTGCAACTACTTTACTTTTGGAGAAAATTCAAAACATTCATTATTCAATAGGGCCCAAACTATCAAAAACCAGCGGTTTGAATGAACACACATTTCTTGGTAGAATCATGCAGGACTGAAATTTTTGATGTTTTTCTACTCCTCTCATGAGCCCAAACAAGTCTCTAAAAGCATGAGTTTGCAACTACTTTACTTTTGGAGAAAATTCAAAACATTCACTTTTCACTAGAGCCCAATAGCAAAAATCAGGTTTTGAATGAAGATTCACATTTCTTGGTAGAATCATGCAGGATTGAAATTTTTGATGGTTTTTTACTCCTCTCAACAGCCCAAACATGTTTCTAAAAGGATGAGTTTGCAACTACTTTACTTTTGGAGAAAATTCAAAACATTCATTATTCAATAGGGCCCAAACTATCAAAAACCAGCGGTTTCAATGAACACACATTTCTTGGTAGAATCATGCAGGACTGAAATTTTTGATGTTTTTCTACTCCTCTCATGAGCCCAAACAAGTCTCTAAAAGCATGAGTTTGCAACTACTTTACTTTTGGAGAAAATTCAAAACATTCATTATTCAATAGAGCCCAATAGCAAAAATCAGGTTTTGAATGAAGAATCACATTTCTTGGTAAAATCATGCAGGATTAAAATTTTTGATGGTTTTTTACTCCTCTCAACAGCCCAAACAAGTTTCTAAAAGGATGAGTTTGCAACTACTTTACTTTTGGAGAAAATTCAAAACATTCATTATTCAATAGGGCCCAAACTATCAAAAACCAGCGGTTTGAATGAACACACATTTCTTGGTAGAATCATGCAGGACTGAAATTTTTGATGTTTTTCTACTCCTCTCATGAGCCCAAACAAGTCTCTAAAAGCATGAGTTTGCAACTACTTTACTTTTGGAGAAAATTCAAAACATTCATTATTCAATAGAGCCCAATAGCAAAAATCAGGTTTTGAATGAAGAATCACATTTCTTGGTAGAATCATGCAGGATTTAAATTTTTGATGGTTTTTTACTCCTCTCAACAGCCCAAACAAGTTTCTAAAAGGATGAGTTGGCAACTACTTTCCTTTTGGAGAAAATACAAAACATTCATTATTCAATAGGGCCCAAAATATCAAAAACCAGCGGTTTGAATGAACACACATTTCTTGGTAGAATCGTGCAGGACTGAAATTTTTGATTTTTTTCTACTCCTCTCATGAGCCCAAACAAGTCTCTAAAAGGATGAGTTTGCAACTACTTTACTTTTGGAGAAAATTCAAAACATTCATTATTCAATAGAGCCCAATAGCAAAAACCAGCGTTTTGAATGAAGAATCACATTTCTTGGTAGAATCATGCAGGATTGAAATTTTTGATGGTTTTTAACTCCTCTCAACAGCCCAAACAAGTTTCTAAAAGGATGAGTTTGCAACTACTTTACTTTTGGAGAAAATTCAAAACATTCATTATTCAATAGGGCCCAAACTATCAAAAACCAGCGGTTTCAATGAACACACATTTCTTGGTAGAATCATGCAGGACTGAAATTTTTGATGTTTTTCTACTCCGCTCATGAGCCCAAACAAGACTCTAAAAGCATGAGTTTGCAACTACTTTACTTTTGGAGAAAATTTAAAACATTCATTATTCAATAGAGCCCAATAGCAAAAATCAGGTTTTGAATGAAGAATCACATTTCTTGGTAAAATCATGCAGGATTGAAATTTTTGATGGTTTTTTACTCCTCTCAACAGCCCAAACAAGTTTCTAAAAGGATGAGTTTGCAACTACTTTACTTTTGGAGAAAATTCAAAACATTCATTATTCAATAGGGCCCAAACTATCAAAAACCAGCGGTTTCAATGAACACACATTTCTTGGTAGAATCATGCAGGACTGAAATTTTTGATGTTTTTCTACTCCTCTCATGAGCCCAAACAAGTCTCTAAAAGCATAAGTTTGCAACTACTTTACTTTTGGAGAAAATTCAAAACATTCATTATTCAAAAGAGCCCAATAGCAAAAATCAGGTTTTGAATGAAGAATCACATTTCTTGGTAGAATCATGCAGGATTGAAATTTTTGATGGTTTTTTACTCCTCTCAACAGCCCAAACAAGTTTCTAAAAGGATGAGTTTGCAACTACTTTACTTTTGGAGAAAATTCAAAACATTCATTATTCAATAGGGCCCAAAATATCAAAAACCAGCGGTTTGAATGAACACACATTTCTTGGTAGAATCATGCAGGACTGAAATTTTTGATGTTTTTCTACTCCTCTCATGAGCCCAAACAAGTCTCTAAAAGGATGAGTTTGCAACTACTTTACTTTAGGAGAAAATTCAAAACATTCATTATTCAAAAGAGCCCAATAGCAAAAACCAGCGTTTTGAATGAAGAATCACATTTCTTGGTAGAATCATGCAGGATTGAAATTTTTGATGGTTTTTTATTCCTCTCAACAGCCCAAACAAGTTTCTAAAAGGATGAGTTTGCAACTACTTTACTTTTGGAGAAAATTCAAAACATTCATTATTCAATAGGGCCCAAACTATCAAAAACCAGCGGTTTGAATGAACACACATTTCTTGGTAGAATCATGCAGGACTGAAATTTTTGATGTTTTTCTACTCCTCTCATGAGCCCAAACAAGTCTCTAAAAGCATGAGTTTGCAACTACTTTACTTTTGGAGAAAATTCAAAACATTCATTATTCAATAGAGCCCAATAGCAAAAACCAGCGTTTTGAATGAAGAATCACATTTCTTGGTAGAATCATGCAGGATTGAAATTTTTGATGGTTTTTTACTCCTCTCAACAGCCCAAACAAGTTTCTAAAAGGATGAGTTTGCAACTACTTTACTTTTGGAGAAAATTCAAAACATTCATTATTCAATAGGTCCCAAACTATCAAAATCCAGCGGTTTCAATGAACACACATTTCTTGGTAGAATCGTGCAGGACTGAAATTTTTTATGTTTTTCTACTCCTCTCATGAGCCCAAACAAGTCTCTAAAAGCATGAGTTTGCAACTACTTTACTTTTGGAGAAAATTCAAAACATTCATTATTCAATAGAGCCCAATAGCAAAAATCAGGTTTTGAATGAAGAATCACATTTCTTGGTAAAATCATGCAGGATTGAAATTTTTGATGGTTTTTTACTCCTCTCAACAGCCCAAACAAGTTTCTAAAAGGATGAGTTTGCAACTACTTTACTTTTGGAGAAAATTCAAAACATTCATTATTCAATAGGGCCCAAACTATCAAAAACCAGCGGTTTGAATGAACACACATTTCTTGGTAGAATCATGCAGGACTGAAATTTTTGATGTTTTTCTACTCCTCTCATGAGCCCAAACAAGTCTCTAAAAGCATGAGTTTGCAACTACTTTACTTTTGGAGAAAATTCAAAACATTCACTTTTCACTAGAGTCCAATAGCAAAAATCAGGTTTTGAATGAAGAATCACATTTCTTGGTAGAATCATGCTGCATTGAAATTCTTGATGGTTTTTTACTCCTCTCAAAAGCCCAAACAAGTTTCTAAAAGGATGAGTTTGCAACTACTTTACTTTTGGAGAAAATTCAAAACATTCATTATTCAATAGGGCCCAAACTATCAAAAACCAGCGGTTTCAATGAACACACATTTCTTGGTAGAATCATGCAGGACTGAAATTTTTGATGTTTTTCTACTCCTCTCATGAGCCCAAACAAGTCTCTAAAAGCATGAGTTTGCAACTACTTTACTTTTGGAGAAAATTCAAAACATTCATTATTCAATAGAGCCCAATAGCAAAAATCAGGTTTTGAATGAAGATTCACATTTCTTGGTAGAATCATGCAGGATTGAAATTTTTGATGGTTTTTTACTCCTCTCAACAGCCCAAACATGTTTCTAAAAGGATGAGTTTGCAACTACTTTACTTTTGGAGAAAATTCAAAACATTCATTATTCAATAGGGCCCAAACTATCAAAAACCAGCGGTTTCAATGAACACACATTTCTTGGTAGAATCATGCAGGACTGAAATTTTTGATGTTTTTCTACTCCTCTCATGAGCCCAAACAAGTCTCTAAAAGCATGAGTTTGCAACTACTTTACTTTTGGAGAAAATTCAAAACATTCATTATTCAATAGAGCCCAATAGCAAAAATCAGGTTTTGAATGAAGAATCACATTTCTTGGTAGAATCATGCAGGATTGAAATTTTTGATGGTTTTTTACTCCTCTCAACAGCCCAAACAAGTTTCTAAAAGGATGAGTTTGCAACTACTTTACTTTTGGAGAAAATTCAAAACATTCATTATTCAATAGGGCCCAAACTATCAAAAACCAGCGGTTTGAATGAACACACATTTCTTGGTAGAATCATGCAGGACTGAAATTTTTGATGTTTTTCTACTCCTCTCATGAGCCCAAACAAGTCTCTAAAAGCATGAGTTTGCAACTACTTTACTTTTGGAGAAAATTCAAAACATTCATTATTCAATAGAGCCCAATACCAAAAATCAGGTTTTGAATGAAGAATCACATTTCTTGGTAGAATCATGCAGGATTGAAATTTTTGATGGTTTTTTACTCCTCTCAACAGCCCAAACAAGTTTCTAAAAGGATGAGTTTGCAACTACTTTACTTTTGGAGAAAATTCAAAACATTCATTATTCAATAGGGCCCAAACTATCAAAATCCAGCGGTTTCAATGAACACACATTTCTTGGTAGAATCGTGCAGGACTGAAATTTTTGATGTTTTTCTACTCCTCTCATGAGCCCAAACAAGTCTCTAAAAGCATGAGTTTGCAACTACTTTACTTTTGGAGAAAATTCAAAACATTCATTATTCAATAGAGCCCAATAGCAAAAATCAGGTTTTGAATGAAGAATCACATTTCTTGGTAAAATCATGCAGGATTGAAATTTTTGATGGTTTTTTACTCCTCTCAACAGCCCAAACAAGTTTCTAAAAGGATGAGTTTGCAACTACTTTACTTTTGGAGAAAATTCAAAACATTCATTATTCAATAGGGCCCAAACTATCAAAAACCAGCGGTTTCAATGAACACACATTTCTTGGTAGAATCATGCAGGACTGAAATTTTTGATGTTTTTCTACTCCTCTCATGAGCCCAAACAAGTCTCTAAAAGCATGAGTTTGCAACTACTTTACTTTTGGAGAAAATTCAAAACATTCACTTTTCACTAGAGTCCAATAGCAAAAATCAGGTTTTGAATGAAGAATCACATTTCTTGGTAGAATCATGCTGCATTGAAATTCTTGATGTTTTTTTACTCCTCTCAAAAGCCCAAACAAGTTTCTAAAAGGATGAGTTTGCAACTACTTTACTTTTGGAGAAAATTCAAAACATTCATTATTCAATAGGGCCCAAACTATCAAAAACCAGCGGTTTCAATGAACACACATTTCTTGGTAGAATCATGCAGGACTGAAATTTTTGATGTTTTTCTACTCCTCTCATGAGCCCAAACAAGTCTCTAAAAGCATGAGTTTGCAACTACTTTACTTTTGGAGAAAATTCAAAACATTCATTATTCAATAGAGCCCAATAGCAAAAATCAGGTTTTGAATGAAGATTCACATTTCTTGGTAGAATCATGCAGGATTGAAATTTTTGATGGTTTTTTACTCCTCTCAACAGCCCAAACATGTTTCTAAAAGGATGAGTTTGCAACTACTTTACTTTTGGAGAAAATTCAAAACATTCATTATTCAATAGGGCCCAAACTATCAAAAACCAGCGGTTTCAATGAACACACATTTCTTGGTAGAATCATGCAGGACTGAAATTTTTGATGTTTTTCTACTCCTCTCATGAGCCCAAACAAGTCTCTAAAAGCATGAGTTTGCAACTACTTTACTTTTGGAGAAAATTCAAAACATTCATTATTCAATAGAGCCCAATAGCAAAAATCAGGTTTTGAATGAAGAATCACATTTCTTGGTAAAATCATGCAGGATTGAAATTTTTGATGGTTTTTTACTCCTCTCAACAGCCCAAACAAGTTTCTAAAAGGATGAGTTTGCAACTACTTTACTTTTGGAGAAAATTCAAAACATTCATTATTCAATAGGGCCCAAACTATCAAAAACCAGCGGTTTGAATGAACACACATTTCTTGGTAGAATCATGCAGGACTGAAATTTTTGATGTTTTTCTACTCCTCTCATGAGCCCAAACAAGTCTCTAAAAGCATGAGTTTGCAACTACTTTACTTTTGGAGAAAATTCAAAACATTCATTATTCAATAGAGCCCAATAGCAAAAATCAGGTTTTGAATGAAGAATCACATTTCTTGGTAGAATCATGCAGGATTTAAATTTTTGATGGTTTTTTACTCCTCTCAACAGCCCAAACAAGTTTCTAAAAGGATGAGTTTGCAACTACTTTCCTTTTGGAGAAAATTCAAAACATTCATTATTCAATAGGGCCCAAAATATCAAAAACCAGCGGTTTGAATGAACACACATTTCTTGGTAGAATCGTGCAGGACTGAAATTTTTGATTTTTTTCTACTCCTCTCATGAGCCCAAACAAGTCTCTAAAAGCATGAGTTTGCAACTACTTTACTTTTGGAGAAAATTCAAAACATTCATTATTCAATAGAGCCCAATAGCAAAAATCAGGTTTTGAATGAAGAATCACATTTCTTGGTAAAATCATGCAGGATTGAAATTTTTGATGGTTTTTTACTCCTCTCAACAGACCAAACAAGTTTCTAAAAGGATGAGTTTGCAACTACTTTACTTTTGGAGAAAATTCAAAACATTCATTATTCAATAGGGCCCAAACTATCAAAAACCAGCGGTTTCAATGAACACACATTTCTTGGTAGAATCATGCAGGACTGAAATTTTTGATGTTTTTCTACTCCTCTCATGAGCCCAAACAAGTCTCTAAAAGCATGAGTTTGCAACTACTTTACTTTTGGAGAAAATTCAAAACATTCACTATTCAATAGAGCCCAATAGCAAAAATCAGGTTTTGAATGAAGAATCACATTTCTTGGTAAAATCATGCAGGATTGAAATTTTTGATGGTTTTTTACTCCTCTCAACAGCCCAAACAAGTTTCTAAAAGGATGAGTTTGCAACTACTTTACTTTTGGAGAAAATTCAAAACATTCATTATTCAATAGGTCCCAAACTATCAAAATCCAGCGGTTTCAATGAACACACATTTCTTGGTAGAATCGTGCAGGACTGAAATTTTTTATGTTTTTCTACTCCTCTCATGAGCCCAAACAAGTCTCTAAAAGCATGAGTTTGCAACTACTTTACTTTTGGAGAAAATTCAAAACATTCATTATTCAATAGAGCCCAATAGCAAAAATCAGGTTTTGAATGAAGAATCACATTTCTTGGTAAAATCATGCAGGATTGAAATTTTTGATGGTTTTTTACTCCTCTCAACAGCCCAAACAAGTTTCTAAAAGGATGAGTTTGCAACTACTTTACTTTTGGAGAAAATTCAAAACATTCATTATTCAATAGGGCCCAAACTATCAAAAACCAGCGGTTTGAATGAACACACATTTCTTGGTAGAATCATGCAGGACTGAAATTTTTGATGTTTTTCTACTCCTCTCATGAGCCCAAACAAGTCTCTAAAAGCATGAGTTTGCAACTACTTTACTTTTGGAGAAAATTCAAAACATTCACTTTTCACTAGAGTCCAATAGCAAAAATCAGGTTTTGAATGAAGAATCACATTTCTTGGTAGAATCATGCTGCATTGAAATTCTTGATGGTTTTTTACTCCTCTCAAAAGCCCAAACAAGTTTCTAAAAGGATGAGTTTGCAACTACTTTACTTTTGGAGAAAATTCAAAACATTCATTATTCAATAGGGCCCAAACTATCAAAAACCAGCGGTTTCAATGAACACACATTTCTTGGTAGAATCATGCAGGACTGAAATTTTTGATGTTTTTCTACTCCTCTCATGAGCCCAAACAAGTCTCTAAAAGCATGAGTTTGCAACTACTTTACTTTTGGAGAAAATTCAAAACATTCATTATTCAATAGAGCCCAATAGCAAAAATCAGGTTTTGAATGAAGAATCACATTTCTTGGTAGAATCATGCAGGATTGAAATTTTTGATGGTTTTTTACTCCTCTCAACAGCCCAAACAAGTTTCTAAAAGGATGAGTTTGCAACTACTTTACTTTTGGAGAAAATTCAAAACATTCATTATTCAATAGGGCCCAAACTATCAAAAACCAGCGGTTTCAATGAACACACATTTCTTGGTAGAATCATGCAGGACTGAAATTTTTGATGTTTTTCTACTCCTCTCATGAGCCCAAACAAGTCTCTAAAAGGATGAGTTTGCAACTACTTTACTTTTGGAGAAAATTCAAAACATTCATTATTCAATAGAGCCCAATAGCAAAAACCAGCGTTTTGAATGAAGAATCACATTTCTTGGTAGAATCATGCAGGATTGAAATTTTTGATGGTTTTTTACTCCTCTCAACAGCCCAAACAAGTTTCTAAAAGGATGAGTTTGCAACTACTTTACTTTTGGAGAAAATTCAAAACATTCATTATTCAATAGGGCCCAAACTATCAAAAACCAGCGGTTTGAATGAACACACATTTCTTGGTAGAATCATGCAGGACTGAAATTTTTGATGTTTTTCTACTCCTCTCATGAGCCCAAACAAGTCTCTAAAAGCATGAGTTTGCAACTACTTTACTTTTGGAGAAAATTCAAAACATTCATTATTCAATAGAGCCCAATACCAAAAACCAGCGTTTTGAATGAAGAATCACATTTCTTGGTAGAATCATGCAGGATTGAAATTTTTGATGGTTTTTTACTCCTCTCAACAGCCCAAACAAGTTTCTAAAAGGATGAGTTTGCAACTACTTTACTTTTGGAGAAAATTCAAAACATTCATTATTCAATAGGGCCCAAACTATCAAAATCCAGCGGTTTCAATGAACACACATTTCTTGGTAGAATCGTGCAGGACTGAAATTTTTTATGTTTTTCTACTCCTCTCATGAGCCCAAACAAGTCTCTAAAAGCATGAGTTTGCAACTACTTTACTTTTGGAGAAAATTCAAAACATTCATTATTCAATAGAGCCCAATAGCAAAAATCAGGTTTTGAATGAAGAATCACATTTCTTGGTAAAATCATGCAGGATTGAAATTTTTGATGGTTTTTTACTCCTCTCAACAGCCCAAACAAGTTTCTAAAAGGATGAGTTTGCAACTACTTTACTTTTGGAGAAAATTCAAAACATTCATTATTCAATAGGGCCCAAACTATCAAAAACCAGCGGTTTGAATGAACACACATTTCTTGGTAGAATCATGCAGGACTGAAATTTTTGATGTTTTTCTACTCCTCTCATGAGCCCAAACAAGTCTCTAAAAGCATGAGTTTGCAACTACTTTACTTTTGGAGAAAATTCAAAACATTCACTTTTCACTAGAGTCCAATAGCAAAAATCAGGTTTTGAATGAAGAATCACATTTCTTGGTAGAATCATGCTGCATTGAAATTCTTGATGTTTTTTTACTCCTCTCAAAAGCCCAAACAAGTTTCTAAAAGGATGAGTTTGCAACTACTTTACTTTTGGAGAAAATTCAAAACATTCATTATTCAATAGGGCCCAAACTATCAAAAACCAGCGGTTTCAATGAACACATATTTCTTGGTAGAATCATGCAGGACTGAAATTTTTGATGTTTTTCTACTCCTCTCATGAGCCCAAACAAGTCTCTAAAAGCATGAGTTTGCAACTACTTTACTTTTGGAGAAAATTCAAAACATTCATTATTCAATAGAGCCCAATAGCAAAAATCAGGTTTTGAATGAAGATTCACATTTCTTGGTAGAATCATGCAGGATTGAAATTTTTGATGGTTTTTTACTCCTCTCAACAGCCCAAACATGTTTCTAAAAGGATGAGTTTGCAACTACTTTACTTTTGGAGAAAATTCAAAACATTCATTATTCAATAGGGCCCAAACTATCAAAAACCAGCGGTTTCAATGAACACACATTTCTTGGTAGAATCATGCAGGACTGAAATTTTTGATGTTTTTCTACTCCTCTCATGAGCCCAAACAAGTCTCTAAAAGCATGAGTTTGCAACTACTTTACTTTTGGAGAAAATTCAAAACATTCATTATTCAATAGAGCCCAATAGCAAAAATCAGGTTTTGAATGAAGAATCACATTTCTTGGTAGAATCATGCAGGATTGAAATTTTTGATGGTTTTTTACTCCTCTCAACAGCCCAAACAAGTTTCTAAAAGGATGAGTTTGCAACTACTTTCCTTTTGGAGAAAATTCAAAACATTCATTATTCAATAGGGCCCAAAATATCAAAAACCAGCGGTTTGAATGAACACACATTTCTTGGTAGAATCGTGCAGGACTGAAATTTTTGATTTTTTTCTACTCCTCTCATGAGCCCAAACAAGTCTCTAAAAGGATGAGTTTGCAACTACTTTACTTTTGGAGAAAATTCAAAACATTCATTATTCAATAGAGCCCAATAGCAAAAATCAGGTTTTGAATGAAGAATCACATTTCTTGGTAAAATCATGCAGGATTGAAATTTTTGATGGTTTTTTACTCCTCTCAACAGACCAAACAAGTTTCTAAAAGGATGAGTTTGCAACTACTTTACTTTTGGAGAAAATTCAAAACATTCATTATTCAATAGGGCCCAAACTATCAAAAACCAGCGGTTTGAATGAACACACATTTCTTGGTAGAATCATGCAGGACTGAAATTTTTGATGTTTTTCTACTCCTCTCATGAGCCCAAACAAGTCTCTAAAAGCATGAGTTTGCAACTACTTTACTTTTGGAGAAAATTCAAAACATTCATTATTCAATAGAGCCCAATAGCAAAAATCAGGTTTTGAATGAAGAATCACATTTCTTGGTAGAATCATGCAGGATTTAAATTTTTGATGGTTTTTTACTCCTCTCAACAGCCCAAACAAGTTTCTAAAAGGATGAGTTTGCAACTACTTTCCTTTTGGAGAAAATTCAAAACATTCATTATTCAATAGGGCCCAAAATATCAAAAACCAGCGGTTTGAATGAACACACATTTCTTGGTAGAATCGTGCAGGACTGAAATTTTTGATTTTTTTCTACTCCTCTCATGAGCCCAAACAAGTCTCTAAAAGCATGAGTTTGCAACTACTTTACTTTTGGAGAAAATTCAAAACATTCATTATTCAATAGAGCCCAATAGCAAAAATCAGGTTTTGAATGAAGAATCACATTTCTTGGTAAAATCATGCAGGATTGAAATTTTTGATGGTTTTTTACTCCTCTCAACAGACCAAACAAGTTTCTAAAAGGATGAGTTTGCAACTACTTTACTTTTGGAGAAAATTCAAAACATTCATTATTCAATAGGGCCCAAACTATCAAAAACCAGCGGTTTCAATGAACACACATTTCTTGGTAGAATCATGCAGGACTGAAATTTTTGATGTTTTTCTACTCCTCTCATGAGCCCAAACAAGTCTCTAAAAGCATGAGTTTGCAACTACTTTACTTTTGGAGAAAATTCAAAACATTCACTATTCAATAGAGCCCAATAGCAAAAATCAGGTTTTGAATGAAGAATCACATTTCTTGGTAAAATCATGCAGGATTGAAATTTTTGATGGTTTTTTACTCCTCTCAACAGCCCAAACAAGTTTCTAAAAGGATGAGTTTGCAACTACTTTACTTTTGGAGAAAATTCAAAACATTCATTATTCAATAGGTCCCAAACTATCAAAATCCAGCGGTTTCAATGAACACACATTTCTTGGTAGAATCGTGCAGGACTGAAATTTTTTATGTTTTTCTACTCCTCTCATGAGCCCAAACAAGTCTCTAAAAGCATGAGTTTGCAACTACTTTACTTTTGGAGAAAATTCAAAACATTCATTATTCAATAGAGCCCAATAGCAAAAATCAGGTTTTGAATGAAGAATCACATTTCTTGGTAAAATCATGCAGGATTGAAATTTTTGATGGTTTTTTACTCCTCTCAACAGCCCAAACAAGTTTCTAAAAGGATGAGTTTGCAACTACTTTACTTTTGGAGAAAATTCAAAACATTCATTATTCAATAGGGCCCAAACTATCAAAAACCAGCGGTTTGAATGAACACACATTTCTTGGTAGAATCATGCAGGACTGAAATTTTTGATGTTTTTCTACTCCTCTCATGAGCCCAAACAAGTCTCTAAAAGCATGAGTTTGCAACTACTTTACTTTTGGAGAAAATTCAAAACATTCACTTTTCACTAGAGTCCAATAGCAAAAATCAGGTTTTGAATGAAGAATCACATTTCTTGGTAGAATCATGCTGCATTGAAATTCTTGATGGTTTTTTACTCCTCTCAAAAGCCCAAACAAGTTTCTAAAAGGATGAGTTTGCAACTACTTTACTTTTGGAGAAAATTCAAAACATTCATTATTCAATAGGGCCCAAACTATCAAAAACCAGCGGTTTCAATGAACACACATTTCTTGGTAGAATCATGCAGGACTGAAATTTTTGATGTTTTTCTACTCCTCTCATGAGCCCAAACAAGTCTCTAAAAGCATGAGTTTGCAACTACTTTACTTTTGGAGAAAATTCAAAACATTCATTATTCAATAGAGCCCAATAGCAAAAATCAGGTTTTGAATGAAGATTCACATTTCTTGGTAGAATCATGCAGGATTGAAATTTTTGATGGTTTTTTACTCCTCTCAACAGCCCAAACATGTTTCTAAAAGGATGAGTTTGCAACTACTTTACTTTTGGAGAAAATTCAAAACATTCATTATTCAATAGGGCCCAAACTATCAAAAACCAGCGGTTTCAATGAACACACATTTCTTGGTAGAATCATGCAGGACTGAAATTTTTGATGTTTTTCTACTCCTCTCATGAGCCCAAACAAGTCTCTAAAAGGATGAGTTTGCAACTACTTTACTTTAGGAGAAAATTCAAAACATTCATTATTCAAAAGAGCCCAATAGCAAAAACCAGCGTTTTGAATGAAGAATCACATTTCTTGGTAGAATCATGCAGGATTGAAATTTTTGATGGTTTTTTATTCCTCTCAACAGCCCAAACAAGTTTCTAAAAGGATGAGTTTGCAACTACTTTACTTTTGGAGAAAATTCAAAACATTCATTATTCAATAGGGCCCAAACTATCAAAAACCAGCGGTTTGAATGAACACACATTTCTTGGTAGAATCATGCAGGACTGAAATTTTTGATGTTTTTCTACTCCTCTCATGAGCCCAAACAAGTCTCTAAAAGCATGAGTTTGCAACTACTTTACTTTTGGAGAAAATTCAAAACATTCATTATTCAATAGAGCCCAATACCAAAAACCAGCGTTTTGAATGAAGAATCACATTTCTTGGTAGAATCATGCAGGATTGAAATTTTTGATGGTTTTTTACTCCTCTCAACAGCCCAAACAAGTTTCTAAAAGGATGAGTTTGCAACTACTTTACTTTTGGAGAAAATTCAAAACATTCATTATTCAATAGGGCCCAAACTATCAAAATCCAGCGGTTTCAATGAACACACATTTCTTGGTAGAATCGTGCAGGACTGAAATTTTTTATGTTTTTCTACTCCTCTCATGAGCCCAAACAAGTCTCTAAAAGCATGAGTTTGCAACTACTTTACTTTTGGAGAAAATTCAAAACATTCATTATTCAATAGAGCCCAATAGCAAAAATCAGGTTTTGAATGAAGAATCACATTTCTTGGTAAAATCATGCAGGATTGAAATTTTTGATGGTTTTTTACTCCTCTCAACAGCCCAAACAAGTTTCTAAAAGGATGAGTTTGCAACTACTTTACTTTTGGAGAAAATTCAAAACATTCATTATTCAATAGGGCCCAAACTATCAAAAACCAGCGGTTTGAATGAACACACATTTCTTGGTAGAATCATGCAGGACTGAAATTTTTGATGTTTTTCTACTCCTCTCATGAGCCCAAACAAGTCTCTAAAAGCATGAGTTTGCAACTACTTTACTTTTGGAGAAAATTCAAAACATTCACTTTTCACTAGAGTCCAATAGCAAAAATCAGGTTTTGAATGAAGAATCACATTTCTTGGTAGAATCATGCTGCATTGAAATTCTTGATGTTTTTTTACTCCTCTCAAAAGCCCAAACAAGTTTCTAAAAGGATGAGTTTGCAACTACTTTACTTTTGGAGAAAATTCAAAACATTCATTATTCAATAGGGCCCAAACTATCAAAAACCAGCGGTTTCAATGAACACATATTTCTTGGTAGAATCATGCAGGACTGAAATTTTTGATGTTTTTCTACTCCTCTCATGAGCCCAAACAAGTCTCTAAAAGCATGAGTTTGCAACTACTTTACTTTTGGAGAAAATTCAAAACATTCATTATTCAATAGAGCCCAATAGCAAAAATCAGGTTTTGAATGAAGATTCACATTTCTTGGTAGAATCATGCAGGATTGAAATTTTTGATGGTTTTTTACTCCTCTCAACAGCCCAAACATGTTTCTAAAAGGATGAGTTTGCAACTACTTTACTTTTGGAGAAAATTCAAAACATTCATTATTCAATAGGGCCCAAACTATCAAAAACCAGCGGTTTCAATGAACACACATTTCTTGGTAGAATCATGCAGGACTGAAATTTTTGATGTTTTTCTACTCCTCTCATGAGCCCAAACAAGTCTCTAAAAGCATGAGTTTGCAACTACTTTACTTTTGGAGAAAATTCAAAACATTCATTATTCAATAGAGCCCAATAGCAAAAATCAGGTTTTGAATGAAGAATCACATTTCTTGGTAGAATCATGCAGGATTGAAATTTTTGATGGTTTTTTACTCCTCTCAACAGCCCAAACAAGTTTCTAAAAGGATGAGTTTGCAACTACTTTCCTTTTGGAGAAAATTCAAAACATTCATTATTCAATAGGGCCCAAAATATCAAAAACCAGCGGTTTGAATGAACACACATTTCTTGGTAGAATCGTGCAGGACTGAAATTTTTGATTTTTTTCTACTCCTCTCATGAGCCCAAACAAGTCTCTAAAAGGATGAGTTTGCAACTACTTTACTTTTGGAGAAAATTCAAAACATTCATTATTCAATAGAGCCCAATAGCAAAAATCAGGTTTTGAATGAAGAATCACATTTCTTGGTAAAATCATGCAGGATTGAAATTTTTGATGGTTTTTTACTCCTCTCAACAGACCAAACAAGTTTCTAAAAGGATGAGTTTGCAACTACTTTACTTTTGGAGAAAATTCAAAACATTCATTATTCAATAGGGCCCAAACTATCAAAAACCAGCGGTTTCAATGAACACACATTTCTTGGTAGAATCATGCAGGACTGAAATTTTTGATGTTTTTCTACTCCTCTCATGAGCCCAAACAAGTCTCTAAAAGCATGAGTTTGCAACTACTTTACTTTTGGAGAAAATTCAAAACATTCACTATTCAATAGAGCCCAATAGCAAAAATCAGGTTTTGAATGAAGAATCACATTTCTTGGTAAAATCATGCAGGATTGAAATTTTTGATGGTTTTTTACTCCTCTCAACAGCCCAAACAAGTTTCTAAAAGGATGAGTTTGCAACTACTTTACTTTTGGAGAAAATTCAAAACATTCATTATTCAATAGGGCCCAAACTATCAAAAACCAGCGGTTTCAATGAACACACATTTCTTGGTAGAATCATGCAGGACTGAAATTTTTGATGTTTTTCTACTCCTCTCATGAGCCCAAACAAGTCTCTAAAAGCATGAGTTTGCAACTACTTTACTTTTGGAGAAAATTCAAAACATTCATTATTCAATAGAGCCCAATAGCAAAAACCAGCGTTTTGAATGAAGAATCACATTTCTTGGTAGAATCATGCAGGATTGAAATTTTTGATGGTTTTTTACTCCTCTCAACAGCCCAAGCAAGTTTCTAAAAGGATGAGTTTGCAACTACTTTACTTTTGGAGAAAATTCAAAACATTCATTATTCAATAGGGCCCAAACTATCAAAAACCAGCGGTTTCAATGAACACACATTTCTTGGTAGAATCATGCAGGACTGAAATTTTTGATGTTTTTCTACTCCTCTCATGAGCCCAAACAAGTCTCTAAAAGCATGAGTTTGCAACTACTTTACTTTTGGAGAAAATTCAAAACATTCATTATTCAATAGAGCCCAATAGCAAAAATCAGGTTTTGAATGAAGAATCACATTTCTTGGTAGAATCATGCAGGATTGAAATTTTTGATGGTTTTTTCCTCCTCTCTACAGCCCAAACAAGTTTCTAAAAGGATGAGTTTGCAACTGCTTTACTTTTGGAGAAAATTCAAAACATTCATTATTCAATAGGGCCCAAACTATCAAAAACCAGCGGTTTGAATGAACACACATTTCTTGGTAGAATCATGCAGGACTGAAATTTTTGATGTTTTTCTACTCCTCTCATGAGCCCAAACAAGTCTTTAAAAGCATGAGTTTGCAACTACTTTACTTTTGGAGAAAATTCAAAACATTCATTATTCAATAGAGCCCAATAGCAAAAATCAGGTTTTGAATGAAGAATCACATTTCTTGGTAGAATCATGCAGGATTGAAATTTTTGATGGTTTTTTACTCCTCTCAACAGCCCAAACAAGTTTCTAAAAGGATGAGTTTGCAACTACTTTACTTTTGGAGAAAATTCAAAACATTCATTATTCAATAGGGCCCAAACTATCAAAAACCAGCGGTTTCAATGAACACACATTTCTTGGTAGAATCATGCAGGACTGAAATTTTTGATGTTTTTCTACTCCTCTCATGAGCCCATACAAGTCTCTAAAAGCATGAGTTTGCAACTACTTTACTTTTGGAGAAAATTCAAAACATTCATTATTCAATAGAGCCCAATAGCAAAAATCAGGTTTTGAATGAAGAATCACATTTCTTGGTAGAATCATGCAGGATTGAAATTTTTGATGGTTTTTTACTCCTCTCAACAGCCCAAACAAGTTTCTAAAAGGATGAGTTTGCAACTACTTTACTTTTGGAGAAAATTCAAAACATTCATTATTCAATAGGGCCCAAACTATCAAAAACCAGCGGTTTCAATGAACACACATTTCTTGGTAGAATCATGCAGGACTGAAATTTTTGATGTTTTTCTACTCCTCTCATGAGCCCAAACAAGTCTCTAAAAGCATGAGTTTGCAACTACTTTACTTTTGGAGAAAATTCAAAACATTCATTATTCAATAGAGCCCAATAGCAAAAATCAGGTTTTGAATGAAGAATCACATTTCTTGGTAAAATCATGCAGGATTGAAATTTTTGATGGTTTTTTACTCCTCTCAACAGCCCAAACAAGTTTCTAAAAGGATGAGTTTGCAACTACTTTACTTTTGGAGAAAATTCAAAGCATTCATTATTCAATAGGGCCCAAACTATCAAAAACCAGCGGTTTCAATGAACACACATTTCTTGGTAGAATCATGCAGGACTGAAATTTTTGATGTTTTTCTACTCCTCTCATGAGCCCAAACAAGTCTCTAAAAGCATGAGTTTGCAACTACTTTACTTTTGGAGAAAATTCAAAACATTCATTATTCAATAGGGCCCAAACTATCAAAAACCAGCGGTTTCAATGAACACACATTTCTTGGTAGAATCGTGCAGGACTGAAATTTTTGATGTTTTTCTACTCCTCTCATGAGCCCAAACAAGTCTCTAAAAGCATGAGTTTGCAACTACTTTACTTTTGGAGAAAATTCAAAACATTCATTATTCAATAGCGCCCAATAGCAAAAATCAGGTTTTGAATGAAGAATCACATTTCTTGGTAGAATCATGCAGGATTGAAATTTTTGATGGTTTTTTACTCCTCTCAACAGCCCAAACAAGTTTCTAAAAGGATGAGTTTGCAACTACTTTACTTTTAGAGAAAATTCAAAACATTCATTATTCAATAGGGCCCAAACTATCAAAAACCAGCGGTTTCAATGAACACACATTTCTTGGTAGAATCATGCAGGACTGAAATTTTTGATGTTTTTCTACTCCTCTCATGAGCCCAAACAAGTCTCTAAAAGCATGAGTTTGCAACTACTTTACTTTTGGAGAAAATTCAAAACATTCATTATTCAATAGAGCCCAATAGCAAAAATCAGGTTTTGAATGAAGAATCACATTTCTTGGTAGAATCATGCAGGATTGAAATTTTTGATGGTTTTTTACTCCTCTCAACAGCCCAAACAAGTTTCTAAAAGGATGAGTTTGCAACTACTTTACTTTTGGAGAAAATTCAAAACATTCATTATTCAATAGGGCCCAAAATATCAAAAACCAGCGGTTTGAATGAACACACATTTCTTGGTAGAATCGTGCAGGACTGAAATTTTTGATGTTTTTCTACTCCTCTCATGAGCCCAAACAAGTCTCTAAAAGGATGAGTTTGCAACTACTTTACTTTTGGAGAAAATTCAAAACATTCATTATTCAATAGAGTCCAATAGCAAAAACCAGCGTTTTGAATGAAGAATCACATTTTTTGGTAGAATCATGCAGGATTGAAATTTTTGATGGTTTTTTACTCCTCTCAACAGCCCAAACAAGTTTCTAAAAGGATGAGTTTGCAACTACTTTACTTTTGGAGAAAATTCAAAACATTCATTATTCAATAGGGCCCAAACTATCAAAAACCAGCGGTTTCAATGAACACACATTTCTTGGTAGAATCGTGCAGGACTGAAATTTTTGATGTTTTTCTACTCCTCTCATGAGCCCAAACAAGTCTCTAAAAGCATGAGTTTGCAACTACTTTACTTTTGGAGAAAATTCAAAACATTCATTATTCAATAGCGCCCAATAGCAAAAATCAGGTTTTGAATGAAGAATCACATTTCTTGGTAGAATCATGCAGGAATGAAATTTTTGATGGTTTTTTACTCCTCTCAACAGCCCAAACAAGTTTCTAAAAGGATGAGTTTGCAACTACTTTACTTTTGGAGAAAATTCAAAACATTCATTATTCAATAGGGCCCAAACTATCAAAAACCAGCGGTTTCAATGAACACACATTTCTTGGTAGAATCATGCAGGACTGAAATTTTTGATGTTTTTCTACTCCTCTCATGAGCCCAAACAAGTCTCTAAAAGCATGAGTTTGCAACTACTTTACTTTTGGAGAAAATTCAAAACATTCATTATTCAATAGAGCCCAATAGCAAAAATCAGGTTTTGAATGAAGAATCACATTTCTTGGTAGAATCATGCAGGATTGAAATTTTTGATGGTTTTTTACTCCTCTCAACAGCCCAAACAAGTTTCTAAAAGGATGAGTTTGCAACTACTTTACTTTTGGAGAAAATTCAAAACATTCATTATTCAATAGGGCCCAAACTATCAAAAACCAACGGTTTGAATGAACACACATTTCTTGGTAGAATCATGCAGGACTGAAATTTTTGATGTTTTTCTACTCCTCTCATGAGCCCAAACAAGTCTCTAAAAGCATGAGTTTGCAACTACTTTTCTTTTGGAGAAAATTCAAAACATTCATTATTCAATAGAGCCCAATAGCAAAAATCAGGTTTTGAATGAAGAATCACATTTCTTGGTAGAATCATGCAGGATTGAAATTTTTGATGGTTTTTTACTCCTCTCAACAGCCCAAACAAGTTTCTAAAAGGATGAGTTTGCAACTACTTTACTTTTGGAGAAAATTCAAAACATTCATTATTCAATAGGGCCCAAACTATCAAAAACCAGCGGTTTCAATGAACACACATTTCTTGGTAGAATCATGCAGGACTGAAATTTTTGATGTTTTTCTACTCCTCTCATGAGCCCAAACAAGTCTCTAAAAGCATGAGTTTGCAACTACTTTACTTTTGGAGAAAATTCAAAACATTCATTATTCAATAGAGCCCAATAGCAAAAATCAGGTTTTGAATGAAGAATCACATTTCTTGGTAGAATCATGCAGGATTGAAATTTTTGATGGTTTTTTACTCCTCTCAACAGCCCAAACAAGTTTCTAAAAGGATGAGTTTGCAACTGCTTTACTTTTGGAGAAAATTCAAAACATTCATTATTCAATAGGGCCCAAACTATCAAAAACCAGCGGTTTGAATGAACACACATTTCTTGGTAGAATCATGCAGGACTGAAATTTTTGATGTTTATCTACTCCTCTCATGAGCCCAAACAAGTCTCTAAAAGGATGAGTTTGCAACTACTTTACTTTTGGAGAAAATTCAAAACATTCATTATTCATTAGAGCCCAATAGCAAAAACCAGCGTTTTGAATGAAGAATCACATTTCTTGGTAGAATCATGCAGGATTGAAATTTTTGATGGTTTTTTACTCCTCTCAACAGCCCAAACAAGTTTCTAAAAGGATGAGTTTGCAACTACTTTACTTTTGGAGAAAATTCAAAACATTCATTATTCAATAGGGCCCAAACTATCAAAAACCAGCGGTTTGAATGAACACACATTTCTTGGTAGAATCATGCAGGACTGAAATTTTTGATGTTTTTCTACTCCTCTCATGAGCCCAAACAAGTCTCTAAAAGCATGAGTTTGCAACTACTTTACTTTTGGAGAAAATTCAAAACATTCACTTTTCACTAGAGTCCAATAGCAAAAATCAGGTTTTGAATGAAGAATCACATTTCTTGGTAGAATCATGCTGCATTGAAATTCTTGATGGTTTTTTACTCCTCTCAAAAGCCCAAACAAGTTTCTAAAAGGATGAGTTTGCAACTACTTTACTTTTGGAGAAAATTCAAAACATTCATTATTCAATAGGGCCCAAACTATCAAAAACCAGCGGTTTCAATGAACACACATTTCTTGGTAGAATCATGCAGGACTGAAATTTTTGATGTTTTTCTACTCCTCTCATGAGCCCAAACAAGTCTCTAAAAGCATGAGTTTGCAACTACTTTACTTTTGGAGAAAATTCAAAACATTCATTATTCAATAGAGCCCAATAGCAAAAATCAGGTTTTGAATAAAGATTCACATTTCTTGGTAGAATCATGCAGGATTGAAATTTTTGATGGTTTTTTACTCCTCTCAACAGCCCAAACATGTTTCTAAAAGGATGAGTTTGCAACTACTTTACTTTTGGAGAAAATTCAAAACATTCATTATTCAATAGGGCCCAAACTATCAAAAACCAGCGGTTTCAATGAACACACATTTCTTGGTAGAATCATGCAGGACTGAAATTTTTGATGTTTTTCTACTCCTCTCATGAGCCCAAACAAGTCTCTAAAAGCATGAGTTTGCAACTACTTTACTTTTGGAGAAAATTCAAAACATTCATTATTCAATAGAGCCCAATAGCAAAAATCAGGTTTTGAATGAAGAATCACATTTCTTGGTAAAATCATGCAGGATTGAAATTTTTGATGGTTTTTTACTCCTCTCAACAGCCCAAACAAGTTTCTGAAAGGATGAGTTTGCAACTACTTTACTTTTGGAGAAAATTCAAAACATTCATTATTCAATAGGGCCCAAACTATCAAAAACCAGAGGTTTCAATGAACACACATTTCTTGGTAGAATCATGCAGGACTGAAATTTTTGATGTTTTTCTACTCCGCTCATGAGCCCAAACAAGTCTCTAAAAGCATGAGTTTGCAACTACTTTACTTTTGGAGAAAATTTAAAACATTCATTATTCAATAGAGCCCAATAGCAAAAATCAGGTTTTGAATGAAGAATCACATTTCTTGGTAAAATCATGCAGGATTGAAATTTTTGATGGTTTTTTACTCCTCTCAACAGCCCAAACAAGTTTCTAAAAGGATGAGTTTGCAACTACTTTACTTTTGGAGAAAATTCAAAACATTCATTATTCAATAGGGCCCAAACTATCAAAAACCAGCGGTTTGAATGAACACACATTTCTTGGTAGAATCATGCAGGACTGAAATTTTTGATGTTTTTCTACTCCTCTCATGAGCCCAAACAAGTCTCTAAAAGCATGAGTTTGCAACTACTTTACTTTTGGAGAAAATTCAAAACATTCATTATTCAATAGAGCCCAATAGCAAAAATCAGGTTTTGAATGAAGAATCACATTTCTTGGTAGAATCATGCAGGATTTAAATTTTTGATGGTTTTTTACTCCTCTCAACAGCCCAAACAAGTTTCTAAAAGGATGAGTTTGCAACTACTTTCCTTTTGGAGAAAATACAAAACATTCATTATTCAATAGGGCCCAAAATATCAAAAACCAGCGGTTTGAATGAACACACATTTCTTGGTAGAATCGTGCAGGACTGAAATTTTTGATTTTTTTCTACTCCTCTCATGAGCCCAAACAAGTCTCTAAAAGGATGAGTTTGCAACTACTTTACTTTTGGAGAAAATTCAAAACATTCATTATTCAATAGAGCCCAATAGCAAAAACCAGCGTTTTGAATGAAGAATCACATTTCTTGGTAGAATCATGCAGGATTGAAATTTTTGATGGTTTTTAACTCCTCTCAACAGCCCAAACAAGTTTCTAAAAGGATGAGTTTGCAACTACTTTACTTTTGGAGAAAATTCAAAACATTCATTATTCAATAGGGCCCAAACTATCAAAAACCAGCGGTTTCAATGAACACACATTTCTTGGTAGAATCATGCAGGACTGAAATTTTTGATGTTTTTCTACTCCGCTCATGAGCCCAAACAAGTCTCTAAAAGCATGAGTTTGCAACTACTTTACTTTTGGAGAAAATTTAAAACATTCATTATTCAATAGAGCCCAATAGCAAAAATCAGGTTTTGAATGAAGAATCACATTTCTTGGTAAAATCATGCAGGATTGAAATTTTTGATGGTTTTTTACTCCTCTCAACAGCCCAAACAAGTTTCTAAAAGGATGAGTTTGCAACTACTTTACTTTTGGAGAAAATTCAAAACATTCATTATTCAATAGGGCCCAAACTATCAAAAACCAGCGGTTTCAATGAACACACATTTCTTGGTAGAATCATGCAGGACTGAAATTTTTGATGTTTTTCTACTCCTCTCATGAGCCCAAACAAGTCTCTAAAAGCATAAGTTTGCAACTACTTTACTTTTGGAGAAAATTCAAAACATTCATTATTCAATAGAGCCCAATAGCAAAAATCAGGTTTTGAATGAAGAATCACATTTCTTGGTAGAATCATGCAGGATTGAAATTTTTGATGGTTTTTTACTCCTCTCAACAGCCCAAACAAGTTTCTAAAAGGATGAGTTTGCAACTACTTTACTTTTGGAGAAAATTCAAAACATTCATTATTCAATAGGGCCCAAAATATCAAAAACCAGCGGTTTGAATGAACACACATTTCTTGGTAGAATCATGCAGGACTGAAATTTTTGATGTTTTTCTACTCCTCTCATGAGCCCAAACAAGTCTCTAAAAGGATGAGTTTGCAACTACTTTACTTTAGGAGAAAATTCAAAACATTCATTATTCAAAAGAGCCCAATAGCAAAAACCAGCGTTTTGAATGAAGAATCACATTTCTTGGTAGAATCATGCAGGATTGAAATTTTTGATGGTTTTTTATTCCTCTCAACAGCCCAAACAAGTTTCTAAAAGGATGAGTTTGCAACTACTTTACTTTTGGAGAAAATTCAAAACATTCATTATTCAATAGGGCCCAAACTATCAAAAACCAGCGGTTTGAATGAACACACATTTCTTGGTAGAATCATGCAGGACTGAAATTTTTGATGTTTTTCTACTCCTCTCATGAGCCCAAACAAGTCTCTAAAAGCATGAGTTTGCAACTACTTTACTTTTGGAGAAAATTCAAAACATTCATTATTCAATAGAGCCCAATAGCAAAAACCAGCGTTTTGAATGAAGAATCACATTTCTTGGTAGAATCATGCAGGATTGAAATTTTTGATGGTTTTTTACTCCTCTCAACAGCCCAAACAAGTTTCTAAAAGGATGAGTTTGCAACTACTTTACTTTTGGAGAAAATTCAAAACATTCATTATTCAATAGGGCCCAAACTATCAAAAACCAGCGGTTTCAATGAACACACATTTCTTGGTAGAATCATGCAGGACTGAAATTTTTGATGTTTTTCTACTCCTCTCATGAGCCCATACAAGTCTCTAAAAGCATGAGTTTGCAACTACTTTACTTTTGGAGAAAATTCAAAACATTCATTATTCAATAGAGCCCAATAGCAAAAATCAGGTTTTGAATGAAGAATCACATTTCTTGGTAGAATCATGCAGGATTGAAATTTTTGATGGTTTTTTACTCCTCTCAACAGCCCAAACAAGTTTCTAAAAGGATGAGTTTGCAACTACTTTACTTTTGGAGAAAATTCAAAACATTCATTATTCAATAGGGCCCAAACTATCAAAAACCAGCGGTTTCAATGAACACACATTTCTTGGTAGAATCATGCAGGACTGAAATTTTTGATGTTTTTCTACTCCTCTCATGAGCCCAAACAAGTCTCTAAAAGCATGAGTTTGCAACTACTTTACTTTTGGAGAAAATTCAAAACATTCATTATTCAATAGAGCCCAATAGCAAAAATCAGGTTTTGAATGAAGAATCACATTTCTTGGTAAAATCATGCAGGATTGAAATTTTTGATGGTTTTTTACTCCTCTCAACAGCCCAAACAAGTTTCTAAAGGGATGAGTTTGCAACTACTTTACTTTTGGAGAAAATTCAAAGCATTCATTATTCAATAGGGCCCAAACTATCAAAAACCAGCGGTTTCAATGAACACACATTTCTTGGTAGAATCATGCAGGACTGAAATTTTTGATGTTTTTCTACTCCTCTCATGAGCCCAAACAAGTCTCTAAAAGCATGAGTTTGCAACTACTTTACTTTTGGAGAAAATTCAAAACATTCATTATTCAATAGGGCCCAAACTATCAAAAACCAGCGGTTTCAATGAACACACATTTCTTGGTAGAATCGTGCAGGACTGAAATTTTTGATGTTTTTCTACTCCTCTCATGAGCCCAAACAAGTCTCTAAAAGGATGAGTTTGCAACTACTTTACTTTTGGAGAAAATTCAAAACATTCATTATTCAATAGAGTCCAATAGCAAAAACCAGCGTTTTGAATGAAGAATCACATTTTTTGGTAGAATCATGCAGGATTGAAATTTTTGATGGTTTTTTACTCCTCTCAACAGCCCAAACAAGTATCTAAAAGGATGAGTTTGCAACTACTTTACTTTTGGAGAAAATTCAAAACATTCATTATTCAATAGGGCCCAAACTATCAAAAACCAGCGGTTTCAATGAACACACATTTCTTGGTAGAATCATGCAGGACTGAAATTTTTGATGTTTTTCTACTCCTCTCATGAGCCCAAACAAGTCTCTAAAAGCATGAGTTTGCAACTACTTTACTTTTGGAGAAAATTCAAAACATTCATTATTCAATAGAGCCCAATATCAAAAATCAGGTTTTGAATGAAGAATCACATTTCTTGGTAGAATCATGCAGGATTGAAATTTTTGATGGTTTTTTACTCCTCTCAACAGCCCAAACAAGTTTCTAAAAGGATGAGTTTGCAACTACTTTACTTTTGGAGAAAATTCAAAACATTCATTATTCAATAGGGCCCAAACTATCAAAAACCAACGGTTTGAATGAACACACATTTCTTGGTAGAATCATGCAGGACTGAAATTTTTGATGTTTTTCTACTCCTCTCATGAGCCCAAACAAGTCTCTAAAAGCATGAGTTTGCAACTACTTTTCTTTTGGAGAAAATTCAAAACATTCATTATTCAATAGAGCCCAATAGCAAAAATCAGGTTTTGAATGAAGAATCACATTTCTTGGTAGAATCATGCAGGATTGAAATTTTTGATGGTTTTTTACTCCTCTCAACAGCCCAAACAAGTTTCTAAAAGGATGAGTTTGCAACTACTTTACTTTTGGAGAAAATTCAAAACATTCATTATTCAATAGGGCCCAAACTATCAAAAACCAGCGGTTTCAATGAACACACATTTCTTGGTAGAATCATGCAGGACTGAAATTTTTGATGTTTTTCTACTCCTCTCATGAGCCCAAACAAGTCTCTAAAAGCATGAGTTTGCAACTACTTTACTTTTGGAGAAAATTCAAAACATTCATTATTCAATAGAGCCCAATAGCAAAAACCAGCGTTTTGAATGAAGAATCACATTTCTTGGTAGAATCATGCAGGATTGAAATTTTTGATGGTTTTTTACTCCTCTCAACAGCCCAAACAAGTTTCTAAAAGGATGAGTTTGCAACTACTTTACTTTTGGAGAAAATTCAAAACATTCATTATTCAATAGGGCCCAAACTATCAAAAACCAGCAGTTTCAATGAACACACATTTCTTGGTAGAATCATGCAGGACTGAAATTTTTTATGTTTTTCTACTCCTCTCATGAGCCCAAACAAGTCTCTAAAAGCATGAGTTTGCAACTACTTTACTTTTGGAGAAAATTCAAAACATTCATTATTCAATAGAGCCCAATAGCAAAAATCAGGTTTTGAATGAAGAATCACATTTCTTGGTAAAATCATGCAGGATTGAAATTTTTGATGGTTTTTTACTCCTCTCAACAGCCCAAACAAGTTTCTAAAAGGATGAGTTTGCAACTACTTTACTTTTGGAGAAAATTCAAAACATTCATTATTCAATAGGGCCCAAACTATCAAAAACCAGCGGTTTGAATGAACACACATTTCTTGGTAGAATCATGCAGGACTGAAATTTTTGATGTTTTTCTACTCCTCTCATGAGCCCAAACAAGTCTCTAAAAGCATGAGTTTGCAACTACTTTACTTTTGGAGAAAATTCAAAACATTCACTTTTCACTAGAGTCCAATAGCAAAAATCAGGTTTTGAATGAAGAATCACATTTCTTGGTAGAATCATGCTGCATTGAAATTTTTGATGGTTTTTTACTCCTCTCAACAGCCCAAACATGTTTCTAAAAGGATGAGTTTGCAACTACTTTACTTTTGGAGAAAATTCAAAACATTCATTATTCAATAGGGCCCAAACTATCAAAAACCAGCGGTTTCAATGAACACACATTTCTTGGTAGAATCATGCAGGACTGAAATTTTTGATGTTTTTCTACTCCTCTCATGAGCCCAAACAAGTCTCTAAAAGCATGAGTTTGCAACTACTTTTCTTTTGGAGAAAATTCAAAACATTCATTATTCAATAGAGCCCAATAGCAAAAATCAGGTTTTGAATGAAGAATCACATTTCTTGGTAAAATCATGCAGGATTGAAATTTTTGATGGTTTTTTACTCCTCTCAACAGCCCAAACAAGTTTCTAAAAGGATGAGTTTGCAACTACTTTACTTTTGGAGAAAATTCAAAACATTCATTATTCAATAGGGCCCAAACTATCAAAAACCAGCGGTTTGAATGAACACACATTTCTTGGTAGAATCATGCAGGACTGAAATTTTTGATGTTTTTCTACTCCTCTCATGAGCCCAAACAAGTCTCTAAAAGCATGAGTTTGCAACTACTTTACTTTTGGAGAAAATTCAAAACATTCATTATTCAATAGAGCCCAATAGCAAAAATCAGGTTTTGAATGAAGAATCACATTTCTTGGTAGAATCATGCAGGATTTAAATTTTTGATGGTTTTTTACTCCTCTCAACAGCCCAAACAAGTTTCTAAAAGGATGAGTTTGCAACTACTTTCCTTTTGGAGAAAATACAAAACATTCATTATTCAATAGGGCCCAAAATATCAAAAACCAGCGGTTTGAATGAACACACATTTCTTGGTAGAATCGTGCAGGACTGAAATTTTTGATTTTTTTCTACTCCTCTCATGAGCCCAAACAAGTCTCTAAAAGGATGAGTTTGCAACTACTTTACTTTTGGAGAAAATTCAAAACATTCATTATTCAATAGAGCCCAATAGCAAAAACCAGCGTTTTGAATGAAGAATCACATTTCTTGGTAGAATCATGCAGGATTGAAATTTTTGATGGTTTTTAACTCCTCTCAACAGCCCAAACAAGTTTCTAAAAGGATGAGTTTGCAACTACTTTACTTTTGGAGAAAATTCAAAACATTCATTATTCAATAGGGCCCAAACTATCAAAAACCAGCGGTTTCAATGAACACACATTTCTTGGTAGAATCATGCAGGACTGAAATTTTTGATGTTTTTCTACTCCGCTCATGAGCCCAAACAAGTCTCTAAAAGCATGAGTTTGCAACTACTTTACTTTTGGAGAAAATTTAAAACATTCATTATTCAATAGAGCCCAATAGCAAAAATCAGGTTTTGAATGAAGAATCACATTTCTTGGTAAAATCATGCAGGATTGAAATTTTTGATGGTGTTTTACTCCTCTCAACAGCCCAAACAAGTTTCTAAAAGGATGAGTTTGCAACTACTTTACTTTTGGAGAAAATTCAAAACATTCATTATTCAATAGGGCCCAAACTATCAAAAACCAGCGGTTTCAATGAACACACATTTCTTGGTAGAATCATGCAGGACTGAAATTTTTGATGTTTTTCTACTCCTCTCATGAGCCCAAACAAGTCTCTAAAAGCATAAGTTTGCAACTACTTTACTTTTGGAGAAAATTCAAAACATTCATTATTCAATAGAGCCCAATAGCAAAAATCAGGTTTTGAATGAAGAATCACATTTCTTGGTAGAATCATGCAGGATTGAAATTTTTGATGGTTTTTTACTCCTCTCAACAGCCCAAACAAGTTTCTAAAAGAATGAGTTTGCAACTACTTTACTTTTGGAGAAAATTCAAAACATTCATTATTCAATAGGGCCCAAAATATCAAAAACCAGCGGTTTGAATGAACACACATTTCTTGGTAGAATCATGCAGGACTGAAATTTTTGATGTTTTTCTACTCCTCTCATGAGCCCAAACAAGTCTCTAAAAGGATGAGTTTGCAACTACTTTACTTTAGGAGAAAATTCAAAACATTCATTATTCAAAAGAGCCCAATAGCAAAAACCAGCGTTTTGAATGAAGAATCACATTTCTTGGTAGAATCATGCAGGATTGAAATTTTTGATGGTTTTTTATTCCTCTCAACAGCCCAAACAAGTTTCTAAAAGGATGAGTTTGCAACTACTTTACTTTTGGAGAAAATTCAAAACATTCATTATTCAATAGGGCCCAAACTATCAAAAACCAGCGGTTTGAATGAACACACATTTCTTGGTAGAATCATGCAGGACTGAAATTTTTGATGTTTTTCTACTCCTCTCATGAGCCCAAACAAGTCTCTAAAAGCATGAGTTTGCAACTACTTTACTTTTGGAGAAAATTCAAAACATTCATTATTCAATAGAGCCCAATAGCAAAAACCAGCGTTTTGAATGAAGAATCACATTTCTTGGTAGAATCATGCAGGATTGAAATTTTTGATGGTTTTTTACTCCTCTCAACAGCCCAAACAAGTTTCTAAAAGGATGAGTTTGCAACTACTTTACTTTTGGAGAAAATTCAAAACATTCATTATTCAATAGGGCCCAAACTATCAAAAACCAGCGGTTTCAATGAACACACATTTCTTGATAGAATCGTGCAGGACTGAAATTTTTTATGTTTTTCTACTCCTCTCATGAGCCCAAACAAGTCTCTAAAAGCATGAGTTTGCAACTACTTTACTTTTGGAGAAAATTCAAAACATTCATTATTCAATAGAGCCCAATAGCAAAAATCAGGTTTTGAATGAAGAATCACATTTCTTGGTAAAATCATGCAGGATTGAAATTTTTGATGGATTTTTACTCCTCTCAACAGCCCAAACAAGTTTCTAAAAGGATGAGTTTGCAACTACTTTACTTTTGGAGAAAATTCAAAACATTCATTATTCAATAGGGCCCAAACTATCAAAAACCAGCGGTTTGAATGAACACACATTTCTTGGTAGAATCATGCAGGACTGAAATTTTTGATGTTTTTCTACTCCTCTCATGAGCCCAAACAAGTCTCTAAAAGCATGAGTTTGCAACTACTTTACTTTTGGAGAAAATTCAAAACATTCACTTTTCACTAGAGTCCAATAGCAAAAATCAGGTTTTGAATGAAGAATCACATTTCTTGGTAGAATCATGCTGCATTGAAATTCTTGATGGTTTTTTACTCCTCTCAAAAGCCCAAACAAGTTTCTAAAAGGATGAGTTTGCAACTACTTTACTTTTGGAGAAAATTCAAAACATTCATTATTCAATAGGGCCCAAACTATCAAAAACCAGCGGTTTCAATGAACACACATTTCTTGGTAGAATCATGCAGGACTGAAATTTTTGATGTTTTTCTACTCCTCTCATGAGCCCAAACAAGTCTCTAAAAGCATGAGTTTGCAACTACTTTACTTTTGGAGAAAATTCAAAACATTCATTATTCAATAGAGCCCAATAGCAAAAATCAGGTTTTGAATGAAGATTCACATTTCTTGGTAGAATCATGCAGGATTGAAATTTTTGATGGTTTTTTACTCCTCTCAACAGCCCAAACATGTTTCTAAAAGGATGAGTTTGCAACTACTTTACTTTTGGAGAAAATTCAAAACATTCATTATTCAATAGGGCCCAAACTATCAAAAACCAGCGGTTTCAATGAACACACATTTCTTGGTAGAATCATGCAGGACTGAAATTTTTGATGTTTTTCTACTCCTCTCATGAGCCCAAACAAGTCTCTAAAAGCATGAGTTTGCAACTACTTTACTTTTGGAGAAAATTCAAAACATTCATTATTCAATAGAGCCCAATAGCAAAAATCAGGTTTTGAATGAAGAATCACATTTCTTGGTAAAATCATGCAGGATTGAAATTTTTGATGTTTTTTTACTCCTCTCAACAGCCCAAACAAGTTTCTAAAAGGATGAGTTTGCAACTACTTTACTTTTGGAGAAAATTCAAAACATTCATTATTCAATAGGGCCCAAACTATCAAAAACCAGCGGTTTGAATGAACACACATTTCTTGGTAGAATCATGCAGGACTGAAATTTTTGATGTTTTTCTACTCCTCTCATGAGCCCAAACAAGTCTCTAAAAGCATGAGTTTGCAACTACTTTACTTTTGGAGAAAATTCAAAACATTCATTATTCAATAGAGCCCAATAGCAAAAATCAGGTTTTGAATGAAGAATCACATTTCTTGGTAGAATCATGCAGGATTTAAATTTTTGATGGTTTTTTACTCCTCTCAACAGCCCAAACAAGTTTCTAAAAGGATGAGTTTGCAACTACTTTACTTTTGGAGAAAATTCAAAACATTCATTATTCAATAGAGCCCAATAGCAAAAACCAGCGTTTTGAATGAAGAATCACATTTCTTGGTAGAATCATGCAGGATTGAAATTTTTGATGGTTTTTAACTCCTCTCAACAGCCCAAACAAGTTTCTAAAAGGATGAGTTTGCAACTACTTTACTTTTGGAGAAAATTCAAAACATTCATTATTCAATAGGGCCCAAACTATCAAAAACCAGCGGTTTCAATGAACACACATTTCTTGGTAGAATCATGCAGGACTGAAATTTTTGATGTTTTTCTACTCCGCTCATGAGCCCAAACAAGACTCTAAAAGCATGAGTTTGCAACTACTTTACTTTTGGAGAAAATTTAAAACATTCATTATTCAATAGAGCCCAATAGCAAAAATCAGGTTTTGAATGAAGAATCACATTTCTTGGTAAAATCATGCAGGATTGAAATTTTTGATGGTTTTTTACTCCTCTCAACAGCCCAAACAAGTTTCTAAAAGGATGAGTTTGCAACTACTTTACTTTTGGAGAAAATTCAAAACATTCATTATTCAATAGGGCCCAAACTATCAAAAACCAGCGGTTTCAATGAACACACATTTCTTGGTAGAATCATGCAGGACTGAAATTTTTGATGTTTTTCTACTCCTCTCATGAGCCCAAACAAGTCTCTAAAAGCATAAGTTTGCAACTACTTTACTTTTGGAGAAAATTCAAAACATTCATTATTCAATAGAGCCCAATAGCAAAAATCAGGTTTTGAATGAAGAATCACATTTCTTGGTAGAATCATGCAGGATTGAAATTTTTGATGGTTTTTTACTCCTCTCAACAGCCCAAACAAGTTTCTAAAAGGATGAGTTTGCAACTACTTTACTTTTGGAGAAAATTCAAAACATTCATTATTCAATAGGGCCCAAAATATCAAAAACCAGCGGTTTGAATGAACACACATTTCTTGGTAGAATCATGCAGGACTGAAATTTTTGATGTTTTTCTACTCCTCTCATGAGCCCAAACAAGTCTCTAAAAGGATGAGTTTGCAACTACTTTACTTTAGGAGAAAATTCAAAACATTCATTATTCAATAGAGCCCAATAGCAAAAATCAGGTTTTGAATGAAGAATCACATTTCTTGGTGAATCATGCAGGATTGAAATTTTTGATGGTTTTTTACTCCTCTCAACAGCCCAAACAAGTTTCTAAAAGGATGAGTTTGCAACTACTTTACTTTTGGAGAAAATTCAAAACATTCATTATTCAATAGGGCCCAAAATATCAAAAACCAGCGGTTTGAATGAACACACATTTCTTGGTAGAATCGTGCAGGACTGAAATTTTTGATGTTTTTCTACTCCTCTCCTGAGCCCAAACAAGTCTCTAAAAGGATGAGTTTGCAACTACTTTACTTTTGGAGAAAATTCAAAACATTCATTATTCAATAGAGCCCAATAGCAAAAACCAGCGTTTTGAAAGAAGAATCACATTTCTTGGTAGAATCATGCAGGATTGAAATTTTTGATGGTTTTTTACTCCTCTCAACAGCCCAAACAAGTTTCTAAAAGGATGAGTTTGCAAATACTTTACTTTTGGAGAAAATTCAAAACATTCATTAATCAATAGGGCCCAAACTATCAAAAACCAGCGGTTTCAATGAACACACATTTCTTGGTAGAATCATGCAGGACTGAAATTTTTGATGTTTTTCTACTCCTTTCATGAGCCCAAACAAGTCTCTAAAAGCATGAGTTTGCAACTACTTTACTTTTGGAGAAAATTCAAAACATTCATTATTCAATAGAGCCCAATAGCAAAAATCAGGTTTTGAATGAAGAATCACATTTCTTGGTAGAATCATGCAGGATTGAAATTTTTGATGGTTTTGTACTCCTCTCAACAGCCCAAACAAGTTTCTAAAAGGATGAGTTTGCAACTACTTTACTTTTGGAGAAAATTCAAAACATTCATTATTCAATAGGGCCCAAAATATAAAAAACCAGCGGTTTGAATGAACACACATTTCTTGGTAGAATCGTGCAGGACTGAAATTTTTGATGTTTTTCTACTCCTCTCATGAGCCCAAACAAGTCTCTAAAAGGATGAGTTTGCAACTACTTTACTTTTGGAGAAAATTCAAAACATTCATTATTCAATAGAGCCCAATAGCAAAAACCAGCGTTTTGAATGAAGAATCACATTTCTTGGTAGAATCATGCAGGATTTAAATTTTTGATGGTTTTTTACTCCTCTCAACAGCCCAAACAAGTTTCTAAAAGGATGAGTTTGCAACTACTTTACTTTTGGAGAAAATTCAAAACATTCATTATTCAATAGGGCCCAAACTATCAAAAACCAGCGGTTTCAATGAACACACATTTCTTGGTAGAATCATGCAGGACTGAAATTTTTGATGTTTTTCTACTCCTCTCATGAGCCCAAACAAGTCTCTAAAAGCATGAGTTTGCAACTACTTTACTTTTGGAGAAAATTCAAAACATTCATTATTCAATAGAGCCCAATAGCAAAAATCAGGTTTTGAATGAAGAATCACATTTCTTGGTAGAATCATGCAGGATTGAAATTTTTGATGGTTTTTTACTCCTCTCAACATCCCAAACAAGTTTCTAAAAGGATGAGTTTGCAACTACTTTACTTTTGGAGAAAATTCAAAACATTCATTATTCAATAGGGCCCAAAATATCCAAAACCAGCGGTTTGAATGAACACACATTTCTTGGTAGAATCGTGCAGGACTGAAATTTTTGATGTTTTTCTACTCCTCTCATGAGCCCAAACAAGTCTCTAAAAGGATGAGTTTGCAACTACTTTACTTTTGGAGAAAATTCAAAACATTCATTATTCAATAGAGCCCAATAGCAAAAATCAGGTTTTGAATGAAGAATCACATTTCTTGGTAGAATCATGCAGGATTGAAATTTTTGATGGTTTTTTACTCCTCTCAACAGCCCAAACAAGTTTCTAAAAGGATGAGTTTGCAACTACTTTACTTTTGGAGAAAATTCAAAACATTCATTATTCAATAGGGCCCAAACTATCAAAAACCAGCGGTTTCAATGAACACACATCTCTTGGTAGAATCATGAAGGACTGAAATTTTTGATGTTTTTCTACTCCTCCCATGAGCCCAAACAAGTCTCTAAAAGCATGAGTTTGCAACTATTTTAATTTTGGAGAAAATTCAAAACATTCACTTTTCACTAGAGCCCAATAGCAAAAATCAGGTTTTGAATGAAGAATCACATTTCTTGGTAGAATCATGCTGCATTGAAATTTTTGATGGTTTTTTACTCCTCTCAACAGCCCAAACAAGTTTCTAAAAGGATGAGTTTGCAACTACTTTACTTTTGGAGAAAATTCAAAACATTCATTATTCAATAGGGCCCAAACTATAAAAAAACCAGCGGTTTCAATGAACACACATTTCTTGGTAGAATCATGCAGGACTGAAATTTTTGATGTTTTTCTACTCCTCTCATGAGCCCAAACAAGTCTCTAAAAGCATGAGTTTGCAACTACTTTACTTTTGGAAAAAATTCAAAACATTCATTATTCAATAGAGCCCAATAGCAAAAATCAGGTTTTGAATGAAGAATCACATTTCTTGGTAAAATCATGCAGGATTGAAATTTTTGATGGTTTTTTACTCCTCTCAACAGCCCAAACAAGTTTCTAAAAGGATGAGTTTGCAACTACTTTACTTTTGGAGAAAATTCAAAACATTCATTATTCAATAGGGCCCAAACTATCAAAAACCAGCGGTTTCAATGAACACACATTTCTTGGTAGAATCATGCAGGACTGAAATTTTTGATGTTTTTCTACTCCTCTCATGAGCCCAAACAAGTCTCTAAAAGCATGAGTTTGCAACTACTTTACTTTTGGAGAAAATTCAAAACATTCACTATTCAATAGAGCCCAATAGCAAAAATCAGGTTTTGAATGAAGAATCACATTTCTTGGTAAAATCATGCAGGATTGAAATTTTTGATGGTTTTTTACTCCTCTCAACAGCCCAAACAAGTTTCTAAAAGGATGAGTTTGCAACTACTTTACTTTTGGAGAAAATTCAAAACATTCATTATTCAATAGGGCCCAAACTATCAAAAACCAGCGGTTTCAATGAACACACATTTCTTGGTAGAATCATGCAGGACTGAAATTTTTGATGTTTTTCTACTCCTCTCATGAGCCCAAACAAGTCTCTAAAAGCATGAGTTTGCAACTACTTTACTTTTGGAGAAAATTCAAATCATTCATTATTCAATAGAGCCCAATAGCAAAAACCAGCGTTTTGAATGAAGAATCACATTTCTTGGTAGAATCATGCAGGATTGAAATTTTTGATGGTTTTTTACTCCTCTCAACAGCCCAAACAAGTTTCTAAAAGGATGAGTTTGCAACTACTTTACTTTTGGAGAAAATTCAAAACATTCATTATTCAATAGGGCCCAAACTATCAAAAACCAGTGGTTTCAATGAACACACATTTCTTGGTAGAATCATGCAGGACTGAAATTTTTGATGTTTTTCTACTCCTCTCATGAGCCCAAACAAGTCTCTAAAAGCATGAGTTTGCAACTACTTTACTTTTGGAGAAAATTCAAAACATTCATTATTCAATAGAGCCCAATAGCAAAAATCAGGTTTTGAATGAAGAATCACATTTCTTGGTAGAATCATGCAGGATTGAAATTTTTGATGGTTTTTTCCTCCTCTCTACAGCCCAAACAAGTTTCTAAAAGGATGAGTTTGCAACTGCTTTACTTTTGGAGAAAATTCAAAACATTCATTATTCAATAGGGCCCAAACTATCAAAAACCAGCGGTTTGAATGAACACACATTTCTTAGTAGAATCATGCAGGACTGAAATTTTTGATGTTTTTCTACTCCTCTCATGAGCCCAAACAAGTCTCTAAAAGCATGAGTTTGCAACTACTTTACTTTTGGAGAAAATTCAAAACATTCATTATTCAATAGAGCCCAATAGCAAAAATCAGGTTTTGAATGAAGAATCACATTTCTTGGTAGAATCATGCAGGATTGAAATTTTTGATGGTTTTTTACTCCTCTCAACAGCCCAAACAAGTTTCTAAAAGGATGAGTTTGCAACTACTTTACTTTTGGAGAAAATTCAAAACATTCATTATTCAATAGGGCCCAAACTATCAAAAACCAGCGGTTTCAATGAACACACATTTCTTGGTAGAATCATGCAGGACTGAAATTTTTGATGTTTTTCTACTCCTCTCATGAGCCCATACAAGTCTCTAAAAGCATGAGTTTGCAACTACTTTACTTTTGGAGAAAATTCAAAACATTCATTATTCAATAGAGCCCAATAGCAAAAATCAGGTTTTGAATGAAGAATCACATTTCTTGGTAGAATCATGCAGGATTGAAATTTTTGATGGTTTTTTACTCCTCTCAACAGCCCAAACAAGTTTCTAAAAGGATGAGTTTGCAACTACTTTACTTTTGGAGAAAATTCAAAGCATTCATTATTCAATAGGGCCCAAACTATCAAAAACCAGCGGTTTCAATGAACACACATTTCTTGGTAGAATCATGCAGGACTGAAATTTTTGATGTTTTTCTACTCCTCTCATGAGCCCAAACAAGTCTCTAAAAGCATGAGTTTGCAACTACTTTACTTTTGGAGAAAATTCAAAACATTCACTATTCAATAGAGCCCAATAGCAAAAATCAGGTTTTGAATGAAGAATCACATTTCTTGGTAAAATCATGCAGGATTGAAATTTTTGATGTTTTTTTACTCCTCTCAACAGCCCAGACAAGTTTCTAAAAGGTTGAGTTTGCAACTACTTTACTTTTGGAGAAAATTCAAAACATTCATTATTCAATAGGGCCCAAAATATCAAAAAACAGCGGTTTGAATGAACACACATTTCTTGGTAGAATCGTGCAGGACTGAAATTTTTGATGTTTTTCTACTCCTCTCATGAGCCCAAACAAGTCTCTAAAAGGATGAGTTTGCAACTACTTTACTTTTGGAGAAAATTCAAAACATTCATTATTCAATAGAGCCCAATAGCAAAAACCAGCGTTTTGAATGAAGAATCACATTTCTTGGTAGAATCATGCAGGATTGAAATTTTTGATGGTTTTTTACTCCTCTCAACAGCCCAAACAAGTTTCTAAAAGGATGAGTTTGCAACTACTTTACTTTTGGAGAAAATTCAAAACATTCATTATTCAATAGGGCCCAAACTATCAAAAACCAGCGGTTTCAATGAACACACATTTCTTGGTAGAATCATGCAGGACTGAAATTTTTGATGTTTTTCTACTCCTCTCATGAGCCCAAACAAGTCTCTAAAAGCATGAGTTTGCAACTACTTTACTTTTGGAGAAAATTCAAAACATTCATTATTCAATAGAGCCCAATAGCAAAAATCAGGTTTTGAATGAAGAATCACATTTCTTGGTAGAATCATGCAGGATTGAAATTTTTGATGGTTTTTTACTCCTCTCTACAGCCAAAACAAGTTTCTAAAAGGATGAGTTTGCAACTGCTTTACTTTTGGAGAAAATTCAAAACATTCATTATTCAATAGGGCCCAAACTATCAAAAACCAGCGGTTTGAATGAACACACATTTCTTGGTAGAATCATGCAGGACTGAAATTTTTGATGTTTTTCTACTCCTCTCATGAGCCCAAACAAGTCTCTAAAAGCATGAGTTTGCAACTACTTTACTTTTGGAGAAAATTCAAAACATTCATTATTCAATAGAGCCCAATAGCAAAAATCAGGTTTTGAATGAAGAATCACATTTCTTGGTAGAATCATGCAGGATTGAAATTTTTGATGGTTTTTTACTCCTCTCAACAGCCCAAACAAGTTTCTAAAAGGATGAGTTTGCAACTACTTTACTTTTGGAGAAAATTCAAAACATTCATTATTCAATAGGGCCCAAACTATCAAAAACCAGCGGTTTCAATGAACACACATTTCTTGGTAGAATCATGCAGGACTGAAATTTTTGATGTTTTTCTACTCCTCTCATGAGCCCAAACAAGTTTCTAAAAGCATGAGTTTGCAACTACTTTACTTTTGGAGAAAATTCAAAACATTCATTATTCAATAGAGCCCAATAGCAAAAATCAGGTTTTGAATGAAGAATCACATTTCTTGGTAAAATCATGCAGGATTGAAATTTTTGATGGTTTTTTACTCCTCTCAACAGCCCAAACAAGTTTCTAAAAGGATGAGTTTGCAACTACTTTACTTTTGGAGAAAATTCAAAACATTCATTATTCAATAGGGCCCAAACTATCAAAAACCAGCGGTTTCAATGAACACACATTTCTTGGTAGAATCATGCAGGACTGAAATTTTTGATGTTTTTCTACTCCTCTCATGAGCCCAAGCAAGTTTCTAAAAGCATGAGTTTGCAACTACTTTACTTTTGGAGAAAATTCAAAACATTCACTATTCAATAGAGCCCAATAGCAAAAATCAGGTTTTGAATGAAGAATCACATTTCTTGGTAAAATCATGCAGGATTGAAATTTTTGATGGTTTTTTACTCCTCTGAACAGCCCAAACAAGTTTCTAAAAGGATGAGTTTGCAACTAGTTTACTTTTGGAGAAAATTCAAAACATTCATTATTCAATAGGGCCCAAACTATCAAAAACCAGCGGTTTCAATGAACACACATTTCTTGGTAGAAACGTGCAGGACTGAAATTTTTGATGTTTTTCTACTCCTCTCATGAGCCCAAACAAGTCTCTAAAAGCATGAGTTTGCAACTACTTTACTTTTGGAGAAAATTCAAAACATTCATTATTCAATAGGTCCCAAACTATCAAAAACCAGCGGTTTCAATGAACACACATTTCTTGGTAGAATCGTGCAGGACTGAAATTTTTGATGTTTTTCTACTCCTCTCATGAGCCCAAACAAGTCTCTAAAAGCATGAGTTTGCAACTACTTTACTTTTGGAGAAAATTCAAAACATTCATTATTCAATAGCGCCCAATAGCAAAAATCAGGTTTTGAATGAAGAATCACATTTCTTGGTAGAATCATGCAGGATTGAAATTTTTGATGGTTTTTTACTCCTCTCAACAGCCCAAACAAGTTTCTAAAAGGATGAGTTTGCAACTACTTTACTTTTAGAGAAAATTCAAAACATTCATTATTCAATAGGGCCCAAACTATCAAAAACCAGCGGTTTCAATGAACACACATTTCTTGGTAGAATCATGCAGGACTGAAATTTTTGATGTTTTTCTACTCCTCTCATGAGCCCAAACAAGTCTCTAAAAGCATGAGTTTGCAACTACTTTACTTTTGGAGAAAACTCAAAACATTCATTATTCAATAGAGCCCAATAGCAAAAATCAGGTTTTGAATGAAGAATCACATTTCTTGGTAGAATCATGCAGGATTGAAATTTTTGATGGTTTTTTACTCCTCTCAACAGCCCAAACAAGTTTCTAAAAGGATGAGTTTACAACTACTTTACTTTTGGAGAAAATTCAAAACATTCATTATTCAATAGGGCCCAAAATATCAAAAACCAGCGGTTTGAATGAACACACATTTCTTGGTAGAATCGTGCAGGACTGAAATTTTTGATGTTTTTCTACTCCTCTCATGAGCCCAAACAAGTCTCTAAAAGGATGAGTTTGCAACTACTTTACTTTTGGAGAAAATTCAAAACATTCATTATTCAATAGAGTCCAATAGCAAAAACCAGCGTTTTGAATGAAGAATCACATTTTTTGGTAGAATCATGCAGGATTGAAATTTTTGATGGTTTTTTACTCCTCTCAACAGCCCAAACAAGTTTCTAAAAGGATGAGTTTGCAACTACTTTACTTTTGGAGAAAATTCAAAACATTCATTATTCAATAGGGCCCAAACTATCAAAAACCAGCGGTTTCAATGAACACACATTTCTTGGTAGAATCGTGCAGGACTGAAATTTTTGATGTTTTTCTACTCCTCTCATGAGCCCAAACAAGTCTCTAAAAGCATGAGTTTGCAACTACTTTACTTTTGGAGAAAATTCAAAACATTCATTATTCAATAGCGCCCAATAGCAAAAATCAGGTTTTGAATGAAGAATCACATTTCTTGGTAGAATCATGCAGGAATGAAATTTTTGATGGTTTTTTACTCCTCTCAACAGCCCAAACAAGTTTCTAAAAGGATGAGTTTGCAACTACTTTACTTTTGGAGAAAATTCAAAACATTCATTATTCAATAGGGCCCAAACTATCAAAAACCAGCGGTTTCAATGAACACACATTTCTTGGTAGAATCATGCAGGACTGAAATTTTTGATGTTTTTCTACTCCTCTCATGAGCCCAAACAAATCTCTAAAAGCATGAGTTTGCAACTACTTTACTTTTGGAGAAAATTCAAAACATTCATTATTCAATAGAGCCCAATAGCAAAAATCAGGTTTTGAATGAAGAATCACATTTCTTGGTAGAATCATGCAGGATTGAAATTTTTGATGGTTTTTTACTCCTCTCAACAGCCCAAACAAGTTTCTAAAAGGATGAGTTTGCAACTACTTTACTTTTGGAGAAAATTCAAAACATTCATTATTCAATAGGGCCCAAACTATCAAAAACCAACGGTTTGAATGAACACACATTTCTTGGTAGAATCATGCAGGACTGAAATTTTTGATGTTTTTCTACTCCTCTCATGAGCCCAAACAAGTCTCTAAAAGCATGAGTTTGCAACTACTTTTCTTTTGGAGAAAATTCAAAACATTCATTATTCAATAGAGCCCAATAGCAAAAATCAGGTTTTGAATGAAGAATCACATTTCTTGGTAGAATCATGCAGGATTGAAATTTTTGATGGTTTTTTACTCCTCTCAACAGCCCAAACAAGTTTCTAAAAGGATGAGTTTGCAACTACTTTACTTTTGGAGAAAATTCAAAACATTCATTATTCAATAGGGCCCAAACTATCAAAAACCAGCGGTTTCAATGAACACACATTTCTTGGTAGAATCATGCAGGACTGAAATTTTTGATGTTCTTCTACTCCTCTCATGAGCCCAAACAAGTCTCTAAAAGCATGAGTTTGCAACTACTTTACTTTTGGAGAAAATTCAAAACATTCATTATTCAATAGAGCCCAATAGCAAAAATGAGGTTTTGAATGAAGAATCACATTTCTTGGTAGAATCATGCAGGATTGAAATTTTTGATGGTTTTTTACTCCTCTCAACAGCCCAAACAAGTTTCTAAAAGGATGAGTTTGCAACTGCTTTACTTTTGGAGAAAATTCAAAACATTCATTATTCAATAGGGCCCAAACTATCAAAAACCAGCGGTTTGAATGAACACACATTTCTTGGTAGAATCATGCAGGACTGAAATTTTTGATGTTTTTCTACTCCTCTCATGAGCCCAAACAAGTCTCTAAAAGGATGAGTCTGCAACTACTTTACTTTTGGAGAAAATTCAAAACATTCATTATTCATTAGAGCCCAATAGCAAAAACCAGCGTTTTGAATGAAGAATCACATTTCTTGGTAGAATCATGCAGGATTGAAATTTTTGATGGTTTTTTACTCCTCTCAACAGCCCAAACAAGTTTCTAAAAGGATGAGTTTGCAACTACTTTACTTTTGGAGAAAATTCAAAACATTCATTATTCAATAGGGCCCAAACTATCAAAAACCAGCAGTTTCAATGAACACACATTTCTTGGTAGAATCATGCAGGACTGAAATTTTTTATGTTTTTCTACTCCTCTCATGAGCACAAACAAGTCTCTAAAAGCATGAGTTTGCAACTACTTTACTTTTGGAGAAAATTCAAAACATTCATTATTCAATAGAGCCCAATAGCAAAAATCAGGTTTTGAATGAAGAATCACATTTCTTGGTAAAATCATGCAGGATTGAAATTTTTGATGGTTTTTTACTCCTCTCAACAGCCCAAACAAGTTTCTAAAAGGATGAGTTTGCAACTACTTTACTTTTGGAGAAAATTCAAAACATTCATTATTCAATAGGGCCCAAACTATCAAAAACCAGCCGTTTCAATGAACACACATTTCTTGGTAGAATCATGCAGGACTGAAATTTTTGATGTTTTTCTACTCCTCTCATGAGCCCAAACAAGTCTCTAAAAGCATGAGTTTGCAACTACTTTACTTTTGGAGAAAATTCAAAACATTCACTTTTCACTAGAGTCCAATAGCAAAAATCAGGTTTTGAATGAAGAATCACATTTCTTGGTAGAATCATGCTGCATTGAAATTTTTGATGGTTTTTTACTCCTCTCAAAAGCCCAAACAAGTTTCTAAAAGGATGAATTTGCAACTACTTTACTTTTGGAGAAAATTCAAAACATTCATTATTCAATAGGGCCCAAACTATCAAAAACCAGCGGTTTCAATGAACACACATTTCTTGGTAGAATCATGCAGGACTGAAATTTTTGATGTTTTTCTACTCCTCTCATGAGCCCAAACAAGTCTCTAAAAGCATGAGTTTGCAACTACTTTACTTTTGGAGAAAATTCAAAACATTCATTATTCAATAGAGCCCAATAGCAAAAATCAGGTTTTGAATGAAGATTCACATTTCTTGGTAGAATCATGCAGGATTGAAATTTTTGATGGTTTTTTACTCCTCTCAACAGCCCAAACAAGTTTCTAAAAGGATGAGTTTGCAACTACTTTACTTTTGGAGAAAATTCAAAACATTCATTATTCAATAGAGCCCAATAGCAAAAACCAGCGTTTTGAATGAAGAATCACATTTCTTGGTAGAATCATGCAGGATTGAAATTTTTGATGGTTTTTAACTCCTCTCAACAGCCCAAACAAGTTTCTAAAAGGATGAGTTTGCAACTACTTTACTTTTGGAGAAAATTCAAAACATTCATTATTCAATAGGGCCCAAACTATCAAAAACCAGTGGTTTCAATGAACACACATTTCTTGGTAGAATCATGCAGGACTGAAATTTTTGATGTTTTTCTACTCCGCTCATGAGCCCAAACAAGACTCTAAAAGCATGAGTTTGCAACTACTTTACTTTTGGAGAAAATTTAAAACATTCATTATTCAATAGAGCCCAATAGCAAAAATCAGGTTTTGAATGAAGAATCACATTTCTTGGTAAAATCATGCAGGATTGAAATTTTTGATGGTTTTTTACTCCTCTCAACAGCCCAAACAAGTTTCTAAAAGGATGAGTTTGCAACTACTTTACTTTTGGAGAAAATTCAAAACATTCATTATTCAATAGGGCCCAAAATATCAAAAACCAGCGGTTTGAATGAACACACATTTCTTGGTAGAATCATGCAGGACTGAAATTTTTGATGTTTTTCTACTCCTCTCATGAGCCCAAACAAGTCTCTAAAAGGATGAGTTTGCAACTACTTTACTTTAGGAGAAAATTCAAAACATTCATTATTCAAAAGAGCCCAATAGCAAAAACCAGCGTTTTGAATGAAGAATCACATTTCTTGGTAGAATCATGCAGGATTGAAATTTTTGATGGTTTTTTATTCCTCTCAACAGCCCAAACAAGTTTCTAAAAGGATGAGTTTGCAACTACTTTACTTTTGGAGAAAATTCAAAACATTCCTTATTCAATAGGGCCCAAACTATCAAAAACCAGCGGTTTGAATGAACACACATTTCTTGGTAGAATCATGCAGGACTGAAATTTTTGATGTTTTTCTACTCCTCTCATGAGCCCAAACAAGTCTCTAAAAGCATGAGTTTGCAACTACTTTACTTTTGGAGAAAATTCAAAACATTCATTATTCAATAGAGCCCAATAGCAAAAACCAGCGTTTTGAATGAAGAATCACATTTCTTGGTAGAATCATGCAGGATTGAAATTTTTGATGGTTTTTTACTCCTCTCAACAGCCCAAACAAGTTTCTAAAAGGATGAGTTTGCAACTACTTTACTTTTGGAGAAAATTCAAAACATTCATTATTCAATAGGGCCCAAACTATCAAAAACCAGCGGTTTCAATGAACACACATTTCTTGGTAGAATCGTGCAGGACTGAAATTTTTGATGTTTTTCTACTCCTCTCATGAGCCCAAACAAGTCTCTAAAAGCATGAGTTTGCAACTACTTTACTTTTGGAGAAAATTCAAAACATTCATTATTCAATAGTGCCCAATAGCAAAAATCAGGTTTTGAATGAAGAATCACTTTTCTTGGTAGAATCATGCAGGATTGAAATTTTTGATGGTTTTTTACTCCTCTCAACAGCCCAAACAAGTTTCTGAAAGGATGAGTTTGCAACTACTTTACTTTTGGAGAAAATTCAAAACATTCATTATTCAATAGGGCCCAAAATATCAAAAACCAGCGGTTTCAATGAACACACATTTCTTGGTAGAATCATGCAGGACTGAAATTTTTGATGTTTTTCTACTCCTCTCATGAGCCCAAACAAGTCTCTAAAAGCATGAGTTTGCAACTACTTTACTTTTGGAGAAAATTTAAAACATTCATTATTCAATAGAGCCCAATAGCAAAAATCAGGTTTTGAATGAAGAATCACATTTCTTGGTGAATCATGCAGGATTGAAATTTTTGATGGTTTTTTACTCCTCTCAACAGCCCAAACAAGTTTCTAAAAGGATGAGTTTGCAACTACTTTACTTTTGGAGAAAATTCAAAACATTCATTATTCAATAGGGCCCAAACTATCAAAAACCAGCGGTTTCAATGAACACACATTTCTTGGTAGAATCATGCAGGACTGAAATTTTTGATGTTTTTCTACTCCTCTCATGAGCCCAAACAAGTCTCTAAAAGCATGAGTTTGCAACTACTTTACTTTTGGAGAAAATTCAAAACATTCATTATTCAATAGAGCCCAATAGCAAAAATCAGGTTTTGAATGAAGAATCACATTTCTTGGTAGAATCATGCAGGATTGAAATTTTTGATGGTTTTTTACTCCTCTCAACAGCCCAAACAAGTTTCTAAAAGGATGAGTTTGCAACTGCTTTACTTTTGGAGAAAATTCAAAACATTCATTATTCAATAGGGCCCAAACTATCAAAAACCAGCGGTTTGAATGAACACACATTTCTTGGTAGAATCATGCAGGACTGAAATTTTTGATGTTTTTCTACTCCTCTCATGAGCCCAAACAAGTCTCTAAAAGGATGAGTTTGCAACTACTTTACTTTTGGAGAAAATTCAAAACATTCATTATTCATTAGAGCCCAATAGCAAAAACCAGCGTTTTGAATGAAGAATCACATTTCTTGGTAGAATCATGCAGGATTGAAATTTTTGATGGTTTTTTACTCCTCTCAACAGCCCAAACAAGTTTCTAAAAGGATGAGTTTGCAACTACTTTACTTTTGGAGAAAATTCAAAACATTCATTATTCAATAGGGCCCAAACTATCAAAAACCAGCGGTTTCAATGAACACACATTTCTTGGTAGAATCATGCAGGACTGAAATTTTTGATGTTTTTCTACTCCTCTCATGAGCCCAAACAAGTCTCTAAAAGCATGAGTTTGCAACTACTTTACTTTTGGAGAAAATTCAAAACATTCATTATTCAATAGAGCCCAATAGCAAAAATCAGGTTTTGAATGAAGAATCACATTTCTTGGTAGAATCATGCAGGATTGAAATTTTTGATGGTTTTTTACTCCTCTCAACAGCCCAAACAAGTTTCTAAAAGGATGAGTTTGCAACTACTTTACTTTTGGAGAAAATTCAAAACATTCATTATTCAATAGGGCCCAAACTATCAAAAACCAACGGTTTGAATGAACACACATTTCTTGGTAGAATCATGCAGGACTGAAATTTTTGATGTTTTTCTACTCCTCTCATGAGCCCAAACAAGTCTCTAAAAGCATGAGTTTGCAACTACTTTTCTTTTGGAGAAAATTCAAAACATTCATTATTCAATAGAGCCCAATAGCAAAAATCAGGTTTTGAATGAAGAATCACATTTCTTGGTAGAATCATGCAGGATTGAAATTTTTGATGGTTTTTTACTCCTCTCAACAGCCCAAACAAGTTTCTAAAAGGATGAGTTTGCAACTACTTTACTTTTGGAGAAAATTCAAAACATTCATTATTCAATAGGGCCCAAACTATCAAAAACCAGCGGTTTCAATGAACACACATTTCTTGGTAGAATCATGCAGGACTGAAATTTTTGATGTTTTTCTACTCCTCTCATGAGCCCAAACAAGTCTCTAAAAGCATGAGTTTGCAACTACTTTACTTTTGGAGAAAATTCAAAACATTCATTATTCAATAGAGCCCAATAGCAAAAATCAGGTTTTGAATGAAGAATCACATTTCTTGGTAGAATCATGCAGGATTGAAATTTTTGATGGTTTTTTACTCCTCTCAACAGCCCAAACAAGTTTCTAAAAGGATGAGTTTGCAACTGCTTTACTTTTGGAGAAAATTCAAAACATTCATTATTCAATAGGGCCCAAACTATCAAAAACCAGCGGTTTGAATGAACACACATTTCTTGGTAGAATCATGCAGGACTGAAATTTTTGATGTTTTTCTACTCCTCTCATGAGCCCAAACAAGTCTCTAAAAGGATGAGTTTGCAACTACTTTACTTTTGGAGAAAATTCAAAACATTCATTATTCATTAGAGCCCAATAGCAAAAACCAGCGTTTTGAATGAAGAATCACATTTCTTGGTAGAATCATGCAGGATTGAAATTTTTGATGGTTTTTTACTCCTCTCAACAGCCCAAACAAGTTTCTAAAAGGATGAGTTTGCAACTACTTTACTTTTGGAGAAAATTCAAAACATTCATTATTCAATAGGGCCCAAACTATCAAAAACCAGCGGTTTCAATGAACACACATTTCTTGGTAGAATCATGCAGGACTGAAATTTTTGATGTTTTTCTACTCCTCTCATGAGCCCAAACAAGTCTCTAAAAGCATGAGTTTGCAACTACTTTACTTTTGGAGAAAATTCAAAACATTCATTATTCAATAGAGCCCAATAGCAAAAATCAGGTTTTGAATGAAGAATCACATTTCTTGGTAGAATCATGCAGGATTGAAATTTTTGATGGTTTTTTACTCCTCTCAACAGCCCAAACAAGTTTCTAAAAGGATGAGTTTGCAACTACTTTACTTTTGGAGAAAATTCAAAACATTCATTATTCAATAGGGCCCAAACTATCAAAAACCAACGGTTTGAATGAACACACATTTCTTGGTAGAATCATGCAGGACTGAAATTTTTGATGTTTTTCTACTCCTCTCATGAGCCCAAACAAGTCTCTAAAAGCATGAGTTTGCAACTACTTTTCTTTTGGAGAAAATTCAAAACATTCATTATTCAATAGAGCCCAATAGCAAAAATCAGGTTTTGAATGAAGAATCACATTTCTTGGTAGAATCATGCAGGATTGAAATTTTTGATGGTTTTTTACTCCTCTCAACAGCCCAAACAAGTTTCTAAAAGGATGAGTTTGCAACTACTTTACTTTTGGAGAAAATTCAAAACATTCATTATTCAATAGGGCCCAAACTATCAAAAACCAGCGGTTTCAATGAACACACATTTCTTGGTAGAATCATGCAGGACTGAAATTTTTGATGTTTTTCTACTCCTCTCATGAGCCCAAACAAGTCTCTAAAAGCATGAGTTTGCAACTACTTTACTTTTGGAGAAAATTCAAAACATTCATTATTCAATAGAGCCCAATAGCAAAAATCAGGTTTTGAATGAAGAATCACATTTCTTGGTAGAATCATGCAGGATTGAAATTTTTGATGGTTTTTTACTCCTCTCAACAGCCCAAACAAGTTTCTAAAAGGATGAGTTTGCAACTGCTTTACTTTTGGAGAAAATTCAAAACATTCATTATTCAATAGGGCCCAAACTATCAAAAACCAGCGGTTTGAATGAACACACATTTCTTGGTAGAATCATGCAGGACTGAAATTTTTGATGTTTTTCTACTCCTCTCATGAGCCCAAACAAGTCTCTAAAAGGATGAGTTTGCAACTACTTTACTTTTGGAGAAAATTCAAAACATTCATTATTCATTAGAGCCCAATAGCAAAAACCAGCGTTTTGAATGAAGAATCACATTTCTTGGTAGAATCATGCAGGATTGAAATTTTTGATGTTTTTTTACTCCTCTCAACAGCCCAAACAAGTTTCTAAAAGGATGAGTTTGCAACTACTTTACTTTTGGAGAAAATTCAAAACATTCATTATTCAATAGGGCCCAAACTATCAAAAACCAGCAGTTTCAATGAACACACATTTCTTGGTAGAATCATGCAGGACTGAAATTTTTTATGTTTTTCTACTCCTCTCATGAGCCCAAACAAGTCTCTAAAAGCATGAGTTTGCAACTACTTTACTTTTGGAGAAAATTCAAAACATTCATTATTCAATAGAGCCCAATAGCAAAAATCAGGTTTTGAATGAAGAATCACATTTCTTGGTAAAATCATGCAGGATTGAAATTTTTGATGGTTTTTTACTCCTCTCAACAGCCCAAACAAGTTTCTAAAAGGATGAGTTTGCAACTACTTTACTTTTGGAGAAAATTCAAAACATTCATTATTCAATAGGGCCCAAACTATCAAAAACCAGCGGTTTCAATGAACACACATTTCTTGGTAGAATCATGCAGGACTGAAATTTTTGATGTTTTTCTACTCCTCTCATGAGCCCAAACAAGTCTCTAAAAGCATGAGTTTGCAACTACTTTACTTTTGGAGAAAATTCAAAACATTCACTTTTCACTAGAGTCCAATAGCAAAAATCAGGTTTTGAATGAAGAATCACATTTCTTGGTAGAATCATGCAGGATTGAAATTTTTGATGGTTTTTTACTCCTCTCAAAAGCCCAAACAAGTTTCTAAAAGGATGAGTTTGCAACTACTTTACTTTTGGAGAAAATTCAAAACATTCATTATTCAATAGGGCCCAAACTATCAAAAACCAGCGGTTTCAATGAACACACATTTCTTGGTAGAATCATGCAGGACTGAAATTTTTGATGTTTTTCTACTCCACTCATGAGCCCAAACAAGTCTCTAAAAGCATGAGTTTGCAACTACTTTACTTTTGGAGAAAATTCAAAACATTCATTATTCAATAGAGCCCAATAGCAAAAATCAGGTTTTGAATGAAGAATCACATTTCTTGGTAAAATCATGCAGGATTGAAATTTTTGATGGTTTTTTACTCCTCTCAACAGCCCAAACAAGTTTCTAAAAGGATGAGTTTGCAACTACTTTACTTTTGGAGAAAATTCAAAACATTCATTATTCAATAGGGCCCAAACTATCAAAAACCAGCGGTTTGAATGAACACACATTTCTTGGTAGAATCATGCAGGACTGAAATTTTTGATGTTTTTCTACTCCTCTCATGAGCCCAAACAAGTCTCTAAAAGCATGAGTTTGCAACTACTTTACTTTTGGAGAAAATTCAAAACATTCATTATTCAATAGAGCCCAATAGCAAAAATCAGGTTTTGAATGAAGAATCACATTTCTTGGTAGAATCATGCAGGATTTAAATTTTTGATGGTTTTTTACTCCTCTCAACAGCCCAAACAAGTTTCTAAAAGGATGAGTTTGCAACTACTTTCCTTTTGGAGAAAATACAAAACATTCATTATTCAATAGGGCCCAAAATATCAAAAACTAGCGGTTTGAATGAACACACATTTCTTGGTAGAATCGTGCAGGACTGAAATGTTTGATTTTTTTCTACTCCTCTCATGAGCCCAAACAAGTCTCTAAAAGGATGAGTTTACAACTACTTTACTTTTGGAGAAAATTCAAAACATTCATTATTCAATAGAGCCCAATAGCAAAAACCAGCGTTTTGAATGAAGAATCACATTTCTTGGTAGAATCATGCAGGATTGAAATTTTTGATGGTTTTTAACTCCTCTCAACAGCCCAAACAAGTTTCTAAAATGATGAGTTTGCAACTACTTTACTTTTGGAGAAAATTCAAAACATTCATTATTCAATAGGGCCCAAACTATCAAAAACCAGCGGTTTCAATGAACACACATTTCTTGGTAGAATCATGCAGGACTGAAATTTTTGATGTTTTTCTACTCCTCTCATGAGCCCAAACAAGTCTCTAAAAGCATGAGTTTGCAACTACTTTACTTTTGGAGAAAATTCAAAACATTCATTATTCAATAGAGCCCAATAGCAAAAATCAGGTTTTGAATGAAGAATCACATTTCTTGGTAAAATCATGCAGGATTGAAATTTTTGATGGTTTTTTACTCCTCTCAACAGCCCAAACAAGTTTCTAAAAGGATGAGTTTGCAACTACTTTACTTTTGGAGAAAATTCAAAACATTCATTATTCAATAGGGCCCAAACTATCAAAAACCAGCGGTTTGAATGAACACACATTTCTTGGTAGAATCATGCAGGACTGAAATTTTTGATGTTTTTCTACTCCTCTCATGAGCCCAAACAAGTCTCTAAAAGCATGAGTTTGCAACTACTTTACTTTTGGAGAAAATTCAAAACATTCATTATTCAATAGAGCCCAATAGCAAAAATCAGGTTTTGAATGAAGAATCACATTTCTTGGTAGAATCATGCAGGATTTAAATTTTTGATGGTTTTTTACTCCTCTCAACAGCCCAAACAAGTTTCTAAAAGGATGAGTTTGCAACTACTTTCCTTTTGGAGAAAATACAAAACATTCATTATTCAATAGGGCCCAAAATATCAAAAACCAGCGGTTTGAATGAACACACATTTCTTGGTAGAATCGTGCAGGACTGAAATTTTTGATTTTTTTCTACTCCTCTCATGAGCCCAAACAAGTCTCTAAAAGGATGAGTTTGCAACTACTTTACTTTTGGAGAAAATTCAAAACATTCATTATTCAATAGAGCCCAATAGCAAAAACCAGCGTTTTGAATGAAGAATCACATTTCTTGGTAGAATCATGCAGGATTGAAATTTTTGATGGTTTTTAACTCCTCTCAACAGCCCAAACAAGTTTCTAAAATGATGAGTTTGCAACTACTTTACTTTTGGAGAAAATTCAAAACATTCATTATTCAATAGGGCCCAAACTATCAAAAACCAGCGGTTTCAAAGAACACACATTTCTTGGTAGAATCATGCAGGACTGAAATTTTTGATGTTTTTCTACTCCGCTCATGAGCCCAAACAAGACTCTAAAAGCATGAGTTTGCAACTACTTTACTTTTGGAGAAAATTTAAAACATTCATTATTCAATAGAGCCCAATAGCAAAAATCAGGTTTTGAATGAAGAATCACATTTCTTGGTAAAATCATGCAGGATTGAAATTTTTGATGGTTTTTTACTCCTCTCAACAGCCCAAACAAGTTTCTAAAAGGATGAGTTTGCAACTACTTTACTTTTGGAGAAAATTCAAAACATTCATTATTCAATAGGGCCCAAACTATCAAAAACCAGCGGTTTCAATGAACACACATTTCTTGGTAGAATCATGCAGGACTGAAATTTTTGATGTTTTTCTACTCCTCTCATGAGCCCAAACAAGTCTCTAAAAGCATAAGTTTGCAACTACTTTACTTTTGGAGAAAATTCAAAACATTCATTATTCAATAGAGCCCAATAGCAAAAATCAGGTTTTGAATGAAGAATCACATTTCTTGGTAGAATCATGCAGGATTGAAATTTTTGATGGTTTTTTACTCCTCTCAACAGCCCAAACAAGTTTCTAAAAGGATGAGTTTGCAACTACTTTACTTTTGGAGAAAATTCAAAACATTCATTATTCAATAGGGCCCAAAATATCAAAAACCAGCGGTTTGAATGAACACACATTTCTTGGTAGAATCATGCAGGACTGAAATTTTTGATGTTTTTCTACTCCTCTCATGAGCCCAAACAAGTCTCTAAAAGGATGAGTTTGCAACTACTTTACTTTAGGAGAAAATTCAAAACATTCATTATTCAAAAGAGCCCAATAGCAAAAACCAGCGTTTTGAATGAAGAATCACATTTCTTGGTAGAATCATGCAGGATTGAAATTTTTGATGGTTTTTTATTCCTCTCAACAGCCCAAACAAGTTTCTAAAAGGATGAGTTTGCAACTACTTTACTTTTGGAGAAAATTCAAAACATTCATTATTCAATAGGGCCCAAACTATCAAAAACCAGCGGTTTGAATGAACACACATTTCTTGGTAGAATCATGCAGGACTGAAATTTTTGATGTTTTTCTACTCCTCTCATGAGCCCAAACAAGTCTCTAAAAGCATGAGTTTGCAACTACTTTACTTTTGGAGAAAATTCAAAACATTCATTATTCAATAGTGCCCAATAGCAAAAACCAGCGTTTTGAATGAAGAATCACATTTCTTGGTAGAATCATGCAGGATTGAAATTTTTGATGGTTTTTTACTCCTCTCAACAGCCCAAACAAGTTTCTAAAAGGATGAGTTTGCAACTACTTTACTTTTGGAGAAAATTCAAAACATTCATTATTCAATAGGGCCCAAACTATCAAAAACCAGCGGTTCCAATGAACACACATTTCTTGGTAGAATCGTGCAGGACTGAAATTTTTGATGTTTTTCTACTCCTCTCATGAGCCCAAACAAGTCTCTAAAAGCATGAGTTTGCAACTACTTTACTTTTGGAGAAAATTCAAAACATTCATTATTCAATAGTGCCCAATAGCAAAAATCAGGTTTTGAATGAAGAATCACTTTTCTTGGTAGAATCATGCAGGATTGAAATTTTTGATGGTTTTTTACTCCTCTCAACAGCCCAAACAAGTTTCTAAAAGGATGAGTTTGCAACTACTTTACTTTTGGAGAAAATTCAAAACATTCATTATTCAATAGGGCCCAAAATATCAAAAACCAGCGGTTTCAATGAACACACATTTCTTGGTAGAATCATGCAGGACTGAAATTTTTGATGTTTTTCTACTCCTCTCATGAGCCCAAACAAGTCTCTAAAAGCATGAGTTTGCAACTACTTTACTTTTGGAGAAAATTTAAAACATTCATTATTCAATAGAGCCCAATAGCAAAAATCAGGTTTTGAATGAACAATCACATTTCTTGGTGAATCATGCAGGATTGAAATTTTTGATGGTTTTTTACTCCTCTCAACAGCCCAAACAAGTTTCTAAAAGGATGAGTTTGCAACTACTTTACTTTTGGAGAAAATTCAAAACATTCATTATTCAATAGGGCCCAAAATATCAAAAACCAGCGGTTTGAATGAACACACATTTCTTGGTAGAATCGTGCAGGACTGAAATTTTTGATGTTTTTCTACTCCTCTCCTGAGCCCAAACAAGTCTCTAAAAGGATGAGTTTGCAACTACTTTACTTTTGGAGAAAATTCAAAACATTCATTATTCAATAGAGCCCAATAGCAAAAACCAGCGTTTTGAATGAAGAATCACATTTCTTGGTAGAATCATGCAGGATTGAAATTTTTGATGGTTTTTTACTCCTCTCAACAGCCCAAACAAGTTTCTAAAAGGATGAGTTTGCAAATACTTTACTTTTGGAGAAAATTCAAAACATTCATTAATCAATAGGGCCCAAACTATCAAAAACCAGCGGTTTCAATGAACACACATTTCTTGGTAGAATCATGCAGGACTGAAATTTTTGATGTTTTTCTACTCCTTTCATGAGCCCAAACAAGTCTCTAAAAGCATGAGTTTGCAACTACTTTACTTTTGGAGAAAATTCAAAACATTCATTATTCAATAGAGCCCAATAGCAAAAATCAGGTTTTGAATGAAGAATCACATTTCTTGGTAGAATCATGCAGGATTGAAATTTTTGATGGTTTTGTACTCCTCTCAACAGCCCAAACAAGTTTCTAAAAGGATGAGTTTGCAACTACTTTACTTTTGGAGAAAATTCAAAACATTCATTATTCAATAGGGCCCAAAATATCAAAAACCAGCGGTTTGAATGAACACACATTTCTTGGTAGAATCGTGCAGGACTGAAATTTTTGATGTTTTTCTACTCCTCTCATGAGCCCAAACAAGTCTCTAAAAGGATGAGTTTGCAACTACTTTACTTTTGGAGAAAATTCAAAACATTCATTATTCAATAGAGCCCAATAGCAAAAACCAGCGTTTTGAATGAAGAATCACATTTCTTGGTAGAATCATGCAGGATTTAAATTTTTCATGGTTTTTTACTCCTCTCAACAGCCCAAACAAGTTTCTAAAAGGATGAGTTTGCAACTACTTTACTTTTGGAGAAAATTCAAAACATTCATTATTCAATAGGGCCCAAACTATCAAAAACCAGCGGTTTCAATGAACACACATTTCTTGGTAGAATCATGCAGGACTGAAATTTTTGATGTTTTTCTACTCCTCTCATGAGCCCAAACAAGTCTCTAAAAGCATGAGTTTGCAACTACTTTACTTTTGGAGAAAATTCAAAACATTCATTATTCAATAGAGCCCAATAGCAAAAATCAGGTTTTGAATGAAGAATCACATTTCTTGGTAGAATCATGCAGGATTGAAATTTTTGATGGTTTTTTACTCCTCTCAACATCCCAAACAAGTTTCTAAAAGGATGAGTTTGCAACTACTTTACTTTTGGAGAAAATTCAAAACATTCATTATTCAATAGGGCCCAAAATATCCAAAACCAGCGGTTTGAATGAACACACATTTCTTGGTAGAATCGTGCAGGACTGAAATTTTTGATGTTTTTCTACTCCTCTCATGAGCCCAAACAAGTCTCTAAAAGGATGAGTTTGCAACTACTTTACTTTTGGAGAAAATTCAAAACATTCATTATTCAATAGAGCCCAATAGCAAAAATCAGGTTTTGAATGAAGAATCACATTTCTTGGTAGAATCATGCAGGATTGAAATTTTTGATGGTTTTTTACTCCTCTCAACAGCCCAAACAAGTTTCTAAAAGGATGAGTTTGCAACTACTTTACTTTTGGAGAAAATTCAAAACATTCATTATTCAATAGGGCCCAAACTATCAAAAACCAGCGGTTTCAATGAACACACATCTCTTGGTAGAATCATGAAGGACTGAAATTTTTGATGTTTTTCTACTCCTCCCATGAGCCCAAACAAGTCTCTAAAAGCATGAGTTTGCAACTACTTTACTTTTGGAGAAAATTCAAAACATTCATTATTCAATAGAGCCCAATAGCAAAAATCAGGTTTTGAATGAAGAATCACATTTCTTGGTAGAATCATGCAGGATTGAAATTTTTGATGGTTTTGTACTCCTCTCAACAGCCCAAACAAGTTTCTAAAAGGATGAGTTTGCAACTACTTTACTTTTGGAGAAAATTCAAAACATTCATTATTCAATAGGGCCCAAAATATCAAAAACCAGCGGTTTGAATGAACACACATTTCTTGGTAGAATCGTGCAGGACTGAAATTTTTGATGTTTTTCTACTCCTCTCATGAGCCCAAACAAGTCTCTAAAAGGATGAGTTTGCAACTACTTTACTTTTGGAGAAAATTCAAAACATTCATTATTCAATAGAGCCCAATAGCAAAAATCAGGTTTTGAATGAAGAATCACATTTCTTGGTAAAATCATGCAGGATTGAAATTTTTGTTGGTTTTTTACTCCTCTCAACAGCCCAAACAAGTTTCTAAAAGGATGAGTTTGCAACTACTTTACTTTTGGAGAAAATTCAAAACATTCATTATTCAATAGGGCCCAAACTACCAAAAACCAGCGGTTTGAATGAACACACATTTCTTGGTAGAATCATGCAGGACTGAAATTTTTGATGTTTTTCTACTCCTCTCATGAGCCCAAACAAGTCTCTAAAAGCATGAGTTTGCAACTACTTTACTTTTGGAGAAAATTCAAAACATTCATTATTCAATAGAGCCCAATAGCAAAAATCAGGTTTTGAATGAAGAATCACATTTCTTGGTAAAATCATGCAGGATTGAAATTTTTGATGGTTTTTTACTCCTCTCAACAGCCCAAACAAGTTTCTAAAAGGATGAGTTTGCAACTACTTTACTTTTGGAGAAAATTCAAAACATTCATTATTCAATAGGGCCCAAACTATCAAAAACCAGCGGTTTCAATGAACACACATTTCTTGGTAGAATCATGCAGGACTGAAATTTTTGATGTTTTTCTACTCCTCTATTGAGCCCAAACAAGTCTCTAAAAGCATGAGTTTGCAACTACTTTACTTTTGGAGAAAATTCAAAACATTCATTATTCAATAGAGCCCAATAGCAAAAATCAGGTTTTGAATGAAGAATCACATTTCTTGGTAAAATCATGCAGGATTGAAATTTTTGATGGTTTTTTACTCCTCTCAACAGCCCAAACAAGTTTCTAAAAGGATGAGTTTGCAACTACTTTACTTTTGGAGAAAATTCAAAACATTCATTATTCAATAGGGCCCAAACTATCAAAAACCAGCGGTTTGAATGAACACACATTTCTTGGTAGAATCATGCAGGACTGAAATTTTTGATGTTTTTCTACTCCTCTCATGAGCCCAAACAAGTCTCTAAAAGCATAAGTTTGCAACTACTTTACTTTTGGAGAAAATTCAAAACATTCATTATTCAATAGAGCCCAATAGCAAAAATCAGGTTTTGAATGAAGAATCACATTTCTTGGTAGAATCATGCAGGATTGAAATTTTTGATGGTTTTTTACTCCTCTCAACAGCCCAAACAAGTTTCTAAAAGGATGAGTTTGCAACTACTTTACTTTTGGAGAAAATTCAAAACATTCATTATTCAATAGGGCCCAAAATATCAAAAACCAGCGGTTTGAATGAACACACATTTCTTGGTAGAATCATGCAGGACTGAAATTTTTGATGTTTTTCTACTCCTCTCATGAGCCCAAACAAGTCTCTAAAAGGATGAGTTTGCAACTACTTTACTTTAGGAGAAAATTCAAAACATTCATTATTCAAAAGAGCCCAATAGCAAAAACCAGCGTTTTGAATGAAGAATCACATTTCTTGGTAGAATCATGCAGGATTGAAATTTTTGATGGTTTTTTATTCCTCTCAACAGCCCAAACAAGTTTCTAAAAGGATGAGTTTGCAACTACTTTACTTTTGGAGAAAATTCAAAACATTCATTATTCAATAGGGCCCAAACTATCAAAAACCAGCGGTTTGAATGAACACACATTTCTTGGTAGAATCATGCAGGACTGAAATTTTTGATGTTTTTCTACTCCTCTCATGAGCCCAAACAAGTCTCTAAAAGCATGAGTTTGCAACTACTTTACTTTTGGAGAAAATTCAAAACATTCATTATTCAATAGAGCCCAATAGCAAAAACCAGCGTTTTGAATGAAGAATCACATTTCTTGGTAGAATCATGCAGGATTGAAATTTTTGATGGTTTTTTACTCCTCTCAACAGCCCAAACAAGTTTCTAAAAGGATGAGTTTGCAACTACTTTACTTTTGGAGAAAATTCAAAACATTCATTATTCAATAGGGCCCAAACTATCAAAAACCAGCGGTTCCAATGAACACACATTTCTTGGTAGAATCGTGCAGGACTGAAATTTTTGATGTTTTTCTACTCCTCTCATGAGCCCAAACAAGTCTCTAAAAGCATGAGTTTGCAACTACTTTACTTTTGGAGAAAATTCAAAACATTCATTATTCAATAGTGCCCAATAGCAAAAATCAGGTTTTGAATGAAGAATCACTTTTCTTGGTAGAATCATGCAGGATTGAAATTTTTGATGGTTTTTTACTCCTCTCAACAGCCCAAACAAGTTTCTAAAAGGATGAGTTTGCAACTACTTTACTTTTGGAGAAAATTCAAAACATTCATTATTCAATAGGGCCCAAAATATCAAAAACCAGCGGTTTCAATGAACACACATTTCTTGGTAGAATCATGCAGGACTGAAATTTTTGATGTTTTTCTACTCCTCTCATGAGCCCAAACAAGTCTCTAAAAGCATGAGTTTGCAACTACTTTACTTTTGGAGAAAATTTAAAACATTCATTATTCAATAGAGCCCAATAGCAAAAATCAGGTTTTGAATGAACAATCACATTTCTTGGTGAATCATGCAGGATTGAAATTTTTGATGGTTTTTTACTCCTCTCAACAGCCCAAACAAGTTTCTAAAAGGATGAGTTTGCAACTACTTTACTTTTGGAGAAAATTCAAAACATTCATTATTCAATAGGGCCCAAAATATCAAAAACCAGCGGTTTGAATGAACACACATTTCTTGGTAGAATCGTGCAGGACTGAAATTTTTGATGTTTTTCTACTCCTCTCCTGAGCCCAAACAAGTCTCTAAAAGGATGAGTTTGCAACTACTTTACTTTTGGAGAAAATTCAAAACATTCATTATTCAATAGAGCCCAATAGCAAAAACCAGCGTTTTGAATGAAGAATCACATTTCTTGGTAGAATCATGCAGGATTGAAATTTTTGATGGTTTTTTACTCCTCTCAACAGCCCAAACAAGTTTCTAAAAGGATGAGTTTGCAAATACTTTACTTTTGGAGAAAATTCAAAACATTCATTAATCAATAGGGCCCAAACTATCAAAAACCAGCGGTTTCAATGAACACACATTTCTTGGTAGAATCATGCAGGACTGAAATTTTTGATGTTTTTCTACTCCTTTCATGAGCCCAAACAAGTCTCTAAAAGCATGAGTTTGCAACTACTTTACTTTTGGAGAAAATTCAAAACATTCATTATTCAATAGAGCCCAATAGCAAAAATCAGGTTTTGAATGAAGAATCACATTTCTTGGTAGAATCATGCAGGATTGAAATTTTTGATGGTTTTGTACTCCTCTCAACAGCCCAAACAAGTTTCTAAAAGGATGAGTTTGCAACTACTTTACTTTTGGAGAAAATTCAAAACATTCATTATTCAATAGGGCCCAAAATATCAAAAACCAGCGGTTTGAATGAACACACATTTCTTGGTAGAATCGTGCAGGACTGAAATTTTTGATGTTTTTCTACTCCTCTCATGAGCCCAAACAAGTCTCTAAAAGGATGAGTTTGCAACTACTTTACTTTTGGAGAAAATTCAAAACATTCATTATTCAATAGAGCCCAATAGCAAAAACCAGCGTTTTGAATGAAGAATCACATTTCTTGGTAGAATCATGCAGGATTTAAATTTTTCATGGTTTTTTACTCCTCTCAACAGCCCAAACAAGTTTCTAAAAGGATGAGTTTGCAACTACTTTACTTTTGGAGAAAATTCAAAACATTCATTATTCAATAGGGCCCAAACTATCAAAAACCAGCGGTTTCAATGAACACACATTTCTTGGTAGAATCATGCAGGACTGAAATTTTTGATGTTTTTCTACTCCTCTCATGAGCCCAAACAAGTCTCTAAAAGCATGAGTTTGCAACTACTTTACTTTTGGAGAAAATTCAAAACATTCATTATTCAATAGAGCCCAATAGCAAAAATCAGGTTTTGAATGAAGAATCACATTTCTTGGTAGAATCATGCAGGATTGAAATTTTTGATGGTTTTTTACTCCTCTCAACATCCCAAACAAGTTTCTAAAAGGATGAGTTTGCAACTACTTTACTTTTGGAGAAAATTCAAAACATTCATTATTCAATAGGGCCCAAAATATCCAAAACCAGCGGTTTGAATGAACACACATTTCTTGGTAGAATCGTGCAGGACTGAAATTTTTGATGTTTTTCTACTCCTCTCATGAGCCCAAACAAGTCTCTAAAAGGATGAGTTTGCAACTACTTTACTTTTGGAGAAAATTCAAAACATTCATTATTCAATAGAGCCCAATAGCAAAAATCAGGTTTTGAATGAAGAATCACATTTCTTGGTAGAATCATGCAGGATTGAAATTTTTGATGGTTTTTTACTCCTCTCAACAGCCCAAACAAGTTTCTAAAAGGATGAGTTTGCAACTACTTTACTTTTGGAGAAAATTCAAAACATTCATTATTCAATAGGGCCCAAACTATCAAAAACCAGCGGTTTCAATGAACACACATCTCTTGGTAGAATCATGAAGGACTGAAATTTTTGATGTTTTTCTACTCCTCCCATGAGCCCAAACAAGTCTCTAAAAGCATGAGTTTGCAACTACTTTACTTTTGGAGAAAATTCAAAACATTCATTATTCAATAGAGCCCAATAGCAAAAATCAGGTTTTGAATGAAGAATCACATTTCTTGGTAGAATCATGCAGGATTGAAATTTTTGATGGTTTTGTACTCCTCTCAACAGCCCAAACAAGTTTCTAAAAGGATGAGTTTGCAACTACTTTACTTTTGGAGAAAATTCAAAACATTCATTATTCAATAGGGCCCAAAATATCAAAAACCAGCGGTTTGAATGAACACACATTTCTTGGTAGAATCGTGCAGGACTGAAATTTTTGATGTTTTTCTACTCCTCTCATGAGCCCAAACAAGTCTCTAAAAGGATGAGTTTGCAACTACTTTACTTTTGGAGAAAATTCAAAACATTCATTATTCAATAGAGCCCAATAGCAAAAACCAGCGTTTTGAATGAAGAATCACATTTCTTGGTAGAATCATGCAGGATTGAAATTTTTGATGGTTTTTTACTCCTCTCAACAGCCCAAACAAGTTTCTAAAAGGATGAGTTTGCAACTACTTTACTTTTGGAGAAAATTCAAAACATTCATTATTCAATAGGGCCCAAACTATCAAAAACCAGCGGTTTGAATGAACACACATTTCTTGGTAGAATCATGCAGGACTGAAATTTTTGATGTTTTTCTACTCCTCTCATGAGCCCAAACAAGTCTCTAAAAGCATGAGTTTGCAACTACTTTACTTTTGGAGAAAATTCAAAACATTCATTATTCAATAGAGCCCAATAGCAAAAACCAGCGTTTTGAATGAAGAATCACATTTCTTGGTAGAATCATGCAGGATTACAATTTTTGATGGTTTTTTACTCCTCTCAACAGCCCAAACAAGTTTCTAAAAGGATGAGTTTGCAACTACTTTACTTTTGGAGAAAATTCAAAACATTCATTATTCAATAGGGCCCAAACTATCAAAAACCAACGGTTTCAATGAACACACATTTCTTGGTAGAATCATGCAGGACTGAAATTTTTGATGTTTTTCTACTCCTCTCATGAGCCCAAACAAGTCTCTAAAAGCATGAGTTTGCAACTACTTTACTTTTGGAGAAAATTCAAAACATTCATTATTCAATAGAGCCCAATAGCAAAAATCAGGTTTTGAATGAAGAATCACATTTCTTGGTAGAATCATGCAGGATTTAAATTTTTGATGGTTTTTTACTCCTCTCAACAGCCCAAACAAGTTTCTAAAAGGATGAGTTTGCAACTACTTTACTTTTGGAGAAAATTCAAAACATTCATTATTCAATAGAGCCCAATAGCAAAAACCAGCGTTTTGAATGAAGAATCACATTTCTTGGTAGAATCATGCAGGATTGAAATTTTTGATGGTTTTTTACTCCTCTCAACAGCCCAAACAAGTTTCTAAAAGGATGAGTTTGCAAATACTTTACTTTTGGAGAAAATTCAAAACATTCATTATTCAATAGGGCCCAAACTATCAAAAACCAGCGGTTTCAATGAACACACATTTCTTGGTAGAATCGTGCAGGACTGAAATTTTTGATGTTTTTCTACTCCTCTCATGAGCCCAAACAAGTCTCTAAAAGCATGAGTTTGCAACTACTTTACTTTTGGAGAAAATTCAAAACATTCATTATTCAATAGAGCCCAATAGCAAAAATCAGGTTTTGAATGAAGAATCACATTTCTTGGTAGAATCATGCAGGATTGAAATTTTTGATGGTTTTTTTACTCCTCTCAACAGCCCAAACAAGTTTCTAAAAGGATGAGTTTGCAACTACTTTACTTTTGGAGAAAATTCAAAACATTCATTATTCAATAGGGCCCAAACTATCAAAAACCAGCGGTTTGAATGAACACACATTTCTTGGTATAATCATGCAGGACTGAAATTTTTGATGTTTTTCTACTCCTCTCATGAGCTCAAACAAGTTTCTAAAAGCATGAGTTTGCAACTACTTTACTTTTGGAGAAAATTCAAAACATTCATTATTCAATAGAGCCCAATAGCAAAAATCAGGTTTTGAATGAAGAATCACATTTCTTGGTGAATCATGCAGGATTGAAATTTTTGATGGTTTTTTACTCCTCTCAACAGCCCAAACAAGTTTCTAAAAGGATGAGTTTGCAACTACTTTACTTTTGGAGAAAATTCAAAACATTCATTATTCAATAGGGCCCAAAATATCTAAAACCAGCGGTTTGAATGAACACACATTTCTTGGTAGAATCGTGCAGGACTGAAATTTTTGATGTTTTTCTACTCCTCTCATGAGCCCAAACAAGTCTCTAAAAGGATGAGTTTGCAACTACTTTACTTTTGGAGAAAATTCAAAACATTCATTATTCAATAGAGCCCAATAGCAAAAACCAGCGTTTTGAATGAAGAATCACATTTCTTGGTAGAATCATGCAGGATTGAAATTTTTGATGGTTTTTTACTCCTCTCAACAGCCCAAACAAGTTTCTAAAAGGATGAGTTTGCAAATACTTTACTTTTGGAGAAAATTCAAAACATTCATTATTCAATAGGGCCCAAACTATCAAAAACCAGCGGTTTGAATGAACACACATTTCTTGGTAGAATCATGCAGGACTGAAATTTTTGATGTTTTTCTACTCCTCTCATGAGCCCAAACAAGTCTCTAAAAGCATGAGTTTGCAACTACTTTACTTTTGGAGAAAATTCAAAACATTCATTATTCAATAGAGCCCAATAGCAAAAATCAGGTTTTGAATGAAGAATCACATTTCTTGGTAGAATCATACAGGATTGAAATTTTTGATGGTTTTTACTCCTCTCAATAGCCCAAACAAGTTTCTAAAAGGATGAGTTTGCAACTACTTTACTTTTGGAGAAAATTCAAAACATTCATTATTCAATAGGGCCCAAAATATCCAAAACCAGCGGTTTGAATGAACACACATTTCTTGGTAGAATCGTGCAGGACTGAAATTTTTGATGTTTTTCTACTCCTCTCATGAGCCCAAACAAGTCTCTAAAAGGATGAGTTTTCAACTACTTTACTTTTGGAGAAAATTCAAAACATTCATTATTCAATAGAGCCCAATAGCAAAAATCAGGTTTTGAATGAAGAATCACATTTCTTGGTAGAATCATGCAGGATTGAAATTTTTGATGGTTTTTTACTCCTCTCAACAGCCCAAACAAGTTTCTAAAAGGATGAGTTTGCAACTACTTTACTTTTGGAGAAAATTCAAAACATTCATTATTCAATAGGGCCCAAACTATCAAAAACCAGCGGTTTCAATGAACACACATTTCTTGGTAGAATCATGAAGGACTGAAATTTTTGATGTTTTTCTACTCCTCTCATGAGCCCAAACAAGTCTCTAAAAGCATGAGTTTGCAACTACTTTACTTTTGGAGAAAATTCAAAACATTCATTATTCAATAGAGCCCAATAGGAAAAACCAGCGTTTTGAATGAAGAATCACATTTCTTGGTAGAATCATGCAGGATTACAATTTTTGATGGTTTTTTACTCCTCTCAACAGCCCAAACAAGTTTCTAAAAGGATGAGTTTGCAACTACTTTACTTTTGGAGAAAATTCAAAACATTCATTATTCAATAGGGCCCAAACTATCAAAAACCAACGGTTTCAATGAACACACATTTCTTGGTAGAATCATGCAGGACTGAAATTTTTGATGTTTTTCTACTCCTCTCATGAGCCCAAACAAGTCTCTAAAAGCATGAGTTTGCAACTACATTACTTTTGGAGAAAATTCAAAACATTCATTATTCAATAGAGCCCAATAGCAAAAATCAGGTTTTGAATGAAGAATCACATTTCTTGGTAGAATCATGCAGGATTTAAATTTTTGATGGTTTTTTACTCCTCTCAACAGCCCAAACAAGTTTCTAAAAGGATGAGTTTGCAACTATTTTACTTTTGGAGAAAATTCAAAACATTCATTATTCAATAGAGCCCAATAGCAAAAACCAGCGTTTTGAATGAAGAATCACATTTCTTGGTAGAATCATGCAGGATTGAAATTTTTGATGGTTTTTTACTCCTCTCAACAGCCCAAACAAGTTTCTAAAAGGATGAGTTTGCAAATACTTTACTTTTGGAGAAAATTCAAAACATTCATTATTCAATAGGGCCCAAACTATCAAAAACCAGCGGTTTCAATGAACACACATTTCTTGGTAGAATACTGCAGGACTGAAATTTTTGATGTTTTTCTACTCCTCTCATGAGCCCAAACAAGTCTCTAAAAGCATGAGTTTGCAACTACTTTACTTTTGGAGAAAATTCAAAACATTCATTATTCAATAGCGCCCAATAGCAAAAATCAGGTTTTGAATGAAGAATCACATTTCTTGGTAGAATCATGCAGGATTGAAATTTTTGATGGTTTTTTACTCCTCTCAACAGCCCAAACAAGTTTCTAAAAGGATGAGTTTGCAACTACTTTACTTTTGGAGAAAATTCAAAACATTCATTATTCAATAGGGCCCAAAATATCAAAAACCAGCGGTTTGAATGAACACACATTTCTTGGTAGAATCATGCAGGACTGAAATTTTTGATGTTTTTCTACTCCTCTCATGAGCCCAAACAAGTCTCTAAAAGCATGAGTTTGCAACTACTTTACTTTTGGAGAAAATTCAAAACATTCATTATTCAATAGAGCCCAATAGCAAAAATCAGGTTTTGAATGAAGAATCACATTTCTTGGTAGAATCATGCAGGATTGAAATTTTTGATGGTTTTTTACTCCTCTCAACAGCCCAAACAAGTTTCTAAAAGGATGAGTTTGCAACTACTTTACTTTTGGAGAAAATTCAAAACATTCATTATTCAATAGGGCCCAAACTATCAAAAACCAGCGGTTTCAATGAACACACATTTCTTGGTAGAATCATGCAGGACTGAAATTTTTGATGTTTTTCTACTCCTCTCATGAGCCCAAACAAGTCTCTAAAAGCATGAGTTTGGGGCGTGGCCTGAGCAATGAAGGTGTGAGGACGTGTTTGCTCGGGGCTCCTGCTCAGCCACCTTGAAGCGACCTGGAAACGACATACAACCTTTAATCAAGAATTGATACTAATTACAAGATTCGGGAATATCCCTGGATCATTTTGACACCAAAATCTTGAAGATTGAGCTGATAATACTGAAACTGCAGCTGCTGAGGAGAGGCGGTGGTTTTGTTCCCGCGCTTTGCAGAGGAGCAGAGCTTGTGCTGATACCCGGCTCCCTCGGCTGAAGGAGAGTCCGGGGAGAAGATTTCGTTATTTCTTTGCTGCCTGGCTCTGGTGGACTTGTTGCCCAGAGGTGAGGAGCTATTTTCAGAAGAGCTGAAACTGAGGAAGTAGCGGCGCCTTTGATATTAATACCCGCCGCGGTTTTTGGGCTGCTGCGGCTGACTGCGGCTTTGGATCACGAGGGAGCCTGCTTGTCAAGATCCAGGAGCTCCCCCTGAAAAGAATAAGACCAGGCACGCCAAGATCTGAGAAGAATTGGGGGAGTTCTTAGCAAAAATCCTTGGCGGTGAGGAGAGCTGCAGGAGCAGGGACTTGATTGACAGCCGCTGCATTCCGAGGCCCGTGGCTGTAGACACGCCGGAGTTTTTGGCCTGCTGCAACTACCTACCATTCCAGATCAAGGGGGAGCCTGTTTGTCACAACTCAGGAGCCCCCCCTGAAGAGAATAAGACCGGGCACGCCTGGATTGGACAAGAATTGAGGGAGTTCTTCGCTGAAATCCTCGGCGGTGAGGAGAACTACAGGAGCCGGTGGAGCCACAGCTTTGAGGAGGACTGAGGCAGAAGGTGGGAGCTCGCGGAGACCGAGGGGCAGATCGGCGCCCTATTACTAAATATTGGTGAGAGGCAGGAGGGGATTCCTGGACGTGGAGTTTTGTGGGGGTGACAGCGGCTGCCGAAATTCTTACCCGCCGCGGTTTTCTGATTGCCGCGCACCCTTGCAGAGCCGGATTAATAGAAGACCGGTTCAGTAAGATCCAGGGGACCCCCCTGGATAATTGAAGACAAGGATCGCCGAGCTCCAACAAGGATCCGGGGAGATATAAGGTAATCCTTGGTGGGATCAAGAAGCAGGAGCCGGAGCAGGAACACAGCTGTCAGCTGCGGTCGGGTATTCAGATCCGCCGCAGTTTTTGGGACTCTGCATCTTCATATATACAGTTTTCTTTGAGGACCCTTTTCTTTAGGATTCGGGAGGTCCCACCGAGTGGCTGGATACCGGGCACGCTGGTAATTAAAAGAATTGGAGATTTCCCTGTATAAAATCATCGGTGGTGCAGGGGAAAGCAGGAGCTTGATTGACATCTGGGGCCAGGAACTTAGATTCATTGCAGCTTTTTTTTTAAATAGTTGTGTAAACCTGCGTATTTAGATCTGTGGGTACCCTGGTTGGGGAGGCTTGGGTAGATTATAATAATACATTTCTGGCAAGACAAGATATAGTTACAATAGCGGTTTAAAGGTGTTGATACGCATATCTTGAATTGTTTTTAATCTACTTTGGGGCTGATATTACAAAGGGTGAATCTTTGATGTTCACTGTTTATATTCTTATAGTTTATACTTATTTTATAGAGAAATTGTATCTAAGACGGAGTTAAAATATTTATATAATTATTTAATATAAGTGAAATTGACACCCTACATCCTAAGCTAATTTAATTGTCAAGATGGAGGGTGGGGGGACTAAATTTAAACCACTTTTTAAGGTTAATGAATCCTCAAATAAAAATCTAAAGGGGAAACATCCCCCAAATAGGCTGCACAATAAGCCCTCTGAGGATTCCCCTAATCTGCTAAGTCCCATCAAATCAAGGTCCCCATTGAAGAGGGATACGCAGGCTAGTCGGACATCCGCGACATCTTCATATAAACCTTCTCAATTAGAGGTAGAGGGCAAGGGCTCAGTTTCTGATCCCCATAATCCCCTTATGCAAAAGCAGACCGACTCTGAAGTAATGGACACATCTAAGTCTGCTAAAAGGAAAGGCCCTAATTCAAGAGACGCTGATAAGAAATCAATCACAGCTGAATCTGAGGATAACTCAGATTACTCTTCGCCTGATAGCAGCCCTAATAGACAACCTTCTAAAAAAGAGCGTTCTTCATCCCCACATGCTCCAAGACAAGGGTTCGCCCCTATTGATCCGGATGAACTCTTAGCTTCTGAGAAGGGAGTGACGGAGGGTTTTATGGCTAGATTCTGTAAAATGTTTAATGAATCTATTGCTCTAGGCTTCGAATCTCAGAACAAGACACTAAACGAAATAAGTAAAAATTTCTCCCAAAGATTAGAAAAGAGCGAGAATAGGATTTTGGTAGTTGAGAATAAAACAGACACCTTGTTTAAACAAAATTCTCAATTAAAAACGGAAGTGCAGACACTAAAAACTAAATTAATGGATTTGGAGGATAGGAGCAGGAGGAGCAACCTCAAAATAAGAGGTATCCCAGAGAATGTCATGCAAGATGAGCTCTCAAATTATGCAAAGGCCATTTTCAAAAAAGCTCTGCCCGACCTACCAAATTCTGAGTTTAGGATCGATAGAATCCACCGCATTCCTCGTCCGAGGAGCCTGCCTACTGACAAGCCAAGGGACACTATCTTACATATGCACTATTACGAAACCAAAGAAAAAATCTTATCTTATATTAGGGATAAAGGTAACTTTCCAGATCCCTACGCCAATATAAGAATTTTTGGAGACTTCTCTAAAGCAACCATGGACTTCAGGAAGTCTTTCAGAGAAGTTAACGCAAGCATAAAAGATCTTGGGTTGTCGTATAGGTGGGGTTTCCCGGCTAAACTTCTGGTCTGGTATAAGGGGAAGACCATCCCCTTTTTCTCACCAGAGGAAGCTATGCTCTTCGTTCAGTCTTTTCAGGAGGGTATCGGTTGAATTTACATATGAGTTTAATGTTTTCCAAAATATTTGTTATCTTTAAATAAGAGAAATTATTAGGAATAATGGGTGGTTGAGTGGGAGTTTAACCACTTTTTTATTTTCTCCCCAAACTAGGTGAGAATCCTTCTTGCTTGGATTCCTCCAGGAGAACTCATTTGAGTTCATGTTTGTAGTTTATATATATTTAGTATATACATATTGTAGTTTTCTTTTTCCTTTTTTAGTGTGTTTAAGGTCTTAGTCCTTCTCTCTGTAAGTTTAGAAAGAGTCTCGTCTGTATATACAGTATACTTTAATCTTCTTGAAATATGAAACTAAGGTTTTTTTCATTTAACGTTAGGGGTCTAAATATCCCCTATAAGAGACATATGCTCTGGAAAGAAATTGAACATAGTAAAGCAGACATCGTTTGTCTGCAGGAGGTTAAATTTGCTAAAAATAATCATCCATATTTTCAAAATAAGAGGTTTCCATTTGTGTTCCAATCCCTTAAAGAAAATAAGAAAGCAGGAGTTATTACGCTTATTAAAAATAATATCCAATTTGAACTAATACAAGAAATAGTTGATACGCAAGGGAGGTACCATATCCTCGTCTGTCAATTAAACCATGAACCTTGCACAATAATTAATGCTTATGCCCCAAATAAAAAGATCTTATCGTACTTAAACAGATTAATGGACAAAATCAATGCAGTCAAGAAAGGAATGCTTATATTTGCTGGAGATTTCAATATAGTCCCAGATAGTAAAATGGACTCTTCGTCCTTAGTTCGCCACAAAGCGCCGTCACTCGGTAATTGGTTACTTTCTAACGAACTTTTTGACATCTACCGTTGTTTAAATACTACCTCACGTGAATATACACATTATTCAGATACACACAACACATCAGCAAGAATAGACTTAATATTGACAGATGTCTTTGCCATTTCCAAGTTTAGAAGTATCAGCATTTTAGGGAAATCTATCTCAGATCATGTCCCAGTAGTGGCGGAATTTAATTTGGGATCTCACTCGACAAATACATTCCTTTGGAAAGCTAATTCTACCCTTTTTAGGATTCCTGAGTATGAAGCAATAATCTCAGATACAATCTCTGAATATTTTAGAAATAATGATCTTGCTGACATGGATCCATTTGTCATTTGGAATGCCCATAAGGCGGTTTTACGGGGATGCTTGATCCAACTTTCATCCAGATTCAAGAAAATTAATAGACAAAGAATCATAACCCTACAGTCCCAAATAAAATTAAAAGAAGATTTTCAAAATAATCTCTCAGTCCCATCACCAGATATCCAATCTGAACTCTTGACCTTGAGACAAGATCTGAGGTTTGCAATTATATCCGAATACGACGCGGTTATTAGAAACTCAAAATTTAATTTTTACTCTTCTGTTAATAAACCTACTGCTTTTATGATGAAAAAACTTAAACAAGAAAGAATTAACAGGAGAATAAATAAGATTAAAACTGATAAGGGAGAGATCAGGACTCATCCTTCAGACATTGCGAACGAGTTTGCAGATTTTTTTCAGGGACTATACAATTTGGCTTTAGAGTCAGATATACCACAACCTAATGATAATTCAATAAAGATGTTCTTAGACAAGCTAGCTCTTCCCAAGATTGATTCCCTAGAATTGGATCATATTAACAGACCTATCTCCGCAGAAGAAATAAATGTCGCAATTAATAAGCTTAAAATTAAGAAATCACCGGGGCCCGATGGATTTATAAATGAATATTATAAAACCTTTCATCAAATTTTGATTCCCCACTTGGAGAGGATATTCAATGTGGCTTCTTGTCAGGGCTCTTTTCCGGCAGAAATGCTAGAAGCTACTATCGTTATGATACCGAAGGAGAAAGGAGACCCTGATAAGGTTCAAAGCTACAGGCCAATATCTCTCATAAACGGGGACGTTAAACTATATTCTAAAATTTGGGCCGAAAGACTTAAAAGGATTCTTCCCTCCCTGGTTAAGGACGATCAGATCGGCTTTGTTGAAGGTCGTCAGGCATCTGACGGGACCAGAAGGATTTTGAATATAATTAATGCTACAAAACTTTCTATAGATCCTTTAGTACTGGTAACGTTGGATGCCGAAAAGGCCTTTGATAGGCTAGATTGGAGTTATTTAAAAGGAACGCTTTTGAAGTTTGGATTCAATGATAAATTCTTGTCCTCAACTTTTGCCTTATATTCAGATCCTTGTGCAAAGATTTACACAAATAACCATCTGTCTAGGAAATTTCCAATATCGAATGGCACAAGACAGGGGTGCCCACTTTCACCACTACTATTTGTTCTAGCAATGGAACCCTTTGCACAAAAAATAAGATCCAACCCAAACATCCACGGCCCTGAAATTTCACAGCGATCATTTAAAATCGGTCTGTTTGCAGACGATATAGTGCTCACGCTATTAGATCCAGAGATTTCCATTAGAGCACTAGTTTTAGACTTAGAACTGTTTGCGTATGTATCCTATTTTAAAGTGAACCAATCAAAATCTAAGATTCTTTTTTTTAACTTACAAGATCAGGAAGTGGAACAGCTGAAGTCTCTTACAAAGTTTTCCTGCACAGAAGAAGTTGGTTATTTGGGGCTGGTACTGACAAATAAAATCGAATCAGTTATTTCAATTAACCTTAATAATCTAATACAGAATATTACCAAAGACTTAGCAAATTTTAAATGTATTAACCTATCCTTATTTGGGAAGGTCTTGGTAATCAAATCTTTTGTTTTACCTAAAATACTCTATTTGTTTAGAACCCTCCCTACTTGCATCCCCTCTACCCAACTAACCAAAATTCAAAATTTATTAAACTCCTTTATTTGGGACAATAAAAAGCCAAGAGTGGCGTTGAGCGTTTTATATAAGAACAAGAAAAACGGGGGTTTGGGCCTTCCAAACGTCACAGCGTATTACCAAGCCACATTGATTAAGGCTAGCGGATATTGGTTCAAACAGATTATATCTCCCGCATGGGTTGTCTTAGAGGAAAGCCAAAGTGAAAATAACCTACTCTGTAACACTTTTTACAATAACATTATTGGTTCTCGGCCTAGGTTACCATCACATCCTATTTTTCAGGCAATACTTCTGGCCTGGAAAAGCTTCGTAAGACCGAGGAAAAATTGGAATAAATTGAGACAACTGTACAATGTTCCGCTAGTTTTGATCTCAGTTCTCTACAAATTCTCAATTCCAGAAATTTGGACCACGTGTAATATCAAAAAAATGGGAGATTTGTATAATGGAGATTTTCTTACCTTCAGCGAAATTAGAGTAAAGTTTAATCTTCCTTCATCAGAATTTTTTTTTTACACCATCTTAAAAGATTACATTAAAAAATTCCTCCAAACTAAACCATTGAATTGGGATATTTTGACTCTCTTTTTGGGAAACATAGAGAAAAAAAGCGTATGGAACTTAAAAAATATATATACAATTTTTAACGGAGACTCAGAAATACTGAAAAATGTTTATATGAAACGATGGGAGTCTGAATTAAATATTTCCCCCTCATTAGAACAATGGCAAGATGCTTTTAAATTTTCTCAGGCCTCAACAATTTCGATGATGTTACAAGAATCATATTATAAAATATTGGTGAGGTGGTATTATACTCCATCGAGGTTATTCTTTATAAACCAAGATAACTCAAATTTGTGTTGGAGGGAATGTGGGAAAGTTGGGAATTTGTACCACATATTTTGGGGTTGCCCAAAAATAAAGACCTTATGGAGCGAAGTTTCTGCCCACATAAATACATTTTTGGGCAGGAACCTAGTTATTTCTCCTAGCATGGAGCTGCTTTTTTTGGGAATGGAACACTTGGATCTCTCAACCACTTTCATGATAGCCCACATCCTATTGGTGGTTAAAAATTCTTTAGCAGCAAATTGGAGGAAAACTGTTCCTCCAAAATTTGAAGACATAATCCACAACCTTAAAGTACATAGTGCATTAGAAAGGCGATTTGCCATAAATAATAATTTTTTGGACAAATACAATAAAAAATGGGGAATATGGAATAGTCTTTTTATTAGACAATTTATTTCTACCTCGGGAAATTAGGATGAGACCTACTTTAAACTATGACAGTAGTTTTAGTTTTAGGTTTTAGGTTTTAGGCTTTAGATTTTAGATCAGCTATTAGGGTTTAGGTTACTAGATCTTAGATTTAGATCTTAGAATTTAGATTGTAAACCACATCTCATTGTTTTACATAACGTTTTCTCTTTTTCGTGTCTGGATGCAACTGGTAAACTGTGAAATGTCTCAGATAATACTATGTTTATATATGCAATGACTTTTTACTTTATGTTACTCTTTGAGTTTTCTATTGTAATACCCTTTTCCTTCCCTTGTTCCCTTCTTTGTTCCCCCCCTTTTCCTCCTTCTCTTTGTCATTATTTTGAAAATTATAATAAAAATGATTGGAAAATAAAAGCATGAGTTTGCAACTACTTTACTTTTGGAGAAAATTCAAAACATTCATTATTCAATAGAGCCCAATAGCAAAAATCAGGTTTTGAATGAAGAATCACATTTCTTGGTGAATCATGCAGGATTGAAATTTTTGATGGTTTTTTACTCCTCTCAACAGCCCAAACAAGTTTCTAAAAGGATGAGTTTGCAACTACTTTACTTTTGGAGAAAATTCAAAACATTCATTATTCAATAGGGCCCAAAATATCAAAAACCAGCGGTTTGAATGAACACACATTTCTTGGTAGAATCGTGCAGGACTGAAATTTTTGATGTTTTTCTACTCCTCTCATGAGCCCAAACAAGTCTCTAAAAGGATGAGTTTGCGACTACTTTACTTTTGGAGAAAATTCAAAACATTCATTATTCAATAGAGCCCAATAGCAAAAACCAGCGTTTTGAATGAAGAATCACATTTCTTGGTAGAATCATGCAGGATTGAAATTTTTGATGGTTTTTTACTCCTCTCAACAGCCCAAACAAGTTTCTAAAAGGATGAGTTTGCAAATACTTTACTTTTGGAGAAAATTCAAAACATTCATTATTCAATAGGGCCCAAACTATCAAAAACCAGCGGTTTCAATGAACACACATTTCTTGGTAGAATCATGCAGGACTGAAATTTTTGATGTTTTTCTACTCCTTTCATGAGCCCAAACAAGTCTCTAAAAGCATGAGTTTGCAACTACTTTACTTTTGAAGAAAATTCAAAACATTCATTATTCAATAGAGCCCAATAGCAAAAATCAGGTTTTGAATGAAGAATCACATTTCTTGGTAGAATCATGCAGGATTGAAATTTTTGATGGTTTTGTACTCCTCTCAACAGCCCAAACAAGTTTCTAAAAGGATGAGTTTGCAACTACTTTACTTTTGGAGAAAATTCAAAACAGTCATTATTCAATAGGGCCCAAAATATCAAAAACCAGCGGTTTGAATGAACACACATTTCTTGGTAGAATCGTGCAGGACTGAAATTTTTGATGTTTTTCTACTCCTCTCATGAGCCCAAACAAGTCTCTAAAAGGATGAGTTTGCAACTACTTTACTTTTGGAGAAAATTCAAAACATTCATTATTCAATAGAGCCCAATAGCAAAAATCAGGTTTTGAACGAAGAATCACATTTCTTGGTAGAATCATGCAGGATTGAAATTTTTGATGGTTTTTTACTCCTCTCAACAGCCCAAACAAGTTTCTAAAAGGATGAGTTTGCAACTACTTTACTTTTGGAGAAAATTCAAAACATTCATTATTCAATAGGGCCCAAACTATCAAAAATCAGCGGTTTCAATGAACACACATTTCTTGGTAGAATCATGAAGGACTGAAATTTTTGATGTTTTTCTACTCCTCTCATGAGCCCAAACAAGTCTCTAAAAGCATGAGTTTGTAGCTACTTTACTTTTGGAGAAAATTCAAAACATTCATTATTCAATAAAGCCCAATAGCAAAAATCAGGTTTTGAATGAAGAATCACATTTCTTGGTAGAATCATGCAGGATTGAAATTTTTGATGGTTTTGTACTCCTCTCAACAGCCCAAACAAGTTTCTAAAAGGATGAGTTTGCAACTACTTTACTTTTGGAGAAAATTCAAAACATTCATTATTCAACAGGGCCCAAAATATCAAAAACCAGCGGTTTGAATGAACACACATTTCTTGGTAGAATCGTGCAGGACTGAAATTTTTGATGTTTTTCTACTCCTCTCATGAGCCCAAACAAGTCTCTAAAAGGATGAGTTAGCAACTACTTTACTTTTGTAGAAAATTCAAAACATTCATTATTCAATAGAGCCCAATAGCAAAAACCAGCGTTTTGAATGAAGAATCACATTTCTTGGTAGAATCATGCAGGATTGAAATTTTTGATGGTTTTTTACTCCTCTCAACAGCCCAAACAAGTTTCTAAAAGGATGAGTTTGCAACTACTTTACTTTTGGAGAAAATTCAAAACATTCATTATTCAATAGGGCCCAAACTATCAAAATCCAGCGGTTTCAATGAACACACATTTCTTGGTAGAATCGTGCAAGACTGAAATTTTTGATGTTTTTCTACTCCTCTCATGAGCCCAAACAAGACTCTAAAAGCATGAGTTTGCAACTACTTTACTTTTGGAGAAAATTCAAAACATTCATTATTCAATAGAGCCCAATAGCAAAAATCAGGTTTTGAATGAAGAATCACATTTCTTGGTAAAATCATGCAGGATTGAAATTTTTGATGGTTTTTTACTCCTCTCAACAGCCCAAACAAGTTTCTAAAAGGATGAGTTTGCAACTACTTTACTTTTGGAGAAAATTCAAAACATTCATTATTCAATAGGGCCCAAACTATCAAAAACCAGCGGTTTCAATGAACACACATTTCTTGGTAGAATCATGCAGGACTGAAATTTTTGATGTTTTTCTACTACTCTCATGAGCCCAAACAAGTCTCTAAAAGCATAAGTTTGCAACTACTTTACTTTTGGAGAAAATTCAAAACATTCATTATTCAATAGAGCCCAATAGCAAAAATCAGGTTTTGAATGAAGAATCACATTTCTTGGTAAAATCATGCAGGATTGAAATTTTTGATGGTTTTTTACTCCTCTCAACAGCCCAAACAAGTTTCTAAAAGGATGAGTTTGCAACTACTTTACTTTTGGAGAAAATTCAAAACATTCATTATTCAATAGGGCCCAAACTATCAAAAACCAGCGGTTTCAATGAACACACATTTCTTGGTAGAATCATGCAGGACTGAAATTTTTGATGTTTTTCTACTCCTCTCATGAGCCCAAACAAGTCTCTAAAAGCATGAGTTTGCAACTACTTTACTTTTGGAGAAAATTCAAAACATTCACTATTCAATAGAGCCCAATAGCAAAAATCAGGTTTTGAATGAAGAATCACATTTCTTGGTAAAATCATGCAGGATTGAAATTTTTGATGGTTTTTTACTCCTCTCAACAGCCCAAACAAGTTTCTAAAAGGATGAGTTTGCAACTACTTTACTTTTGGAGAAAATTCAAAACATTCATTATTCAATAGGGCCCAAAATATCAAAAACCAGCGGTTTCAATGAGCACACATTTCTTGGTAGAATCATGCAGGACTGAAATTTTTGATGTTTTTCTACTCCTCTCATGAGCCCAAACAAGTCTCTAAAAGCATGAGTTTGCAACTACTTTACTTTTGGAGAAAATTCAAAACATTCATTATTCAATAGAGCCCAATAGCAAAAATCAGGTTTTGAATGAAGAATCACATTTCTTGGTAGAATCATGCAGGATTGAAATTTTTGATGGTTTTTTACTCCTCTCAACAGCCCAAACAAGTTTCTAAAAGGATGAGTTTGCAACTGCTTTACTTTTGGAGAAAATTCAAAACATTCATTATTCAATAGGGCCCAAACTATCAAAAACCAGCGGTTTGAATGACCACACATTTCTTGGTAGAATCATGCAGGACTGAAATTTTTGATGTTTTTCTACTCCTCTCATGAGCCCAAACAAGTCTCTAAAAGGATGAGTTTGCAACTACTTTACTTTTGGAGAAAATTCAAAACATTCATTATTCAATAGAGCCCAATAGCAAAAACCAGCGTTTTGAATGAAGAATCACATTTCTTGGTAGAATCAAGCAGGATTGAAATTTTTGATGGTTTTTTACTCCTCTCAACAGCCCAAACAAGTTTCTAAAAGGATGAGTTTGCAACTACTTTACTTTTGGAGAAAATTCAAAACATTCATTATTCAATAGGGCCCAAACTATCAAAAACCAGCGGTTTCAATGAACACACAATTCTTGGTAGAATCATGCAGGACTGAAATTTTTGATGTTTTTCTACTCCTCTCATGAGCCCAAACAAGTCTCTAAAAGCATGAGTTTGCAACTACTTTACTTTTGGAGAAAATTCAAAACATTCATTATTCAAAAGAGCCCAATAGCAAAAATCAGGTTTTGAATGAAGAATCACATTTCTTGGTAAAATCATGCAGGATTGAAATTTTTGATGGTTTTTTACTCCTCTCAACAGCCCAAACAAGTTTCTAAAAGGATGAGTTTGCAACTACTTTACTTTTGGAGAAAATTCAAAACATTCATTATTCAATAGGGCCCAAACTATCAAAAACCAGCGGTTTCAATGAACACACATTTCTTGGTAGAATCATGCAGGACTGAAATTTTTGATGTTTTTCTACTCCTCTCATGAGCCCAAACAAGTCTCTAAAAGCATAAGTTTGCAACTACTTTACTTTTGGAGAAAATTCAAAACATTCATTATTCAATAGAGCCCAATAGCAAAAATCAGGTTTTGAATGAAGAATCACATTTCTTGGTAAAATCATGCAGGATTGAAATTTTTGATGGTTCTTTACTCCTCTCAACAGCTCAAACAAGTTTCTAAAAGGATGAGTTTGCAACTACTTTACTTTTGGAGAAAATTCAAAACATTCATTATTCAATAGGGCACAAACTATCAAAAACCAGCGGTTTCAATGAACACACATTTCTTGGTAGAATCATGCAGGACTGAAATTTTTGATGTTTTTCTACTCCTCTCATGAGCCCAAACAAGTCTCTAAAAGCATGAGTTTGCAACTACTTTACTTTTGGAGAAAATTCAAAACATTCACTATTCAATAGAGCCCAATAGCAAAAATCAGGTTTTGAATGAAGAATCACATTTCTTGGTAAAATCATGCAGGATTGAAATTTTTGATGGTTTTTTACTCCTCTCAACAGCCCAAACAAGTTTCTAAAAGGATGAGTTTGCAACTACTTTACTTTTGGAGAAAATTCAAAACATTCATTATTCAATAGGGCCCAAACTATCAAAAACCAGCGGTTTCAATGAACACACATTTCTTGGTAGAATCATGCAGGACTGAAATTTTTGATGTTTTTCTACTCCTCTCATGAGCCCAAACAAGTCTCTAAAAGCATGAGTTTGCAACTACTTTACTTTTGGAGAAAATTCAAAACATTCATTATTCAATAGAGCCCAATAGCAAAAATCAGGTTTTGAATGAAGAATCACATTTCTTGGTAGAATCATGCAGGATTGAAATTTTTGATGGTTTTTTACTCCTCTCAACAGCCCAAACAAGTTTCTAAAAGGATGAGTTTGCAACTGCTTTACTTTTGGAGAAAATTCAAAACATTCATTATTCAATAGGGCCCAAACTATCAAAAACCAGCGGTTTGAATGACCACACATTTCTTGGTAGAATCATGCAGGACTGAAATTTTTGATGTTTTTCTACTCCTCTCATGAGCCCAAACAAGTCTCTAAAAGGATGAGTTTGCAACTACTTTACTTTTGGAGAAAATTCAAAACATTCATTATTCAATAGAGCCCAATAGCAAAAACCAGCGTTTTGAATGAAGAATCACATTTCTTGGTAGAATCATGCAGGATTGAAATTTTTGATGGTTTTTTACTCCTCTCAACAGCCCAAACAAGTTTCTAAAAGGATGAGTTTGCAACTACTTTACTTTTGGAGAAAATTCAAAACATTCATTATTCAATAGGGCCCAAACTATCAAAAACCAGCAGTTTCAATGAACACAAAATTCTTGGTAGAATCATGCAGGACTGAAATTTTTGATGTTTTTCTACTCCTCTCATGAGCCCAAACAAGTCTCTAAAAGCATGAGTTTGCAACTACTTTACTTTTGGAGAAAATTCAAAACATTCATTATTCAAAAGAGCCCAATAGCAAAAATCAGGTTTTGAATGAAGAATCACATTTCTTGGTAAAATCATGCAGGATTGAAATTTTTGATGGTTTTTTACTCCTCTCAACAGCCCAAACAAGTTTCTAAAAGGATGAGTTTGCAACTACTTTACTTTTGGAGAAAATTCAAAACATTCATTATTCAATAGGGCCCAAACTATCAAAAACCAGCGGTTTCAATGAACACACATTTCTTGGTAGAATCATGCAGGACTGAAATTTTTGATGTTTTTCTACTCCTCTCATGAGCCCAAACAAGTCTCTAAAAGCATGAGTTTGCAACTACTTTACTTTTGGAGAAAATTCAAAACATTCACTTTTCACTAGAGCCCAATAGCAAAAATCAGGTTTTGAATGAAGAATCACATTTCTTGGTAGAATCATGCTGCATTGAAATTTTTGATGGTTTTTTACTCCTCTCAACAGCCCAAACAAGTTTCTAAAAGGATGAGTTTGCAACTACTTTACTTTTGGAGAAAATTCAAAACATTCATTATTCAATAGGGCCCAAACTATCAAAAACCAGCGGTTTCAATGAACACACATTTCTTGGTAGAATCATGCAGGACTGAAATTTTTGATGTTTTTCTACTCCTCTCATGAGCCCAAACAAGTCTCTAAAAGCATGAGTTTGCAACTACTTTACTTTTGGAAAAAATTCAAAACATTCATTATTCAATAGAGCCCAATAGCAAAAATCAGGTTTTGAATGAAGAATCACATTTCTTGGTAAAATCATGCAGGATTGAAATTTTTGATGGTTTTTTACTCCTCTCAACAGCCCAAACAAGTTTCTAAAAGGATGAGTTTGCAACTACTTTACTTTTGGAGAAAATTCAAAACATTCATTATTCAATAGGGCCCAAACTATCAAAAACCAGCGGTTTCAATGAACACACTTTTCTTGGTAGAATCATGCAGGACTGAAATTTTTGATGTTTTTCTACTCCTCTCATGAGCCCAAACAAGTCTCTAAAAGCATGAGTTTGCAACTACTTTACTTTTGGAGAAAATTCAAAACATTCACTATTCAATAGAGCCCAATAGCAAAAATCAGGTTTTGAATGAAGAATCACATTTCTTGGTAAAATCATGCAGGATTGAAATTTTTGATGGTTTTTTACTCCTCTCAACAGCCCAAACAAGTTTCTAAAAGGATGAGTTTGCAACTACTTTACTTTTGGAGAAAATTCAAAACATTCATTATTCAATAGGGCCCAAACTATCAAAAACCAGCGGTTTCAATGAACACACATTTCTTGGTAGAATCATGCAGGACTGAAATTTTTGATGTTTTTCTACTCCTCTCATGAGCCCAAACAAGTCTCTAAAAGCATGAGTTTGCAACTACTTTACTTTTGGAGAAAATTCAAATCATTCATTATTCAATAGAGCCCAATAGCAAAAATCAGGTTTTGAATGAAGAATCACATTTCTTGGTAGAATCATGCAGGATTGAAATTTTTGATGGTTTTTTACTCCTCTCAACAGCCCAAACAAGTTTCTAAAAGGATGAGTTTGCAACTACTTTACTTTTGGAGAAAATTCAAAACATTCATTATTCAATAGGGCCCAAACTATCAAAAACCAGCGGTTTCAATGAACACACATTTCTTGGTAGAATCATGCAGGACTGAAATTTTTGATGTTTTTCTACTCCTCTCATGAGCCCAAACAAGTCTCTAAAAGCATGAGTTTGCAACTACTTTACTTTTGGAGAAAATTCAAAACATTCATTATTCAATAGAGCCCAATAGCAAAAATCAGGTTTTGAATGAAGAATCACATTTCTTGGTAGAATCATGCAGGATTGAAATTTTTGATGGTTTTTTACTCCTCTCAACAGCCCAAACAAGTTTCTAAAACGATGAGTTTGCAACTACTTTACTTTTGGAGAAAATTCAAATCATTCATTATTCAATAGGGCCCAAAATATCAAAAAACAGCGGTTTGAATGAACACACATTTCTTGGTAGAATCGTGCAGGACTGAAATTTTTGATGTTTTTCTACTCCTCTCATGAGCCCAAACAAGTCTCTAAAAGGATGAGTTTGCAACTACTTTACTTTTGGAGAAAATTCAAAACATTCATTATTCAATAGAGCCCAATAGCAAAAACCAGCGTTTTGAATGAAGAATCACATTTCTTGGTAGAATCATGCAGGATTGAAATTTTTGATGGTTTTTTACTCCTCTCAACAGCCCAAACAAGTTTCTAAAAGGATGAGTTTGCAACTACTTTACTTTTGGAGAAAATTCAAAACATTGGGGGGGCGTGGCCAGCGTCTGAGCTGAATGGAAGCCTGAGCTCTGAGCTCCTCCACAGGGCAGCCTGCCAAGCGCTACTAATAAGCGAATTATAAGCCAGGACTGGCTGAAAACTTGTGGGAACCTCCATAGACACCAGCGGTGCCCCCACATAATGGATCCGCTTAATAGAAAAGCAGGAAAATCAAAAAATCTGGAGCGCTCTCCCCTCATGCTGAGGAGCCAAGATGGCGCCCGCCACACAGCAGCCACAGCCTGCAGCCCCAGCCTGAGCGGCGCACAGCGGGAGAGAACGCCACAGAGACTGAAACATGCAGTATTCAAGTCAGGGGGTAAGTCTGCCCCCATCCCTGCAAAAACCGCCGCTCCATATATTAAAGAAAGCGCTAAATCCAGTGTTAAAAGTAGCGCTGAGAAGAAGGAGGCAAAATATCGCGAGATTAACCGGGAAACAGACGGTATTGCGCAGCAAGTACGCAAATTGCGTACCTTAAGCAAAAATCTTGCGCAGCCTGTGAAATCTTGCACAGCAGCAACGCTCACAGCTGCTATGGAGGCCACAAATACAATAAGGGCCTCCTCATCTTGTCCAGATATCTCCACCATTTCAGACACCCCTCTAACGCCACCACAGAGGGAACTGTCCCCTGCCTCACAAAATAGCTGCAGATTAAGCAGTAGCTCGGCTGAGCTGCAAAGTGAGACGCAGATGGAGGACTTCTGCACTCCAGATAACCCCATGCCTGAAAACATTTTACATGTTTTGACTGAGGTAGAGGCTACCAACAAAGCAGCTTCAGAATTGTTCATAAAAAATATGGTATGCCTTCTTGCAAAGACATTCCAAAAACAACTAGAGGGATATAATACAAACCTCCAAAACAATATAGACAGTCTGGGCCAGAGGGTGGATCACTTGGAGTCGAAAATGGAGGAGATAGTCCAGTCTCACAACAATTTGATAGACGAACATTATGCCTTAGAGAAAGAAGTTACCTTCCTAAAGTCAAGACTGATAGAACAAGAGGACAGGAGTAGGAGAAACAACCTTAAATTCAGAGGAATACCTGAGAATGTCAAGGACAGAGATCTTGATTCATATGTGCAAAAAATGCTCCATGCTATGCTCCCAGGTGCTTCCAAAGGAGACCTCTTAATAGAACGCATACACAGACTACCTAAGTCCAAATATGCCCCTGAAAGAGCTCCACGGGATGTTATTGCATTTTTTCACTATTTTCTGACAAAGGAGGACATTTTGAGGAAAAGCAAGCAGTCACCCATCTTACCAAGACCATATGAGGGTATTAAGATCTTTGCAGACTTTTCAAAAGCCACGTTGCAAAAAAGGAGAGACTTTTTCCCTATCACTGCACACCTAAGGGAGCACAGGGTGCTATACAGATGGGGCTTTCCTACAAAAATATTGGTCATGAAGGAAAACACTACTTTTGCCTTGTCTAACATTGATAACTGTGATAGATTCTTTCAGGACCTTGGTATTCCTCCAATGAAGAACTCATCTTTATCCTACAATCAAGAGAGGAGCAACTCTTCACAACAGCCAAGACGTTTGTCACAGTCCTGGACCACACAAAAGAAAAGATAATGGACTTGGTAGGTGTTGACCCTGGCTCTTGGCCTGAACTTTTATCCCCAAACACTAACCGAGAGATTTCTCTTGGTATCATTTCTTTTGAGAAATTCAACTTCCTTGTTAACAAGTTTGTTTTGTTTTAGGTTATTCCAGGTTATAACATGTTTCTATTCACAGGCACACCAGGCACTGACAACAAATTTCTAGAGAAGTACCACTCTTTTTGGATATATGTCCAGATGGACTATTCTATCTTATTGAGTTATTTAACACATTTCTTTCTTTTTGATATATTATGGAGTTGAAAATCCTATCATTTAATGTAAATGGGCTTAATAGTCCCTTTAAAAGGTATGCTTTGTGGAAGGAGATCAAAAGATTGAAAGCAAATGTTGCTATGATACAGGAAACCCACCTCCTGGAAACTGATAATAACAGATTTAAAAACAAAGATTATCCTCAGATTTTCTTCTCCAATAACGAGGGAGGGAAAAAAGCTGGGGTGGCCATTGCCTTCCACAAAGACCTACCAGTGGTTATTTCAGATGTTTATAAAGACAATAAAGGCAGATATTTAATCATCAATTTTACCTTGGAGGGAATGGAATACACTGTGGTTAATGTATACGCCCCTAATGTGAGACAAATTAGCTTTCTCAATAAAGTCAAAAGAAAATTATCTAAATTTAGCAAGGGACAAATCATATGGGGGGGAGACTTTAATTGTATTGTTGACCCAAGCACTGATTGCTCATCCTCTGCTCCATACTACAGAAGTGTGAATCTGGGGAGGTGGCTGAGCAATGCTAACCTACACGACAGTTGTAAAATATTGAACCCTAATTCTAGAGAATACACCAGATTCTGCCCACACAACAGATCTTATACCAAAATAGATCATATATTTACCAGTTTTTCCTTACTAGATTCGTATATAGATTTCCAAACTGGCCCCATCACATGGTCGGACCATGCTCCAATTCTATTAACATTACAGGTTTCCTCTTCGACTCAAAGACACTACAATTGGAGATATAGCAAATTTGTAGTAGACTCCCCAGATAATATAGCAACAATAAAAAACACTATAATGAATTATTTTAAAGAAAATGACTCCCAGGAAATCTCCCCTGAAACCTTATGGTTAGCACATAAGTGTGTCATCAGAGGCCACTTAATTCAGATGGCCTCAAGACAAAAGAGGGAAAGAGAGAGCAAACAGAGGTTGTTACTAGAACAAATCAAAAAACTAGAAGACCAGGCCAAAGTGGAAAAAATTTTTACTAAATACAAGGAGTTATACTCCCTTAGATTGGAATTTAGAAATCTTCTCATAAACATTTACGAAAAAAAGACTCTGTTTAACAGGGCAGGGTTTTACATAAATAACAACAAAAACTCAAAAACTATGGCAAATAGATTCAAACCCATAAATAAAAAGCATTTAATTAAAAAACTTTCCCAGAACTTAGTGAATATAGAAAAGCCAAGGGACATAGCTTTGGCTTTTGAAAAATACTACTCAAACCTTTACAATATAGGAAAAAATGGGACTTATCCCCCTCCTACAGAGGAGATGATAGATAATTTCTTGGGAGGAGTAGAGTTGAGATCTCTGTCTTCTGAGCAAAGGGAAATGCTTGATGCACCCTTCTCTGAGGGAGAGGTGTCTCTGGCAATAAAAAATCTCAAATGTAATAAGGCTCCTGGTCCAGACAGATTCCCTGTGGAATATTATAAAACATTTCAGGAAAATCTGGTCCCCCACTTAACAAACACCCTAAATTTTATAAAATCAAAAGGAACATGTAGTGCAGATATGCTGAGAGCCACCATAGTGGTAATCCCCAAACCGGACAAAGATCCCACAAAGATAGAAAACTATAGACCCATATCCCTCCTGAACGCAGACATCAAGGTATATGCAAAAATACTGGCAGAAAGGGTGCAAGATGTTATCCAATATCTCATACATCCCGATCAAGTGGGTTTTGTAAAATTTAGACAGACTTCTGACAGTTCAAGAAGTGTCTTGCACCATATACACTTTTGTAACAAGAAAAAAATTCCAAGTCTGTTTGTGGCCCTTGATGCGGAGAAAGCTTTTGACCGCATCAATTGGACATATGCATTCGCAGTATTAAAGAGGATGGGTTTTGGTGAGGAGATGTTGAAAAGTGTTCAGGCTCTGTACTCCCAACCGTCTGCCTCTGTGCTGGTCAATAGCACGATGTCGGGGAAATTTGACATAACAAACGGAACAAGACAGGGATGCCCTCTGTCCCCAATTATTTTTATCCTGAGTCTGGAACCACTGGCTCAAAGGATAAGGGACTCGAGTGAGGTGAGGGGAGTATGGTTGGGAGATGTAGAGCACAAAATAAATTTATATGCAGACGATATCATACTTACACTGACAGATCCTGTTGAGTCATTGAAGGCGACTTGGGATATCATAGAGTTATTTGGTTCAATATCATATTATAAACTCAATGTAAAAAAGACTAACGTTTTGTCACTATTTGTTTCAGCCCCTATAAAACAGCAACTACAAGATAAGTACCCTTTTACTTGGCACTGCACTAAAATCCCGTATCTAGGAATTTGGCTCACAAGCGACCTCACACACACGAGTGAGGTAAACATGGATTGCCTTTTGAAATCTCTTGACACTAAGTTGGGAGAATTGTCAAAGACCCCAGCCACTTGGTTGGGAAGAATAGTATTATATAAAATGTTCTGCCTCCCAAAAGTGTTGTTTTTGTATAGGAATGTTCCTCTGCCTTTATCAATGCAACACATACAAAAATTAACTCATCAAATGAACAGATTTATTTGGAATAATAAAAAGCCTAGAGTAAAGAAACACACACTACTTAAATCTAGAGAAAATGGGGGGATAGCCCTTCCAGACTTAGAGGCATATTACTTTGCCACCACAACTGAATTGACAAAAATGTGGCTCACAGAACAGACAGAATTGGGATGGCCAAAAATTGAAAGAGATTTAATGCCTAATAAAGAACCGACACTTTATGTTTCCTATTTTCTTCTGCACAGAGGAGAGATTGGAGACATAGAAAACCCAATACTCAGAGCCTCTGTGCAGAGTTGGTCACATATGTGCAGGAGAAGGTTTAATGTCTCCCCTGTTACAACCAAAAGACTGAGACTTCACTTTTTGGCACCTGTCAAGGTTTCTCTGAGACCCATGTTTGATAATTGGAAAACATTCCCCATTGCTTATGTGGATGATTTACTGGACAATAATAAAGTCATGCCTTTTGAGTTGGTCAAGGCTAAATTTAAAATCCCTAATACGGAATATATGAAATACCTCATACTCAAAGAGGAATATAATAAATTTAAGAGATATTTCTGCAAGATAGTTTTGGTCAACCATACCATTTATAATTTCCTAACCAGCACAACCCCCAGGCACAAGAGTTCTCTTAAACCCCTGTATAACTTCCTGACCGGCAAATACACCTTCTCTAAGGGTGGATGCTTTGAAAAATGGGAGACTACTCTGCAGAAGCAGATTTATGCCCCACAGTGGACATTATCTTTTAAAACTGCAGTGAGGTCTACAAATTGCATGAACATTCTGGAAACACATTACAAACTAGTCCACAGATATTACTTGACTCCAAACAGGATTAAATATTTTGGGGAAGGGGGATCTGATCTATGTTGGCGGGGATGCGGATCTCAGGCTGACTTACTCCATATTTTCTGGGGATGCCCGGTATTGAAACCATACTGGCTTAAGGTCTCCAATTTGATTTCGATCATATGCAACTGGCGTGTTCAGTTGCACCCTGCCTTGGCCTTACTACTTATAGATATTTGCAGATTCAAAACAACAAAGTATTTGGTTGCCCACATTCTCATGTCTGCAATATACCTTATAGCGAAAGGTTGGAACAATAAGCAACCTCCGAACATTGCCACATTGATCATGTTGGTGGACAAACATTGTGTTTATGAAAAAATTCATTACATCAACAATATGTCAATAAAGTTATTTGACGACAGATGGCATAGATGGTTGAAACTCAAATCTAAGATAGAAGAAGAATTTATATCTTGATATCTTGATTTTTGCTCTTTTTGTGTGCCAAAATTTCACATATATTTGGTGTTTGCCTGTGCTGTTGCAACTGTTTTTCAAATCTATTTCAATTAATGTTAATTGTACATACTTTAAATGATGATATGATGTTCAGATACCATATGATGATGTCCTGATGTACATTACCTTGACTCTATTCGAACATGATATATATGAGGTATGTTTATACATTTCTATTATTTTGAAAACTCAATAAAAATATTGTTTAAGAAAATTCAAAACATTCATTATTCAATAGGGCCCAAACTATCAAAAACCAGCGGTTTCAATGAACACACATTTCTTGGTAGAATCATGCAGGACTGAAATTTTTGATGTTTTTCTACTCCTCTCATGAGCCCAAACAAGTCTCTAAAAGCATGAGTTTGCAACTACTTTACTTTTGGAGAAAATTCAAAACATTCATTATTCAATAGAGCCCAATAGCAAAAATCAGGTTTTGAATGAAGAATCACATTTCTTGGTAGAATCATGCAGGATTGAAATTTTTGATGGTTTTTTACTCCTCTCAACAGCCCAAACAAGTTTCTAAAAGGATGAGTTTGCAACTACTTTACTTTTGGAGAAAATTCAAAACATTCATTATTCAATAGGGCCCAAAATATCAAAAACCAGCGGTTTGAATGAACACACATTTCTTGGTAGAATCGTGCAGGACTGAAATTTTTGATGTTTTTCTACTCCTCTCATGAGCCCAAACAAGTCTCTAAAAGGATGAGTTTGCAACTACTTTACTTTTGGAGAAAATTCAAAACATTCATTATTCAATAGAGCCCAATAGCAAAAACCAGCGTTTTGAATGAAGAATCACATTTTTTGGTAGAATCATGCAGGATTGAAATTTTTGATGGTTTTTTACTCCTCTCAACAGCCCAAACAAGTTTCTAAAAGGATGAGTTTGCAACTACTTTACTTTTGGAGAAAATTCAAAACATTCATTATTCAATAGGGCCCAAACTATCAAAAACCAGCGGTTTCAATGAACACACATTTCTTGGTAGAATCGTGCAGGACTGAAATTTTTGATGTTTTTCTACTCCTCTCATGAGCCCAAACAAGTCTCTAAAAGCATGAGTTTGCAACTACTTTACTTTTGGAGAAAATTCAAAACATTCATTATTCAATAGCGCCCAATAGCAAAAATCAGGTTTTGAATGAAGAATCACATTTCTTGGTAGAATCATGCAGGATTGAAATTTTTGATGGTTTTTTACTCCTCTCAACAGCCCAAACAAGTTTCTAAAAGGATGAGTTTGCAACTACTTTACTTTTGGAGAAAATTCAAAACATTCATTATTCAATAGGGCCCAAACTATCAAAAACCAGCGGTTTCAATGAACACACATTTCTTGGTAGAATCATGCATTACTGAAATTTTTGATGTTTTTCTACTCCTCTCATGAGCCCAAACAAGTCTCTAAAAGCATGAGTCTGCAACTACTTTACTTTTGGAGAAAATTCAAAACATTCATTATTCAATAGAGCCCAATAGCAAAAATCAGGTTTTGAATGAAGAATCACATTTCTTGGTAGAATCATGCAGGATTGAAATTTTTGATGGTTTTTTACTCCTCTCAACAGCCCAAACAAGTTTCTAAAAGGATGAGTTTGCAACTACTTTACTTTTGGAGAAAATTCAAAACATTCATTATTCAATAGGGCCCAAACTATCAAAAACCAGCGGTTTCAATGAACACACATTTCTTGGTAGAATCATGTAGGACTGAAATTTTTGATGTTTTTCTACTCCTCTCATGAGCCCAAACAAGTCTCTAAAAGAATGAGTTTACAACTACTTTACTTTCGGAGAAAATTCAAAACATTCACTATTCAATAGAGCCCAATAGCAAAAATCAGGTTTTGAATGAAGAATCACATTTCTTGGTAAAATCATGCAGGATTGAAATTTTTGATGGTTTTTTACTCCTCTCAACAGCCCAAACAAGTTTCTAAAAGGATGAGTTTGCAACTACTTTACTTTTGGAGAAAATTCAAAACATTCATTATTCAATAGGGCCCAAACTATCAAAAACCAGCGGTTTCAATGAACACACATTTCTTGGTAGAATCGTGCAGGACTGAAATTTTTGATGTTTTTCTACTCCTCTCATGAGCCCAAACAAGTCTCTAAAAGCATGAGTTTGCAACTACTTTACTTTTGGAGAAAATTCAAAACATTCATTATTCAATAGCGCCCAATAGCAAAAATCAGGTTTTGAATGAAGAATCACATTTCTTGGTAGAATCATGCAGGATTGAAATTTTTGATGGTTTTTTACTCCTCTCAACAGCCCAAACAAGTTTCTAAAAGGATGAGTTTGCAACTACTTTACTTTTGGAGAAAATTCAAAACATTCATTTTTCAATAGGGCCCAAACTATCAAAAACCAGCGGTTTCAATGAACACACATTTCTTGGTAGAATCATGCAGGACTGAAATTTTTGATGTTTTTCTACTCCTCTCATGAGCCCAAACAAGTCTCTAAAAGCATGAGTTTGCAACTACTTTACTTTTGGAGAAAATTCAAAACATTCATTATTCAATAGGGCCCAAACTATCAAAAACCAGCGGTTTGAATGAACACACATTTCTTGGTAGAATCATGCAGGACTGAAATTTTTGATGTTTTTCTACTCCTCTCATGAGCCCAAACAAGTCTCTAAAAGCATGAGTTTGCAACTACTTTACTTTTGGAGAAAATTCAAAACATTCATTATTCAATAGAGCCCAATAGCAAAAATCAGGTTTTGAATGAAGAATCACATTTCTTGGTAGAATCATGCAGGATTGAAATTTTTGATGGTTTTTTACTCCTCTCAACAGCCCAAACAAGTTTCTAAAAGGATGAGTTTGCAACTACTTTACTTTTGGAGAAAATTCAAAACATTCATTATTCAATAGGGCCCAAAATATCAAAAACCAGCGGTTTGAATGAACACACATTTCTTGGTAGAATCGTGCAGGACTGAAATTTTTGATGTTTTTCTACTCCTCTCATGAGCCCAAACAAGTCTCTAAAAGCATGAGTTTGCAACTACTTTACTTTTGGAGAAAATTCAAAACATTCATTATTCAATAGAGCCCAATAGCAAAAATCAGGTTTTGAATGAAGAATCACATTTCTTGGTAGAATCATGCAGGATTGAAATTTTTGATGGTTTTGTACTCCTCTCAACAGCCCAAACAAGTTTCTAAAAGGATGAGTTTGCAACTACTTTACTTTTGGAGAAAATTCAAAACATTCATTATTCAATAGGGCCCAAAATATCAAAAACCAGCGGTTTGAATGAACACACATTTCTTGGTAGAATCGTGCAGGACTGAAATTTTTGATGTTTTTCTACTCCTCTCATGAGCCCAAACAAGTCTCTAAAAGGATGAGTTTGCAACTACTTTACTTTTGGAGAAAATTCAAAACATTCATTATTCAATAGAGCCCAATAGCAAAAACCAGCGTTTTGAATGAAGAATCACATTTCTTGGTAGAATCATGCAGGATTACAATTTTTGATGGTTTTTTACTCCTCTCAACAGCCCAAACAAGTTTCTAAAAGGATGAGTTTCCAACTACTTTACTTTTGGAGAAAATTCAAAACATTCATTATTCAATAGGGCAAAAACTATCAAAAACCAGCGGTTTCAATGAACACACATTTCTTGGTAGAATCATGCAGGACTGAAATTTTTGATGTTTTTCTACTCCTCTCATGAGCCCAAACAAGTCTCTAAAAGCATGAGTTTGCAACTACTTTACTTTTGGAGAAAATTCAAAACATTCATTATTCAATAGAGCCCAATAGCAAAAATCAGGTTTTGAATGAAGAATCACATTTCTTGGTAGAATCATGCAGGATTGAAATTTTTGATGGTTTTTTACTCCTCTCAACAGCCCAAACAAGTTTCTAAAAGGATGAGTTTGCAACTACTTTACTTTTGGAGAAAATTCAAAACATTCATTATTCAATAGGGCCCAAAATATCAAAAACCAGCGGTTTGAATGAACACACATTTCTTGGTAGAATCGTGCAGGACTGAAATTTTTGATGTTTTTCTACTCCTCTCATGAGCCCAAACAAGTCTCTAAAAGGATGAGTTTGCAACTACTTTACTTTTGGAGAAAATTCAAAACATTCATTATTCAATAGAGCCCAATAGCAAAAACCAGCGTTTTGAATGAAGAATCACATTTTTTGGTAGAATCATGCAGGATTGAAATTTTTGATGGTTTTTTACTCCTCTCAACAGCCCAAACAAGTTTCTAAAAGGATGAGTTTGCAACTACTTTACTTTTGGAGAAAATTCAAAACATTCATTATTCAATAGGGCCCAAACTATCAAAAACCAGCGGTTTCAATGAACACACATTTCTTGGTAGAATCGTGCAGGACTGAAATTTTTGATGTTTTTCTACTCCTCTCATGAGCCCAAACAAGTCTCTAAAAGCATGAGTTTGCAACTACTTTACTTTTGGAGAAAATTCAAAACATTCATTATTCAATAGCGCACAATAGCAAAAATCAGGTTTTGAATGAAGAATCACATTTCTTGGTAGAATCATGCAGGATTGAAATTTTTGATGGTTTTTTACTCCTCTCAACAGCCCAAACAAGTTTCTAAAAGGATGAGTTTGCAACTACTTTACTTTTGGAGAAAATTCAAAACATTCATTATTCAATAGGGCCCAAACTATCAAAAACCAGTGGTTTCAATGAACACACATTTCTTGGTAGAATCATGCAGGACTGAAATTTTTGATGTTTTTCTACTCCTCTCATGAGCCCAAACAAGTCTCTAAAAGCATGAGTTTGCAACTACTTTACTTTTGGAGAAAATTCAAAACATTCATTATTCAATAGAGCCCAATAGCAAAAATCAGGTTTTGAATGAAGAATCACATTTCTTGGTAGAATCATGCAGGATTGAAATTTTTGATGGTTTTTTACTCCTCTCAACAGCCCAAACAAGTTTCTAAAAGGATGAGTTTGCAACTACTTTACTTTTGGAGAAAATTCAAAACATTCATTATTCAATAGGGCCCAAACTATCAAAAACCAGCGGTTTCAATGAACACACATTTCTTGGTAAAATCATGCAGGACTGAAATTTTTGATGTTTTTCTACTCCTCTCATGAGCCCAAACAAGTCTCTAAAAGCATGAGTTTGCAACTACTTTACTTTTGGAGAAAATTCAAAACATTCATTATTCAATAGAGCCCAATAGCAAAAATCAGGTTTTGAATGAAGAATCACATTTCTTGGTAGAATCATGCAGGATTGAAATTTTTGATGGTTTTTTACTCCTCTCAACAGCCCAAACAAGTTTCTAAAAGGATGAGTTTGCAACTACTTTACTTTTGGAGAAAATTCAAAACATTCATTATTCAATAGGGCCCAAAATATCAAAAACCAGCGGTTTGAATGAACACACATTTCTTGGTAGAATCGTGCAGGACTGAAATTTTTGATGTTTTTCTACTCCTCTCATGAGCCCAAACAAGTCTCTAAAAGGATGAGTTTGCAACTACTTTACTTTTGGAGAAAATTCAAAACATTCATTATTCAATAGAGCCCAATAGCAAAAACCAGCGTTTTGAATGAAGAATCACATTTCTTGGTAGAATCATGCAGGATTGAAATTTTTGATGGTTTTTTACTCCTCTCAACAGCCCAAACAAGTTTCTAAAAGGATGAGTTTGCAAATACTTTACTTTTGGAGAAAATTCAAAACATTCATTATTCAATAGGGCCCAAACTATCAAAAACCAGCAGTTTCAATGAACACACATTTCTTGGTAGAATCATGCAGGACTGAAATTTTTGATGTTTTTCTACTCCTTTCATGAGCCCAAACAAGTCTCTAAAAGCATGAGTTTGCAACTACTTTACTTTTGGAGAAAATTCAAAACATTCATTATTCAATAGAGCCCAATAGCAAAAATCAGGTTTTGAATGAAGAATCACATTTCTTGGTAGAATCATGCAGGATTGAAATTTTTGATGGTTTTGTACTCCTCTCAACAGCCCAAACAAGTTTCTAAAAGGATGAGTTTGCAACTACTTTACTTTTGGAGAAAATTCAAAACATTCATTATTCAATAGGGCCCAAAATATCAAAAACCAGCGGTTTGAATGAACACACATTTCTTGGTAGAATCGTGCAGGACTGAAATTTTTGATGTTTTTCTACTCCTCTCATGAGCCCAAACAAGTCTCTAAAAGGATGAGTTTGCAACTACTTTACTTTTGGAGAAAATTCAAAACATTCATTATTCAATAGAGCCCAATAGCAAAAACCAGCGTTTTGAATGAAGAATCACATTTCTTGGTAGAATCATGCAGGATTACAATTTTTGATGGTTTTTTACTCCTCTCAACAGCCCAAACAAGTTTCTAAAAGGATGAGTTTCCAACTACTTTACTTTTGGAGAAAATTCAAAACATTCATTATTCAATAGGGCCCAAACTATCAAAAACCAGCGGTTTGAATGAACAAACATTTCTTGGTAGAATCGTGCAGGACTGAAATTTTTGATGTTTTTCTACTCCTCTCATGAGCCCAAACAAGTCTCTAAAAGCATGAGTTTGCAACTACTTTACTTTTGGAGAAAATTCAAAACATTCACTTTTCACTAGAGCCCAATAGCAAAAATCAGGTTTTGAATGAAGAATCACATTTCTTGGTAGAATCATGCTGCATTGAAATTTTTGATGGTTTTTTACTCCTCTCAACAGCCCAAACAAGTTTCTAAAAGGATGAGTTTGCAACTACTTTACTTTTGGAGAAAATTCAAAACATTCATTATTCAATAGGGCCCAAACTATCAAAAACCAGCGGTTTAAATGAACACACATTTCTTGGTAGAATCATGCAGGACTGAAATTTTTGATGTTTTTCTACTCCTCTCATGAGCCCAAACAAGTCTCTAAAAGCATGAGTTTGCAACTACTTTACTTTTGGAGAAAATTCAAAACATTCATTATTCAATAGAGCCCAATAGCAAAAATCAGGTTTTCAATGAAGATTCACATTTCTTGGTAGAATCATGCAGGATTGAAATTTTTGATGGTTTTTTACTCCTCTCAACAGCCCAAACAAGTTTCTAAAAGGATGAGTTTGCAACTACTTTACTTTTGGAGAAAATTCAAAACATTCATTATTCAATAGGGCCCAAACTATCAAAAACCAGCGGTTTCAATGAACACACATTTCTTGGTAGAATCATGCAGGACTGAAATTTTTGATGTTTTTCTACTCCTCTCATGAGCCCAAACAAGTCTCTAAAAGCATGATCTTACAACTACTTTACTTTTGGAGAAAATTCAAAACATTCATTATTCAATAGAGCCCAATAGCAAAAATCAGGTTTTGAATGAAGAATCACATTTCTTGGTAAAATCATGCAGGATTGAAATTTTTGATGGTTTTTTACTCCTCTCAACAGCCCAAACAAGTTTCTAAAAGGATGAGTTTGCAACTACTTTACTTTTGGAGAAAATTCAAAACATTCATTATTCAATAGGGCCCAAACTATCAAAAACCAGCGGTTTCAATGAACACACATTTCTTGGTAGAATCATGCAGGACTGAAATTTTTGATGTTTTTCTACTTCTCTCATGAGCCCAAACAAGTCTCTAAAAGAATGAGTTTACAACTACTTTACTTTCGGAGAAAATTCAAAACATTCACTATTCAATAGAGCACAATAGCAAAAATCAGGTTTTGAATGAAGAATCACATTTCTTGGTAAAATCATGCAGGATTGAAATTTTTGATGGTTTTTTACTCCTCTCAACAGCCCAAACAAGTTTCTAAAAGGATGAGTTTGCAACTACTTTACTTTTGGAGAAAATTCAAAACATTCATTATTCAATAGGGCCCAAACTATCAAAAACCAGCGGTTTCAATGAACACACATTTATTGGTAGAATCGTGCAGGACTGAAATTTTTGATGTTTTTCTACTCCTCTCATGAGCCCAAACAAGTCTCTAAAAGCATGAGTTTGCAACTACTTTACTTTTGGAGAAAATTCAAAACATTCATTATTCAATAGGGCCCAAACTATCAAAAACCAGCGGTTTCAATGAACACACATTTCTTGGTAGAATCGTGCAGGACTGAAATTTTTGATGTTTTTCTACTCCTCTCATGAGCCCAAACAAGTCTCTAAAAGCATGAGTTTGCAACTACTTTACTTTTGGAGAAAATTCAAAACATTCATTATTCAATAGCGCCCAATAGCAAAAATCAGGTTTTGAATGAAGAATCACATTTCTTGGTAGAATCATGCAGGATTGAAATTTTTGATGGTTTTTTACTCCTCTCAACAGCCCAAACAAGTTTCTAAAAGGATGAGTTTGCAACTACTTTACTTTTGGAGAAAATTCAAAACATTCATTATTCAATAGGGCCCAAACTATCAAAAACCAGCGGTTTCAATGAACACACATTTCTTGGTAGAATCATGCAGGACTGAAATTTTTGATGTTTTTCTACTCCTCTCATGAGCCCAAACAAGTCTCTAAAAGCATGAGTTTACAACTACTTTACTTTTGGAGAAAATTCAAAACATTCATTATTCAATAGAGCCCAATAGCAAAAATCAGGTTTTGAATGAAGAATCACATTTCTTGGTAAAAACATGCAGGATTGAAATTTTTGATGGTTTTTTACTCCTCTCAACAGCCCAAACAAGTTTCTAAAAGGATGAGTTTGCAACTACTTTACTTTTGGAGAAAATTCAAAACATTCATTATTCAATAGGGCCCAAACTATCAAAAACCAGCGGTTTCAATGAACACACATTTCTTGGTAGAATCATGCAGGACTGAAATTTTTGATGTTTTTCTACTCCTCTCATGAGCCCAAACAAGTCTCTAAAAGAATGAGTTTACAACTACTTTACTTTCGGAGAAAATTCAAAACATTCACTATTCAATAGAGCCCAATAGCAAAAATCAGGTTTTGAATGAAGAATCACATTTCTTGGTAAAATCATGCAGGATTGAAATTTTTGATGGTTTTTTACTCCTCTCAACAGCCCAAACAAGTTTCTAAAAGGATGAGTTTGCAAATACTTTACTTTTGGAGAAAATTCAAAACATTCATTATTCAATAGGGCCCAAACTATCAAAAACCAGCGGTTTCAATGAACACACATTTATTGGTAGAATCGTGCAGGACTGAAATTTTTGATGTTTTTCTACTCCTCTCATGAGCCCAAACAAGTCTTTAAAAGCATGAGTTTGCAACTACTTTACTTTTGGAGAAAATTCAAAACATTCATTATTCAATAGGGCCCAAACTATCAAAAACCAGCGGTTTCAATGAACACACATTTCTTGGTAGAATCGTGCAGGACTGAAATTTTTGATGTTTTTCTACTCCTCTCATGAGCCCAAACAAGTCTCTAAAAGCATGAGTTTGCAACTACTTTACTTTTGGAGAAAATTCAAAACATTCATTATTCAATAGCGCCCAATAGCAAAAATCAGGTTTTGAATGAAGAATCACATTTCTTGGTAGAATCATGCAGGATTGAAATTTTTGATGGTTTTTTACTCCTCTCAACAGCCCAAACAAGTTTCTAAAAGGATGAGTTTGCAACTACTTTACTTTTGGAGAAAATTCAAAACATTCATTTTTCAATAGGGCCCAAACTATCAAAAACCAGCGGTTTCAATGAACACACATTTCTTGGTAGAATCATGCAGGACTGAAATTTTTGATGTTTTTCTACTCCTCTCATGAGCCCAAACAAGTCTCTAAAAGCATGAGTTTGCAACTACTTTACTTTTGGAGAAAATTCAAAACATTCATTATTCAATAGGGCCCAAACTATCAAAAACCAGCGGTTTCAATGAACACACATTTCTTGGTAGAATCATGCAGGACTGAAATTTTTGATGTTTTTCTACTCCTCTCATGAGCCCAAACAAGTCTCTAAAAGCATGAGTTTGCAACTACTTTACTTTTGGAGAAAATTCAAAACATTCATTATTCAATAGAGCCCAATAGCAAAAATCAGGTTTTGAATGAAGAATCACATTTCTTGGTAGAATCATGCAGGATTGAAATTTTTGATGGTTTTGTACTCCTCTCAACAGCCCAAACAAGTTTCTAAAAGGATGAGTTTGCAACTACTTTACTTTTGGAGAAAATTCAAAACATTCATTATTCAATAGGGCCCAAAATATCAAAAACCAGCGGTTTGAATGAACACACATTTCTTGGTAGAATCGTGCAGGACTGAAATTTTTGATGTTTTTCTACTCCTCTCATGAGCCCAAACAAGTCTCTAAAAGGATGAGTTTGCAACTACTTTACTTTTGGAGAAAATTCAAAACATTCATTATTCAATAGAGCCCAATAGCAAAAACCAGCGTTTTGAATGAAGAATCACATTTCTTGGTAGAATCATGCAGGATTGAAATTTTTGATGGTTTTTTACTCCTCTCAACAGCCCAAACAAGTTTCTAAAAGGATGAGTTTGCAAATACTTTACTTTTGGAGAAAATTCAAAACATTCATTATTCAATAGGGCCCAAACTATCAAAAACCAGCGGTTTCAATGAATACACATTTCTTGGTAGAATCATGCAGGACTGAAATTTTTGATGTTTTTCTACTCCTTTCATGAGCCCAAACAAGTCTCTAAAAGCATGAGTTTGCAACTACTTTACTTTTGGAGAAAATTCAAAACATTCATTATTCAATAGAGCCCAATAGCAAAAATCAGGTTTTGAATGAAGAATCACATTTCTTGGTAGAATCATGCAGGATTGAAATTTTTGATGGTTTTGTACTCCTCTCAACAGCCCAAACAAGTTTCTAAAAGGATGAGTTTGCAACTACTTTACTTTTGGAGAAAATTCAAAACATTCATTATTCAATAGGGCCCAAAATATCAAAAACCAGCGGTTTGAATGAACACACATTTCTTGGTAGAATCGTGCATGACTGAAATTTTTGATGTTTTTCTACTCCTCTCATGAGCCCAAACAAGTCTCTAAAAGGATGAGTTTGCAACTACTTTACTTTTGGAGAAAATTCAAAACATTCATTATTCAATAGAGCCCAATAGCAAAAACCAGCGTTTTGAATGAAGAATCACATTTCTTGGTAGAATTATGCAGGATTACAATTTTTGATGGTTTTTTACTCCTCTCAACAGCCCAAACAAGTTTCTAAAAGGATGAGTTTCCAACTACTTTACTTTTGGAGAAAATTCAAAACATTCATTATTCAATAGGGCAAAAACTATCAAAAACCAGCGGTTTCAATGAACACACATTTCTTGGTAGAATCATGCAGGACTGAAATTTTTGATGTTTTTCTACTCCTCTCATGAGCCCAAACAAGTCTCTAAAAGCATGAGTTTGCAACTACTTTACTTTTGGAGAAAATTCAAAACATTCATTATTCAATAGAGCCCAATAGCAAAAATCAGGTTTTGAATGAAGAATCACATTTCTTGGTAGAATCATGCAGGATTGAAATTTTTGATGGTTTTTTACTCCTCTCAACAGCCCAAACAAGTTTCTAAAAGGATGAGTTTGCAACTACTTTACTTTTGGAGAAAATTCAAAACATTCATTATTCAATAGGGCCCAAAATATCCAAAACCAGCGGTTTGAATGAACACACATTTCTTGGTAGAATCGTGCAGGACTGAAATTTTTGATGTTTTTCTACTCCTCTCATGAGCCCAAACAAGTCTCTAAAAGCATGAGTTTGCAACTACTTTACTTTTGGAGAAAATTCAAAACATTCACTTTTCACTAGAGCCCAATAGCAAAAATCAGGTTTTGAATGAAGAATCATATTTCTTGGTAGAATCATGCTGCATTGAAATTTTTGATGGTTTTTTACTCCTCTCTACAGCCCAAACAAGTTTCTAAAAGGATGAGTTTGCAACTACTTTACTTTTGGAGAAAATTCAAAACATTCATTATTCAATAGGGCCCAAACTATCAAAAACCAGCGGTTTAAATGAACACACATTTCTTGGTAGAATCATGCAGGACTGAAATTTTTGATGTTTTTCTACTCCTCTCATGAGCCCAAACAAGTCTCTAAAAGCATGAGTTTGCAACTACTTTACTTTTGGAGAAAATTCAAAACATTCATTATTCAATAGAGCCCAATAGCAAAAATCAGGTTTTGAATGAAGATTCACATTTCTTGGTAGAATCATACAGGATTGAAATTTTTGATGGTTTTTTACTCCTCTCAACAGCCCAAACAAGTTTCTAAAAGGATGAGTTTGCAACTACTTTACTTTTGGAGAAAATTCAAAACATTCATTATTCAATAGGGCCCAAACTATCAAAAACCAGCGGTTTCAATGAACACACATTTCTTGGTAGAATCATGCAGGACTGAAATTTTTGATGTTTTTCTACTCCTCTCATGAGCCCAAACAAGTCTCTAAAAGCATGAGTTTGCAACTACTTTACTTTTGGAGAAAATTCAAAACATTCATTATTCAATAGCGCCCAATAGCAAAAATCAGGTTTTGAATGAAGAATCACATTTCTTGGAAGAATCATGCAGGATTGAAATTTTTGATGGTTTTTTACTCCTCTCAACAGCCCAAACAAGTTTCTAAAAGGATGAGTTTGCAACTACTTTACTTTTGGAGAAAATTCAAAACATTCATTATTCAATAGGGCCCAAACTATCAAAAACCAGCGGTTTCAATGAACACACATTTCTTGGTAGAATCATGCAGGACTGAAATTTTTGATGTTTTTCTACTCCTCTCATGAGCCCAAACAAGTCTCTAAAAGGATGAGTTTGCAACTACTTTACTTTTGGAGAAAATTCAAAACATTCATTATTCAATAGAGCCCAATAGCAAAAATCAGGTTTTGAATGAAGAATCACATTTCTTGGTAGAATCATGCAGGATTGAAATTTTTGATGGTTTTTTACTCCTCTCAACAGCCCAAACAAGTTTCTAAAAGGATGAGTTTGCAACTACTTTACTTTTGGAGAAAATTCAAAACATTCATTATTCAATAGGGCCCAAACTATAAAAAACCAGCGGTTTGAATGAACACACATTTCTTGGTAGAATCATGCAGGACTGAAATTTTTGATGTTTTTCCACTCCTCTCATGAGCCCAAACAAGTCTCTAAAAGCATGAGTTTGCAACTACTTTACTTTTGGAGAAAATTCAAAACATTCATTATTCAATAGAGCCCAATAGCAAAAATCAGGTTTTGAATGAAGAATCACATTTCTTGGTAGAATCATGCAGGATTGAAATTTTTGATGGTTTTTTACTCCTCTCAACAGCCCAAACAAGTTTCTAAAAGGATGAGTTTGCAACTACTTTACTTTTGGAGAAAATTCAAAACATTCATTATTCAATAGAGCCCAATAGCAAAAATCAGGTTTTGAATGAAGAATCACATTTCTTGGTAGAATCATGCAGGATTGAAATTTTTGATAGTTTTGTACTCCTCTCAACAGCCCAAACAAGTTTCTAAAAGGATGAGTTTGCAACTACTTTACTTTTGGAGAAAATTCAAAACATTCATTATTCAATAGGGCCCAAAATATCAAAAACCAGCGGTTTGAATGAACACACATTTCTTGGTAGAATCGTGCAGGACTGAAATTTTTGATGTTTTTCTACTCCTCTCATGAGCCCAAACAAGTCTCTAAAAGGATGAGTTTGCAACTACTTTACTTTTGGAGAAAATTCAAAACATTCATTATTCAATAGAGCCCAATAGCAAAAACCAGCGTTTTGAATGAAGAATCACATTTCTTGGTAGAATCATGCAGGATTACAATTTTTGATGGTTTTTTATTCCTCTCAACAGCCCAAACAAGTTTCTAAAAGGATGAGTTTCCAACTACTTTACTTTTGGAGAAAATTCAAAACATTCATTATTCAATAGGGCCCAAACTATCAAAAACCAGCGGTTTCAATGAACACACATTTCTTGGTAGAATCATGCAGGACTGAAATTTTTGATGTTTTTCTACTTCTCTCATGAGCCCAAACAAGTCTCTAAAAGCATGAGTTTACAACTACTTTACTTTTGGAGAAAATTCAAAACATTCATTATTCAATAGAGCCCAATAGCAAAAATCAGGTTTTGAATGAAGAATCACATTTCTTGGTAAAATCATGCAGGATTGAAATTTTTGATGGTTTTTTACTCCTCTCAACAGCCCAAACAAGTTTCTAAAAGGATGAGTTTGCAACTACTTTACTTTTGGAGAAAATTCAAAACATTCATTATTCAATAGGGCCCAAACTATCAAAAACCAGCGTTTTCAATGAACACACATTTCTTGGTAGAATCATGCAGGACTGAAATTTTTGATGTTTTTCTACTCCTCTCATGAGCCCAAACAAGTCTCTAAAAGAATGAGTTTACAACTACTTTACTTTCGGAGAAAATTCAAAACATTCACTATTCAATAGAGCCCAATAGCAAAAATCAGGTTTTGAATGAAGAATCACATTTCTTGGTAAAATCATGCAGGATTGAAATTTTTGATGGTTTTTTACTCCTCTCAACAGCCCAAACAAGTTTCTAAAAGGATGAGTTTGCAACTACTTTACTTTTGGAGAAAATTCAAAACATTCATTATTCAATAGGGCCCAAACTATCAAAAACCAGCGGTTTCAATGAACACACATTTATTGGTAGAATCGTGCAGGACTGAAATTTTTGATGTTTTTCTACTCCTCTCATGAGCCCAAACAAGTCTCTAAAAGCATGAGTTTGCAACTACTTTACTTTTGGAGAAAATTCAAAACATTCATTATTCAATAGCGCCCAATAGCAAAAATCAGGTTTTGAATGAAGAATCACATTTCTTGGTAGAATCATGCAGGATTGAAATTTTTGATGGTTTTTTACTCCTCTCAACAGCCCAAACAAGTTTCTAAAAGGATGAGTTTGCAACTACTTTACTTTTGGAGAAAATTCAAAACATTCATTATTCAATAGGGCCCAAAATATCCAAAACCAGCGGTTTGAATGAACAAACATTTCTTGGTAGAATCGTGCAGGACTGAAATTTTTGATGTTTTTCTACTCCTCTCATGAGCCCAAACAAGTCTCTAAAAGCATGAGTTTGCAACTACTTTACTTTTGGAGAAAATTCAAAACATTCACTTTTCGCTAGAGCCCAATAGCAAAAATCAGGTTTTGAATGAAGAATCACATTTCTTGGTAGAATCATGCTGCATTGAAATTTTTGATGGTTTTTTACTCCTCTCAACAGCCCAAACAAGTTTCTAAAAGGATGAGTTTGCAACTACTTTACTTTTGGAGAAAATTCAAAACATTCATTATTCAATAGGGCCCAAACTATCAAAAACCAGCGGTTTAAATGAACACACATTTCTTGGTAGAATCATGCAGGACTGAAATTTTTGATGTTTTTCTACTCCTCTCATGAGCCCAAACAAGTCTCTAAAAGCATGAGTTTGCAACTACTTTACTTTTGGAGAAAATTCAAAACATTCATTATTCAATAGAGCCCAATAGCAAAAATCAGGTTTTCAATGAAGATTCACATTTCTTGGTAGAATCATGCAGGATTGAAATTTTTGATGGTTTTTTACTCCTCTCAACAGCCCAAACAAGTTTCTAAAAGGATGAGTTTGCAACTACTTTACTTTTGGAGAAAATTCAAAACATTCATTATTCAATAGGGCCCAAACTATCAAAAACCAGCGGTTTCAATGAACACACATTTCTTGGTAGAATCATGCAGGACTGAAATTTTTGATGTTTTTCTACTCCTCTCATGAGCCCAAACAAGTCTCTAAAAGCATGAGTTTACAACTACTTTACTTTTGGAGAAAATTCAAAACATTCATTATTCAATAGAGCAAAATAGCAAAAATCAGGTTTTGAATGAAGAATCACATTTCTTGGTAAAATCATGCAGGATTGAAATTTTTGATGGTTTTTTACTCCTCTCAACAGCCCAAACAAGTTTCTAAAAGGATGAGTTTGCAACTACTTTACTTTTGGAGAAAATTCAAAACATTCATTATTCAATAGGGCCCAAACTATCAAAAACCAGCGGTTTCAATGAACACACATTTCTTGGTAGAATCATGCAGGACTGAAATTTTTGATGTTTTTCTACTCCTCTCATGAGCCCAAACAAGTCTCTAAAAGAATGAGTTTACAACTACTTTACTTTCGGAGAAAATTCAAAACATTCACTATTCAATAGAGCCCAATAGCAAAAATCAGGTTTTGAATGAAGAATCACATTTCTTGGTAAAATCATGCAGGATTGAAATTTTTGATGGTTTTTTACTCCTCTCAACAGCCCAAACAAGTTTCTAAAAGGATGAGTTTGCAACTACTTTACTTTTGGAGAAAATTCAAAACATTCATTATTCAATAGGGCCCAAACTATCAAAAACCAGCGGTTTCAATGAACACACATTTATTGGTAGAATCGTGCAGGACTGAAATTTTTGATGTTTTTCTACTCCTCTCATGAGCCCAAACAAGTCTCTAAAAGCATGAGTTTGCAACTACTTTACTTTTGGAGAAAATTCAAAACATTCATTATTCAATAGGGCCCAAACTATCAAAAACCAGCGGTTTCAATGAACACACATTTCTTGGTAGAATCGTGCAGGACTGAAATTTTTGATGTTTTTCTACTCCTCTCATGAGCCCAAACAAGTCTCTAAAAGCATGAGTTTGCAACTACTTTACTTTTGGAGAAAATTCAAAACATTCATTATTCAATAGCGCCCAATAGCAAAAATCAGGTTTTGAATGAAGAATCACATTTCTTGGTAGAATCATGCAGGATTGAAATTTTTGATGGTTTTTTACTCCTCTCAACAGCCCAAACAAGTTTCTAAAAGGATGAGTTTGCAACTACTTTACTTTTGGAGAAAATTCAAAACATTCATTTTTCAATAGGGCCCAAACTATCAAAAACCAGCGGTTTCAATGAACACACATTTCTTGGTAGAATCATGCAGGACTGAAATTTTTGATGTTTTTCTACTCCTCTCATGAGCCCAAACAAGTCTCTAAAAGCATGAGTTTGCAACTACTTTACTTTTGGAGAAAATTCAAAACATTCATTATTCAATAGGGCCCAAACTATCAAAAACCAGCGGTTTCAATGAACACACATTTCTTGGTAGAATCATGCAGGACTGAAATTTTTGATGTTTTTCTACTCCTCTCATGAGCCCAAACAAGTCTCTAAAAGCATGAGTTTGCAACTACTTTACTTTTGGAGAAAATTCAAAACATTCATTATTCAATAGAGCCCAATAGCAAAAATCAGGTTTTGAATGAAGAATCACATTTCTTGGTAGAATCATGCAGGATTGAAATTTTTGATGGTTTTTTACTCCTCTCAACAGCCCAAACAAGTTTCTAAAAGGATGAGTTTGCAACTACTTTACTTTTGGAGAAAATTCGAAACATTCATTATTCAATAGGGCCCAAAATATCAAAAACCAGCGGTTTGAATGAACACACATTTCTTGGTAGAATCGTGCAGGACTGAAATTTTTGATGTTTTTCTACTCCTCTCATGAGCCCAAACAAGTCTCTAAAAGGATGAGTTTGCAACTACTTTACTTTTGGAGAAAATTCAAAACATTCATTATTCAATAGAGCCCAATAGCAAAAACCAGCGTTTTGAATGAAGAATCACATTTCTTGGTAGAATCATGCAGGATTGAAATTTTTGATGGTTTTTTACTCCTCTCAACAGCCCAAACAAGTTTCTAAAAGGATGAGTTTGCAAATACTTTACTTTTGGAGAAAATTCAAAACATTCATTATTCAATAGGGCCCAAACTATCAAAAACCAGCGGTTTCAATGAACACACATTTCTTGGTAGAATCATGCAGGACTGAAATTTTTGATGTTTTTCTACTCCTTTCATGTGCCCAAACAAGTCTCTAAAAGCATGAGTTTGCAACTACTTTACTTTTGGAGAAAATTCAAAACATTCATTATTCAATAGAGCCCAATAGCAAAAATCAGGTTTTGAATGAAGAATCACATTTCTTGGTAGAATCATGCAGGATTGAAATTTTTGATGGTTTTGTACTCCTCTCAACAGCCCAAACAAGTTTCTAAAAGGATGAGTTTGCAACTACTTTACTTTTGGAGAAAATTCAAAACATTCATTATTCAATAGGGCCCAAAATATCAAAAACCAGCGGTTTGAATGAACACACATTTCTTGGTAGAATCGTGCAGGACTGAAATTTTTGATGTTTTTCTACTCCTCTCATGAGCCCAAACAAGTCTCTAAAAGGATGAGTTTGCAACTACTTTACTTTTGGAGAAAATTCAAAACATTCATTATTCAATAGAGCCCAATAGCAAAAACCAGCGTTTTGAATGAAGAATCACATTTCTAGGTAGAATTATGCAGGATTACAATTTTTGATGGTTTTTTACTCCTCTCAACAGCCCAAACAAGTTTCTAAAAGGATGAGTTTCCAACTACTTTACTTTTGGAGAAAATTCAAAACATTCATTATTCAATAGGGCAAAAACTATCAAAAACCAGCGGTTTCAATGAACACACATTTCTTGGTAGAATCATGCAGGACTGAAATTTTTGATGTTTTTCTACTCCTCTCATGAGCCCAAACAAGTCTCTAAAAGCATGAGTTTGCAACTACTTTACTTTTGGAGAAAATTCAAAACATTCATTATTCAATAGAGCCCAATAGCAAAAATCAGGTTTTGAATGAAGAATCACATTTCTTGGTAGAATCATGCAGGATTGAAATTTTTGATGGTTTTTTACTCCTCTCAACAGCCCAAACAAGTTTCTAAAAGGATGAGTTTGCAACTACTTTACTTTTGGAGAAAATTCAAAACATTCATTATTCAATAGGGCCCAAAATATCCAAAACCAGCGGTTTGAATGAACACACATTTCTTGGTAGAATCGTGCAGGACTGAAATTTTTGATGTTTTTCTACTCCTCTCATGAGCCCAAACAAGTCTCTAAAAGCATGAGTTTGCAACTACTTTACTTTTGGAGAAAATTCAAAACATTCACTTTTCACTAGAGCCCAATAGCAAAAATCAGGTTTTGAATGAAGAATCACATTTCTTGGTAGAATCATGCAGGATTGAAATTTTTGATGGTTTTTTACTCCTCTCTACAGCCCAAACAAGTTTCTAAAAGGATGAGTTTGCAACTACTTTACTTTTGGAGAAAATTCAAAACATTCATTATTCAATAGGGCCCAAACTATCAAAAACCAGCGGTTTAAATGAACACACATTTCTTGGTAGAATCATGCAGGACTGAAATTTTTGATGTTTTTCTACTCCTCTCATGAGCCCAAACAAGTCTCTAAAAGCATGAGTTTGCAACTACTTTACTTTTGGAGAAAATTCAAAACATTCATTATTCAATAGAGCCCAATAGCAAAAATCAGGTTTTGAATGAAGATTCACATTTCTTGGTAGAATCATACAGGATTGAAATTTTTGATGGTTTTTTACTCCTCTCAACAGCCCAAACAAGTTTCTAAAAGGATGAGTTTGCAACTACTTTACTTTTGGAGAAAATTCAAAACATTCATTATTCAATAGGGCCCAAACTATCAAAAACCAGCGGTTTCAATGAACACACATTTCTTGGTAGAATCATGCAGGACTGAAATTTTTGATGTTTTTCTACTCCTCTCATGAGCCCAAACAAGTCTCTAAAAGCATGAGTTTGCAACTACTTTACTTTTGGAGAAAATTCAAAACATTCATTATTCAATAGCGCCCAATAGCAAAAATCAGGTTTTGAATGAAGAATCACATTTCTTGGAAGAATCATGCAGGATTGAAATTTTTGATGGTTTTTTACTCCTCTCAACAGCCCAAACAAGTTTCTAAAAGGATGAGTTTGCAACTACTTTACTTTTGGAGAAAATTCAAAACATTCATTATTCAATAGGGCCCAAACTATCAAAAACCAGCGGTTTCAATGAACACACATTTCTTGGTAGAATCATGCAGGACTGAAATTTTTGATGTTTTTCTACTCCTCTCATGAGCCCAAACAAGTCTCTAAAAGCATGAGTTTGCAACTACTTTACTTTTGGAGAAAATTCAAAACATTCATTATTCAATAGAGCCCAATAGCAAAAATCAGGTTTTGAATGAAGAATCACATTTCTTGGTAGAATCATGCAGGATTGAAATTTTTGATAGTTTTTTACTCCTCTCAACAGCCCAAACAAGTTTCTAAAAGGATGAGTTTGCAACTACTTTACTTTTGGAGAAAATTCAAAACATTCATTATTCAATAGGGCCCAAACTATAAAAAACCAGCGGTTTGAATGAACACACATTTCTTGGTAGAATCATGCAGGACTGAAATTTTTGATGTTTTCCCACTCCTCTCATGAGCCCAAACAAGTCTCTAAAAGCATGAGTTTGCAACTACTTTACTTTTGGAGAAAATTCAAAACATTCATTATTCAATAGAGCCCAATAGCAAAAATCAGGTTTTGAATGAAGAATCACATTTCTTGGTAGAATCATGCAGGATTACAATTTTTGATGGTTTTTTATTCCTCTCAACAGCCCAAACAAGTTTCTAAAAGGATGAGTTTCCAACTACTTTACTTTTGGAGAAAATTCAAAACATTCATTATTCAATAGGGCCCAAACTATCAAAAACCAGCGGTTTCAATGAACACACATTTCTTGGTAGAATCATGCAGGACTGAAATTTTTGATGTTTTTCTACTTCTCTCATGAGCCCAAACAAGTCTCTAAAAGCATGAGTTTACAACTACTTTACTTTTGGAGAAAATTCAAAACATTCATTATTCAATAGAGCCCAATAGCAAAAATCAGGTTTTGAATGAAGAATCACATTTCTTGGTAAAATCATGCAGGATTGAAATTTTTGATGGTTTTTTACTCCTCTCAACAGCCCAAACAAGTTTCTAAAAGGATGAGTTTGCAACTACTTTACTTTTGGAGAAAATTCAAAACATTCATTATTCAATAGGGCCCAAACTATCAAAAACCAGCGGTTTCAATGAACACACATTTCTTGGTAGAATCATGCAGGACTGAAATTTTTGATGTTTTTCTACTCCTCTCATGAGCCCAAACAAGTCTCTAAAAGAATGAGTTTACAACTACTTTACTTTTGTAGAAAATTCAAAACATTCACTATTCAATAGAGCCCAATAGCAAAAATCAGGTTTTGAATGAAGAATCACATTTCTTGGTAAAATCATGCAGGATTGAAATTTTTGATGGTTTTTTACTCCTCTCAACAGCCCAAACAAGTTTCTAAAAGGATGAGTTTGCAACTACTTTACTTTTGGAGAAAATTCAAAACATTCATTATTCAATAGGGCCCAAACTATCAAAAACCAGCGGTTTCAATGAACACACATTTATTGGTAGAATCGTGCAGGACTGAAATTTTTGATGTTTTTCTACTCCTCTCATGAGCCCAAACAAGTCTCTAAAAGCATGAGTTTGCAACTACTTTACTTTTGGAGAAAATTCAAAACATTCATTATTCAATAGGGCCCAAACTATAAAAAACCAGCGGTTTCAATGAACACACATTTCTTGGTAGAATCGTGCAGGACTGAAATTTTTGATGTTTTTCTACTCCTCTCATGAGCCCAAACAAGTCTCTAAAAGCATGAGTTTGCAACTACTTTACTTTTGGAGAAAATTCAAAACATTCATTATTCAATAGGGCCCAAAATATCCAAAACCAGCGGTTTGAATGAACAAACATTTCTTGGTAGAATCGTGCAGGACTGAAATTTTTGATGTTTTTCTACTCCTTTCATGAGCCCAAACAAGTCTCTAAAAGCATGAGTTTGCAACTACTTTACTTTTGGAGAAAATTCAAAACATTCATTATTCAATAGAGCCCAATAGCAAAAATCAGGTTTTGAATGAAGAATCACATTTCTTGGTAGAATCATGCAGGATTGAAATTTTTGATGGTTTTGTACTCCTCTCAACAGCCCAAACAAGTTTCTAAAAGGATGAGTTTGCAACTACTTTACTTTTGGAGAAAATTCAAAACATTCATTATTCAATAGGGCCCAAAATATCAAAAACCAGCGGTTTGAATGAACACACATTTCTTGGTAGAATCGTGCAGGACTGAAATTTTTGATGTTTTTCTACTCCTCTCATGAGCCCAAACAAGTCTCTAAAAGGATGAGTTTGCAACTACTTTACTTTTGGAGAAAATTCAAAACATTCATTATTCAATAGAGCCCAATAGCAAAAACCAGCGTTTTGAATGAAGAATCACATTTCTAGGTAGAATTATGCAGGATTACAATTTTTGATGGTTTTTTACTCCTCTCAACAGCCCAAACAAGTTTCTAAAAGGATGAGTTTCCAACTACTTTACTTTTGGAGAAAATTCAAAACATTCATTATTCAATAGGGCAAAAACTATCAAAAACCAGCGGTTTCAATGAACACACATTTCTTGGTAGAATCATGCAGGACTGAAATTTTTGATGTTTTTCTACTCCTCTCATGAGCCCAAACAAGTCTCTAAAAGCATGAGTTTGCAACTACTTTACTTTTGGAGAAAATTCAAAACATTCATTATTCAATAGAGCCCAATAGCAAAAATCAGGTTTTGAATGAAGAATCACATTTCTTGGTAGAATCATGCAGGATTGAAATTTTTGATGGTTTTTTACTCCTCTCAACAGCCCAAACAAGTTTCTAAAAGGATGAGTTTGCAACTACTTTACTTTTGGAGAAAATTCAAAACATTCATTATTCAATAGGGCCCAAAATATCCAAAACCAGCGGTTTGAATGAACACACATTTCTTGGTAGAATCGTGCAGGACTGAAATTTTTGATGTTTTTCTACTCCTCTCATGAGCCCAAACAAGTCTCTAAAAGCATGAGTTTGCAACTACTTTACTTTTGGAGAAAATTCAAAACATTCACTTTTCACTAGAGCCCAATAGCAAAAATCAGGTTTTGAATGAAGAATCACATTTCTTGGTAGAATCATGCAGGATTGAAATTTTTGATGGTTTTTTACTCCTCTCTACAGCCCAAACAAGTTTCTAAAAGGATGAGTTTGCAACTACTTTACTTTTGGAGAAAATTCAAAACATTCATTATTCAATAGGGCCCAAACTATCAAAAACCAGCGGTTTAAATGAACACACATTTCTTGGTAGAATCATGCAGGACTGAAATTTTTGATGTTTTTCTACTCCTCTCATGAGCCCAAACAAGTCTCTAAAAGCATGAGTTTGCAACTACTTTACTTTTGGAGAAAATTCAAAACATTCATTATTCAATAGAGCCCAATAGCAAAAATCAGGTTTTGAATGAAGATTCACATTTCTTGGTAGAATCATACAGGATTGAAATTTTTGATGGTTTTTTACTCCTCTCAACAGCCCAAACAAGTTTCTAAAAGGATGAGTTTGCAACTACTTTACTTTTGGAGAAAATTCAAAACATTCATTATTCAATAGGGCCCAAACTATCAAAAACCAGCGGTTTCAATGAACACACATTTCTTGGTAGAATCATGCAGGACTGAAATTTTTGATGTTTTTCTACTCCTCTCATGAGCCCAAACAAGTCTCTAAAAGCATGAGTTTGCAACTACTTTACTTTTGGAGAAAATTCAAAACATTCATTATTCAATAGCGCCCAATAGCAAAAATCAGGTTTTGAATGAAGAATCACATTTCTTGGAAGAATCATGCAGGATTGAAATTTTTGATGGTTTTTTACTCCTCTCAACAGCCCAAACAAGTTTCTAAAAGGATGAGTTTGCAACTACTTTACTTTTGGAGAAAATTCAAAACATTCATTATTCAATAGGGCCCAAACTATCAAAAACCAGCGGTTTCAATGAACACACATTTCTTGGTAGAATCATGCAGGACTGAAATTTTTGATGTTTTTCTACTCCTCTCATGAGCCCAAACAAGTCTCTAAAAGCATGAGTTTGCAACTACTTTACTTTTGGAGAAAATTCAAAACATTCATTATTCAATAGAGCCCAATAGCAAAAATCAGGTTTTGAATGAAGAATCACATTTCTTGGTAGAATCATGCAGGATTGAAATTTTTGATGGTTTTTTACTCCTCTCAACAGCCCAAACAAGTTTCTAAAAGGATGAGTTTGCAACTACTTTACTTTTGGAGAAAATTCAAAACATTCATTATTCAATAGGGCCCAAACTATAAAAAACCAGCGGTTTGAATGAACACACATTTCTTGGTAGAATCATGCAGGACTGAAATTTTTGATGTTTTCCCACTCCTCTCATGAGCCCAAACAAGTCTCTAAAAGCATGAGTTTGCAACTACTTTACTTTTGGAGAAAATTCAAAACATTCATTATTCAATAGAGCCCAATAGCAAAAATCAGGTTTTGAATGAAGAATCACATTTCTTGGTAGAATCATGCAGGATTACAATTTTTGATGGTTTTTTATTCCTCTCAACAGCCCAAACAAGTTTCTAAAAGGATGAGTTTCCAACTACTTTACTTTTGGAGAAAATTCAAAACATTCATTATTCAATAGGGCCCAAACTATCAAAAACCAGCGGTTTCAATGAACACACATTTCTTGGTAGAATCATGCAGGACTGAAATTTTTGATGTTTTTCTACTTCTCTCATGAGCCCAAACAAGTCTCTAAAAGCATGAGTTTACAACTACTTTACTTTTGGAGAAAATTCAAAACATTCATTATTCAATAGAGCCCAATAGCAAAAATCAGGTTTTGAATGAAGAATCACATTTCTTGGTAAAATCATGCAGGATTGAAATTTTTGATGGTTTTTTACTCCTCTCAACAGCCCAAACAAGTTTCTAAAAGGATGAGTTTGCAACTACTTTACTTTTGGAGAAAATTCAAAACATTCATTATTCAATAGGGCCCAAACTATCAAAAACCAGCGGTTTCAATGAACACACATTTCTTGGTAGAATCATGCAGGACTGAAATTTTTGATGTTTTTCTACTCCTCTCATGAGCCCAAACAAGTCTCTAAAAGAATGAGTTTACAACTACTTTACTTTCGGAGAAAATTCAAAACATTCACTATTCAATAGAGCCCAATAGCAAAAATCAGGTTTTGAATGAAGAATCACATTTCTTGGTAAAATCATGCAGGATTGAAATTTTTGATGGTTTTTTACTCCTCTCAACAGCCCAAACAAGTTTCTAAAAGGATGAGTTTGCAACTACTTTACTTTTGGAGAAAATTCAAAACATTCATTATTCAATAGGGCCCAAACTATCAAAAACCAGCGGTTTCAATGAACACACATTTATTGGTAGAATCGTGCAGGACTGAAATTTTTGATGTTTTTCTACTCCTCTCATGAGCCCAAACAAGTCTCTAAAAGCATGAGTTTGCAACTACTTTACTTTTGGAGAAAATTCAAAACATTCATTATTCAATAGGGCCCAAACTATAAAAAACCAGCGGTTTCAATGAACACACATTTCTTGGTAGAATCGTGCAGGACTGAAATTTTTGATGTTTTTCTACTCCTCTCATGAGCCCAAACAAGTCTCTAAAAGCATGAGTTTGCAACTACTTTACTTTTGGAGAAAATTCAAAACATTCATTATTCAATAGCGCCCAATAGCAAAAATCAGGTTTTGAATGAAGAATCACATTTCTTGGTAGAATCATGCAGGATTGAAATTTTTGATGGTTTTTTACTCCTCTCAACAGCCCAAACAAGTTTCTAAAAGGATGAGTTTGCAACTACTTTACTTTTGGAGAAAATTCAAAACATTCATTATTCAATAGGGCCCAAAATATCCAAAACCAGCGGTTTGAATGAACAAACATTTCTTGGTAGAATCGTGCAGGACTGAAATTTTTGATGTTTTTCTACTCCTCTCATGAGCCCAAACAAGTCTCTAAAAGCATGAGTTTGCAACTACTTTACTTTTGGAGAAAATTCAAAACATTCACTTTTCGCTAGAGCCCAATAGCAAAAATCAGGTTTTGAATGAAGAATCACATTTCTTGGTAGAATCATGCTGCATTGAAATTTTTGATGGTTTTTTACTCCTCTCAACAGCCCAAACAAGTTTCTAAAAGGATGAGTTTGCAACTACTTTACTTTTGGAGAAAATTCAAAACATTCATTATTCAATAGGGCCCAAAATATCAAAAACCAGCGGTTTGAATGAACACACATTTCTTGGTAGAATCGTGCAGGACTGAAATTTTTGATGTTTTTCTACTCCTCTCATGAGCCCAAACAAGTCTCTAAAAGGATGAGTTTGCAACTACTTTACTTTTGGAGAAAATTCAAAACATTCATTATTCAATAGAGCCCAATAGCAAAAACCAGCGTTTTGAATGAAGAATCACATTTCTTGGTAGAATCATGCAGGATTACAATTTTTGATGGTTTTTTATTCCTCTCAACAGCCCAAACAAGTTTCTAAAAGGATGAGTTTCCAACTACTTTACTTTTGGAGAAAATTCAAAACATTCATTATTCAATAGGGCCCAAACTATCAAAAACCAGCGGTTTCAATGAACACACATTTCTTGGTAGAATCATGCAGGACTGAAATTTTTGATGTTTTTCTACTTCTCTCATGAGCCCAAACAAGTCTCTAAAAGCATGAGTTTACAACTACTTTACTTTTGGAGAAAATTCAAAACATTCATTATTCAATAGAGCCCAATAGCAAAAATCAGGTTTTGAATGAAGAATCACATTTCTTGGTAAAATCATGCAGGATTGAAATTTTTGATGGTTTTTTACTCCTCTCAACAGCCCAAACAAGTTTCTAAAAGGATGAGTTTGCAACTACTTTACTTTTGGAGAAAATTCAAAACATTCATTATTCAATAGGGCCCAAACTATCAAAAACCAGCGGTTTCAATGAACACACATTTCTTGGTAGAATCATGCAGGACTGAAATTTTTGATGTTTTTCTACTCCTCTCATGAGCCCAAACAAGTCTCTAAAAGAATGAGTTTACAACTACTTTACTTTCGGAGAAAATTCAAAACATTCACTATTCAATAGAGCCCAATAGCAAAAATCAGGTTTTGAATGAAGAATCACATTTCTTGGTAAAATCATGCAGGATTGAAATTTTTGATGGTTTTTTACTCCTCTCAACAGCCCAAACAAGTTTCTAAAAGGATGAGTTTGCAACTACTTTACTTTTGGAGAAAATTCAAAACATTCATTATTCAATAGGGCCCAAACTATCAAAAACCAGCGGTTTCAATGAACACACATTTATTGGTAGAATCGTGCAGGACTGAAATTTTTGATGTTTTTCTACTCCTCTCATGAGCCCAAACAAGTCTCTAAAAGCATGAGTTTGCAACTACTTTACTTTTGGAGAAAATTCAAAACATTCATTATTCAATAGGGCCCAAACTATAAAAAACCAGCGGTTTCAATGAACACACATTTCTTGGTAGAATCGTGCAGGACTGAAATTTTTGATGTTTTTCTACTCCTCTCATGAGCCCAAACAAGTCTCTAAAAGCATGAGTTTACAACTACTTTACTTTTGGAGAAAATTCAAAACATTCATTATTCAATAGAGCCCAATAGCAAAAATCAGGTTTTGAAAGAAGAATCACATTTCTTGGTAAAATCATGCAGGATTGAAATTTTTGATGGTTTTTTACTCCTCTCAACAGCCCAAACAAGTTTCTAAAAGGATGAGTTTGCAACTACTTTACTTTTGGAGAAAATTCAAAACATTCATTATTCAATAGGGCCCAAACTATCAAAAACCAGCGGTTTCAATGAACACACATTTCTTGGTAGAATCATGCAGGACTGAAATTTTTGATGTTTTTCTACTCCTCTCATGAGCCCAAACAAGTCTCTAAAAGAATGAGTTTACAACTACTTTACTTTCGGAGAAAATTCAAAACATTCACTATTCAATAGAGCCCAATAGCAAAAATCAGGTTTTGAATGAAGAATCACATTTCTTGGTAAAATCATGCAGGATTGAAATTTTTGATGGTTTTTTACTCCTCTCAACAGCCCAAACAAGTTTCTAAAAGGATGAGTTTGCAACTACTTTACTTTTGGAGAAAATTCAAAACATTCATTATTCAATAGGGCCCAAACTATCAAAAACCAGCGGTTTCAATGAACACACATTTATTGGTAGAATCGTGCAGGACTGAAATTTTTGATGTTTTTCTACTCCTCTCATGAGCCCAAACAAGTCTCTAAAAGCATGAGTTTGCAACTACTTTACTTTTGGAGAAAATTCAAAACATTCATTATTCAATAGGGCCCAAACTATCAAAAACCAGCGGTTTCAATGAACACACATTTCTTGGTAGAATCGTGCAGGACTGAAATTTTTGATGTTTTTCTACTCCTCTCATGAGCCCAAACAAGTCTCTAAAAGCATGAGTTTGCAACTACTTTACTTTTGGAGAAAATTCAAAACATTCATTATTCAATAGAGCCCAATAGCAAAAATCAGGTTTTGAATGAAGAATCACATTTCTTGGTAGAATCATGCAGGATTGAAATTTTTGATGGTTTTTTACTCCTCTCAACAGCCCAAACAAGTTTCTAAAAGGATGAGTTTGCAACTACTTTACTTTTGGAGAAAATTCAAAACATTCATTATTCAATAGGGCCCAAAATATCAAAAACCAGCGGTTTGAATGAACACACATTTCTTGGTAGAATCGTGCAGGACTGAAATTTTTGATGTTTTTCTACTCCTCTCATGAGCCCAAACAAGTCTCTAAAAGGATGAGTTTGCAACTACTTTACTTTTGGAGAAAATTCAAAACGTTCATTATTCAATAGAGCCCAATAGCAAAAACCAGCGTTTTGAATGAAGAATCACATTTCTTGGTAGAATCATGCAGGATTACAATTTTTGATGGTTTTTTACTCCTCTCAACAGCCCAAACAAGTTTCTAAAAGGATGAGTTTCCAACTACTTTACTTTTGGAGAAAATTCAAAACATTCATTATTCAATAGGGCAAAAACTATCAAAAACCAGCGGTTTCAATGAACACACATTTCTTGGTAGAATCATGCAGGACTGAAATTTTTGATGTTTTTCTACTCCTCTCATGAGCCCAAACAAGTCTCTAAAAGCATGAGTTTGCAACTACTTTACTTTTGGAGAAAATTCAAAACATTCATTATTCAATAGAGCCCAATAGCAAAAATCAGGTTTTGAATGAAGAATCACATTTCTTGGTAGAATCATGCAGGATTGAAATTTTTGATGGTTTTTTACTCCTCTCAACAGCCCAAACAAGTTTCTAAAAGGATGAGTTTGCAACTACTTTACTTTTGGAGAAAATTCAAAACATTCATTATTCAATAGGGCCCAAAATATCAAAAACCAGCGGTTTGAATGAACACACATTTCTTGGTAGAATCGTGCAGGACTGAAATTTTTGATGTTTTTCTACTCCTCTCATGAGCCCAAACAAGTCTCTAAAAGGATGAGTTTGCAACTACTTTACTTTTGGAGAAAATTCAAAACATTCATTATTCAATAGAGCCCAATAGCAAAAACCAGCGTTTTGAATGAAGAATCACATTTTTTGGTAGAATCATGCAGGATTGAAATTTTTGATGGTTTTTTACTCCTCTCAACAGCCCAAACAAGTTTCTAAAAGGATGAGTTTGCAACTACTTTACTTTTGGAGAAAATTCAAAACATTCATTATTCAATAGGGCCCAAACTATCAAAAACCAGCGGTTTCAATGAACACACATTTCTTGGTAGAATCGTGCAGGACTGAAATTTTTGATGTTTTTCTACTCCTCTCATGAGCCCAAACAAGTCTCTAAAAGCATGAGTTTGCAACTACTTTACTTTTGGAGAAAATTCAAAACATTCATTATTCAATAGCGCCCAATAGCAAAAATCAGGTTTTGAATGAAGAATCACATTTCTTGGTAGAATCATGCAGGATTGAAATTTTTGATGGTTTTTTACTCCTCTCAACAGCCCAAACAAGTTTCTAAAAGGATGAGTTTGCAACTACTTTACTTTTGGAGAAAATTCAAAACATTCATTATTCAATAGGGCCCAAACTATCAAAAACCAGCGGTTTCAATGAACACACATTTCTTGGTAGAATCATGCAGGACTGAAATTTTTGATGTTTTTCTACTCCTCTCATGAGCCCAAACAAGTCTCTAAAAGCATGAGTTTGCAACTACTTTACTTTTGGAGAAAATTCAAAACATTCATTATTCAATAGAGCCCAATAGCAAAAATCAGGTTTTGAATGAAGAATCACATTTCTTGGTAGAATCATGCAGGATTGAAATTTTTGATGGTTTTTTACTCCTCTCAACAGCCCAAACAAGTTTCTAAAAGGATCAGTTTGCAACTACTTTACTTTTGGAGAAAATTCAAAACATTCATTATTCAATAGGGCCCAAACTATCAAAAACCAGCGGTTTCAATGAACACACATTTCTTGGTAAAATCATGCAGGACTGAAATTTTTAATGTTTTTCTACTCCTCTCATGAGCCCAAACAAGTCTCTAAAAGCATGAGTTTGCAACTACTTTACTTTTGGAGAAAATTCAAAACATTCATTATTCAATAGAGCCCAATAGCAAAAATCAGGTTTTGAATGAAGAATCACATTTCTTGGTAGAATCATGCAGGATTGAAATTTTTGATGGTTTTTTACTCCTCTCAACAGCCCAAACAAGTTTCTAAAAGGATGAGTTTGCAACTACTTTACTTTTGGAGAAAATTCAAAACATTCATTATTCAATAGGGCCCAAATTATCAAAAACCAGCGGTTTGAATGAACACACATTTCTTGGTAGAATCGTGCAGGACTGAAATTTTTGATGTTTTTCTACTCCTCTCATGAGCCCAAACAAGTCTCTAAAAGGATGAGTTTGCAACTACTTTACTTTTGGAGAAAATTCAAAACATTCATTATTCAATAGAGCCCAATAGCAAAAACCAGCGTTTTGAATGAAGAATCACATTTCTTGGTAGAATCATGCAGGATTGAAATTTTTGATGGTTTTTTACTCCTCTCAACAGCCCAAACAAGTTTCTAAAAGGATGAGTTTGCAAATACTTTACTTTTGGAGAAAATTCAAAACATTCATTATTCAATAGGGCCCAAACTATCAAAAACCAGCGGTTTCAATGAACACACATTTCTTGGTAGAATCATGCAGGACTGAAATTTTTGATGTTTTTCTACTCCTTTCATGAGCCCAAACAAGTCTCTAAAAGCATGAGTTTGCAACTACTTTACTTTTGGAGAAAATTCAAAACATTCATTATTCAATAGAGCCCAATAGCAAAAATCAGGTTTTGAATGAAGAATCACATTTCTTGGTAGAATCATGCAGGATTGAAATTTTTGATGGTTTTGTACTCCTCTCAACAGCCCAAACAAGTTTCTAAAAGGATGAGTTTGCAACTACTTTACTTTTGGAGAAAATTCAAAACATTCATTATTCAATAGGGCCCAAAATATCAAAAACCAGCGGTTTGAATGAACACACATTTCTTGGTAGAATCGTGCAGGACTGAAATTTTTGATGTTTTTCTACTCCTCTCATGAGCCCAAACAAGTCTCTAAAAGGATGAGTTTGCAACTACTTTACTTTTGGAGAAAATTCAAAACATTCATTATTCAATAGAGCCCAATAGCAAAAACCAGCGTTTTGAATGAAGAATCACATTTCTTGGTAGAATCATGCAGGATTACAATTTTTGATGGTTTTTTACTCCTCTCAACAGCCCAAACAAGTTTCTAAAAGGATGAGTTTCCAACTACTTTACTTTTGGAGAAAATTCAAAACATTCATTATTCAATAGGGCCCAAACTATCAAAAACCAGCGGTTTCAATGAACACACATTTCTTGGTAGAATCATGCAGGACTGAAATTTTTGATGTTTTTCTACTCCTCTCATGAGCCCAAACAAGTCTCTAAAAGCATGAGTTTGCAACTACTTTACTTTTGGAGAAAATTCAAAACATTCATTATTCAATAGCGCCCAATAGCAAAAATCAGGTTTTGAATGAAGAATCACATTTCTTGGTAGAATCATGCAGGATTGAAATTTTTGATGGTTTTTTACTCCTCTCAACAGCCCAAACAAGTTTCTAAAAGGATGAGTTTGCAACTACTTTACTTTTGGAGAAAATTCAAAACATTCATTATTCAATAGGGCCCAAAATATCCAAAACCAGCGGTTTGAATGAACAAACATTTCTTGGTAGAATCGTGCAGGACTGAAATTTTTGATGTTTTTCTACTCCTCTCATGAGCCCAAACAAGTCTCTAAAAGCATGAGTTTGCAACTACTTTGCTTTTGGAGAAAATTCAAAACATTCACTTTTCGCTAGAGCCCAATAGCAAAAATCAGGTTTTGAATAAAGAATCACATTTCTTGGTAGAATCATGCTGCATTGAAATTTTTGATGGTTTTTTACTCCTCTCAACAGCCCAAACAAGTTTCTAAAAGGATGAGTTTGCAACTACTTTACTTTTGGAGAAAATTCAAAACATTCATTATTCAATAGGGCCCAAACTATCAAAAACCAGCGGTTTAAATGAACACACATTTCTTGGTAGAATCATGCAGGACTGAAATTTTTGATGTTTTTCTACTCCTCTCATGAGCCCAAACAAGTCTCTAAAAGCATGAGTTTGCAACTACTTTACTTTTGGAGAAAATTCAAAACATTCATTATTCAATAGAGCCCAATAGCAAAAATCAGGTTTTCAATGAAGATTCACATTTCTTGGTAGAATCATGCAGGATTGAAATTTTTGATGGTTTTTTACTCCTCTCAACAGCCCAAACAAGTTTCTAAAAGGATGAGTTTGCAACTACTTTACTTTTGGAGAAAATTCAAAACATTCATTATTCAATAGGGCCCAAACTATCAAAAACCAGCGGTTTCAATGAACACACATTTCTTGGTAGAATCATGCAGGACTGAAATTTTTGATGTTTTTCTACTCCTCTCATGAGCCCAAACAAGTCTCTAAAAGCATGAGTTTACAACTACTTTACTTTTGGAGAAAATTCAAAACATTCATTATTCAATAGAGCAAAATAGCAAAAATCAGGTTTTGAATGAAGAATCACATTTCTTGGTAAAATCATGCAGGATTGAAATTTTTGATGGTTTTTTACTCCTCTCAACAGCCCAAACAAGTTTCTAAAAGGATGAGTTTGCAACTACTTTACTTTTGGAGAAAATTCAAAACATTCATTATTCAATAGGGCCCAAACTATCAAAAACCAGCGGTTTCAATGAACACACATTTCTTGGTAGAATCATGCAGGACTGAAATTTTTGATGTTTTTCTACTCCTCTCATGAGCCCAAACAAGTCTCTAAAAGAATGAGTTTACAACTACTTTACTTTCGGAGAAAATTCAAAACATTCACTATTCAATAGAGCCCAATAGCAAAAATCAGGTTTTGAATGAAGAATCACATTTCTTGGTAAAATCATGCAGGATTGAAATTTTTGATGGTTTTTTACTCCTCTCAACAGCCCAAACAAGTTTCTAAAAGGATGAGTTTGCAACTACTTTACTTTTGGAGAAAATTCAAAACATTCATTATTCAATAGGGCCCAAACTATCAAAAACCAGCGGTTTCAATGAACACACATTTATTGGTAGAATCGTGCAGGACTGAAATTTTTGATGTTTTTCTACTCCTCTCATGAGCCCAAACAAGTCTCTAAAAGCATGAGTTTGCAACTACTTTACTTTTGGAGAAAATTCAAAACATTCATTATTCAATAGGGCCCAAACTATCAAAAACCAGCGGTTTCAATGAACACACATTTCTTGGTAGAATCGTGCAGGACTGAAATTTTTGATGTTTTTCTACTCCTCTCATGAGCCCAAACAAGTCTCTAAAAGCATGAGTTTGCAACTACTTTACTTTTGGAGAAAATTCAAAACATTCATTATTCAATAGCGCCCAATAGCAAAAATCAGGTTTTGAATGAAGAATCACATTTCTTGGTAGAATCATGCAGGATTGAAATTTTTGATGGTTTTTTACTCCTCTCAACAGCCCAAACAAGTTTCTAAAAGGATGAGTTTGCAACTACTTTACTTTTGGAGAAAATTCAAAACATTCATTTTTCAATAGGGCCCAAACTATCAAAAACCAGCGGTTTCAATGAACACACATTTCTTGGTAGAATCATGCAGGACTGAAATTTTTGATGTTTTTCTACTCCTCTCATGAGCCCAAACAAGTCTCTAAAAGCATGAGTTTGCAACTACTTTACTTTTGGAGAAAATTCAAAACATTCATTATTCAATAGGGCCCAAACTATCAAAAACCAGCGGTTTCAATGAACACACATTTCTTGGTAGAATCATGCAGGACTGAAATTTTTGATGTTTTTCTACTCCTCTCATGAGCCCAAACAAGTCTCTAAAAGCATGAGTTTGCAACTACTTTACTTTTGGAGAAAATTCAAAACATTCATTATTCAATAGAGCCCAATAGCAAAAATCAGGTTTTGAATGAAGAATCACATTTCTTGGTAGAATCATGCAGGATTGAAATTTTTGATGGTTTTTTACTCCTCTCAACAGCCCAAACAAGTTTCTAAAAGGATGAGTTTGCAACTACTTTACTTTTGGAGAAAATTCGAAACATTCATTATTCAATAGGGCCCAAAATATCAAAAACCAGCGGTTTGAATGAACACACATTTCTTGGTAGAATCGTGCAGGACTGAAATTTTTGATGTTTTTCTACTCCTCTCATGAGCCCAAACAAGTCTCTAAAAGGATGAGTTTGCAACTACTTTACTTTTGGAGAAAATTCAAAACATTCATTATTCAATAGAGCCCAATAGCAAAAACCAGCGTTTTGAATGAAGAATCACATTTCTTGGTAGAATCATGCAGGATTGAAATTTTTGATGGTTTTTTACTCCTCTCAACAGCCCAAACAAGTTTCTAAAAGGATGAGTTTGCAAATACTTTACTTTTGGAGAAAATTCAAAACATTCATTATTCAATAGGGCCCAAACTATCAAAAACCAGCGGTTTCAATGAACACACATTTCTTGGTAGAATCATGCAGGACTGAAATTTTTGATGTTTTTCTACTCCTTTCATGTGCCCAAACAAGTCTCTAAAAGCATGAGTTTGCAACTACTTTACTTTTGGAGAAAATTCAAAACATTCATTATTCAATAGAGCCCAATAGCAAAAATCAGGTTTTGAATGAAGAATCACATTTCTTGGTAGAATCATGCAGGATTGAAATTTTTGATGGTTTTGTACTCCTCTCAACAGCCCAAACAAGTTTCTAAAAGGATGAGTTTGCAACTACTTTACTTTTGGAGAAAATTCAAAACATTCATTATTCAATAGGGCCCAAAATATCAAAAACCAGCGGTTTGAATGAACACACATTTCTTGGTAGAATCGTGCAGGACTGAAATTTTTGATGTTTTTCTACTCCTCTCATGAGCCCAAACAAGTCTCTAAAAGGATGAGTTTGCAACTACTTTACTTTTGGAGAAAATTCAAAACATTCATTATTCAATAGAGCCCAATAGCAAAAACCAGCGTTTTGAATGAAGAATCACATTTCTAGGTAGAATTATGCAGGATTACAATTTTTGATGGTTTTTTACTCCTCTCAACAGCCCAAACAAGTTTCTAAAAGGATGAGTTTCCAACTACTTTACTTTTGGAGAAAATTCAAAACATTCATTATTCAATAGGGCAAAAACTATCAAAAACCAGCGGTTTCAATGAACACACATTTCTTGGTAGAATCATGCAGGACTGAAATTTTTGATGTTTTTCTACTCCTCTCATGAGCCCAAACAAGTCTCTAAAAGCATGAGTTTGCAACTACTTTACTTTTGGAGAAAATTCAAAACATTCATTATTCAATAGAGCCCAATAGCAAAAATCAGGTTTTGAATGAAGAATCACATTTCTTGGTAGAATCATGCAGGATTGAAATTTTTGATGGTTTTTTACTCCTCTCAACAGCCCAAACAAGTTTCTAAAAGGATGAGTTTGCAACTACTTTACTTTTGGAGAAAATTCAAAACATTCATTATTCAATAGGGCCCAAAATATCCAAAACCAGCGGTTTGAATGAACACACATTTCTTGGTAGAATCGTGCAGGACTGAAATTTTTGATGTTTTTCTACTCCTCTCATGAGCCCAAACAAGTCTCTAAAAGCATGAGTTTGCAACTACTTTACTTTTGGAGAAAATTCAAAACGTTCACTTTTCACTAGAGCCCAATAGCAAAAATCAGGTTTTGAATGAAGAATCACATTTCTTGGTAGAATCATGCAGGATTGAAATTTTTGATGGTTTTTTACTCCTCTCTACAGCCCAAACAAGTTTCTAAAAGGATGAGTTTGCAACTACTTTACTTTTGGAGAAAATTCAAAACATTCATTATTCAATAGGGCCCAAACTATCAAAAACCAGCGGTTTAAATGAACACACATTTCTTGGTAGAATCATGCAGGACTGAAATTTTTGATGTTTTTCTACTCCTCTCATGAGCCCAAACAAGTCTCTAAAAGCATGAGTTTGCAACTACTTTACTTTTGGAGAAAATTCAAAACATTCATTATTCAATAGAGCCCAATAGCAAAAATCAGGTTTTGAATGAAGATTCACATTTCTTGGTAGAATCATACAGGATTGAAATTTTTGATGGTTTTTTACTCCTCTCAACAGCCCAAACAAGTTTCTAAAAGGATGAGTTTGCAACTACTTTACTTTTGGAGAAAATTCAAAACATTCATTATTCAATAGGGCCCAAACTATCAAAAACCAGCGGTTTCAATGAACACACATTTCTTGGTAGAATCATGCAGGACTGAAATTTTTGATGTTTTTCTACTCCTCTCATGAGCCCAAACAAGTCTCTAAAAGCATGAGTTTGCAACTACTTTACTTTTGGAGAAAATTCAAAACATTCATTATTCAATAGCGCCCAATAGCAAAAATCAGGTTTTGAATGAAGAATCACATTTCTTGGAAGAATCATGCAGGATTGAAATTTTTGATGGTTTTTTACTCCTCTCAACAGCCCAAACAAGTTTCTAAAAGGATGAGTTTGCAACTACTTTACTTTTGGAGAAAATTCAAAACATTCATTATTCAATAGGGCCCAAACTATCAAAAACCAGCGGTTTCAATGAACACACATTTCTTGGTAGAATCATGCAGGACTGAAATTTTTGATGTTTTTCTACTCCTCTCATGAGCCCAAACAAGTCTCTAAAAGCATGAGTTTGCAACTACTTTACTTTTGGAGAAAATTCAAAACATTCATTATTCAATAGAGCCCAATAGCAAAAATCAGGTTTTGAATGAAGAATCACATTTCTTGGTAGAATCATGCAGGATTGAAATTTTTGATGGTTTTTTACTCCTCTCAACAGCCCAAACAAGTTTCTAAAAGGATGAGTTTGCAACTACTTTACTTTTGGAGAAAATTCAAAACATTCATTATTCAATAGGGCCCAAACTATAAAAAACCAGCGGTTTGAATGAACACACATTTCTTGGTAGAATCATGCAGGACTGAAATTTTTGATGTTTTCCCACTCCTCTCATGAGCCCAAACAAGTCTCTAAAAGCATGAGTTTGCAACTACTTTACTTTTGGAGAAAATTCAAAACATTCATTATTCAATAGAGCCCAATAGCAAAAATCAGGTTTTGAATGAAGAATCACATTTCTTGGTAGAATCATGCAGGATTACAATTTTTGATGGTTTTTTATTCCTCTCAACAGCCCAAACAAGTTTCTAAAAGGATGAGTTTCCAACTACTTTACTTTTGGAGAAAATTCAAAACATTCATTATTCAATAGGGCCCAAACTATCAAAAACCAGCGGTTTCAATGAACACACATTTCTTGGTAGAATCATGCAGGACTGAAATTTTTGATGTTTTTCTACTTCTCTCATGAGCCCAAACAAGTCTCTAAAAGCATGAGTTTACAACTACTTTACTTTTGGAGAAAATTCAAAACATTCATTATTCAATAGAGCCCAATAGCAAAAATCAGGTTTTGAATGAAGAATCACATTTCTTGGTAAAATCATGCAGGATTGAAATTTTTGATGGTTTTTTACTCCTCTCAACAGCCCAAACAAGTTTCTAAAAGGATGAGTTTGCAACTACTTTACTTTTGGAGAAAATTCAAAACATTCATTATTCAATAGGGCCCAAACTATCAAAAACCAGCGGTTTCAATGAACACACATTTCTTGGTAGAATCATGCAGGACTGAAATTTTTGATGTTTTTCTACTCCTCTCATGAGCCCAAACAAGTCTCTAAAAGAATGAGTTTACAACTACTTTACTTTCGGAGAAAATTCAAAACATTCACTATTCAATAGAGCCCAATAGCAAAAATCAGGTTTTAAATGAAGAATCACATTTCTTGGTAAAATCATGCAGGATTGAAATTTTTGATGGTTTTTTACTCCTCTCAACAGCCCAAACAAGTTTCTAAAAGGATGAGTTTGCAACTACTTTACTTTTGGAGAAAATTCAAAACATTCATTATTCAATAGGGCCCAAACTATCAAAAACCAGCGGTTTCAATGAACACACATTTATTGGTAGAATCGTGCAGGACTGAAATTTTTGATGTTTTTCTACTCCTCTCATGAGCCCAAACAAGTCTCTAAAAGCATGAGTTTGCAACTACTTTACTTTTGGAGAAAATTCAAAACATTCATTATTCAATAGGGCCCAAACTATAAAAAACCAGCGGTTTCAATGAACACACATTTCTTGGTAGAATCGTGCAGGACTGAAATTTTTGATGTTTTTCTACTCCTCTCATGAGCCCAAACAAGTCTCTAAAAGCATGAGTTTGCAACTACTTTACTTTTGGAGAAAATTCAAAACATTCATTATTCAATAGGGCCCAAAATATCCAAAACCAGCGGTTTGAATGAACAAACATTTCTTGGTAGAATCGTGCAGGACTGAAATTTTTGATGTTTTTCTACTCCTTTCATGAGCCCAAACAAGTCTCTAAAAGCATGAGTTTGCAACTACTTTACTTTTGGAGAAAATTCAAAACATTCATTATTCAATAGAGCCCAATAGCAAAAATCAGGTTTTGAATGAAGAATCACATTTCTTGGTAGAATCATGCAGGATTGAAATTTTTGATGGTTTTGTACTCCTCTCAACAGCCCAAACAAGTTTCTAAAAGGATGAGTTTGCAACTACTTTACTTTTGGAGAAAATTCAAAACATTCATTATTCAATAGGGCCCAAAATATCAAAAACCAGCGGTTTGAATGAACACACATTTCTTGGTAGAATCGTGCAGGACTGAAATTTTTGATGTTTTTCTACTCCTCTCATGAGCCCAAACAAGTCTCTAAAAGGATGAGTTTGCAACTACTTTACTTTTGGAGAAAATTCAAAACATTCATTATTCAATAGAGCCCAATAGCAAAAACCAGCGTTTTGAATGAAGAATCACATTTCTAGGTAGAATTATGCAGGATTACAATTTTTGATGGTTTTTTACTCCTCTCAACAGCCCAAACAAGTTTCTAAAAGGATGAGTTTCCAACTACTTTACTTTTGGAGAAAATTCAAAACATTCATTATTCAATAGGGCAAAAACTATCAAAAACCAGCGGTTTCAATGAACACACATTTCTTGGTAGAATCATGCAGGACTGAAATTTTTGATGTTTTTCTACTCCTCTCATGAGCCCAAACAAGTCTCTAAAAGCATGAGTTTGCAACTACTTTACTTTTGGAGAAAATTCAAAACATTCATTATTCAATAGAGCCCAATAGCAAAAATCAGGTTTTGAATGAAGAATCACATTTCTTGGTAGAATCATGCAGGATTGAAATTTTTGATGGTTTTTTACTCCTCTCAACAGCCCAAACAAGTTTCTAAAAGGATGAGTTTGCAACTACTTTACTTTTGGAGAAAATTCAAAACATTCATTATTCAATAGGGCCCAAAATATCCAAAACCAGCGGTTTGAATGAACACACATTTCTTGGTAGAATCGTGCAGGACTGAAATTTTTGATGTTTTTCTACTCCTCTCATGAGCCCAAACAAGTCTCTAAAAGCATGAGTTTGCAACTACTTTACTTTTGGAGAAAATTCAAAACATTCACTTTTCACTAGAGCCCAATAGCAAAAATCAGGTTTTGAATGAAGAATCACATTTCTTGGTAGAATCATGCAGGATTGAAATTTTTGATGGTTTTTTACTCCTCTCTACAGCCCAAACAAGTTTCTAAAAGGATGAGTTTGCAACTACTTTACTTTTGGAGAAAATTCAAAACATTCATTATTCAATAGGGCCCAAACTATCAAAAACCAGCGGTTTAAATGAACACACATTTCTTGGTAGAATCATGCAGGACTGAAATTTTTGATGTTTTTCTACTCCTCTCATGAGCCCAAACAAGTCTCTAAAAGCATGAGTTTGCAACTACTTTACTTTTGGAGAAAATTCAAAACATTCATTATTCAATAGAGCCCAATAGCAAAAATCAGGTTTTGAATGAAGATTCACATTTCTTGGTAGAATCATACAGGATTGAAATTTTTGATGGTTTTTTACTCCTCTCAACAGCCCAAACAAGTTTCTAAAAGGATGAGTTTGCAACTACTTTACTTTTGGAGAAAATTCAAAACATTCATTATTCAATAGGGCCCAAACTATCAAAAACCAGCGGTTTCAATGAACACACATTTCTTGGTAGAATCATGCAGGACTGAAATTTTTGATGTTTTTCTACTCCTCTCATGAGCCCAAACAAGTCTCTAAAAGCATGAGTTTGCAACTACTTTACTTTTGGAGAAAATTCAAAACATTCATTATTCAATAGCGCCCAATAGCAAAAATCAGGTTTTGAATGAAGAATCACATTTCTTGGAAGAATCATGCAGGATTGAAATTTTTGATGGTTTTTTACTCCTCTCAACAGCCCAAACAAGTTTCTAAAAGGATGAGTTTGCAACTACTTTACTTTTGGAGAAAATTCAAAACATTCATTATTCAATAGGGCCCAAACTATCAAAAACCAGCGGTTTCAATGAACACACATTTCTTGGTAGAATCATGCAGGACTGAAATTTTTGATGTTTTTCTACTCCTCTCATGAGCCCAAACAAGTCTCTAAAAGCATGAGTTTGCAACTACTTTACTTTTGGAGAAAATTCAAAACATTCATTATTCAATAGAGCCCAATAGCAAAAATCAGGTTTTGAATGAAGAATCACATTTCTTGGTAGAATCATGCAGGATTGAAATTTTTGATGGTTTTTTACTCCTCTCAACAGCCCAAACAAGTTTCTAAAAGGATGAGTTTGCAACTACTTTACTTTTGGAGAAAATTCAAAACATTCATTATTCAATAGGGCCCAAACTATAAAAAACCAGCGGTTTGAATGAACACACATTTCTTGGTAGAATCATGCAGGACTGAAATTTTTGATGTTTTCCCACTCCTCTCATGAGCCCAAACAAGTCTCTAAAAGCATGAGTTTGCAACTACTTTACTTTTGGAGAAAATTCAAAACATTCATTATTCAATAGAGCCCAATAGCAAAAATCAGGTTTTGAATGAAGAATCACAATTCTTGGTAGAATCATGCAGGATTACAATTTTTGATGGTTTTTTATTCCTCTCAACAGCCCAAACAAGTTTCTAAAAGGATGAGTTTCCAACTACTTTACTTTTGGAGAAAATTCAAAACATTCATTATTCAATAGGGCCCAAACTATCAAAAACCAGCGGTTTCAATGAACACACATTTCTTGGTAGAATCATGCAGGACTGAAATTTTTGATGTTTTTCTACTTCTCTCATGAGCCCAAACAAGTCTCTAAAAGCATGAGTTTACAACTACTTTACTTTTGGAGAAAATTCAAAACATTCATTATTCAATAGAGCCCAATAGCAAAAATCAGGTTTTGAATGAAGAATCACATTTCTTGGTAAAATCATGCAGGATTGAAATTTTTGATGGTTTTTTACTCCTCTCAACAGCCCAAACAAGTTTCTAAAAGGATGAGTTTGCAACTACTTTACTTTTGGAGAAAATTCAAAACATTCATTATTCAATAGGGCCCAAACTATCAAAAACCAGCGGTTTCAATGAACACACATTTCTTGGTAGAATCATGCAGGACTGAAATTTTTGATGTTTTTCTACTCCTCTCATGAGCCCAAACAAGTCTCTAAAAGAATGAGTTTACAACTACTTTACTTTCGGAGAAAATTCAAAACATTCACTATTCAATAGAGCCCAATAGCAAAAATCAGGTTTTGAATGAAGAATCACATTTCTTGGTAAAATCATGCAGGATTGAAATTTTTGATGGTTTTTTACTCCTCTCAACAGCCCAAACAAGTTTCTAAAAGGATGAGTTTGCAACTACTTTACTTTTGGAGAAAATTCAAAACATTCATTATTCAATAGGGCCCAAAATATCCAAAACCAGCGGTTTGAATGAACAAACATTTCTTGGTAGAATCGTGCAGGACTGAAATTTTTGATGTTTTTCTACTCCTCTCATGAGCCCAAACAAGTCTCTAAAAGCATGAGTTTGCAACTACTTTACTTTTGGAGAAAATTCAAAACATTCACTTTTCGCTAGAGCCCAATAGCAAAAATCAGGTTTTGAATGAAGAATCACATTTCTTGGTAGAATCATGCTGCATTGAAATTTTTGATGGTTTTTTACTCCTCTCAACAGCCCAAACAAGTTTCTAAAAGGATGAGTTTGCAACTACTTTACTTTTGGAGAAAATTCAAAACATTCATTATTCAATAGGGCCCAAAATATCAAAAACCAGCGGTTTGAATGAACACACATTTCTTGGTAGAATCGTGCAGGACTGAAATTTTTGATGTTTTTCTACTCCTCTCATGAGCCCAAACAAGTCTCTAAAAGGATGAGTTTGCAACTACTTTACTTTTGGAGAAAATTCAAAACATTCATTATTCAATAGAGCCCAATAGCAAAAACCAGCGTTTTGAATGAAGAATCACATTTCTTGGTAGAATCATGCAGGATTACAATTTTTGATGGTTTTTTATTCCTCTCAACAGCCCAAACAAGTTTCTAAAAGGATGAGTTTCCAACTACTTTACTTTTGGAGAAAATTCAAAACATTCATTATTCAATAGGGCCCAAACTATCAAAAACCAGCGGTTTCAATGAACACACATTTCTTGGTAGAATCATGCAGGACTGAAATTTTTGATGTTTTTCTACTTCTCTCATGAGCCCAAACAAGTCTCTAAAAGCATGAGTTTACAACTACTTTACTTTTGGAGAAAATTCAAAACATTCATTATTCAATAGAGCCCAATAGCAAAAATCAGGTTTTGAATGAAGAATCACATTTCTTGGTAAAATCATGCAGGATTGAAATTTTTGATGGTTTTTTACTCCTCTCAACAGCCCAAACAAGTTTCTAAAAGGATGAGTTTGCAACTACTTTACTTTTGGAGAAAATTCAAAACATTCATTATTCAATAGGGCCCAAACTATCAAAAACCAGCGGTTTCAATGAACACACATTTCTTGGTAGAATCATGCAGGACTGAAATTTTTGATGTTTTTCTACTCCTCTCATGAGCCCAAACAAGTCTCTAAAAGAATGAGTTTACAACTACTTTACTTTCGGAGAAAATTCAAAACATTCACTATTCAATAGAGCCCAATAGCAAAAATCAGGTTTTGAATGAAGAATCACATTTCTTGGTAAAATCATGCAGGATTGAAATTTTTGATGGTTTTTTACTCCTCTCAACAGCCCAAACAAGTTTCTAAAAGGATGAGTTTGCAACTACTTTACTTTTGGAGAAAATTCAAAACATTCATTATTCAATAGGGCCCAAACTATCAAAAACCAGCGGTTTCAATGAACACACATTTATTGGTAGAATCGTGCAGGACTGAAATTTTTGATGTTTTTCTACTCCTCTCATGAGCCCAAACAAGTCTCTAAAAGCATGAGTTTGCAACTACTTTACTTTTGGAGAAAATTCAAAACATTCATTATTCAATAGGGCCCAAACTATAAAAAACCAGCGGTTTCAATGAACACACATTTCTTGGTAGAATCGTGCAGTACTGAAATTTTTGATGTTTTTCTACTCCTCTCATGAGCCCAAACAAGTCTCTAAAAGCATGAGTTTGCAACTACTTTACTTTTGGAGAAAATTCAAAACATTCATTATTCAATAGCGCCCAATAGCAAAAATCAGGTTTTGAATGAAGAATCACATTTCTTGGTAGAATCATACAGGATTGAAATTTTTGATGGTTTTTTACTCCTCTCAACAGCCCAAACAAGTTTCTAAAAGGATGAGTTTGCAACTACTTTACTTTTGGAGAAAATTCAAAACATTCATTATTCAATAGGGCCCAAAATATCCAAAACCAGCGGTTTGAATGAACAAACATTTCTTGGTAGAATCGTGCAGGACTGAAATTTTTGATGTTTTTCTACTCCTCTCATGAGCCCAAACAAGTCTCTAAAAGCATGAGTTTGCAACTACTTTACTTTTGGAGAAAATTCAAAACATTCACTTTTCGCTAGAGCCCAATAGCAAAAATCAGGTTTTGAATGAAGAATCACATTTCTTGGTAGAATCATGCTGCATTGAAATTTTTGATGGTTTTTTACTCCTCTCAACAGCCCAAACAAGTTTCTAAAAGGATGAGTTTGCAACTACTTTACTTTTGGAGAAAATTCAAAACATTCATTATTCAATAGGGCCCAAACTATCAAAAACCAGCGGTTTAAATGAACACACATTTCTTGGTAGAATCATGCAGGACTGAAATTTTTGATGTTTTTCTACTCCTCTCATGAGCCCAAACAAGTCTCTAAAAGCATGAGTTTGCAACTACTTTACTTTTGGAGAAAATTCAAAACATTCATTATTCAATAGAGCCCAATAGCAAAAATCAGGTTTTCAATGAAGAATCACATTTCTTGGTAGAATCATGCAGGATTGAAATTTTTGATGGTTTTTTACTCCTCTCAACAGCCCAAACAAGTTTCTAAAAGGATGAGTTTGCAACTACTTTACTTTTGGAGAAAATTCAAAACATTCATTATTCAATAGGGCCCAAACTATCAAAAACCAGCGGTTTCAATGAACACACATTTCTTGGTAGAATCATGCAGGACTGAAATTTTTGATGTTTTTCTACTCCTCTCATGAGCCCAAACAAGTCTCTAAAAGCATGAGTTTACAACTACTTTACTTTTGGAGAAAATTCAAAACATTCATTATTCAATAGAGCCCAATAGCAAAAATCAGGTTTTGAAAGAAGAATCACATTTCTTGGTAAAATCATGCAGGATTGAAATTTTTGATGGTTTTTTACTCCTCTCAACAGCCCAAACAAGTTTCTAAAAGGATGAGTTTGCAACTACTTTTCTTTTGGAGAAAATTCAAAACATTCATTATTCAATAGGGCCCAAACTATCAAAAACCAGCGGTTTCAATGAACACACATTTCTTGGTAGAATCATGCAGGACTGAAATTTTTGATGTTTTTCTACTCCTCTCATGAGCCCAAACAAGTCTCTAAAAGAATGAGTTTACAACTACTTTACTTTCGGAGAAAATTCAAAACATTCACTATTCAATAGAGCCCAATAGCAAAAATCAGGTTTTGAATGAAGAATCACATTTCTTGGTAAAATCATGCAGGATTGAAATTTTTGATGGTTTTTTACTCCTCTCAACAGCCCAAACAAGTTTCTAAAAGGATGAGTTTGCAACTACTTTACTTTTGGAGAAAATTCAAAACATTCATTATTCAATAGGGCCCAAACTATCAAAAACCAGCGGTTTCAATGAACACACATTTATTGGTAGAATCGTGCAGGACTGAAATTTTTGATGTTTTTCTACTCCTCTCATGAGCCCAAACAAGTCTCTAAAAGCATGAGTTTGCAACTACTTTACTTTTGGAGAAAATTCAAAACATTCATTATTCAATAGGGCCCAAACTATCAAAAACCAGCGGTTTCAATGAACACACATTTCTTGGTAGAATCGTGCAGGACTGAAATTTTTGATGTTTTTCTACTCCTCTCATGAGCCCAAACAAGTCTCTAAAAGCATGAGTTTGCAACTACTTTACTTTTGGAGAAAATTCAAAACATTCATTATTCAATAGAGCCCAATAGCAAAAATCAGGTTTTGAATGAAGAATCACATTTCTTGGTAGAATCATGCAGGATTGAAATTTTTGATGGTTTTTTACTCCTCTCAACAGCCCAAACAAGTTTCTAAAAGGATGAGTTTGCAACTACTTTACTTTTGGAGAAAATTCAAAACATTCATTATTCAATAGGGCCCAAAATATCAAAAACCAGCGGTTTGAATGAACACACATTTCTTGGTAGAATCGTGCAGGACTGAAATTTTTGATGTTTTTCTACTCCTCTCATGAGCCCAAACAAGTCTCTAAAAGGATGAGTTTGCAACTACTTTACTTTTGGAGAAAATTCAAAACGTTCATTATTCAATAGAGCCCAATAGCAAAAACCAGCGTTTTGAATGAAGAATCACATTTCTTGGTAGAATCATGCAGGATTACAATTTTTGATGGTTTTTTACTCCTCTCAACAGCCCAAACAAGTTTCTAAAAGGATGAGTTTCCAACTACTTTACTTTTGGAGAAAATTCAAAACATTCATTATTCAATAGGGCAAAAACTATCAAAAACCAGCGGTTTCAATGAACACACATTTCTTGGTAGAATCATGCAGGACTGAAATTTTTGATGTTTTTCTACTCCTCTCATGAGCCCAAACAAGTCTCTAAAAGCATGAGTTTGCAACTACTTTACTTTTGGAGAAAATTCAAAACATTCATTATTCAATAGAGCCCAATAGCAAAAATCAGGTTTTGAATGAAGAATCACATTTCTTGGTAGAATCATGCAGGATTGAAATTTTTGATGGTTTTTTACTCCTCTCAACAGCCCAAACAAGTTTCTAAAAGGATGAGTTTGCAACTACTTTACTTTTGGAGAAAATTCAAAACATTCATTATTCAATAGGGCCCAAAATATCAAAAACCAGCGGTTTGAATGAACACACATTTCTTGGTAGAATCGTGCAGGACTGAAATTTTTGATGTTTTTCTACTCCTCTCATGAGCCCAAACAAGTCTCTAAAAGGATGAGTTTGCAACTACTTTACTTTTGGAGAAAATTCAAAACATTCATTATTCAATAGAGCCCAATAGCAAAAACCAGCGTTTTGAATGAAGAATCACATTTTTTGGTAGAATCATGCAGGATTGAAATTTTTGATGGTTTTTTACTCCTCTCAACAGCCCAAACAAGTTTCTAAAAGGATGAGTTTGCAACTACTTCACTTTTGGAGAAAATTCAAAACATTCATTATTCAATAGGGCCCAAACTATCAAAAACCAGCGGTTTCAATGAACACACATTTCTTGGTAGAATCGTGCAGGACTGAAATTTTTGATGTTTTTCTACTCCTCTCATGAGCCCAAACAAGTCTCTAAAAGCATGAGTTTGCAACTACTTTACTTTTGGAGAAAATTCAAAACATTCATTATTCAATAGCGCCCAATAGCAAAAATCAGGTTTTGAATGAAGAATCACATTTCTTGGTAGAATCATGCAGGATTGAAATTTTTGATGGTTTTTTACTCCTCTCAACAGCCCAAACAAGTTTCTAAAAGGATGAGTTTGCAACTACTTTACTTTTGGAGAAAATTCAAAACATTCATTATTCAATAGGGCCCAAACTATCAAAAACCAGCGGTTTCAATGAACACACATTTCTTGGTAGAATCATGCAGGACTGAAATTTTTGATGTTTTTCTACTCCTCTCATGAGCCCAAACAAGTCTCTAAAAGCATGAGTTTGCAACTACTTTACTTTTGGAGAAAATTCAAAACATTCATTATTCAATAGAGCCCAATAGCAAAAATCAGGTTTTGAATGAAGAATCACATTTCTTGGTAGAATCATGCAGGATTGAAATTTTTGATGGTTTTTTACTCCTCTCAACAGCCCAAACAAGTTTCTAAAAGGATCAGTTTGCAACTACTTTACTTTTGGAGAAAATTCAAAACATTCATTATTCAATAGGGCCCAAACTATCAAAAACCAGCGGTTTCAATGAACACACATTTCTTGGTAAAATCATGCAGGACTGAAATTTTTAATGTTTTTCTACTCCTCTCATGAGCCCAAACAAGTCTCTAAAAGCATGAGTTTGCAACTACTTTACTTTTGGAGAAAATTCAAAACATTCATTATTCAATAGAGCCCAATAGCAAAAATCAGGTTTTGAATGAAGAATCACATTTCTTGGTAGAATCATGCAGGATTGAAATTTTTGATGGTTTTTTACTCCTCTCAACAGCCCAAACAAGTTTCTAAAAGGATGAGTTTGCAACTACTTTACTTTTGGAGAAAATTCAAAACATTCATTATTCAATAGGGCCCAAATTATCAAAAACCAGCGGTTTGAATGAACACACATTTCTTGGTAGAATCGTGCAGGACTGAAATTTTTGATGTTTTTCTACTCCTCTCATGAGCCCAAACAAGTCTCTAAAAGGATGAGTTTGCAACTACTTTACTTTTGGAGAAAATTCAAAACATTCATTATTCAATAGAGCCCAATAGCAAAAACCAGCGTTTTGAATGAAGAATCACATTTCTTGGTAGAATCATGCAGGATTGAAATTTTTGATGGTTTTTTACTCCTCTCAACAGCCCAAACAAGTTTCTAAAAGGATGAGTTTGCAAATACTTTACTTTTGGAGAAAATTCAAAACATTCATTATTCAATAGGGCCCAAACTATCAAAAACCAGCGGTTTCAATGAACACACATTTCTTGGTAGAATCATGCAGGACTGAAATTTTTGATGTTTTTCTACTCCTTTCATGAGCCCAAACAAGTCTCTAAAAGCATGAGTTTGCAACTACTTTACTTTTGGAGAAAATTCAAAACATTCATTATTCAATAGAGCCCAATAGCAAAAATCAGGTTTTGAATGAAGAATCACATTTCTTGGTAGAATCATGCAGGATTGAAATTTTTGATGGTTTTGTACTCCTCTCAACAGCCCAAACAAGTTTCTAAAAGGATGAGTTTGCAACTACTTTACTTTTGGAGAAAATTCAAAACATTCATTATTCAATAGGGCCCAAAATATCAAAAACCAGCGGTTTGAATGAACACACATTTCTTGGTAGAATCGTGCAGGACTGAAATTTTTGATGTTTTTCTACTCCTCTCATGAGCCCAAACAAGTCTCTAAAAGGATGAGTTTGCAACTACTTTACTTTTGGAGAAAATTCAAAACATTCATTATTCAATAGAGCCCAATAGCAAAAACCAGCGTTTTGAATGAAGAATCACATTTCTTGGTAGAATCATGCAGGATTACAATTTTTGATGGTTTTTTACTCCTCTCAACAGCCCAAACAAGTTTCTAAAAGGATGAGTTTCCAACTACTTTACTTTTGGAGAAAATTCAAAACATTCATTATTCAATAGGGCCCAAACTATCAAAAACCAGCGGTTTCAATGAACACACATTTCTTGGTAGAATCATGCAGGACTGAAATTTTTGATGTTTTTCTACTCCTCTCATGAGCCCAAACAAGTCTCTAAAAGCATGAGTTTGCAACTACTTTACTTTTGGAGAAAATTCAAAACATTCATTATTCAATAGAGCCCAATAGCAAAAATCAGGTTTTGAATGAAGAATCACATTTCTTGGTAGAATCATGCAGGATTGAAATTTTTGATGGATTTTTACTCCTCTCAACAGCCCAAACAAGTTTCTAAAAGGATGAGTTTGCAACTACTTTACTTTTGGAGAAAATTCAAAACATTCATTATTCAATAGGGCCCAAAATATCCAAAACCAGCGGTTTGAATGAACAAACATTTCTTGGTAGAATCGTGCAGGACTGAAATTTTTGATGTTTTTCTACTCCTCTCATGAGCCCAAACAAGTCTCTAAAAGCATGAGTTTGCAACTACTTTACTTTTGGAGAAAATTCAAAACATTCACTTTTCACTAGAGCCCAATAGCAAAAATCAGGTTTTGAATGAAGAATCACATTTCTTGGTAGAATCATGCTGCATTGAAATTTTTGATGGTTTTTTACTCCTCTCAACAGCCCAAACAAGTTTCTAAAAGGATGAGTTTGCAACTACTTTACTTTTGGAGAAAATTCAAAACATTCATTATTCAATAGGGCCCAAACTATCAAAAACCAGCGGTTTCAATGAACACACATTTCTTGGTAGAATCATGCAGGACTGAAATTTTTGATGTTTTTCTACTCCTCTCATGAGCCCAAACAAGTCTCTAAAAGCATGAGTTTGCAACTACTTTACTTTTGGAGAAAATTCAAAACATTCATTATTCAATAGAGCCCAATAGCAAAAATCAGGTTTTCAATGAAGATTCACATTTCTTGGTAGAATCATGCAGGATTGAAATTTTTGATGGTTTTTTACTCCTCTCAACAGCCCAAACAAGTTTCTAAAAGGATGAGTTTGCAACTACTTTACTTTTGGAGAAAATTCAAAACATTCATTATTCAATAGGGCCCAAACTATCAAAAACCAGCGGTTTCAATGAACACACATTTCTTGGTAGAATCATGCAGGACTGAAATTTTTGATGTTTTTCTACTCCTCTCATGAGCCCAAACAAGTCTCTAAAAGCATGAGTTTACAACTACTTTACTTTTGGAGAAAATTCAAAACATTCATTATTCAATAGAGCCCAATAGCAAAAATCAGGTTTTGAATGAAGAATCACATTTCTTGGTAAAATCATGCAGGATTGAAATTTTTGATGGTTTTTTACTCCTCTCAACAGCCCAAACAAGTTTCTAAAAGGATGAGTTTGCAACTACTTTACTTTTGGAGAAAATTCAAAACATTCATTATTCAATAGGGCCCAAACTATCAAAAACCAGCGGTTTCAATGAACACACATTTCTTGGTAGAATCATGCAGGACTGAAATTTTTGATGTTTTTCTACTCCTCTCATGAGCCCAAACAAGTCTCTAAAAGAATGAGTTTACAACTACTTTACTTTCGGAGAAAATTCAAAACATTCACTATTCAATAGAGCCCAATAGCAAAAATCAGGTTTTGAATGAAGAATCACATTTCTTGGTAAAATCATGCAGGATTGAAATTTTTGATGGTTTTTTACTCCTCTCAACAGCCCAAACAAGTTTCTAAAACGATGAGTTTGCAACTACTTTACTTTTTTAGAAAATTCAAAACATTCATTATTCAATAGGGCCCAAACTATCAAAAACCAGCGGTTTCAATGAACACACATTTATTGGTAGAATCGTGCAGGACTGAAATTTTTGATGTTTTTCTACTCCTCTCATGAGCCCAAACAAGTCTCTAAAAGCATGAGTTTGCAACTACTTTACTTTTGGAGAAAATTCAAAACATTCATTATTCAATAGGGCCCAAACTATCAAAAACCAGCGGTTTCAATGAACACACATTTCTTGGTAGAATCGTGCAGGACTGAAATTTTTGATGTTTTTCTACTCCTCTCATGAGCCCAAACAAGTCTCTAAAAGCATGAGTTTGCAACTACTTTACTTTTGGAGAAAATTCAAAACATTCATTATTCAATAGCGCCCAATAGCAAAAATCAGGTTTTGAATGAAGAATCACATTTCTTGGTAGAATCATGCAGGATTGAAATTTTTGATGGTTTTTTACTCCTCTCAACAGCCCAAACAAGTTTCTATAATTATGAGTTTGCAACTACTTTACTTTTGGAGAAAATTCAAAACATTCATTATTCAATAGGGCCCAAACTATCAAAAACCAGCGGTTTCAATGAACACACATTTCTTGGTAGAATCATGCAGGACTGAAATTTTTGATGTTTTTCTACTCCTCTCATGAGCCCAAACAAGTCTCTAAAAGCATGAGTTTGCAACTACTTTACTTTTGGAGAAAATTCAAAACATTCATTATTCAATAGAGCCCAATAGCAAAAATCAGGTTTTGAATGAAGAATCACATTTCTTGGTAGAATCATGCAGGATTGAAATTTTTGATGGTTTTTTACTCCTCTCAACAGCCCAAACAAGTTTCTAAAAGGATGAGTTTGCAACTACTTTACTTTTGGAGAAAATTCAAAACATTCATTATTCAATAGGGCCCAAAATATCCAAAACCAGCGGTTTGAATGAACAAACATTTCTTGGTAGAATCGTGCAGGACTGAAATTTTTGATGTTTTTCTACTCCTCTCATGAGCCCAAACAAGTCTCTAAAAGCATGAGTTTGCAACTACTTTACTTTTGGAGAAAATTCAAAACATTCACTTTTCACTAGAGCCCAATAGCAAAAATCAGGTTTTGAATGAAGAATCACATTTCTTGGTAGAATCATGCTGCATTGAAATTTTTGATGGTTTTTTACTCCTCTCAACAGCCCAAACAAGTTTCTAAAAGGATGAGTTTGCAACTACTTTACTTTTGGAGAAAATTCAAAACATTCATTATTCAATAGGGCCCAAACTATCAAAAACCAGCGGTTTAAATGAACACACATTTCTTGGTAGAATCATGCAGGACTGAAATTTTTGATGTTTTTCTACTCCTCTCATGAGCCCAAACATGTCTCTAAAAGCATGAGTTTGCAACTACTTTACTTTTGGAGAAAATTCAAAACATTCATTATTCAATAGAGCCCAATAGCAAAAATCAGGTTTTCAATGAAGATTCACATTTCTTGGTAGAATCATGCAGGATTGAAATTTTTGATGGTTTTTTACTCCTCTCAACAGCCCAAACAAGTTTCTTAAAGGATGAGTTTGCAACTACTTTACTTTTGGAGAAAATTCAAAACATTCATTATTCAATAGGGCCCAAACTATCAAAAACCAGCGGTTTCAATGAACACACATTTCTTGGTAGAATCATGCAGGACTGAAATTTTTGATGTTTTTCTACTCCTCTCATGAGCCCAAACAAGTCTCTAAAAGCATGAGTTTACAACTACTTTACTTTTGGAGAAAATTCAAAACATTCATTATTCAATAGAGCCCAATAGCAAAAATCAGGTTTTGAATGAAGAATCACATTTCTTGGTAAAATCATGCAGGATTGAAATTTTTGATGGTTTTTTACTCCTCTCAGCAGCCCAAACAAGTTTCTAAAAGGATGAGTTTGCAACTACTTTACTTTTGGAGAAAATTCAAAACATTCATTATTCAATAGGGCCCAAACTATCAAAAACCAGCGGTTTCAATGAACACACATTTCTTGGTAGAATCATGCAGGACTGAAATTTTTGATGTTTTTCTACTCCTCTCATAAGCCCAAACAAGTCTCTAAAAGAATGAGTTTACAACTACTTTACTTTCGGAGAAAATTCAAAACATTCACTATTCAATAGAGTCCAATAGCAAAAATCAGGTTTTGAATGAAGAATCACATTTCTTGGTAAAATCATGCAGGATTGAAATTTTTGATGGTTTTTTACTCCTCTCAACAGCCCAAACAAGTTTCTAAAAGGATGAGTTTGCAACTACTTTACTTTTGGAGAAAATTCAAAACATTCATTATTCAATAGGGCCCAAACTATCAAAAACCAGCGGTTTCAATGAACACACATTTATTGGTAGAATCGTGCAGGACTGAAATTTTTGATGTTTTTCTACTCCTCTCATGAGCCCAAACAAGTCTCTAAAAGCATGAGTTTGCAACTACTTTACTTTTGGAGAAAATTCAAAACATTCATTATTCAATAGGGCCCAAACTATCAAAAACCAGCGGTTTCAATGAACACACATTTCTTGGTAGAATCGTGCAGGACTGAAATTTTTGATGTTTTTCTACTCCTCTCATGAGCCCAAACAAGTCTCTAAAAGCATGAGTTTGCAACTACTTTACTTTTGGAGAAAATTCAAAACATTCATTATTCAATAGCGCCCAATAGCAAAAATCAGGTTTTGAATGAAGAATCACATTTCTTGGTAGAATCATGCAGGATTGAAATTTTTGATGGTTTTTTACTCCTCTCAACAGCCCAAACAAGTTTCTAAAAGGATGAGTTTGCAACTACTTTACTTTTGGAGAAAATTCAAAACATTCATTTTTCAATAGGGCCCAAACTATCAAAAACCAGCGGTTTCAATGAACACACATTTCTTGGTAGAATCATGCAGGACTGAAATTTTTGATGTTTTTCTACTCCTCTCATGAGCCCAAACAAGTCTCTAAAAGCATGAGTTTGCAACTACTTTACTTTTGGAGAAAATTCAAAACATTCATTATTCAATAGGGCCCAAACTATCAAAAACCAGCGGTTTCAATGAACACACATTTCTTGGTAGAATCATGCAGGACTGAAATTTTTGATGTTTTTCTACTCCTCTCATGAGCCCAAACAAGTCTCTAAAAGCATGAGTTTGCAACTACTTTACTTTTGGAGAAAATTCAAAACATTCATTATTCAATAGAGCCCAATAGCAAAAATCAGGTTTTGAATGAAGAATCACATTTCTTGGTAGAATCATGCAGGATTGAAATTTTTGATGGTTTTTTACTCCTCTCAACAGCCCAAACAAGTTTCTAAAAGGATGAGTTTGCAACTACTTTACTTTTGGAGAAAATTCAAAACATTCATTATTCAATAGGGCCCAAAATATCAAAAACCAGCGGTTTGAATGAACACACATTTCTTGGTAGAATCGTGCAGGACTGAAATTTTTGATGTTTTTCTACTCCTCTCATGAGCCCAAACAAGTCTCGAAAAGGATGAGTTTGCAACTACTTTACTTTTGGAGAAAATTCAAAACATTCATTATTCAATAGAGCCCAATAGCAAAAACCAGCGTTTTGAATGAAGAATCACATTTCTTGGTAGAATCATGCAGGATTGAAATTTTTGATGGTTTTTTACTCCTCTCAACAGCCCAAACAAGTTTCTAAAAGGATGAGTTTGCAAATACTTTACTTTTGGAGAAAATTCAAAACATTCATTATTCAATAGGGCCCAAACTATCAAAAACCAGCGGTTTCAATGAACACACATTTCTTGGTAGAATCATGCAGGACTGAAATTTTTGATGTTTTTCTACTCCTTTCATGAGCCCAAACAAGTCTCTAAAAGCATGAGTTTGCAACTACTTTACTTTTGGAGAAAATTCAAAACATTCATTATTCAATAGAGCCCAATAGCAAAAATCAGGTTTTGAATGAAGAATCACATTTCTTGGTAGAATCATGCAGGATTGAAATTTTTGATGGTTTTGTACTCCTCTCAACAGCCCAAACAAGTTTCTAAAAGGATGAGTTTGCAACTACTTTACTTTTGGAGAAAATTCAAAACATTCATTATTCAATAGGGCCCAAAATATCAAAAACCAGCGGTTTGAATGAACACACATTTCTTGGTAGAATCGTGCAGGACTGAAATTTTTGATGTTTTTCTACTCCTCTCATGAGCCCAAACAAGTCTCTAAAAGGATGAGTTTGCAACTACTTTACTTTTGGAGAAAATTCAAAACATTCATTATTCAATAGAGCCCAATAGCAAAAACCAGCGTTTTGAATGAAGAATCACATTTCTTGGTAGAATCATGCAGGATTACAATTTTTGATGGTTTTTTACTCCTCTCAACAGCCCAAACAAGTTTCTAAAAGGATGAGTTTCCAACTACTTTACTTTTGGAGAAAATTCAAAACATTCATTATTCAATAGGGCAAAAACTATCAAAAACCAGCGGTTTCAATGAACACACATTTCTTGGTAGAATCATGCAGGACTGAAATTTTTGATGTTTTTCTACTCCTCTCATGAGCCCAAACAAGTCTCTAAAAGCATGAGTTTGCAACTACTTTACTTTTGGAGAAAATTCAAAACATTCATTATTCAATAGAGCCCAATAGCAAAAATCATGTTTTGAATGAAGAATCACATTTCTTGGTAGAATCATGCAGGATTGAAATTTTTGATGGTTTTTTACTCCTCTCAACAGCCCAAACAAGTTTCTAAAAGGATGAGTTTGCAACTACTTTACTTTTGGAGAAAGTTCAAAACATTCATTATTCAATAGGGCCCAAAATATCCAAAACCAGCGGTTTGAATGAACACACATTTCTTGGTAGAATCGTGCAGGACTGAAATTTTTGATGTTTTTCTACTCCTCTCATGAGCCCAAACAAGTCTCTAAAAGCATGAGTTTGCAACTACTTTACTTTTGGAGAACATTCAAAACATTCACTTTTCACTAGAGCCCAATAGCAAAAATCAGGTTTTGAATGAAGAATCACATTTCTTGGTAGAATCATGCTGCATTGAAATTTTTGATGGTTTTTTACTCCTCTCTACAGCCCAAACAAGTTTCTAAAAGGATGAGTTTGCAACTACTTTACTTTTGGAGAAAATTCAAAACATTCATTATTCAATAGGGCCCAAACTATCAAAAACCAGCGGTTTAAATGAACACACATTTCATGGTAGAATCATGCAGGACTGAAATTTTTGATGTTTTTCTACTCCTCTCATGAGCCCAAACAAGTCTCTAAAAGCATGAGTTTGCAACTACTTTACTTTTGGAGAAAATTCAAAACATTCATTATTCAATAGAGCCCAATAGCAAAAATCAGGTTTTGAATGAAGATTCACATTTCTTGGTAGAATCATACAGGATTGAAATTTTTGATGGTTTTTTACTCCTCTCAGCAGCCCAAACAAGTTTCTAAAAGGATGAGTTTGCAACTACTTTACTTTTGGAGAAAATTCAAAACATTCATTATTCAATAGGGCCCAAACTATCAAAAACCAGCGGTTTCAATGAACACACATTTCTTGGTAGAATCATGCAGGACTGAAATTTTTGATGTTTTTCTACTCCTCTCATGAGCCCAAACAAGTCTCTAAAAGCATGAGTTTACAACTACTTTACTTTTGGAGAAAATTCAAAACATTCATTATTCAATAGAGCCCAATAGCAAAAATCAGGTTTTGAATGAAGAATCACATTTCTTGGTAAAATCATGCAGGATTGAAATTTTTGATGGTTTTTTACTCCTCTCAACAGCCCAAACAAGTTTCTAAAAGGATGAGTTTGCAACTACTTTACTTTTGGAGAAAATTCAAAACATTCATTATTCAATAGGGCCCAAACTATCAAAAACCAGCGGTTTCAATGAACACACATTTTTTGGTAGAATCGTGCAGGACTGAAATTTTTGATGTTTTTCTACTCCTCTCATGAGCCCAAACAAGTCTCTAAAAGCATGAGTTTGCAACTACTTTACTTTTGGAGAACATTCAAAACATTCACTTTTCACTAGAGCCCAATAGCAAAAATCAGGTTTTGAATGAAGAATCACATTTCTTGGTAGAATCATGCTGCATTGAAATTTTTGATGGTTTTTTACTCCTCTCTACAGCCCAAACAAGTTTCTAAAAGGATGAGTTTGCAACTACTTTACTTTTGGAGAAAATTCAAAACATTCATTATTCAATAGGGCCCAAACTATCAAAAACCAGCGGTTTAAATGAACACACATTTCTTGGTAGAATCATGCAGGACTGAAATTTTTGATGTTTTTCTACTCCTCTCATGAGCCCAAACAAGTCTCTAAAAGCATGAGTTTGCAACTACTTTACTTTTGGAGAAAATTCAAAACATTCATTATTCAATAGAGCCCAATAGCAAAAATCAGGTTTTGAATGAAGATTCACATTTCTTGGTAGAATCATACAGGATTGAAATTTTTGATGGTTTTTTACTCCTCTCAGCAGCCCAAACAAGTTTCTAAAAGGATGAGTTTGCAACTACTTTACTTTTGGAGAAAATTCAAAACATTCATTATTCAATAGGGCCCAAACTATCAAAAACCAGCGGTTTCAATGAACACACATTTCTTGGTAGAATCATGCAGGACTGAAATTTTTGATGTTTTTCTACTCCTCTCATGAGCCCAAACAAGTCTCTAAAAGCATGAGTTTACAACTACTTTACTTTTGGAGAAAATTCAAAACATTCATTATTCAATAGAGCCCAATAGCAAAAATCAGGTTTTGAATGAAGAATCACATTTCTTGGTAAAATCATGCAGGATTGAAATTTTTGATGGTTTTTTACTCCTCTCAACAGCCCAAACAAGTTTCTAAAAGGATGAGTTTGCAACTACTTTACTTTTGGAGAAAATTCAAAACATTCATTATTCAATAGGGCCCAAACTATCAAAAACCAGCGGTTTCAATGAACACACATTTTTTGGTAGAATCATGCAGGACTGAAATTTTTGATGTTTTTCTACTCCTCTCATGAGCCCAAACAAGTCTCTAAAAGCATGAGTTTGCAACTACTTTACTTTCGGAGAAAATTCAAAACATTCACTATTCAATAGAGCCCAATAGCAAAAATCAGGTTTTGAATGAAGAATCACATTTCTTGGTAAAATCATGCAGGATTGAAATTTTTGATGGTTTTTTACTCCTCTCAACAGCCCAAACAAGTTTCTAAAAGGATGAGTTTGCAACTACTTTACTTTTGGAGAAAATTCAAAACATTCATTATTCAATAGGGCCCAAACTATCAAAAACCAGCGGTTTCAATGAACACACATTTATTGGTAGAATCGTGCAGGACTGAAATTTTTGATGTTTTTCTACTCCTCTCATGAGCCCAAACAAGTCTCTAAAAGCATGAGTTTGCAACTACTTTACTTTTGGAGAAAATTCAAAACATTCATTATTCAATAGGGCCCAAACTATCAAAAACCAGCGGTTTCAATGAACACACATTTCTTGGTAGAATCGTGCAGGACTGAAATTTTTGATGTTTTTCTACTCCTCTCATGAGCCCAAACAAGTCTCTAAAAGCATGAGTTTGCAACTACTTTACTTTTGGAGAAAATTCAAAACATTCATTATTCAATAGCGCCCAATAGCAAAAATCAGGTTTTGAATGAAGAATCACATTTCTTGGTAGAATCATGCAGGATTGAAATTTTTGATGGTTTTTTACTCCTCTCAACAGCCCAAACAAGTTTCTAAAAGGATGAGTTTGCAACTACTTTACTTTTGGAGAAAATTCAAAACATTCATTTTTCAATAGGGCCCAAACTATCAAAAACCAGCGGTTTCAATGAACACACATTTCTTGGTAGAATCATGCAGGACTGAAATTTTTGATGTTTTTCTACTCCTCTCATGAGCCCAAACAAGTCTCTAAAAGCATGAGTTTGCAACTACTTTACTTTTGGAGAAAATTCAAAACATTCATTATTCAATAGAGCCCAATAGCAAAAATCAGGTTTTGAATGAAGATTCACATTTCTTGGTAGAATCATACAGGATTGAAATTTTTGATGGTTTTTTACTCCTCTCAACAGCCCAAACAAGTTTCTAAAAGGATGAGTTTGCAACTACTTTACTTTTGGAGAAAATTCAAAACATTCATTATTCAATAGGGCCCAAACTATCAAAAACCAGCGGTTTCAATGAACACACATTTCTTGGTAGAATCATGCAGGACTGAAATTTTTGATGTTTTTCTACTCCTCTCATGAGCCCAAACAAGTCTCTAAAAGCATGAGTTTACAACTACTTTACTTTTGGAGAAAATTCAAAACATTCATTATTCAATAGAGCCCAATAGCAAAAATCAGGTTTTGAATGAAGAATCACATTTCTTGGTAAAATCATGCAGGATTGAAATTTTTGATGGTTTTTTACTCCTCTCAACAGCCCAAACAAGTTTCTAAAAGGATGAGTTTGCAACTACTTTACTTTTGGAGAAAATTCAAAACATTCATTATTCAATAGGGCCCAAACTATCAAAAACCAGCGGTTTCAATGAACACACATTTTTTGGTAGAATCATGCAGGACTGAAATTTTTGATGTTTTTCTACTCCTCTCATGAGCCCAAACAAGTCTCTAAAAGCATGAGTTTGCAACTACTTTACTTTCGGAGAAAATTCAAAACATTCACTATTCAATAGAGCCCAATAGCAAAAATCAGGTTTTGAATGAAGAATCACATTTCTTGGTAAAATCATGCAGGATTGAAATTTTTGATGGTTTTTTACTCCTCTCAACAGCCCAAACAAGTTTCTAAAAGGATGAGTTTGCAACTACTTTACTTTTGGAGAAAATTCAAAACATTCATTATTCAATAGGGCCCAAACTATCAAAAACCAGCGGTTTCAATGAACACACATTTATTGGTAGAATCGTGCAGGACTGAAATTTTTGATGTTTTTCTACTCCTCTCATGAGCCCAAACAAGTCTCTAAAAGCATGAGTTTGCAACTACTTTACTTTTGGAGAAAATTCAAAACATTCATTATTCAATAGGGCCCAAACTATCAAAAACCAGCGGTTTCAATGAACACACATTTCTTGGTAGAATCGTGCAGGACTGAAATTTTTGATGTTTTTCTACTCCTCTCATGAGCCCAAACAAGTCTCTAAAAGCATGAGTTTGCAACTACTTTACTTTTGGAGAAAATTCAAAACATTCATTATTCAATAGCGCCCAATAGCAAAAATCAGGTTTTGAATGAAGAATCACATTTCTTGGTAGAATCATGCAGGATTGAAATTTTTGATGGTTTTTTACTCCTCTCAACAGCCCAAACAAGTTTCTAAAAGGATGAGTTTGCAACTACTTTACTTTTGGAGAAAATTCAAAACATTCATTATTCAATAGGGCCCAAACTATCAAAAACCAGCGGTTTCAATGAACACACATTTTTTGGTAGAATCATGCAGGACTGAAATTTTTGATGTTTTTCTACTCCTCTCATGAGCCCAAACAAGTCTCTAAAAGCATGAGTTTGCAACTACTTTACTTTCGGAGAAAATTCAAAACATTCACTATTCAATAGAGCCCAATAGCAAAAATCAGGTTTTGAATGAAGAATCACATTTCTTGGTAAAATCATGCAGGATTGAAATTTTTGATGGTTTTTTACTCCTCTCAACAGCCCAAACAAGTTTCTAAAAGGATGAGTTTGCAACTACTTTACTTTTGGAGAAAATTCAAAACATTCATTATTCAATAGGGCCCAAACTATCAAAAACCAGCGGTTTCAATGAACACACATTTATTGGTAGAATCGTGCAGGACTGAAATTTTTGATGTTTTTCTACTCCTCTCATGAGCCCAAACAAGTCTCTAAAAGCATGAGTTTGCAACTACTTTACTTTTGGAGAAAATTCAAAACATTCATTATTCAATAGGGCCCAAACTATCAAAAACCAGCGGTTTCAATGAACACACATTTCTTGGTAGAATCGTGCAGGACTGAAATTTTTGATGTTTTTCTACTCCTCTCATGAGCCCAAACAAGTCTCTAAAAGCATGAGTTTGCAACTACTTTACTTTTGGAGAAAATTCAAAACATTCATTATTCAATAGCGCCCAATAGCAAAAATCAGGTTTTGAATGAAGAATCACATTTCTTGGTAGAATCATGCAGGATTGAAATTTTTGATGGTTTTTTACTCCTCTCAACAGCCCAAACAAGTTTCTAAAAGGATGAGTTTGCAACTACTTTACTTTTGGAGAAAATTCAAAACATTCATTTTTCAATAGGGCCCAAACTATCAAAAACCAGCGGTTTCAATGAACACACATTTCTTGGTAGAATCATGCAGGACTGAAATTTTTGATGTTTTTCTACTCCTCTCATGAGCCCAAACAAGTCTCTAAAAGCATGAGTTTGCAACTACTTTACTTTTGGAGAAAATTCAAAACATTCATTATTCAATAGAGCCCAATAGCAAAAACCAGCGTTTTGAATGAAGAATCACATTTCTTGGTAGAATCATGCAGGATTGAAATTTTTGATGGTTTTTTACTCCTCTCAACAGCCCAAACAAGTTTCTAAAAGGATGAGTTTGCAAATACTTTACTTTTGGAGAAAATTCAAAACATTCATTATTCAATAGGGCCCAAACTATCAAAAACCAGCGGTTTCAATGAACACACATTTCTTGGTAGAATCATGCAGGACTGAAATTTTTGATGTTTTTCTACTCCTTTCATGAGCCCAAACAAGTCTCTAAAAGCATGAGTTTGCAACTACTTTACTTTTGGAGAAAATTCAAAACATTCATTATTCAATAGAGCCCAATAGCAAAAATCAGGTTTTGAATGAAGAATCACATTTCTTGGTAGAATCATGCAGGATTGAAATTTTTGATGGTTTTGTACTCCTCTCAACAGCCCAAACAAGTTTCTAAAAGGATGAGTTTGCAACTACTTTACTTTTGGAGAAAATTCAAAACATTCATTATTCAATAGGGCCCAAAATATCAAAAACCAGCGGTTTGAATGAACACACATTTCTTGGTAGAATCGTGCAGGACTGAAATTTTTGATGTTTTTCTACTCCTCTCATGAGCCCAAACAAGTCTCTAAAAGGATGAGTTTGCAACTACTTTACTTTTGGAGAAAATTCAAAACATTCATTATTCAATAGAGCCCAATAGCAAAAACCAGCGTTTTGAATGAAGAATCACATTTCTTGGTAGAATCATGCAGGATTACAATTTTTGATGGTTTTTTACTCCTCTCAACAGCCCAAACAAGTTTCTAAAAGGATGAGTTTCCAACTACTTTACTTTTGGAGAAAATTCAAAACATTCATTATTCAATAGGGCAAAAACTATCAAAAACCAGCGGTTTCAATGAACACACATTTCTTGGTAGAATCATGCAGGACTGAAATTTTTGATGTTTTTCTACTCCTCTCATGAGCCCAAACAAGTCTCTAAAAGCATGAGTTTGCAACTACTTTACTTTTGGAGAAAATTCAAAACATTCATTATTCAATAGAGCCCAATAGCAAAAATCATGTTTTGAATGAAGAATCACATTTCTTGGTAGAATCATGCAGGATTGAAATTTTTGATGGTTTTTTACTCCTCTCAACAGCCCAAACAAGTTTCTAAAAGGATGAGTTTGCAACTACTTTACTTTTGGAGAAAGTTCAAAACATTCATTATTCAATAGGGCCCAAAATATCCAAAACCAGCGGTTTGAATGAACACACATTTCTTGGTAGAATCGTGCAGGACTGAAATTTTTGATGTTTTTCTACTCCTCTCATGAGCCCAAACAAGTCTCTAAAAGCATGAGTTTGCAACTACTTTACTTTTGGAGAACATTCAAAACATTCACTTTTCACTAGAGCCCAATAGCAAAAATCAGGTTTTGAATGAAGAATCACATTTCTTGGTAGAATCATGCTGCATTGAAATTTTTGATGGTTTTTTACTCCTCTCTACAGCCCAAACAAGTTTCTAAAAGGATGAGTTTGCAACTACTTTACTTTTGGAGAAAATTCAAAACATTCATTATTCAATAGGGCCCAAACTATCAAAAACCAGCGGTTTAAATGAACACACATTTCTTGGTAGAATCGTGCAGGACTGAAATTTTTGATGTTTTTCTACTCCGCTCATGAGCCCAAACAAGTCTCTAAAAGCATGAGTTTGCAACTACTTTACTTTTGGAGAAAATTCAAAACATTCATTATTCAATAGAGCCCAATAGCAAAAATCAGGTTTTGAATGAAGATTCACATTTCTTGGTAGAATCATACAGGATTGAAATTTTTGATGGTTTTTTACTCCTCTCAGCAGCCCAAACAAGTTTCTAAAAGGATGAGTTTGCAACTACTTTACTTTTGGAGAAAATTCAAAACATTCATTATTCAATAGGGCCCAAACTATCAAAAACCAGCGGTTTCAATGAACACACATTTCTTGGTAGAATCATGCAGGACTGAAATTTTTGATGTTTTTCTACTCCTCTCATGAGCCCAAACAAGTCTCTAAAAGCATGAGTTTACAACTACTTTACTTTTGGAGAAAATTCAAAACATTCATTATTCAATAGAGCCCAATAGCAAAAATCAGGTTTTGAATGAAGAATCACATTTCTTGGTAAAATCATGCAGGATTGAAATTTTTGATGGTTTTTTACTCCTCTCAACAGCCCAAACAAGTTTCTAAAAGGATGAGTTTGCAACTACTTTACTTTTGGAGAAAATTCAAAACATTCATTATTCAATAGGGCCCAAACTATCAAAAACCAGCGGTTTCAATGAACACACATTTTTTGGTAGAATCATGCAGGACTGAAATTTTTGATGTTTTTCTACTCCTCTCATGAGCCCAAACAAGTCTCTAAAAGCATGAGTTTGCAACTACTTTACTTTCGGAGAAAATTCAAAACATTCACTATTCAATAGAGCCCAATAGCAAAAATCAGGTTTTGAATGAAGAATCACATTTCTTGGTAAAATCATGCAGGATTGAAATTTTTGATGGTTTTTTACTCCTCTCAACAGCCCAAACAAGTTTCTAAAAGGATGAGTTTGCAACTACTTTACTTTTGGAGAAAATTCAAAACATTCATTATTCAATAGGGCCCAAACTATCAAAAACCAGCGGTTTCAATGAACACACATTTATTGGTAGAATCGTGCAGGACTGAAATTTTTGATGTTTTTCTACTCCTCTCATGAGCCCAAACAAGTCTCTAAAAGCATGAGTTTGCAACTACTTTACTTTTGGAGAAAATTCAAAACATTCATTATTCAATAGGGCCCAAACTATCAAAAACCAGCGGTTTCAATGAACACACATTTCTTGGTAGAATCGTGCAGGACTGAAATTTTTGATGTTTTTCTACTCCTCTCATGAGCCCAAACAAGTCTCTAAAAGCATGAGTTTGCAACTACTTTACTTTTGGAGAAAATTCAAAACATTCATTATTCAATAGCGCCCAATAGCAAAAATCAGGTTTTGAATGAAGAATCACATTTCTTGGTAGAATCATGCAGGATTGAAATTTTTGATGGTTTTTTACTCCTCTCAACAGCCCAAACAAGTTTCTAAAAGGATGAGTTTGCAACTACTTTACTTTTGGAGAAAATTCAAAACATTCATTTTTCAATAGGGCCCAAACTATCAAAAACCAGCGGTTTCAATGAACACACATTTCTTGGTAGAATCATGCAGGACTGAAATTTTTGATGTTTTTCTACTCCTCTCATGAGCCCAAACAAGTCTCTAAAAGCATGAGTTTGCAACTACTTTACTTTTGGAGAAAATTCAAAACATTCATTATTCAATAGAGCCCAATAGCAAAAATCAGGTTTTGAATGAAGATTCACATTTCTTGGTAGAATCATACAGGATTGAAATTTTTGATGGTTTTTTACTCCTCTCAACAGCCCAAACAAGTTTCTAAAAGGATGAGTTTGCAACTACTTTACTTTTGGAGAAAATTCAAAACATTCATTATTCAATAGGGCCCAAACTATCAAAAACCAGCGGTTTCAATGAACACACATTTCTTGGTAGAATCATGCAGGACTGAAATTTTTGATGTTTTTCTACTCCTCTCATGAGCCCAAACAAGTCTCTAAAAGCATGAGTTTACAACTACTTTACTTTTGGAGAAAATTCAAAACATTCATTATTCAATAGAGCCCAATAGCAAAAATCAGGTTTTGAATGAAGAATCACATTTCTTGGTAAAATCATGCAGGATTGAAATTTTTGATGGTTTTTTACTCCTCTCAGCAGCCCAAACAAGTTTCTAAAAGGATGAGTTTGCAACTACTTTACTTTTGGAGAAAATTCAAAACATTCATTATTCAATAGGGCCCAAACTATCAAAAACCAGCGGTTTCAATGAACACACATTTTTTGGTAGAATCATGCAGGACTGAAATTTTTGATGTTTTTCTACTCCTCTCATGAGCCCAAACAAGTCTCTAAAAGCATGAGTTTGCAACTACTTTACTTTCGGAGAAAATTCAAAACATTCACTATTCAATAGAGCCCAATAGCAAAAATCAGGTTTTGAATGAAGAATCACATTTCTTGGTAAAATCATGCAGGATTGAAATTTTTGATGGTTTTTTACTCCTCTCAACAGCCCAAACAAGTTTCTAAAAGGATGAGTTTGCAACTACTTTACTTTTGGAGAAAATTCAAAACATTCATTATTCAATAGGGCCCAAACTATCAAAAACCAGCGGTTTCAATGAACACACATTTATTGGTAGAATCGTGCAGGACTGAAATTTTTGATGTTTTTCTACTCCTCTCATGAGCCCAAACAAGTCTCTAAAAGCATGAGTTTGCAACTACTTTACTTTTGGAGAAAATTCAAAACATTCATTATTCAATAGGGCCCAAACTATCAAAAACCAGCGGTTTCAATGAACACACATTTCTTGGTAGAATCGTGCAGGACTGAAATTTTTGATGTTTTTCTACTCCTCTCATGAGCCCAAACAAGTCTCTAAAAGCATGAGTTTGCAACTACTTTACTTTTGGAGAAAATTCAAAACATTCATTATTCAATAGCGCCCAATAGCAAAAATCAGGTTTTGAATGAAGAATCACATTTCTTGGTAGAATCATGCAGGATTGAAATTTTTGATGGGTTTTTACTCCTCTCAACAGCCCAAAGAAGTTTCTAAAAGGATGAGTTTGCAACTACTTTACTTTTGGAGAAAATTCAAAACATTCATTTTTCAATAGGGCCCAAACTATCAAAAACCAGCGGTTTCAATGAACACACATTTCTTGGTAGAATCATGCAGGACTGAAATTTTTGATGTTTTTCTACTCCTCTCATGAGCCCAAACAAGTCTCTAAAAGCATGAGTTTGCAACTACTTTACTTTTGGAGAAAATTCAAAACATTCATTATTCAATAGAGCCCAATAGCAAAAATCAGGTTTTGAATGAAGAATCACATTTCTTGGTAGAATCATGCAGGATTGAAATTTTTGATGGTTTTTTACTCCTCTCAACAGCCCAAACAAGTTTCTAAAAGGATGAGTTTGCAACTACTTTACTTTTGGAGAAAATTCAAAACATTCATTATTCAATAGGGCCCAAACTATCAAAAACCAGCGGTTTGAATGAACACACATTTCTTGGTAGAATCATGCAGGACTGAAATTTTTGATGTTTTTCTACTCCTCTCATGAGCCCAAACAAGTCTCTAAAAGCATGAGTTTGCAACTACTTTACTTTTGGAGAAAATTCAAAACATTCATTATTCAATAGAGCCCAATAGCAAAAATCAGGTTTTGAATGAAGAATCACATTTCTTGGTAGAATCATGCAGGATTGAAATTTTTGATGGTTTTGTACTCCTCTCAACAGCCCAAACAAGTTTCTAAAAGGATGAGTTTGCAACTACTTTACTTTTGGAGAAAAGTCAAAACATTCATTATTCAATAGGGCCCAAAATATCAAAAACCAGCGGTTTGAATGAACACACATTTCTTGGTAGAATCGTGCAGGACTGAAATTTTTGATGTTTTTCTACTCCTCTCATGAGCCCAAACAAGTCTCTAAAAGGATGAGTTTGCAACTACTTTACTTTTGGAGAAAATTCAAAACATTCATTATTCAATAGAGCCCAATAGCAAAAACCAGCGTTTTGAATGAAGAATCACATTTCTTGGTAGAATCATGCAGGATTACAATTTTTGATGGTTTTTTACTCCTCTCAACAGCCCAAACAAGTTTCTAAAAGGATGAGTTTGCAACTACTTTACTTTTGGAGAAAATTCAAAACATTCATTATTCAATAGGGCCCAAAATATCCAAAACCAGCGGTTTGAATGAACACACATTTCTTGGTAGAATCGTGCAGGACTGAAATTTTTGATGTTTTTCTACTCCTCTCATGAGCCCAAACAAGTCTCTAAAAGCATGAGTTTGCAACTACTTTACTTTTGGAGAAAATTCAAAACATTCACTTTTCACTAGAGCCCAATAGCAAAAATCAGGTTTTGAATGAAGAATCACATTTCTTGGTAGAATCATGCTGCATTGAAATTTTTGATGGTTTTTTACTCCTCTCAACAGCCCAAACAAGTTTCTAAAAGGATGAGTTTGCAACTACTTTACTTTTGGAGAAAATTCAAAACATTCATTATTCAATAGGGCCCAAACTATCAAAAACCAGCGGTTTCAATGAACACACATTTCTTGGTAGAATCATGCAGGACTGAAATTTTTGATGTTGTTCTACTCCTCTCATGAGCCCAAACAAGTCTCTAAAAGCATGAGTTTGCAACTACTTTACTTTTGGAGAAAATTCAAAACATTCATTATTCAATAGAGCCCAATAGCAAAAATCAGGTTTTGAATGAAGATTCACATTTCTTGGTAGAATCATGCAGGATTGAAATTTTTGATGGTTTTTTACTCCTCTCAACAGCCCAAACAAGTTTCTAAAAGGATGAGTTTGCAACTACTTTACTTTTGGAGAAAATTCAAAACATTCATTATTCAATAGGGCCCAAACTATCAAAAACCAGCGGTTTCAATGAACACACATTTCTTGGTAGAATCATGCAGGACTGAAATTTTTGATGTTGTTCTACTCCTCTCATGAGCCCAAACAAGTCTCTAAAAGCATGAGTTTACAACTACTATACTTTTGGAGAAAATTCAAAACATTCATTATTCAATAGAGCCCAATAGCAAAAATCAGGTTTTGAATGAAGAATCACATTTCTTGGTAAAATCATGCAGGATTGAAATTTTTGATGGTTTTTTACTCCTCTCAACAGCCCAAACAAGTTTCTAAAAGGATTAGTTTGCAACTACTTTACTTTTGGAGAAAATTCAAAACATTCATTATTCAATAGAGCCCAATAGCAAAAATCAGGTTTTGAATGAAGAATCACATTTCTTGGTAGAATCATGCAGGATTGAAATTTTTGATGGTTTTGTACTCCTCTCAACAGCCCAAACAAGTTTCTAAAAGGATGAGTTTGCAACTACTTTACTTTTGGAGAAAATTCAAAACATTCATTATTCAATAGGGCCCAAAATATCAAAAACCAGCGGTTTGAATGAACACACATTTCTTGGTAGAATCGTGCAGGACTGAAATTTTTGATGTTTTTCTACTCCTCTCATGAGCCCAAACAAGTCTCTAAAAGGATGAGTTTGCAACTACTTTACTTTTGGAGAAAATTCAAAACATTCATTATTCAATAGAGCCCAATAGCAAAAATCAGGTTTTGAATGAAGAATCACATTTCTTGGTAAAATCATGCAGGATTGAAATTTTTGATGGTTTTTTACTCCTCTCAACAGCCCAAACAAGTTTCTAAAAGGATGAGTTTGCAACTACTTTACTTTTGGAGAAAATTCAAAACATTCATTATTCAATAGGGCCCAAACTATCAAAAACCAGCGGTTTCAATGAACACACATTTTTTGGTAGAATCATGCAGGACTGAAATTTTTGATGTTTTTCTACTCCTCTCATGAGCCCAAACAAGTCTCTAAAAGCATGAGTTTGCAACTACTTTACTTTCGGAGAAAATTCAAAACATTCACTATTCAATAGAGCCCAATAGCAAAAATCAGGTTTTGAATGAAGAATCACATTTCTTGGTAAAATCATGCAGGATTGAAATTTTTGATGGTTTTTTACTCCTCTCAACAGCCCAAACAAGTTTCTAAAAGGATGAGTTTGCAACTACTTTACTTTTGGAGAAAATTCAAAACATTCATTATTCAATAGGGCCCAAACTATCAAAAACCAGCGGTTTCAATGAACACACATTTATTGGTAGAATCGTGCAGGACTGAAATTTTTGATGTTTTTCTACTCCTCTCATGAGCCCAAACAAGTCTCTAAAAGCATGAGTTTGCAACTACTTTACTTTTGGAGAAAATTCAAAACATTCATTATTCAATAGGGCCCAAACTATCAAAAACCAGCGGTTTCAATGAACACACATTTCTTGGTAGAATCGTGCAGGACTGAAATTTTTGATGTTTTTCTACTCCTCTCATGAGCCCAAACAAGTCTCTAAAAGCATGAGTTTGCAACTACTTTACTTTTGGAGAAAATTCAAAACATTCATTATTCAATAGCGCCCAATAGCAAAAATCAGGTTTTGAATGAAGAATCACATTTCTTGGTAGAATCATGCAGGATTGAAATTTTTGATGGTTTTTTACTCCTCTCAACAGCCCAAACAAGTTTCTAAAAGGATGAGTTTGCAACTACTTTACTTTTGGAGAAAATTCAAAACATTCATTTTTCAATAGGGCCCAAACTATCAAAAACCAGCGGTTTCAATGAACACACATTTCTTGGTAGAATCATGCAGGACTGAAATTTTTGATGTTTTTCTACTCCTCTCATGAGCCCAAACAAGTCTCTAAAAGCATGAGTTTGCAACTACTTTACTTTTGGAGAAAATTCAAAACATTCATTATTCAATAGAGCCCAATAGCAAAAATCAGGTTTTGAATGAAGAATCACATTTCTTGGTAGAATCATGCAGGATTGAAATTTTTGATGGTTTTTTACTCCTCTCAACAGCCCAAACAAGTTTCTAAAAGGATGAGTTTGCAACTACTTTACTTTTGGAGAAAATTCACAACATTCATTATTCAATAGGGCCCAAACTATCAAAAACCAGCGGTTTGAATGAACACACATTTCTTGGTAGAATCATGCAGGACTGAAATTTTTGATGTTTTTCTACTCCTCTCATGAGCCCAAACAAGTCTCTAAAAGCATGAGTTTGCAACTACTTTACTTTTGGAGAAAATTCAAAACATTCATTATTCAATAGAGCCCAATAGCAAAAATCAGGTTTTGAATGAAGAATCACATTTCTTGGTAGAATCATGCAGGATTGAAATTTTTGATGGTTTTGTACTCCTCTCAACAGCCCAAACAAGTTTCTAAAAGGATGAGTTTGCAACTACTTTTCTTTTGGAGAAAATTCAAAACATTCATTATTCAATAGAGCCCAATAGCAAAAACCAGCGTTTTGAATGAAGAATCACATTTCTTGGTAGAATCATGCAGGATTACAATTTTTGATGGTTTTTTACTCCTCTCAACAGCCCAAACAAGTTTCTAAAAGGATGAGTTTGCAACTACTTTACTTTTGGAGAAAATTCAAAACATTCATTATTCAATAGGGCCCAAAATATCCAAAACCAGCGGTTTGAATGAACACACATTTCTTGGTAGAATCGTGCAGGACTGAAATTTTTGATGTTTTTCTACTCCTCTCATGAGCCCAAACAAGTCTCTAAAAGCATGAGTTTGCAACTACTTTACTTTTGGAGAAAATTCAAAACATTCACTTTTCACTAGAGCCCAATAGCAAAAATCAGGTTTTGAATGAAGAATCACATTTCTTGGTAGAATCATGCTGCATTGAAATTTTTGATGGTTTTTTACTCCTCTCAACAGCCCAAACAAGTTTCTAAAAGGATGAGTTTGCAACTACTTTACTTTTGGAGAAAATTCAAAACATTCATTATTCAATAGGGCCCAAACTATCAAAAACCAGCGGTTTCAATGAACACACATTTCTTGGTAGAATCATGCAGGACTGAAATTTTTGATGTTGTTCTACTCCTCTCATGAGCCCAAACAAGTCTCTAAAAGCATGAGTTTGCAACTACTTTACTTTTGGAGAAAATTCAAAACATTCATTATTCAATAGAGCCCAATAGCAAAAATCAGGTTTTGAATGAAGATTCACATTTCTTGGTAGAATCATGCAGGATTGAAATTTTTGATGGTTTTTTACTCCTCTCAACAGCCCAAACAAGTTTCTAAAAGGATGAGTTTGCAACTACTTTACTTTTGGAGAAAATTCAAAACATTCATTATTCAATAGGGCCCAAACTATCAAAAACCAGCGGTTTCAATGAACACACATTTCTTGGTAGAATCATGCAGGACTGAAATTTTTGATGTTTTTCTACTCCTCTCATGAGCCCAAACAAGTCTCTAAAAGCATGAGTTTACAACTACTTTACTTTTGGAGAAAATTCAAAACATTCATTATTCAATAGAGCCCAATAGCAAAAATCAGGTTTTGAATGAAGAATCACATTTCTTGGTAAAATCATGCAGGATTGAAATTTTTGATGGTTTTTTACTCCTCTCAACAGCCCAAACAAGTTTCTAAAAGGATGAGTTTGCAACTACTTTACTTTTGGAGAAAATTCAAAACATTCATTATTCAATAGAGCCCAATAGCAAAAATCAGGTTTTGAATGAAGAATCACATTTCTTGGTAGAATCATGCAGGATTGAAATTTTTGATGGTTTTGTACTCCTCTCAACAGCCCAAACAAGTTTCTAAAAGGATGAGTTTGCAACTACTTTACTTTTGGAGAAAATTCAAAACATTCATTATTCAATAGGGCCCAAAATATCAAAAACCAGCGGTTTGAATGAACACACATTTCTTGGTAGAATCGTGCAGGACTGAAATTTTTGATGTTTTTCTACTCCTCTCATGAGCCCAAACAAGTCTCTAAAAGGATGAGTTTGCAACTACTTTACTTTTGGAGAAAATTCAAAACATTCATTATTCAATAGAGCCCAATAGCAAAAACCAGCGTTTTGAATGAAGAATCACATTTCTTGGTAGAATCATGCAGGATTACAATTTTTGATGGTTTTTTACTCCTCTCAACAGCCCAAACAAGTTTCTAAAAGGATGACTTTCCAACTACTTTACTTTTGGAGAAAATTCAAAACATTCATTATTCAATAGGGCCCAAACTATCAAAAACCAGCGGTTTCAATGAACACACATTTCTTGGTAGAATCATGCAGGACTGAAATTTTTGATGTTTTTCTACTCCTCTCATGAGCCCAAACAAGTCTCTAAAAGCATGAGTTTGCAACTACTTTACTTTTGGAGAAAATTCAAAACATTCATTATTCAATAGAGCCCAATAGCAAAAATCAGGTTTTGAATGAAGAATCACATTTCTTGGTAGAATCATGCAGGATTGAAATTTTTGATGGTTTTTTACTCCTCTCAACAGCCCAAACAAGTTTCTAAAAGGATGAGTTTGCAACTACTTTACTTTTGGAGAAAATTCAAAACATTCATTATTCAATAGGGCCCAAAATATCCAAAACCAGCGGTTTGAATGAACACACATTTCTTGGTAGAATTGTGCAGGACTGAAATTTTTGATGTTTTTCTACTCCTCTCATGAGCCCAAACAAGTCTCTAAAAGCATGAGTTTGCAACTACTTTACTTTTGGAGAAAATTCAAAACATTCACTTTTCACTAGAGCCCATTAGCAAAAATCAGGTTTTGAATGAAGAATCACATTTCTTGGTAGAATCATGCTGCATTGAAATTTTTGATGGTTTTTTACTCCTCTCAACAGCCCAAACAAGTTTCTAAAAGGATGAGTTTGCAACTACTTTACTTTTGGAGAAAATTCAAAACATTCATTATTCAATAGGGCCCAAACTATCAAAAACCAGCGGTTTAAATGAACACACATTTCTTGGTAGAATCATGCAGGACTGAAATTTTTGATGTTTTTCTACTCCTCTCATGAGCCCAAACAAGTCTCTAAAAGCATGAGTTTGCAACTACTTTACTTTTGGAGAAAATTCAAAACATTCATTATTCAATAGAGCCCAATAGCAAAAATCAGGTTTTGAATGAAGATTCACATTTCTTGGTAGAATCATGCAGGATTGAAATTTTTGATGGTTTTTTACTCCTCTCAACAGCCCAAACAAGTTTCTAAAAGGATGAGTTTGCAACTACTTTACTTTTGGAGAAAATTCAAAACATTCATTTTTCAATAGGGCCCAAACTATCAAAAACCAGCGGTTTCAATGAACACACATTTCTTGGTAGAATCATGCAGGACTGAAATTTTTGATGTTTTTCTACTTCTCTCATGTGCCCAAACAAGTCTCTAAAAGCATGAGTTTACAACTACTTTACTTTTGGAGAAAATTCAAAACATTCATTATTCAATAGAGCCCAATAGCAAAAATCAGGTTTTGAATGAAGAATCACATTTCTTGGTAAAATCATGCAGGATTGAAATTTTTGATGGTTTTTTACTCCTCTCAACAGCCCAAACAAGTTTCTAAAAGGATGAGTATGCAACTACTTTACTTTTGGAGAAAATTCAAAACATTCATTATTCAATAGGGCCCAAACTATCAAAAACCAGCGGTTTCAATGAACACACATTTCTTGGTAGAATCATGCAGGACTGAAATTTTTGATGTTTTTCTACTCCTCTCATGAGCCCAAACAAGTCTCTAAAAGCATGAGTTTGCAACTACTTTACTTTCGGAGAAAATTCAAAACATTCACTATTCAATAGAGCCCAATAGCAAAAATCAGGTTTTGAATGAAGAATCACATTTCTTGGTAAAATCATGCAGGATTGAAATTTTTGATGGTTTTTTACTCCTCTCAACAGCCCAAACAAGTTTCTAAAAGGATGAGTTTGCAACTACTTTACTTTTGGAGAAAATTCAAAACATTCATTATTCAATAGGGCCCAAACTATCAAAAACCAGCGGTTTCAATGAACACACATTTATTGGTAGAATCGTGCAGGACTGAAATTTTTGATGTTTTTCTACTCCTCTCATGAGCCCAAACAAGCCTCTAAAAGCATGAGTTTGCAACTACTTTACTTTTGGAGAAAATTCAAAACATTCATTATTCAATAGGGCCCAAATTATCAAAAACCAGCGGTTTCAATGAACACACATTTCTTGGTAGAATCGTGCAGGACTGAAATTTTTGATGTTTTTCTACTCCTCTCATGAGCCCAAACAAGTCTCTAAAAGCATGAGTTTGCAACTACTTTACTTTCGGAGAAAATTCAAAACATTCACTATTCAATAGAGCCCAATAGCAAAAATCAGGTTTTGAATGAAGAATCACATTTCTTGGTAAAATCATGCAGGATTGAAATTTTTGATGGTTTTTTACTCCTCTCAACAGCCCAAACAAGTTTCTAAAAGGATGAGTTTGCAACTACTTTACTTTTGGAGAAAATTCAAAACATTCATTATTCAATAGGGCCCAAACTATCAAAAACCAGCGGTTTCAATGAACACACATTTATTGGTAGAATCGTGCAGGACTGAAATTTTTGATGTTTTTCTACTCCTCTCATGAGCCCAAACAAGCCTCTAAAAGCATGAGTTTGCAACTACTTTACTTTTGGAGAAAATTCAAAACATTCATTATTCAATAGGGCCCAAATTATCAAAAACCAGCGGTTTCAATGAACACACATTTCTTGGTAGAATCGTGCAGGACTGAAATTTTTGATGTTTTTCTACTCCTCTCATGAGCCCAAACAAGTCTCTAAAAGCATGAGTTTGCAACTACTTTACTTTTGGAGAAAATTCAAAACATTCATTATTCAATAGAGCCCAATAGCAAAAATCAGGTTTTGAATGAAGAATCACATTTCTTGGTAGAATCATGCAGGATTGAAATTTTTGATGGTTTTTTACTCCTCTCAACAGCCCAAACAAGTTTCTAAAAGGATGAGTTTGCAACTACTTTACTTTTGGAGAAAATTCAAAACATTCATTATTCAATAGGGCCCAAACTATCAAAAACCAGCGGTTTGAATGAACACACATTTCTTGGTAGAATCATGCAGGACTGAAATTTTTGATGTTTTTCTACTCCTCTCATGAGCCCAAACAAGTCTCTAAAAGCATGAGTTTGCAACTACTTTACTTTTGGAGAAAATTCAAAACATTCATTATTCAATAGAGCCCAATAGCAAAAATCAGGTTTTGAATGAAGAATCACATTTCTTGGTAGAATCATGCAGGATTGAAATTTTTGATGGTTTTTTACTCCTCTCAACAGCCCAAACAAGTTTCTAAAAGGATGAGTTTGCAACTACTTTACTTTTGGAGAAAATTCAAAACATTCATTATTCAATAGAGCCCAATAGCAAAAATCAGGTTTTGAATGAAGAATGACATTTATTGGTAGAATCATGCAGGATTGAAATTTTTGATGGTTTTTTACTCCTCTCAACAGCCCAAACAAGTTTCTAAAAGGATGAGTTTGCAACTACTTTACTTTTGGAGAAAATTCAAAATATTCATTATTCAATAGGGCCCAAACTATCAAAAACCAGCGGTTTCAATGAACACACATTTCTTGGTAGAATCGTGCAGGACTGAAATTTTTGATGTTTTTCTACTCCTCTCATGAGCCCAAACAAGTCTCTAAAAGCATGAGTTTGCAACTACTTTACTTTTGGAGAAAATTCAAAACATTCATTATTCAATAGCGCCCAATAGCAAAAATCAGGTTTTGAATGAAGAATCACATTTCTTGGTAGAATCATGCAGGATTGAAATTTTTGATGGTTTTTTACTCCTCTCAACAGCCCAAACAAGTTTCTAAAAGGATGAGTTTGCAACTACTTTACTTTTGGAGAAAATTCAAAACATTCATTATTCAATAGGGCCCAAACTATCAAAAACCAGCGGTTTCAATGAACACACATTTCTTGGTAGAATCATGCAGGACTGAAATTTTTGATGTTTTTCTACTCCTCTCATGTGCCCAAACAAGTCTCTAAAAGCATGAGTTTGCAACTACTTTACTTTTGGAGAAAATTCAAAACATTCATTATTCAATAGAGCCCAATAGCAAAAATCAGGTTTTGAATGAAGAATCACATTTCTTGGTAGAATCATGCAGGATTGAAATTTTTTATGGTTTTTTACTCCTCTCAACAGCCCAAACAAGTTTCTAAAAGGATGAGTTTGCAACTACTTTACTTTTGGAGAAAATTCAAAACATTCATTATTCAATAGAGCCCAATAGCAAAAATCAGGTTTTGAATGAAGAATGACATTTATTGGTAGAATCATGCAGGATTGAAATTTTTGATGGTTTTTTACTCCTCTCAACAGCCCAAACAAGTTTCTAAAAGGATGAGTTTGCAACTACTTTACTTTTGGAGAAAATTCAAAATATTCATTATTCAATAGGGCCCAAACTATCAAAAACCAGCGGTTTCAATGAACACACATTTCTTGGTAGAATCGTGCAGGACTGAAATTTTTGATGTTTTTCTACTCCTCTCATGAGCCCAAACAAGTCTCTAAAAGCATGAGTTTGCAACTACTTTACTTTTGGAGAAAATTCAAAACATTCATTATTCAATAGCGCCCAATAGCAAAAATCAGGTTTTGAATGAAGAATCACATTTCTTGGTAGAATCATGCAGGATTGAAATTTTTGATGGTTTTTTACTCCTCTCAACAGCCCAAACAAGTTTCTAAAAGGATGAGTTTGCAACTACTTTACTTTTGGAGAAAATTCAAAACATTCATTATTCAATAGGGCCCAAACTATCAAAAACCAGCGGTTTCAATGAACACACATTTCTTGGTAGAATCATGCAGGACTGAAATTTTTGATGTTTTTCTACTCCTCTCATGTGCCCAAACAAGTCTCTAAAAGCATGAGTTTGCAACTACTTTACTTTTGGAGAAAATTCAAAACATTCATTATTCAATAGAGCCCAATAGCAAAAATCAGGTTTTGAATGAAGAATCACATTTCTTGGTAGAATCATGCAGGATTGAAATTTTTTATGGTTTTTTACTCCTCTCAACAGCCCAAACAAGTTTCTAAAAGGATGAGTTTGCAACTACTTTACTTTTGGAGAAAATTCAAAACATTCATTATTCAATAGGGCCCAAAATATCAAAAACCAGCGGTTTGAATGAACACACATTTCTTGGTAGAATCGTGCAGGACTGAAATTTTTGATGTTTTTCTACTCCTCTCATGAGCCCAAACAAGTCTCTAAAAGGATGAGTTTGCAACTACTTTACTTTTGGAGAAAATTCAAAACATTCATTATTCAATAGAGCCCAATAGCAAAAACCAGCGTTTTGAATGAAGAATCACATTTCTTGGTAGAATCATGCAGGATTGAAATTTTTGATGGTTTTTTACTCCTCTCAACAGCCCAAACAAGTTTCTAAAAGGATGAGTTTGCAAATACTTTACTTTTGGAGAAAATTCAAAACATTCATTATTCAATAGGGCCCAAACTATCAAAAACCAGTGGTTTCAATGAACACACATTTCTTGGTAGAATCATGCAGGACTGAAATTTTTGATGTTTTTCTACTCCATTCATGAGCCCAAACAAGTCTCTAAAAGGATGAGTTTGCAACTACTTTACTTTTGGAGAAAATTCAAAACATTCATTATTCAATAGAGCCCAATAGCAAAAATCAGGTTTTGAATGAAGAATCACATTTCTTGGTAGAATCATGCAGGATTGAAATTTTTGACGGTTTTGTACTCCTCTCAACAGCCCAAACAAGTTTCTAAAAGGATGAGTTTGCAACTACTTTACTTTTGGAGAAAATTCAAAACATTCATTATTCAATAGGGCCCAAAATATCAAAAACCAGCGGTTTGAATGAACACACATTTCTTGGTAGAATCATGCAGGACTGAAATTTTTGATGTTTTTCTACTCCTCTCATGAGCCCAAACAAGTCTCTAAAAGGATGAGTTTGCAACTACTTTACTTTTGGAGAAAATTCAAAACATTCACTATTCAATAGAGCCCAATAGCAAAAATCAGGTTTTGAATGAAGAATCACATTTCTTGGTAAAATCATGCAGGATTGAAATTTTTGATGGTTTTTTACTCCTCTCAACAGCCCAAACAAGTTTCTAAAAGGATGAGTTTGCAACTACTTTACTTTTGGAGAAAATTCAAAACATTCATTATTCAATAGGGCCCAAACTATCAAAAACCAGCGGTTTCAATGAACACACATTTCTTGGTAGAATCATGCAGGACTGAAATTTTTGATGTTTTTCTACTCCTCTCATGAGCCCAAACAAGTCTCTAAAAGCATGAGTTTACAACTACTTTACTTTTGGAGAAAATTCAAAACATTCATTATTCAATAGAGCCCAATAGCAAAAATCAGGTTTTGAATGAAGAATCACATTTCTTGGTAAAATCATGCAGGATTGAAATTTTTGATGGTTTTTTACTCCTCTCAACAGCCCAAACAAGTTTCTAAAAGGATGAGTTTGCAACTACTTTACTTTTGGAGAAAATTCAAAACATTCATTATTCAATAGAGCCCAATAGCAAAAATCAGGTTTTGAATGAAGAATCACATTTCTTGGTAGAATCATGCAGGATTGAAATTTTTGATGGTTTTGTACTCCTCTCAACAGCCCAAACAAGTTTCTAAAAGGATGAGTTTGCAACTACTTTTCTTTTGGAGAAAATTCAAAACATTCATTATTCAATAGGGCCCAAAATATCAAAAACCAGCGGTTTGAATGAACACACATTTCTTGGTAGAATCGTGCAGGACTGAAATTTTTGATGTTTTTCTACTCCTCTCATGAGCCCAAACAAGTCTCTAAAAGGATGAGTTTGCAACTACTTTACTTTTGGAGAAAATTCAAAACATTCATTATTCAATAGAGCCCAATAGCAAAAACCAGCGTTTTGAATGAAGAATCACATTTCTTGGTAGAATCATGCAGGATTACAATTTTTGATGGTTTTTTACTCCTCTCAACAGCCCAAACAAGTTTCTAAAAGGATGAGTTTGCAACTACTTTACTTTTGGAGAAAATTCAAAACATTCATTATTCAATAGGGCCCAAACTATCAAAAACCAGCGGTTTCAATGAACACACATTTCTTGGTAGAATCATGCAGGACTGAAATTTTTGATGTTTTTCTACTCCGCTCATGAGCCCAAACAAGTCTCCAAAAGCATGAGTTTGCAACTACTTTACTTTTGGAGAAAATTCAAAACATTCATTATTCAATAGAGCCCAATAGCAAAAATCAGGTTTTGAATGAAGAATCACATTTCTTGGTAGAATCATGCAGGATTGAAATTTTTGATGGTTTTTTACTCCTCTCAACAGCCCAAACAAGTTTCTAAAAGGATGAGTTTGCAACTACTTTACTTTTGGAGAAAATTCAAAACATTCATTATTCAATAGGGCCCAAAATATCCAAAACCAGCGGTTTGAATGAACACACATTTCTTGGTAGAATCGTGCAGGACTGAAATTTTTGATGTTTTTCTACTCCTCTCATGAGCCCAAACAAGTCTCTAAAAGCATGAGTTTGCAACTACTTTACTTTTGGAGAAAATTCAAAACATTCACTTTTCACTAGAGCCCAATAGCAAAAATCAGGTTTTGAATGAAGAATCACATTTCTTGGTAGAATCATGCTGCATTGAAATTTTTGATGGTTTTTTACTCCTCTCAACAGCCCAAACAAGTTTCTAAAAGGATGAGTTTGCAACTACTTTACTTTTGGAGAAAATTCAAAACATTCATTATTCAATAGGGCCCAAACTATCAAAAATCAGCGGTTTAAATGAACACACATTTCTTGGTAGAATCATGCAGGACTGAAATTTTTGATGTTTTTCTACTCCTCTCATGAGCCCAAACAAGTCTCTAAAAGCATGAGTTTGCAACTACTTTACTTTTGGAGAAAATTCAAAACATTCATTATTCAATAGAGCCCAATAGCAAAAATCAGGTTTTGAATGAAGATTCACATTTCTTGGTAGAATCATGCAGGATTGAAATTTTTGATGGTTTTTTACTCCTCTCAACAGCCCAAACAAGTTTCTAAAAGGATGAGTATGCAACTACTTTACTTTTGGAGAAAATTCAAAACATTCATTATTCAATAGGGCCCAAACTATCAAAAACCAGCGGTTTCAATGAACACACATTTCTTGGTAGAATCATGCAGGACTGAAATTTTTGATGTTTTTCTACTCCTCTCATGAGCCCAAACAAGTCTCTAAAAGCATGAGTTTGCAACTACTTTACTTTCGGAGAAAATTCAAAACATTCACTATTCAATAGAGCCCAATAGCAAAAATCAGGTTTTGAATGAAGAATCACATTTCTTGGTAGAATCATGCAGGATTGAAATTTTTGATGGTTTTGTACTCCTCTCAACAGCCCAAACAAGTTTCTAAAAGGATGAGTTTGCAACTACTTTACTTTTGGAGAAAATTCAAAACATTCATTATTCAATAGGGCCCAAAATATCAAAAACCAGCGGTTTGAATGAACACACATTTCTTGGTAGAATCATGCAGGACTGAAATTTTTGATGTTTTTCTACTCCTCTCATGAGCCCAAACAAGTCTCTAAAAGGATGAGTTTGCAACTACTTTACTTTTGGAGAAAATTCAAAACATTCACTATTCAATAGAGCCCAATAGCAAAAATCAGGTTTTGAATGAAGAATCACATTTCTTGGTAAAATCATGCAGGATTGAAATTTTTGATGGTTTTTTACTCCTCTCAACAGCCCAAACAAGTTTCTAAAAGGATGAGTTTGCAACTACTTTACTTTTGGAGAAAATTCAAAACATTCATTATTCAATAGGGCCCAAACTATCAAAAACCAGCGGTTTCAATGAACACACATTTCTTGGTAGAATCATGCAGGACTGAAATTTTTGATGTTTTTCTACTCCTCTCATGAGCCCAAACAAGTCTCTAAAAGCATGAGTTTACAACTACTTTACTTTTGGAGAAAATTCAAAACATTCATTATTCAATAGAGCCCAATAGCAAAAATCAGGTTTTGAATGAAGAATCACATTTCTTGGTAAAATCATGCAGGATTGAAATTTTTGATGGTTTTTTACTCCTCTCAACAGCCCAAACAAGTTTCTAAAAGGATGAGTTTGCAACTACTTTACTTTTGGAGAAAATTCAAAACATTCATTATTCAATAGAGCCCAATAGCAAAAATCAGGTTTTGAATGAAGAATCACATTTCTTGGTAGAATCATGCAGGATTGAAATTTTTGATGGTTTTGTACTCCTCTCAACAGCCCAAACAAGTTTCTAAAAGGATGAGTTTGCAACTACTTTTCTTTTGGAGAAAATTCAAAACATTCATTATTCAATAGGGCCCAAAATATCAAAAACCAGCGGTTTGAATGAACACACATTTCTTGGTAGAATCGTGCAGGACTGAAATTTTTGATGTTTTTCTACTCCTCTCATGAGCCCAAACAAGTCTCTAAAAGGATGAGTTTGCAACTACTTTACTTTTGGAGAAAATTCAAAACATTCATTATTCAATAGAGCCCAATAGCAAAAACCAGCGTTTTGAATGAAGAATCACATTTCTTGGTAGAATCATGCAGGATTACAATTTTTGATGGTTTTTTACTCCTCTCAACAGCCCAAACAAGTTTCTAAAAGGATGAGTTTGCAACTACTTTACTTTTGGAGAAAATTCAAAACATTCATTATTCAATAGGGCCCAAACTATCAAAAACCAGCGGTTTCAATGAACACACATTTCTTGGTAGAATCATGCAGGACTGAAATTTTTGATGTTTTTCTACTCCGCTCATGAGCCCAAACAAGTCTCCAAAAGCATGAGTTTGCAACTACTTTACTTTTGGAGAAAATTCAAAACATTCATTATTCAATAGAGCCCAATAGCAAAAATCAGGTTTTGAATGAAGAATCACATTTCTTGGTAGAATCATGCAGGATTGAAATTTTTGATGGTTTTTTACTCCTCTCAACAGCCCAAACAAGTTTCTAAAAGGATGAGTTTGCAACTACTTTACTTTTGGAGAAAATTCAAAACATTCATTATTCAATAGGGCCCAAAATATCCAAAACCAGCGGTTTGAATGAACACACATTTCTTGGTAGAATCGTGCAGGACTGAAATTTTTGATGTTTTTCTACTCCTCTCATGAGCCCAAACAAGTCTCTAAAAGCATGAGTTTGCAACTACTTTACTTTTGGAGAAAATTCAAAACATTCACTTTTCACTAGAGCCCAATAGCAAAAATCAGGTTTTGAATGAAGAATCACATTTCTTGGTAGAATCATGCTGCATTGAAATTTTTGATGGTTTTTTACTCCTCTCAACAGCCCAAACAAGTTTCTAAAAGGATGAGTTTGCAACTACTTTACTTTTGGAGAAAATTCAAAACATTCATTATTCAATAGGGCCCAAACTATCAAAAATCAGCGGTTTAAATGAACACACATTTCTTGGTAGAATCATGCAGGACTGAAATTTTTGATGTTTTTCTACTCCTCTCATGAGCCCAAACAAGTCTCTAAAAGCATGAGTTTGCAACTACTTTACTTTTGGAGAAAATTCAAAACATTCATTATTCAATAGAGCCCAATAGCAAAAATCAGGTTTTGAATGAAGATTCACATTTCTTGGTAGAATCATGCAGGATTGAAATTTTTGATGGTTTTTTACTCCTCTCAACAGCCCAAACAAGTTTCTAAAAGGATGAGTATGCAACTACTTTACTTTTGGAGAAAATTCAAAACATTCATTATTCAATAGGGCCCAAACTATCAAAAACCAGCGGTTTCAATGAACACACATTTCTTGGTAGAATCATGCAGGACTGAAATTTTTGATGTTTTTCTACTCCTCTCATGAGCCCAAACAAGTCTCTAAAAGCATGAGTTTGCAACTACTTTACTTTCGGAGAAAATTCAAAACATTCACTATTCAATAGAGCCCAATAGCAAAAATCAGGTTTTGAATGAAGAATCACATTTCTTGGTAGAATCATGCAGGATTGAAATTTTTGATGGTTTTGTACTCCTCTCAACAGCCCAAACAAGTTTCTAAAAGGATGAGTTTGCAACTACTTTACTTTTGGAGAAAATTCAAAACATTCATTATTCAATAGGGCCCAAAATATCAAAAACCAGCGGTTTGAATGAACACACATTTCTTGGTAGAATCATGCAGGACTGAAATTTTTGATGTTTTTCTACTCCTCTCATGAGCCCAAACAAGTCTCTAAAAGGATGAGTTTGCAACTACTTTACTTTTGGAGAAAATTCAAAACATTCACTATTCAATAGAGCCCAATAGCAAAAATCAGGTTTTGAATGAAGAATCACATTTCTTGGTAAAATCATGCAGGATTGAAATTTTTGATGGTTTTTTACTCCTCTCAACAGCCCAAACAAGTTTCTAAAAGGATGAGTTTGCAACTACTTTACTTTTGGAGAAAATTCAAAACATTCATTATTCAATAGGGCCCAAACTATCAAAAACCAGCGGTTTCAATGAACACACATTTCTTGGTAGAATCATGCAGGACTGAAATTTTTGATGTTTTTCTACTCCTCTCATGAGCCCAAACAAGTCTCTAAAAGCATGAGTTTACAACTACTTTACTTTTGGAGAAAATTCAAAACATTCATTATTCAATAGAGCCCAATAGCAAAAATCAGGTTTTGAATGAAGAATCACATTTCTTGGTAAAATCATGCAGGATTGAAATTTTTGATGGTTTTTTACTCCTCTCAACAGCCCAAACAAGTTTCTAAAAGGATGAGTTTGCAACTACTTTACTTTTGGAGAAAATTCAAAACATTCATTATTCAATAGAGCCCAATAGCAAAAATCAGGTTTTGAATGAAGAATCACATTTCTTGGTAGAATCATGCAGGATTGAAATTTTTGATGGTTTTGTACTCCTCTCAACAGCCCAAACAAGTTTCTAAAAGGATGAGTTTGCAACTACTTTTCTTTTGGAGAAAATTCAAAACATTCATTATTCAATAGGGCCCAAAATATCAAAAACCAGCGGTTTGAATGAACACACATTTCTTGGTAGAATCGTGCAGGACTGAAATTTTTGATGTTTTTCTACTCCTCTCATGAGCCCAAACAAGTCTCTAAAAGGATGAGTTTGCAACTACTTTACTTTTGGAGAAAATTCAAAACATTCATTATTCAATAGAGCCCAATAGCAAAAACCAGCGTTTTGAATGAAGAATCACATTTCTTGGTAGAATCATGCAGGATTACAATTTTTGATGGTTTTTTACTCCTCTCAACAGCCCAAACAAGTTTCTAAAAGGATGAGTTTGCAACTACTTTACTTTTGGAGAAAATTCAAAACATTCATTATTCAATAGGGCCCAAACTATCAAAAACCAGCGGTTTCAATGAACACACATTTCTTGGTAGAATCATGCAGGACTGAAATTTTTGATGTTTTTCTACTCCTCTCATGAGCCCAAACAAGTCTCCAAAAGCATGAGTTTGCAACTACTTTACTTTTGCAGAAAATTCAAAACATTCATTATTCAATAGAGCCCAATAGCAAAAATCAGGTTTTGAATGAAGAATCACATTTCTTGGTAGAATCATGCAGGATTGAAATTTTTGATGGTTTTTTACTCCTCTCAACAGCCCAAACAAGTTTCTAAAAGGATGAGTTTGCAACTACTTTACTTTTGGAGAAAATTCAAAACATTCATTATTCAATAGGGCCCAAAATATCCAAAACCAGCGGTTTGAATGAACACACATTTCTTGGTAGAATCGTGCAGGACTGAAATTTTTGATGTTTTTCTACTCCTCTCATGAGCCCAAACAAGTCTCTAAAAGCATGAGTTTGCAACTACTTTACTTTTGGAGAAAATTCAAAACATTCACTTTTCACTAGAGCCCAATAGCAAAAATCAGGTTTTGAATGAAGAATCACATTTCTTGGTAGAATCATGCTGCATTGAAATTTTTGATGGTTTTTTACTCCTCTCAACAGCCCAAACAAGTTTCTAAAAGGATGAGTTTGCAACTACTTTACTTTTGGAGAAAATTCAAAACATTCATTATTCAATAGGGCCCAAACTATCAAAAACCAGCGGTTTAAATGAACACACATTTCTTGGTAGAATCATGCAGGACTGAAATTTTTGATGTTTTTCTACTCCTCTCATGAGCCCAAACAAGTCTCTAAAAGCATGAGTTTGCAACTACTTTACTTTTGGAGAAAATTCAAAACATTCATTATTCAATAGAGCCCAATAGCAAAAATCAGGTTTTGAATGAAGATTCACATTTCTTGGTAGAATCATGCAGGATTGAAATTTTTGATGGTTTTTTACTCCTCTCAACAGCCCAAACAAGTTTCTAAAAGGATGAGTATGCAACTACTTTACATTTGGAGAAAATTCAAAACATTCATTATTCAATAGGGCCCAAACTATCAAAAACCAGCGGTTTCAATGAACACACATTTCTTGGTAGAATCATGCAGGACTGAAATTTTTGATGTTTTTCTACTCCTCTCATGAGCCCAAACAAGTCTCTAAAAGCATGAGTTTGCAACTACTTTACTTTCGGAGAAAATTCAAAACATTCACTATTCAATAGAGCCCAATAGCAAAAATCAGGTTTTGAATGAAGAATCACATTTCTTGGTAAAATCATGCAGGATTGAAATTTTTGATGGTTTTTTACTCCTCTCAACAGCCCAAACAAGTTTCTAAAAGGATGAGTTTGCAACTACTTTACTTTTGGAGAAAATTCAAAACATTCATTATTCAATAGGGCCCAAACTATCAAAAACCAGCGGTTTCAATGAACACACATTTATTGGTAGAATCGTGCAGGACTGAAATTTTTGATGTTTTTCTACTCCTCTCATGAGCCCAAACAAGTCTCTAAAAGCATGAGTTTGCAACTACTTTACTTTTGGAGAAAATTCAAAACATTCATTATTCAATAGGGCCCAAATTATCAAAAACCAGCGGTTTCAATGAACACACATTTCTTGGTAGAATCGTGCAGGACTGAAATTTTTGATGTTTTTCTACTCCTCTCATGAGCCCAAACAAGTCTCTAAAAGCATGAGTTTGCAACTACTTTACTTTTGGAGAAAATTCAAAACATTCATTATTCAATAGCGCCCAATAGCAAAAATCAGGTTTTGAATGAAGAATCACATTTCTTGGTAGAATCATGCAGGATTGAAATTTTTGATGGTTTTTTACTCCTCTCAACAGCCCAAACAAGTTTCTAAAAGGATGAGTTTGCAACTACTTTACTTTTGGAGAAAATTCAAAACATTCATTATTCAATAGGGCCCAAACTATCAAAAACCAGCGGTTTCAATGAACACACATTTCTTGGTAGAATCATGCAGGACTGAAATTTTTGATGTTTTTCTACTCCTCTCATGTGCCCAAACAAGTCTCTAAAAGCATGAGTTTGCAACTACTTTACTTTTGGAGAAAATTCAAAACATTCATTATTCAATAGAGCCCAATAGCAAAAATCAGGTTTTGAATGAAGAATCACATTTCTTGGTAGAATCATGCAGGATTGAAATTTTTTATGGTTTTTTACTCCTCTCAACAGCCCAAACAAGTTTCTAAAAGGATGAGTTTGCAACTACTTTACTTTTGGAGAAAATTCAAAACATTCATTATTCAATAGGGCCCAAAATATCAAAAACCAGCGGTTTGAATGAACACACATTTCTTGGTAGAATCGTGCAGGACTGAAATTTTTGATGTTTTTCTACTCCTCTCATGAGCCCAAACAAGTCTCTAAAAGGATGAGTTTGCAACTACTTTACTTTTGGAGAAAATTCAAAACATTCATTATTCAATAGAGCCCAATAGCAAAAACCAGCGTTTTGAATGAAGAATCACATTTCTTGGTAGAATCATGCAGGATTGAAATTTTTGATGGTTTTTTACTCCTCTCAACAGCCCAAACAAGTTTCTAAAAGGATGAGTTTGCAAATACTTTACTTTTGGAGAAAATTCAAAACATTCATTATTCAATAGGGCCCAAACTATCAAAAACCAGTGGTTTCAATGAACACACATTTCTTGGTAGAATCATGCAGGACTGAAATTTTTGATGTTTTTCTACTCCATTCATGAGCCCAAACAAGTCTCTAAAAGGATGAGTTTGCAACTACTTTACTTTTGGAGAAAATTCAAAACATTCATTATTCAATAGAGCCCAATAGCAAAAATCAGGTTTTGAATGAAGAATCACATTTCTTGGTAGAATCATGCAGGATTGAAATTTTTGACGGTTTTGTACTCCTCTCAACAGCCCAAACAAGTTTCTAAAAGGATGAGTTTGCAACTACTTTACTTTTGGAGAAAATTCAAAACATTCATTATTCAATAGGGCCCAAAATATCAAAAACCAGCGGTTTGAATGAACACACATTTCTTGGTAGAATCATGCAGGACTGAAATTTTTGATGTTTTTCTACTCCTCTCATGAGCCCAAACAAGTCTCTAAAAGGATGAGTTTGCAACTACTTTACTTTTGGAGAAAATTCAAAACATTCACTATTCAATAGAGCCCAATAGCAAAAATCAGGTTTTGAATGAAGAATCACATTTCTTGGTAAAATCATGCAGGATTGAAATTTTTGATGGTTTTTTACTCCTCTCAACAGCCCAAACAAGTTTCTAAAAGGATGAGTTTGCAACTACTTTACTTTTGGAGAAAATTCAAAACATTCATTATTCAATAGGGCCCAAACTATCAAAAACCAGCGGTTTCAATGAACACACATTTCTTGGTAGAATCATGCAGGACTGAAATTTTTGATGTTTTTCTACTCCTCTCATGAGCCCAAACAAGTCTCTAAAAGCATGAGTTTACAACTACTTTACTTTTGGAGAAAATTCAAAACATTCATTATTCAATAGAGCCCAATAGCAAAAATCAGGTTTTGAATGAAGAATCACATTTCTTGGTAAAATCATGCAGGATTGAAATTTTTGATGGTTTTTTACTCCTCTCAACAGCCCAAACAAGTTTCTAAAAGGATGAGTTTGCAACTACTTTACTTTTGGAGAAAATTCAAAACATTCATTATTCAATAGAGCCCAATAGCAAAAATCAGGTTTTGAATGAAGAATCACATTTCTTGGTAGAATCATGCAGGATTGAAATTTTTGATGGTTTTGTACTCCTCTCAACAGCCCAAACAAGTTTCTAAAAGGATGAGTTTGCAACTACTTTTCTTTTGGAGAAAATTCAAAACATTCATTATTCAATAGGGCCCAAAATATCAAAAACCAGCGGTTTGAATGAACACACATTTCTTGGTAGAATCGTGCAGGACTGAAATTTTTGATGTTTTTCTACTCCTCTCATGAGCCCAAACAAGTCTCTAAAAGGATGAGTTTGCAACTACTTTACTTTTGGAGAAAATTCAAAACATTCATTATTCAATAGAGCCCAATAGCAAAAACCAGCGTTTTGAATGAAGAATCACATTTCTTGGTAGAATCATGCAGGATTACAATTTTTGATGGTTTTTTACTCCTCTCAACAGCCCAAACAAGTTTCTAAAAGGATGAGTTTGCAACTACTTTACTTTTGGAGAAAATTCAAAACATTCATTATTCAATAGGGCCCAAACTATCAAAAACCAGCGGTTTCAATGAACACACATTTCTTGGTAGAATCATGCAGGACTGAAATTTTTGATGTTTTTCTACTCCGCTCATGAGCCCAAACAAGTCTCCAAAAGCATGAGTTTGCAACTACTTTACTTTTGGAGAAAATTCAAAACATTCATTATTCAATAGAGCCCAATAGCAAAAATCAGGTTTTGAATGAAGAATCACATTTCTTGGTAGAATCATGCAGGATTGAAATTTTTGATGGTTTTTTACTCCTCTCAACAGCCCAAACAAGTTTCTAAAAGGATGAGTTTGCAACTACTTTACTTTTGGAGAAAATTCAAAACATTCATTATTCAATAGGGCCCAAAATATCCAAAACCAGCGGTTTGAATGAACACACATTTCTTGGTAGAATCGTGCAGGACTGAAATTTTTGATGTTTTTCTACTCCTCTCATGAGCCCAAACAAGTCTCTAAAAGCATGAGTTTGCAACTACTTTACTTTTGGAGAAAATTCAAAACATTCACTTTTCACTAGAGCCCAATAGCAAAAATCAGGTTTTGAATGAAGAATCACATTTCTTGGTAGAATCATGCTGCATTGAAATTTTTGATGGTTTTTTACTCCTCTCAACAGCCCAAACAAGTTTCTAAAAGGATGAGTTTGCAACTACTTTACTTTTGGAGAAAATTCAAAACATTCATTATTCAATAGGGCCCAAACTATCAAAAATCAGCGGTTTAAATGAACACACATTTCTTGGTAGAATCATGCAGGACTGAAATTTTTGATGTTTTTCTACTCCTCTCATGAGCCCAAACAAGTCTCTAAAAGCATGAGTTTGCAACTACTTTACTTTTGGAGAAAATTCAAAACATTCATTATTCAATAGAGCCCAATAGCAAAAATCAGGTTTTGAATGAAGATTCACATTTCTTGGTAGAATCATGCAGGATTGAAATTTTTGATGGTTTTTTACTCCTCTCAACAGCCCAAACAAGTTTCTAAAAGGATGAGTATGCAACTACTTTACTTTTGGAGAAAATTCAAAACATTCATTATTCAATAGGGCCCAAACTATCAAAAACCAGCGGTTTCAATGAACACACATTTCTTGGTAGAATCATGCAGGACTGAAATTTTTGATGTTTTTCTACTCCTCTCATGAGCCCAAACAAGTCTCTAAAAGCATGAGTTTGCAACTACTTTACTTTCGGAGAAAATTCAAAACATTCACTATTCAATAGAGCCCAATAGCAAAAATCAGGTTTTGAATGAAGAATCACATTTCTTGGTAGAATCATGCAGGATTGAAATTTTTGATGGTTTTGTACTCCTCTCAACAGCCCAAACAAGTTTCTAAAAGGATGAGTTTGCAACTACTTTACTTTTGGAGAAAATTCAAAACATTCATTATTCAATAGGGCCCAAAATATCAAAAACCAGCGGTTTGAATGAACACACATTTCTTGGTAGAATCATGCAGGACTGAAATTTTTGATGTTTTTCTACTCCTCTCATGAGCCCAAACAAGTCTCTAAAAGGATGAGTTTGCAACTACTTTACTTTTGGAGAAAATTCAAAACATTCACTATTCAATAGAGCCCAATAGCAAAAATCAGGTTTTGAATGAAGAATCACATTTCTTGGTAAAATCATGCAGGATTGAAATTTTTGATGGTTTTTTACTCCTCTCAACAGCCCAAACAAGTTTCTAAAAGGATGAGTTTGCAACTACTTTACTTTTGGAGAAAATTCAAAACATTCATTATTCAATAGGGCCCAAACTATCAAAAACCAGCGGTTTCAATGAACACACATTTCTTGGTAGAATCATGCAGGACTGAAATTTTTGATGTTTTTCTACTCCTCTCATGAGCCCAAACAAGTCTCTAAAAGCATGAGTTTACAACTACTTTACTTTTGGAGAAAATTCAAAACATTCATTATTCAATAGAGCCCAATAGCAAAAATCAGGTTTTGAATGAAGAATCACATTTCTTGGTAAAATCATGCAGGATTGAAATTTTTGATGGTTTTTTACTCCTCTCAACAGCCCAAACAAGTTTCTAAAAGGATGAGTTTGCAACTACTTTACTTTTGGAGAAAATTCAAAACATTCATTATTCAATAGAGCCCAATAGCAAAAATCAGGTTTTGAATGAAGAATCACATTTCTTGGTAGAATCATGCAGGATTGAAATTTTTGATGGTTTTGTACTCCTCTCAACAGCCCAAACAAGTTTCTAAAAGGATGAGTTTGCAACTACTTTTCTTTTGGAGAAAATTCAAAACATTCATTATTCAATAGGGCCCAAAATATCAAAAACCAGCGGTTTGAATGAACACACATTTCTTGGTAGAATCGTGCAGGACTGAAATTTTTGATGTTTTTCTACTCCTCTCATGAGCCCAAACAAGTCTCTAAAAGGATGAGTTTGCAACTACTTTACTTTTGGAGAAAATTCAAAACATTCATTATTCAATAGAGCCCAATAGCAAAAACCAGCGTTTTGAATGAAGAATCACATTTCTTGGTAGAATCATGCAGGATTACAATTTTTGATGGTTTTTTACTCCTCTCAACAGCCCAAACAAGTTTCTAAAAGGATGAGTTTGCAACTACTTTACTTTTGGAGAAAATTCAAAACATTCATTATTCAATAGGGCCCAAACTATCAAAAACCAGCGGTTTCAATGAACACACATTTCTTGGTAGAATCATGCAGGACTGAAATTTTTGATGTTTTTCTACTCCTCTCATGAGCCCAAACAAGTCTCCAAAAGCATGAGTTTGCAACTACTTTACTTTTGGAGAAAATTCAAAACATTCATTATTCAATAGAGCCCAATAGCAAAAATCAGGTTTTGAATGAAGAATCACATTTCTTGGTAGAATCATGCAGGATTGAAATTTTTGATGGTTTTTTACTCCTCTCAACAGCCCAAACAAGTTTCTAAAAGGATGAGTTTGCAACTACTTTACTTTTGGAGAAAATTCAAAACATTCATTATTCAATAGGGCCCAAAATATCCAAAACCAGCGGTTTGAATGAACACACATTTCTTGGTAGAATCGTGCAGGACTGAAATTTTTGATGTTTTTCTACTCCTCTCATGAGCCCAAACAAGTCTCTAAAAGCATGAGTTTGCAACTACTTTACTTTTGGAGAAAATTCAAAACATTCACTTTTCACTAGAGCCCAATAGCAAAAATCAGGTTTTGAATGAAGAATCACATTTCTTGGTAGAATCATGCTGCATTGAAATTTTTGATGGTTTTTTACTCCTCTCAACAGCCCAAACAAGTTTCTAAAAGGATGAGTTTGCAACTACTTTACTTTTGGAGAAAATTCAAAACATTCATTATTCAATAGGGCCCAAACTATCAAAAACCAGCGGTTTAAATGAACACACATTTCTTGGTAGAATCATGCAGGACTGAAATTTTTGATGTTTTTCTACTCCTCTCATGAGCCCAAACAAGTCTCTAAAAGCATGAGTTTGCAACTACTTTACTTTTGGAGAAAATTCAAAACATTCATTATTCAATAGAGCCCAATAGCAAAAATCAGGTTTTGAATGAAGATTCACATTTCTTGGTAGAATCATGCAGGATTGAAATTTTTGATGGTTTTTTACTCCTCTCAACAGCCCAAACAAGTTTCTAAAAGGATGAGTATGCAACTACTTTACATTTGGAGAAAATTCAAAACATTCATTATTCAATAGGGCCCAAACTATCAAAAACCAGCGGTTTCAATGAACACACATTTCTTGGTAGAATCATGCAGGACTGAAATTTTTGATGTTTTTCTACTCCTCTCATGAGCCCAAACAAGTCTCTAAAAGCATGAGTTTGCAACTACTTTACTTTCGGAGAAAATTCAAAACATTCACTATTCAATAGAGCCCAATAGCAAAAATCAGGTTTTGAATGAAGAATCACATTTCTTGGTAAAATCATGCAGGATTGAAATTTTTGATGGTTTTTTACTCCTCTCAACAGCCCAAACAAGTTTCTAAAAGGATGAGTTTGCAACTACTTTACTTTTGGAGAAAATTCAAAACATTCATTATTCAATAGGGCCCAAACTATCAAAAACCAGCGGTTTCAATGAACACACATTTATTGGTAGAATCGTGCAGGACTGAAATTTTTGATGTTTTTCTACTCCTCTCATGAGCCCAAACAAGTCTCTAAAAGCATGAGTTTGCAACTACTTTACTTTTGGAGAAAATTCAAAACATTCATTATTCAATAGGGCCCAAATTATCAAAAACCAGCGGTTTCAATGAACACACATTTCTTGGTAGAATCGTGCAGGACTGAAATTTTTGATGTTTTTCTACTCCTCTCATGAGCCCAAACAAGTCTCTAAAAGCATGAGTTTGCAACTACTTTACTTTTGGAGAAAATTCAAAACATTCATTATTCAATAGCGCCCAATAGCAAAAATCAGGTTTTGAATGAAGAATCACATTTCTTGGTAGAATCATGCAGGATTGAAATTTTTGATGGTTTTTTACTCCTCTCAACAGCCCAAACAAGTTTCTAAAAGGATGAGTTTGCAACTACTTTACATTTGGAGAAAATTCAAAACATTCATTATTCAATAGGGCCCAAACTATCAAAAACCAGCGGTTTCAATGAACACACATTTCTTGGTAGAATCATGCAGGACTGAAATTTTTGATGTTTTTCTACTCCTCTCATGAGCCCAAACAAGTCTCTAAAAGCATGAGTTTGCAACTACTTTACTTTTGGAGAAAATTCAAAACATTCATTATTCAATAGAGCCCAATAGCAAAAATCAGGTTTTGAATGAAGAATCACATTTCTTGGTAGAATCATGCAGGATTGAAATTTTTGATGGTTTTTTACTCCTCTCAACAGCCCAAACAAGTTTCTAAAAGGATGAGTTTGCAACTACTTTACTTTTGGAGAAAATTCAAAACATTCATTATTCAATAGGGCCCAAACTATCAAAAACCAGCTGTTTCAATGAACACACATTTCTTGGTAGAATCATGCAGGACTGAAATTTTTGATGTTTTTCTACTCCACTCATGTGCCCAAACAAGTCTCTAAAAGCATGAGTTTGCAACTACTTTACTTTTGGAGAAAATTCAAAACATTCATTATTCAATAGAGCCCAATAGCAAAAATCAGGTTTTGAATGAAGAATCACATTTCTTGGTAGAATCATGCAGGATTGAAATTTTTTATGGTTTTTTACTCCTCTCAACAGCCCAAACAAGTTTCTAAAAGGATGAGTTTGCAACTACTTTACTTTTGGAGAAAATTCAAAACATTCATTATTCAATAGGGCCCAAAATATCAAAAACCAGCGGTTTGAATGAACACACATTTCTTGGTAGAATCGTGCAGGACTGAAATTTTTGATGTTTTTCTACTCCTCTCATGAGCCCAAACAAGTCTCTAAAAGGATGAGTTTGCAACTACTTTACTTTTGGAGAAAATTCAAAACATTCATTATTCAATAGAGCCCAATAGCAAAAATCAGGTTTTGAATGAAGAATCACATTTCTTGGTAGAATCATGCAGGATTGAAATTTTTGATGGTTTTGTACTCCTCTCAACAGCCCAAACAAGTTTCTAAAAGGATGAGTTTGCAACTACTTTACTTTTGGAGAAAATTCAAAACATTCATTATTCAATAGGGCCCAAAATATCAAAAACCAGCGGTTTGAATGAACACACATTTCTTGGTAGAATCATGCAGGACTGAAATTTTTGATGTTTTTCTACTCCTCTCATGAGCCCAAACAAGTCTCTAAAAGGATGAGTTTGCAACTACTTTACTTTTGGAGAAAATTCAAAACATTCACTATTCAATAGAGCCCAATAGCAAAAATCAGGTTTTGAATGAAGAATCACATTTCTTGGTAAAATCATGCAGGATTGAAATTTTTGATGGTTTTTTACTCCTCTCAACAGCCCAAACAAGTTTCTAAAAGGATGAGTTTGCAACTACTTTACTTTTGGAGAAAATTCAAAACATTCATTATTCAATAGGGCCCAAACTATCAAAAACCAGCGGTTTCAATGAACACACATTTCTTGGTAGAATCGTGCAGGACTGAAATTTTTGATGTTTTTCTACTCCTCTCATGAGCCCAAACAAGTCTCTAAAAGCATGAGTTTACAACTACTTTACTTTTGGAGAAAATTCAAAACATTCATTATTCAATAGAGCCCAATAGCAAAAATCAGGTTTTGAATGAAGAATCACATTTCTTGGTAAAATCATGCAGGATTGAAATTTTTGATGATTTTTTACTCCTCTCAACAGCCCAAACAAGTTTCTAAAAGGATGAGTTTGCAACTACTTTACTTTTGGAGAAAATTCAAAACATTCATTATTCAATAGAGCCCAATAGCAAAAATCAGGTTTTGAATGAAGAATCACATTTCTTGGTAGAATCATGCAGGATTGAAATTTTTGATGGTTTTGTACTCCTCTCAACAGCCCAAACAAGTTTCTAAAAGGATGAGTTTGCAACTACTTTTCTTTTGGAGAAAATTCAAAACATTCATTATTCAATAGGGCCCAAAATATCAAAAACCAGCGGTTTGAATGAACACACATTTCTTGGTAGAATCGTGCAGGACTGAAATTTTTGATGTTTTTCTACTCCTCTCATGAGCCCAAACAAGTCTCTAAAAGGATGAGTTTGCAACTACTTTACTTTTGGAGAAAATTCAAAACATTCATTATTCAATAGAGCCCAATAGCAAAAACCAGCGTTTTGAATGAAGAATCACATTTCTTGGTAGAATCATGCAGGATTACAATTTTTGATGGTTTTTTACTCCTCTCAACAGCCCAAACAAGTTTCTAAAAGGATGAGTTTGCAACTACTTTACTTTTGGAGAAAATTCAAAACATTCATTATTCAATAGGGCCCAAACTATCAAAAACCAGCGGTTTCAATGAACACACATTTCTTGGTAGAATCATGCAGGACTGAAATTTTTGATGTTTTTCTACTCCTCTCATGAGCCCAAACAAGTCTCCAAAAGCATGAGTTTGCAACTACTTTACTTTTGGAGAAAATTCAAAACATTCATTATTCAATAGAGCCCAATAGCAAAAATCAGGTTTTGAATGAAGAATCACATTTCTTGGTAGAATCATGCAGGATTGAAATTTTTGATGGTTTTTTACTCCTCTCAACAGCCCAAACAAGTTTCTAAAAGGATGAGTTTGCAACTACTTTACTTTTGGAGAAAATTCAAAACATTCATTATTCAATAGGGCCCAAAATATCCAAAACCAGCGGTTTGAATGAACACACATTTCTTGGTAGAATCGTGCAGGACTGAAATTTTTGATGTTTTTCTACTCCTCTCATGAGCCCAAACAAGTCTCTAAAAGCATGAGTTTGCAACTACTTTACTTTTGGAGAAAATTCAAAACATTCACTTTTCACTAGAGCCCAATAGCAAAAATCAGGTTTTGAATGAAGAATCACATTTCTTGGTAGAATCATGCTGCATTGAAATTTTTGATGGTTTTTTACTCCTCTCAACAGCCCAAACAAGTTTCTAAAAGGATGAGTTTGCAACTACTTTACTTTTGGAGAAAATTCAAAACATTCATTATTCAATAGGGCCCAAACTATCAAAAACCAGCGGTTTAAATGAACACACATTTCTTGGTAGAATCATGCAGGACTGAAATTTTTGATGTTTTTCTACTCCTCTCATGAGCCCAAACAAGTCTCTAAAAGCATGAGTTTGCAACTACTTTACTTTTGGAGAAAATTCAAAACATTCATTATTCAATAGAGCCCAATAGCAAAAATCAGGTTTTGAATGAAGATTCACATTTCTTGGTAGAATCATGCAGGATTGAAATTTTTGATGGTTTTTTACTCCTCTCAACAGCCCAAACAAGTTTCTAAAAGGATGAGTATGCAACTACTTTACTTTTGGAGAAAATTCAAAACATTCATTATTCAATAGGGCCCAAACTATCAAAAACCAGCGGTTTCAATGAACACACATTTCTTGGTAGAATCATGCAGGACTGAAATTTTTGATGTTTTTCTACTCCTCTCATGAGCCCAAACAAGTCTCTAAAAGCATGAGTTTGCAACTACTTTACTTTCGGAGAAAATTCAAAACATTCACTATTCAATAGAGCCCAATAGCAAAAATCAGGTTTTGAATGAAGAATCACATTTCTTGGTAAAATCATGCAGGATTGAAATTTTTGATGGTTTTTTACTCCTCTCAACAGCCCAAACAAGTTTCTAAAAGGATGAGTTTGCAACTACTTTACTTTTGGAGAAAATTCAAAACATTCATTATTCAATAGGGCCCAAACTATCAAAAACCAGCGGTTTCAATGAACACACATTTCTTGGTAGAATCATGCAGGACTGAAATTTTTGATGTTGTTCTACTCCTCTCATGAGCCCAAACAAGTCTCTAAAAGCATGAGTTTGCAACTACTTTACTTTTGGAGAAAATTCAAAACATTCATTATTCAATAGAGCCCAATAGCAAAAATCAGGTTTTGAATGAAGATTCACATTTCTTGGTAGAATCATGCAGGATTGAAATTTTTGATGGTTTTTTACTCCTCTCAACAGCCCAAACAAGTTTCTAAAAGGATGAGTTTGCAACTACTTTACTTTTGGAGAAAATTCAAAACATTCATTATTCAATAGGGCCCAAACTATCAAAAACCAGCGGTTTCAATGAACACACATTTCTTGGTAGAATCATGCAGGACTGAAATTTTTGATGTTGTTCTACTCCTCTCATGAGCCCAAACAAGTCTCTAAAAGCATGAGTTTACAACTACTATACTTTTGGAGAAAATTCAAAACATTCATTATTCAATAGAGCCCAATAGCAAAAATCAGGTTTTGAATGAAGAATCACATTTCTTGGTAAAATCATGCAGGATTGAAATTTTTGATGGTTTTTTACTCCTCTCAACAGCCCAAACAAGTTTCTAAAAGGATGAGTTTGCAACTACTTTACTTTTGGAGAAAATTCAAAACATTCATTATTCAATAGAGCCCAATAGCAAAAATCAGGTTTTGAATGAAGAATCACATTTCTTGGTAGAATCATGCAGGATTGAAATTTTTGATGGTTTTGTACTCCTCTCAACAGCCCAAACAAGTTTCTAAAAGGATGAGTTTGCAACTACTTTACTTTTGGAGAAAATTCAAAACATTCATTATTCAATAGGGCCCAAAATATCAAAAACCAGCGGTTTGAATGAACACACATTTCTTGGTAGAATCGTGCAGGACTGAAATTTTTGATGTTTTTCTACTCCTCTCATGAGCCCAAACAAGTCTCTAAAAGGATGAGTTTGCAACTACTTTACTTTTGGAGAAAATTCAAAACATTCATTATTCAATAGAGCCCAATAGCAAAAATCAGGTTTTGAATGAAGAATCACATTTCTTGGTAAAATCATGCAGGATTGAAATTTTTGATGGTTTTTTACTCCTCTCAACAGCCCAAACAAGTTTCTAAAAGGATGAGTTTGCAACTACTTTACTTTTGGAGAAAATTCAAAACATTCATTATTCAATAGGGCCCAAACTATCAAAAACCAGCGGTTTCAATGAACACACATTTTTTGGTAGAATCATGCAGGACTGAAATTTTTGATGTTTTTCTACTCCTCTCATGAGCCCAAACAAGTCTCTAAAAGCATGAGTTTGCAACTACTTTACTTTCGGAGAAAATTCAAAACATTCACTATTCAATAGAGCCCAATAGCAAAAATCAGGTTTTGAATGAAGAATCACATTTCTTGGTAAAATCATGCAGGATTGAAATTTTTGATGGTTTTTTACTCCTCTCAACAGCCCAAACAAGTTTCTAAAAGGATGAGTTTGCAACTACTTTACTTTTGGAGAAAATTCAAAACATTCATTATTCAATAGGGCCCAAACTATCAAAAACCAGCGGTTTCAATGAACACACATTTATTGGTAGAATCGTGCAGGACTGAAATTTTTGATGTTTTTCTACTCCTCTCATGAGCCCAAACAAGTCTCTAAAAGCATGAGTTTGCAACTACTTTACTTTTGGAGAAAATTCAAAACATTCATTATTCAATAGGGCCCAAACTATCAAAAACCAGCGGTTTCAATGAACACACATTTCTTGGTAGAATCGTGCAGGACTGAAATTTTTGATGTTTTTCTACTCCTCTCATGAGCCCAAACAAGTCTCTAAAAGCATGAGTTTGCAACTACTTTACTTTTGGAGAAAATTCAAAACATTCATTATTCAATAGCGCCCAATAGCAAAAATCAGGTTTTGAATGAAGAATCACATTTCTTGGTAGAATCATGCAGGATTGAAATTTTTGATGGTTTTTTACTCCTCTCAACAGCCCAAACAAGTTTCTAAAAGGATGAGTTTGCAACTACTTTACTTTTGGAGAAAATTCAAAACATTCATTTTTCAATAGGGCCCAAACTATCAAAAACCAGCGGTTTCAATGAACACACATTTCTTGGTAGAATCATGCAGGACTGAAATTTTTGATGTTTTTCTACTCCTCTCATGAGCCCAAACAAGTCTCTAAAAGCATGAGTTTGCAACTACTTTACTTTTGGAGAAAATTCAAAACATTCATTATTCAATAGAGCCCAATAGCAAAAATCAGGTTTTGAATGAAGAATCACATTTCTTGGTAGAATCATGCAGGATTGAAATTTTTGATGGTTTTTTACTCCTCTCAACAGCCCAAACAAGTTTCTAAAAGGATGAGTTTGCAACTACTTTACTTTTGGAGAAAATTCAAAACATTCATTATTCAATAGGGCCCAAACTATCAAAAACCAGCGGTTTGAATGAACACACATTTCTTGGTAGAATCATGCAGGACTGAAATTTTTGATGTTTTTCTACTCCTCTCATGAGCCCAAACAAGTCTCTAAAAGCATGAGTTTGCAACTACTTTACTTTTGGAGAAAATTCAAAACATTCATTATTCAATAGAGCCCAATAGCAAAAATCAGGTTTTGAATGAAGAATCACATTTCTTGGTAGAATCATGCAGGATTGAAATTTTTGATGGTTTTGTACTCCTCTCAACAGCCCAAACAAGTTTCTAAAAGGATGAGTTTGCAACTACTTTTCTTTTGGAGAAAATTCAAAACATTCATTATTCAATAGAGCCCAATAGCAAAAACCAGCGTTTTGAATGAAGAATCACATTTCTTGGTAGAATCATGCAGGATTACAATTTTTGATGGTTTTTTACTCCTCTCAACAGCCCAAACAAGTTTCTAAAAGGATGAGTTTGCAACTACTTTACTTTTGGAGAAAATTCAAAACATTCATTATTCAATAGGGCCCAAAATATCCAAAACCAGCGGTTTGAATGAACACACATTTCTTGGTAGAATCGTGCAGGACTGAAATTTTTGATGTTTTTCTACTCCTCTCATGAGCCCAAACAAGTCTCTAAAAGCATGAGTTTGCAACTACTTTACTTTTGGAGAAAATTCAAAACATTCACTTTTCACTAGAGCCCAATAGCAAAAATCAGGTTTTGAATGAAGAATCACATTTCTTGGTAGAATCATGCTGCATTGAAATTTTTGATGGTTTTTTACTCCTCTCAACAGCCCAAACAAGTTTCTAAAAGGATGAGTTTGCAACTACTTTACTTTTGGAGAAAATTCAAAACATTCATTATTCAATAGGGCCCAAACTATCAAAAACCAGCGGTTTCAATGAACACACATTTCTTGGTAGAATCGTGCAGGACTGAAATTTTTGATGTTGTTCTACTCCTCTCATGAGCCCAAACAAGTCTCTAAAAGCATGAGTTTGCAACTACTTTACTTTTGGAGAAAATTCAAAACATTCATTATTCAATAGAGCCCAATAGCAAAAATCAGGTTTTGAATGAAGATTCACATTTCTTGGTAGAATCATGCAGGATTGAAATTTTTGATGGTTTTTTACTCCTCTCAACAGCCCAAACAAGTTTCTAAAAGGATGAGTTTGCAACTACTTTACTTTTGGAGAAAATTCAAAACATTCATTATTCAATAGGGCCCAAACTATCAAAAACCAGCGGTTTCAATGAACACACATTTCTTGGTAGAATCATGCAGGACTGAAATTTTTGATGTTGTTCTACTCCTCTCATGAGCCCAAACAAGTCTCTAAAAGCATGAGTTTGCAACTACTTTACTTTTGGAGAAAATTCAAAACATTCATTATTCAATAGAGCCCAATAGCAAAAATCAGGTTTTGAATGAAGATTCACATTTCTTGGTAGAATCATGCAGGATTGAAATTTTTGATGGTTTTTTACTCCTCTCAACAGCCCAAACAAGTTTCTAAAAGGATGAGTTTGCAACTACTTTACTTTTGGAGAAAATTCAAAACATTCATTATTCAATAGGGCCCAAACTATCAAAAACCAGCGGTTTCAATGAACACACATTTCTTGGTAGAATCATGCAGGACTGAAATTTTTGATGTTGTTCTACTCCTCTCATGAGCCCAAACAAGTCTCTAAAAGCATGAGTTTACAACTACTATACTTTTGGAGAAAATTCAAAACATTCATTATTCAATAGAGCCCAATAGCAAAAATCAGGTTTTGAATGAAGAATCACATTTCTTGGTAAAATCATGCAGGATTGAAATTTTTGATGGTTTTTTACTCCTCTCAACAGCCCAAACAAGTTTCTAAAAGGATGAGTTTGCAACTACTTTACTTTTGGAGAAAATTCAAAACATTCATTATTCAATAGAGCCCAATAGCAAAAATCAGGTTTTGAATGAAGAATCACATTTCTTGGTAGAATCATGCAGGATTGAAATTTTTGATGGTTTTGTACTCCTCTCAACAGCCCAAACAAGTTTCTAAAAGGATGAGTTTGCAACTACTTTACTTTTGGAGAAAATTCAAAACATTCATTATTCAATAGGGCCCAAAATATCAAAAACCAGCGGTTTGAATGAACACACATTTCTTGGTAGAATCGTGCAGGACTGAAATTTTTGATGTTTTTCTACTCCTCTCATGAGCCCAAACAAGTCTCTAAAAGGATGAGTTTGCAACTACTTTACTTTTGGAGAAAATTCAAAACATTCATTATTCAATAGAGCCCAATAGCAAAAATCAGGTTTTGAATGAAGAATCACATTTCTTGGTAAAATCATGCAGGATTGAAATTTTTGATGGTTTTTTACTCCTCTCAACAGCCCAAACAAGTTTCTAAAAGGATGAGTTTGCAACTACTTTACTTTTGGAGAAAATTCAAAACATTCATTATTCAATAGGGCCCAAACTATCAAAAACCAGCGGTTTCAATGAACACACATTTTTTGGTAGAATCATGCAGGACTGAAATTTTTGATGTTTTTCTACTCCTCTCATGAGCCCAAACAAGTCTCTAAAAGCATGAGTTTGCAACTACTTTACTTTCGGAGAAAATTCAAAACATTCACTATTCAATAGAGCCCAATAGCAAAAATCAGGTTTTGAATGAAGAATCACATTTCTTGGTAAAATCATGCAGGATTGAAATTTTTGATGGTTTTTTACTCCTCTCAACAGCCCAAACAAGTTTCTAAAAGGATGAGTTTGCAACTACTTTACTTTTGGAGAAAATTCAAAACATTCATTATTCAATAGGGCCCAAACTATCAAAAACCAGCGGTTTCAATGAACACACATTTATTGGTAGAATCGTGCAGGACTGAAATTTTTGATGTTTTTCTACTCCTCTCATGAGCCCAAACAAGTCTCTAAAAGCATGAGTTTGCAACTACTTTACTTTTGGAGAAAATTCAAAACATTCATTATTCAATAGGGCCCAAACTATCAAAAACCAGCGGTTTCAATGAACACACATTTCTTGGTAGAATCGTGCAGGACTGAAATTTTTGATGTTTTTCTACTCCTCTCATGAGCCCAAACAAGTCTCTAAAAGCATGAGTTTGCAACTACTTTACTTTTGGAGAAAATTCAAAACATTCATTATTCAATAGCGCCCAATAGCAAAAATCAGGTTTTGAATGAAGAATCACATTTCTTGGTAGAATCATGCAGGATTGAAATTTTTGATGGTTTTTTACTCCTCTCAACAGCCCAAACAAGTTTCTAAAAGGATGAGTTTGCAACTACTTTACTTTTGGAGAAAATTCAAAACATTCATTTTTCAATAGGGCCCAAACTATCAAAAACCAGCGGTTTCAATGAACACACATTTCTTGGTAGAATCATGCAGGACTGAAATTTTTGATGTTTTTCTACTCCTCTCATGAGCCCAAACAAGTCTCTAAAAGCATGAGTTTGCAACTACTTTACTTTTGGAGAAAATTCAAAACATTCATTATTCAATAGAGCCCAATAGCAAAAATCAGGTTTTGAATGAAGAATCACATTTCTTGGTAGAATCATGCAGGATTGAAATTTTTGATGGTTTTTTACTCCTCTCAACAGCCCAAACAAGTTTCTAAAAGGATGAGTTTGCAACTACTTTACTTTTGGAGAAAATTCAAAACATTCATTATTCAATAGGGCCCAAACTATCAAAAACCAGCGGTTTGAATGAACACACATTTCTTGGTAGAATCATGCAGGACTGAAATTTTTGATGTTTTTCTACTCCTCTCATGAGCCCAAACAAGTCTCTAAAAGCATGAGTTTGCAACTACTTTACTTTTGGAGAAAATTCAAAACATTCATTATTCAATAGAGCCCAATAGCAAAAATCAGGTTTTGAATGAAGAATCACATTTCTTGGTAGAATCATGCAGGATTGAAATTTTTGATGGTTTTGTACTCCTCTCAACAGCCCAAACAAGTTTCTAAAAGGATGAGTTTGCAACTACTTTTCTTTTGGAGAAAATTCAAAACATTCATTATTCAATAGAGCCCAATAGCAAAAACCAGCGTTTTGAATGAAGAATCACATTTCTTGGTAGAATCATGCAGGATTACAATTTTTGATGGTTTTTTACTCCTCTCAACAGCCCAAACAAGTTTCTAAAAGGATGAGTTTGCAACTACTTTACTTTTGGAGAAAATTCAAAACATTCATTATTCAATAGGGCCCAAAATATCCAAAACCAGCGGTTTGAATGAACACACATTTCTTGGTAGAATCGTGCAGGACTGAAATTTTTGATGTTTTTCTACTCCTCTCATGAGCCCAAACAAGTCTCTAAAAGCATGAGTTTGCAACTACTTTACTTTTGGAGAAAATTCAAAACATTCACTTTTCACTAGAGCCCAATAGCAAAAATCAGGTTTTGAATGAAGAATCACATTTCTTGGTAGAATCATGCTGCATTGAAATTTTTGATGGTTTTTTACTCCTCTCAACAGCCCAAACAAGTTTCTAAAAGGATGAGTTTGCAACTACTTTACTTTTGGAGAAAATTCAAAACATTCATTATTCAATAGGGCCCAAACTATCAAAAACCAGCGGTTTCAATGAACACACATTTCTTGGTAGAATCATGCAGGACTGAAATTTTTGATGTTGTTCTACTCCTCTCTTGAGCCCAAACAAGTCTCTAAAAGCATGAGTTTGCAACTACTTTACTTTTGGAGAAAATTCAAAACATTCATTATTCAATAGAGCCCAATAGCAAAAATCAGGTTTTGAATGAAGATTCACATTTCTTGGTAGAATCATGCAGGATTGAAATTTTTGATGGTTTTTTACTCCTCTCAACAGCCCAAACAAGTTTCTAAAAGGATGAGTTTGCAACTACTTTACTTTTGGAGAAAATTCAAAACATTCATTATTCAATAGGGCCCAAACTATCAAAAACCAGCGGTTTCAATGAACACACATTTCTTGGTAGAATCATGCAGGACTGAAATTTTTGATGTTTTTCTACTCCTCTCATGAGCCCAAACAAGTCTCTAAAAGCATGAGTTTACAACTACTTTACTTTTGGAGAAAATTCAAAACATTCATTATTCAATAGAGCCCAATAGCAAAAATCAGGTTTTGAATGAAGAATCACATTTCTTGGTAAAATCATGCAGGATTGAAATTTTTGATGGTTTTTTACTCCTCTCAACAGCCCAAACAAGTTTCTAAAAGGATGAGTTTGCAACTACTTTACTTTTGGAGAAAATTCAAAACATTCATTATTCAATAGAGCCCAATAGCAAAAATCAGGTTTTGAATGAAGAATCACATTTCTTGGTAGAATCATGCAGGATTGAAATTTTTGATGGTTTTGTACTCCTCTCAACAGCCCAAACAAGTTTCTAAAAGGATGAGTTTGCAACTACTTTACTTTTGGAGAAAATTCAAAACATTCATTATTCAATAGGGCCCAAAATATCAAAAACCAGCGGTTTGAATGAACACACATTTCTTGGTAGAATCGTGCAGGACTGAAATTTTTGATGTTTTTCTACTCCTCTCATGAGCCCAAACAAGTCTCTAAAAGGATGAGTTTGCAACTACTTTACTTTTGGAGAAAATTCAAAACATTCATTATTCAATAGAGCCCAATAGCAAAAACCAGCGTTTTGAATGAAGAATCACATTTCTTGGTAGAATCATGCAGGATTACAATTTTTGATGGTTTTTTACTCCTCTCAACAGCCCAAACAAGTTTCTAAAAGGATGAGTTTCCAACTACTTTACTTTTGGAGAAAATTCAAAACATTCATTATTCAATAGGGCCCAAACTATCAAAAACCAGCGGTTTCAATGAACACACATTTCTTGGTAGAATCATGCAGGACTGAAATTTTTGATGTTTTTCTACTCCTCTCATGAGCCCAAACAAGTCTCTAAAAGCATGAGTTTGCAACTACTTTACTTTTGGAGAAAATTCAAAACATTCATTATTCAATAGAGCCCAATAGCAAAAATCAGGTTTTGAATGAAGAATCACATTTCTTGGTAGAATCATGCAGGATTGAAATTTTTGATGGTTTTTTACTCCTCTCAACAGCCCAAACAAGTTTCTAAAAGGATGAGTTTGCAACTACTTTACTTTTGGAGAAAATTCAAAACATTCATTATTCAATAGGGCCCAAAATATCCAAAACCAGCGGTTTGAATGAACACACATTTCTTGGTAGAATTGTGCAGGACTGAAATTTTTGATGTTTTTCTACTCCTCTCATGAGCCCAAACAAGTCTCTAAAAGCATGAGTTTGCAACTACTTTACTTTTGGAGAAAATTCAAAACATTCATTATTCAATAGGGCCCAAACTATCAAAAACCAGCGGTTTCAATGAACACACATTTCTTGGTAGAATCGTGCAGGACTGAAATTTTTGATGTTTTTCTACTCCTCTCATGAGCCCAAACAAGTCTCTAAAAGCATGAGTTTGCAACTACTTTACTTTTGGAGAAAATTCAAAACATTCATTATTCAATAGCGCCCAATAGCAAAAATCAGGTTTTGAATGAAGAATCACATTTCTTGGTAGAATCATGCAGGATTGAAATTTTTGATGGTTTTTTACTCCTCTCAACAGCCCAAACAAGTTTCTAAAAGGATGAGTTTGCAACTACTTTACTTTTGGAGAAAATTCAAAACATTCATTTTTCAATAGGGCCCAAACTATCAAAAACCAGCGGTTTCAATGAACACACATTTCTTGGTAGAATCATGCAGGACTGAAATTTTTGATGTTTTTCTACTCCTCTCATGAGCCCAAACAAGTCTCTAAAAGCATGAGTTTGCAACTACTTTACTTTTGGAGAAAATTCAAAACATTCATTATTCAATAGAGCCCAATAGCAAAAATCAGGTTTTGAATGAAGAATCACATTTCTTGGTAGAATCATGCAGGATTGAAATTTTTGATGGTTTTTTACTCCTCTCAACAGCCCAAACAAGTTTCTAAAAGGATGAGTTTGCAACTACTTTACTTTTGGAGAAAATTCAAAACATTCATTATTCAATAGGGCCCAAACTATCAAAAACCAGCGGTTTGAATGAACACACATTTCTTGGTAGAATCATGCAGGACTGAAATTTTTGATGTTTTTCTACTCCTCTCATGAGCCCAAACAAGTCTCTAAAAGCATGAGTTTGCAACTACTTTACTTTTGGAGAAAATTCAAAACATTCATTATTCAATAGAGCCCAATAGCAAAAATCAGGTTTTGAATGAAGAATCACATTTCTTGGTAGAATCATGCAGGATTGAAATTTTTGATGGTTTTGTACTCCTCTCAACAGCCCAAACAAGTTTCTAAAAGGATGAGTTTGCAACTACTTTTCTTTTGGAGAAAATTCAAAACATTCATTATTCAATAGAGCCCAATAGCAAAAACCAGCGTTTTGAATGAAGAATCACATTTCTTGGTAGAATCATGCAGGATTACAATTTTTGATGGTTTTTTACTCCTCTCAACAGCCCAAACAAGTTTCTAAAAGGATGAGTTTGCAACTACTTTACTTTTGGAGAAAATTCAAAACATTCATTATTCAATAGGGCCCAAAATATCCAAAACCAGCGGTTTGAATGAACACACATTTCTTGGTAGAATCGTGCAGGACTGAAATTTTTGATGTTTTTCTACTCCTCTCATGAGCCCAAACAAGTCTCTAAAAGCATGAGTTTGCAACTACTTTACTTTTGGAGAAAATTCAAAACATTCACTTTTCACTAGAGCCCAATAGCAAAAATCAGGTTTTGAATGAAGAATCACATTTCTTGGTAGAATCATGCTGCATTGAAATTTTTGATGGTTTTTTACTCCTCTCAACAGCCCAAACAAGTTTCTAAAAGGATGAGTTTGCAACTACTTTACTTTTGGAGAAAATTCAAAACATTCATTATTCAATAGGGCCCAAACTATCAAAAACCAGCGGTTTCAATGAACACACATTTCTTGGTAGAATCGTGCAGGACTGAAATTTTTGATGTTGTTCTACTCCTCTCATGAGCCCAAACAAGTCTCTAAAAGCATGAGTTTGCAACTACTTTACTTTTGGAGAAAATTCAAAACATTCATTATTCAATAGAGCCCAATAGCAAAAATCAGGTTTTGAATGAAGATTCACATTTCTTGGTAGAATCATGCAGGATTGAAATTTTTGATGGTTTTTTACTCCTCTCAACAGCCCAAACAAGTTTCTAAAAGGATGAGTTTGCAACTACTTTACTTTTGGAGAAAATTCAAAACATTCATTATTCAATAGGGCCCAAACTATCAAAAACCAGCGGTTTCAATGAACACACATTTCTTGGTAGAATCATGCAGGACTGAAATTTTTGATGTTGTTCTACTCCTCTCATGAGCCCAAACAAGTCTCTAAAAGCATGAGTTTGCAACTACTTTACTTTTGGAGAAAATTCAAAACATTCATTATTCAATAGAGCCCAATAGCAAAAATCAGGTTTTGAATGAAGATTCACATTTCTTGGTAGAATCATGCAGGATTGAAATTTTTGATGGTTTTTTACTCCTCTCAACAGCCCAAACAAGTTTCTAAAAGGATGAGTTTGCAACTACTTTACTTTTGGAGAAAATTCAAAACATTCATTATTCAATAGGGCCCAAACTATCAAAAACCAGCGGTTTCAATGAACACACATTTCTTGGTAGAATCATGCAGGACTGAAATTTTTGATGTTGTTCTACTCCTCTCATGAGCCCAAACAAGTCTCTAAAAGCATGAGTTTACAACTACTATACTTTTGGAGAAAATTCAAAACATTCATTATTCAATAGAGCCCAATAGCAAAAATCAGGTTTTGAATGAAGAATCACATTTCTTGGTAAAATCATGCAGGATTGAAATTTTTGATGGTTTTTTACTCCTCTCAACAGCCCAAACAAGTTTCTAAAAGGATGAGTTTGCAACTACTTTACTTTTGGAGAAAATTCAAAACATTCATTATTCAATAGAGCCCAATAGCAAAAATCAGGTTTTGAATGAAGAATCACATTTCTTGGTAGAATCATGCAGGATTGAAATTTTTGATGGTTTTGTACTCCTCTCAACAGCCCAAACAAGTTTCTAAAAGGATGAGTTTGCAACTACTTTACTTTTGGAGAAAATTCAAAACATTCATTATTCAATAGGGCCCAAAATATCAAAAACCAGCGGTTTGAATGAACACACATTTCTTGGTAGAATCGTGCAGGACTGAAATTTTTGATGTTTTTCTACTCCTCTCATGAGCCCAAACAAGTCTCTAAAAGGATGAGTTTGCAACTACTTTACTTTTGGAGAAAATTCAAAACATTCATTATTCAATAGAGCCCAATAGCAAAAATCAGGTTTTGAATGAAGAATCACATTTCTTGGTAAAATCATGCAGGATTGAAATTTTTGATGGTTTTTTACTCCTCTCAACAGCCCAAACAAGTTTCTAAAAGGATGAGTTTGCAACTACTTTACTTTTGGAGAAAATTCAAAACATTCATTATTCAATAGGGCCCAAACTATCAAAAACCAGCGGTTTCAATGAACACACATTTTTTGGTAGAATCATGCAGGACTGAAATTTTTGATGTTTTTCTACTCCTCTCATGAGCCCAAACAAGTCTCTAAAAGCATGAGTTTGCAACTACTTTACTTTCGGAGAAAATTCAAAACATTCACTATTCAATAGAGCCCAATAGCAAAAATCAGGTTTTGAATGAAGAATCACATTTCTTGGTAAAATCATGCAGGATTGAAATTTTTGATGGTTTTTTACTCCTCTCAACAGCCCAAACAAGTTTCTAAAAGGATGAGTTTGCAACTACTTTACTTTTGGAGAAAATTCAAAACATTCATTTTTCAATAGGGCCCAAACTATCAAAAACCAGCGGTTTCAATGAACACACATTTCTTGGTAGAATCATGCAGGACTGAAATTTTTGATGTTTTTCTACTCCTCTCATGAGCCCAAACAAGTCTCTAAAAGCATGAGTTTGCAACTACTTTACTTTTGGAGAAAATTCAAAACATTCATTATTCAATAGGGCCCAAACTATCAAAAACCAGCGGTTTCAATGAACACACATTTCTTGGTAGAATCGTGCAGGACTGAAATTTTTGATGTTTTTCTACTCCTCTCATGAGCCCAAACAAGTCTCTAAAAGCATGAGTTTGCAACTACTTTACTTTTGGAGAAAATTCAAAACATTCATTATTCAATAGCGCCCAATAGCAAAAATCAGGTTTTGAATGAAGAATCACATTTCTTGGTAGAATCATGCAGGATTGAAATTTTTGATGGTTTTTTACTCCTCTCAACAGCCCAAACAAGTTTCTAAAAGGATGAGTTTGCAACTACTTTACTTTTGGAGAAAATTCAAAACATTCATTTTTCAATAGGGCCCAAACTATCAAAAACCAGCGGTTTCAATGAACACACATTTCTTGGTAGAATCATGCAGGACTGAAATTTTTGATGTTTTTCTACTCCTCTCATGAGCCCAAACAAGTCTCTAAAAGCATGAGTTTGCAACTACTTTACTTTTGGAGAAAATTCAAAACATTCATTATTCAATAGAGCCCAATAGCAAAAATCAGGTTTTGAATGAAGAATCACATTTCTTGGTAGAATCATGCAGGATTGAAATTTTTGATGGTTTTTTACTCCTCTCAACAGCCCAAACAAGTTTCTAAAAGGATGAGTTTGCAACTACTTTACTTTTGGAGAAAATTCAAAACATTCATTATTCAATAGGGCCCAAACTATCAAAAACCAGCGGTTTGAATGAACACACATTTCTTGGTAGAATCATGCAGGACTGAAATTTTTGATGTTTTTCTACTCCTCTCATGAGCCCAAACAAGTCTCTAAAAGCATGAGTTTGCAACTACTTTACTTTTGGAGAAAATTCAAAACATTCATTATTCAATAGAGCCCAATAGCAAAAATCAGGTTTTGAATGAAGAATCACATTTCTTGGTAGAATCATGCAGGATTGAAATTTTTGATGGTTTTGTACTCCTCTCAACAGCCCAAACAAGTTTCTAAAAGGATGAGTTTGCAACTACTTTTCTTTTGGAGAAAATTCAAAACATTCATTATTCAATAGAGCCCAATAGCAAAAACCAGCGTTTTGAATGAAGAATCACATTTCTTGGTAGAATCATGCAGGATTACAATTTTTGATGGTTTTTTACTCCTCTCAACAGCCCAAACAAGTTTCTAAAAGGATGAGTTTGCAACTACTTTACTTTTGGAGAAAATTCAAAACATTCATTATTCAATAGGGCCCAAAATATCCAAAACCAGCGGTTTGAATGAACACACATTTCTTGGTAGAATCGTGCAGGACTGAAATTTTTGATGTTTTTCTACTCCTCTCATGAGCCCAAACAAGTCTCTAAAAGCATGAGTTTGCAACTACTTTACTTTTGGAGAAAATTCAAAACATTCACTTTTCACTAGAGCCCAATAGCAAAAATCAGGTTTTGAATGAAGAATCACATTTCTTGGTAGAATCATGCTGCATTGAAATTTTTGATGGTTTTTTACTCCTCTCAACAGCCCAAACAAGTTTCTAAAAGGATGAGTTTGCAACTACTTTACTTTTGGAGAAAATTCAAAACATTCATTATTTAATAGGGCCCAAACTATCAAAAACCAGCGGTTTCAATGAACACACATTTCTTGGTAGAATCATGCAGGACTGAAATTTTTGATGTTGTTCTACTCCTCTCTTGAGCCCAAACAAGTCTCTAAAAGCATGAGTTTGCAACTACTTTACTTTTGGAGAAAATTCAAAACATTCATTATTCAATAGAGCCCAATAGCAAAAATCAGGTTTTGAATGAAGATTCACATTTCTTGGTAGAATCATGCAGGATTGAAATTTTTGATGGTTTTTTACTCCTCTCAACAGCCCAAACAAGTTTCTAAAAGGATGAGTTTGCAACTACTTTACTTTTGGAGAAAATTCAAAACATTCATTATTCAATAGGGCCCAAACTATCAAAAACCAGCGGTTTCAATGAACACACATTTCTTGGTAGAATCATGCAGGACTGAAATTTTTGATGTTTTTCTACTCCTCTCATGAGCCCAAACAAGTCTCTAAAAGCATGAGTTTACAACTACTTTACTTTTGGAGAAAATTCAAAACATTCATTATTCAATAGAGCCCAATAGCAAAAATCAGGTTTTGAATGAAGAATCACATTTCTTGGTAAAATCATGCAGGATTGAAATTTTTGATGGTTTTTTACTCCTCTCAACAGCCCAAACAAGTTTCTAAAAGGATGAGTTTGCAACTACTTTACTTTTGGAGAAAATTCAAAACATTCATTATTCAATAGAGCCCAATAGCAAAAATCAGGTTTTGAATGAAGAATCACATTTCTTGGTAGAATCATGCAGGATTGAAATTTTTGATGGTTTTGTACTCCTCTCAACAGCCCAAACAAGTTTCTAAAAGGATGAGTTTGCAACTACTTTACTTTTGGAGAAAATTCAAAACATTCATTATTCAATAGGGCCCAAAATATCAAAAACCAGCGGTTTGAATGAACACACATTTCTTGGTAGAATCGTGCAGGACTGAAATTTTTGATGTTTTTCTACTCCTCTCATGAGCCCAAACAAGTCTCTAAAAGGATGAGTTTGCAACTACTTTACTTTTGGAGAAAATTCAAAACATTCATTATTCAATAGAGCCCAATAGCAAAAACCAGCGTTTTGAATGAAGAATCACATTTCTTGGTAGAATCATGCAGGATTACAATTTTTGATGGTTTTTTACTCCTCTCAACAGCCCAAACAAGTTTCTAAAAGGATGAGTTTCCAACTACTTTACTTTTGGAGAAAATTCAAAACATTCATTATTCAATAGGGCCCAAACTATCAAAAACCAGCGGTTTCAATGAACACACATTTCTTGGTAGAATCATGCAGGACTGAAATTTTTGATGTTTTTCTACTCCTCTCATGAGCCCAAACAAGTCTCTAAAAGCATGAGTTTGCAACTACTTTACTTTTGGAGAAAATTCAAAACATTCATTATTCAATAGAGCCCAATAGCAAAAATCAGGTTTTGAATGAAGAATCACATTTCTTGGTAGAATCATGCAGGATTGAAATTTTTGATGGTTTTTTACTCCTCTCAACAGCCCAAACAAGTTTCTAAAAGGATGAGTTTGCAACTACTTTACTTTTGGAGAAAATTCAAAACATTCATTATTCAATAGGGCCCAAAATATCCAAAACCAGCGGTTTGAATGAACACACATTTCTTGGTAGAATTGTGCAGGACTGAAATTTTTGATGTTTTTCTACTCCTCTCATGAGCCCAAACAAGTCTCTAAAAGCTTGAGTTTGCAACTACTTTACTTTTGGAGAAAATTCAAAACATTCACTTTTCACTAGAGCCCATTAGCAAAAATCAGGTTTTGAATGAAGAATCACATTTCTTGGTAGAATCATGCTGCATTGAAATTTTTGATGGTTTTTTACTCCTCTCAACAGCCCAAACAAGTTTCTAAAAGGATGAGTTTGCAACTACTTTACTTTTGGAGAAAATTCAAAACATTCATTATTCAATAGGGCCCAAAATATCAAAAACCAGCGGTTTAAATGAACACACATTTCTTGGTAGAATCATGCAGGACTGAAATTTTTGATGTTTTTCTACTCCTCTCATGAGCCCAAACAAGTCTCTAAAAGCATGAGTTTGCAACTACTTTACTTTTGGAGAAAATTCAAAACATTCATTATTCAATAGAGCCCAATAGCAAAAATCAGGTTTTGAATGAAGATTCACATTTCTTGGTAGAATCATGCAGGATTGAAATTTTTGATGGTTTTTTACTCCTCTCAACAGCCCAAACAAGTTTCTAAAAGGATGAGTTTGCAACTACTTTACTTTTGGAGAAAATTCAAAACATTCATTTTTCAATAGGGCCCAAACTATCAAAAACCAGCGGTTTCAATGAACACACATTTCTTGGTAGAATCATGCAGGACTGAAATTTTTGATGTTTTTCTACTCCTCTCATGAGCCCAAACAAGTCTCTAAAAGCATGAGTTTACAACTACTTTACTTTTGGAGAAAATTCAAAACATTCATTATTCAATAGAGCCCAATAGCAAAAATCAGGTTTTGAATGAAGAATCACATTTCTTGGTAAAATCATGCAGGATTGAAATTTTTGATGGTTTTTTACTCCTCTCAACAGCCCAAACAAGTTTCTAAAAGGATGAGTATGCAACTACTTTACTTTTGGAGAAAATTCAAAACATTCATTATTCAATAGGGCCCAAACTATCAAAAACCAGCGGTTTCAATGAACACACATTTCTTGGTAGAATCATGCAGGACTGAAATTTTTGATGTTTTTCTACTCCTCTCATGAGCCCAAACAAGTCTCTAAAAGCATGAGTTTGCAACTACTTTACTTTCGGAGAAAATTCAAAACATTCACTATTCAATAGAGCCCAATAGCAAAAATCAGGTTTTGAATGAAGAATCACATTTCTTGGTAAAATCATGCAGGATTGAAATTTTTGATGGTTTTTTACTCCTCTCAACAGCCCAAACAAGTTTCTAAAAGGATGAGTTTGCAACTACTTTACTTTTGGAGAAAATTCAAAACATTCATTATTCAATAGGGCCCAAACTATCAAAAACCAGCGGTTTCAATGAACACACATTTATTGGTAGAATCGTGCAGGACTGAAATTTTTGATGTTTTTCTACTCCTCTCATGAGCCCAAACAAGCCTCTAAAAGCATGAGTTTGCAACTACTTTACTTTTGGAGAAAATTCAAAACATTCATTATTCAATAGGGCCCAAATTATCAAAAACCAGCGGTTTCAATGAACACACATTTCTTGGTAGAATCGTGCAGGACTGAAATTTTTGATGTTTTTCTACTCCTCTCATGAGCCCAAACAAGTCTCTAAAAGCATGAGTTTGCAACTACTTTACTTTTGGAGAAAATTCAAAACATTCATTATTCAATAGAGCCCAATAGCAAAAATCAGGTTTTGAATGAAGAATCACATTTCTTGGTAGAATCATGCAGGATTGAAATTTTTGATGGTTTTTTACTCCTCTCAACAGCCCAAACAAGTTTCTAAAAGGATGAGTTTGCAACTACTTTACTTTTGGAGAAAATTCAAAACATTCATTATTCAATAGGGCCCAAACTATCAAAAACCAGCGGTTTGAATGAACACACATTTCTTGGTAGAATCATGCAGGACTGAAATTTTTGATGTTTTTCTACTCCTCTCATGAGCCCAAACAAGTCTCTAAAAGCATGAGTTTGCAACTACTTTACTTTTGGAGAAAATTCAAAACATTCATTATTCAATAGAGCCCAATAGCAAAAATCAGGTTTTGAATGAAGAATCACATTTCTTGGTAGAATCATGCAGGATTGAAATTTTTGATGGTTTTTTACTCCTCTCAACAGCCCAAACAAGTTTCTAAAAGGATGAGTTTGCAACTACTTTACTTTTGGAGAAAATTCAAAACATTCATTATTCAATAGAGCCCAATAGCAAAAATCAGGTTTTGAATGAAGAATGACATTTATTGGTAGAATCATGCAGGATTGAAATTTTTGATGGTTTTTTACTCCTCTCAACAGCCCAAACAAGTTTCTAAAAGGATGAGTTTGCAACTACTTTACTTTTGGAGAAAATTCAAAATATTCATTATTCAATAGGGCCCAAACTATCAAAAACCAGCGGTTTCAATGAACACACATTTCTTGGTAGAATCGTGCAGGACTGAAATTTTTGATGTTTTTCTACTCCTCTCATGAGCCCAAACAAGTCTCTAAAAGCATGAGTTTGCAACTACTTTACTTTTGGAGAAAATTCAAAACATTCATTATTCAATAGCGCCCAATAGCAAAAATCAGGTTTTGAATGAAGAATCACATTTCTTGGTAGAATCATGCAGGATTGAAATTTTTGATGGTTTTTCACTCCTCTCAACAGCCCAAACAAGTTTCTTAAAGGATGAGTTTGCAACTACTTTACTTTTGGAGAAAATTCAAAACATTCATTATTCAATAGGGCCCAAACTATCAAAAACCAGCGGTTTCAATGAACACACATTTCTTGGTAGAATCATGCAGGACTGAAATTTTTGATGTTTTTCTACTCCTCTCATGTGCCCAAACAAGTCTCTAAAAGCATGAGTTTGCAACTACTTTACTTTTGGAGAAAATTCAAAACATTCATTATTCAATAGAGCCCAATAGCAAAAATCAGGTTTTGAATGAAGAATCACATTTCTTGGTAGAATCATGCAGGATTGAAATTTTTTATGGTTTTTTACTCCTCTCAACAGCCCAAACAAGTTTCTAAAAGGATGAGTTTGCAACTACTTTACTTTTGGAGAAAATTCAAAACATTCATTATTCAATAGGGCCCAAAATATCAAAAACCAGCGGTTTGAATGAACACACATTTCTTGGTAGAATCGTGCAGGACTGAAATTTTTGATGTTTTTCTACTCCTCTCATGAGCCCAAACAAGTCTCTAAAAGGATGAGTTTGCAACTACTTTACTTTTGGAGAAAATTCAAAACATTCATTATTCAATAGAGCCCAATAGCAAAAACCAGCGTTTTGAATGAAGAATCACATTTCTTGGTAGAATCATGCAGGATTGAAATTTTTGATGGTTTTTTACTCCTCTCAACAGCCCAAACAAGTTTCTAAAAGGATGAGTTTGCAAATACTTTACTTTTGGAGAAAATTCAAAACATTCATTATTCAATAGGGCCCAAACTATCAAAAACCAGTGGTTTCAATGAACACACATTTCTTGGTAGAATCATGCAGGACTGAAATTTTTGATGTTTTTCTACTCCATTCATGAGCCCAAACAAGTCTCTAAAAGGATGAGTTTGCAACTACTTTACTTTTGGAGAAAATTCAAAACATTCATTATTCAATAGAGCCCAATAGCAAAAATCAGGTTTTGAATGAAGAATCACATTTCTTGGTAGAATCATGCAGGATTGAAATTTTTGATGGTTTTGTACTCCTCTCAACAGCCCAAACAAGTTTCTAAAAGGATGAGTTTGCAACTACTTTACTTTTGGAGAAAATTCAAAACATTCATTATTCAATAGGGCCCAAAATATCAAAAACCAGCGGTTTGAATGAACACACATTTCTTGGTAGAATCATGCAGGACTGAAATTTTTGATGTTTTTCTACTCCTCTCATGAGCCCAAACAAGTCTCTAAAAGGATGAGTTTGCAACTACTTTACTTTTGGAGAAAATTCAAAACATTCACTATTCAATAGAGCCCAATAGCAAAAATCAGGTTTTGAATGAAGAATCACATTTCTTGGTAAAATCATGCAGGATTGAAATTTTTGATGGTTTTTTACTCCTCTCAACAGCCCAAACAAGTTTCTAAAAGGATGAGTTTGCAACTACTTTACTTTTGGAGAAAATTCAAAACATTCATTATTCAATAGGGCCCAAACTATCAAAAACCAGCGGTTTCAATGAACACACATTTCTTGGTAGAATCATGCAGGACTGAAATTTTTGATGTTTTTCTACTCCTCTCATGAGCCCAAACAAGTCTCTAAAAGCATGAGTTTACAACTACTTTACTTTTGGAGAAAATTCAAAACATTCATTATTCAATAGAGCCCAATAGCAAAAATCAGGTTTTGAATGAAGAATCACATTTCTTGGTAAAATCATGCAGGATTGAAATTTTTGATGGTTTTTTACTCCTCTCAACAGCCCAAACAAGTTTCTAAAAGGATGAGTTTGCAACTACTTTACTTTTGGAGAAAATTCAAAACATTCATTATTCAATAGAGCCCAATAGCAAAAATCAGGTTTTGAATGAAGAATCACATTTCTTGGTAGAATCATGCAGGATTGAAATTTTTGATGGTTTTGTACTCCTCTCAACAGCCCAAACAAGTTTCTAAAAGGATGAGTTTGCAACTACTTTTCTTTTGGAGAAAATTCAAAACATTCATTATTCAATAGGGCCCAAAATATCAAAAACCAGCGGTTTGAATGAACACACATTTCTTGGTAGAATCGTGCAGGACTGAAATTTTTGATGTTTTTCTACTCCTCTCATGAGCCCAAACAAGTCTCTAAAAGGATGAGTTTGCAACTACTTTACTTTTGGAGAAAATTCAAAACATTCATTATTCAATAGAGCCCAATAGCAAAAACCAGCGTTTTGAATGAAGAATCACATTTCTTGGTAGAATCATGCAGGATTACAATTTTTGATGGTTTTTTACTCCTCTCAACAGCCCAAACAAGTTTCTAAAAGGATGAGTTTGCAACTACTTTACTTTTGGAGAAAATTCAAAACATTCATTATTCAATAGGGCCCAAACTATCAAAAACCAGCGGTTTCAATGAACACACATTTCTTGGTAGAATCATGCAGGACTGAAATTTTTGATGTTTTTCTACTCCTCTCATGAGCCCAAACAAGTCTCCAAAAGCATGAGTTTGCAACTACTTTACTTTTGGAGAAAATTCAAAACATTCATTATTCAATAGAGCCCAATAGCAAAAATCAGGTTTTGAATGAAGAATCACATTTCTTGGTAGAATCATGCAGGATTGAAATTTTTGATGGTTTTTTACTCCTCTCAACAGCCCAAACAAGTTTCTAAAAGGATGAGTTTGCAACTACTTTACTTTTGGAGAAAATTCAAAACATTCATTATTCAATAGGGCCCAAAATATCCAAAACCAGCGGTTTGAATGAACACACATTTCTTGGTAGAATCGTGCAGGACTGAAATTTTTGATGTTTTTCTACTCCTCTCATGAGCCCAAACAAGTCTCTAAAAGCATGAGTTTGCAACTACTTTACTTTTGGAGAAAATTCAAAACATTCACTTTTCACTAGAGCCCAATAGCAAAAATCAGGTTTTGAATGAAGAATCACATTTCTTGGTAGAATCATGCTGCATTGAAATTTTTGATGGTTTTTTACTCCTCTCAACAGCCCAAACAAGTTTCTAAAAGGATGAGTTTGCAACTACTTTACTTTTGGAGAAAATTCAAAACATTCATTATTCAATAGGGCCCAAACTATCAAAAACCAGCGGTTTAAATGAACACACATTTCTTGGTAGAATCATGCAGGACTGAAATTTTTGATGTTTTTCTACTCCTCTCATGAGCCCAAACAAGTCTCTAAAAGCATGAGTTTGCAACTACTTTACTTTTGGAGAAAATTCAAAACATTCATTATTCAATAGAGCCCAATAGCAAAAATCAGGTTTTGAATGAAGATTCACATTTCTTGGTAGAATCATGCAGGATTGAAATTTTTGATGGTTTTTTACTCCTCTCAACAGCCCAAACAAGTTTCTAAAAGGATGAGTATGCAACTACTTTACTTTTGGAGAAAATTCAAAACATTCATTATTCAATAGGGCCCAAACTATCAAAAACCAGCGGTTTCAATGAACACACATTTCTTGGTAGAATCATGCAGGACTGAAATTTTTGATGTTTTTCTACTCCTCTCATGAGCCCAAACAAGTCTCTAAAAGCATGAGTTTGCAACTACTTTACTTTCGGAGAAAATTCAAAACATTCACTATTCAATAGAGCCCAATAGCAAAAATCAGGTTTTGAATGAAGAATCACATTTCTTGGTAGAATCATGCAGGATTGAAATTTTTGATGGTTTTGTACTCCTCTCAACAGCCCAAACAAGTTTCTAAAAGGATGAGTTTGCAACTACTTTACTTTTGGAGAAAATTCAAAACATTCATTATTCAATAGGGCCCAAAATATCAAAAACCAGCGGTTTGAATGAACACACATTTCTTGGTAGAATCATGCAGGACTGAAATTTTTGATGTTTTTCTACTCCTCTCATGAGCCCAAACAAGTCTCTAAAAGGATGAGTTTGCAACTACTTTACTTTTGGAGAAAATTCAAAACATTCACTATTCAATAGAGCCCAATAGCAAAAATCAGGTTTTGAATGAAGAATCACATTTCTTGGTAAAATCATGCAGGATTGAAATTTTTGATGGTTTTTTACTCCTCTCAACAGCCCAAACAAGTTTCTAAAAGGATGAGTTTGCAACTACTTTACTTTTGGAGAAAATTCAAAACATTCATTATTCAATAGGGCCCAAACTATCAAAAACCAGCGGTTTCAATGAACACACATTTCTTGGTAGAATCATGCAGGACTGAAATTTTTGATGTTTTTCTACTCCTCTCATGAGCCCAAACAAGTCTCTAAAAGCATGAGTTTACAACTACTTTACTTTTGGAGAAAATTCAAAACATTCATTATTCAATAGAGCCCAATAGCAAAAATCAGGTTTTGAATGAAGAATCACATTTCTTGGTAAAATCATGCAGGATTGAAATTTTTGATGGTTTTTTACTCCTCTCAACAGCCCAAACAAGTTTCTAAAAGGATGAGTTTGCAACTACTTTACTTTTGGAGAAAATTCAAAACATTCATTATTCAATAGAGCCCAATAGCAAAAATCAGGTTTTGAATGAAGAATCACATTTCTTGGTAGAATCATGCAGGATTGAAATTTTTGATGGTTTTGTACTCCTCTCAACAGCCCAAACAAGTTTCTAAAAGGATGAGTTTGCAACTACTTTTCTTTTGGAGAAAATTCAAAACATTCATTATTCAATAGGGCCCAAAATATCAAAAACCAGCGGTTTGAATGAACACACATTTCTTGGTAGAATCGTGCAGGACTGAAATTTTTGATGTTTTTCTACTCCTCTCATGAGCCCAAACAAGTCTCTAAAAGGATGAGTTTGCAACTACTTTACTTTTGGAGAAAATTCAAAACATTCATTATTCAATAGAGCCCAATAGCAAAAACCAGCGTTTTGAATGAAGAATCACATTTCTTGGTAGAATCATGCAGGATTACAATTTTTGATGGTTTTTTACTCCTCTCAACAGCCCAAACAAGTTTCTAAAAGGATGAGTTTGCAACTACTTTACTTTTGGAGAAAATTCAAAACATTCATTATTCAATAGGGCCCAAACTATCAAAAACCAGCGGTTTCAATGAACACACATTTCTTGGTAGAATCATGCAGGACTGAAATTTTTGATGTTTTTCTACTCCTCTCATGAGCCCAAACAAGTCTCCAAAAGCATGAGTTTGCAACTACTTTACTTTTGGAGAAAATTCAAAACATTCATTATTCAATAGAGCCCAATAGCAAAAATCAGGTTTTGAATGAAGAATCACATTTCTTGGTAGAATCATGCAGGATTGAAATTTTTGATGGTTTTTTACTCCTCTCAACAGCCCAAACAAGTTTCTAAAAGGATGAGTTTGCAACTACTTTACTTTTGGAGAAAATTCAAAACATTCATTATTCAATAGGGCCCAAAATATCCAAAACCAGCGGTTTGAATGAACACACATTTCTTGGTAGAATCGTGCAGGACTGAAATTTTTGATGTTTTTCTACTCCTCTCATGAGCCCAAACAAGTCTCTAAAAGCATGAGTTTGCAACTACTTTACTTTTGGAGAAAATTCAAAACATTCACTTTTCACTAGAGCCCAATAGCAAAAATCAGGTTTTGAATGAAGAATCACATTTCTTGGTAGAATCATGCTGCATTGAAATTTTTGATGGTTTTTTACTCCTCTCAACAGCCCAAACAAGTTTCTAAAAGGATGAGTTTGCAACTACTTTACTTTTGGAGAAAATTCAAAACATTCATTATTCAATAGGGCCCAAACTATCAAAAACCAGCGGTTTAAATGAACACACATTTCTTGGTAGAATCATGCAGGACTGAAATTTTTGATGTTTTTCTACTCCTCTCATGAGCCCAAACAAGTCTCTAAAAGCATGAGTTTGCAACTACTTTACTTTTGGAGAAAATTCAAAACATTCATTATTCAATAGAGCCCAATAGCAAAAATCAGGTTTTGAATGAAGATTCACATTTCTTGGTAGAATCATGCAGGATTGAAATTTTTGATGGTTTTTTACTCCTCTCAACAGCCCAAACAAGTTTCTAAAAGGATGAGTATGCAACTACTTTACTTTTGGAGAAAATTCAAAACATTCATTATTCAATAGGGCCCAAACTATCAAAAACCAGCGGTTTCAATGAACACACATTTCTTGGTAGAATCATGCAGGACTGAAATTTTTGATGTTTTTCTACTCCTCTCATGAGCCCAAACAAGTCTCTAAAAGCATGAGTTTGCAACTACTTTACTTTCGGAGAAAATTCAAAACATTCACTATTCAATAGAGCCCAATAGCAAAAATCAGGTTTTGAATGAAGAATCACATTTCTTGGTAGAATCATGCAGGATTGAAATTTTTGATGGTTTTTTACTCCTCTCAACAGCCCAAACAAGTTTCTAAAAGGATGAGTTTGCAACTACTTTACTTTTGGAGAAAATTCAAAACATTCATTATTCAATAGGGCCCAAACTATCAAAAACCAGCTGTTTCAATGAACACACATTTCTTGGTAGAATCATGCAGGACTGAAATTTTTGATGTTTTTCTACTCCACTCATGTGCCCAAACAAGTCTCTAAAAGCATGAGTTTGCAACTACTTTACTTTTGGAGAAAATTCAAAACATTCATTATTCAATAGAGCCCAATAGCAAAAATCAGGTTTTGAATGAAGAATCACATTTCTTGGTAGAATCATGCAGGATTGAAATTTTTTATGGTTTTTTACTCCTCTCAACAGCCCAAACAAGTTTCTAAAAGGATGAGTTTGCAACTACTTTACTTTTGGAGAAAATTCAAAACATTCATTATTCAATAGGGCCCAAAATATCAAAAACCAGCGGTTTGAATGAACACACATTTCTTGGTAGAATCGTGCAGGACTGAAATTTTTGATGTTTTTCTACTCCTCTCATGAGCCCAAACAAGTCTCTAAAAGGATGAGTTTGCAACTACTTTACTTTTGGAGAAAATTCAAAACATTCATTATTCAATAGAGCCCAATAGCAAAAATCAGGTTTTGAATGAAGAATCACATTTCTTGGTAGAATCATGCAGGATTGAAATTTTTGATGGTTTTGTACTCCTCTCAACAGCCCAAACAAGTTTCTAAAAGGATGAGTTTGCAACTACTTTACTTTTGGAGAAAATTCAAAACATTCATTATTCAATAGGGCCCAAAATATCAAAAACCAGCGGTTTGAATGAACACACATTTCTTGGTAGAATCATGCAGGACTGAAATTTTTGATGTTTTTCTACTCCTCTCATGAGCCCAAACAAGTCTCTAAAAGGATGAGTTTGCAACTACTTTACTTTTGGAGAAAATTCAAAACATTCACTATTCAATAGAGCCCAATAGCAAAAATCAGGTTTTGAATGAAGAATCACATTTCTTGGTAAAATCATGCAGGATTGAAATTTTTGATGGTTTTTTACTCCTCTCAACAGCCCAAACAAGTTTCTAAAAGGATGAGTTTGCAACTACTTTACTTTTGGAGAAAATTCAAAACATTCATTATTCAATAGGGCCCAAACTATCAAAAACCAGCGGTTTCAATGAACACACATTTCTTGGTAGAATCGTGCAGGACTGAAATTTTTGATGTTTTTCTACTCCTCTCATGAGCCCAAACAAGTCTCTAAAAGCATGAGTTTACAACTACTTTACTTTTGGAGAAAATTCAAAACATTCATTATTCAATAGAGCCCAATAGCAAAAATCAGGTTTTGAATGAAGAATCACATTTCTTGGTAAAATCATGCAGGATTGAAATTTTTGATGATTTTTTACTCCTCTCAACAGCCCAAACAAGTTTCTAAAAGGATGAGTTTGCAACTACTTTACTTTTGGATAAAATTCAAAACATTCATTATTCAATAGAGCCCAATAGCAAAAATCAGGTTTTGAATGAAGAATCACATTTCTTGGTAGAATCATGCAGGATTGAAATTTTTGATGGTTTTGTACTCCTCTCAACAGCCCAAACAAGTTTCTAAAAGGATGAGTTTGCAACTACTTTTCTTTTGGAGAAAATTCAAAACATTCATTATTCAATAGGGCCCAAAATATCAAAAACCAGCGGTTTGAATGAACACACATTTCTTGGTAGAATCGTGCAGGACTGAAATTTTTGATGTTTTTCTACTCCTCTCATGAGCCCAAACAAGTCTCTAAAAGGATGAGTTTGCAACTACTTTACTTTTGGAGAAAATTCAAAACATTCATTATTCAATAGAGCCCAATAGCAAAAACCAGCGTTTTGAATGAAGAATCACATTTCTTGGTAGAATCATGCAGGATTACAATTTTTGATGGTTTTTTACTCCTCTCAACAGCCCAAACAAGTTTCTAAAAGGATGAGTTTGCAACTACTTTACTTTTGGAGAAAATTCAAAACATTCATTATTCAATAGGGCCCAAACTATCAAAAACCAGCGGTTTCAATGAACACACATTTCTTGGTAGAATCATGCAGGACTGAAATTTTTGATGTTTTTCTACTCCTCTCATGAGCCCAAACAAGTCTCCAAAAGCATGAGTTTGCAACTACTTTACTTTTGGAGAAAATTCAAAACATTCATTATTCAATAGAGCCCAATAGCAAAAATCAGGTTTTGAATGAAGAATCACATTTCTTGGTAGAATCATGCAGGATTGAAATTTTTGATGGTTTTTTACTCCTCTCAACAGCCCAAACAAGTTTCTAAAAGGATGAGTTTGCAACTACTTTACTTTTGGAGAAAATTCAAAACATTCATTATTCAATAGGGCCCAAAATATCCAAAACCAGCGGTTTGAATGAACACACATTTCTTGGTAGAATCGTGCAGGACTGAAATTTTTGATGTTTTTCTACTCCTCTCATGAGCCCAAACAAGTCTCTAAAAGCATGAGTTTGCAACTACTTTACTTTTGGAGAAAATTCAAAACATTCACTTTTCACTAGAGCCCAATAGCAAAAATCAGGTTTTGAATGAAGAATCACATTTCTTGGTAGAATCATGCTGCATTGAAATTTTTGATGGTTTTTTACTCCTCTCAACAGCCCAAACAAGTTTCTAAAAGGATGAGTTTGCAACTACTTTACTTTTGGAGAAAATTCAAAACATTCATTATTCAATAGGGCCCAAACTATCAAAAACCAGCGGTTTAAATGAACACACATTTCTTGGTAGAATCATGCAGGACTGAAATTTTTGATGTTTTTCTACTCCTCTCATGAGCCCAAACAAGTCTCTAAAAGCATGAGTTTGCAACTACTTTACTTTTGTAGAAAATTCAAAACATTCATTATTCAATAGAGCCCAATAGCAAAAATCAGGTTTTGAATGAAGATTCACATTTCTTGGTAGAATCATGCAGGATTGAAATTTTTGATGGTTTTTTACTCCTCTCAACAGCCCAAACAAGTTTCTAAAAGGATGAGTATGCAACTACTTTACTTTTGGAGAAAATTCAAAACATTCATTATTCAATAGGGCCCAAACTATCAAAAACCAGCGGTTTCAATGAACACACATTTCTTGGTAGAATCATGCAGGACTGAAATTTTTGATGTTTTTCTACTCCTCTCATGAGCCCAAACAAGTCTCTAAAAGCATGAGTTTGCAACTACTTTACTTTCGGAGAAAATTCAAAACATTCACTATTCAATAGAGCCCAATAGCAAAAATCAGGTTTTGAATGAAGAATCACATTTCTTGGTAAAATCATGCAGGATTGAAATTTTTGATGGTTTTTTACTCCTCTCAACAGCCCAAACAAGTTTCTAAAAGGATGAGTTTGCAACTACTTTACTTTTGGAGAAAATTCAAAACATTCATTATTCAATAGGGCCCAAACTATCAAAAACCAGCGGTTTCAATGAACACACATTTCTTGGTAGAATCATGCAGGACTGAAATTTTTGATGTTGTTCTACTCCTCTCATGAGCCCAAACAAGTCTCTAAAAGCATGAGTTTGCAACTACTTTACTTTTGGAGAAAATTCAAAACATTCATTATTCAATAGAGCCCAATAGCAAAAATCAGGTTTTGAATGAAGATTCACATTTCTTGGTAGAATCATGCAGGATTGAAATTTTTGATGGTTTTTTACTCCTCTCAACAGCCCAAACAAGTTTCTAAAAGGATGAGTTTGCAACTACTTTACTTTTGGAGAAAATTCAAAACATTCATTATTCAATAGGGCCCAAACTATCAAAAACCAGCGGTTTCAATGAACACACATTTCTTGGTAGAATCATGCAGGACTGAAATTTTTGATGTTGTTCTACTCCTCTCATGAGCCCAAACAAGTCTCTAAAAGCATGAGTTTACAACTACTATACTTTTGGAGAAAATTCAAAACATTCATTATTCAATAGAGCCCAATAGCAAAAATCAGGTTTTGAATGAAGAATCACATTTCTTGGTAAAATCATGCAGGATTGAAATTTTTGATGGTTTTTTACTCCTCTCAACAGCCCAAACAAGTTTCTAAAAGGATGAGTTTGCAACTACTTTACTTTTGGAGAAAATTCAAAACATTCATTATTCAATAGAGCCCAATAGCAAAAATCAGGTTTTGAATGAAGAATCACATTTCTTGGTAGAATCATGCAGGATTGAAATTTTTGATGGTTTTGTACTCCTCTCAACAGCCCAAACAAGTTTCTAAAAGGATGAGTTTGCAACTACTTTACTTTTGGAGAAAATTCAAAACATTCATTATTCAATAGGGCCCAAAATATCAAAAACCAGCGGTTTGAATGAACACACATTTCTTGGTAGAATCGTGCAGGACTGAAATTTTTGATGTTTTTCTACTCCTCTCATGAGCCCAAACAAGTCTCTAAAAGGATGAGTTTGCAACTACTTTACTTTTGGAGAAAATTCAAAACATTCATTATTCAATAGAGCCCAATAGCAAAAATCAGGTTTTGAATGAAGAATCACATTTCTTGGTAAAATCATGCAGGATTGAAATTTTTGATGGTTTTTTACTCCTCTCAACAGCCCAAACAAGTTTCTAAAAGGATGAGTTTGCAACTACTTTACTTTTGGAGAAAATTCAAAACATTCATTATTCAATAGGGCCCAAACTATCAAAAACCAGCGGTTTCAATGAACACACATTTTTTGGTAGAATCATGCAGGACTGAAATTTTTGATGTTTTTCTACTCCTCTCATGAGCCCAAACAAGTCTCTAAAAGCATGAGTTTGCAACTACTTTACTTTCGGAGAAAATTCAAAACATTCACTATTCAATAGAGCCCAATAGCAAAAATCAGGTTTTGAATGAAGAATCACATTTCTTGGTAAAATCATGCAGGATTGAAATTTTTGATGGTTTTTTACTCCTCTCAACAGCCCAAACAAGTTTCTAAAAGGATGAGTTTGCAACTACTTTACTTTTGGAGAAAATTCAAAACATTCATTATTCAATAGGGCCCAAACTATCAAAAACCAGCGGTTTCAATGAACACACATTTATTGGTAGAATCGTGCAGGACTGAAATTTTTGATGTTTTTCTACTCCTCTCATGAGCCCAAACAAGTCTCTAAAAGCATGAGTTTGCAACTACTTTACTTTTGGAGAAAATTCAAAACATTCATTATTCAATAGGGCCCAAACTATCAAAAACCAGCGGTTTCAATGAACACACATTTCTTGGTAGAATCGTGCAGGACTGAAATTTTTGATGTTTTTCTACTCCTCTCATGAGCCCAAACAAGTCTCTAAAAGCATGAGTTTGCAACTACTTTACTTTTGGAGAAAATTCAAAACATTCATTATTCAATAGCGCCCAATAGCAAAAATCAGGTTTTGAATGAAGAATCACATTTCTTGGTAGAATCATGCAGGATTGAAATTTTTGATGGTTTTTTACTCCTCTCAACAGCCCAAACAAGTTTCTAAAAGGATGAGTTTGCAACTACTTTACTTTTGGAGAAAATTCAAAACATTCATTTTTCAATAGGGCCCAAACTATCAAAAACCAGCGGTTTCAATGAACACACATTTCTTGGTAGAATCATGCAGGACTGAAATTTTTGATGTTTTTCTACTCCTCTCATGAGCCCAAACAAGTCTCTAAAAGCATGAGTTTGCAACTACTTTACTTTTGGAGAAAATTCAAAACATTCATTATTCAATAGAGCCCAATAGCAAAAATCAGGTTTTGAATGAAGAATCACATTTCTTGGTAGAATCATGCAGGATTGAAATTTTTGATGGTTTTTTACTCCTCTCAACAGCCCAAACAAGTTTCTAAAAGGATGAGTTTGCAACTACTTTACTTTTGGAGAAAATTCAAAACATTCATTATTCAATAGGGCCCAAACTATCAAAAACCAGCGGTTTGAATGAACACACATTTCTTGGTAGAATCATGCAGGACTGAAATTTTTGATGTTTTTCTACTCCTCTCATGAGCCCAAACAAGTCTCTAAAAGCATGAGTTTGCAACTACTTTACTTTTGGAGAAAATTCAAAACATTCATTATTCAATAGAGCCCAATAGCAAAAATCAGGTTTTGAATGAAGAATCACATTTCTTGGTAGAATCATGCAGGATTGAAATTTTTGATGGTTTTGTACTCCTCTCAACAGCCCAAACAAGTTTCTAAAAGGATGAGTTTGCAACTACTTTTCTTTTGGAGAAAATTCAAAACATTCATTATTCAATAGAGCCCAATAGCAAAAACCAGCGTTTTGAATGAAGAATCACATTTCTTGGTAGAATCATGCAGGATTACAATTTTTGATGGTTTTTTACTCCTCTCAACAGCCCAAACAAGTTTCTAAAAGGATGAGTTTGCAACTACTTTACTTTTGGAGAAAATTCAAAACATTCATTATTCAATAGGGCCCAAAATATCCAAAACCAGCGGTTTGAATGAACACACATTTCTTGGTAGAATCGTGCAGGACTGAAATTTTTGATGTTTTTCTACTCCTCTCATGAGCCCAAACAAGTCTCTAAAAGCATGAGTTTGCAACTACTTTACTTTTGGAGAAAATTCAAAACATTCACTTTTCACTAGAGCCCAATAGCAAAAATCAGGTTTTGAATGAAGAATCACATTTCTTGGTAGAATCATGCTGCATTGAAATTTTTGATGGTTTTTTACTCCTCTCAACAGCCCAAACAAGTTTCTAAAAGGATGAGTTTGCAACTACTTTACTTTTGGAGAAAATTCAAAACATTCATTATTCAATAGGGCCCAAACTATCAAAAACCAGCGGTTTCAATGAACACACATTTCTTGGTAGAATCGTGCAGGACTGAAATTTTTGATGTTGTTCTACTCCTCTCATGAGCCCAAACAAGTCTCTAAAAGCATGAGTTTGCAACTACTTTACTTTTGGAGAAAATTCAAAACATTCATTATTCAATAGAGCCCAATAGCAAAAATCAGGTTTTGAATGAAGATTCACATTTCTTGGTAGAATCATGCAGGATTGAAATTTTTGATGGTTTTTTACTCCTCTCAACAGCCCAAACAAGTTTCTAAAAGGATGAGTTTGCAACTACTTTACTTTTGGAGAAAATTCAAAACATTCATTATTCAATAGGGCCCAAACTATCAAAAACCAGCGGTTTCAATGAACACACATTTCTTGGTAGAATCATGCAGGACTGAAATTTTTGATGTTGTTCTACTCCTCTCATGAGCCCAAACAAGTCTCTAAAAGCATGAGTTTGCAACTACTTTACTTTTGGAGAAAATTCAAAACATTCATTATTCAATAGAGCCCAATAGCAAAAATCAGGTTTTGAATGAAGATTCACATTTCTTGGTAGAATCATGCAGGATTGAAATTTTTGATGGTTTTTTACTCCTCTCAACAGCCCAAACAAGTTTCTAAAAGGATGAGTTTGCAACTACTTTACTTTTGGAGAAAATTCAAAACATTCATTATTCAATAGGGCCCAAACTATCAAAAACCAGCGGTTTCAATGAACACACATTTCTTGGTAGAATCATGCAGGACTGAAATTTTTGATGTTGTTCTACTCCTCTCATGAGCCCAAACAAGTCTCTAAAAGCATGAGTTTACAACTACTATACTTTTGGAGAAAATTCAAAACATTCATTATTCAATAGAGCCCAATAGCAAAAATCAGGTTTTGAATGAAGAATCACATTTCTTGGTAAAATCATGCAGGATTGAAATTTTTGATGGTTTTTTACTCCTCTCAACAGCCCAAACAAGTTTCTAAAAGGATGAGTTTGCAACTACTTTACTTTTGGAGAAAATTCAAAACATTCATTATTCAATAGAGCCCAATAGCAAAAATCAGGTTTTGAATGAAGAATCACATTTCTTGGTAGAATCATGCAGGATTGAAATTTTTGATGGTTTTGTACTCCTCTCAACAGCCCAAACAAGTTTCTAAAAGGATGAGTTTGCAACTACTTTACTTTTGGAGAAAATTCAAAACATTCATTATTCAATAGGGCCCAAAATATCAAAAACCAGCGGTTTGAATGAACACACATTTCTTGGTAGAATCGTGCAGGACTGAAATTTTTGATGTTTTTCTACTCCTCTCATGAGCCCAAACAAGTCTCTAAAAGGATGAGTTTGCAACTACTTTACTTTTGGAGAAAATTCAAAACATTCATTATTCAATAGAGCCCAATAGCAAAAATCAGGTTTTGAATGAAGAATCACATTTCTTGGTAAAATCATGCAGGATTGAAATTTTTGATGGTTTTTTACTCCTCTCAACAGCCCAAACAAGTTTCTAAAAGGATGAGTTTGCAACTACTTTACTTTTGGAGAAAATTCAAAACATTCATTATTCAATAGGGCCCAAACTATCAAAAACCAGCGGTTTCAATGAACACACATTTTTTGGTAGAATCATGCAGGACTGAAATTTTTGATGTTTTTCTACTCCTCTCATGAGCCCAAACAAGTCTCTAAAAGCATGAGTTTGCAACTACTTTACTTTCGGAGAAAATTCAAAACATTCACTATTCAATAGAGCCCAATAGCAAAAATCAGGTTTTGAATGAAGAATCACATTTCTTGGTAAAATCATGCAGGATTGAAATTTTTGATGGTTTTTTACTCCTCTCAACAGCCCAAACAAGTTTCTAAAAGGATGAGTTTGCAACTACTTTACTTTTGGAGAAAATTCAAAACATTCATTATTCAATAGGGCCCAAACTATCAAAAACCAGCGGTTTCAATGAACACACATTTATTGGTAGAATCGTGCAGGACTGAAATTTTTGATGTTTTTCTACTCCTCTCATGAGCCCAAACAAGTCTCTAAAAGCATGAGTTTGCAACTACTTTACTTTTGGAGAAAATTCAAAACATTCATTATTCAATAGGGCCCAAACTATCAAAAACCAGCGGTTTCAATGAACACACATTTCTTGGTAGAATCGTGCAGGACTGAAATTTTTGATGTTTTTCTACTCCTCTCATGAGCCCAAACAAGTCTCTAAAAGCATGAGTTTGCAACTACTTTACTTTTGGAGAAAATTCAAAACATTCATTATTCAAAAGCGCCCAATAGCAAAAATCAGGTTTTGAATGAAGAATCACATTTCTTGGTAGAATCATGCAGGATTGAAATTTTTGATGGTTTTTTACTCCTCTCAACAGCCCAAACAAGTTTCTAAAAGGATGAGTTTGCAACTACTTTACTTTTGGAGAAAATTCAAAACATTCATTTTTCAATAGGGCCCAAACTATCAAAAACCAGCGGTTTCAATGAACACACATTTCTTGGTAGAATCATGCAGGACTGAAATTTTTGATGTTTTTCTACTCCTCTCATGAGCCCAAACAAGTCTCTAAAAGCATGAGTTTGCAACTACTTTACTTTTGGAGAAAATTCAAAACATTCATTATTCAATAGAGCCCAATAGCAAAAATCAGGTTTTGAATGAAGAATCACATTTCTTGGTAGAATCATGCAGGATTGAAATTTTTGATGGTTTTTTACTCCTCTCAACAGCCCAAACAAGTTTCTAAAAGGATGAGTTTGCAACTACTTTACTTTTGGAGAAAATTCAAAACATTCATTATTCAATAGGGCCCAAACTATCAAAAACCAGCGGTTTGAATGAACACACATTTCTTGGTAGAATCATGCAGGACTGAAATTTTTGATGTTTTTCTACTCCTCTCATGAGCCCAAACAAGTCTCTAAAAGCATGAGTTTGCAACTACTTTACTTTTGGAGAAAATTCAAAACATTCATTATTCAATAGAGCCCAATAGCAAAAATCAGGTTTTGAATGAAGAATCACATTTCTTGGTAGAATCATGCAGGATTGAAATTTTTGATGGTTTTGTACTCCTCTCAACAGCCCAAACAAGTTTCTAAAAGGATGAGTTTGCAACTACTTTTCTTTTGGAGAAAATTCAAAACATTCATTATTCAATAGAGCCCAATAGCAAAAACCAGCGTTTTGAATGAAGAATCACATTTCTTGGTAGAATCATGCAGGATTACAATTTTTGATGGTTTTTTACTCCTCTCAACAGCCCAAACAAGTTTCTAAAAGGATGAGTTTGCAACTACTTTACTTTTGGAGAAAATTCAAAACATTCATTATTCAATAGGGCCCAAAATATCCAAAACCAGCGGTTTGAATGAACACACATTTCTTGGTAGAATCGTGCAGGACTGAAATTTTTGATGTTTTTCTACTCCTCTCATGAGCCCAAACAAGTCTCTAAAAGCATGAGTTTGCAACTACTTTACTTTTGGAGAAAATTCAAAACATTCACTTTTCACTAGAGCCCAATAGCAAAAATCAGGTTTTGAATGAAGAATCACATTTCTTGGTAGAATCATGCTGCATTGAAATTTTTGATGGTTTTTTACTCCTCTCAACAGCCCAAACAAGTTTCTAAAAGGATGAGTTTGCAACTACTTTACTTTTGGAGAAAATTCAAAACATTCATTATTCAATAGGGCCCAAACTATCAAAAACCAGCGGTTTCAATGAACACACATTTCTTGGTAGAATCATGCAGGACTGAAATTTTTGATGTTGTTCTACTCCTCTCTTGAGCCCAAACAAGTCTCTAAAAGCATGAGTTTGCAACTACTTTACTTTTGGAGAAAATTCAAAACATTCATTATTCAATAGAGCCCAATAGCAAAAATCAGGTTTTGAATGAAGATTCACATTTCTTGGTAGAATCATGCAGGATTGAAATTTTTGATGGTTTTTTACTCCTCTAAACAGCCCAAACAAGTTTCTAAAAGGATGAGTTTGCAACTACTTTACTTTTGGAGAAAATTCAAAACATTCATTATTCAATAGGGCCCAAACTATCAAAAACCAGCGGTTTCAATGAACACACATTTCTTGGTAGAATCATGCAGGACTGAAATTTTTGATGTTTTTCTACTCCTCTCATGAGCCCAAACAAGTCTCTAAAAGCATGAGTTTACAACTACTTTACTTTTGGAGAAAATTCAAAACATTCATTATTCAATAGAGCCCAATAGCAAAAATCAGGTTTTGAATGAAGAATCACATTTCTTGGTAAAATCATGCAGGATTGAAATTTTTGATGGTTTTTTACTCCTCTCAACAGCCCAAACAAGTTTCTAAAAGGATGAGTTTGCAACTACTTTACTTTTGGAGAAAATTCAAAACATTCATTATTCAATAGAGCCCAATAGCAAAAATCAGGTTTTGAATGAAGAATCACATTTCTTGGTAGAATCATGCAGGATTGAAATTTTTGATGGTTTTGTACTCCTCTCAACAGCCCAAACAAGTTTCTAAAAGGATGAGTTTGCAACTACTTTACTTTTGGAGAAAATTCAAAACATTCATTATTCAATAGGGCCCAAAATATCAAAAACCAGCGGTTTGAATGAACACACATTTCTTGGTAGAATCGTGCAGGACTGAAATTTTTGATGTTTTTCTACTCCTCTCATGAGCCCAAACAAGTCTCTAAAAGGATGAGTTTGCAACTACTTTACTTTTGGAGAAAATTCAAAACATTCATTATTCAATAGAGCCCAATAGCAAAAACCAGCGTTTTGAATGAAGAATCACATTTCTTGGTAGAATCATGCAGGATTACAATTTTTGATGGTTTTTTACTCCTCTCAACAGCCCAAACAAGTTTCTAAAAGGATGAGTTTCCAACTACTTTACTTTTGGAGAAAATTCAAAACATTCATTATTCAATAGGGCCCAAACTATCAAAAACCAGCGGTTTCAATGAACACACATTTCTTGGTAGAAACATGCAGGACTGAAATTTTTGATGTTTTTCTACTCCTCTCATGAGCCCAAACAAGTCTCTAAAAGCATGAGTTTGCAACTACTTTACTTTTGGAGAAAATTCAAAACATTCATTATTCAATAGAGCCCAATAGCAAAAATCAGGTTTTGAATGAAGAATCACATTTCTTGGTAGAATCATGCAGGATTGAAATTTTTGATGGTTTTTTACTCCTCTCAACAGCCCAAACAAGTTTCTAAAAGGATGAGTTTGCAACTACTTTACTTTTGGAGAAAATTCAAAACATTCATTATTCAATAGGGCCCAAAATATCCAAAACCAGCGGTTTGAATGAACACACATTTCTTGGTAGAATTGTGCAGGACTGAAATTTTTGATGTTTTTCTACTCCTCTCATGAGCCCAAACAAGTCTCTAAAAGCATGAGTTTGCAACTACTTTACTTTTGGAGAAAATTCAAAACATTCATTATTCAATAGGGCCCAAACTATCAAAAACCAGCGGTTTCAATGAACACACATTTCTTGGTAGAATCGTGCAGGACTGAAATTTTTGATGTTTTTCTACTCCTCTCATGAGCCCAAACAAGTCTCTAAAAGCATGAGTTTGCAACTACTTTACTTTTGGAGAAAATTCAAAACATTCATTATTCAATAGCGCCCAATAGCAAAAATCAGGTTTTGAATGAAGAATCACATTTCTTGGTAGAATCATGCAGGATTGAAATTTTTGATGGTTTTTTACTCCTCTCAACAGCCCAAACAAGTTTCTAAAAGGATGAGTTTGCAACTACTTTACTTTTGGAGAAAATTCAAAACATTCATTTTTCAATAGGGCCCAAACTATCAAAAACCAGCGGTTTCAATGAACACACATTTCTTGGTAGAATCATGCAGGACTGAAATTTTTGATGTTTTTCTACTCCTCTCATGAGCCCAAACAAGTCTCTAAAAGCATGAGTTTGCAACTACTTTACTTTTGGAGAAAATTCAAAACATTCATTATTCAATAGAGCCCAATAGCAAAAATCAGGTTTTGAATGAAGAATCACATTTCTTGGTAGAATCATGCAGGATTGAAATTTTTGATGGTTTTTTACTCCTCTCAACAGCCCAAACAAGTTTCTAAAAGGATGAGTTTGCAACTACTTTACTTTTGGAGAAAATTCAAAACATTCATTATTCAATAGGGCCCAAACTATCAAAAACCAGCGGTTTGAATGAACACACATTTCTTGGTAGAATCATGCAGGACTGAAATTTTTGATGTTTTTCTACTCCTCTCATGAGCCCAAACAAGTCTCTAAAAGCATGAGTTTGCAACTACTTTACTTTTGGAGAAAATTCAAAACATTCATTATTCAATAGAGCCCAATAGCAAAAATCAGGTTTTGAATGAAGAATCACATTTCTTGGTAGAATCATGCAGGATTGAAATTTTTGATGGTTTTGTACTCCTCTCAACAGCCCAAACAAGTTTCTAAAAGGATGAGTTTGCAACTACTTTTCTTTTGGAGAAAATTCAAAACATTCATTATTCAATAGAGCCCAATAGCAAAAACCAGCGTTTTGAATGAAGAATCACATTTCTTGGTAGAATCATGCAGGATTACAATTTTTGATGGTTTTTTACTCCTCTCAACAGCCCAAACAAGTTTCTAAAAGGATGAGTTTGCAACTACTTTACTTTTGGAGAAAATTCAAAACATTCATTATTCAATAGGGCCCAAAATATCCAAAACCAGCGGTTTGAATGAACACACATTTCTTGGTAGAATCGTGCAGGACTGAAATTTTTGATGTTTTTCTACTCCTCTCATGAGCCCAAACAAGTCTCTAAAAGCATGAGTTTGCAACTACTTTACTTTTGGAGAAAATTCAAAACATTCACTTTTCACTAGAGCCCAATAGCAAAAATCAGGTTTTGAATGAAGAATCACATTTCTTGGTAGAATCATGCTGCATTGAAATTTTTGATGGTTTTTTACTCCTCTCAACAGCCCAAACAAGTTTCTAAAAGGATGAGTTTGCAACTACTTTACTTTTGGAGAAAATTCAAAACATTCATTATTCAATAGGGCCCAAACTATCAAAAACCAGCGGTTTCAATGAACACACATTTCTTGGTAGAATCGTGCAGGACTGAAATTTTTGATGTTGTTCTACTCCTCTCATGAGCCCAAACAAGTCTCTAAAAGCATGAGTTTGCAACTACTTTACTTTTGGAGAAAATTCAAAACATTCATTATTCAATAGAGCCCAATAGCAAAAATCAGGTTTTGAATGAAGATTCACATTTCTTGGTAGAATCATGCAGGATTGAAATTTTTGATGGTTTTTTACTCCTCTCAACAGCCCAAACAAGTTTCTAAAAGGATGAGTTTGCAACTACTTTACTTTTGGAGAAAATTCAAAACATTCATTATTCAATAGGGCCCAAACTATCAAAAACCAGCGGTTTCAATGAACACACATTTCTTGGTAGAATCATGCAGGACTGAAATTTTTGATGTTGTTCTACTCCTCTCATGAGCCCAAACAAGTCTCTAAAAGCATGAGTTTGCAACTACTTTACTTTTGGAGAAAATTCAAAACATTCATTATTCAATAGAGCCCAATAGCAAAAATCAGGTTTTGAATGAAGATTCACATTTCTTGGTAGAATCATGCAGGATTGAAATTTTTGATGGTTTTTTACTCCTCTCAACAGCCCAAACAAGTTTCTAAAAGGATGAGTTTGCAACTACTTTACTTTTGGAGAAAATTCAAAACATTCATTATTCAATAGGGCCCAAACTATCAAAAACCAGCGGTTTCAATGAACACACATTTCTTGGTAGAATCATGCAGGACTGAAATTTTTGATGTTGTTCTACTCCTCTCATGAGCCCAAACAAGTCTCTAAAAGCATGAGTTTACAACTACTATACTTTTGGAGAAAATTCAAAACATTCATTATTCAATAGAGCCCAATAGCAAAAATCAGGTTTTGAATGAAGAATCACATTTCTTGGTAAAATCATGCAGGATTGAAATTTTTGATGGTTTTTTACTCCTCTCAACAGCCCAAACAAGTTTCTAAAAGGATGAGTTTGCAACTACTTTACTTTTGGAGAAAATTCAAAACATTCATTATTCAATAGAGCCCAATAGCAAAAATCAGGTTTTGAATGAAGAATCACATTTCTTGGTAGAATCATGCAGGATTGAAATTTTTGATGGTTTTGTACTCCTCTCAACAGCCCAAACAAGTTTCTAAAAGGATGAGTTTGCAACTACTTTACTTTTGGAGAAAATTCAAAACATTCATTATTCAATAGGGCCCAAAATATCAAAAACCAGCGGTTTGAATGAACACACATTTCTTGGTAGAATCGTGCAGGACTGAAATTTTTGATGTTTTTCTACTCCTCTCATGAGCCCAAACAAGTCTCTAAAAGGATGAGTTTGCAACTACTTTACTTTTGGAGAAAATTCAAAACATTCATTATTCAATAGAGCCCAATAGCAAAAATCAGGTTTTGAATGAAGAATCACATTTCTTGGTAAAATCATGCAGGATTGAAATTTTTGATGGTTTTTTACTCCTCTCAACAGCCCAAACAAGTTTCTAAAAGGATGAGTTTGCAACTACTTTACTTTTGGAGAAAATTCAAAACATTCATTATTCAATAGGGCCCAAACTATCAAAAACCAGCGGTTTCAATGAACACACATTTTTTGGTAGAATCATGCAGGACTGAAATTTTTGATGTTTTTCTACTCCTCTCATGAGCCCAAACAAGTCTCTAAAAGCATGAGTTTGCAACTACTTTACTTTCGGAGAAAATTCAAAACATTCACTATTCAATAGAGCCCAATAGCAAAAATCAGGTTTTGAATGAAGAATCACATTTCTTGGTAAAATCATGCAGGATTGAAATTTTTGATGGTTTTTTACTCCTCTCAACAGCCCAAACAAGTTTCTAAAAGGATGAGTTTGCAACTACTTTACTTTTGGAGAAAATTCAAAACATTCATTATTCAATAGGGCCCAAACTATCAAAAACCAGCGGTTTCAATGAACACACATTTATTGGTAGAATCGTGCAGGACTGAAATTTTTGATGTTTTTCTACTCCTCTCATGAGCCCAAACAAGTCTCTAAAAGCATGAGTTTGCAACTACTTTACTTTTGGAGAAAATTCAAAACATTCATTATTCAATAGGGCCCAAACTATCAAAAACCAGCGGTTTCAATGAACACACATTTCTTGGTAGAATCGTGCAGGACTGAAATTTTTGATGTTTTTCTACTCCTCTCATGAGCCCAAACAAGTCTCTAAAAGCATGAGTTTGCAACTACTTTACTTTTGGAGAAAATTCAAAACATTCATTATTCAATAGCGCCCAATAGCAAAAATCAGGTTTTGAATGAAGAATCACATTTCTTGGTAGAATCATGCAGGATTGAAATTTTTGATGGTTTTTTACTCCTCTCAACAGCCCAAACAAGTTTCTAAAAGGATGAGTTTGCAACTACTTTACTTTTGGAGAAAATTCAAAACATTCATTTTTCAATAGGGCCCAAACTATCAAAAACCAGCGGTTTCAATGAACACACATTTCTTGGTAGAATCATGCAGGACTGAAATTTTTGATGTTTTTCTACTCCTCTCATGAGCCCAAACAAGTCTCTAAAAGCATGAGTTTGCAACTACTTTACTTTTGGAGAAAATTCAAAACATTCATTATTCAATAGAGCCCAATAGCAAAAATCAGGTTTTGAATGAAGAATCACATTTCTTGGTAGAATCATGCAGGATTGAAATTTTTGATGGTTTTTTACTCCTCTCAACAGCCCAAACAAGTTTCTAAAAGGATGAGTTTGCAACTACTTTACTTTTGGAGAAAATTCAAAACATTCATTATTCAATAGGGCCCAAACTATCAAAAACCAGCGGTTTGAATGAACACACATTTCTTGGTAGAATCATGCAGGACTGAAATTTTTGATGTTTTTCTACTCCTCTCATGAGCCCAAACAAGTCTCTAAAAGCATGAGTTTGCAACTACTTTACTTTTGGAGAAAATTCAAAACATTCATTATTCAATAGAGCCCAATAGCAAAAATCAGGTTTTGAATGAAGAATCACATTTCTTGGTAGAATCATGCAGGATTGAAATTTTTGATGGTTTTGTACTCCTCTCAACAGCCCAAACAAGTTTCTAAAAGGATGAGTTTGCAACTACTTTTCTTTTGGAGAAAATTCAAAACATTCATTATTCAATAGAGCCCAATAGCAAAAACCAGCGTTTTGAATGAAGAATCACATTTCTTGGTAGAATCATGCAGGATTACAATTTTTGATGGTTTTTTACTCCTCTCAACAGCCCAAACAAGTTTCTAAAAGGATGAGTTTGCAACTACTTTACTTTTGGAGAAAATTCAAAACATTCATTATTCAATAGGGCCCAAAATATCCAAAACCAGCGGTTTGAATGAACACACATTTCTTGGTAGAATCGTGCAGGACTGAAATTTTTGATGTTTTTCTACTCCTCTCATGAGCCCAAACAAGTCTCTAAAAGCATGAGTTTGCAACTACTTTACTTTTGGAGAAAATTCAAAACATTCACTTTTCACTAGAGCCCAATAGCAAAAATCAGGTTTTGAATGAAGAATCACATTTCTTGGTAGAATCATGCTGCATTGAAATTTTTGATGGTTTTTTACTCCTCTCAACAGCCCAAACAAGTTTCTAAAAGGATGAGTTTGCAACTACTTTACTTTTGGAGAAAATTCAAAACATTCATTATTCAATAGGGCCCAAACTATCAAAAACCAGCGGTTTCAATGAACACACATTTCTTGGTAGAATCATGCAGGACTGAAATTTTTGATGTTGTTCTACTCCTCTCTTGAGCCCAAACAAGTCTCTAAAAGCATGAGTTTGCAACTACTTTACTTTTGGAGAAAATTCAAAACATTCATTATTCAATAGAGCCCAATAGCAAAAATCAGGTTTTGAATGAAGATTCACATTTCTTGGTAGAATCATGCAGGATTGAAATTTTTGATGGTTTTTTACTCCTCTCAACAGCCCAAACAAGTTTCTAAAAGGATGAGTTTGCAACTACTTTACTTTTGGAGAAAATTCAAAACATTCATTATTCAATAGGGCCCAAACTATCAAAAACCAGCGGTTTCAATGAACACACATTTCTTGGTAGAATCATGCAGGACTGAAATTTTTGATGTTTTTCTACTCCTCTCATGAGCCCAAACAAGTCTCTAAAAGCATGAGTTTACAACTACTTTACTTTTGGAGAAAATTCAAAACATTCATTATTCAATAGAGCCCAATAGCAAAAATCAGGTTTTGAATGAAGAATCACATTTCTTGGTAAAATCATGCAGGATTGAAATTTTTGATGGTTTTTTACTCCTCTCAACAGCCCAAACAAGTTTCTAAAAGGATGAGTTTGCAACTACTTTACTTTTGGAGAAAATTCAAAACATTCATTATTCAATAGAGCCCAATAGCAAAAATCAGGTTTTGAATGAAGAATCACATTTCTTGGTAGAATCATGCAGGATTGAAATTTTTGATGGTTTTGTACTCCTCTCAACAGCCCAAACAAGTTTCTAAAAGGATGAGTTTGCAACTACTTTACTTTTGGAGAAAATTCAAAACATTCATTATTCAATAGGGCCCAAAATATCAAAAACCAGCGGTTTGAATGAACACACATTTCTTGGTAGAATCGTGCAGGACTGAAATTTTTGATGTTTTTCTACTCCTCTCATGAGCCCAAACAAGTCTCTAAAAGGATGAGTTTGCAACTACTTTACTTTTGGAGAAAATTCAAAACATTCATTATTCAATAGAGCCCAATAGCAAAAACCAGCGTTTTGAATGAAGAATCACATTTCTTGGTAGAATCATGCAGGATTACAATTTTTGATGGTTTTTTACTCCTCTCAACAGCCCAAACAAGTTTCTAAAAGGATGAGTTTCCAACTACTTTACTTTTGGAGAAAATTCAAAACATTCATTATTCAATAGGGCCCAAACTATCAAAAACCAGCGGTTTCAATGAACACACATTTCTTGGTAGAATCATGCAGGACTGAAATTTTTGATGTTTTTCTACTCCTCTCATGAGCCCAAACAAGTCTCTAAAAGCATGAGTTTGCAACTACTTTACTTTTGGAGAAAATTCAAAACATTCATTATTCAATAGAGCCCAATAGCAAAAATCAGGTTTTGAATGAAGAATCACATTTCTTGGTAGAATCATGCAGGATTGAAATTTTTGATGGTTTTTTACTCCTCTCAACAGCCCAAACAAGTTTCTAAAAGGATGAGTTTGCAACTACTTTACTTTTGGAGAAAATTCAAAACATTCATTATTCAATAGGGCCCAAAATATCCAAAACCAGCGGTTTGAATGAACACACATTTCTTGGTAGAATTGTGCAGGACTGAAATTTTTGATGTTTTTCTACTCCTCTCATGAGCCCAAACAAGTCTCTAAAAGCATGAGTTTGCAACTACTTTACTTTTGGAGAAAATTCAAAACATTCACTTTTCACTAGAGCCCATTAGCAAAAATCAGGTTTTGAATGAAGAATCACATTTCTTGGTAGAATCATGCTGCATTGAAATTTTTGATGGTTTTTTACTCCTCTCAACAGCCCAAACAAGTTTCTAAAAGGATGAGTTTGCAACTACTTTACTTTTGGAGAAAATTCAAAACATTCATTATTCAATAGGGCCCAAACTATCAAAAACCAGCGGTTTAAATGAACACACATTTCTTGGTAGAATCATGCAGGACTGAAATTTTTGATGTTTTTCTACTCCTCTCATGAGCCCAAACAAGTCTCTAAAAGCATGAGTTTGCAACTACTTTACTTTTGGAGAAAATTCAAAACATTCATTATTCAATAGAGCCCAATAGCAAAAATCAGGTTTTGAATGAAGATTCACATTTCTTGGTAGAATCATGCAGGATTGAAATTTTTGATGGTTTTTTACTCCTCTCAACAGCCCAAACAAGTTTCTAAAAGGATGAGTTTGCAACTACTTTACTTTTGGAGAAAATTCAAAACATTCATTTTTCAATAGGGCCCAAACTATCAAAAACCAGCGGTTTCAATGAACACACATTTCTTGGTAGAATCATGCAGGACTGAAATTTTTGATGTTTTTCTACTCCTCTCATGAGCCCAAACAAGTCTCTAAAAGCATGAGTTTACAACTACTTTACTTTTGGAGAAAATTCAAAACATTCATTATTCAATAGAGCCCAATAGCAAAAATCAGGTTTTGAATGAAGAATCACATTTCTTGGTAAAATCATGCAGGATTGAAATTTTTGATGGTTTTTTACTCCTCTCAACAGCCCAAACAAGTTTCTAAAAGGATGAGTATGCAACTACTTTACTTTTGGAGAAAATTCAAAACATTCATTATTCAATAGGGCCCAAACTATCAAAAACCAGCGGTTTCAATGAACACACATTTCTTGGTAGAATCATGCAGGACTGAAATTTTTGATGTTTTTCTACTCCTCTCATGAGCCCAAACAAGTCTCTAAAAGCATGAGTTTGCAACTACTTTACTTTCGGAGAAAATTCAAAACATTCACTATTCAATAGAGCCCAATAGCAAAAATCAGGTTTTGAATGAAGAATCACATTTCTTGGTAAAATCATGCAGGATTGAAATTTTTGATGGTTTTTTACTCCTCTCAACAGCCCAAACAAGTTTCTAAAAGGATGAGTTTGCAACTACTTTACTTTTGGAGAAAATTCAAAACATTCATTATTCAATAGGGCCCAAACTATCAAAAACCAGCGGTTTCAATGAACACACATTTATTGGTAGAATCGTGCAGGACTGAAATTTTTGATGTTTTTCTACTCCTCTCATGAGCCCAAACAAGCCTCTAAAAGCATGAGTTTGCAACTACTTTACTTTTGGAGAAAATTCAAAACATTCATTATTCAATAGGGCCCAAATTATCAAAAACCAGCGGTTTCAATGAACACACATTTCTTGGTAGAATCGTGCAGGACTGAAATTTTTGATGTTTTTCTACTCCTCTCATGAGCCCAAACAAGTCTCTAAAAGCATGAGTTTGCAACTACTTTACTTTTGGAGAAAATTCAAAACATTCATTATTCAATAGAGCCCAATAGCAAAAATCAGGTTTTGAATGAAGAATCACATTTCTTGGTAGAATCATGCAGGATTGAAATTTTTGATGGTTTTTTACTCCTCTCAACAGCCCAAACAAGTTTCTAAAAGGATGAGTTTGCAACTACTTTACTTTTGGAGAAAATTCAAAACATTCATTATTCAATAGGGCCCAAACTATCAAAAACCAGCGGTTTGAATGAACACACATTTCTTGGTAGAATCATGCAGGACTGAAATTTTTGATGTTTTTCTACTCCTCTCATGAGCCCAAACAAGTCTCTAAAAGCATGAGTTTGCAACTACTTTACTTTTGGAGAAAATTCAAAACATTCATTATTCAATAGAGCCCAATAGCAAAAATCAGGTTTTGAATGAAGAATCACATTTCTTGGTAGAATCATGCAGGATTGAAATTTTTGATGGTTTTTTACTCCTCTCAACAGCCCAAACAAGTTTCTAAAAGGATGAGTTTGCAACTACTTTACTTTTGGAGAAAATTCAAAACATTCATTATTCAATAGAGCCCAATAGCAAAAATCAGGTTTTGAATGAAGAATGACATTTATTGGTAGAATCATGCAGGATTGAAATTTTTGATGGTTTTTTACTCCTCTCAACAGCCCAAACAAGTTTCTAAAAGGATGAGTTTGCAACTACTTTACTTTTGGAGAAAATTCAAAATATTCATTATTCAATAGGGCCCAAACTATCAAAAACCAGCGGTTTCAATGAACACACATTTCTTGGTAGAATCGTGCAGGACTGAAATTTTTGATGTTTTTCTACTCCTCTCATGAGCCCAAACAAGTCTCTAAAAGCATGAGTTTGCAACTACTTTACTTTTGGAGAAAATTCAAAACATTCATTATTCAATAGCGCCCAATAGCAAAAATCAGGTTTTGAATGAAGAATCACATTTCTTGGTAGAATCATGCAGGATTGAAATTTTTGATGGTTTTTTACTCCTCTCAACAGCCCAAACAAGTTTCTTAAAGGATGAGTTTGCAACTACTTTACTTTTGGAGAAAATTCAAAACATTCATTATTCAATAGGGCCCAAACTATCAAAAACCAGCGGTTTCAATGAACACACATTTCTTGGTAGAATCATGCAGGACTGAAATTTTTGATGTTTTTCTACTCCTCTCATGTGCCCAAACAAGTCTCTAAAAGCATGAGTTTGCAACTACTTTACTTTTGGAGAAAATTCAAAACATTCATTATTCAATAGAGCCCAATAGCAAAAATCAGGTTTTGAATGAAGAATCACATTTCTTGGTAGAATCATGCAGGATTGAAATTTTTTATGGTTTTTTACTCCTCTCAACAGCCCAAACAAGTTTCTAAAAGGATGAGTTTGCAACTACTTTACTTTTGGAGAAAATTCAAAACATTCATTATTCAATAGGGCCCAAAATATCAAAAACCAGCGGTTTGAATGAACACACATTTCTTGGTAGAATCGTGCAGGACTGAAATTTTTGATGTTTTTCTACTCCTCTCATGAGCCCAAACAAGTCTCTAAAAGGATGAGTTTGCAACTACTTTACTTTTGGAGAAAATTCAAAACATTCATTATTCAATAGAGCCCAATAGCAAAAACCAGCGTTTTGAATGAAGAATCACATTTCTTGGTAGAATCATGCAGGATTGAAATTTTTGATGGTTTTTTACTCCTCTCAACAGCCCAAACAAGTTTCTAAAAGGATGAGTTTGCAAATACTTTACTTTTGGAGAAAATTCAAAACATTCATTATTCAATAGGGCCCAAACTATCAAAAACCAGTGGTTTCAATGAACACACATTTCTTGGTAGAATCATGCAGGACTGAAATTTTTGATGTTTTTCTACTCCATTCATGAGCCCAAACAAGTCTCTAAAAGGATGAGTTTGCAACTACTTTACTTTTGGAGAAAATTCAAAACATTCATTATTCAATAGAGCCCAATAGCAAAAATCAGGTTTTGAATGAAGAATCACATTTCTTGGTAAAATCATGCAGGATTGAAATTTTTGATGGTTTTTTACTCCTCTCAACAGCCCAAACAAGTTTCTAAAAGGATGAGTTTGCAACTACTTTACTTTTGGAGAAAATTCAAAACATTCATTATTCAATAGGGCCCAAACTATCAAAAACCAGCGGTTTCAATGAACACACATTTCTTGGTAGAATCATGCAGGACTGAAATTTTTGATGTTTTTCTACTCCTCTCATGAGCCCAAACAAGTCTCTAAAAGCATGAGTTTACAACTACTTTACTTTTGGAGAAAATTCAAAACATTCATTATTCAATAGAGCCCAATAGCAAAAATCAGGTTTTGAATGAAGAATCACATTTCTTGGTAAAATCATGCAGGATTGAAATTTTTGATGGTTTTTTACTCCTCTCAACAGCCCAAACAAGTTTCTAAAAGGATGAGTTTGCAACTACTTTACTTTTGGAGAAAATTCAAAACATTCATTATTCAATAGAGCCCAATAGCAAAAATCAGGTTTTGAATGAAGAATCACATTTCTTGGTAGAATCATGCAGGATTGAAATTTTTGATGGTTTTGTACTCCTCTCAACAGCCCAAACAAGTTTCTAAAAGGATGAGTTTGCAACTACTTTTCTTTTGGAGAAAATTCAAAACATTCATTATTCAATAGGGCCCAAAATATCAAAAACCAGCGGTTTGAATGAACACACATTTCTTGGTAGAATCGTGCAGGACTGAAATTTTTGATGTTTTTCTACTCCTCTCATGAGCCCAAACAAGTCTCTAAAAGGATGAGTTTGCAACTACTTTACTTTTGGAGAAAATTCAAAACATTCATTATTCAATAGAGCCCAATAGCAAAAACCAGCGTTTTGAATGAAGAATCACATTTCTTGGTAGAATCATGCAGGATTACAATTTTTGATGGTTTTTTACTCCTCTCAACAGCCCAAACAAGTTTCTAAAAGGATGAGTTTGCAACTACTTTACTTTTGGAGAAAATTCAAAACATTCATTATTCAATAGGGCCCAAACTATCAAAAACCAGCGGTTTCAATGAACACACATTTCTTGGTAGAATCATGCAGGACTGAAATTTTTGATGTTTTTCTACTCCTCTCATGAGCCCAAACAAGTCTCCAAAAGCATGAGTTTGCAACTACTTTACTTTTGGAGAAAATTCAAAACATTCATTATTCAATAGAGCCCAATAGCAAAAATCAGGTTTTGAATGAAGAATCACATTTCTTGGTAGAATCATGCAGGATTGAAATTTTTGATGGTTTTTTACTCCTCTCAACAGCCCAAACAAGTTTCTAAAAGGATGAGTTTGCAACTACTTTACTTTTGGAGAAAATTCAAAACATTCATTATTCAATAGGGCCCAAAATATCCAAAACCAGCGGTTTGAATGAACACACATTTCTTGGTAGAATCGTGCAGGACTGAAATTTTTGATGTTTTTCTACTCCTCTCATGAGCCCAAACAAGTCTCTAAAAGCATGAGTTTGCAACTACTTTACTTTTGGAGAAAATTCAAAACATTCACTTTTCACTAGAGCCCAATAGCAAAAATCAGGTTTTGAATGAAGAATCACATTTCTTGGTAGAATCATGCTGCATTGAAATTTTTGATGGTTTTTTACTCCTCTCAACAGCCCAAACAAGTTTCTAAAAGGATGAGTTTGCAACTACTTTACTTTTGGAGAAAATTCAAAACATTCATTATTCAATAGGGCCCAAACTATCAAAAACCAGCGGTTTAAATGAACACACATTTCTTGGTAGAATCATGCAGGACTGAAATTTTTGATGTTTTTCTACTCCTCTCATGAGCCCAAACAAGTCTCTAAAAGCATGAGTTTGCAACTACTTTACTTTTGGAGAAAATTCAAAACATTCATTATTCAATAGAGCCCAATAGCAAAAATCAGGTTTTGAATGAAGATTCACATTTCTTGGTAGAATCATGCAGGATTGAAATTTTTGATGGTTTTTTACTCCTCTCAACAGCCCAAACAAGTTTCTAAAAGGATGAGTATGCAACTACTTTACTTTTGGAGAAAATTCAAAACATTCATTATTCAATAGGGCCCAAACTATCAAAAACCAGCGGTTTCAATGAACACACATTTCTTGGTAGAATCATGCAGGACTGAAATTTTTGATGTTTTTCTACTCCTCTCATGAGCCCAAACAAGTCTCTAAAAGCATGAGTTTGCAACTACTTTACTTTCGGAGAAAATTCAAAACATTCACTATTCAATAGAGCCCAATAGCAAAAATCAGGTTTTGAATGAAGAATCACATTTCTTGGTAGAATCATGCAGGATTGAAATTTTTGATGGTTTTGTACTCCTCTCAACAGCCCAAACAAGTTTCTAAAAGGATGAGTTTGCAACTACTTTACTTTTGGAGAAAATTCAAAACATTCATTATTCAATAGGGCCCAAAATATCAAAAACCAGCGGTTTGAATGAACACACATTTCTTGGTAGAATCATGCAGGACTGAAATTTTTGATGTTTTTCTACTCCTCTCATGAGCCCAAACAAGTCTCTAAAAGGATGAGTTTGCAACTACTTTACTTTTGGAGAAAATTCAAAACATTCACTATTCAATAGAGCCCAATAGCAAAAATCAGGTTTTGAATGAAGAATCACATTTCTTGGTAAAATCATGCAGGATTGAAATTTTTGATGGTTTTTTACTCCTCTCAACAGCCCAAACAAGTTTCTAAAAGGATGAGTTTGCAACTACTTTACTTTTGGAGAAAATTCAAAACATTCATTATTCAATAGGGCCCAAACTATCAAAAACCAGCGGTTTCAATGAACACACATTTCTTGGTAGAATCATGCAGGACTGAAATTTTTGATGTTTTTCTACTCCTCTCATGAGCCCAAACAAGTCTCTAAAAGCATGAGTTTACAACTACTTTACTTTTGGAGAAAATTCAAAACATTCATTATTCAATAGAGCCCAATAGCAAAAATCAGGTTTTGAATGAAGAATCACATTTCTTGGTAAAATCATGCAGGATTGAAATTTTTGATGGTTTTTTACTCCTCTCAACAGCCCAAACAAGTTTCTAAAAGGATGAGTTTGCAACTACTTTACTTTTGGAGAAAATTCAAAACATTCATTATTCAATAGAGCCCAATAGCAAAAATCAGGTTTTGAATGAAGAATCACATTTCTTGGTAGAATCATGCAGGATTGAAATTTTTGATGGTTTTGTACTCCTCTCAACAGCCCAAACAAGTTTCTAAAAGGATGAGTTTGCAACTACTTTTCTTTTGGAGAAAATTCAAAACATTCATTATTCAATAGGGCCCAAAATATCAAAAACCAGCGGTTTGAATGAACACACATTTCTTGGTAGAATCGTGCAGGACTGAAATTTTTGATGTTTTTCTACTCCTCTCATGAGCCCAAACAAGTCTCTAAAAGGATGAGTTTGCAACTACTTTACTTTTGGAGAAAATTCAAAACATTCATTATTCAATAGAGCCCAATAGCAAAAACCAGCGTTTTGAATGAAGAATCACATTTCTTGGTAGAATCATGCAGGATTACAATTTTTGATGGTTTTTTACTCCTCTCAACAGCCCAAACAAGTTTCTAAAAGGATGAGTTTGCAACTACTTTACTTTTGGAGAAAATTCAAAACATTCATTATTCAATAGGGCCCAAACTATCAAAAACCAGCGGTTTCAATGAACACACATTTCTTGGTAGAATCATGCAGGACTGAAATTTTTGATGTTTTTCTACTCCTCTCATGAGCCCAAACAAGTCTCCAAAAGCATGAGTTTGCAACTACTTTACTTTTGGAGAAAATTCAAAACATTCATTATTCAATAGAGCCCAATAGCAAAAATCAGGTTTTGAATGAAGAATCACATTTCTTGGTAGAATCATGCAGGATTGAAATTTTTGATGGTTTTTTACTCCTCTCAACAGCCCAAACAAGTTTCTAAAAGGATGAGTTTGCAACTACTTTACTTTTGGAGAAAATTCAAAACATTCATTATTCAATAGGGCCCAAAATATCCAAAACCAGCGGTTTGAATGAACACACATTTCTTGGTAGAATCGTGCAGGACTGAAATTTTTGATGTTTTTCTACTCCTCTCATGAGCCCAAACAAGTCTCTAAAAGCATGAGTTTGCAACTACTTTACTTTTGGAGAAAATTCAAAACATTCACTTTTCACTAGAGCCCAATAGCAAAAATCAGGTTTTGAATGAAGAATCACATTTCTTGGTAGAATCATGCTGCATTGAAATTTTTGATGGTTTTTTACTCCTCTCAACAGCCCAAACAAGTTTCTAAAAGGATGAGTTTGCAACTACTTTACTTTTGGAGAAAATTCAAAACATTCATTATTCAATAGGGCCCAAACTATCAAAAACCAGCGGTTTAAATGAACACACATTTCTTGGTAGAATCATGCAGGACTGAAATTTTTGATGTTTTTCTACTCCTCTCATGAGCCCAAACAAGTCTCTAAAAGCATGAGTTTGCAACTACTTTACTTTTGGAGAAAATTCAAAACATTCATTATTCAATAGAGCCCAATAGCAAAAATCAGGTTTTGAATGAAGATTCACATTTCTTGGTAGAATCATGCAGGATTGAAATTTTTGATGGTTTTTTACTCCTCTCAACAGCCCAAACAAGTTTCTAAAAGGATGAGTATGCAACTACTTTACTTTTGGAGAAAATTCAAAACATTCATTATTCAATAGGGCCCAAACTATCAAAAACCAGCGGTTTCAATGAACACACATTTCTTGGTAGAATCATGCAGGACTGAAATTTTTGATGTTTTTCTACTCCTCTCATGAGCCCAAACAAGTCTCTAAAAGCATGAGTTTGCAACTACTTTACTTTCGGAGAAAATTCAAAACATTCACTATTCAATAGAGCCCAATAGCAAAAATCAGGTTTTGAATGAAGAATCACATTTCTTGGTAGAATCATGCAGGATTGAAATTTTTGATGGTTTTGTACTCCTCTCAACAGCCCAAACAAGTTTCTAAAAGGATGAGTTTGCAACTACTTTACTTTTGGAGAAAATTCAAAACATTCATTATTCAATAGGGCCCAAAATATCAAAAACCAGCGGTTTGAATGAACACACATTTCTTGGTAGAATCATGCAGGACTGAAATTTTTGATGTTTTTCTACTCCTCTCATGAGCCCAAACAAGTCTCTAAAAGGATGAGTTTGCAACTACTTTACTTTTGGAGAAAATTCAAAACATTCACTATTCAATAGAGCCCAATAGCAAAAATCAGGTTTTGAATGAAGAATCACATTTCTTGGTAAAATCATGCAGGATTGAAATTTTTGATGGTTTTTTACTCCTCTCAACAGCCCAAACAAGTTTCTAAAAGGATGAGTTTGCAACTACTTTACTTTTGGAGAAAATTCAAAACATTCATTATTCAATAGGGCCCAAACTATCAAAAACCAGCGGTTTCAATGAACACACATTTCTTGGTAGAATCATGCAGGACTGAAATTTTTGATGTTTTTCTACTCCTCTCATGAGCCCAAACAAGTCTCTAAAAGCATGAGTTTACAACTACTTTACTTTTGGAGAAAATTCAAAACATTCATTATTCAATAGAGCCCAATAGCAAAAATCAGGTTTTGAATGAAGAATCACATTTCTTGGTAAAATCATGCAGGATTGAAATTTTTGATGGTTTTTTACTCCTCTCAACAGCCCAAACAAGTTTCTAAAAGGATGAGTTTGCAACTACTTTACTTTTGGAGAAAATTCAAAACATTCATTATTCAATAGAGCCCAATAGCAAAAATCAGGTTTTGAATGAAGAATCACATTTCTTGGTAGAATCATGCAGGATTGAAATTTTTGATGGTTTTGTACTCCTCTCAACAGCCCAAACAAGTTTCTAAAAGGATGAGTTTGCAACTACTTTTCTTTTGGAGAAAATTCAAAACATTCATTATTCAATAGGGCCCAAAATATCAAAAACCAGCGGTTTGAATGAACACACATTTCTTGGTAGAATCGTGCAGGACTTAAATTTTTGATGTTTTTCTACTCCTCTCATGAGCCCAAACAAGTCTCTAAAAGGATGAGTTTGCAACTACTTTACTTTTGGAGAAAATTCAAAACATTCATTATTCAATAGAGCCCAATAGCAAAAACCAGCGTTTTGAATGAAGAATCACATTTCTTGGTAGAATCATGCAGGATTACAATTTTTGATGGTTTTTTACTCCTCTCAACAGCCCAAACAAGTTTCTAAAAGGATGAGTTTGCAACTACTTTACTTTTGGAGAAAATTCAAAACATTCATTATTCAATAGGGCCCAAACTATCAAAAACCAGCGGTTTCAATGAACACACATTTCTTGGTAGAATCATGCAGGACTGAAATTTTTGATGTTTTTCTACTCCTCTCATGAGCCCAAACAAGTCTCCAAAAGCATGAGTTTGCAACTACTTTACTTTTGGAGAAAATTCAAAACATTCATTATTCAATAGAGCCCAATAGCAAAAATCAGGTTTTGAATGAAGAATCACATTTCTTGGTAGAATCATGCAGGATTGAAATTTTTGATGGTTTTTTACTCCTCTCAACAGCCCAAACAAGTTTCTAAAAGGATGAGTTTGCAACTACTTTACTTTTGGAGAAAATTCAAAACATTCATTATTCAATAGGGCCCAAAATATCCAAAACCAGCGGTTTGAATGAACACACATTTCTTGGTAGAATCGTGCAGGACTGAAATTTTTGATGTTTTTCTACTCCTCTCATGAGCCCAAACAAGTCTCTAAAAGCATGAGTTTGCAACTACTTTACTTTTGGAGAAAATTCAAAACATTCACTTTTCACTAGAGCCCAATAGCAAAAATCAGGTTTTGAATGAAGAATCACATTTCTTGGTAGAATCATGCTGCATTGAAATTTTTGATGGTTTTTTACTCCTCTCAACAGCCCAAACAAGTTTCTAAAAGGATGAGTTTGCAACTACTTTACTTTTGGAGAAAATTCAAAACATTCATTATTCAATAGGGCCCAAACTATCAAAAACCAGCGGTTTAAATGAACACACATTTCTTGGTAGAATCATGCAGGACTGAAATTTTTGATGTTTTTCTACTCCTCTCATGAGCCCAAACAAGTCTCTAAAAGCATGAGTTTGCAACTACTTTACTTTTGGAGAAAATTCAAAACATTCATTATTCAATAGAGCCCAATAGCAAAAATCAGGTTTTGAATGAAGATTCACATTTCTTGGTAGAATCATGCAGGATTGAAATTTTTGATGGTTTTTTACTCCTCTCAACAGCCCAAACAAGTTTCTAAAAGGATGAGTATGCAACTACTTTACTTTTGGAGAAAATTCAAAACATTCATTATTCAATAGGGCCCAAACTATCAAAAACCAGCGGTTTCAATGAACACACATTTCTTGGTAGAATCATGCAGGACTGAAATTTTTGATGTTTTTCTACTCCTCTCATGAGCCCAAACAAGTCTCTAAAAGCATGAGTTTGCAACTACTTTACTTTCGGAGAAAATTCAAAACATTCACTATTCAATAGAGCCCAATAGCAAAAATCAGGTTTTGAATGAAGAATCACATTTCTTGGTAAAATCATGCAGGATTGAAATTTTTGATGGTTTTTTACTCCTCTCAACAGCCCAAACAAGTTTCTAAAAGGATGAGTTTGCAACTACTTTACTTTTGGAGAAAATTCAAAACATTCATTATTCAATAGGGCCCAAACTATCAAAAACCAGCGGTTTCAATGAACACACATTTATTGGTAGAATCGTGCAGGACTGAAATTTTTGATGTTTTTCTACTCCTCTCATGAGCCCAAACAAGTCTCTAAAAGCATGAGTTTGCAACTACTTTACTTTTGGAGAAAATTCAAAACATTCATTATTCAATAGGGCCCAAATTATCAAAAACCAGCGGTTTCAATGAACACACATTTCTTGGTAGAATCGTGCAGGACTGAAATTTTTGATGTTTTTCTACTCCTCTCATGAGCCCAAACAAGTCTCTAAAAGCATGAGTTTGCAACTACTTTACTTTTGGAGAAAATTCAAAACATTCATTATTCAATAGCGCCCAATAGCAAAAATCAGGTTTTGAATGAAGAATCACATTTCTTGGTAGAATCATGCAGGATTGAAATTTTTGATGGTTTTTTACTCCTCTCAACAGCCCAAACAAGTTTCTAAAAGGATGAGTTTGCAACTACTTTACATTTGGAGAAAATTCAAAACATTCATTATTCAATAGGGCCCAAACTATCAAAAACCAGCGGTTTCAATGAACACACATTTCTTGGTAGAATCATGCAGGACTGAAATTTTTGATGTTTTTCTACTCCTCTCATGAGCCCAAACAAGTCTCTAAAAGCATGAGTTTGCAACTACTTTACTTTTGGAGAAAATTCAAAACATTCATTATTCAATAGAGCCCAATAGCAAAAATCAGGTTTTGAATGAAGAATCACATTTCTTGGTAGAATCATGCAGGATTGAAATTTTTGATGGTTTTTTACTCCTCTCAACAGCCCAAACAAGTTTCTAAAAGGATGAGTTTGCAACTACTTTACTTTTGGAGAAAATTCAAAACATTCATTATTCAATAGGGCCCAAACTATCAAAAACCAGCTGTTTCAATGAACACACATTTCTTGGTAGAATCATGCAGGACTGAAATTTTTGATGTTTTTCTACTCCACTCATGTGCCCAAACAAGTCTCTAAAAGCATGAGTTTGCAACTACTTTACTTTTGGAGAAAATTCAAAACATTCATTATTCAATAGAGCCCAATAGCAAAAATCAGGTTTTGAATGAAGAATCACATTTCTTGGTAGAATCATGCAGGATTGAAATTTTTTATGGTTTTTTACTCCTCTCAACAGCCCAAACAAGTTTCTAAAAGGATGAGTTTGCAACTACTTTACTTTTGGAGAAAATTCAAAACATTCATTATTCAATAGGGCCCAAAATATCAAAAACCAGCGGTTTGAATGAACACACATTTCTTGGTAGAATCGTGCAGGACTGAAATTTTTGATGTTTTTCTACTCCTCTCATGAGCCCAAACAAGTCTCTAAAAGGATGAGTTTGCAACTACTTTACTTTTGGAGAAAATTCAAAACATTCATTATTCAATAGAGCCCAATAGCAAAAATCAGGTTTTGAATGAAGAATCACATTTCTTGGTAGAATCATGCAGGATTGAAATTTTTGATGGTTTTGTACTCCTCTCAACAGCCCAAACAAGTTTCTAAAAGGATGAGTTTGCAACTACTTTACTTTTGGAGAAAATTCAAAACATTCATTATTCAATAGGGCCCAAAATATCAAAAACCAGCGGTTTGAATGAACACACATTTCTTGGTAGAATCATGCAGGACTGAAATTTTTGATGTTTTTCTACTCCTCTCATGAGCCCAAAAAAGTCTCTAAAAGGATGAGTTTGCAACTACTTTACTTTTGGAGAAAATTCAAAACATTCACTATTCAATAGAGCCCAATAGCAAAAATCAGGTTTTGAATGAAGAATCACATTTCTTGGTAAAATCATGCAGGATTGAAATTTTTGATGGTTTTTTACTCCTCTCAACAGCCCAAACAAGTTTCTAAAAGGATGAGTTTGCAACTACTTTACTTTTGGAGAAAATTCAAAACATTCATTATTCAATAGGGCCCAAACTATCAAAAACCAGCGGTTTCAATGAACACACATTTCTTGGTAGAATCGTGCAGGACTGAAATTTTTGATGTTTTTCTACTCCTCTCATGAGCCCAAACAAGTCTCTAAAAGCATGAGTTTACAACTACTTTACTTTTGGAGAAAATTCAAAACATTCATTATTCAATAGAGCCAATAGCAAAAATCAGGTTTTGAATGAAGAATCACATTTCTTGGTAAAATCATGCAGGATTGAAATTTTTGATGATTTTTTACTCCTCTCAACAGCCCAAACAAGTTTCTAAAAGGATGAGTTTGCAACTACTTTACTTTTGGAGAAAATTCAAAACATTCATTATTCAATAGAGCCCAATAGCAAAAATCAGGTTTTGAATGAAGAATCACATTTCTTGGTAGAATCATGCAGGATTGAAATTTTTGATGGTTTTGTACTCCTCTCAACAGCCCAAACAAGTTTCTAAAAGGATGAGTTTGCAACTACTTTTCTTTTGGAGAAAATTCAAAACATTCATTATTCAATAGGGCCCAAAATATCAAAAACCAGCGGTTTGAATGAACACACATTTCTTGGTAGAATCGTGCAGGACTGAAATTTTTGATGTTTTTCTACTCCTCTCATGAGCCCAAACAAGTCTCTAAAAGGATGAGTTTGCAACTACTTTACTTTTGGAGAAAATTCAAAACATTCATTATTCAATAGAGCCCAATAGCAAAAACCAGCGTTTTGAATGAAGAATCACATTTCTTGGTAGAATCATGCAGGATTACAATTTTTGATGGTTTTTTACTCCTCTCAACAGCCCAAACAAGTTTCTAAAAGGATGAGTTTGCAACTACTTTACTTTTGGAGAAAATTCAAAACATTCATTATTCAATAGGGCCCAAACTATCAAAAACCAGCGGTTTCAATGAACACACATTTCTTGGTAGAATCATGCAGGACTGAAATTTTTGATGTTTTTCTACTCCTCTCATGAGCCCAAACAAGTCTCCAAAAGCATGAGTTTGCAACTACTTTACTTTTGGAGAAAATTCAAAACATTCATTATTCAATAGAGCCCAATAGCAAAAATCAGGTTTTGAATGAAGAATCACATTTCTTGGTAGAATCATGCAGGATTGAAATTTTTGATGGTTTTTTACTCCTCTCAACAGCCCAAACAAGTTTCTAAAAGGATGAGTTTGCAACTACTTTACTTTTGGAGAAAATTCAAAACATTCATTATTCAATAGGGCCCAAAATATCCAAAACCAGCGGTTTGAATGAACACACATTTCTTGGTAGAATCGTGCAGGACTGAAATTTTTGATGTTTTTCTACTCCTCTCATGAGCCCAAACAAGTCTCTAAAAGCATGAGTTTGCAACTACTTTACTTTTGGAGAAAATTCAAAACATTCACTTTTCACTAGAGCCCAATAGCAAAAATCAGGTTTTGAATGAAGAATCACATTTCTTGGTAGAATCATGCTGCATTGAAATTTTTGATGGTTTTTTACTCCTCTCAACAGCCCAAACAAGTTTCTAAAAGGATGAGTTTGCAACTACTTTACTTTTGGAGAAAATTCAAAACATTCATTATTCAATAGGGCCCAAACTATCAAAAACCAGCGGTTTAAATGAACACACATTTCTTGGTAGAATCATGCAGGACTGAAATTTTTGATGTTTTTCTACTCCTCTCATGAGCCCAAACAAGTCTCTAAAAGCATGAGTTTGCAACTACTTTACTTTTGGAGAAAATTCAAAACATTCATTATTCAATAGAGCCCAATAGCAAAAATCAGGTTTTGAATGAAGATTCACATTTCTTGGTAGAATCATGCAGGATTGAAATTTTTGATGGTTTTTTACTCCTCTCAACAGCCCAAACAAGTTTCTAAAAGGATGAGTATGCAACTACTTTACTTTTGGAGAAAATTCAAAACATTCATTATTCAATAGGGCCCAAACTATCAAAAACCAGCGGTTTCAATGAACACACATTTCTTGGTAGAATCATGCAGGACTGAAATTTTTGATGTTTTTCTACTCCTCTCATGAGCCCAAACAAGTCTCTAAAAGCATGAGTTTGCAACTACTTTACTTTCGGAGAAAATTCAAAACATTCACTATTCAATAGAGCCCAATAGCAAAAATCAGGTTTTGAATGAAGAATCACATTTCTTGGTAAAATCATGCAGGATTGAAATTTTTGATGGTTTTTTACTCCTCTCAACAGCCCAAACAAGTTTCTAAAAGGATGAGTTTGCAACTACTTTACTTTTGGAGAAAATTCAAAACATTCATTATTCAATAGGGCCCAAACTATCAAAAACCAGCGGTTTCAATGAACACACATTTATTGGTAGAATCGTGCAGGACTGAAATTTTTGATGTTTTTCTACTCCTCTCATGAGCCCAAACAAGTCTCTAAAAGCATGAGTTTGCAACTACTTTACTTTTGGAGAAAATTCAAAACATTCATTATTCAATAGGGCCCAAATTATCAAAAACCAGCGGTTTCAATGAACACACATTTCTTGGTAGAATCGTGCAGGACTGAAATTTTTGATGTTTTTCTACTCCTCTCATGAGCCCAAACAAGTCTCTAAAAGCATGAGTTTGCAACTACTTTACTTTTGGAGAAAATTCAAAACATTCATTATTCAATAGCTCCCAATAGCAAAAATCAGGTTTTGAATGAAGAATCACATTTCTTGGTAGAATCATGCAGGATTGAAATTTTTGATGGTTTTTTACTCCTCTCAACAGCCCAAACAAGTTTCTAAAAGGATGAGTTTGCAACTACTTTACTTTTGGAGAAAATTCAAAACATTCATTTTTCAATAGGGCCCAAACTATCAAAAACCAGCGGTTTCAATGAACACACATTTCTTGGTAGAATCATGCAGGACTGAAATTTTTGATGTTTTTCTACTCCTCTCATGAGCCCAAACAAGTCTCTAAAAGCATGAGTTTGCAACTACTTTACTTTTGGAGAAAATTCAAAACATTCATTATTCAATAGCGCCCAATAGCAAAAATCAGGTTTTGAATGAAGAATCACATTTCTTGGTAGAATCATGCAGGATTGAAATTTTTGATGGTTTTTTACTCCTCTCAACAGCCCAAACAAGTTTCTAAAAGGATGAGTTTGCAACTACTTTACATTTGGAGAAAATTCAAAACATTCATTATTCAATAGGGCCCAAACTATCAAAAACCAGCGGTTTCAATGAACACACATTTCTTGGTAGAATCATGCAGGACTGAAATTTTTGATGTTTTTCTACTCCTCTCATGAGCCCAAACAAGTCTCTAAAAGCATGAGTTTGCAACTACTTTTCTTTTGGAGAAAATTCAAAACATTCATTATTCAATAGAGCCCAATAGCAAAAATCAGGTTTTGAATGAAGAATCACATTTCTTGGTAGAATCATGCAGGATTGAAATTTTTGATGGTTTTTTACTCCTCTCAACAGCCCAAACAAGTTTCTAAAAGGATGAGTTTGCAACTACTTTACTTTTGGAGAAAATTCAAAATATTCATTATTCAATAGGGCCCAAACTATCAAAAACCAGCGGTTTCAATGAACACACATTTCTTGGTAGAATCGTGCAGGACTGAAATTTTTTATGTTTTTCTACTCCTCTCATGAGCCCAAACAAGTCTCTAAAAGCATGAGTTTGCAACTACTTTACTTTTGGAGAAAATTCAAAACATTCATTATTCAATAGCGCCCAATAGCAAAAATCAGGTTTTGAATGAAGAATCACATTTCTTGGTAGAATCATGCAGGATTGAAATTTTTGATGGTTTTTTACTCCTCTCAACAGCCCAAACAAGTTTCTAAAAGGATGAGTTTGCAACTACTTTACTTTTGGAGAAAATTCAAAACATTCATTATTCAATAGGGCCCAAACTATCAAAAACCAGCGGTTTCAATGAACACACATTTCTTGGTAGAATCATGCAGGACTGAAATTTTTGATGTTTATCTACTCCACTCATGAGCCCAAACAAGTCTCTAAAAGCATGAGTTTGCAACTACTTTACTTTTGGAGAAAATTCAAAACATTCATTATTCAATAGAGCCCAATAGCAAAAATCAGGTTTTGAATGAAGAATCACATTTCTTGGTAGAATCATGCAGGATTGAAATTTTTGATGGTTTTTTACTCCTCTCAACAGCCCAAACAAATTTCTAAAAGGATGAGTTTGCAACTACTTTACTTTTGGAGAAAATTCAAAACATTCATTATTCAATAGAGCCCAAAATATCAAAAACCAGCGGTTTGAATGAACACACATTTCTTGGTAGAATCGTGCAGGACTGAAATTTTTGATGTTTTTCTACTCCTCTCATGAGCCCAAACAAGTCTCTAAAAGGATCAGTTTGCAACTACTTTACTTTTGGAGAAAATTCAAAACATTCATTATTCAATAGAGCCCAATAGCAAAAACCAGCGTTTTGAATGAAGAATCACATTTCTTGGTAGAATCATGCAGGATTGAAATTTTTGATGGTTTTTTACTCCTCTCAACAGCCCAAACAAGTTTCTAAAAGGATGAGTTTGCAAATACTTTACTTTTGGAGAAAATTCAAAACATTCATTATTCAATAGGGCCCAAACTATCAAAAACCAGCGGTTTCAATGAACACACATTTCTTGGTAGAATCATGCAGGACTGAAATTTTTGATGTTTTTCTACTCCTTTCATGAGCCCAAACAAGTCTCTAAAAGGATGAGTTTGCAACTACTTTACTTTTGGAGAAAATTCAAAACATTCATTATTCAATAGAGCCCAATAGCAAAAATCAGGTTTTGAATGAAGAATCACATTTCTTGGTAGAATCATGCAGGATTGAAATTTTTGATGGTTTTGTACTCCTCTCAACAGCCCAAACAAGTTTCTAAAAGGATGAGTTTGCAACTACTTTACTTTTGGAGAAAATTCAAAACATTCATTATTCAGTAGGGCCCAAAATATCAAAAACCAGCGGTTTGAATGAACACACATTTCTTGGTAGAATCGTGCAGGACTGAAATTTTTGATGTTTTTCTACTCCTCTCATGAGCCCAAACAAGTCTCTAAAAGCATGAGTTTGCAACTACTTTACTTTTGGAGAAAATTCAAAACATTCATTATTCAATAGGGCCCAAACTATCAAAAACCAGCGGTTTCAATGAACACACATTTCTTGGTAGAATCATGCAGGACTGAAATTTTTGATGTTTTTCTACTCCTCTCATGAGCCCAAACAAGTCTCTAAAAGCATGAGTTTGCAACTACTTTACTTTTGGAGAAAATTCAAAACATTCATTATTCAATAGAGCCCAATAGCAAAAATCAGGCTTTGAATGAAGAATCACATTTCTTGGTAGAATCATGCAGGATTGAAATTTTTGATGGTTTTTTACTCCTCTCAACAGCCCAAACAAGTTTCTAAAAGGATGAGTTTGCAACTACTTTACTTTTGGAGAAAATTCAAAACATTCATTATTTAATAGGGCCCAAAATATCAAAAACCAGCGGTTTGAATGAACACACATTTCTTGGTAGAATCGTGCAGGACTGAAATTTTTGATGTTTTTCTACTCCTCTCATGAGCCCAAACAAGTCTCTAAAAGGATGAGTTTGCAACTACTTTACTTTTGGAGAAAATTCAAAACATTCATTATTCAATAGAGCCCAATAGCAAAAATCAGGTTTTGAATGAAGAATCACATTTCTTGGTAGAATCATGCAGGATTGAAATTTTTGATGGTTTTGTACTCCTCTCAACATCCCAAACAAGTTTCTAAAAGGATGAGTTTGCAACTACTTTACTTTTGGAGAAAATTCAAAACATTCATTATTCAATAGGGCCCAAAATATCAAAAACCAGCGGTTTGAATGAACACACATTTCTTGGTAGAATCATGCAGGACTGAAATTTTTGATGTTTTTCTACTCCTCTCATGAGCCCAAACAAGTCTCTAAAAGGATGAGTTTGCAACTACTTTACTTTTGGAGAAAATTCAAAACATTCACTATTCAATAGAGCCCAATAGCAAAAATCAGGTTTTGAATGAAGAATCACATTTCTTGGTAAAATCATGCAGGATTGAAATTTTTGATGGTTTTTTACTCCTCTCAACAGCCCAAACAAGTTTCTAAAAGGATGAGTTTGCAACTACTTTACTTTTGGAGAAAATTCAAAACATTCATTATTCAATAGGGCCCAAACTATCAAAAACCAGCGGTTTCAATGAACACACATTTCTTGGTAGAATCGTGCAGGACTGAAATTTTTGATGTTTTTCTACTCCTCTCATGAGCCCAAACAAGTCTCTAAAAGCATGAGTTTACAACTACTTTACTTTTGGAGAAAATTCAAAACATTCATTATTCAATAGAGCCCAATAGCAAAAATCAGGTTTTGAATGAAGAATCACATTTCTTGGTAAAATCATGCAGGATTGAAATTTTTGATGGTTTTTTGCTCCTCTCAACAGCCCAAACAAGTTTCTAAAAGGATGAGTTTGCAACTACTTTACTTTTGGAGAAAATTCAAAACATTCATTATTCAATAGAGCCCAATAGCAAAAATCAGGTTTTGAATGAAGAATCACATTTCTTGGTAGAATCATGCAGGATTGAAATTTTTGATGGTTTTGTACTCCTCTCAACAGCCCAAACAAGTTTCTAAAAGGATGAGTTTGCAACTACTTTTCTTTTGGAGAAAATTCAAAACATTCATTATTCAATAGGGCCCAAAATATCAAAAACCAGCGGTTTGAATGAACACACATTTCTTGGTAGAATCGTGCAGGACTGAAATTTTTGATGTTTTTCTACTCCTCTCATGAGCCCAAACAAGTCTCTAAAAGGATGAGTTTGCAACTACTTTACTTTTGGAGAAAATTCAAAACATTCATTATTCAATAGAGCCCAATAGCAAAAACCAGCGTTTTGAATGAAGAATCACATTTCTTGGTAGAATCATGCAGGATTACAATTTTTGATGGTTTTTTACTCCTCTCAACAGCCCAAACAATTTTCTAAAAGGATGAGTTTGCAACTACTTTACTTTTGGAGAAAATTCAAAACATTCATTATTCAATAGGGCCCAAACTATCAAAAACCAGCGGTTTCAATGAACACACATTTCTTGGTAGAATCATGCAGGACTGAAATTTTTGATGTTTTTCTACTCCTCTCATGAGCCCAAACAAGTCTCCAAAAGCATGAGTTTGCAACTACTTTACTTTTGGAGAAAATTCAAAACATTCATTATTCAATAGAGCCCAATAGCAAAAATCAGGTTTTGAATGAAGAATCACATTTCTTGGTAGAATCATGCAGGATTGAAATTTTTGATGGTTTTTTACTCCTCTCAACAGCCCAAACAAGTTTCTAAAAGGATGAGTTTGCAACTACTTTACTTTTGGAGAAAATTCAAAACATTCATTATTCAATAGGGCCCAAAATATCCAAAACCAGCGGTTTGAATGAACACACATTTCTTGGTAGAATCGTGCAGGACTGAAATTTTTGATGTTTTTCTACTCCTCTCATGAGCCCAAACAAGTCTCTAAAAGCATGAGTTTGCAACTACTTTACTTTTGGAGAAAATTCAAAACATTCACTTTTCACTAGAGCCCAATAGCAAAAATCAGGTTTTGAATGAAGAATCACATTTCTTGGTAGAATCATGCTGCATTGAAATTTTTGATGGTTTTTTACTCCTCTCAACAGCCCAAACAAGTTTCTAAAAGGATGAGTTTGCAACTACTTTACTTTTGGAGAAAATTCAAAACATTCATTATTCAATAGGGCCCAAACTATCAAAAACCAGCGGTTTAAATGAACACACATTTCTTGGTAGAATCATGCAGGACTGAAATTTTTGATGTTTTTCTACTCCTCTCATGAGCCCAAACAAGTCTCTAAAAGCATGAGTTTGCAACTACTTTACTTTTGGAGAAAATTCAAAACATTCATTATTCAATAGAGCCCAATAGCAAAAATCAGGTTTTGAATGAAGATTCACATTTCTTGGTAGAATCATGCAGGATTGAAATTTTTGATGGTTTTTTACTCCTCTCAACAGCCCAAACAAGTTTCTAAAAGGATGAGTATGCAACTACTTTACTTTTGGAGAAAATTCAAAACATTCATTATTCAATAGGGCCCAAACTATCAAAAACCAGCGGTTTCAATGAACACACATTTCTTGGTAGAATCATGCAGGACTGAAATTTTTGATGTTTTTCTACTCCTCTCATGAGCCCAAACAAGTCTCTAAAAGCATGAGTTTGCAACTACTTTACTTTCGGAGAAAATTCAAAACATTCACTATTCAATAGAGCCCAATAGCAAAAATCAGGTTTTGAATGAAGAATCACATTTCTTGGTAAAATCATGCAGGATTGAAATTTTTGATGGTTTTTTACTCCTCTCAACAGCCCAAACAAGTTTCTAAAAGGATGAGTTTGCAACTACTTTACTTTTGGAGAAAATTCAAAACATTCATTATTCAATAGGGCCCAAACTATCAAAAACCAGCGGTTTCAATGAACACACATTTATTGGTAGAATCGTGCAGGACTGAAATTTTTGATGTTTTTCTACTCCTCTCATGAGCCCAAACAAGTCTCTAAAAGCATGAGTTTGCAACTACTTTACTTTTGGAGAAAATTCAAAACATTCATTATTCAATAGGGCCCAAATTATCAAAAACCAGCGGTTTCAATGAACACACATTTCTTGGTAGAATCGTGCAGGACTGAAATTTTTGATGTTTTTCTACTCCTCTCATGAGCCCAAACAAGTCTCTAAAAGCATGAGTTTGCAACTACTTTACTTTTGGAGAAAATTCAAAACATTCATTATTCAATAGCGCCCAATAGCAAAAATCAGGTTTTGAATGAAGAATCACATTTCTTGGTAGAATCATACAGGATTGAAATTTTTGATGGTTTTTTACTCCTCTCAACAGCCCAAACAAGTTTCTAAAAGGATGAGTTTGCAACTACTTTACTTTTGGAGAAAATTCAAAACATTCATTTTTCAATAGGGCCCAAACTATCAAAAACCAGCGGTTTCAATGAACACACATTTCTTGGTAGAATCATGCAGGACTGAAATTTTTGATGTTTTTCTACTCCTCTCATGAGCCCAAACAAGTCTCTAAAAGCATGAGTTTGCAACTACTTTACTTTTGGAGAAAATTCAAAACATTCATTATTCAATAGCGCCCAATAGCAAAAACCAGGTTTTGAATGAAGAATCACATTTCTTGGTAGAATCATGCAGGATTGAAATTTTTGATGGTTTTTTACTCCTCTCAACAGCCCAAAGAAGTTTCTAAAAGGATGAGTTTGCAACTACTTTACATTTGGAGAAAATTCAAAACATTCATTATTCAATAGGGCCCAAACTATCAAAAACCAGCGGTTTCAATGAACACACATTTCTTGGTAGAATCATGCAGGACTGAAATTTTTGATGTTTTTCTACTCCTCTCATGAGCCCAAACAAGTCTCTAAAAGCATGAGTTTGCAACTACTTTACTTTTGGAGAAAATTCAAAACATTCATTATTCAATAGAGCCCAATAGCAAAAATCAGGTTTTGAATGAAGAATCACATTTCTTGGTAGAATCATGCAGGATTGAAATTTTTGATGGTTTTTTACTCCTCTCAACAGCCCAAACAAGTTTCTAAAAGGATGAGTTTGCAACTACTTTACTTTTGGAGAAAATTCAAAACATTCATTATTCAATAGGGCCCAAACTATCAAAAACCAGCGGTTTGAATGAACACACATTTCTTGGTAGAATCATGCAGGACTGAAATTTTTGATGTTTTTCTACTCCTCTCATGAGCCCAAACAAGTCTCTAAAAGCATGAGTTTGCAACTACTTTACTTTTGGAGAAAATTCAAAACATTCATTATTCAATAGAGCCCAATAGCAAAAATCAGGTTTTGAATGAAGAATCACATTTCTTGGTAGAATCATACAGGATTGAAATTTTTGATGGTTTTTTACTCCTCTCAACAGCCCAAACAAGTTTCTAAAAGTATGAGTTTGCAACTACTTTACTTTTGGAGAAAATTCAAAACATTCATTATTCAATAGAGCCCAATAGCAAAAATCAGGTTTTGAATGAAGAATGACATTTATTGGTAGAATCATGCAGGATTGAAATTTTTGATGGTTTTTTACTCCTCTCAACAGCCCAAACAAGTTTCTAAAAGGATGAGTTTGCAACTACTTTACTTTTGGAGAAAATTCAAAATATTCATTATTCAATAGGGCCCAAACTATCAAAAACCAGCGGTTTCAATGAACACACATTTCTTGGTAGAATCGTGCAGGACTGAAATTTTTTATGTTTTTCTACTCCTCTCATGAGCCCAAACAAGTCTCTAAAAGCATGAGTTTGCAACTACTTTACTTTTGGAGAAAATTCAAAACATTCATTATTCAATAGCGCCCAATAGCAAAAATCAGGTTTTGAATGAAGAATCACATTTCTTGGTAGAATCATGCAGGATTGAAATTTTTGATGGTTTTTTACTCCTCTCAACAGCCCAAACAAGTTTCTAAAAGGATGAGTTTGCAACTACTTTACTTTTGGAGAAAATTCAAAACATTCATTATTCAGTAGGGCCCAAAATATCAAAAACCAGCGGTTTGAATGAACACACATTTCTTGGTAGAATCGTGCAGGACTGAAATTTTTGATGTTTTTCTACTCCTCTCATGAGCCCAAACAAGTCTCTAAAAGCATGAGTTTGCAACTACTTTACTTTTGGAGAAAATTCAAAACATTCATTATTCAATAGGGCCCAAACTATCAAAAACCAGCGGTTTCAATGAACACACATTTCTTGGTAGAATCATGCAGGACTGAAATTTTTGATGTTTTTCTACTCCTCTCATGAGCCCAAACAAGTCTCTAAAAGCATGAGTTTGCAACTACTTTACTTTTGGAGAAAATTCAAAACATTCATTATTCAATAGAGCCCAATAGTAAAAATCAGGTTTTGAATGAAGAATCACATTTCTTGGTAGAATCATGCAGGATTGAAATTTTTGATGGTTTTTTACTCCTCTCAACAGCCCAAACAAGTTTCTAAAAGGATGAGTTTGCAACTACTTTACTTTTGGAGAAAATTCAAAACATTCATTATTCAATAGGGCCCAAAATATCAAAAACCAGCGGTTTGAATGAACACACATTTCTTGGTAGAATCGTGCAGGACTGAAATTTTTGATGTTTTTCTACTTTTTTCATGAGCCCAAACAAGTCTCTAAAAGCATGAGTTTGCAACTACTTTACTTTTGGAGAAAATTCAAAACATTCATTATTCAATAGAGCCCAATAGCAAAAATCAGGTTTTGAATGAAGAATCACATTTCTTGGTAGAATCATGCAGGATTGAAATTTTTGATGGTTTTGTACTCCTCTCAACAGCCCAAACAAGTTTCTAAAAGGATGAGTTTGCAACTACTTTACTTTTGGAGAAAATTCAAAACATTCATTATTCAATAGGGCCCAAAATATCAAAAACCAGCGGTTTGAATGAACACACATTTCTTGGTAGAATCGTGCAGGACTGAAATTTTTGATGTTTTTCTACTCCTCTCATGAGCCCAAACAAGTCTCTAAAAGGATGAGTTTGCAACTACTTTACTTTTGGAGAAAATTCAAAACATTCATTATTCAATAGAGCCCAATAGCAAAAACCAGCGTTTTGAATGAAGAATCACATTTCTTGGTAGAATCATGCAGGATTACAATTTTTGATGGTTTTTTACTCCTCTCAACAGCCCAAACAAGTTTCTAAAAGGATGAGTTTCCAACTACTTTACTTTTGGAGAAAATTCAAAACATTCATTATTCAATAGGGCAAAAACTATCAAAAACCAGCGGTTTCAATGAACACACATTTCTTGGTAGAATCATGCAGGACTGAAATTTTTGATGTTTTTCTACTCCTCTCATGAGCCCAAACAAGTCTCTAAAAGCATGAGTTTGCAACTACTTTACTTTTGGAGAAAATTCAAAACATTCATTATTCAATAGAGCCCAATAGCAAAAATCAGGTTTTGAATGAAGAATCACATTTCTTGGTAAAATCATGCAGGATTGAAATTTTTGATGGTTTTTTACTCCTCTCAACAGCCCAAACAAGTTTCTAAAAGGATGAGTTTGCAACTACTTTACTTTTGGAGAAAATTCAAAACATTCATTATTCAATAGGGCCCAAACTATCAAAAACCAGCGGTTTCAATGAACACACATTTCTTGGTAGAATCATGCAGGACTGAAATTTTTGATGTTTTTCTACTCCTCTCATGAGCCCAAACAAGTCTCTAAAAGCATGAGTTTGCAACTACTTTACTTTCGGAGAAAATTCAAAACATTCACTATTCAATAGAGCCCAATAGCAAAAATCAGGTTTTGAATGAAGAATCACATTTCTTGGTAAAATCATGCAGGATTGAAATTTTTGATGGTTTTTTACTCCTCTCAACAGCCCAAACAAGTTTCTAAAAGGATGAGTTTGCAACTACTTTACTTTTGGAGAAAATTCAAAACATTCATTATTCAATAGGGCCCAAACTATCAAAAACCAGCGGTTTCAATGAACACACATTTCTTGGTAGAATCATGCAGGACTGAAATTTTTGATGTTTTTCTACTCCTCTCATGAGCCCAAACAAGTCTCTAAAAGCATGAGTTTACAACTACTTTACTTTTGGAGAAAATTCAAAACATTCATTATTCAATAGAGCCCAATAGCAAAAATCAGGTTTTGAATGAAGAATCACATTTCTTGGTAAAATCATGCAGGATTGAAATTTTTGATGGTTTTTTACTCCTCTCAACAGCCCAAACAAGTTTCTAAAAGGATGAGTTTGCAACTACTTTACTTTTGGAGAAAATTCAAAACATTCATTATTCAATAGGGCCCAAACTATCAAAAACCAGCGGTTTAAATGAACACACATTTCTTGGTAGAATCATGCAGGACTGAAATTTTTGATGTTTTTCTACTCCTCTCATGAGCCCAAACAAGTCTCTAAAAGCATGAGTTTGCAACTACTTTACTTTTGGAGAAAATTCAAAACATTCATTATTCAATAGAGCCCAATAGCAAAAATCAGGTTTTGAATGAAGATTCACATTTCTTGGTAGAATCATACAGGATTGAAATTTTTGATGGTTTTTTACTCCTCTCAACAGCCCAAACAAGTTTCTAAAAGGATGAGTTTGCAACTACTTTACTTTTGGAGAAAATTCAAAACATTCATTATTCAATAGGGCCCAAACTATCAAAAACCAGCGGTTTCAATGAACACACATTTCTTGGTAGAATCATGCAGGACTGAAATTTTTGATGTTTTTCTACTCCTCTCATGAGCCCAAACAAGTCTCTAAAAGCATGAGTTTACAACTACTTTACTTTTGGAGAAAATTCAAAACATTCATTATTCAATAGAGCCCAATAGCAAAAATCAGGTTTTGAATGAAGAATCACATTTCTTGGTAAAATCATGCAGGATTGAAATTTTTGATGGTTTTTTACTCCTCTCAACAGCCCAAACAAGTTTCTAAAAGGATGAGTTTGCAACTACTTTACTTTTGGAGAAAATTCAAAACATTCATTATTCAATAGGGCCCAAACTATCAAAAACCAGCGGTTTCAATGAACACACATTTCTTGGTAGAATCATGCAGGACTGAAATTTTTGATGTTTTTCTACTCCTCTCATGAGCCCAAACAAGTCTCTAAAAGCATGAGTTTGCAACTACTTTACTTTCGGAGAAAATTCAAAACATTCACTATTCAATAGAGCCCAATAGCAAAAATCAGGTTTTGAATGAAGAATCACATTTCTTGGTAAAATCATGCAGGATTGAAATTTTTGATGGTTTTTTACTCCTCTCAACAGCCCAAACAAGTTTCTAAAAGGATGAGTTTGCAACTACTTTACTTTTGGAGAAAATTCAAAACATTCATTATTCAATAGGGCCCAAACTATCAAAAACCAGCGGTTTCAATGAACACACATTTATTGGTAGAATCGTGCAGGACTGAAATTTTTGATGTTTTTCTACTCCTCTCATGAGCCCAAACAAGTCTCTAAAAGCATGAGTTTGCAACTACTTTACTTTTGGAGAAAATTCAAAACATTCATTATTCAATAGGGCCCAAACTATCAAAAACCAGCGGTTTCAATGAACACACATTTCTTGGTAGAATCGTGCAGGACTGAAATTTTTGATGTTTTTCTACTCCTCTCATGAGCCCAAACAAGTCTCTAAAAGCATGAGTTTGCAACTACTTTACTTTTGGAGAAAATTCAAAACATTCATTATTCAATAGCGCCCAATAGCAAAAATCAGGTTTTGAATGAAGAATCACATTTCTTGGTAGAATCATGCAGGATTGAAATTTTTGATGGTTTTTTACTCCTCTCAACAGCCCAAACAAGTTTCTAAAAGGATGAGTTTGCAACTACTTTACTTTTGGAGAAAATTCAAAACATTCATTTTTCAATAGGGCCCAAACTATCAAAAACCAGCGGTTTCAATGAACACACATTTCTTGGTAGAATCATGCAGGACTGAAATTTTTGATGTTTTTCTACTCCTCTCATGAGCCCAAACAAGTCTCTAAAAGCATGAGTTTGCAACTACTTTACTTTTGGAGAAAATTCAAAACATTCATTATTCAATAGCGCCCAATAGCAAAAATCAGGTTTTGAATCAAGAATCACATTTCTTGGAAGAATCATGCAGGATTGAAATTTTTGATGGTTTTTTACTCCTCTCAACAGCCCAAACAAGTTTCTAAAAGGATGAGTTTGCAACTACTTTACTTTTGGAGAAAATTCAAAACATTCATTATTCAATAGGGCCCAAACTATCAAAAACCAGCGGTTTCAATGAACACACATTTCTTGGTAGAATCATGCAGGACTGAAATTTTTGATGTTTTTCTACTCCTCTCATGAGCCCAAACAAGTCTCTAAAAGCATGAGTTTGCAACTACTTTACTTTTGGAGAAAATTCAAAACATTCATTATTCAATAGAGCCCAATAGCAAAAATCAGGTTTTGAATGAAGAATCACATTTCTTGGTAGAATCATGCAGGATTGAAATTTTTGATGGTTTTTTACTCCTCTCAACAGCCCAAACAAGTTTCTAAAAGGATGAGTTTGCAACTACTTTACTTTTGGAGAAAATTCAAAACATTCATTATTCAATAGGGCCCAAACTATGAAAAACCAGTGGTTTGAATGAACACACATTTCTTGGTAGAATCATGCAGGACTGAAATTTTTGATGTTTTTCTACTCCTCTCTTGAGCCCAAACAAGTCTCTAAAAGCATGAGTTTGCAACTACTTTACTTTTGGAGAAAATTCAAAACATTCATTATTCAATAGAGCCCAATAGCAAAAATCAGGTTTTGAATGAAGAATCACATTTCTTGGTAGAATCATGCAGGATTGAAATTTTTGATGGTTTTTTACTCCTCTCAACAGCCCAAACAAGTTTCTAAAAGGATGAGTTTGCAACTACTTTACTTTTGGAGAAAATTCAAAACATTCATTATTCAATAGAGCCCAATAGCAAAAATCAGGTTTTGAATGAAGAATCACATTTCTTGGTAGAATCATGCAGGATTGAAATTTTTGATGGTTTTGTACTCCTCTCAACAGCCAAAACAAGTTTCTAAAAGGATGAGTTTGCAACTACTTTACTTTTGGAGAAAATTCAAAACATTCATTATTCAATAGGGCCCAAAATATCGAAAACCAGCGGTTTGAATGAACACACATTTCTTGGTAGAATCGTGCAGGACTGAAATTTTTGATGTTTTTCTACTCCTCTCATGAGCCCAAACAAGTCTCTAAAAGGATGAGTTTGCAACTACTTTACTTTTGGAGAAAATTCAAAACATTCATTATTCAATAGAGCCCAATAGCAAAAACCTGCGTTTTGAATGAAGAATCACATTTCTTGGTAGAATCATGCAGGATTACAATTTTTGATGGTTTTTTATTCCTCTCAACAGCCCAAACAAGTTTCTAAAAGGATGAGTTTCCAACTACTTTACTTTTGGAGAAAATTCAAAACATTCATTATTCAATAGGGCCCAAACTATCAAAAACCAGCGGTTTCAATGAACACACATTTCTTGGTAGAATCATGCAGGACTGAAATTTTTGATGTTTTTCTACTTCTCTCATGAGCCCAAACAAGTCTCTAAAAGCATGAGTTTACAACTACTTTACTTTTGGAGAAAATTCAAAACATTCATTATTCAATAGAGCCCAATAGCAAAAATCAGGTTTTGAATGAAGAATCACATTTCTTGGTAAAATCATGCAGGATTGAAATTTTTGATGGTTTTTTACTCCTCTCAACAGCCCAAACAAGTTTCTAAAAGGATGAGTTTGCAACTACTTTACTTTTGGAGAAAATTCAAAACATTCATTATTCAATAGGGCCCAAACTATCAAAAACCAGCGGTTTCAATGAACACACATTTCTTGGTAGAATCATGCAGGACTGAAATTTTTGATGTTTTTCTACTCCTCTCATGAGCCCAAACAAGTCTCTAAAAGAATGAGTTTACAACTACTTTACTTTCGGAGAAAATTCAAAACATTCACTATTCAATAGAGCCCAATAGCAAAAATCAGGTTTTGAATGAAGAATCACATTTCTTGGTAAAATCATGCAGGATTGAAATTTTTGATGGTTTTTTACTCCTCTCAACAGCCCAAACAAGTTTCTAAAAGGATGAGTTTGCAACTACTTTACTTTTGGAGAAAATTCAAAACATTCATTATTCAATAGGGCCCAAACAATCAAAAACCAGCGGTTTCAATGAACACACATTTATTGGTAGAATCGTGCAGGACTGAAATTTTTGATGTTTTTCTACTCCTCTCATGAGCCCAAACAAGTCTCTAAAAGCATGAGTTTGCAACTACTTTACTTTTGGAGAAAATTCAAAACATTCATTATTCAATAGGGCCCAAACTATAAAAAACCAGCGGTTTCAATGAACACACATTTCTTGGTAGAATCGTGCAGGACTGAAATTTTTGATGTTTTTCTACTCCTCTCATGAGCCCAAACAAGTCTCTAAAAGCATGAGTTTGCAACTACTTTACTTTTGGAGAAAATTCAAAACATTCATTATTCAATAGCGCCCAATAGCAAAAATCAGGTTTTGAATGAAGAATCACATTTCTTGGTAGAATCATGCAGGATTGAAATTTTTGATGGTTTTTTACTCCTCTCAACAGCCCAAACAAGTTTCTAAAAGGATGAGTTTGCAACTACTTTACTTTTGGAGAAAATTCAAAACATTCATTATTCAATAGGGCCCAAAATATCCAAAACCAGCGGTTTGAATGAACAAACATTTCTTGGTAGAATCGTGCAGGACTGAAATTTTTGATGTTTTTCTACTCCTCTCATGAGCCCAAACAAGTCTCTAAAAGCATGAGTTTGCAACTACTTTACTTTTGGAGAAAATTCAAAACATTCACTTTTCGCTAGAGCCCAATAGCAAAAATCAGGTTTTGAATGAAGAATCACATTTCTTGGTAGAATCATGCTGCATTGAAATTTTTGATGGTTTTTTACTCCTCTCAACAGCCCAAACAAGTTTCTAAAAGGATGAGTTTGCAACTACTTTACTTTTGGAGAAAATTCAAAACATTCATTATTCAATAGGGCCCAAACTATCAAAAACCAGCGGTTTAAATGAACACACATTTCTTGGTAGAATCATGCAGGACTGAAATTTTTGATGTTTTTCTACTCCTCTCATGAGCCCAAACAAGTCTCTAAAAGCATGAGTTTGCAACTACTTTACTTTTGGAGAAAATTCAAAACATTCATTATTCAATAGAGCCCAATAGCAAAAATCAGGTTTTCAATGAAGATTCACATTTCTTGGTAGAATCATGCAGGATTGAAATTTTTGATGGTTTTTTACTCCTCTCAACAGCCCAAACAAGTTTCTAAAAGGATGAGTTTGCAACTACTTTACTTTTGGAGAAAATTCAAAACATTCATTATTCAATAGGGCCCAAACTATCAAAAACCAGCGGTTTCAATGAACACACATTTCTTGGTAGAATCATGCAGGACTGAAATTTTTGATGTTTTTCTACTCCTCTCATGAGCCCAAACAAGTCTCTAAAAGCATGAGTTTACAACTACTTTACTTTTGGAGAAAATTCAAAACATTCATTATTCAATAGAGCCCAATAGCAAAAATCAGGTTTTGAATGAAGAATCACATTTCTTGGTAAAATCATGCAGGATTGAAATTTTTGATGGTTTTTTACTCCTCTCAACAGCCCAAACAAGTTTCTAAAAGGATGAGTTTGCAACTACTTTACTTTTGGAGAAAATTCAAAACATTCATTATTCAATAGGGCCCAAACTATCAAAAACCAGCGGTTTCAATGAACACACATTTCTTGGTAGAATCATGCAGGACTGAAATTTTTGATGTTTTTCTACTCCTCTCATGAGCCCAAACAAGTCTCTAAAAGAATGAGTTTACAACTACTTTACTTTCGGAGAAAATTCAAAACATTCACTATTCAATAGAGCCCAATAGCAAAAATCAGGTTTTGAATGAAGAATCACATTTCTTGGTAAAATCATGCAGGATTGAAATTTTTGATGGTTTTTTACTCCTCTCAACAGCCCAAACAAGTTTCTAAAAGGATGAGTTTGCAACTACTTTACTTTTGGAGAAAATTCAAAACATTCATTATTCAATAGGGCCCAAACTATCAAAAACCAGCGGTTTCAATGAACACACATTTATTGGTAGAATCGTGCAGGACTGAAATTTTTGATGTTTTTCTACTCCTCTCATGAGCCCAAACAAGTCTCTAAAAGCATGAGTTTGCAACTACTTTACTTTTGGAGAAAATTCAAAACATTCATTATTCAATAGGGCCCAAACTATCAAAAACCAGCGGTTTCAATGAACACACATTTCTTGGTAGAATCGTGCAGGACTGAAATTTTTGATGTTTTTCTACTCCTCTCATGAGCCCAAACAAGTCTCTAAAAGCATGAGTTTGCAACTACTTTACTTTTGGAGAAAATTCAAAACATTCATTATTCAATAGCGCCCAATAGCAAAAATCAGGTTTTGAATGAAGAATCACATTTCTTGGTAGAATCATGCAGGATTGAAATTTTTGATGGTTTTTTACTCCTCTCAACAGCCCAAACAAGTTTCTAAAAGGATGAGTTTGCAACTACTTTACTTTTGGAGAAAATTCAAAACATTCATTTTTCAATAGGGCCCAAACTATCAAAAACCAGCGGTTTCAATGAACACACATTTCTTGGTAGAATCATGCAGGACTGAAATTTTTGATGTTTTTCTACTCCTCTCATGAGCCCAAACAAGTCTCTAAAAGCATGAGTTTGCAACTACTTTACTTTTGGAGAAAATTCAAAACATTCATTATTCAATAGGGCCCAAACTATCAAAAACCAGCGGTTTCAATGAACACACATTTCTTGGTAGAATCATGCAGGACTGAAATTTTTGATGTTTTTCTACTCCTCTCATGAGCCCAAACAAGTCTCTAAAAGCATGAGTTTGCAACTACTTTACTTTTGGAGAAAATTCAAAACATTCATTATTCAATAGAGCCCAATAGCAAAAATCAGGTTTTGAATGAAGAATCACATTTCTTGGTAGAATCATGCAGGATTGAAATTTTTGATGGTTTTTTACTCCTCTCAACAGCCCAAACAAGTTTCTAAAAGGATGAGTTTGCAACTACTTTACTTTTGGAGAAAATTCAAAACATTCATTATTCAATAGGGCCCAAAATATCAAAAACCAGCGGTTTGAATGAACACACATTTCTTGGTAGAATCGTGCAGGACTGAAATTTTTGATGTTTTTCTACTCCTCTCATGAGCCCAAACAAGTCTCTAAAAGGATGAGTTTGCAACTACTTTACTTTTGGAGAAAATTCAAAACATTCATTATTCAATAGAGCCCAATAGCAAAAACCAGCGTTTTGAATGAAGAATCACATTTCTTGGTAGAATCATGCAGGATTACAATTTTTGATGGTTTTTTACTCCTCTCAACAGCCCAAACAAGTTTCTAAAAGGATGAGTTTCCAACTACTTTACTTTTGGAGAAAATTCAAAACATTCATTATTCAATAGGGCAAAAACTATCAAAAACCAGCTTTTTCAATGAACACACATTTCTTGGTAGAATCATGCAGGACTGAAATTTTTGATGTTTTTCTACTCCTCTCATGAGCCCAAACAAGTCTCTAAAAGCATGAGTTTGCAACTACTTTACTTTTGGAGAAAATTCAAAACATTCATTATTCAATAGAGCCCAATAGCAAAAATCACGTTTTGAATGAAGAATCACATTTCTTGGTAGAATCATGCAGGATTGAAATTTTTGATGGTTTTTTACTCCTCTCAACAGCCCAAACAAGTTTCTAAAAGGATGAGTTTGCAACTACTTTACTTTTGGAGAAAATTCAAAACATTCATTATTCAATAGGGCCCAAAATATCAAAAACCAGCGGTTTGAATGAACACACATTTCTTGGTAGAATCGTGCAGGACTGAAATTTTTGATGTTTTTCTACTCCTCTCATGAGCCCAAACAAGTCTCTAAAAGGATGAGTTTGCAACTACTTTACTTTTGGAGAAAATTCAAAACATTCATTATTCAATAGAGCCCAATAGCAAAAACCAGCGTTTTGAATGAAGAATCACATTTTTTGGTAGAATCATGCAGGATTGAAATTTGTGATGGTTTTTTACTCCTCTCAACAGCCCAAACAAGTTTCTAAAAGGATGAGTTTGCAACTACTTTACTTTTGGAGAAAATTCAAAACATTCATTATTCAATAGGGCCCAAACTATCAAAAACCAGCGGTTTCAATGAACACACATTTCTTGGTAGAATCGTGCAGGACTGAAATTTTTGATGTTTTTCTACTCCTCTCATGAGCCCAAACAAGTCTCTAAAAGCATGAGTTTGCAACTACTTTACTTTTGGAGAAAATTCAAAACATTCATTATTCAATAGCGCCCAATAGCAAAAATCAGGTTTTGAATGAAGAATCACATTTCTTGGTAGAATCATGCAGGATTGAAATTTTTGATGGTTTTTTACTCCTCTCAACAGCCCAAACAAGTTTCTAAAAGGATGAGTTTGCAACTACTTTACTTTTGGAGAAAATTCAAAACATTCATTATTCAATAGGGCCCAAACTATCAAAAACCAGCGGTTTCAATGAACACACATTTCTTGGTAGAATCATGCAGGACTGAAATTTTTGATGTTTTTCTACTCCTCTCATGAGCCCAAACAAGTCTCTAAAAGCATGAGTTTGCAACTACTTTACTTTTGGAGAAAATTCAAAACATTCATTATTCAATAGAGCCCAATAGCAAAAATCAGGTTTTGAATGAAGAATCACATTTCTTGGTAGAATCATGCAGGATTGAAATTTTTGATGGTTTTTTACTCCTCTCAACAGCCCAAACAAGTTTCTAAAAGGATGAGTTTGCAACTACTTTACTTTTGGAGAAAATTCAAAACATTCATTATTCAATAGGGCCCAAACTATCAAAAACCAGCGGTTTCAATGAACACACATTTCTTGGTAAAATCATGCAGGACTGAAATTTTTGATGTTTTTCTACTCCTCTCATGAGCCCAAACAAGTCTCTAAAAGCATGAGTTTGCAACTACTTTACTTTTGGAGAAAATTCAAAACATTCATTATTCAATAGAGCCCAATAGCAAAAATCAGGTTTTGAATGAAGAATCACATTTCTTGGTAGAATCATGCAGGATTGAAATTTTTGATGGTTTTTTACTCCTCTCAACAGCCCAAACAAGTTTCTAAAAGGATGAGTTTGCAACTACTTTACTTTTGGAGAAAATTCAAAACATTCATTATTCAATAGGGCCCAAATTATCAAAAACCAGCGGTTTGAATGAACACACATTTCTTGGTAGAATCGTGCAGGACTGAAATTTTTGATGTTTTTCTACTCCTCTCATGAGCCCAAACAAGTCTCTAAAAGGATGAGTTTGCAACTACTTTACTTTTGGAGAAAATTCAAAACATTCATTATTCAATAGAGCCCAATAGCAAAAACCAGCGTTTTGAATGAAGAATCACATTTCTTGGTAGAATCATGCAGGATTGAAATTTTTGATGGTTTTTTACTCCTCTCAACAGCCCAAACAAGTTTCTAAAAGGATGAGTTTGCAAATACTTTACTTTTGGAGAAAATTCAAAACATTCATTATTCAATAGGGCCCAAACTATCAAAAACCAGCGGTTTCAATGAACACACATTTCTTGGTAGAATCATGCAGGACTGAAATTTTTGATGTTTTTCTACTCCTTTCATGAGCCCAAACAAGTCTCTAAAAGCATGAGTTTGCAACTACTTTACTTTTGGAGAAAATTCAAAACATTCATTATTCAATAGAGCCCAATAGCAAAAATCAGGTTTTGAATGAAGAATCACATTTCTTGGTAGAATCATGCAGGATTGAAATTTTTGATGGTTTTTTACTCCTCTCAACAGCCCAAACAAGTTTCTAAAAGGATGAGTTTGCAACTACTTTACTTTTGGAGAAAATTCAAAACATTCATTATTCAATAGGGCCCAAAATATCAAAAACCAGCGGTTTGAATGAACACACATTTCTTGGTAGAATCGTGCAGGACTGAAATTTTTGATGTTTTTCTACTCCTCTCATGAGCCCAAACAAGTCTCTAAAAGGATGAGTTTGCAACTACTTTACTTTTGGAGAAAATTCAAAACATTCATTATTCAATAGAGCCCAATAGCAAAAACCAGCGTTTTGAATGAAGAATCACATTTCTTGGTAGAATCATGCAGGATTACAATTTTTGATGGTTTTTTACTCCTCTCAACAGCCCAAACAAGTTTCTAAAAGGATGAGTTTCCAACTACTTTACTTTTGGAGAAAATTCAAAACATTCATTATTCAATAGGGCCCAAACTATCAAAAACCAGCGGTTTCAATGAACACACATTTCTTGGTAGAATCATGCAGGACTGAAATTTTTGATGTTTTTCTACTCCTCTCATGAGCCCAAACAAGTCTCTAAAAGCATGAGTTTGCAACTACTTTACTTTTGGAGAAAATTCAAAACATTCATTATTCAATAGAGCCCAATAGCAAAAATCAGGTTTTGAATGAAGAATCACATTTCTTGGTAGAATCATGCAGGATTGAAATTTTTGATGGTTTTTTACTCCTCTCAACAGCCCAAACAAGTTTCTAAAAGGATGAGTTTGCAACTACTTTACTTTTGGAGAAAATTCAAAACATTCATTATTCAATAGGGCCCAAAATATCCAAAACCAGCGGTTTGAATGAACAAACATTTCTTGGTAGAATCATGCAGGACTGAAATTTTTGATGTTTTTCTACTCCTCTCATGAGCCCAAACAAGTCTCTAAAAGCATGAGTTTGCAACTACTTTACTTTTGGAGAAAATTCAAAACATTCACTTTTCACTAGAGCCCAATAGCAAAAATCAGGTTTTGAATGAAGAATCACATTTCTTGGTAGAATCATGCTGCATTGAAATTTTTGATGGTTTTTTACTCCTCTCAACAGCCCAAACAAGTTTCTAAAAGGATGAGTTTGCAACTACTTTACTTTTGGAGAAAATTCAAAACATTCATTATTCAATAGGGCCCAAACTATCAAAAACCAGCGGTTTAAATGAACACACATTTCTTAGTAGAATCATGCAGGACTGAAATTTTTGATGTTTTTCTACTCCTCTCATGAGCCCAAACAAGTCTCTAAAAGCATGAGTTTGCAACTACTTTACTTTTGGAGAAAATTCAAAACATTCATTATTCAATAGAGCCCAATAGCAAAAATCAGGTTTTCAATGAAGATTCACATTTCTTGGTAGAATCATGCAGGATTGAAATTTTTGATGGTTTTTTACTCCTCTCAACAGCCCAAACAAGTTTCTAAAAGGATGAGTTTGCAACTACTTTACTTTTGGAGAAAATTCAAAACATTCATTATTCAATAGGGCCCAAACTATCAAAAACCAGCGGTTTCAATGAACACACATTTCTTGGTAGAATCATGCAGGACTGAAATTTTTGATGTTTTTCTACTCCTCTCATGAGCCCAAACAAGTCTCTAAAAGCATGAGTTTACAACTACTTTACTTTTGGAGAAAATTCAAAACATTCATTATTCAATAGAGCCCAATAGCAAAAATCAGGTTTTGAATGAAGAATCACATTTCTTGGTAAAATCATGCAGGATTGAAATTTTTGATGGTTTTTTACTCCTCTCAACAGCCCAAACAAGTTTCTAAAAGGATGAGTTTGCAACTACTTTACTTTTGGAGAAAATTCAAAACATTCATTATTCAATAGGGCCCAAACTATCAAAAACCAGCGGTTTCAATGAACACACATTTCTTGGTAGAATCATGCAGGACTGAAATTTTTGATGTTTTTCTACTCCTCTCATGAGCCCAAACAAGTCTCTAAAAGAATGAGTTTACAACTACTTTACTTTCGGAGAAAATTCAAAACATTCACTATTCAATAGAGCCCAATAGCAAAAATCAGGTTTTGAATGAAGAATCACATTTCTTGGTAAAATCATGCAGGATTGAAATTTTTGATGGTTTTTTACTCCTCTCAACAGCCCAAACAAGTTTCTAAAACGATGAGTTTGCAACTACTTTACTTTTGGAGAAAATTCAAAACATTCATTATTCAATAGGGCCCAAACTATCAAAAACCAGCGGTTTCAATGAACACACATTTATTGGTAGAATCGTGCAGGACTGAAATTTTTGATGTTTTTCTACTCCTCTCATGAGCCCAAACAAGTCTCTAAAAGCATGAGTTTGCAACTACTTTACTTTTGGAGAAAATTCAAAACATTCATTATTCAATAGGGCCCAAACTATCAAAAACCAGCGGTTCAAAATGAACACACATTTCTTGGTAGAATCGTGCAGGACTGAAATTTTTGATGTTTTTCTACTCCTCTCATGAGCCCAAACAAGTCTCTAAAAGCATGAGTTTGCAACTACTTTACTTTTGGAGAAAATTCAAAACATTCATTATTCAATAGCGCCCAATAGCAAAAATCAGGTTTTGAATGAAGAATCACATTTCTTGGTAGAATCATGCAGGATTGAAATTTTTGATGGTTTTTTACTCCTCTCAACAGCCCAAACAAGTTTCTAAAAGGATGAGTTTGCAACTACTTTACTTTTGGAGAAAATTCAAAACATTCATTATTCAATAGGGCCCAAACTATCAAAAACCAGCGGTTTCAATGAACACACATTTCTTGGTAGAATCATGCAGGACTGAAATTTTTGATGTTTTTCTACTCCTCTCATGAGCCCAAACAAGTCTCTAAAAGCATGAGTTTGCAACTACTTTACTTTTGGAGAAAATTCAAAACATTCATTATTCAATAGAGCCCAATAGCAAAAATCAGGTTTTGAATGAAGAATCACATTTCTTGGTAGAATCATGCAGGATTGAAATTTTTGATGGTTTTTTACTCCTCTCAACAGCCCAAACAAGTTTCTAAAAGGATGAGTTTGCAACTACTTTACTTTTGGAGAAAATTCAAAACATTCATTATTCAATAGGGCCCAAAATATCCAAAACCAGCGGTTTGAATGAACAAACATTTCTTGGTAGAATCGTGCAGGACTGAAATTTTTGATGTTTTTCTACTCCTCTCATGAGCCCAAACAAGTCTCTAAAAGCATGAGTTTGCAACTACTTTACTTTTGGAGAAAATTCAAAACATTCACTTTTCACTAGAGCCCAATAGCAAAAATCAGGTTTTGAATGAAGAATCACATTTCTTGGTAGAATCATACTGCATTGAAATTTTTGATGGTTTTTTACTCCTCTCAACAGCCCAAACAAGTTTCTAAAAGGATGAGTTTGCAACTACTTTACTTTTGGAGAAAATTCAAAACATTCATTATTCAATAGGGCCCAAACTATCAAAAACCAGCGGTTTAAATGAACACACATTTCTTGGTAGAATCATGCAGGACTGAAATTTTTGATGTTTTTCTACTCCTCTCATGAGCCCAAACAAGTCTCTAAAAGCATGAGTTTGCAACTACTTTACTTTTGGAGAAAATTCAAAACATTCATTATTCAATAGAGCCCAATAGCAAAAATCAGGTTTTCAATGAAGATTCACATTTCTTGGTAGAATCATGCAGGATTGAAATTTTTGATGGTTTTTTACTCCTCTCAACAGCCCAAACAAGTTTCTTAAAGGATGAGTTTGCAACTACTTTACTTTTGGAGAAAATTCAAAACATTCATTATTCAATAGGGCCCAAACTATCAAAAACCAGCGGTTTCAATGAACACACATTTCTTGGTAGAATCATGCAGGACTGAAATTTTTGATGTTTTTCTACTCCTCTCATGAGCCCAAACAAGTCTCTAAAAGAATGAGTTTACAACTACTTTACTTTCGGAGAAAATTCAAAACATTCACTATTCAATAGAGCCCAATAGCAAAAATCAGGTTTTGAATGAAGAATCACATTTCTTGGTAAAATCATGCAGGATTGAAATTTTTGATGTTTTTCTACTCCTCTCATGAGCCCAAACAAGTCTCTAAAAGCATGAGTTTGCAACTACTTTACTTTTGGAGAAAATTCAAAACATTCATTATTCAATAGGGCCCAAACTATCAAAAACCAGCGGTTTCAATGAACACACATTTCTTGGTAGAATCGTGCAGGACTGAAATTTTTGATGTTTTTCTACTCCTCTCATGAGCCCAAACAAGTCTCTAAAAGCATGAGTTTGCAACTACTTTACTTTTGGAGAAAATTCAAAACATTCATTATTCAATAGCGCCCAATAGCAAAAATCAGGTTTTGAATGAAGAATCACATTTCTTGGTAGAATCATGCAGGATTGAAATTTTTGATGGTTTTTTACTCCTCTCAACAGCCCAAACAAGTTTCTAAAAGGATGAGTTTGCAACTACTTTACTTTTGGAGAAAATTCAAAACATTCATTTTTCAATAGGGCCCAAACTATCAAAAACCAGCGGTTTCAATGAACACACATTTCTTGGTAGAATCATGCAGGACTGAAATTTTTGATGTTTTTCTACTCCTCTCATGAGCCCAAACAAGTCTCTAAAAGCATGAGTTTGCAACTACTTTACTTTTGGAGAAAATTCAAAACATTCATTATTCAATAGGGCCCAAACTATCAAAAACCAGCGGTTTCAATGAACACACATTTCTTGGTAGAATCATGCAGGACTGAAATTTTTGATGTTTTTCTACTCCTCTCATGAGCCCAAACAAGTCTCTAAAAGCATGAGTTTGCAACTACTTTACTTTTGGAGAAAATTCAAAACATTCATTATTCAATAGAGCCCAATAGCAAAAATCAGGTTTTGAATGAAGAATCACATTTCTTGGTAGAATCATGCAGGATTGAAATTTTTGATGGTTTTTTACTCCTCTCAACAGCCCAAACAAGTTTCTAAAAGGATGAGTTTGCAACTACTTTACTTTTGGAGAAAATTCAAAACATTCATTATTCAATAGGGCCCAAAATATCAAAAACCAGCGGTTTGAATGAACACACATTTCTTGGTAGAATCGTGCAGGACTGAAATTTTTGATGTTTTTCTACTCCTCTCATGAGCCCAAACAAGTCTCGAAAAGGATGAGTTTGCAACTACTTTACTTTTGGAGAAAATTCAAAACATTCATTATTCAATAGAGCCCAATAGCAAAAACCAGCGTTTTGAATGAAGAATCACATTTCTTGGTAGAATCATGCAGCATTGAAATTTTTGATGGTTTTTTACTCCTCTCAACAGCCCAAACAAGTTTCTAAAAGGATGAGTTTGCAAATACTTTACTTTTGGAGAAAATTCAAAACATTCATTATTCAATAGGGCCCAAACTATCAAAAACCAGCGGTTTCAATGAACACACATTTCTTGGTAGAATCATGCAGGACTGAAATTTTTGATGTTTTTCTACTCCTTTCATGAGCCCAAACAAGTCTCTAAAAGCATGAGTTTGCAACTACTTTACTTTTGGAGAAAATTCAAAACATTCATTATTCAATAGAGCCCAATAGCAAAAATCAGGTTTTGAATGAAGAATCACATTTCTTGGTAGAATCATACAGGATTGAAATTTTTGATGGTTTTGTACTCCTCTCAACAGCCCAAACAAGTTTCTAAAAGGATGAGTTAGCAACTACTTTACTTTTGGAGAAAATTCAAAACATTCATTATTCAATAGGGCCCAAAATATCAAAAACCAGCGGTTTGAATGAACACACATTTCTTGGTAGAATCGTGCAGGACTGAAATTTTTGATGTTTTTCTACTCCTCTCATGAGCCCAAACAAGTCTCTAAAAGGATGAGTTTGCAACTACTTTACTTTTGGAGAAAATTCAAAACATTCATTATTCAATAGAGCCCAATAGCAAAAACCAGCGTTTTGAATGAAGAATCACATTTCTTGGTAGAATCATGCAGGATTACAATTTTTGATGGTTTTTTACTCCTCTCAACAGCCCAAACAAGTTTCTAAAAGGATGAGTTTCCAACTACTTTACTTTTGGAGAAAATTCAAAACATTAATTATTCAATAGGGCAAAAACTATCAAAAACCAGCGGTTTCAATGAACACACATTTCTTGGTAGAATCATGCAGGACTGAAATTTTTGATGTTTTTCTACTCCTCTCATGAGCCCAAACAAGTCTCTAAAAGCATGAGTTTGCAACTACTTTACTTTTGGAGAAAATTCAAAACATTCATTATTCAATAGAGCCCAATAGCAAAAATCATGTTTTGAATGAAGAATCACATTTCTTGGTAGAATCATGCAGGATTGAAATTTTTGATGGTTTTTTACTCCTATCAACAGCCCAAACAAGTTTCTAAAAGGATGAGTTTGCAACTACTTTACTTTTGGAGAAAATTCAAAACATTCATTATTCAATAGGGCCCAAAATATCCAAAACCAGCGGTTTGAATGAACACACATTTCTTGGTAGAATCGTGCAGGACTGAAATTTTTGATGTTTTTCTACTCCTCTCATGAGCCCAAACAAGTCTCTAAAAGCATGAGTTTGCAACTACTTTACTTTTGGAGAACATTCAAAACATTCACTTTTCACTAGAGCCCAATAGCAAAAATCAGGTTTTGAATGAAGAATCACATTTCTTGGTAGAATCATGCTGCATTGAAATTTTTGATGGTTTTTTACTCCTCTCTACAGCCCAAACAAGTTTCTAAAAGGATGAGTTTGCAACTACTTTACTTTTGGAGAAAATTCAAAACATTCATTATTCAATAGGGCCCAAACTATCAAAAACCAGCGGTTTAAATGAACACACATTTCTTGGTAGAATCATGCAGGACTGAAATTTTTGATGTTTTTCTACTCCTCTCATGAGCCCAAACAAGTCTCTAAAAGCATGAGTTTGCAACTACTTTACTTTTGGAGAAAATTCAAAACATTCATTATTCAATAGAGCCCAATAGCAAAAATCAGGTTTTGAATGAAGATTCACATTTCTTGGTAGAATCATACAGGATTGAAATTTTTGATGGTTTTTTACTCCTCTCAACAGCCCAAACAAGTTTCTAAAAGGATGAGTTTGCAACTACTTTACTTTTGGAGAAAATTCAAAACATTCATTATTCAATAGGGCCCAAACTATCAAAAACCAGCGGTTTCAATGAACACACATTTCTTGGTAGAATCATGCAGGACTGAAATTTTTGATGTTTTTCTACTCCTCTCATGAGCCCAAACAAGTCTCTAAAAGCATGAGTTTACAACTACTTTACTTTTGGAGAAAATTCAAAACATTCATTATTCAATAGAGCCCAATAGCAAAAATCAGGTTTTGAATGAAGAATCACATTTCTTGGTAAAATCATGCAGGATTGAAATTTTTGATGGTTTTTTACTCCTCTCAACAGCCCAAACAAGTTTCTAAAAGGATGAGTTTGCAACTACTTTACTTTTGGAGAAAATTCAAAACATTCATTATTCAATAGGGCCCAAACTATCAAAAACCAGCGGTTTCAATGAACACACATTTTTTGGTAGAATCATGCAGGACTGAAATTTTTGATGTTTTTCTACTCCTCTCATGAGCCCAAACAAGTCTCTAAAAGCATGAGTTTGCAACTACTTTACTTTCGGAGAAAATTCAAAACATTCACTATTCAATAGAGCCCAATAGCAAAAATCAGGTTTTGAATGAAGAATCACATTTCTTGGTAAAATCATGCAGGATTGAAATTTTTGATGGTTTTTTACTCCTCTCAACAGCCCAAACAAGTTTCTAAAAGGATGAGTTTGCAACTACTTTACTTTTGGAGAAAATTCAAAACATTCATTATTCAATAGGGCCCAAACTATCAAAAACCAGCGGTTTCAATGAACACACATTTATTGGTAGAATCGTGCAGGACTGAAATTTTTGATGTTTTTCTACTCCTCTCATGAGCCCAAACAAGTCTCTAAAAGCATGAGTTTGCAACTACTTTACTTTTGGAGAAAATTCAAAACATTAATTATTCAATAGGGCCCAAACTATCAAAAACCAGCGGTTTCAATGAACACACATTTCTTGGTAGAATCGTGCAGGACTGAAATTTTTGATGTTTTTCTACTCCTCTCATGAGCCCAAACAAGTCTCTAAAAGCATGAGTTTGCAACTACTTTACTTTTGGAGAAAATTCAAAACATTCATTATTCAATAGCGCCCAATAGCAAAAATCAGGTTTTGAATGAAGAATCACATTTCTTGGTAGAATCATGCAGGATTGAAATTTTTGATGGTTTTTTACTCCTCTCAACAGCCCAAACAAGTTTCTAAAAGGATGAGTTTGCAACTACTTTACTTTTGGAGAAAATTCAAAACATTCATTTTTCAATAGGGCCCAAACTATCAAAAACCAGCGGTTTCAATGAACACACATTTCTTGGTAGAATCATGCAGGACTGAAATTTTTGATGTTTTTCTACTCCTCTCATGAGCCCAAACAAGTCTCTAAAAGCATGAGTTTGCAACTACTTTACTTTTGGAGAAAATTCAAAACATTCATTATTCAATAGAGCCCAATAGCAAAAATCAGGTTTTGAATGAAGAATCACATTTCTTGGTAGAATCATGCAGGATTGAAATTTTTGATGGTTTTTTACTCCTCTCAACAGCCCAAACAAGTTTCTAAAAGGATGAGTTTGCAACTACTTTACTTTTGGAGAAAATTCAAAACATTCATTATTCAATAGGGCCCAAACTATCAAAAACCAGCAGTTTGAATGAACACACATTTCTTGGTAGAATCATGCAGGACTGAAATTTTTGATGTTTTTCTACTCCTCTCATGAGCCCAAACAAGTCTCTAAAAGCATGAGTTTGCAACTACTTTACTTTTGGAGAAAATTCAAAACATTCATTATTCAATAGAGCCCAATAGCAAAAATCAGGTTTTGAATGAAGAATCACATTTCTTGGTAGAATCATGCAGGATTGAAATTTTTGATGGTTTTTTACTCCTCTCAACAGCCCAAACAAGTTTCTAAAAGGATGAGTTTGCAACTACTTTACTTTTGGAGAAAATTCAAAACATTCATTATTCAATAGAGCCCAATAGCAAAAATCAGGTTTTGAATGAAGAATCACATTTCTTGGTAGAATCATGCAGGATTGAAATTTTTGATGGTTTTGTACTCCTCTCAACAGCCCAAACAAGTTTCTAAAAGGATGAGTTTGCAACTACTTTACTTTTGGAGAAAATTCAAAACATTCATTATTCAATAGGGCCCAAAATATCAAAAACCAGCGGTTTGAATGAACACACATTTCTTGGTAGAATCGTGCAGGACTGAAATTTTTGATGTTTTTCTACTCCTCTCATGAGCCCAAACAAGTCTCTAAAAGGATGAGTTTGCAACTACTTTACTTTTGGAGAAAATTCAAAACATTCATTATTCAATAGAGCCCAATAGCAAAAACCAGCGTTTTGAATGAAGAATCACATTTCTTGGTAGAATCATGCAGGATTACAATTTTTGATGGTTTTTTACTCCTCTCAACAGCCCAAACAAGTTTCTAAAAGGATGAGTTTGCAACTTCTTTACTTTTGGAGAAAATTCAAAACATTCATTATTCAATAGGGCCCAAAATATCCAAAACCAGCGGTTTGAATGAACACACATTTCTTGGTAGAATCGTGCAGGACTGAAATTTTTGATGTTTTTCTACTCCTCTCATGAGCCCAAACAAGTCTCTAAAAGCATGAGTTTGCAACTACTTTACTTTTCGAGAAAATTCAAAACATTCACTTTTCACTAGAGCCCAATAGCAAAAATCAGGTTTTGAATGAAGAATCACATTTCTTGGTAGAATCATGCTGCATTGAAATTTTTGATGGTTTTTTACTCCTCTCAACAGCCCAAACAAGTTTCTAAAAGGATGAGTTTGCAACTACTTTACTTTTGGAGAAAATTCAAAACATTCATTATTCAATAGGGCCCAAACTATCAAAAACCAGCGGTTTCAATGAACACACATTTCTTGGTAGAATCATGCAGGACTGAAATTTTTGATGTTGTTCTACTCCTCTCATGAGCCCAAACAAGTCTCTAAAAGCATGAGTTTGCAACTACTTTACTTTTGGAGAAAATTCAAAACATTCATTATTCAATAGAGCCCAATAGCAAAAATCAGGTTTTGAATGAAGATTCACATTTCTTGGTAGAATCATGCAGGATTGAAATTTTTGATGGTTTTTTACTCCTCTCAACAGCCCAAACAAGTTTCTAAAAGGATGAGTTTGCAACTACTTTACTTTTGGAGAAAATTCAAAACATTCATTATTCAATAGGGCCCAAACTATCAAAAACCAGCGGTTTCAATGAACACACATTTCTTGGTAGAATCATGCAGGACTGAAATTTTTGATGTTTTTCTACTCCTCTCATGAGCCCAAACAAGTCTCTAAAAGCATGAGTTTACAACTACTTTACTTTTGGAGAAAATTCAAAACATTCATTATTCAATAGAGCCCAATAGCAAAAATCAGGTTTTGAATGAAGAATCACATTTCTTGGTAAAATCATGCAGGATTGAAATTTTTGATGGTTTTTTACTCCTCTCAACAGCCCAAACAAGTTTCTAAAAGGATGAGTTTGCAACTACTTTACTTTTGGAGAAAATTCAAAACATTCATTATTCAATAGAGCCCAATAGCAAAAATCAGGTTTTGAATGAAGAATCACATTTCTTGGTAGAATCATGCAGGATTGAAATTTTTGATGGTTTTGTACTCCTCTCAACAGCCCAAACAAGTTTCTAAAAGGATGAGTTTGCAACTACTTTACTTTTGGAGAAAATTCAAAACATTCATTATTCAATAGGGCCCAAAATATCAAAAACCAGCGGTTTGAATGAACACACATTTCTTGGTAGAATCGTGCAGGACTGAAATTTTTGATGTTTTTCTACTCCTCTCATGAGCCCAAACAAGTCTCTAAAAGGATGAGTTTGCAACTACTTTACTTTTGGAGAAAATTCAAAACATTCATTATTCAATAGAGCCCAATAGCAAAAACCAGCGTTTTGAATGAAGAATCACATTTCTTGGTAGAATCATGCAGGATTAAAATTTTTGATGGCTTTTTACTCCTCTCAACAGCCCAAACAAGTTTCTAAAAGGATGAGTTTCCAACTACTTTACTTTTGGAGAAAATTCAAAACATTCATTATTCAATAGGGCCCAAACTATCAAAAACCAGCGGTTTCAATGAACACACATTTCTTGGTAGAATCATGCAGGACTGAAATTTTTGATGTTTTTCTACTCCTCTCATGAGCCCAAACAAGTCTCTAAAAGCATGAGTTTGCAACTACTTTACTTTTGGAGAAAATTCAAAACATTCATTATTCAATAGAGCCCAATAGCAAAAATCAGGTTTTGAATGAAGAATCACATTTCTTGGTAGAATCATGCAGGATTGAAATTTTTGATGGTTTTTTACTCCTATCAACAGCCCAAACAAGTTTCTAAAAGGATGAGTTTGCAACTACTTTACTTTTGGAGAAAATTCAAAACATTCATTATTCAATAGGGCCCAAAATATCCAAAACCAGCGGTTTGAATGAACACACATTTCTTGGTAGAATCGTGCAGGACTGAAATTTTTGATGTTTTTCTACTCCTCTCATGAGCCCAAACAAGTCTCTAAAAGCATGAGTTTGCAACTACTTTACTTTTGGAGAAAATTCAAAACATTCACTTTTCACTAGAGCCCATTAGCAAAAATCAGGTTTTGAATGAAGAATCACATTTCTTGGTAGAATCATGCTGCATTGAAATTTTTGATGGTTTTTTACTCCTCTCAACAGCCCAAACAAGTTTCTAAAAGGATGAGTTTGCAACTACTTTACTTTTGGAGAAAATTCAAAACATTCATTATTCAATAGGGCCCAAACTATCAAAAACCAGCGGTTTAAATGAACACACATTTCTTGGTAGAATCATGCAGGACTGAAATTTTTGATGTTTTTCTACTCCTCTCATGAGCCCAAACAAGTCTCTAAAAGCATGAGTTTGCAACTACTTTACTTTTGGAGAAAATTCAAAACATTCATTATTCAATAGAGCCCAATAGCAAAAATCAGGTTTTGAATGAAGATTCACATTTCTTGGTAGAATCATGCAGGATTGAAATTTTTGATGGTTTTTTACTCCTCTCAACAGCCCAAACAAGTTTCTAAAAGGATGAGTTTGCAACTACTTTACTTTTGGAGAAAATTCAAAACATTCATTTTTCAATAGGGCCCAAACTATCAAAAACCAGCGGTTTCAATGAACACACATTTCTTGGTAGAATCATGCAGGACTGAAATTTTTGATGTTTTTCTACTCCTCTCATGAGCCCAAACAAGTCTCTAAAAGCATGAGTTTACAACTACTTTACTTTTGGAGAAAATTCAAAACATTCATTATTCAATAGAGCCCAATAGCAAAAATCAGGTTTTGAATGAAGAATCACATTTCTTGGTAAAATCATGCAGGATTGAAATTTTTGATGGTTTTTTACTCCTCTCAACAGCCCAAACAAGTTTCTAAAAGGATGAGTTTGCAACTACTTTACTTTTGGAGAAAATTCAAAACATTCATTATTCAATAGGGCCCAAACTATCAAAAACCAGCGGTTTCAATGAACACACATTTCTTGGTAGAATCATGCAGGACTGAAATTGTTGATGTTTTTCTACTCCTCTCATGAGCCCAAACAAGTCTCTAAAAGCATGAGTTTGCAACTACTTTACTTTCGGAGAAAATTCAAAACATTCACTATTCAATAGAGCCCAATAGCAAAAATCAGGTTTTGAATGAAGAATCACATTTCTTGGTAAAATCATGCAGGATTGAAATTTTTGATGGTTTTTTACTCCTCTCAACAGCCCAAACAAGTTTCTAAAAGGATGAGTTTGCAACTACTTTACTTTTGGAGAAAATTCAAAACATTCATTATTCAATAGGGCCCAAACTATCAAAAACCAGCGGTTTCAATGAACACACATTTCTTGGTAGAATCATGCAGGACTGAAATTTTTGATGTTTTTCTACTCCTCTCATGAGCCCAAACAAGTCTCTAAAAGCATGAGTTTACAACTACTTTACTTTTGGAGAAAATTCAAAACATTCATTATTCAATAGAGCCCAATAGCAAAAATCAGGTTTTGAATGAAGAATCACATTTCTTGGTAAAATCATGCAGGATTGAAATTTTTGATGGTTTTTTACTCCTCTCAACAGCCCAAACAAGTTTCTAAAAGGATGAGTATGCAACTACTTTACTTTTGGAGAAAATTCAAAACATTCATTATTCAATAGGGCCCAAACTATCAAAAACCAGCGGTTTCAATGAACACACATTTCTTGGTAGAATCATGCAGGACTGAAATTTTTGATGTTTTTCTACTCCTCTCATGAGCCCAAACAAGTCTCTAAAAGCATGAGTTTGCAACTACTTTACTTTCGGAGAAAATTCAAAACATTCACTATTCAATAGAGCCCAATAGCAAAAATCAGGTTTTGAATGAAGAATCACATTTCTTGGTAAAATCATGCAGGATTGAAATTTTTGATGGTTTTTTACTCCTCTCAACAGCCCAAACAAGTTTCTAAAAGGATGAGTTTGCAACTACTTTACTTTTGGAGAAAATTCAAAACATTCATTATTCAATAGGGCCCAAACTATCAAAAACCAGCGGTTTCAATGAACACACATTTATTGGTAGAATCGTGCAGGACTGAAATTTTTGATGTTTTTCTACTCCTCTCATGAGCCCAAACAAGCCTCTAAAAGCATGAGTTTGCAACTACTTTACTTTTGGAGAAAATTCAAAACATTCATTATTCAATAGGGCCCAAATTATCAAAAACCAGCGGTTTCAATGAACACACATTTCTTGGTAGAATCGTGCAGGACTGAAATTTTTGATGTTTTTCTACTCCTCTCATGAGCCCAAACAAGTCTCTAAAAGCATGAGTTTGCAACTACTTTACTTTTGGAGAAAATTCAAAACATTCATTATTCAATAGAGCCCAATAGCAAAAATCAGGTTTTGAATGAAGAATCACATTTCTTGGTAGAATCATGCAGGATTGAAATTTTTGATGGTTTTTTACTCCTCTCAACAGCCCAAACAAGTTTCTAAAAGGATGAGTTTGCAACTACTTTACTTTTGGAGAAAATTCAAAACATTCATTATTCAATAGGGCCCAAACTATCAAAAACCAGCGGTTTGAATGAACACACATTTCTTGGTAGAATCATGCAGGACTGAAATTTTTGATGTTTTTCTACTCCTCTCATGAGCCCAAACAAGTCTCTAAAAGCATGAGTTTGCAACTACTTTACTTTTGGAGAAAATTCAAAACATTCATTATTCAATAGAGCCCAATAGCAAAAATCAGGTTTTGAATGAAGAATCACATTTCTTGGTAGAATCATGCAGGATTGAAATTTTTGATGGTTTTTTACTCCTCTCAACAGCCCAAACAAGTTTCTAAAAGGATGAGTTTGCAACTACTTTACTTTTGGAGAAAATTCAAAACATTTATTATTCAATAGAGCCCAATAGCAAAAATCAGGTTTTGAATGAAGAATGACATTTATTGGTAGAATCATGCAGGATTGAAATTTTTGATGGTTTTTTACTCCTCTCAACAGCCCAAACAAGTTTCTAAAAGGATGAGTTTGCAACTACTTTACTTTTGGAGAAAATTCAAAATATTCATTATTCAATAGGGCCCAAACTATCAAAAACCAGCGGTTTCAATGAACACACATTTCTTGGTAGAATCGTGCAGGACTAAAATTTTTGATGTTTTTCTACTCCTCTCATGAGCCCAAACAAGTCTCTAAAAGCATGAGTTTGCAACTACTTTACTTTTGGAGAAAATTCAAAACATTCATTATTCAATAGCGCCCAATAGCAAAAATCAGGTTTTGAATGAAGAATCACATTTCTTGGTAGAATCATGCAGGATTGAAATTTTTGATGGTTTTTTACTCCTCTCAACAGCCCAAACAAGTTTCTAAAAGGATGAGTTTGCAACTACTTTACTTTTGGAGAAAATTCAAAACATTCATTATTCAATAGGGCCCAAACTATCAAAAACCAGCGGTTTCAATGAACACACATTTCTTGGTAGAATCATGCAGGACTGAAATTTTTGATGTTTTTCTACTCCACTCATGTGCCCAAACAAGTCTCTAAAAGCATGAGTTTGCAACTACTTTACTTTTGGAGAAAATTCAAAACATTCATTATTCAATAGAGCCCAATAGCAAAAATCAGGTTTTGAATGAAGAATCACATTTCTTGATAGAATCATGCAGGATTGAAATTTTTTATGGTTTTTTACTCCTCTCAACAGCCCAAACAAGTTTCTAAAAGGATGAGTTTGCAACTACTTTACTTTTGGAGAAAATTCAAAACATTCATTATTCAATAGGGCCCAAAATATCAAAAACCAGCGGTTTGAATGAACACACATTTCTTGGTAGAATCGTGCAGGACTGAAATTTTTGATGTTTTTCTACTCCTCTCATGAGCCCAAACAAGTCTCTAAAAGGATGAGTTTGCAACTACTTTACTTTTGGAGAAAATTCAAAACATTCATTATTCAATAGAGCCCAATAGCAAAAACCAGCGTTTTGAATGAAGAATCACATTTCTTGGTAGAATCATGCAGGATTGAAATTTTTGATGGTTTTTTACTCCTCTCAACAGCCCAAACAAGTTTCTAAAAGGATGAGTTTGCAAATACTTTACTTTTGGAGAAAATTCAAAACATTCATTATTCAATAGGGCCCAAACTATCAAAAACCAGCGGTTTCAATGAACACACATTTCTTGGTAGAATCATGCAGGACTGAAATTTTTGATGTTTTTCTACTCCATTCATGAGCCCAAACAAGTCTCTAAAAGGATGAGTTTGCAACTACTTTACTTTTGGAGAAAATTCAAAACATTCATTATTCAATAGAGCCCAATAGCAAAAATCAGGTTTTGAATGAAGAATCACATTTCTTGGTAGAATCATGCAGGATTGAAATTTTTGATGGTTTTGTACTCCTCTCAACAGCCCAAACAAGTTTCTAAAAGGATGAGTTTGCAACTACTTTACTTTTGGAGAAAATTCAAAACATTCATTATTCAATAGGGCCCAAAATATCAAAAACCAGCGGTTTGAATGAACACACATTTCTTGGTAGAATCATGCAGGACTGAAATTTTTGATGTTTTTCTACTCCTCTCATGAGCCCAAACAAGTCTCTAAAAGGATGAGTTTGCAACTACTTTACTTTTGGAGAAAATTCAAAACATTCATTATTCAATAGAGCCCAATAGCAAAAACCAGCGTTTTGAATGAAGAATCACGTTTCTTGGTAGAATCATGCAGGATTACAATTTTTGATGGTTTTTTACTCCTCTCAACAGCCCAAACAAGTTTCTAAAAGGATGAGTTTGCAACTACTTTACTTTTGGAGAAAATTCAAAACATTCATTATTCAATAGGGCCCAAACTATCAAAAACCAGCGGTTTCAATGAACACACATTTCTTGGTAGAATCATGCAGGACTGAAATTTTTGATGTTTTTCTACTCCTCTCATGAGCCCAAACAAGTCTCTAAAAGCATGAGTTTGCAACTACTTTACTTTTGGAGAAAATTCAAAACATTCATTATTCAATAGAGCCCAATAGCAAAAACTAGCGTTTTGAATGAAGAATCACATTTCTTGGTAGAATCATGCAGGATTGAAATTTTTGATGGTTTTTTACTCCTCTCAACAGCCCAAACAAGTTTCTAAAAGGATGAGTTTGCAACTACTTTACTTTTGGAGAAAATTCAAAACATTCATTATTCAATAGGGCCCAAACTATCAAAAACCAGCGGTTTGAATGAACACACATTTCTTGGTAGAATCATGCAGGACTGAAATTTTTGATGGTTTTCTACTCCTCTCATGAGCCCAAACAAGTCTCTAAAAGCATGAGTTTGCAACTACTTTACTTTTGGAGAAAATTCAAAACATTCACTATTCAATAGAGCCCAATAGCAAAAATCAGGTTTTGAATGAAGAATCACATTTCTTGGTAAAATCATGCAGGATTGAAATTTTTGATGGTTTTTTACTCCTCTCAACAGCCCAAACAAGTTTCTAAAAGGATGAGTTTGCAACTACTTTACTTTTGGAGAAAATTCAAAACATTCATTATTCAATAGGGCCCAAACTATCAAAAACCAGCGGTTTCAATGAACACACATTTCTTGGTAGAATCATGCAGGACTGAAATTTTTGATGTTTTTCTACTCCTCTCATGAGCCCAAACAAGTCTCTAAAAGCATGAGTTTACAACTACTTTACTTTTGGAGAAAATTCAAAACATTCATTATTCAATAGAGCCCAATAGCAAAAATCAGGTTTTGAATGAAGAATCACATTTCTTGGTAAAATCATGCAGGATTGAAATTTTTGATGGTTTTGTACTCCTCTCAACAGCCCAAACAAGTTTCTAAAAGGATGAGTTTGCAACTACTTTTCTTTTGGAGAAAATTCAAAACATTCATTATTCAATAGGGCCCAAAATATCAAAAACCAGCGGTTTGAATGAACACACATTTCTTGGTAGAATCGTGCAGGACTGAAATTTTTGATGTTTTTCTACTCCTCTCATGAGCCCAAACAAGTCTCTAAAAGCATGAGTTTGCAACTACTTTACTTTTGGAGAAAATTCAAAACATTCATTATTCAATAGAGCCCAATAGCAAAAATCAGGTTTTGAATGAAGAATCACATTTCTTGGTAGAATCATGCAGGATTGAAATTTTTGATGGTTTTTTACTCCTCTCAACAGCCCAAACAAGTTTCTAAAAGGATGAGTTTGCAACTACTTTACTTTTGGAGAAAATTCAAAACATTCATTATTCAATAGGGCCCAAATTATCAAAAACCAGCGGTTTGAATGAACACACATTTCTTGGTAGAATCGTGCAGGACTGAAATTTTTGATGTTTTTCTACTCCTCTCATGAGCCCAAACAAGTCTCTAAAAGGATGAGTTTGCAACTACTTTACTTTTGGAGAAAATTCAAAACATTCATTATTCAATAGAGCCCAATAGCAAAAACCAGCGTTTTGAATGAAGAATCACATTTCTTGGTAGAATCATGCAGGATTGAAATTTTTGATGGTTTTTTACTCCTCTCAACAGCCCAAACAAGTTTCTAAAAGGATGAGTTTGCAAATACTTTACTTTTGGAGAAAATTCAAAACATTCATTATTCAATAGGGCCCAAACTATCAAAAACCAGCGGTTTCAATGAACACACATTTCTTGGTAGAATCATGCAGGACTGAAATTTTTGATGTTTTTCTACTCCTTTCATGAGCCCAAACAAGTCTCTAAAAGCATGAGTTTGCAACTACTTTACTTTTGGAGAAAATTCAAAACATTCATTATTCAATAGAGCCCAATAGCAAAAATCAGGTTTTGAATGAAGAATCACATTTCTTGGTAGAATCATGCAGGATTGAAATTTTTGATGGTTTTTTACTCCTCTCAACAGCCCAAACAAGTTTCTAAAAGGATGAGTTTGCAACTACTTTACTTTTGGAGAAAATTCAAAACATTCATTATTCAATAGGGCCCAAAATATCAAAAACCAGCGGTTTGAATGAACACACATTTCTTGGTAGAATCGTGCAGGACTGAAATTTTTGATGTTTTTCTACTCCTCTCATGAGCCCAAACAAGTCTCTAAAAGGATGAGTTTGCAACTACTTTACTTTTGGAGAAAATTCAAAACATTCATTATTCAATAGAGCCCAATAGCAAAAACCAGCGTTTTGAATGAAGAATCACATTTCTTGGTAGAATCATGCAGGATTACAATTTTTGATGGTTTTTTACTCCTCTCAACAGCCCAAACAAGTTTCTAAAAGGATGAGTTTCCAACTACTTTACTTTTGGAGAAAATTCAAAACATTCATTATTCAATAGGGCCCAAACTATCAAAAACCAGCGGTTTCAATGAACACACATTTCTTGGTAGAATCATGCAGGACTGAAATTTTTGATGTTTTTCTACTCCTCTCATGAGCCCAAACAAGTCTCTAAAAGCATGAGTTTGCAACTACTTTACTTTTGGAGAAAATTCAAAACATTCATTATTCAATAGAGCCCAATAGCAAAAATCAGGTTTTGAATGAAGAATCACATTTCTTGGTAGAATCATGCAGGATTGAAATTTTTGATGGTTTTTTACTCCTCTCAACAGCCCAAACAAGTTTCTAAAAGGATGAGTTTGCAACTACTTTACTTTTGGAGAAAATTCAAAACATTCATTATTCAATAGGGCCCAAAATATCCAAAACCAGCGGTTTGAATGAACAAACATTTCTTGGTAGAATCATGCAGGACTGAAATTTTTGATGTTTTTCTACTCCTCTCATGAGCCCAAACAAGTCTCTAAAAGCATGAGTTTGCAACTACTTTACTTTTGGAGAAAATTCAAAACATTCACTTTTCACTAGAGCCCAATAGCAAAAATCAGGTTTTGAATGAAGAATCACATTTCTTGGTAGAATCATGCTGCATTGAAATTTTTGATGGTTTTTTACTCCTCTCAACAGCCCAAACAAGTTTCTAAAAGGATGAGTTTGCAACTACTTTACTTTTGGAGAAAATTCAAAACATTCATTATTCAATAGGGCCCAAACTATCAAAAACCAGCGGTTTAAATGAACACACATTTCTTAGTAGAATCATGCAGGACTGAAATTTTTGATGTTTTTCTACTCCTCTCATGAGCCCAAACAAGTCTCTAAAAGCATGAGTTTGCAACTACTTTACTTTTGGAGAAAATTCAAAACATTCATTATTCAATAGAGCCCAATAGCAAAAATCAGGTTTTCAATGAAGATTCACATTTCTTGGTAGAATCATGCAGGATTGAAATTTTTGATGGTTTTTTACTCCTCTCAACAGCCCAAACAAGTTTCTAAAAGGATGAGTTTGCAACTACTTTACTTTTGGAGAAAATTCAAAACATTCATTATTCAATAGGGCCCAAACTATCAAAAACCAGCGGTTTCAATGAACACACATTTCTTGGTAGAATCATGCAGGACTGAAATTTTTGATGTTTTTCTACTCCTCTCATGAGCCCAAACAAGTCTCTAAAAGCATGAGTTTACAACTACTTTACTTTTGGAGAAAATTCAAAACATTCATTATTCAATAGAGCCCAATAGCAAAAATCAGGTTTTGAATGAAGAATCACATTTCTTGGTAAAATCATGCAGGATTGAAATTTTTGATGGTTTTTTACTCCTCTCAACAGCCCAAACAAGTTTCTAAAAGGATGAGTTTGCAACTACTTTACTTTTGGAGAAAATTCAAAACATTCATTATTCAATAGGGCCCAAACTATCAAAAACCAGCGGTTTCAATGAACACACATTTCTTGGTAGAATCATGCAGGACTGAAATTTTTGATGTTTTTCTACTCCTCTCATGAGCCCAAACAAGTCTCTAAAAGAATGAGTTTACAACTACTTTACTTTCGGAGAAAATTCAAAACATTCACTATTCAATAGAGCCCAATAGCAAAAATCAGGTTTTGAATGAAGAATCACATTTCTTGGTAAAATCATGCAGGATTGATATTTTTGATGGTTTTTTACTCCTCTCAACAGCCCAAACAAGTTTCTAAAACGATGAGTTTGCAACTACTTTACTTTTGGAGAAAATTCAAAACATTCATTATTCAATAGGGCCCAAACTATCAAAAACCAGCGGTTTCAATGAACACACATTTATTGGTAGAATCGTGCAGGACTGAAATTTTTGATGTTTTTCTACTCCTCTCATGAGCCCAAACAAGTCTCTAAAAGCATGAGTTTGCAACTACTTTACTTTTGGAGAAAATTCAAAACATTCATTATTCAATAGGGCCCAAACTATCAAAAACCAGCGGTTCAAAATGAACACACATTTCTTGGTAGAATCGTGCAGGACTGAAATTTTTGATGTTTTTCTACTCCTCTCATGAGCCCAAACAAGTCTCTAAAAGCATGAGTTTGCAACTACTTTACTTTTGGAGAAAATTCAAAACATTCATTATTCAATAGCGCCCAATAGCAAAAATCAGGTTTTGAATGAAGAATCACATTTCTTGGTAGAATCATGCAGGATTGAAATTTTTGATGGTTTTTTACTCCTCTCAACAGCCCAAACAAGTTTCTAAAAGGATGAGTTTGCAACTACTTTACTTTTGGAGAAAATTCAAAACATTCATTATTCAATAGGGCCCAAACTATCAAAAACCAGCGGTTTCAATGAACACACATTTCTTGGTAGAATCATGCAGGACTGAAATTTTTGATGTTTTTCTACTCCTCTCATGAGCCCAAACAAGTCTCTAAAAGCATGAGTTTGCAACTACTTTACTTTTGGAGAAAATTCAAAACATTCATTATTCAATAGAGCCCAATAGCAAAAATCAGGTTTTGAATGAAGAATCACATTTCTTGGTAGAATCATGCAGGATTGAAATTTTTGATGGTTTTTTACTCCTCTCAACAGCCCAAACAAGTTTCTAAAAGGATGAGTTTGCAACTACTTTACTTTTGGAGAAAATTCAAAACATTCATTATTCAATAGGGCCCAAAATATCCAAAACCAGCGGTTTGAATGAACAAACATTTCTTGGTAGAATCGTGCAGGACTGAAATTTTTGATGTTTTTCTACTCCTCTCATGAGCCCAAACAAGTCTCTAAAAGCATGAGTTTGCAACTACTTTACTTTTGGAGAAAATTCAAAACATTCACTTTTCACTAGAGCCCAATAGCAAAAATCAGGTTTTGAATGAAGAATCACATTTCTTGGTAGAATCATACTGCATTGAAATTTTTGATGGTTTTTTACTCCTCTCAACAGCCCAAACAAGTTTCTAAAAGGATGAGTTTGCAACTACTTTACTTTTGGAGAAAATTCAAAACATTCATTATTCAATAGGGCCCAAACTATCAAAAACCAGCGGTTTAAATGAACACACATTTCTTGGTAGAATCATGCAGGACTGAAATTTTTGATGTTTTTCTACTCCTCTCATGAGCCCAAACAAGTCTCTAAAAGCATGAGTTTGCAACTACTTTACTTTTGGAGAAAATTCAAAACATTCATTATTCAATAGAGCCCAATAGCAAAAATCAGGTTTTCAATGAAGATTCACATTTCTTGGTAGAATCATGCAGGATTGAAATTTTTGATGGTTTTTTACTCCTCTCAACAGCCCAAACAAGTTTCTTAAAGGATGAGTTTGCAACTACTTTACTTTTGGAGAAAATTCAAAACATTCATTATTCAATAGGGCCCAAACTATCAAAAACCAGCGGTTTCAATGAACACACATTTCTTGGTAGAATCATGCAGGACTGAAATTTTTGATGTTTTTCTACTCCTCTCATGAGCCCAAACAAGTCTCTAAAAGAATGAGTTTACAACTACTTTACTTTCGGAGAAAATTCAAAACATTCACTATTCAATAGAGCCCAATAGCAAAAATCAGGTTTTGAATGAAGAATCACATTTCTTGGTAAAATCATGCAGGATTGAAATTTTTGATGGTTTTTTACTCCTCTCAACAGCCCAAACAAGTTTCTAAAAGGATGAGTTTGCAACTACTTTACTTTTGGAGAAAATTCAAAACATTCATTATTCAATAGGGCCCAAACTATCAAAAACCAGCGGTTTGAATGAACACACATTTCTTGGTAGAATCATGCAGGACTGAAATTTTTGATGTTTTTCTACTCCTCTCATGAGCCCAAACAAGTCTCTAAAAGCATGAGTTTGCAACTACTTTACTTTTGGAGAAAATTCAAAACATTCATTATTCAATAGAGCCCAATAGCAAAAATCAGGTTTTGAATGAAGAATCACATTTCTTGGTAGAATCATGCAGGATTGAAATTTTTGATGGTTTTTTACTCCTCTCAACAGCCCAAACAAGTTTCTAAAAGGATGAGTTTGCAACTACTTTACTTTTGGAGAAAATTCAAAACATTTATTATTCAATAGAGCCCAATAGCAAAAATCAGGTTTTGAATGAAGAATGACATTTATTGGTAGAATCATGCAGGATTGAAATTTTTGATGGTTTTTTACTCCTCTCAACAGCCCAAACAAGTTTCTAAAAGGATGAGTTTGCAACTACTTTACTTTTGGAGAAAATTCAAAATATTCATTATTCAATAGGGCCCAAACTATCAAAAACCAGCGGTTTCAATGAACACACATTTCTTGGTAGAATCGTGCAGGACTAAAATTTTTGATGTTTTTCTACTCCTCTCATGAGCCCAAACAAGTCTCTAAAAGCATGAGTTTGCAACTACTTTACTTTTGGAGAAAATTCAAAACATTCATTATTCAATAGCGCCCAATAGCAAAAATCAGGTTTTGAATGAAGAATCACATTTCTTGGTAGAATCATGCAGGATTGAAATTTTTGATGGTTTTTTACTCCTCTCAACAGCCCAAACAAGTTTCTAAAAGGATGAGTTTGCAACTACTTTACTTTTGGAGAAAATTCAAAACATTCATTATTCAATAGGGCCCAAACTATCAAAAACCAGCGGTTTCAATGAACACACATTTCTTGGTAGAATCATGCAGGACTGAAATTTTTGATGTTTTTCTACTCCACTCATGTGCCCAAACAAGTCTCTAAAAGCATGAGTTTGCAACTACTTTACTTTTGGAGAAAATTCAAAACATTCATTATTCAATAGAGCCCAATAGCAAAAATCAGGTTTTGAATGAAGAATCACATTTCTTGATAGAATCATGCAGGATTGAAATTTTTTATGGTTTTTTACTCCTCTCAACAGCCCAAACAAGTTTCTAAAAGGATGAGTTTGCAACTACTTTACTTTTGGAGAAAATTCAAAACATTCATTATTCAATAGGGCCCAAAATATCAAAAACCAGCGGTTTGAATGAACACACATTTCTTGGTAGAATCGTGCAGGACTGAAATTTTTGATGTTTTTCTACTCCTCTCATGAGCCCAAACAAGTCTCTAAAAGGATGAGTTTGCAACTACTTTACTTTTGGAGAAAATTCAAAACATTCATTATTCAATAGAGCCCAATAGCAAAAACCAGCGTTTTGAATGAAGAATCACATTTCTTGGTAGAATCATGCAGGATTGAAATTTTTGATGGTTTTTTACTCCTCTCAACAGCCCAAACAAGTTTCTAAAAGGATGAGTTTGCAAATACTTTACTTTTGGAGAAAATTCAAAACATTCATTATTCAATAGGGCCCAAACTATCAAAAACCAGCGGTTTCAATGAACACACATTTCTTGGTAGAATCATGCAGGACTGAAATTTTTGATGTTTTTCTACTCCATTCATGAGCCCAAACAAGTCTCTAAAAGGATGAGTTTGCAACTACTTTACTTTTGGAGAAAATTCAAAACATTCATTATTCAATAGAGCCCAATAGCAAAAATCAGGTTTTGAATGAAGAATCACATTTCTTGGTAGAATCATGCAGGATTGAAATTTTTGATGGTTTTGTACTCCTCTCAACAGCCCAAACAAGTTTCTAAAAGGATGAGTTTGCAACTACTTTACTTTTGGAGAAAATTCAAAACATTCATTATTCAATAGGGCCCAAAATATCAAAAACCAGCGGTTTGAATGAACACACATTTCTTGGTAGAATCATGCAGGACTGAAATTTTTGATGTTTTTCTACTCCTCTCATGAGCCCAAACAAGTCTCTAAAAGGATGAGTTTGCAACTACTTTACTTTTGGAGAAAATTCAAAACATTCATTATTCAATAGAGCCCAATAGCAAAAACCAGCGTTTTGAATGAAGAATCACGTTTCTTGGTAGAATCATGCAGGATTACAATTTTTGATGGTTTTTTACTCCTCTCAACAGCCCAAACAAGTTTCTAAAAGGATGAGTTTGCAACTACTTTACTTTTGGAGAAAATTCAAAACATTCATTATTCAATAGGGCCCAAACTATCAAAAACCAGCGGTTTCAATGAACACACATTTCTTGGTAGAATCATGCAGGACTGAAATTTTTGATGTTTTTCTACTCCTCTCATGAGCCCAAACAAGTCTCTAAAAGCATGAGTTTGCAACTACTTTACTTTTGGAGAAAATTCAAAACATTCATTATTCAATAGAGCCCAATAGCAAAAACTAGCGTTTTGAATGAAGAATCACATTTCTTGGTAGAATCATGCAGGATTGAAATTTTTGATGGTTTTTTACTCCTCTCAACAGCCCAAACAAGTTTCTAAAAGGATGAGTTTGCAACTACTTTACTTTTGGAGAAAATTCAAAACATTCATTATTCAATAGGGCCCAAACTATCAAAAACCAGCGGTTTGAATGAACACACATTTCTTGGTAGAATCATGCAGGACTGAAATTTTTGATGGTTTTCTACTCCTCTCATGAGCCCAAACAAGTCTCTAAAAGCATGAGTTTGCAACTACTTTACTTTTGGAGAAAATTCAAAACATTCACTATTCAATAGAGCCCAATAGCAAAAATCAGGTTTTGAATGAAGAATCACATTTCTTGGTAAAATCATGCAGGATTGAAATTTTTGATGGTTTTTTACTCCTCTCAACAGCCCAAACAAGTTTCTAAAAGGATGAGTTTGCAACTACTTTACTTTTGGAGAAAATTCAAAACATTCATTATTCAATAGGGCCCAAACTATCAAAAACCAGCGGTTTCAATGAACACACATTTCTTGGTAGAATCATGCAGGACTGAAATTTTTGATGTTTTTCTACTCCTCTCATGAGCCCAAACAAGTCTCTAAAAGCATGAGTTTACAACTACTTTACTTTTGGAGAAAATTCAAAACATTCATTATTCAATAGAGCCCAATAGCAAAAATCAGGTTTTGAATGAAGAATCACATTTCTTGGTAAAATCATGCAGGATTGAAATTTTTGATGGTTTTGTACTCCTCTCAACAGCCCAAACAAGTTTCTAAAAGGATGAGTTTGCAACTACTTTTCTTTTGGAGAAAATTCAAAACATTCATTATTCAATAGGGCCCAAAATATCAAAAACCAGCGGTTTGAATGAACACACATTTCTTGGTAGAATCGTGCAGGACTGAAATTTTTGATGTTTTTCTACTCCTCTCATGAGCCCAAACAAGTCTCTAAAAGCATGAGTTTGCAACTACTTTACTTTTGGAGAAAATTCAAAACATTCATTATTCAATAGAGCCCAATAGCAAAAATCAGGTTTTGAATGAAGAATCACATTTCTTGGTAGAATCATGCAGGATTGAAATTTTTGATGGTTTTTTACTCCTCTCAACAGCCCAAACAAGTTTCTAAAAGGATGAGTTTGCAACTACTTTACTTTTGGAGAAAATTCAAAACATTCATTATTCAATAGGGCCCAAATTATCAAAAACCAGCGGTTTGAATGAACACACATTTCTTGGTAGAATCGTGCAGGACTGAAATTTTTGATGTTTTTCTACTCCTCTCATGAGCCCAAACAAGTCTCTAAAAGGATGAGTTTGCAACTACTTTACTTTTGGAGAAAATTCAAAACATTCATTATTCAATAGAGCCCAATAGCAAAAACCAGCGTTTTGAATGAAGAATCACATTTCTTGGTAGAATCATGCAGGATTGAAATTTTTGATGGTTTTTTACTCCTCTCAACAGCCCAAACAAGTTTCTAAAAGGATGAGTTTGCAAATACTTTACTTTTGGAGAAAATTCAAAACATTCATTATTCAATAGGGCCCAAACTATCAAAAACCAGCGGTTTCAATGAACACACATTTCTTGGTAGAATCATGCAGGACTGAAATTTTTGATGTTTTTCTACTCCTTTCATGAGCCCAAACAAGTCTCTAAAAGCATGAGTTTGCAACTACTTTACTTTTGGAGAAAATTCAAAACATTCATTATTCAATAGAGCCCAATAGCAAAAATCAGGTTTTGAATGAAGAATCACATTTCTTGGTAGAATCATGCAGGATTGAAATTTTTGATGGTTTTTTACTCCTCTCAACAGCCCAAACAAGTTTCTAAAAGGATGAGTTTGCAACTACTTTACTTTTGGAGAAAATTCAAAACATTCATTATTCAATAGGGCCCAAAATATCAAAAACCAGCGGTTTGAATGAACACACATTTCTTGGTAGAATCGTGCAGGACTGAAATTTTTGATGTTTTTCTACTCCTCTCATGAGCCCAAACAAGTCTCTAAAAGGATGAGTTTGCAACTACTTTACTTTTGGAGAAAATTCAAAACATTCATTATTCAATAGAGCCCAATAGCAAAAACCAGCGTTTTGAATGAAGAATCACATTTCTTGGTAGAATCATGCAGGATTACAATTTTTGATGGTTTTTTACTCCTCTCAACAGCCCAAACAAGTTTCTAAAAGGATGAGTTTCCAACTACTTTACTTTTGGAGAAAATTCAAAACATTCATTATTCAATAGGGCCCAAACTATCAAAAACCAGCGGTTTCAATGAACACACATTTCTTGGTAGAATCATGCAGGACTGAAATTTTTGATGTTTTTCTACTCCTCTCATGAGCCCAAACAAGTCTCTAAAAGCATGAGTTTGCAACTACTTTACTTTTGGAGAAAATTCAAAACATTCATTATTCAATAGAGCCCAATAGCAAAAATCAGGTTTTGAATGAAGAATCACATTTCTTGGTAGAATCATGCAGGATTGAAATTTTTGATGGTTTTTTACTCCTCTCAACAGCCCAAACAAGTTTCTAAAAGGATGAGTTTGCAACTACTTTACTTTTGGAGAAAATTCAAAACATTCATTATTCAATAGGGCCCAAAATATCCAAAACCAGCGGTTTGAATGAACAAACATTTCTTGGTAGAATCATGCAGGACTGAAATTTTTGATGTTTTTCTACTCCTCTCATGAGCCCAAACAAGTCTCTAAAAGCATGAGTTTGCAACTACTTTACTTTTGGAGAAAATTCAAAACATTCACTTTTCACTAGAGCCCAATAGCAAAAATCAGGTTTTGAATGAAGAATCACATTTCTTGGTAGAATCATGCTGCATTGAAATTTTTGATGGTTTTTTACTCCTCTCAACAGCCCAAACAAGTTTCTAAAAGGATGAGTTTGCAACTACTTTACTTTTGGAGAAAATTCAAAACATTCATTATTCAATAGGGCCCAAACTATCAAAAACCAGCGGTTTAAATGAACACACATTTCTTAGTAGAATCATGCAGGACTGAAATTTTTGATGTTTTTCTACTCCTCTCATGAGCCCAAACAAGTCTCTAAAAGCATGAGTTTGCAACTACTTTACTTTTGGAGAAAATTCAAAACATTCATTATTCAATAGAGCCCAATAGCAAAAATCAGGTTTTCAATGAAGATTCACATTTCTTGGTAGAATCATGCAGGATTGAAATTTTTGATGGTTTTTTACTCCTCTCAACAGCCCAAACAAGTTTCTAAAAGGATGAGTTTGCAACTACTTTACTTTTGGAGAAAATTCAAAACATTCATTATTCAATAGGGCCCAAACTATCAAAAACCAGCGGTTTCAATGAACACACATTTCTTGGTAGAATCATGCAGGACTGAAATTTTTGATGTTTTTCTACTCCTCTCATGAGCCCAAACAAGTCTCTAAAAGCATGAGTTTACAACTACTTTACTTTTGGAGAAAATTCAAAACATTCATTATTCAATAGAGCCCAATAGCAAAAATCAGGTTTTGAATGAAGAATCACATTTCTTGGTAAAATCATGCAGGATTGAAATTTTTGATGGTTTTTTACTCCTCTCAACAGCCCAAACAAGTTTCTAAAAGGATGAGTTTGCAACTACTTTACTTTTGGAGAAAATTCAAAACATTCATTATTCAATAGGGCCCAAACTATCAAAAACCAGCGGTTTCAATGAACACACATTTCTTGGTAGAATCATGCAGGACTGAAATTTTTGATGTTTTTCTACTCCTCTCATGAGCCCAAACAAGTCTCTAAAAGAATGAGTTTACAACTACTTTACTTTCGGAGAAAATTCAAAACATTCACTATTCAATAGAGCCCAATAGCAAAAATCAGGTTTTGAATGAAGAATCACATTTCTTGGTAAAATCATGCAGGATTGATATTTTTGATGGTTTTTTACTCCTCTCAACAGCCCAAACAAGTTTCTAAAACGATGAGTTTGCAACTACTTTACTTTTGGAGAAAATTCAAAACATTCATTATTCAATAGGGCCCAAACTATCAAAAACCAGCGGTTTCAATGAACACACATTTATTGGTAGAATCGTGCAGGACTGAAATTTTTGATGTTTTTCTACTCCTCTCATGAGCCCAAACAAGTCTCTAAAAGCATGAGTTTGCAACTACTTTACTTTTGGAGAAAATTCAAAACATTCATTATTCAATAGGGCCCAAACTATCAAAAACCAGCGGTTCAAAATGAACACACATTTCTTGGTAGAATCGTGCAGGACTGAAATTTTTGATGTTTTTCTACTCCTCTCATGAGCCCAAACAAGTCTCTAAAAGCATGAGTTTGCAACTACTTTACTTTTGGAGAAAATTCAAAACATTCATTATTCAATAGCGCCCAATAGCAAAAATCAGGTTTTGAATGAAGAATCACATTTCTTGGTAGAATCATGCAGGATTGAAATTTTTGATGGTTTTTTACTCCTCTCAACAGCCCAAACAAGTTTCTAAAAGGATGAGTTTGCAACTACTTTACTTTTGGAGAAAATTCAAAACATTCATTATTCAATAGGGCCCAAACTATCAAAAACCAGCGGTTTCAATGAACACACATTTCTTGGTAGAATCATGCAGGACTGAAATTTTTGATGTTTTTCTACTCCTCTCATGAGCCCAAACAAGTCTCTAAAAGCATGAGTTTGCAACTACTTTACTTTTGGAGAAAATTCAAAACATTCATTATTCAATAGAGCCCAATAGCAAAAATCAGGTTTTGAATGAAGAATCACATTTCTTGGTAGAATCATGCAGGATTGAAATTTTTGATGGTTTTTTACTCCTCTCAACAGCCCAAACAAGTTTCTAAAAGGATGAGTTTGCAACTACTTTACTTTTGGAGAAAATTCAAAACATTCATTATTCAATAGGGCCCAAAATATCCAAAACCAGCGGTTTGAATGAACAAACATTTCTTGGTAGAATCGTGCAGGACTGAAATTTTTGATGTTTTTCTACTCCTCTCATGAGCCCAAACAAGTCTCTAAAAGCATGAGTTTGCAACTACTTTACTTTTGGAGAAAATTCAAAACATTCACTTTTCACTAGAGCCCAATAGCAAAAATCAGGTTTTGAATGAAGAATCACATTTCTTGGTAGAATCATACTGCATTGAAATTTTTGATGGTTTTTTACTCCTCTCAACAGCCCAAACAAGTTTCTAAAAGGATGAGTTTGCAACTACTTTACTTTTGGAGAAAATTCAAAACATTCATTATTCAATAGGGCCCAAACTATCAAAAACCAGCGGTTTAAATGAACACACATTTCTTGGTAGAATCATGCAGGACTGAAATTTTTGATGTTTTTCTACTCCTCTCATGAGCCCAAACAAGTCTCTAAAAGCATGAGTTTGCAACTACTTTACTTTTGGAGAAAATTCAAAACATTCATTATTCAATAGAGCCCAATAGCAAAAATCAGGTTTTCAATGAAGATTCACATTTCTTGGTAGAATCATGCAGGATTGAAATTTTTGATGGTTTTTTACTCCTCTCAACAGCCCAAACAAGTTTCTTAAAGGATGAGTTTGCAACTACTTTACTTTTGGAGAAAATTCAAAACATTCATTATTCAATAGGGCCCAAACTATCAAAAACCAGCGGTTTCAATGAACACACATTTCTTGGTAGAATCATGCAGGACTGAAATTTTTGATGTTTTTCTACTCCTCTCATGAGCCCAAACAAGTCTCTAAAAGAATGAGTTTACAACTACTTTACTTTCGGAGAAAATTCAAAACATTCACTATTCAATAGAGCCCAATAGCAAAAATCAGGTTTTGAATGAAGAATCACATTTCTTGGTAAAATCATGCAGGATTGAAATTTTTGATGGTTTTTTACTCCTCTCAACAGCCCAAACAAGTTTCTAAAAGGATGAGTTTGCAACTACTTTACTTTTGGAGAAAATTCAAAACATTCATTATTCAATAGGGCCCAAACTATCAAAAACCAGCGGTTTCAATGAACACACATTTATTGGTAGAATCGTGCAGGACTGAAATTTTTGATGTTTTTCTACTCCTCTCATGAGCCCAAACAAGTCTCTAAAAGCATGAGTTTGCAACTACTTTACTTTTGGAGAAAATTCAAAACATTCATTATTCAATAGGGCCCAAACTATCAAAAACCAGCGGTTTCAATGAACACACATTTCTTGGTAGAATCGTGCAGGACTGAAATTTTTGATGTTTTTCTACTCCTCTCATGAGCCCAAACAAGTCTCTAAAAGCATGAGTTTGCAACTACTTTACTTTTGGAGAAAATTCAAAACATTCATTATTCAATAGCGCCCAATAGCAAAAATCAGGTTTTGAATGAAGAATCACATTTCTTGGTAGAATCATGCAGGATTGAAATTTTTGATGGTTTTTTACTCCTCTCAACAGCCCAAACAAGTTTCTAAAAGGATGAGTTTGCAACTACTTTACTTTTGGAGAAAATTCAAAACATTCATTTTTCAATAGGGCCCAAACTATCAAAAACCAGCGGTTTCAATGAACACACATTTCTTGGTAGAATCATGCAGGACTGAAATTTTTGATGTTTTTCTACTCCTCTCATGAGCCCAAACAAGTCTCTAAAAGCATGAGTTTGCAACTACTTTACTTTTGGAGAAAATTCAAAACATTCATTATTCAATAGGGCCCAAACTATCAAAAACCAGCGGTTTCAATGAACACACATTTCTTGGTAGAATCATGCAGGACTGAAATTTTTGATGTTTTTCTACTCCTCTCATGAGCCCAAACAAGTCTCTAAAAGCATGAGTTTGCAACTACTTTACTTTTGGAGAAAATTCAAAACATTCATTATTCAATAGAGCCCAATAGCAAAAATCAGGTTTTGAATGAAGAATCACATTTCTTGGTAGAATCATGCAGGATTGAAATTTTTGATGGTTTTTTACTCCTCTCAACAGCCCAAACAAGTTTCTAAAAGGATGAGTTTGCAACTACTTTACTTTTGGAGAAAATTCAAAACATTCATTATTCAATAGGGCCCAAAATATCAAAAACCAGCGGTTTGAATGAACACACATTTCTTGGTAGAATCGTGCAGGACTGAAATTTTTGATGTTTTTCTACTCCTCTCATGAGCCCAAACAAGTCTCGAAAAGGATGAGTTTGCAACTACTTTACTTTTGGAGAAAATTCAAAACATTCATTATTCAATAGAGCCCAATAGCAAAAACCAGCGTTTTGAATGAAGAATCACATTTCTTGGTAGAATCATGCAGCATTGAAATTTTTGATGGTTTTTTACTCCTCTCAACAGCCCAAACAAGTTTCTAAAAGGATGAGTTTGCAAATACTTTACTTTTGGAGAAAATTCAAAACATTCATTATTCAATAGGGCCCAAACTATCAAAAACCAGCGGTTTCAATGAACACACATTTCTTGGTAGAATCATGCAGGACTGAAATTTTTGATGTTTTTCTACTCCTTTCATGAGCCCAAACAAGTCTCTAAAAGCATGAGTTTGCAACTACTTTACTTTTGGAGAAAATTCAAAACATTCATTATTCAATAGAGCCCAATAGCAAAAATCAGGTTTTGAATGAAGAATCACATTTCTTGGTAGAATCATACAGGATTGAAATTTTTGATGGTTTTGTACTCCTCTCAACAGCCCAAACAAGTTTCTAAAAGGATGAGTTAGCAACTACTTTACTTTTGGAGAAAATTCAAAACATTCATTATTCAATAGGGCCCAAAATATCAAAAACCAGCGGTTTGAATGAACACACATTTCTTGGTAGAATCGTGCAGGACTGAAATTTTTGATGTTTTTCTACTCCTCTCATGAGCCCAAACAAGTCTCTAAAAGGATGAGTTTGCAACTACTTTACTTTTGGAGAAAATTCAAAACATTCATTATTCAATAGAGCCCAATAGCAAAAACCAGCGTTTTGAATGAAGAATCACATTTCTTGGTAGAATCATGCAGGATTACAATTTTTGATGGTTTTTTACTCCTCTCAACAGCCCAAACAAGTTTCTAAAAGGATGAGTTTCCAACTACTTTACTTTTGGAGAAAATTCAAAACATTCATTATTCAATAGGGCAAAAACTATCAAAAACCAGCGGTTTCAATGAACACACATTTCTTGGTAGAATCATGCAGGACTGAAATTTTTGATGTTTTTCTACTCCTCTCATGAGCCCAAACAAGTCTCTAAAAGCATGAGTTTGCAACTACTTTACTTTTGGAGAAAATTCAAAACATTCATTATTCAATAGAGCCCAATAGCAAAAATCATGTTTTGAATGAAGAATCACATTTCTTGGTAGAATCATGCAGGATTGAAATTTTTGATGGTTTTTTACTCCTATCAACAGCCCAAACAAGTTTCTAAAAGGATGAGTTTGCAACTACTTTACTTTTGGAGAAAATTCAAAACATTCATTATTCAATAGGGCCCAAAATATCCAAAACCAGCGGTTTGAATGAACACACATTTCTTGGTAGAATCGTGCAGGACTGAAATTTTTGATGTTTTTCTACTCCTCTCATGAGCCCAAACAAGTCTCTAAAAGCATGAGTTTGCAACTACTTTACTTTTGGAGAACATTCAAAACATTCACTTTTCACTAGAGCCCAATAGCAAAAATCAGGTTTTGAATGAAGAATCACATTTCTTGGTAGAATCATGCTGCATTGAAATTTTTGATGGTTTTTTACTCCTCTCTACAGCCCAAACAAGTTTCTAAAAGGATGAGTTTGCAACTACTTTACTTTTGGAGAAAATTCAAAACATTCATTATTCAATAGGGCCCAAACTATCAAAAACCAGCGGTTTAAATGAACACACATTTCTTGGTAGAATCATGCAGGACTGAAATTTTTGATGTTTTTCTACTCCTCTCATGAGCCCAAACAAGTCTCTAAAAGCATGAGTTTGCAACTACTTTACTTTTGGAGAAAATTCAAAACATTCATTATTCAATAGAGCCCAATAGCAAAAATCAGGTTTTGAATGAAGATTCACATTTCTTGGTAGAATCATACAGGATTGAAATTTTTGATGGTTTTTTACTCCTCTCAACAGCCCAAACAAGTTTCTAAAAGGATGAGTTTGCAACTACTTTACTTTTGGAGAAAATTCAAAACATTCATTATTCAATAGGGCCCAAACTATCAAAAACCAGCGGTTTCAATGAACACACATTTCTTGGTAGAATCATGCAGGACTGAAATTTTTGATGTTTTTCTACTCCTCTCATGAGCCCAAACAAGTCTCTAAAAGCATGAGTTTACAACTACTTTACTTTTGGAGAAAATTCAAAACATTCATTATTCAATAGAGCCCAATAGCAAAAATCAGGTTTTGAATGAAGAATCACATTTCTTGGTAAAATCATGCAGGATTGAAATTTTTGATGGTTTTTTACTCCTCTCAACAGCCCAAACAAGTTTCTAAAAGGATGAGTTTGCAACTACTTTACTTTTGGAGAAAATTCAAAACATTCATTATTCAATAGGGCCCAAACTATCAAAAACCAGCGGTTTCAATGAACACACATTTTTTGGTAGAATCATGCAGGACTGAAATTTTTGATGTTTTTCTACTCCTCTCATGAGCCCAAACAAGTCTCTAAAAGCATGAGTTTGCAACTACTTTACTTTCGGAGAAAATTCAAAACATTCACTATTCAATAGAGCCCAATAGCAAAAATCAGGTTTTGAATGAAGAATCACATTTCTTGGTAAAATCATGCAGGATTGAAATTTTTGATGGTTTTTTACTCCTCTCAACAGCCCAAACAAGTTTCTAAAAGGATGAGTTTGCAACTACTTTACTTTTGGAGAAAATTCAAAACATTCATTATTCAATAGGGCCCAAACTATCAAAAACCAGCGGTTTCAATGAACACACATTTATTGGTAGAATCGTGCAGGACTGAAATTTTTGATGTTTTTCTACTCCTCTCATGAGCCCAAACAAGTCTCTAAAAGCATGAGTTTGCAACTACTTTACTTTTGGAGAAAATTCAAAACATTCATTATTCAATAGGGCCCAAACTATCAAAAACCAGCGGTTTCAATGAACACACATTTCTTGGTAGAATCGTGCAGGACTGAAATTTTTGATGTTTTTCTACTCCTCTCATGAGCCCAAACAAGTCTCTAAAAGCATGAGTTTGCAACTACTTTACTTTTGGAGAAAATTCAAAACATTCATTATTCAATAGCGCCCAATAGCAAAAATCAGGTTTTGAATGAAGAATCACATTTCTTGGTAGAATCATGCAGGATTGAAATTTTTGATGGTTTTTTACTCCTCTCAACAGCCCAAACAAGTTTCTAAAAGGATGAGTTTGCAACTACTTTACTTTTGGAGAAAATTCAAAACATTCATTTTTCAATAGGGCCCAAACTATCAAAAACCAGCGGTTTCAATGAACACACATTTCTTGGTAGAATCATGCAGGACTGAAATTTTTGATGTTTTTCTACTCCTCTCATGAGCCCAAACAAGTCTCTAAAAGCATGAGTTTGCAACTACTTTACTTTTGGAGAAAATTCAAAACATTCATTATTCAATAGAGCCCAATAGCAAAAATCAGGTTTTGAATGAAGAATCACATTTCTTGGTAGAATCATGCAGGATTGAAATTTTTGATGGTTTTTTACTCCTCTCAACAGCCCAAACAAGTTTCTAAAAGGATGAGTTTGCAACTACTTTACTTTTGGAGAAAATTCAAAACATTCATTATTCAATAGGGCCCAAACTATCAAAAACCAGCAGTTTGAATGAACACACATTTCTTGGTAGAATCATGCAGGACTGAAATTTTTGATGTTTTTCTACTCCTCTCATGAGCCCAAACAAGTCTCTAAAAGCATGAGTTTGCAACTACTTTACTTTTGGAGAAAATTCAAAACATTCATTATTCAATAGAGCCCAATAGCAAAAATCAGGTTTTGAATGAAGAATCACATTTCTTGGTAGAATCATGCAGGATTGAAATTTTTGATGGTTTTTTACTCCTCTCAACAGCCCAAACAAGTTTCTAAAAGGATGAGTTTGCAACTACTTTACTTTTGGAGAAAATTCAAAACATTCATTATTCAATAGAGCCCAATAGCAAAAATCAGGTTTTGAATGAAGAATCACATTTCTTGGTAGAATCATGCAGGATTGAAATCTTTGATGGTTTTGTACTCCTCTCAACAGCCCAAACAAGTTTCTAAAAGGATGAGTTTGCAACTACTTTACTTTTGGAGAAAATTCAAAACATTCATTATTCAATAGGGCCCAAAATATCAAAAACCAGCGGTTTGAATGAACACACATTTCTTGGTAGAATCGTGCAGGACTGAAATTTTTGATGTTTTTCTACTCCTCTCATGAGCCCAAACAAGTCTCTAAAAGGATGAGTTTGCAACTACTTTACTTTTGGAGAAAATTCAAAACATTCATTATTCAATAGAGCCCAATAGCAAAAACCAGCGTTTTGAATGAAGAATCACATTTCTTGGTAGAATCATGCAGGATTACAATTTTTGATGGTTTTTTACTCCTCTCAACAGCCCAAACAAGTTTCTAAAAGGATGAGTTTGCAACTTCTTTACTTTTGGAGAAAATTCAAAACATTCATTATTCAATAGGGCCCAAAATATCCAAAACCAGCGGTTTGAATGAACACACATTTCTTGGTAGAATCGTGCAGGACTGAAATTTTTGATGTTTTTCTACTCCTCTCATGAGCCCAAACAAGTCTCTAAAAGCATGAGTTTGCAACTACTTTACTTTTGGAGAAAATTCAAAACATTCACTTTTCACTAGAGCCCAATAGCAAAAATCAGGTTTTGAATGAAGAATCACATTTCTTGGTAGAATCATGCTGCATTGAAATTTTTGATGGTTTTTTACTCCTCTCAACAGCCCAAACAAGTTTCTAAAAGGATGAGTTTGCAACTACTTTACTTTTGGAGAAAATTCAAAACATTCATTATTCAATAGGGCCCAAACTATCAAAAACCAGCGGTTTCAATGAACACACATTTCTTGGTAGAATCATGCAGGACTGAAATTTTTGATGTTGTTCTACTCCTCTCATGAGCCCAAACAAGTCTCTAAAAGCATGAGTTTGCAACTACTTTACTTTTGGAGAAAATTCAAAACATTCATTATTCAATAGAGCCCAATAGCAAAAATCAGGTTTTGAATGAAGATTCACATTTCTTGGTAGAATCATGCAGGATTGAAATTTTTGATGGTTTTTTACTCCTCTCAACAGCCCAAACAAGTTTCTAAAAGGATGAGTTTGCAACTACTTTACTTTTGGAGAAAATTCAAAACATTCATTATTCAATAGGGCCCAAACTATCAAAAACCAGCGGTTTCAATGAACACACATTTCTTGGTAGAATCATGCAGGACTGAAATTTTTGATGTTTTTCTACTCCTCTCATGAGCCCAAACAAGTCTCTAAAAGCATGAGTTTACAACTACTTTACTTTTGGAGAAAATTCAAAACATTCATTATTCAATAGAGCCCAATAGCAAAAATCAGGTTTTGAATGAAGAATCACATTTCTTGGTAAAATCATGCAGGATTGAAATTTTTGATGGTTTTTTACTCCTCTCAACAGCCCAAACAAGTTTCTAAAAGGATGAGTTTGCAACTACTTTACTTTTGGAGAAAATTCAAAACATTCATTATTCAATAGAGCCCAATAGCAAAAATCAGGTTTTGAATGAAGAATCACATTTCTTGGTAGAATCATGCAGGATTGAAATTTTTGATGGTTTTGTACTCCTCTCAACAGCCCAAACAAGTTTCTAAAAGGATGAGTTTGCAACTACTTTACTTTTGGAGAAAATTCAAAACATTCATTATTCAATAGGGCCCAAAATATCAAAAACCAGCGGTTTGAATGAACACACATTTCTTGGTAGAATCGTGCAGGACTGAAATTTTTGATGTTTTTCTACTCCTCTCATGAGCCCAAACAAGTCTCTAAAAGGATGAGTTTGCAACTACTTTACTTTTGGAGAAAATTCAAAACATTCATTATTCAATAGAGCCCAATAGCAAAAACCAGCGTTTTGAATGAAGAATCACATTTCTTGGTAGAATCATGCAGGATTAAAATTTTTGATGGCTTTTTACTCCTCTCAACAGCCCAAACAAGTTTCTAAAAGGATGAGTTTCCAACTACTTTACTTTTGGAGAAAATTCAAAACATTCATTATTCAATAGGGCCCAAACTATCAAAAACCAGCGGTTTCAATGAACACACATTTCTTGGTAGAATCATGCAGGACTGAAATTTTTGATGTTTTTCTACTCCTCTCATGAGCCCAAACAAGTCTCTAAAAGCATGAGTTTGCAACTACTTTACTTTTGGAGAAAATTCAAAACATTCATTATTCAATAGAGCCCAATAGCAAAAATCAGGTTTTGAATGAAGAATCACATTTCTTGGTAGAATCATGCAGGATTGAAATTTTTGATGGTTTTTTACTCCTATCAACAGCCCAAACAAGTTTCTAAAAGGATGAGTTTGCAACTACTTTACTTTTGGAGAAAATTCAAAACATTCATTATTCAATAGGGCCCAAAATATCCAAAACCAGCGGTTTGAATGAACACACATTTCTTGGTAGAATCGTGCAGGACTGAAATTTTTGATGTTTTTCTACTCCTCTCATGAGCCCAAACAAGTCTCTAAAAGCATGAGTTTGCAACTACTTTACTTTTGGAGAAAATTCAAAACATTCACTTTTCACTAGAGCCCATTAGCAAAAATCAGGTTTTGAATGAAGAATCACATTTCTTGGTAGAATCATGCTGCATTGAAATTTTTGATGGTTTTTTACTCCTCTCAACAGCCCAAACAAGTTTCTAAAAGGATGAGTTTGCAACTACTTTACTTTTGGAGAAAATTCAAAACATTCATTATTCAATAGGGCCCAAACTATCAAAAACCAGCGGTTTAAATGAACACACATTTCTTGGTAGAATCATGCAGGACTGAAATTTTTGATGTTTTTCTACTCCTCTCATGAGCCCAAACAAGTCTCTAAAAGCATGAGTTTGCAACTACTTTACTTTTGGAGAAAATTCAAAACATTCATTATTCAATAGAGCCCAATAGCAAAAATCAGGTTTTGAATGAAGATTCACATTTCTTGGTAGAATCATGCAGGATTGAAATTTTTGATGGTTTTTTACTCCTCTCAACAGCCCAAACAAGTTTCTAAAAGGATGAGTTTGCAACTACTTTACTTTTGGAGAAAATTCAAAACATTCATTTTTCAATAGGGCCCAAACTATCAAAAACCAGCGGTTTCAATGAACACACATTTCTTGGTAGAATCATGCAGGACTGAAATTTTTGATGTTTTTCTACTCCTCTCATGAGCCCAAACAAGTCTCTAAAAGCATGAGTTTACAACTACTTTACTTTTGGAGAAAATTCAAAACATTCATTATTCAATAGAGCCCAATAGCAAAAATCAGGTTTTGAATGAAGAATCACATTTCTTGGTAAAATCATGCAGGATTGAAATTTTTGATGGTTTTTTACTCCTCTCAACAGCCCAAACAAGTTTCTAAAAGGATGAGTTTGCAACTACTTTACTTTTGGAGAAAATTCAAAACATTCATTATTCAATAGGGCCCAAACTATCAAAAACCAGCGGTTTCAATGAACACACATTTCTTGGTAGAATCATGCAGGACTGAAATTGTTGATGTTTTTCTACTCCTCTCATGAGCCCAAACAAGTCTCTAAAAGCATGAGTTTGCAACTACTTTACTTTCGGAGAAAATTCAAAACATTCACTATTCAATAGAGCCCAATAGCAAAAATCAGGTTTTGAATGAAGAATCACATTTCTTGGTAAAATCATGCAGGATTGAAATTTTTGATGGTTTTTTACTCCTCTCAACAGCCCAAACAAGTTTCTAAAAGGATGAGTTTGCAACTACTTTACTTTTGGAGAAAATTCAAAACATTCATTATTCAATAGGGCCCAAACTATCAAAAACCAGCGGTTTCAATGAACACACATTTCTTGGTAGAATCATGCAGGACTGAAATTTTTGATGTTTTTCTACTCCTCTCATGAGCCCAAACAAGTCTCTAAAAGCATGAGTTTACAACTACTTTACTTTTGGAGAAAATTCAAAACATTCATTATTCAATAGAGCCCAATAGCAAAAATCAGGTTTTGAATGAAGAATCACATTTCTTGGTAAAATCATGCAGGATTGAAATTTTTGATGGTTTTTTACTCCTCTCAACAGCCCAAACAAGTTTCTAAAAGGATGAGTATGCAACTACTTTACTTTTGGAGAAAATTCAAAACATTCATTATTCAATAGGGCCCAAACTATCAAAAACCAGCGGTTTCAATGAACACACATTTCTTGGTAGAATCATGCAGGACTGAAATTTTTGATGTTTTTCTACTCCTCTCATGAGCCCAAACAAGTCTCTAAAAGCATGAGTTTGCAACTACTTTACTTTCGGAGAAAATTCAAAACATTCACTATTCAATAGAGCCCAATAGCAAAAATCAGGTTTTGAATGAAGAATCACATTTCTTGGTAAAATCATGCAGGATTGAAATTTTTGATGGTTTTTTACTCCTCTCAACAGCCCAAACAAGTTTCTAAAAGGATGAGTTTGCAACTACTTTACTTTTGGAGAAAATTCAAAACATTCATTATTCAATAGGGCCCAAACTATCAAAAACCAGCGGTTTCAATGAACACACATTTATTGGTAGAATCGTGCAGGACTGAAATTTTTGATGTTTTTCTACTCCTCTCATGAGCCCAAACAAGCCTCTAAAAGCATGAGTTTGCAACTACTTTACTTTTGGAGAAAATTCAAAACATTCATTATTCAATAGGGCCCAAATTATCAAAAACCAGCGGTTTCAATGAACACACATTTCTTGGTAGAATCGTGCAGGACTGAAATTTTTGATGTTTTTCTACTCCTCTCATGAGCCCAAACAAGTCTCTAAAAGCATGAGTTTGCAACTACTTTACTTTTGGAGAAAATTCAAAACATTCATTATTCAATAGAGCCCAATAGCAAAAATCAGGTTTTGAATGAAGAATCACATTTCTTGGTAGAATCATGCAGGATTGAAATTTTTGATGGTTTTTTACTCCTCTCAACAGCCCAAACAAGTTTCTAAAAGGATGAGTTTGCAACTACTTTACTTTTGGAGAAAATTCAAAACATTCATTATTCAATAGGGCCCAAACTATCAAAAACCAGCGGTTTGAATGAACACACATTTCTTGGTAGAATCATGCAGGACTGAAATTTTTGATGTTTTTCTACTCCTCTCATGAGCCCAAACAAGTCTCTAAAAGCATGAGTTTGCAACTACTTTACTTTTGGAGAAAATTCAAAACATTCATTATTCAATAGAGCCCAATAGCAAAAATCAGGTTTTGAATGAAGAATCACATTTCTTGGTAGAATCATGCAGGATTGAAATTTTTGATGGTTTTTTACTCCTCTCAACAGCCCAAACAAGTTTCTAAAAGGATGAGTTTGCAACTACTTTACTTTTGGAGAAAATTCAAAACATTTATTATTCAATAGAGCCCAATAGCAAAAATCAGGTTTTGAATGAAGAATGACATTTATTGGTAGAATCATGCAGGATTGAAATTTTTGATGGTTTTTTACTCCTCTCAACAGCCCAAACAAGTTTCTAAAAGGATGAGTTTGCAACTACTTTACTTTTGGAGAAAATTCAAAATATTCATTATTCAATAGGGCCCAAACTATCAAAAACCAGCGGTTTCAATGAACACACATTTCTTGGTAGAATCGTGCAGGACTAAAATTTTTGATGTTTTTCTACTCCTCTCATGAGCCCAAACAAGTCTCTAAAAGCATGAGTTTGCAACTACTTTACTTTTGGAGAAAATTCAAAACATTCATTATTCAATAGCGCCCAATAGCAAAAATCAGGTTTTGAATGAAGAATCACATTTCTTGGTAGAATCATGCAGGATTGAAATTTTTGATGGTTTTTTACTCCTCTCAACAGCCCAAACAAGTTTCTAAAAGGATGAGTTTGCAACTACTTTACTTTTGGAGAAAATTCAAAACATTCATTATTCAATAGGGCCCAAACTATCAAAAACCAGCGGTTTCAATGAACACACATTTCTTGGTAGAATCATGCAGGACTGAAATTTTTGATGTTTTTCTACTCCACTCATGTGCCCAAACAAGTCTCTAAAAGCATGAGTTTGCAACTACTTTACTTTTGGAGAAAATTCAAAACATTCATTATTCAATAGAGCCCAATAGCAAAAATCAGGTTTTGAATGAAGAATCACATTTCTTGATAGAATCATGCAGGATTGAAATTTTTTATGGTTTTTTACTCCTCTCAACAGCCCAAACAAGTTTCTAAAAGGATGAGTTTGCAACTACTTTACTTTTGGAGAAAATTCAAAACATTCATTATTCAATAGGGCCCAAAATATCAAAAACCAGCGGTTTGAATGAACACACATTTCTTGGTAGAATCGTGCAGGACTGAAATTTTTGATGTTTTTCTACTCCTCTCATGAGCCCAAACAAGTCTCTAAAAGGATGAGTTTGCAACTACTTTACTTTTGGAGAAAATTCAAAACATTCATTATTCAATAGAGCCCAATAGCAAAAACCAGCGTTTTGAATGAAGAATCACATTTCTTGGTAGAATCATGCAGGATTGAAATTTTTGATGGTTTTTTACTCCTCTCAACAGCCCAAACAAGTTTCTAAAAGGATGAGTTTGCAAATACTTTACTTTTGGAGAAAATTCAAAACATTCATTATTCAATAGGGCCCAAACTATCAAAAACCAGCGGTTTCAATGAACACACATTTCTTGGTAGAATCATGCAGGACTGAAATTTTTGATGTTTTTCTACTCCATTCATGAGCCCAAACAAGTCTCTAAAAGGATGAGTTTGCAACTACTTTACTTTTGGAGAAAATTCAAAACATTCATTATTCAATAGAGCCCAATAGCAAAAATCAGGTTTTGAATGAAGAATCACATTTCTTGGTAGAATCATGCAGGATTGAAATTTTTGATGGTTTTGTACTCCTCTCAACAGCCCAAACAAGTTTCTAAAAGGATGAGTTTGCAACTACTTTACTTTTGGAGAAAATTCAAAACATTCATTATTCAATAGGGCCCAAAATATCAAAAACCAGCGGTTTGAATGAACACACATTTCTTGGTAGAATCATGCAGGACTGAAATTTTTGATGTTTTTCTACTCCTCTCATGAGCCCAAACAAGTCTCTAAAAGGATGAGTTTGCAACTACTTTACTTTTGGAGAAAATTCAAAACATTCATTATTCAATAGAGCCCAATAGCAAAAACCAGCGTTTTGAATGAAGAATCACGTTTCTTGGTAGAATCATGCAGGATTACAATTTTTGATGGTTTTTTACTCCTCTCAACAGCCCAAACAAGTTTCTAAAAGGATGAGTTTGCAACTACTTTACTTTTGGAGAAAATTCAAAACATTCATTATTCAATAGGGCCCAAACTATCAAAAACCAGCGGTTTCAATGAACACACATTTCTTGGTAGAATCATGCAGGACTGAAATTTTTGATGTTTTTCTACTCCTCTCATGAGCCCAAACAAGTCTCTAAAAGCATGAGTTTGCAACTACTTTACTTTTGGAGAAAATTCAAAACATTCATTATTCAATAGAGCCCAATAGCAAAAACTAGCGTTTTGAATGAAGAATCACATTTCTTGGTAGAATCATGCAGGATTGAAATTTTTGATGGTTTTTTACTCCTCTCAACAGCCCAAACAAGTTTCTAAAAGGATGAGTTTGCAACTACTTTACTTTTGGAGAAAATTCAAAACATTCATTATTCAATAGGGCCCAAACTATCAAAAACCAGCGGTTTGAATGAACACACATTTCTTGGTAGAATCATGCAGGACTGAAATTTTTGATGGTTTTCTACTCCTCTCATGAGCCCAAACAAGTCTCTAAAAGCATGAGTTTGCAACTACTTTACTTTTGGAGAAAATTCAAAACATTCACTATTCAATAGAGCCCAATAGCAAAAATCAGGTTTTGAATGAAGAATCACATTTCTTGGTAAAATCATGCAGGATTGAAATTTTTGATGGTTTTTTACTCCTCTCAACAGCCCAAACAAGTTTCTAAAAGGATGAGTTTGCAACTACTTTACTTTTGGAGAAAATTCAAAACATTCATTATTCAATAGGGCCCAAACTATCAAAAACCAGCGGTTTCAATGAACACACATTTCTTGGTAGAATCATGCAGGACTGAAATTTTTGATGTTTTTCTACTCCTCTCATGAGCCCAAACAAGTCTCTAAAAGCATGAGTTTACAACTACTTTACTTTTGGAGAAAATTCAAAACATTCATTATTCAATAGAGCCCAATAGCAAAAATCAGGTTTTGAATGAAGAATCACATTTCTTGGTAAAATCATGCAGGATTGAAATTTTTGATGGTTTTTTACTCCTCTCAACAGCCCAAACAAGTTTCTAAAAGGATGAGTTTGCAACTACTTTACTTTTGGAGAAAATTCAAAACATTCATTATTCAATAGAGCCCAATAGCAAAAATCAGGTTTTGAATGAAGAATCACATTTCTTGGTAGAATCATGCAGGATTGAAATTTTTGATGGTTTTGTACTCCTCTCAACAGCCCAAACAAGTTTCTAAAAGGATGAGTTTGCAACTACTTTTCTTTTGGAGAAAATTCAAAACATTCATTATTCAATAGGGCCCAAAATATCAAAAACCAGCGGTTTGAATGAACACACATTTCTTGGTAGAATCGTGCAGGACTGAAATTTTTGATGTTTTTCTACTCCTCTCATGAGCCCAAACAAGTCTCTAAAAGGATGAGTTTGCAACTACTTTACTTTTGGAGAAAATTCAAAACATTCATTATTCAATAGAGCCCAATAGCAAAAACCAGCGTTTTGAATGAAGAATCACATTTCTTGGTAGAATCATGCAGGATTACAATTTTTGATGGTTTTTTACTCCTCTCAACAGCCCAAACAAGTTTCTAAAAGGATGAGTTTGCAACTACTTTACTTTTGGAGAAAATTCAAAACATTCATTATTCAATAGGGCCCAAACTATCAAAAACCAGCGGTTTCAATGAACACACATTTCTTGGTAGAATCATGCAGGACTGAAATTTTTGATGTTTTTCTACTCCTCTCATGAGCCCAAACAAGACTCCAAAAGCATGAGTTTGCAACTACTTTACTTTTGGAGAAAATTCAAAACATTCATTATTCAATAGAGCCCAATAGCAAAAATCAGGTTTTGAATGAAGAATCACATTTCTTGGTAGAATCATGCAGGATTGAAATTTTTGATGGTTTTTTACTCCTCTCAACAGCCCAAACAAGTTTCTAAAAGGATGAGTTTGCAACTACTTTACTTTTGGAGAAAATTCAAAACATTCATTATTCAATAGGGCCCAAAATATCCAAAACCAGCGGTTTGAATGAACACACATTTCTTGGTAGAATCGTGCAGGACTGAAATTTTTGATGGTTTTCTACTCCTCTCATGAGCCCAAACAAGTCTCTAAAAGCATGAGTTTGCAACTACTTTACTTTTGGAGAAAATTCAAAACATTCACTTTTCACTAGAGCCCAATAGCAAAAATCAGGTTTTGAATGAAGAATCACATTTCTTGGTAGAATCATGCTGCATTGAAATTTTTGATGGTTTTTTACTCCTCTCAACAGCCCAAACAAGTTTCTAAAAGGATGAGTTTGCAACTACTTTACTTTTGGAGAAAATTCAAAACATTCATTATTCAATAGGGCCCAAACTATCAAAAACCAGCGGTTTAAATGAACACACATTTCTTGGTAGAATCATGCAGGACTGAAATTTTTGATGTTTTTCTACTCCTCTCATGAGCCCAAACAAGTCTCTAAAAGCATGAGTTTGCAACTACTTTACTTTTGGAGAAAATTCAAAACATTCATTATTCAATAGAGCCCAATAGCAAAAATCAGGTTTTGAATGAAGATTCACATTTCTTGGTAGAATCATGCAGGATTGAAATTTTTGATGGTTTTTTACTCCTCTCAACAGCCCAAACAAGTTTCTAAAAGGATGAGTATGCAACTACTTTACTTTTGGAGAAAATTCAAAACATTCATTATTCAATAGGGCCCAAACTATCAAAAACCAGCGGTTTCAATGAACACACATTTCTTGGTAGAATCATGCAGGACTGAAATTTTTGATGTTTTTCTACTCCTCTCATGAGCCCAAACAAGTCTCTAAAAGCATGAGTTTGCAACTACTTTACTTTCGGAGAAAATTCAAAACATTCACTATTCAATAGAGCCCAATAGCAAAAATCAGGTTTTGAATGAAGAATCACATTTCTTGGTAAAATCATGCAGGATTGAAATTTTTGATGGTTTTTTACTCCTCTCAACAGCCCAAACAAGTTTCTAAAAGGATGAGTTTGCAACTACTTTACTTTTGGAGAAAATTCAAAACATTCATTATTCAATAGGGCCCAAACTATCAAAAACCAGCGGTTTCAATGAACACACATTTATTGGTAGAATCGTGCAGGACTGAAATTTTTGATGTTTTTCTACTCCTCTCATGAGCCCAAACAAGTCTCTAAAAGCATGAGTTTGCAACTACTTTACTTTTGGAGAAAATTCAAAACATTCATTATTCAATAGGGCCCAAATTATCAAAAACCAGCGGTTTCAATGAACACACATTTCTTGGTAGAATCGTGCAGGACTGAAATTTTTGATGTTTTTCTACTCCTCTCATGAGCCCAAACAAGTCTCTAAAAGCATGAGTTTGCAACTACTTTACTTTTGGAGAAAATTCAAAACATTCATTATTCAATAGCGCCCAATAGCAAAAATCAGGTTTTGAATGAAGAATCACATTTCTTGGTAGAATCATGCAGGATTGAAATTTTTGATGGTTTTTTACTCCTCTCAACAGCCCAAACAAGTTTCTAAAAGGATGAGTTTGCAACTACTTTACTTTTGGAGAAAATTCAAAACATTCATTTTTCAATAGGGCCCAAACTATCAAAAACCAGCGGTTTCAATGAACACACATTTCTTGGTAGAATCATGCAGGACTGAAATTTTTGATGTTTTTCTACTCCTCTCATGAGCCCAAACAAGTCTCTAAAAGCATGAGTTTGCAACTACTTTACTTTTGGAGAAAATTCAAAACATTCATTATTCAATAGCGCCCAATAGCAAAAATCAGGTTTTGAATGAAGAATCACATTTCTTGGTAGAATCATGCAGGATTGAAATTTTTGATGGTTTTTTACTCCTCTCAACAGCCCAAACAAGTTTCTAAAAGGATGAGTTTGCAACTACTTTACATTTGGAGAAAATTCAAAACATTCATTATTCAATAGGGCCCAAACTATCAAAAACCAGCGGTTTCAATGAACACACATTTCTTGGTAGAATCATGCAGGACTGAAATTTTTGATGTTTTTCTACTCCTCTCATGAGCCCAAACAAGTCTCTAAAAGCATGAGTTTGCAACTACTTTACTTTTGGAGAAAATTCAAAACATTCATTATTCAATAGAGCCCAATAGCAAAAATCAGGTTTTGAATGAAGAATCACATTTCTTGGTAGAATCATGCAGGATTGAAATTTTTGATGGTTTTTTACTCCTCTCAACAGCCCAAACAAGTTTCTAAAAGGATGAGTTTGCAACTACTTTACTTTTGGAGAAAATTCAAAACATTCATTATTCAATAGGGCCCAAACTATCAAAAACCAGCGGTTTGAATGAACACACATTTCTTGGTAGAATCATGCAGGACTGAAATTTTTGATGTTTTTCTACTCCTCTCATGAGCCCAAACAAGTCTCTAAAAGCATGAGTTTGCAACTACTTTACTTTTGGAGAAAATTCAAAACATTCATTATTCAATAGAGCCCAATAGCAAAAATCAGGTTTTGAATGAAGAATCACATTTCTTGGTAGAATCATGCAGGATTGAAATTTTTGATGGTTTTTTACTCCTCTCAACAGCCCAAACAAGTTTCTAAAAGTATGAGTTTGCAACTACTTTACTTTTGGAGAAAATTCAAAACATTCATTATTCAATAGAGCCCAATAGCAAAAATCAGGTTTTGAATGAAGAATGACATTTATTGGTAGAATCATGCAGGATTGAAATTTTTGATGGTTTTTTACTCCTCTCAACAGCCCAAACAAGTTTCTAAAAGGATGAGTTTGCAACTACTTTACTTTTGGAGAAAATTCAAAATATTCATTATTCAATAGGGCCCAAACTATCAAAAACCAGCGGTTTCAATGAACACACATTTCTTGGTAGAATCGTGCAGGACTGAAATTTTTGATGTTTTTCTACTCCTCTCATGAGCCCAAACAAGTCTCTAAAAGCATGAGTTTGCAACTACTTTACTTTTGGAGAAAATTCAAAACATTCATTATTCAATAGCGCCCAATAGCAAAAATCAGGTTTTGAATGAAGAATCACATTTCTTGGTAGAATCATGCAGGATTGAAATTTTTGATGGTTTTTTACTCCTCTCAACAGACCAAACAAGTTTCTAAAAGGATGAGTTTGCAACTACTTTACTTTTGGAGAAAATTCAAAACATTCATTATTCAATAGGGCCCAAACTATCAAAAACCAGCGGTTTCAATGAACACACATTTCTTGGTAGAATCATGCAGGACTGAAATTTTTGATGTTTTTCTACTCCTCTCATGAGCCCAAACAAGTCTCTAAAAGCATGAGTTTACAACTACTTTACTTTTGGAGAAAATTCAAAACATTCATTATTCAATAGAGCCCAATAGCAAAAATCAGGTTTTGAATGAAGAATCACATTTCTTGGTAAAATCATGCAGGATTGAAATTTTTGATGGTTTTTTACTCCTCTCAACAGCCCAAACAAGTTTCTAAAAGGATGAGTTTGCAACTACTTTACTTTTGGAGAAAATTCAAAACATTCATTATTCAATAGAGCCCAATAGCAAAAATCAGGTTTTGAATGAAGAATCACATTTCTTGGTAGAATCATGCAGGATTGAAATTTTTGATGGTTTTGTACTCCTCTCAACAGCCCAAACAAGTTTCTAAAAGGATGAGTTTGCAACTACTTTTCTTTTGGAGAAAATTCAAAACATTCATTATTCAATAGGGCCCAAAATATCAAAAACCAGCGGTTTGAATGAACACACATTTCTTGGTAGAATCGTGCAGGACTGAAATTTTTGATGTTTTTCTACTCCTCTCATGAGCCCAAACAAGTCTCTAAAAGGATGAGTTTGCAACTACTTTACTTTTGGAGAAAATTCAAAACATTCATTATTCAATAGAGCCCAATAGCAAAAACCAGCGTTTTGAATGAAGAATCACATTTCTTGGTAGAATCATGCAGGATTACAATTTTTGATGGTTTTTTACTCCTCTCAACAGCCCAAACAAGTTTCTAAAAGGATGAGTTTGCAACTACTTTACTTTTGGAGAAAATTCAAAACATTCATTATTCAATAGGGCCCAAACTATCAAAAACCAGCGGTTTCAATGAACACACATTTCTTGGTAGAATCATGCAGGACTGAAATTTTTGATGTTTTTCTACTCCTCTCATGAGCCCAAACAAGACTCCAAAAGCATGAGTTTGCAACTACTTTACTTTTGGAGAAAATTCAAAACATTCATTATTCAATAGAGCCCAATAGCAAAAATCAGGTTTTGAATGAAGAATCACATTTCTTGGTAGAATCATGCAGGATTGAAATTTTTGATGGTTTTTTACTCCTCTCAACAGCCCAAACAAGTTTCTAAAAGGATGAGTTTGCAACTACTTTACTTTTGGAGAAAATTCAAAACATTCATTATTCAATAGGGCCCAAAATATCCAAAACCAGCGGTTTGAATGAACACACATTTCTTGGTAGAATCGTGCAGGACTGAAATTTTTGATGGTTTTCTACTCCTCTCATGAGCCCAAACAAGTCTCTAAAAGCATGAGTTTGCAACTACTTTACTTTTGGAGAAAATTCAAAACATTCACTTTTCACTAGAGCCCAATAGCAAAAATCAGGTTTTGAATGAAGAATCACATTTCTTGGTAGAATCATGCTGCATTGAAATTTTTGATGGTTTTTTACTCCTCTCAACAGCCCAAACAAGTTTCTAAAAGGATGAGTTTGCAACTACTTTACTTTTGGAGAAAATTCAAAACATTCATTATTCAATAGGGCCCAAACTATCAAAAACCAGCGGTTTAAATGAACACACATTTCTTGGTAGAATCATGCAGGACTGAAATTTTTGATGTTTTTCTACTCCTCTCATGAGCCCAAACAAGTCTCTAAAAGCATGAGTTTGCAACTACTTTACTTTTGGAGAAAATTCAAAACATTCATTATTCAATAGAGCCCAATAGCAAAAATCAGGTTTTGAATGAAGATTCACATTTCTTGGTAGAATCATGCAGGATTGAAATTTTTGATGGTTTTTTACTCCTCTCAACAGCCCAAACAAGTTTCTAAAAGGATGAGTATGCAACTACTTTACTTTTGGAGAAAATTCAAAACATTCATTATTCAATAGGGCCCAAACTATCAAAAACCAGCGGTTTCAATGAACACACATTTCTTGGTAGAATCATGCAGGACTGAAATTTTTGATGTTTTTCTACTCCTCTCATGAGCCCAAACAAGTCTCTAAAAGCATGAGTTTGCAACTACTTTACTTTCGGAGAAAATTCAAAACATTCACTATTCAATAGAGCCCAATAGCAAAAATCAGGTTTTGAATGAAGAATCACATTTCTTGGTAAAATCATGCAGGATTGAAATTTTTGATGGTTTTTTACTCCTCTCAACAGCCCAAACAAGTTTCTAAAAGGATGAGTTTGCAACTACTTTACTTTTGGAGAAAATTCAAAACATTCATTATTCAATAGGGCCCAAACTATCAAAAACCAGCGGTTTCAATGAACACACATTTATTGGTAGAATCGTGCAGGACTGAAATTTTTGATGTTTTTCTACTCCTCTCATGAGCCCAAACAAGTCTCTAAAAGCATGAGTTTGCAACTACTTTACTTTTGGAGAAAATTCAAAACATTCATTATTCAATAGGGCCCAAATTATCAAAAACCAGCGGTTTCAATGAACACACATTTCTTGGTAGAATCGTGCAGGACTGAAATTTTTGATGTTTTTCTACTCCTCTCATGAGCCCAAACAAGTCTCTAAAAGCATGAGTTTGCAACTACTTTACTTTTGGAGAAAATTCAAAACATTCATTATTCAATAGCGCCCAATAGCAAAAATCAGGTTTTGAATGAAGAATCACATTTCTTGGTAGAATCATGCAGGATTGAAATTTTTGATGGTTTTTTACTCCTCTCAACAGCCCAAACAAGTTTCTAAAAGGATGAGTTTGCAACTACTTTACTTTTGGAGAAAATTCAAAACATTCATTTTTCAATAGGGCCCAAACTATCAAAAACCAGCGGTTTCAATGAACACACATTTCTTGGTAGAATCATGCAGGACTGAAATTTTTGATGTTTTTCTACTCCTCTCATGAGCCCAAACAAGTCTCTAAAAGCATGAGTTTGCAACTACTTTACTTTTGGAGAAAATTCAAAACATTCATTATTCAATAGCGCCCAATAGCAAAAATCAGGTTTTGAATGAAGAATCACATTTCTTGGTAGAATCATGCAGGATTGAAATTTTTGATGGTTTTTTACTCCTCTCAACAGCCCAAACAAGTTTCTAAAAGGATGAGTTTGCAACTACTTTACATTTGGAGAAAATTCAAAACATTCATTATTCAATAGGGCCCAAACTATCAAAAACCAGCGGTTTCAATGAACACACATTTCTTGGTAGAATCATGCAGGACTGAAATTTTTGATGTTTTTCTACTCCTCTCATGAGCCCAAACAAGTCTCTAAAAGCATGAGTTTGCAACTACTTTACTTTTGGAGAAAATTCAAAACATTCATTATTCAATAGAGCCCAATAGCAAAAATCAGGTTTTGAATGAAGAATCACATTTCTTGGTAGAATCATGCAGGATTGAAATTTTTGATGGTTTTTTACTCCTCTCAACAGCCCAAACAAGTTTCTAAAAGGATGAGTTTGCAACTACTTTACTTTTGGAGAAAATTCAAAACATTCATTATTCAATAGGGCCCAAACTATCAAAAACCAGCGGTTTGAATGAACACACATTTCTTGGTAGAATCATGCAGGACTGAAATTTTTGATGTTTTTCTACTCCTCTCATGAGCCCAAACAAGTCTCTAAAAGCATGAGTTTGCAACTACTTTACTTTTGGAGAAAATTCAAAACATTCATTATTCAATAGAGCCCAATAGCAAAAATCAGGTTTTGAATGAAGAATCACATTTCTTGGTAGAATCATGCAGGATTGAAATTTTTGATGGTTTTTTACTCCTCTCAACAGCCCAAACAAGTTTCTAAAAGTATGAGTTTGCAACTACTTTACTTTTGGAGAAAATTCAAAACATTCATTATTCAATAGAGCCCAATAGCAAAAATCAGGTTTTGAATGAAGAATGACATTTATTGGTAGAATCATGCAGGATTGAAATTTTTGATGGTTTTTTACTCCTCTCAACAGCCCAAACAAGTTTCTAAAAGGATGAGTTTGCAACTACTTTACTTTTGGAGAAAATTCAAAATATTCATTATTCAATAGGGCCCAAACTATCAAAAACCAGCGGTTTCAATGAACACACATTTCTTGGTAGAATCGTGCAGGACTGAAATTTTTGATGTTTTTCTACTCCTCTCATGAGCCCAAACAAGTCTCTAAAAGCATGAGTTTGCAACTACTTTACTTTTGGAGAAAATTCAAAACATTCATTATTCAATAGCGCCCAATAGCAAAAATCAGGTTTTGAATGAAGAATCACATTTCTTGGTAGAATCATGCAGGATTGAAATTTTTGATGGTTTTTTACTCCTCTCAACAGACCAAACAAGTTTCTAAAAGGATGAGTTTGCAACTACTTTACTTTTGGAGAAAATTCAAAACATTCATTATTCAATAGGGCCCAAACTATCAAAAACCAGCGGTTTCAATGAACACACATTTCTTGGTAGAATCATGCAGGACTGAAATTTTTGATGTTTATCTACTCCACTCATGAGCCCAAACAAGTCTCTAAAAGCATGAGTTTGCAACTACTTTACTTTTGGAGAAAATTCAAAACATTCATTATTCAATAGAGCCCAATAGCAAAAATCAGGTTTTGAATGAAGAATCACATTTCTTGGTAGAATCATGCAGGATTGAAATTTTTTATGGTTTTTTACTCCTCTCAACAGCCCAAACAAGTTTCTAAAAGGATGAGTTTGCAACTACTTTACTTTTGGAGAAAATTCAAAACATTCATTATTCAATAGAGCCCAAAATATCAAAAACCAGCGGTTTGAATGAACACACATTTCTTGGTAGAATCGTGCAGGACTGAAATTTTTGATGTTTTTCTACTCCTCTCATGAGCCCAAACAAGTCTCTAAAAGGATGAGTTTGCAACTACTTTACTTTTGGAGAAAATTCAAAACATTCATTATTCAATAGAGCCCAATAGCAAAAACCAGCGTTTTGAATGAAGAATCACATTTCTTGGTAGAATCATGCAGGATTGAAATTTTTGATGGTTTTTTACTCCTCTCAACAGCCCAAACAAGTTTCTAAAAGGATGAGTTTGCAAATACTTTACTTTTGGAGAAAATTCAAAACATTCATTATTCAATAGGGCCCAAACTATCAAAAACCAGCGGTTTCAATGAACACACATTTCTTGGTAGAATCATGCAGGACTGAAATTTTTGATGTTTTTCTACTCCTTTCATGAGCCCAAACAAGTCTCTAAAAGGATGAGTTTGCAACTACTTCACTTTTGGAGAAAATTCAAAACATTCATTATTCAATAGAGCCCAATAGCAAAAATCAGGTTTTGAATGAAGAATCACATTTCTTGGTAGAATCATGCAGGATTGAAATTTTTGATGGTTTTGTACTCCTCTCAACAGCCCAAACAAGTTTCTAAAAGGATGAGTTTGCAACTACTTTACTTTTGGAGAAAATTCAAAACATTCATTATTCAATAGGGCCCAAAATATCAAAAACCAGCGGTTTGAATGAACACACATTTCTTGGTAGAATCGTGCAGGACTGAAATTTTTGATGTTTTTCTACTCCTCTCATGAGCCCAAACAAGTCTCTAAAAGCATGAGTTTGCAACTACTTTACTTTTGGAGAAAATTCAAAACATTCATTATTCAATAGCGCCCAATAGCAAAAATCAGGTTTTGAATGAAGAATCACATTTCTTGGTAGAATCATGCAGGATTGAAATTTTTGATGGTTTTTTACTCCTCTCAACAGCCCAAACAAGTTTCTAAAAGGATGAGTTTGCAACTACTTTACATTTGGAGAAAATTCAAAACATTCATTATTCAATAGGGCCCAAACTATCAAAAACCAGCGGTTTCAATGAACACACATTTCTTGGTAGAATCATGCAGGACTGAAATTTTTGATGTTTTTCTACTCCTCTCATGAGCCCAAACAAGTCTCTAAAAGCATGAGTTTGCAACTACTTTACTTTTGGAGAAAATTCAAAACATTCATTATTCAATAGAGCCCAATAGCAAAAATCAGGTTTTGAATGAAGAATCACATTTCTTGGTAGAATCATGCAGGATTGAAATTTTTGATGGTTTTGTACTCCTCTCAACAGCCCAAACAAGTTTCTAAAAGGATGAGTTTGCAACTACTTTACTTTTGGAGAAAATTCAAAACATTCATTATTCAATAGGGCCCAAACTATCAAAAACCAGCGGTTTGAATGAACACACATTTCTTGGTAGAATCATGCAGGACTGAAATTTTTGATGTTTTTCTACTCCTCTCATGAGCCCAAACAAGTCTCTAAAAGCATGAGTTTGCAACTACTTTACTTTTGGAGAAAATTCAAAACATTCATTATTCAATAGAGCCCAATAGCAAAAATCAGGTTTTGAATGAAGAATCACATTTCTTGGTAGAATCATGCAGGATTGAAATTTTTGATGGTTTTTTACTCCTCTCAACAGCCCAAACAAGTTTCTAAAAGGATGAGTTTGCAACTACTTTACTTTTGGAGAAAATTCAAAACATTCATTATTCAATAGAGCCCAATAGCAAAAATCAGGTTTTGAATGAAGAATGACATTTATTGGTAGAATCATGCAGGATTGAAATTTTTGATGGTTTTTTACTCCTCTCAACAGCCCAAACAAGTTTCTAAAAGGATGAGTTTGCAACTACTTTACTTTTGGAGAAAATTCAAAATATTCATTATTCAATAGGGCCCAAACTATCAAAAACCAGCGGTTTCAATGAACACACATTTCTTGGTAGAATCGTGCAGGACTGAAATTTTTGATGTTTTTCTACTCCTCTCATGAGCCCAAACAAGTCTCTAAAAGCATGAGTTTGCAACTACTTTACTTTTGGAGAAAATTCAAAACATTCATTATTCAATAGCGCCCAATAGCAAAAATCAGGTTTTGAATGAAGAATCACATTTCTTGGTAGAATCATGCAGGATTGAAATTTTTGATGGTTTTTTACTCCTCTCAACAGCCCAAACAAGTTTCTAAAAGGATGAGTTTGCAACTACTTTACATTTGGAGAAAATTCAAAACATTCATTATTCAATAGGGCCCAAACTATCAAAAACCAGCGGTTTCAATGAACACACATTTCTTGGTAGAATCATGCAGGACTGAAATTTTTGATGTTTTTCTACTCCTCTCATGAGCCCAAACAAGTCTCTAAAAGCATGAGTTTGCAACTACTTTACTTTTGGAGAAAATTCAAAACATTCATTATTCAATAGAGCCCAATAGCAAAAATCAGGTTTTGAATGAAGAATCACATTTCTTGGTAGAATCATGCAGGATTGAAATTTTTGATGGTTTTGTACTCCTCTCAACAGCCCAAACAAGTTTCTAAAAGGATGAGTTTGCAACTACTTTACTTTTGGAGAAAATTCAAAACATTCATTATTCAATAGGGCCCAAACTATCAAAAACCAGCGGTTTGAATGAACACACATTTCTTGGTAGAATCATGCAGGACTGAAATTTTTGATGTTTTTCTACTCCTCTCATGAGCCCAAACAAGTCTCTAAAAGCATGAGTTTGCAACTACTTTACTTTTGGAGAAAATTCAAAACATTCATTATTCAATAGAGCCCAATAGCAAAAATCAGGTTTTGAATGAAGAATCACATTTCTTGGTAGAATCATGCAGGATTGAAATTTTTGATGGTTTTTTACTCCTCTCAACAGCCCAAACAAGTTTCTAAAAGGATGAGTTTGCAACTACTTTACTTTTGGAGAAAATTCAAAACATTCATTATTCAATAGAGCCCAATAGCAAAAATCAGGTTTTGAATGAAGAATGACATTTATTGGTAGAATCATGCAGGATTGAAATTTTTGATGGTTTTTTACTCCTCTCAACAGCCCAAACAAGTTTCTAAAAGGATGAGTTTGCAACTACTTTACTTTTGGAGAAAATTCAAAATATTCATTATTCAATAGGGCCCAAACTATCAAAAACCAGCGGTTTCAATGAACACACATTTCTTGGTAGAATCGTGCAGGACTGAAATTTTTGATGTTTTTCTACTCCTCTCATGAGCCCAAACAAGTCTCTAAAAGCATGAGTTTGCAACTACTTTACTTTTGGAGAAAATTCAAAACATTCATTATTCAATAGCGCCCAATAGCAAAAATCAGGTTTTGAATGAAGAATCACATTTCTTGGTAGAATCATGCAGGATTGAAATTTTTGATGGTTTTTTACTCCTCTCAACAGCCCAAACAAGTTTCTAAAAGGATGAGTTTGCAACTACTTTACTTTTGGAGAAAATTCAAAACATTCATTATTCAATAGGGCCCAAACTATCAAAAACCAGCGGTTTCAATGAACACACATTTCTTGGTAGAATCATGCAGGACTGAAATTTTTGATGTTTTTCTACTCCACTCATGAGCCCAAACAAGTCTCTAAAAGCATGAGTTTGCAACTACTTTACTTTTGGAGAAAATTCAAAACATTCATTATTCAATAGAGCCCAATAGCAAAAATCAGGTTTTGAATGAAGAATCACATTTCTTGGTAGAATCATGCAGGATTGAAATTTTTTATGGTTTTTTACTCCTCTCAACAGCCCAAACAAGTTTCTAAAAGGATGAGTTTGCAACTACTTTACTTTTGGAGAAAATTCAAAACATTCATTATTCAATAGGGCCCAAAATATCAAAAACCAGCGGTTTGAATGAACACACATTTCTTGGTAGAATCGTGCAGGACTGAAATTTTTGATGTTTTTCTACTCCTCTCATGAGCCCAAACAAGTCTCTAAAAGGATGAGTTTGCAACTACTTTACTTTTGGAGAAAATTCAAAACATTCATTATTCAATAGAGCCCAATAGCAAAAACCAGCGTTTTGAATGAAGAATCACATTTCTTGGTAGAATCATGCAGGATTGAAATTTTTGATGGTTTTTTACTCCTCTCAACAGCCCAAACAAGTTTCGAAAAGGATGAGTTTGCAAATACTTTACTTTTGGAGAAAATTCAAAACATTCATTATTCAATAGGGCCCAAACTATCAAAAACCAGCGGTTTCAATGAACACACATTTCTTGGTAGAATCATGCAGGACTGAAATTTTTGATGTTTTTCTACTCCTTTCATGAGCCCAAACAAGTCTCTAAAAGGATGAGTTTGCAACTACTTTACTTTTGGAGAAAATTCAAAACATTCATTATTCAATAGAGCCCAATAGCAAAAATCAGGTTTTGAATGAAGAATCACATTTCTTGGTAGAATCATGCAGGATTGAAATTTTTGATGGTTTTGTACTCCTCTCAACAGCCCAAACAAGTTTCTAAAAGGATGAGTTTGCAACTACTTTACTTTTGGAGAAAATTCAAAACATTCATTATTCAATAGGGCCCAAAATATCAAAAACCAGCGGTTTGAATGAACACACATTTCTTGGTAGAATCGTGCAGGACTGAAATTTTTGATGTTTTTCTACTCCTCTCATGAGCCCAAACAAGTCTCTAAAAGGATGAGTTTGCAACTACTTTACTTTTGGAGAAAATTCAAAACATTCATTATTCAATAGAGCCCAATAGCAAAAATCAGGTTTTGAATGAAGAATCACATTTCTTGGTAGAATCATGCAGGATTGAAATTTTTGATGGTTTTGTACTCCTCTCAACAGCCCAAACAAGTTTCTAAAAGGATGAGTTTGCAACTACTTTACTTTTGGAGAAAATTCAAAACATTCATTATTCAATAGGGCCCAAAATATCAAAAACCAGCGGTTTGAATGAACACACATTTCTTGGTAGAATCGTGCAGGACTGAAATTTTTGATGTTTTTCTACTCCTCTCATGAGCCCAAACAAGTCTCTAAAAGCATGAGTTTGCAACTACTTTACTTTTGGAGAAAATTCAAAACATTCATTATTCAATAGCGCCCAATAGCAAAAATCAGGTTTTGAATGAAGAATCACATTTCTTGGTAGAATCATGCAGGATTGAAATTTTTGATGGTTTTTTACTCCTCTCAACAGCCCAAACAAGTTTCTAAAAGGATGAGTTTGCAACTACTTTACATTTGGAGAAAATTCAAAACATTCATTATTCAATAGGGCCCAAACTATCAAAAACCAGCGGTTTCAATGAACACACATTTCTTGGTAGAATCATGCAGGACTGAAATTTTTGATGTTTTTCTACTCCTCTCATGAGCCCAAACAAGTCTCTAAAAGCATGAGTTTGCAACTACTTTACTTTTGGAGAAAATTCAAAACATTCATTATTCAATAGAGCCCAATAGCAAAAATCAGGTTTTGAATGAAGAATCACATTTCTTGGTAGAATCATGCAGGATTGAAATTTTTGATGGTTTTTTACTCCTCTCAACAGCCCAAACAAGTTTCTAAAAGGATGAGTTTGCAACTACTTTACTTTTGGAGAAAATTCAAAACATTCATTATTCAATAGGGCCCAAACTATCAAAAACCAGCGGTTTGAATGAACACACATTTCTTGGTAGAATCATGCAGGACTGAAATTTTTGATGTTTTTCTACTCCTCTCATGAGCCCAAACAAGTCTCTAAAAGCATGAGTTTGCAACTACTTTACTTTTGGAGAAAATTCAAAACATTCATTATTCAATAGAGCCCAATAGCAAAAATCAGGTTTTGAATGAAGAATCACATTTCTTGGTAGAATCATGCAGGATTGAAATTTTTGATGGTTTTTTTACTCCTCTCAACAGCCCAAACAAGTTTCTAAAAGGATGAGTTTGCAACTACTTTACTTTTGGAGAAAATTCAAAACATTCATTATTCAATAGAGCCCAATAGCAAAAATCAGGTTTTGAATGAAGAATGACATTTATTGGTAGAATCATGCAGGATTGAAATTTTTGATGGTTTTTTACTCCTCTCAACAGCCCAAACAAGTTTCTAAAAGGATGAGTTTGCAACTACTTTACTTTTGGAGAAAATTCAAAATATTCATTATTCAATAGGGCCCAAACTATCAAAAACCAGCGGTTTCAATGAACACACATTTCTTGGTAGAATCGTGCAGGACTGAAATTTTTGATGTTTTTCTACTCCTCTCATGAGCCCAAACAAGTCTCTAAAAGCATGAGTTTGCAACTACTTTACTTTTGGAGAAAATTCAAAACATTCATTATTCAATAGCGCCCAATAGCAAAAATCAGGTTTTGAATGAAGAATCACATTTCTTGGTAGAATCATGCAGGATTGAAATTTTTGATGGTTTTTTACTCCTCTCAACAGCCCAAACAAGTTTCTAAAAGGATGAGTTTGCAACTACTTTACTTTTGGAGAAAATTCAAAACATTCATTATTCAATAGGGCCCAAACTATCAAAAACCAGCGGTTTCAATGAACACACATTTCTTGGTAGAATCATGCAGGACTGAAATTTTTGATGTTTTTCTACTCCACTCATGAGCCCAAACAAGTCTCTAAAAGCATGAGTTTGCAACTACTTTACTTTTGGAGAAAATTCAAAACATTCATTATTCAATAGAGCCCAATAGCAAAAATCAGGTTTTGAATGAAGAATCACATTTCTTGGTAGAATCATGCAGGATTGAAATTTTTTATGGTTTTTTACTCCTCTCAACAGCCCAAACAAGTTTCTAAAAGGATGAGTTTGCAACTACTTTACTTTTGGAGAAAATTCAAAACATTCATTATTCAATAGGGCCCAAAATATCAAAAACCAGCGGTTTGAATGAACACACATTTCTTGGTAGAATCGTGCAGGACTGACATTTTTGATGTTTTTCTACTCCTCTCATGAGCCCAAACAAGTCTCTAAAAGGATGAGTTTGCAACTACTTTACTTTTGGAGAAAATTCAAAACATTCATTATTCAATAGAGCCCAATAGCAAAAACCAGCGTTTTGAATGAAGAATCACATTTCTTGGTAGAATCATGCAGGATTGAAATTTTTGATGGTTTTTTACTCCTCTCAACAGCCCAAACAAGTTTCTAAAAGGATGAGTTTGCAAATACTTTACTTTTGGAGAAAATTCAAAACATTCATTATTCAATAGGGCCCAAACTATCAAAAACCAGCGGTTTCAATGAACACACATTTCTTGGTAGAATCATGCAGGACTGAAATTTTTGATGTTTTTCTACTCCTTTCATGAGCCCAAACAAGACTCTAAAAGGATGAGTTTGCAACTACTTTACTTTTGGAGAAAATTCAAAACATTCATTATTCAATAGAGCCCAATAGCAAAAATCAGGTTTTGAATGAAGAATCACATTTCTTGGTAGAATCATGCAGGATTGAAATTTTTGATGGTTTTGTACTCCTCTCAACAGCCCAAACAAGTTTCTAAAAGGATGAGTTTGCAACTACTTTACTTTTGGAGAAAATTCAAAACATTCATTATTCAATAGGGCCCAAAATATCAAAAACCAGCGGTTTGAATGAACACACATTTCTTGGTAGAATCGTGCAGGACTGAAATTTTTGATGTTTTTCTACTCCTCTCATGAGCCCAAACAAGTCTCTAAAAGGATGAGTTTGCAACTACTTTACTTTTGGAGAAAATTCAAAACATTCATTATTCAATAGAGCCCAATAGCAAAAACCAGCGTTTTGAATGAAGAATCACATTTCTTGGTAGAATCATGCAGGATTACAATTTTTGATGGTTTTTTACTCCTCTCAACAGCCCAAACAAGTTTCTAAAAGGATGAGTTTGCAACTACTTTACTTTTGGAGAAAATTCAAAACATTCATTATTCAATAGGGCCCAAACTATCAAAAACCAGCGGTTTCAATGAACACACATTTCTTGGTAGAATCATGCAGGACTGAAATTTTTAATGTTTTTCTACTCCTCTCATGAGCCCAAACAAGTCTCTAAAAGCATGAGTTTGCAACTACTTTACTTTTGGAGAAAATTCAAAACATTCATTATTCAATAGAGCCCAATAGCAAAAATCAGGTTTTGAATGAAGAATCACATTTCTTGGTAAAATCATGCAGGATTGATATTTTTGATGGTTTTTTACTCCTCTCCACAGCCCAAACAAGTTTCTAAAAGGATGAGTTTGCAACTACTTTACTTTTGGAGAAAATTCAAAACATTCATTATTCAATAGGGCCCAAACTATCAAAAACCAGCGGTTTCAATGAACACACATTTCTTGGTAGAATCATGCAGGACTGAAATTTTTTATGTTTTTCTACTCCTCTCATGAGCCCAAACAAGTCTCTAAAAGCATGAGTTTGCAACTACTTTACTTTTGGAGAAAATTCAAAACATTCACTATTCAATAGAGCCCAATAGCAAAAATCAGGTTTTGAATGAAGAATCACATTTCTTGGTAAAATCATGCAGGATTGAAATTTTTGATGGTTTTTTACTCCTCTCAACAGCCCAAACAAGTTTCTAAAAGGATGAGTTTGCAACTACTTTACTTTTGGAGAAAATTCAAAACATTCATTATTCAATAGGGCCCAAACTATCAAAAACCAGCGGTTTCAATGAACACACATTTCTTGGTAGAATCATGCAGGACTGAAATTTTTGATGTTTTTCTACTCCTCTCATGAGCCCAAACAAGTCTCTAAAAGCATGAGTTTACAACTACTTTACTTTTGGAGAAAATTCAAAACATTCATTATTCAATAGAGCCCAATAGCAAAAATCAGGTTTTGAATGAAGAATCACATTTCTTGGTAAAATCATGCAGGATTGAAATTTTTGATGGTTTTTTACTCCTCTCAACAGCCCAAACAAGTTTCTAAAAGGATGAGTTTGCAACTACTTTACTTTTGGAGAAAATTCAAAACATTCATTATTCAATAGAGCCCAATAGCAAAAATCAGGTTTTGAATGAAGAATCACATTTCTTGGTAGAATCATGCAGGATTGAAATTTTTGATGGTTTTGTACTCCTCTCAACAGCCCAAACAAGTTTCTAAAAGGATGAGTTTGCAACTACTTTACTTTTGGAGAAAATTCAAAACATTCATTATTCAATAGGGCCCAAAATATCAAAAACCAGCGGTTTGAATGAACACACATTTCTTGGTAGAATCGTGCAGGACTGAAATTTTTGATGTTTTTCTACTCCTCTCATGAGCCCAAACAAGTCTCTAAAAGCATGAGTTTGCAACTACTTTACTTTTGGAGAAAATTCAAAACATTCATTATTCAATAGCGCCCAATAGCAAAAATCAGGTTTTGAATGAAGAATCACATTTCTTGGTAGAATCATGCAGGATTGAAATTTTTGATGGTTTTTTACTCCTCTCAACAGCCCAAACAAGTTTCTAAAAGGATGAGTTTGCAACTACTTTACATTTGGAGAAAATTCAAAACATTCATTATTCAATAGGGCCCAAACTATCAAAAACCAGCGGTTTCAATGAACACACATTTCTTGGTAGAATCATGCAGGACTGAAATTTTTGATGTTTTTCTACTCCTCTCATGAGCCCAAACAAGTCTCTAAAAGCATGAGTTTGCAACTACTTTACTTTTGGAGAAAATTCAAAACATTCATTATTCAATAGAGCCCAATAGCAAAAATCAGGTTTTGAATGAAGAATCACATTTCTTGGTAGAATCATGCAGGATTGAAATTTTTGATGGTTTTGTACTCCTCTCAACAGCCCAAACAAGTTTCTAAAAGGATGAGTTTGCAACTACTTTACTTTTGGAGAAAATTCAAAACATTCATTATTCAATAGGGCCCAAACTATCAAAAACCAGCGGTTTGAATGAACACACATTTCTTGGTAGAATCATGCAGGACTGAAATTTTTGATGTTTTTCTACTCCTCTCATGAGCCCAAACAAGTCTCTAAAAGCATGAGTTTGCAACTACTTTACTTTTGGAGAAAATTCAAAACATTCATTATTCAATAGAGCCCAATAGCAAAAATCAGGTTTTGAATGAAGAATCACATTTCTTGGTAGAATCATGCAGGATTGAAATTTTTGATGGTTTTTTACTCCTCTCAACAGCCCAAACAAGTTTCTAAAAGGATGAGTTTGCAACTACTTTACTTTTGGAGAAAATTCAAAACATTCATTATTCAATAGAGCCCAATAGCAAAAATCAGGTTTTGAATGAAGAATGACATTTATTGGTAGAATCATGCAGGATTGAAATTTTTGATGGTTTTTTACTCCTCTCAACAGCCCAAACAAGTTTCTAAAAGGATGAGTTTGCAACTACTTTACTTTTGGAGAAAATTCAAAATATTCATTATTCAATAGGGCCCAAACTATCAAAAACCAGCGGTTTCAATGAACACACATTTCTTGGTAGAATCGTGCAGGACTGAAATTTTTGATGTTTTTCTACTCCTCTCATGAGCCCAAACAAGTCTCTAAAAGCATGAGTTTGCAACTACTTTACTTTTGGAGAAAATTCAAAACATTCATTATTCAATAGCGCCCAATAGCAAAAATCAGGTTTTGAATGAAGAATCACATTTCTTGGTAGAATCATGCAGGATTGAAATTTTTGATGGTTTTTTACTCCTCTCAACAGCCCAAACAAGTTTCTAAAAGGATGAGTTTGCAACTACTTTACATTTGGAGAAAATTCAAAACATTCATTATTCAATAGGGCCCAAACTATCAAAAACCAGCGGTTTCAATGAACACACATTTCTTGGTAGAATCATGCAGGACTGAAATTTTTGATGTTTTTCTACTCCTCTCATGAGCCCAAACAAGTCTCTAAAAGCATGAGTTTGCAACTACTTTACTTTTGGAGAAAATTCAAAACATTCATTATTCAATAGAGCCCAATAGCAAAAATCAGGTTTTGAATGAAGAATCACATTTCTTGGTAGAATCATGCAGGATTGAAATTTTTGATGGTTTTGTACTCCTCTCAACAGCCCAAACAAGTTTCTAAAAGGATGAGTTTGCAACTACTTTACTTTTGGAGAAAATTCAAAACATTCATTATTCAATAGGGCCCAAACTATCAAAAACCAGCGGTTTGAATGAACACACATTTCTTGGTAGAATCATGCAGGACTGAAATTTTTGATGTTTTTCTACTCCTCTCATGAGCCCAAACAAGTCTCTAAAAGCATGAGTTTGCAACTACTTTACTTTTGGAGAAAATTCAAAACATTCATTATTCAATAGAGCCCAATAGCAAAAATCAGGTTTTGAATGAAGAATCACATTTCTTGGTAGAATCATGCAGGATTGAAATTTTTGATGGTTTTTTACTCCTCTCAACAGCCCAAACAAGTTTCTAAAAGGATGAGTTTGCAACTACTTTACTTTTGGAGAAAATTCAAAACATTCATTATTCAATAGAGCCCAATAGCAAAAATCAGGTTTTGAATGAAGAATGACATTTATTGGTAGAATCATGCAGGATTGAAATTTTTGATGGTTTTTTACTCCTCTCAACAGCCCAAACAAGTTTCTAAAAGGATGAGTTTGCAACTACTTTACTTTTGGAGAAAATTCAAAATATTCATTATTCAATAGGGCCCAAACTATCAAAAACCAGCGGTTTCAATGAACACACATTTCTTGGTAGAATCGTGCAGGACTGAAATTTTTGATGTTTTTCTACTCCTCTCATGAGCCCAAACAAGTCTCTAAAAGCATGAGTTTGCAACTACTTTACTTTTGGAGAAAATTCAAAACATTCATTATTCAATAGCGCCCAATAGCAAAAATCAGGTTTTGAATGAAGAATCACATTTCTTGGTAGAATCATGCAGGATTGAAATTTTTGATGGTTTTTTACTCCTCTCAACAGCCCAAACAAGTTTCTAAAAGGATGAGTTTGCAACTACTTTACTTTTGGAGAAAATTCAAAACATTCATTATTCAATAGGGCCCAAACTATCAAAAACCAGCGGTTTCAATGAACACACATTTCTTGGTAGAATCATGCAGGACTGAAATTTTTGATGTTTTTCTACTCCACTCATGAGCCCAAACAAGTCTCTAAAAGCATGAGTTTGCAACTACTTTACTTTTGGAGAAAATTCAAAACATTCATTATTCAATAGAGCCCAATAGCAAAAATCAGGTTTTGAATGAAGAATCACATTTCTTGGTAGAATCATGCAGGATTGAAATTTTTTATGGTTTTTTACTCCTCTCAACAGCCCAAACAAGTTTCTAAAAGGATGAGTTTGCAACTACTTTACTTTTGGAGAAAATTCAAAACATTCATTATTCAATAGGGCCCAAAATATCAAAAACCAGCGGTTTGAATGAACACACATTTCTTGGTAGAATCGTGCAGGACTGAAATTTTTGATGTTTTTCTACTCCTCTCATGAGCCCAAACAAGTCTCTAAAAGGATGAGTTTGCAACTACTTTACTTTTGGAGAAAATTCAAAACATTCATTATTCAATAGAGCCCAATAGCAAAAACCAGCGTTTTGAATGAAGAATCACATTTCTTGGTAGAATCATGCAGGATTGAAATTTTTGATGGTTTTTTACTCCTCTCAACAGCCCAAACAAGTTTCGAAAAGGATGAGTTTGCAAATACTTTACTTTTGGAGAAAATTCAAAACATTCATTATTCAATAGGGCCCAAACTATCAAAAACCAGCGGTTTCAATGAACACACATTTCTTGGTAGAATCATGCAGGACTGAAATTTTTGATGTTTTTCTACTCCTTTCATGAGCCCAAACAAGTCTCTAAAAGGATGAGTTTGCAACTACTTTACTTTTGGAGAAAATTCAAAACATTCATTATTCAATAGAGCCCAATAGCAAAAATCAGGTTTTGAATGAAGAATCACATTTCTTGGTAGAATCATGCAGGATTGAAATTTTTGATGGTTTTGTACTCCTCTCAACAGCCCAAACAAGTTTCTAAAAGGATGAGTTTGCAACTACTTTACTTTTGGAGAAAATTCAAAACATTCATTATTCAATAGGGCCCAAAATATCAAAAACCAGCGGTTTGAATGAACACACATTTCTTGGTAGAATCGTGCAGGACTGAAATTTTTGATGTTTTTCTACTCCTCTCATGAGCCCAAACAAGTCTCTAAAAGGATGAGTTTGCAACTACTTTACTTTTGGAGAAAATTCAAAACATTCATTATTCAATAGAGCCCAATAGCAAAAATCAGGTTTTGAATGAAGAATCACATTTCTTGGTAGAATCATGCAGGATTGAAATTTTTGATGGTTTTGTACTCCTCTCAACAGCCCAAACAAGTTTCTAAAAGGATGAGTTTGCAACTACTTTACTTTTGGAGAAAATTCAAAACATTCATTATTCAATAGGGCCCAAAATATCAAAAACCAGCGGTTTGAATGAACACACATTTCTTGGTAGAATCGTGCAGGACTGAAATTTTTGATGTTTTTCTACTCCTCTCATGAGCCCAAACAAGTCTCTAAAAGCATGAGTTTGCAACTACTTTACTTTTGGAGAAAATTCAAAACATTCATTATTCAATAGCGCCCAATAGCAAAAATCAGGTTTTGAATGAAGAATCACATTTCTTGGTAGAATCATGCAGGATTGAAATTTTTGATGGTTTTTTACTCCTCTCAACAGCCCAAACAAGTTTCTAAAAGGATGAGTTTGCAACTACTTTACTTTTGGAGAAAATTCAAAACATTCATTATTCAATAGGGCCCAAACTATCAAAAACCAGCGGTTTCAATGAACACACATTTCTTGGTAGAATCATGCAGGACTGAAATTTTTGATGTTTTTCTACTCCACTCATGAGCCCAAACAAGTCTCTAAAAGCATGAGTTTGCAACTACTTTACTTTTGGAGAAAATTCAAAACATTCATTATTCAATAGAGCCCAATAGCAAAAATCAGGTTTTGAATGAAGAATCACATTTCTTGGTAGAATCATGCAGGATTGAAATTTTTTATGGTTTTTTACTCCTCTCAACAGCCCAAACAAGTTTCTAAAAGGATGAGTTTGCAACTACTTTACTTTTGGAGAAAATTCAAAACATTCATTATTCAATAGGGCCCAAAATATCAAAAACCAGCGGTTTGAATGAACACACATTTCTTGGTAGAATCGTGCAGGACTGACATTTTTGATGTTTTTCTACTCCTCTCATGAGCCCAAACAAGTCTCTAAAAGGATGAGTTTGCAACTACTTTACTTTTGGAGAAAATTCAAAACATTCATTATTCAATAGAGCCCAATAGCAAAAACCAGCGTTTTGAATGAAGAATCACATTTCTTGGTAGAATCATGCAGGATTGAAATTTTTGATGGTTTTTTACTCCTCTCAACAGCCCAAACAAGTTTCTAAAAGGATGAGTTTGCAAATACTTTACTTTTGGAGAAAATTCAAAACATTCATTATTCAATAGGGCCCAAACTATCAAAAACCAGCGGTTTCAATGAACACACATTTCTTGGTAGAATCATGCAGGACTGAAATTTTTGATGTTTTTCTACTCCTTTCATGAGCCCAAACAAGACTCTAAAAGGATGAGTTTGCAACTACTTTACTTTTGGAGAAAATTCAAAACATTCATTATTCAATAGAGCCCAATAGCAAAAATCAGGTTTTGAATGAAGAATCACATTTCTTGGTAGAATCATGCAGGATTGAAATTTTTGATGGTTTTGTACTCCTCTCAACAGCCCAAACAAGTTTCTAAAAGGATGAGTTTGCAACTACTTTACTTTTGGAGAAAATTCAAAACATTCATTATTCAATAGGGCCCAAAATATCAAAAACCAGCGGTTTGAATGAACACACATTTCTTGGTAGAATCGTGCAGGACTGAAATTTTTGATGTTTTTCTACTCCTCTCATGAGCCCAAACAAGTCTCTAAAAGGATGAGTTTGCAACTACTTTACTTTTGGAGAAAATTCAAAACATTCATTATTCAATAGAGCCCAATAGCAAAAACCAGCGTTTTGAATGAAGAATCACATTTCTTGGTAGAATCATGCAGGATTACAATTTTTGATGGTTTTTTACTCCTCTCAACAGCCCAAACAAGTTTCTAAAAGGATGAGTTTGCAACTACTTTACTTTTGGAGAAAATTCAAAACATTCATTATTCAATAGGGCCCAAACTATCAAAAACCAGCGGTTTCAATGAACACACATTTCTTGGTAGAATCATGCAGGACTGAAATTTTTAATGTTTTTCTACTCCTCTCATGAGCCCAAACAAGTCTCTAAAAGCATGAGTTTGCAACTACTTTACTTTTGGAGAAAATTCAAAACATTCATTATTCAATAGAGCCCAATAGCAAAAATCAGGTTTTGAATGAAGAATCACATTTCTTGGTAAAATCATGCAGGATTGATATTTTTGATGGTTTTTTACTCCTCTCCACAGCCCAAACAAGTTTCTAAAAGGATGAGTTTGCAACTACTTTACTTTTGGAGAAAATTCAAAACATTCATTATTCAATAGGGCCCAAACTATCAAAAACCAGCGGTTTCAATGAACACACATTTCTTGGTAGAATCATGCAGGACTGAAATTTTTTATGTTTTTCTACTCCTCTCATGAGCCCAAACAAGTCTCTAAAAGCATGAGTTTGCAACTACTTTACTTTTGGAGAAAATTCAAAACATTCACTATTCAATAGAGCCCAATAGCAAAAATCAGGTTTTGAATGAAGAATCACATTTCTTGGTAAAATCATGCAGGATTGAAATTTTTGATGGTTTTTTACTCCTCTCAACAGCCCAAACAAGTTTCTAAAAGGATGAGTTTGCAACTACTTTACTTTTGGAGAAAATTCAAAACATTCATTATTCAATAGGGCCCAAACTATCAAAAACCAGCGGTTTCAATGAACACACATTTCTTGGTAGAATCATGCAGGACTGAAATTTTTGATGTTTTTCTACTCCTCTCATGAGCCCAAACAAGTCTCTAAAAGCATGAGTTTACAACTACTTTACTTTTGGAGAAAATTCAAAACATTCATTATTCAATAGAGCCCAATAGCAAAAATCAGGTTTTGAATGAAGAATCACATTTCTTGGTAAAATCATGCAGGATTGAAATTTTTGATGGTTTTTTACTCCTCTCAACAGCCCAAACAAGTTTCTAAAAGGATGAGTTTGCAACTACTTTACTTTTGGAGAAAATTCAAAACATTCATTATTCAATAGAGCCCAATAGCAAAAATCAGGTTTTGAATGAAGAATCACATTTCTTGGTAGAATCATGCAGGATTGAAATTTTTGATGGTTTTGTACTCCTCTCAACAGCCCAAACAAGTTTCTAAAAGGATGAGTTTGCAACTACTTTACTTTTGGAGAAAATTCAAAACATTCATTATTCAATAGGGCCCAAAATATCAAAAACCAGCGGTTTGAATGAACACACATTTCTTGGTAGAATCGTGCAGGACTGAAATTTTTGATGTTTTTCTACTCCTCTCATGAGCCCAAACAAGTCTCTAAAAGCATGAGTTTGCAACTACTTTACTTTTGGAGAAAATTCAAAACATTCATTATTCAATAGCGCCCAATAGCAAAAATCAGGTTTTGAATGAAGAATCACATTTCTTGGTAGAATCATGCAGGATTGAAATTTTTGATGGTTTTTTACTCCTCTCAACAGCCCAAACAAGTTTCTAAAAGGATGAGTTTGCAACTACTTTACATTTGGAGAAAATTCAAAACATTCATTATTCAATAGGGCCCAAACTATCAAAAACCAGCGGTTTCAATGAACACACATTTCTTGGTAGAATCATGCAGGACTGAAATTTTTGATGTTTTTCTACTCCTCTCATGAGCCCAAACAAGTCTCTAAAAGCATGAGTTTGCAACTACTTTACTTTTGGAGAAAATTCAAAACATTCATTATTCAATAGAGCCCAATAGCAAAAATCAGGTTTTGAATGAAGAATCACATTTCTTGGTAGAATCATGCAGGATTGAAATTTTTGATGGTTTTGTACTCCTCTCAACAGCCCAAACAAGTTTCTAAAAGGATGAGTTTGCAACTACTTTACTTTTGGAGAAAATTCAAAACATTCATTATTCAATAGGGCCCAAACTATCAAAAACCAGCGGTTTGAATGAACACACATTTCTTGGTAGAATCATGCAGGACTGAAATTTTTGATGTTTTTCTACTCCTCTCATGAGCCCAAACAAGTCTCTAAAAGCATGAGTTTGCAACTACTTTACTTTTGGAGAAAATTCAAAACATTCATTATTCAATAGAGCCCAATAGCAAAAATCAGGTTTTGAATGAAGAATCACATTTCTTGGTAGAATCATGCAGGATTGAAATTTTTGATGGTTTTTTACTCCTCTCAACAGCCCAAACAAGTTTCTAAAAGGATGAGTTTGCAACTACTTTACTTTTGGAGAAAATTCAAAACATTCATTATTCAATAGAGCCCAATAGCAAAAATCAGGTTTTGAATGAAGAATGACATTTATTGGTAGAATCATGCAGGATTGAAATTTTTGATGGTTTTTTACTCCTCTCAACAGCCCAAACAAGTTTCTAAAAGGATGAGTTTGCAACTACTTTACTTTTGGAGAAAATTCAAAATATTCATTATTCAATAGGGCCCAAACTATCAAAAACCAGCGGTTTCAATGAACACACATTTCTTGGTAGAATCGTGCAGGACTGAAATTTTTGATGTTTTTCTACTCCTCTCATGAGCCCAAACAAGTCTCTAAAAGCATGAGTTTGCAACTACTTTACTTTTGGAGAAAATTCAAAACATTCATTATTCAATAGCGCCCAATAGCAAAAATCAGGTTTTGAATGAAGAATCACATTTCTTGGTAGAATCATGCAGGATTGAAATTTTTGATGGTTTTTTACTCCTCTCAACAGCCCAAACAAGTTTCTAAAAGGATGAGTTTGCAACTACTTTACATTTGGAGAAAATTCAAAACATTCATTATTCAATAGGGCCCAAACTATCAAAAACCAGCGGTTTCAATGAACACACATTTCTTGGTAGAATCATGCAGGACTGAAATTTTTGATGTTTTTCTACTCCTCTCATGAGCCCAAACAAGTCTCTAAAAGCATGAGTTTGCAACTACTTTACTTTTGGAGAAAATTCAAAACATTCATTATTCAATAGAGCCCAATAGCAAAAATCAGGTTTTGAATGAAGAATCACATTTCTTGGTAGAATCATGCAGGATTGAAATTTTTGATGGTTTTGTACTCCTCTCAACAGCCCAAACAAGTTTCTAAAAGGATGAGTTTGCAACTACTTTACTTTTGGAGAAAATTCAAAACATTCATTATTCAATAGGGCCCAAACTATCAAAAACCAGCGGTTTGAATGAACACACATTTCTTGGTAGAATCATGCAGGACTGAAATTTTTGATGTTTTTCTACTCCTCTCATGAGCCCAAACAAGTCTCTAAAAGCATGAGTTTGCAACTACTTTACTTTTGGAGAAAATTCAAAACATTCATTATTCAATAGAGCCCAATAGCAAAAATCAGGTTTTGAATGAAGAATCACATTTCTTGGTAGAATCATGCAGGATTGAAATTTTTGATGGTTTTTTACTCCTCTCAACAGCCCAAACAAGTTTCTAAAAGGATGAGTTTGCAACTACTTTACTTTTGGAGAAAATTCAAAACATTCATTATTCAATAGAGCCCAATAGCAAAAATCAGGTTTTGAATGAAGAATGACATTTATTGGTAGAATCATGCAGGATTGAAATTTTTGATGGTTTTTTACTCCTCTCAACAGCCCAAACAAGTTTCTAAAAGGATGAGTTTGCAACTACTTTACTTTTGGAGAAAATTCAAAATATTCATTATTCAATAGGGCCCAAACTATCAAAAACCAGCGGTTTCAATGAACACACATTTCTTGGTAGAATCGTGCAGGACTGAAATTTTTGATGTTTTTCTACTCCTCTCATGAGCCCAAACAAGTCTCTAAAAGCATGAGTTTGCAACTACTTTACTTTTGGAGAAAATTCAAAACATTCATTATTCAATAGCGCCCAATAGCAAAAATCAGGTTTTGAATGAAGAATCACATTTCTTGGTAGAATCATGCAGGATTGAAATTTTTGATGGTTTTTTACTCCTCTCAACAGCCCAAACAAGTTTCTAAAAGGATGAGTTTGCAACTACTTTACATTTGGAGAAAATTCAAAACATTCATTATTCAATAGGGCCCAAACTATCAAAAACCAGCGGTTTCAATGAACACACATTTCTTGGTAGAATCATGCAGGACTGAAATTTTTGATGTTTTTCTACTCCTCTCATGAGCCCAAACAAGTCTCTAAAAGCATGAGTTTGCAACTACTTTACTTTTGGAGAAAATTCAAAACATTCATTATTCAATAGAGCCCAATAGCAAAAATCAGGTTTTGAATGAAGAATCACATTTCTTGGTAGAATCATGCAGGATTGAAATTTTTGATGGTTTTGTACTCCTCTCAACAGCCCAAACAAGTTTCTAAAAGGATGAGTTTGCAACTACTTTACTTTTGGAGAAAATTCAAAACATTCATTATTCAATAGGGCCCAAACTATCAAAAACCAGCGGTTTGAATGAACACACATTTCTTGGTAGAATCATGCAGGACTGAAATTTTTGATGTTTTTCTACTCCTCTCATGAGCCCAAACAAGTCTCTAAAAGCATGAGTTTGCAACTACTTTACTTTTGGAGAAAATTCAAAACATTCATTATTCAATAGAGCCCAATAGCAAAAATCAGGTTTTGAATGAAGAATCACATTTCTTGGTAGAATCATGCAGGATTGAAATTTTTGATGGTTTTTTACTCCTCTCAACAGCCCAAACAAGTTTCTAAAAGGATGAGTTTGCAACTACTTTACTTTTGGAGAAAATTCAAAACATTCATTATTCAATAGAGCCCAATAGCAAAAATCAGGTTTTGAATGAAGAATGACATTTATTGGTAGAATCATGCAGGATTGAAATTTTTGATGGTTTTTTACTCCTCTCAACAGCCCAAACAAGTTTCTAAAAGGATGAGTTTGCAACTACTTTACTTTTGGAGAAAATTCAAAATATTCATTATTCAATAGGGCCCAAACTATCAAAAACCAGCGGTTTCAATGAACACACATTTCTTGGTAGAATCGTGCAGGACTGAAATTTTTGATGTTTTTCTACTCCTCTCATGAGCCCAAACAAGTCTCTAAAAGCATGAGTTTGCAACTACTTTACTTTTGGAGAAAATTCAAAACATTCATTATTCAATAGCGCCCAATAGCAAAAATCAGGTTTTGAATGAAGAATCACATTTCTTGGTAGAATCATGCAGGATTGAAATTTTTGATGGTTTTTTACTCCTCTCAACAGCCCAAACAAGTTTCTAAAAGGATGAGTTTGCAACTACTTTACTTTTGGAGAAAATTCAAAACATTCATTATTCAATAGGGCCCAAACTATCAAAAACCAGCGGTTTCAATGAACACACATTTCTTGGTAGAATCATGCAGGACTGAAATTTTTGATGTTTTTCTACTCCACTCATGAGCCCAAACAAGTCTCTAAAAGCATGAGTTTGCAACTACTTTACTTTTGGAGAAAATTCAAAACATTCATTATTCAATAGAGCCCAATAGCAAAAATCAGGTTTTGAATGAAGAATCACATTTCTTGGTAGAATCATGCAGGATTGAAATTTTTTATGGTTTTTTACTCCTCTCAACAGCCCAAACAAGTTTCTAAAAGGATGAGTTTGCAACTACTTTACTTTTGGAGAAAATTCAAAACATTCATTATTCAATAGGGCCCAAAATATCAAAAACCAGCGGTTTGAATGAACACACATTTCTTGGTAGAATCGTGCAGGACTGAAATTTTTGATGTTTTTCTACTCCTCTCATGAGCCCAAACAAGTCTCTAAAAGGATGAGTTTGCAACTACTTTACTTTTGGAGAAAATTCAAAACATTCATTATTCAATAGAGCCCAATAGCAAAAACCAGCGTTTTGAATGAAGAATCACATTTCTTGGTAGAATCATGCAGGATTGAAATTTTTGATGGTTTTTTACTCCTCTCAACAGCCCAAACAAGTTTCGAAAAGGATGAGTTTGCAAATACTTTACTTTTGGAGAAAATTCAAAACATTCATTATTCAATAGGGCCCAAACTATCAAAAACCAGCGGTTTCAATGAACACACATTTCTTGGTAGAATCATGCAGGACTGAAATTTTTGATGTTTTTCTACTCCTTTCATGAGCCCAAACAAGTCTCTAAAAGGATGAGTTTGCAACTACTTTACTTTTGGAGAAAATTCAAAACATTCATTATTCAATAGAGCCCAATAGCAAAAATCAGGTTTTGAATGAAGAATCACATTTCTTGGTAGAATCATGCAGGATTGAAATTTTTGATGGTTTTGTACTCCTCTCAACAGCCCAAACAAGTTTCTAAAAGGATGAGTTTGCAACTACTTTACTTTTGGAGAAAATTCAAAACATTCATTATTCAATAGGGCCCAAAATATCAAAAACCAGCGGTTTGAATGAACACACATTTCTTGGTAGAATCGTGCAGGACTGAAATTTTTGATGTTTTTCTACTCCTCTCATGAGCCCAAACAAGTCTCTAAAAGGATGAGTTTGCAACTACTTTACTTTTGGAGAAAATTCAAAACATTCATTATTCAATAGAGCCCAATAGCAAAAATCAGGTTTTGAATGAAGAATCACATTTCTTGGTAGAATCATGCAGGATTGAAATTTTTGATGGTTTTGTACTCCTCTCAACAGCCCAAACAAGTTTCTAAAAGGATGAGTTTGCAACTACTTTACTTTTGGAGAAAATTCAAAACATTCATTATTCAATAGGGCCCAAAATATCAAAAACCAGCGGTTTGAATGAACACACATTTCTTGGTAGAATCGTGCAGGACTGAAATTTTTGATGTTTTTCTACTCCTCTCATGAGCCCAAACAAGTCTCTAAAAGCATGAGTTTGCAACTACTTTACTTTTGGAGAAAATTCAAAACATTCATTATTCAATAGCGCCCAATAGCAAAAATCAGGTTTTGAATGAAGAATCACATTTCTTGGTAGAATCATGCAGGATTGAAATTTTTGATGGTTTTTTACTCCTCTCAACAGCCCAAACAAGTTTCTAAAAGGATGAGTTTGCAACTACTTTACATTTGGAGAAAATTCAAAACATTCATTATTCAATAGGGCCCAAACTATCAAAAACCAGCGGTTTCAATGAACACACATTTCTTGGTAGAATCATGCAGGACTGAAATTTTTGATGTTTTTCTACTCCTCTCATGAGCCCAAACAAGTCTCTAAAAGCATGAGTTTGCAACTACTTTACTTTTGGAGAAAATTCAAAACATTCATTATTCAATAGAGCCCAATAGCAAAAATCAGGTTTTGAATGAAGAATCACATTTCTTGGTAGAATCATGCAGGATTGAAATTTTTGATGGTTTTTTACTCCTCTCAACAGCCCAAACAAGTTTCTAAAAGGATGAGTTTGCAACTACTTTACTTTTGGAGAAAATTCAAAACATTCATTATTCAATAGGGCCCAAACTATCAAAAACCAGCGGTTTGAATGAACACACATTTCTTGGTAGAATCATGCAGGACTGAAATTTTTGATGTTTTTCTACTCCTCTCATGAGCCCAAACAAGTCTCTAAAAGCATGAGTTTGCAACTACTTTACTTTTGGAGAAAATTCAAAACATTCATTATTCAATAGAGCCCAATAGCAAAAATCAGGTTTTGAATGAAGAATCACATTTCTTGGTAGAATCATGCAGGATTGAAATTTTTGATGGTTTTTTTACTCCTCTCAACAGCCCAAACAAGTTTCTAAAAGGATGAGTTTGCAACTACTTTACTTTTGGAGAAAATTCAAAACATTCATTATTCAATAGAGCCCAATAGCAAAAATCAGGTTTTGAATGAAGAATGACATTTATTGGTAGAATCATGCAGGATTGAAATTTTTGATGGTTTTTTACTCCTCTCAACAGCCCAAACAAGTTTCTAAAAGGATGAGTTTGCAACTACTTTACTTTTGGAGAAAATTCAAAATATTCATTATTCAATAGGGCCCAAACTATCAAAAACCAGCGGTTTCAATGAACACACATTTCTTGGTAGAATCGTGCAGGACTGAAATTTTTGATGTTTTTCTACTCCTCTCATGAGCCCAAACAAGTCTCTAAAAGCATGAGTTTGCAACTACTTTACTTTTGGAGAAAATTCAAAACATTCATTATTCAATAGCGCCCAATAGCAAAAATCAGGTTTTGAATGAAGAATCACATTTCTTGGTAGAATCATGCAGGATTGAAATTTTTGATGGTTTTTTACTCCTCTCAACAGCCCAAACAAGTTTCTAAAAGGATGAGTTTGCAACTACTTTACTTTTGGAGAAAATTCAAAACATTCATTATTCAATAGGGCCCAAACTATCAAAAACCAGCGGTTTCAATGAACACACATTTCTTGGTAGAATCATGCAGGACTGAAATTTTTGATGTTTTTCTACTCCACTCATGAGCCCAAACAAGTCTCTAAAAGCATGAGTTTGCAACTACTTTACTTTTGGAGAAAATTCAAAACATTCATTATTCAATAGAGCCCAATAGCAAAAATCAGGTTTTGAATGAAGAATCACATTTCTTGGTAGAATCATGCAGGATTGAAATTTTTTATGGTTTTTTACTCCTCTCAACAGCCCAAACAAGTTTCTAAAAGGATGAGTTTGCAACTACTTTACTTTTGGAGAAAATTCAAAACATTCATTATTCAATAGGGCCCAAAATATCAAAAACCAGCGGTTTGAATGAACACACATTTCTTGGTAGAATCGTGCAGGACTGACATTTTTGATGTTTTTCTACTCCTCTCATGAGCCCAAACAAGTCTCTAAAAGGATGAGTTTGCAACTACTTTACTTTTGGAGAAAATTCAAAACATTCATTATTCAATAGAGCCCAATAGCAAAAACCAGCGTTTTGAATGAAGAATCACATTTCTTGGTAGAATCATGCAGGATTGAAATTTGTGATGGTTTTTTACTCCTCTCAACAGCCCAAACAAGTTTCTAAAAGGATGAGTTTGCAAATACTTTACTTTTGGAGAAAATTCAAAACATTCATTATTCAATAGGGCCCAAACTATCAAAAACCAGCGGTTTCAATGAACACACATTTCTTGGTAGAATCATGCAGGACTGAAATTTTTGATGTTTTTCTACTCCTTTCATGAGCCCAAACAAGACTCTAAAAGGATGAGTTTGCAACTACTTTACTTTTGGAGAAAATTCAAAACATTCATTATTCAATAGAGCCCAATAGCAAAAATCAGGTTTTGAATGAAGAATCACATTTCTTGGTAGAATCATGCAGGATTGAAATTTTTGATGGTTTTGTACTCCTCTCAACAGCCCAAACAAGTTTCTAAAAGGATGAGTTTGCAACTACTTTACTTTTGGAGAAAATTCAAAACATTCATTATTCAATAGGGCCCAAAATATCAAAAACCAGCGGTTTGAATGAACACACATTTCTTGGTAGAATCGTGCAGGACTGAAATTTTTGATGTTTTTCTACTCCTCTCATGAGCCCAAACAAGTCTCTAAAAGGATGAGTTTGCAACTACTTTACTTTTGGAGAAAATTCAAAACATTCATTATTCAATAGAGCCCAATAGCAAAAACCAGCGTTTTGAATGAAGAATCACATTTCTTGGTAGAATCATGCAGGATTACAATTTTTGATGGTTTTTTACTCCTCTCAACAGCCCAAACAAGTTTCTAAAAGGATGAGTTTGCAACTACTTTACTTTTGGAGAAAATTCAAAACATTCATTATTCAATAGGGCCCAAACTATCAAAAACCAGCGGTTTCAATGAACACACATTTCTTGGTAGAATCATGCAGGACTGAAATTTTTAATGTTTTTCTACTCCTCTCATGAGCCCAAACAAGTCTCTAAAAGCATGAGTTTGCAACTACTTTACTTTTGGAGAAAATTCAAAACATTCATTATTCAATAGAGCCCAATAGCAAAAATCAGGTTTTGAATGAAGAATCACATTTCTTGGTAAAATCATGCAGGATTGATATTTTTGATGGTTTTTTACTCCTCTCCACAGCCCAAACAAGTTTCTAAAAGGATGAGTTTGCAACTACTTTACTTTTGGAGAAAATTCAAAACATTCATTATTCAATAGGGCCCAAACTATCAAAAACCAGCGGTTTCAATGAACACACATTTCTTGGTAGAATCATGCAGGACTGAAATTTTTTATGTTTTTCTACTCCTCTCATGAGCCCAAACAAGTCTCTAAAAGCATGAGTTTGCAACTACTTTACTTTTGGAGAAAATTCAAAACATTCACTATTCAATAGAGCCCAATAGCAAAAATCAGGTTTTGAATGAAGAATCACATTTCTTGGTAAAATCATGCAGGATTGAAATTTTTGATGGTTTTTTACTCCTCTCAACAGCCCAAACAAGTTTCTAAAAGGATGAGTTTGCAACTACTTTACTTTTGGAGAAAATTCAAAACATTCATTATTCAATAGGGCCCAAACTATCAAAAACCAGCGGTTTCAATGAACACACATTTCTTGGTAGAATCATGCAGGACTGAAATTTTTGATGTTTTTCTACTCCTCTCATGAGCCCAAACAAGTCTCTAAAAGCATGAGTTTACAACTACTTTACTTTTGGAGAAAATTCAAAACATTCATTATTCAATAGAGCCCAATAGCAAAAATCAGGTTTTGAATGAAGAATCACATTTCTTGGTAAAATCATGCAGGATTGAAATTTTTGATGGTTTTTTACTCCTCTCAACAGCCCAAACAAGTTTCTAAAAGGATGAGTTTGCAACTACTTTACTTTTGGAGAAAATTCAAAACATTCATTATTCAATAGAGCCCAATAGCAAAAATCAGGTTTTGAATGAAGAATCACATTTCTTGGTAGAATCATGCAGGATTGAAATTTTTGATGGTTTTGTACTCCTCTCAACAGCCCAAACAAGTTTCTAAAAGGATGAGTTTGCAACTACTTTACTTTTGGAGAAAATTCAAAACATTCATTATTCAATAGGGCCCAAAATATCAAAAACCAGCGGTTTGAATGAACACACATTTCTTGGTAGAATCGTGCAGGACTGAAATTTTTGATGTTTTTCTACTCCTCTCATGAGCCCAAACAAGTCTCTAAAAGCATGAGTTTGCAACTACTTTACTTTTGGAGAAAATTCAAAACATTCATTATTCAATAGCGCCCAATAGCAAAAATCAGGTTTTGAATGAAGAATCACATTTCTTGGTAGAATCATGCAGGATTGAAATTTTTGATGGTTTTTTACTCCTCTCAACAGCCCAAACAAGTTTCTAAAAGGATGAGTTTGCAACTACTTTACATTTGGAGAAAATTCAAAACATTCATTATTCAATAGGGCCCAAACTATCAAAAACCAGCGGTTTCAATGAACACACATTTCTTGGTAGAATCATGCAGGACTGAAATTTTTGATGTTTTTCTACTCCTCTCATGAGCCCAAACAAGTCTCTAAAAGCATGAGTTTGCAACTACTTTACTTTTGGAGAAAATTCAAAACATTCATTATTCAATAGAGCCCAATAGCAAAAATCAGGTTTTGAATGAAGAATCACATTTCTTGGTAGAATCATGCAGGATTGAAATTTTTGATGGTTTTGTACTCCTCTCAACAGCCCAAACAAGTTTCTAAAAGGATGAGTTTGCAACTACTTTACTTTTGGAGAAAATTCAAAACATTCATTATTCAATAGGGCCCAAACTATCAAAAACCAGCGGTTTGAATGAACACACATTTCTTGGTAGAATCATGCAGGACTGAAATTTTTGATGTTTTTCTACTCCTCTCATGAGCCCAAACAAGTCTCTAAAAGCATGAGTTTGCAACTACTTTACTTTTGGAGAAAATTCAAAACATTCATTATTCAATAGAGCCCAATAGCAAAAATCAGGTTTTGAATGAAGAATCACATTTCTTGGTAGAATCATGCAGGATTGAAATTTTTGATGGTTTTTTACTCCTCTCAACAGCCCAAACAAGTTTCTAAAAGGATGAGTTTGCAACTACTTTACTTTTGGAGAAAATTCAAAACATTCATTATTCAATAGAGCCCAATAGCAAAAATCAGGTTTTGAATGAAGAATGACATTTATTGGTAGAATCATGCAGGATTGAAATTTTTGATGGTTTTTTACTCCTCTCAACAGCCCAAACAAGTTTCTAAAAGGATGAGTTTGCAACTACTTTACTTTTGGAGAAAATTCAAAATATTCATTATTCAATAGGGCCCAAACTATCAAAAACCAGCGGTTTCAATGAACACACATTTCTTGGTAGAATCGTGCAGGACTGAAATTTTTGATGTTTTTCTACTCCTCTCATGAGCCCAAACAAGTCTCTAAAAGCATGAGTTTGCAACTACTTTACTTTTGGAGAAAATTCAAAACATTCATTATTCAATAGCGCCCAATAGCAAAAATCAGGTTTTGAATGAAGAATCACATTTCTTGGTAGAATCATGCAGGATTGAAATTTTTGATGGTTTTTTACTCCTCTCAACAGCCCAAACAAGTTTCTAAAAGGATGAGTTTGCAACTACTTTACATTTGGAGAAAATTCAAAACATTCATTATTCAATAGGGCCCAAACTATCAAAAACCAGCGGTTTCAATGAACACACATTTCTTGGTAGAATCATGCAGGACTGAAATTTTTGATGTTTTTCTACTCCTCTCATGAGCCCAAACAAGTCTCTAAAAGCATGAGTTTGCAACTACTTTACTTTTGGAGAAAATTCAAAACATTCATTATTCAATAGAGCCCAATAGCAAAAATCAGGTTTTGAATGAAGAATCACATTTCTTGGTAGAATCATGCAGGATTGAAATTTTTGATGGTTTTGTACTCCTCTCAACAGCCCAAACAAGTTTCTAAAAGGATGAGTTTGCAACTACTTTACTTTTGGAGAAAATTCAAAACATTCATTATTCAATAGGGCCCAAACTATCAAAAACCAGCGGTTTGAATGAACACACATTTCTTGGTAGAATCATGCAGGACTGAAATTTTTGATGTTTTTCTACTCCTCTCATGAGCCCAAACAAGTCTCTAAAAGCATGAGTTTGCAACTACTTTACTTTTGGAGAAAATTCAAAACATTCATTATTCAATAGAGCCCAATAGCAAAAATCAGGTTTTGAATGAAGAATCACATTTCTTGGTAGAATCATGCAGGATTGAAATTTTTGATGGTTTTTTACTCCTCTCAACAGCCCAAACAAGTTTCTAAAAGGATGAGTTTGCAACTACTTTACTTTTGGAGAAAATTCAAAACATTCATTATTCAATAGAGCCCAATAGCAAAAATCAGGTTTTGAATGAAGAATGACATTTATTGGTAGAATCATGCAGGATTGAAATTTTTGATGGTTTTTTACTCCTCTCAACAGCCCAAACAAGTTTCTAAAAGGATGAGTTTGCAACTACTTTACTTTTGGAGAAAATTCAAAATATTCATTATTCAATAGGGCCCAAACTATCAAAAACCAGCGGTTTCAATGAACACACATTTCTTGGTAGAATCGTGCAGGACTGAAATTTTTGATGTTTTTCTACTCCTCTCATGAGCCCAAACAAGTCTCTAAAAGCATGAGTTTGCAACTACTTTACTTTTGGAGAAAATTCAAAACATTCATTATTCAATAGCGCCCAATAGCAAAAATCAGGTTTTGAATGAAGAATCACATTTCTTGGTAGAATCATGCAGGATTGAAATTTTTGATGGTTTTTTACTCCTCTCAACAGCCCAAACAAGTTTCTAAAAGGATGAGTTTGCAACTACTTTACTTTTGGAGAAAATTCAAAACATTCATTATTCAATAGGGCCCAAACTATCAAAAACCAGCGGTTTCAATGAACACACATTTCTTGGTAGAATCATGCAGGACTGAAATTTTTGATGTTTTTCTACTCCACTCATGAGCCCAAACAAGTCTCTAAAAGCATGAGTTTGCAACTACTTTACTTTTGGAGAAAATTCAAAACATTCATTATTCAATAGAGCCCAATAGCAAAAATCAGGTTTTGAATGAAGAATCACATTTCTTGGTAGAATCATGCAGGATTGAAATTTTTTATGGTTTTTTACTCCTCTCAACAGCCCAAACAAGTTTCTAAAAGGATGAGTTTGCAACTACTTTACTTTTGGAGAAAATTCAAAACATTCATTATTCAATAGGGCCCAAAATATCAAAAACCAGCGGTTTGAATGAACACACATTTCTTGGTAGAATCGTGCAGGACTGAAATTTTTGATGTTTTTCTACTCCTCTCATGAGCCCAAACAAGTCTCTAAAAGGATGAGTTTGCAACTACTTTACTTTTGGAGAAAATTCAAAACATTCATTATTCAATAGAGCCCAATAGCAAAAACCAGCGTTTTGAATGAAGAATCACATTTCTTGGTAGAATCATGCAGGATTGAAATTTTTGATGGTTTTTTACTCCTCTCAACAGCCCAAACAAGTTTCTAAAAGGATGAGTTTGCAAATACTTTACTTTTGGAGAAAATTCAAAACATTCATTATTCAATAGGGCCCAAACTATCAAAAACCAGCGGTTTCAATGAACACACATTTCTTGGTAGAATCATGCAGGACTGAAATTTTTGATGTTTTTCTACTCCTTTCATGAGCCCAAACAAGTCTCTAAAAGGATGAGTTTGCAACTACTTTACTTTTGGAGAAAATTCAAAACATTCATTATTCAATAGAGCCCAATAGCAAAAATCAGGTTTTGAATGAAGAATCACATTTCTTGGTAGAATCATGCAGGATTGAAATTTTTGATGGTTTTGTACTCCTCTCAACAGCCCAAACAAGTTTCTAAAAGGATGAGTTTGCAACTACTTTACTTTTGGAGAAAATTCAAAACATTCATTATTCAATAGGGCCCAAAATATCAAAAACCAGCGGTTTGAATGAACACACATTTCTTGGTAGAATCGTGCAGGACTGAAATTTTTGATGTTTTTCTACTCCTCTCATGAGCCCAAACAAGTCTCTAAAAGGATGAGTTTGCAACTACTTTACTTTTGGAGAAAATTCAAAACATTCATTATTCAATAGAGCCCAATAGCAAAAATCAGGTTTTGAATGAAGAATCACATTTCTTGGTAGAATCATGCAGGATTGAAATTTTTGATGGTTTTGTACTCCTCTCAACAGCCCAAACAAGTTTCTAAAAGGATGAGTTTGCAACTACTTTACTTTTGGAGAAAATTCAAAACATTCATTATTCAATAGGGCCCAAAATATCAAAAACCAGCGGTTTGAATGAACACACATTTCTTGGTAGAATCGTGCAGGACTGAAATTTTTGATGTTTTTCTACTCCTCTCATGAGCCCAAACAAGTCTCTAAAAGCATGAGTTTGCAACTACTTTACTTTTGGAGAAAATTCAAAACATTCATTATTCAATAGCGCCCAATAGCAAAAATCAGGTTTTGAATGAAGAATCACATTTCTTGGTAGAATCATGCAGGATTGAAATTTTTGATGGTTTTTTACTCCTCTCAACAGCCCAAACAAGTTTCTAAAAGGATGAGTTTGCAACTACTTTACATTTGGAGAAAATTCAAAACATTCATTATTCAATAGGGCCCAAACTATCAAAAACCAGCGGTTTCAATGAACACACATTTCTTGGTAGAATCATGCAGGACTGAAATTTTTGATGTTTTTCTACTCCTCTCATGAGCCCAAACAAGTCTCTAAAAGCATGAGTTTGCAACTACTTTACTTTTGGAGAAAATTCAAAACATTCATTATTCAATAGAGCCCAATAGCAAAAATCAGGTTTTGAATGAAGAATCACATTTCTTGGTAGAATCATGCAGGATTGAAATTTTTGATGGTTTTTTACTCCTCTCAACAGCCCAAACAAGTTTCTAAAAGGATGAGTTTGCAACTACTTTACTTTTGGAGAAAATTCAAAACATTCATTATTCAATAGGGCCCAAACTATCAAAAACCAGCGGTTTGAATGAACACACATTTCTTGGTAGAATCATGCAGGACTGAAATTTTTGATGTTTTTCTACTCCTCTCATGAGCCCAAACAAGTCTCTAAAAGCATGAGTTTGCAACTACTTTACTTTTGGAGAAAATTCAAAACATTCATTATTCAATAGAGCCCAATAGCAAAAATCAGGTTTTGAATGAAGAATCACATTTCTTGGTAGAATCATGCAGGATTGAAATTTTTGATGGTTTTTTTACTCCTCTCAACAGCCCAAACAAGTTTCTAAAAGGATGAGTTTGCAACTACTTTACTTTTGGAGAAAATTCAAAACATTCATTATTCAATAGAGCCCAATAGCAAAAATCAGGTTTTGAATGAAGAATGACATTTATTGGTAGAATCATGCAGGATTGAAATTTTTGATGGTTTTTTACTCCTCTCAACAGCCCAAACAAGTTTCTAAAAGGATGAGTTTGCAACTACTTTACTTTTGGAGAAAATTCAAAATATTCATTATTCAATAGGGCCCAAACTATCAAAAACCAGCGGTTTCAATGAACACACATTTCTTGGTAGAATCGTGCAGGACTGAAATTTTTGATGTTTTTCTACTCCTCTCATGAGCCCAAACAAGTCTCTAAAAGCATGAGTTTGCAACTACTTTACTTTTGGAGAAAATTCAAAACATTCATTATTCAATAGCGCCCAATAGCAAAAATCAGGTTTTGAATGAAGAATCACATTTCTTGGTAGAATCATGCAGGATTGAAATTTTTGATGGTTTTTTACTCCTCTCAACAGCCCAAACAAGTTTCTAAAAGGATGAGTTTGCAACTACTTTACTTTTGGAGAAAATTCAAAACATTCATTATTCAATAGGGCCCAAACTATCAAAAACCAGCGGTTTCAATGAACACACATTTCTTGGTAGAATCATGCAGGACTGAAATTTTTGATGTTTTTCTACTCCACTCATGAGCCCAAACAAGTCTCTAAAAGCATGAGTTTGCAACTACTTTACTTTTGGAGAAAATTCAAAACATTCATTATTCAATAGAGCCCAATAGCAAAAATCAGGTTTTGAATGAAGAATCACATTTCTTGGTAGAATCATGCAGGATTGAAATTTTTTATGGTTTTTTACTCCTCTCAACAGCCCAAACAAGTTTCTAAAAGGATAAGTTTGCATCTACTTTACTTTTGGAGAAAATTCAAAACATTCATTATTCAATAGGGCCCAAAATATCAAAAACCAGCGGTTTGAATGAACACACATTTCTTGGTAGAATCGTGCAGGACTGACATTTTTGATGTTTTTCTACTCCTCTCATGAGCCCAAACAAGTCTCTAAAAGGATGAGTTTGCAACTACTTTACTTTTGGAGAAAATTCAAAACATTCATTATTCAATAGAGCCCAATAGCAAAAACCAGCGTTTTGAATGAAGAATCACATTTCTTGGTAGAATCATGCAGGATTGAAATTTTTGATGGTTTTTTACTCCTCTCAACAGCCCAAACAAGTTTCTAAAAGAATGAGTTTGCAAATACTTTACTTTTGGAGAAAATTCAAAACATTCATTATTCAATAGGGCCCAAACTATCAAAAACCAGCGGTTTCAATGAACACACATTTCTTGGTAGAATCATGCAGGACTGAAATTTTTGATGTTTTTCTACTCCTTTCATGAGCCCAAACAAGACTCTAAAAGGATGAGTTTGCAACTACTTTACTTTTGGAGAAAATTCAAAACATTCATTATTCAATAGAGCCCAATAGCAAAAATCAGGTTTTGAATGAAGAATCACATTTCTTGGTAGAATCATGCAGGATTGAAATTTTTGATGGTTTTGTACTCCTCTCAACAGCCCAAACAAGTTTCTAAAAGGAAGAGTTTGCAACTACTTTACTTTTGGAGAAAATTCAAAACATTCATTATTCAATAGGGCCCAAAATATCAAAAACCAGCGGTTTGAATGAACACACATTTCTTGGTAGAATCGTGCAGGACTGAAATTTTTGATGTTTTTCTACTCCTCTCATGAGCCCAAACAAGTCTCTAAAAGGATGAGTTTGCAACTACTTTACTTTTGGAGAAAATTCAAAACATTCATTATTCAATAGAGCCCAATAGCAAAAACCAGCGTTTTGAATGAAGAATCACATTTCTTGGTAGAATCATGCAGGATTACAATTTTTGATGGTTTTTTACTCCTCTCAACAGCCCAAACAAGTTTCTAAAAGGATGAGTTTGCAACTACTTTACTTTTGGAGAAAATTCAAAACATTCATTATTCAATAGGGCCCAAACTATCAAAAACCAGCGGTTTCAATGAACACACATTTCTTGGTAGAATCATGCAGGACTGAAATTTTTAATGTTTTTCTACTCCTCTCATGAGCCCAAACAAGTCTCTAAAAGCATGAGTTTGCAACTACTTTACTTTTGGAGAAAATTCAAAACATTCATTATTCAATAGAGCCCAATAGCAAAAATCAGGTTTTGAATGAAGAATCACATTTCTTGGTAAAATCATGCAGGATTGATATTTTTGATGGTTTTTTACTCCTCTCCACAGCCCAAACAAGTTTCTAAAAGGATGAGTTTGCAACTACATTACTTTTGGAGAAAATTCAAAACATTCATTATTCAATAGGGCCCAAACTATCAAAAACCAGCGGTTTCAATGAACACACATTTCTTGGTAGAATCATGCAGGACTGAAATTTTTTATGTTTTTCTACTCCTCTCATGAGCCCAAACAAGTCTCTAAAAGCATGAGTTTGCAACTACTTTACTTTTGGAGAAAATTCAAAACATTCACTATTCAATAGAGCCCAATAGCAAAAATCAGGTTTTGAATGAAGAATCACATTTCTTGGTAAAATCATGCAGGATTGAAATTTTTGATGGTTTTTTACTCCTCTCAACAGCCCAAACAAGTTTCTAAAAGGATGAGTTTGCAACTACTTTACTTTTGGAGAAAATTCAAAACATTCATTATTCAATAGGGCCCAAACTATCAAAAACCAGCGGTTTCAATGAACACACATTTCTTGGTAGAATCATGCAGGACTGAAATTTTTGATGTTTTTCTACTCCTCTCATGAGCCCAAACAAGTCTCTAAAAGCATGAGTTTACAACTACTTTACTTTTGGAGAAAATTCAAAACATTCATTATTCAATAGAGCCCAATAGCAAAAATCAGGTTTTGAATGAAGAATCACATTTCTTGGTAAAATCATGCAGGATTGAAATTTTTGATGGTTTTTTACTCCTCTCAACAGCCCAAACAAGTTTCTAAAAGGATGAGTTTGCAACTACTTTACTTTTGGAGAAAATTCAAAACATTCATTATTCAATAGAGCCCAATAGCAAAAATCAGGTTTTGAATGAAGAATCACATTTCTTGGTAGAATCATGCAGGATTGAAATTTTTGATGGTTTTGTACTCCTCTCAACAGCCCAAACAAGTTTCTAAAAGGATGAGTTTGCAACTACTTTACTTTTGGAGAAAATTCAAAACATTCATTATTCAATAGGGCCCAAAATATCAAAAACCAGCGGTTTGAATGAACACACATTTCTTGGTAGAATCGTGCAGGACTGAAATTTTTGATGTTTTTCTACTCCTCTCATGAGCCCAAACAAGTCTCTAAAAGGATGAGCTTGCAACTACTTTACTTTTGGAGAAAATTCAAAACATTCATTATTCAAGAGAGCCCAATAGCAAAAACCAGCGTTTTGAATGAAGAATCACATTTCTTGGTAGAATCATGCAGGATTACAATTTTTGATGGTTTTTTACTCCTCTCAACAGCCCAAACAAGTTTCTAAAAGGATGAGTTTCCAACTACTTTACTTTTGGAGAAAATTCAAAACATTCATTATTCAATAGGGCCCAAACTATCAAAAACCAGCGGTTTCAATGAACACACATTTCTTGGTAGAATCATGCAGGACTGAAATTTTTGATGTTTTTCTACTCCTCTCATGAGCCCAAACAAGTCTCTAAAAGCATGAGTTTGCAACTACTTTACTTTTGGAGAAAATTCAAAACATTCATTATTCAATAGAGCCCAATAGCAAAAATCAGGTTTTGAATGAAGAATCACATTTCTTGGTAGAATCATGCAGGATTGAAATTTTTGATGGTTTTTTACTCCTCTCAACAGCCCAAACAAGTTTCTAAAAGGATGAGTTTGCAACTACTTTACTTTTGGAGAAAATTCAAAACATTCATTATTCAATAGGGCCCAAAATATCCAAAACCAGCGGTTTGAATGAACACACATTTCTTGGTAGAATCGTGCAGGACTGAAATTTTTGATGTTTTTCTACTCCTCTCATGAGCCCAAACAAGTCTCTAAAAGCATGAGTTTGCAACTACTTTACTTTTGGAGAAAATTCAAAACATTCACTTTTCACTAGAGCCCAATAGCAAAAATCAGGTTTTGAATGAAGAATCACATTTCTTGGTAGAATCATGCTGCATTGAAATTTTTGATGGTTTTTTACTCCTCTCAACAGCCCAAATAAGTTTCTAAAAGGATGAGTTTGCAACTACTTTACTTTTGGAGAAAATTCAAAACATTCATTATTCAATAGGGCCCAAACTATCAAAAACCAGCGGTTTAAATGAACACACATTTCTTGGTAGAATCATGCAGGACTGAAATTTTTGATGTTTTTCTACTCCTCTCATGAGCCCAAACAAGTCTCTAAAAGCATGAGTTTGCAACTACTTTACTTTTGGAGAAAATTCAAAACATTCATTATTCAATAGAGCCCAATAGCAAAAATCAGGTTTTGAATGAAGATTCACATTTCTTGGTAGAATCATGCAGGATTGAAATTTTTGATGGTTTTTTACTCCTCTCAACAGCCCAAACAAGTTTCTAAAAGGATGAGTTTGCAACTACTTTACTTTTGGAGAAAATTCAAAACATTCATTATTCAATAGGGCCCAAACTATCAAAAACCAGCGGTTTCAATGAACACACATTTCTTGGTAGAATCATGCAGGACTGAAATTTTTGATGTTTTTCTACTCCTCTCATGAGCCCAAACAAGTCTCTAAAAGCATGAGTTTACAACTACTTTACTTTTGGAGAAAATTCAAAACATTCATTATTCAATAGAGCCCAATAGCAAAAATCAGGTTTTGAATGAAGAATCACATTTCTTGGTAAAATCATGCAGGATTGAAATTTTTGATGGTTTTTTACTCCTCTCAACAGCCCAAACAAGTTTCTAAAAGGATGAGTATGCAACTACTTTACTTTTGGAGAAAATTCAAAACATTCATTATTCAATAGGGCCCAAACTATCAAAAACCAGCGGTTTCAATGAACACACATTTCTTGGTAGAATCATGCAGGACTGAAATTTTTGATGTTTTTCTACTCCTCTCATGAGCCCAAACAAGTCTCTAAAAGCATGAGTTTGCAACTACTTTACTTTCGGAGAAAATTCAAAACATTCACTATTCAATAGAGCCCAATAGCAAAAATCAGGTTTTGAATGAAGAATCACATTTCTTGGTAAAATCATGCAGGATTGAAATTTTTGATGGTTTTTTACTCCTCTCAACAGCCCAAACAAGTTTCTAAAAGGATGAGTTTGCAAATACTTTACTTTTGGAGAAAATTCAAAACATTCATTATTCAATAGGGCCCAAACTATCAAAAACCAGCGGTTTCAATGAACACACATTTATTGGTAGAATCGTGCAGGACTGAAATTTTTGACGTTTTTCTACTCCTCTCATGAGCCCAAACAAGTCTCTAAAAGCATGAGTTTGCAACTACTTTACTTTTGGAGAAAATTCAAAACATTCATTATTCAATAGGGCCCAAATTATCAAAAACCAGCGGTTTCAATGAACACACATTTCTTGGTAGAATCGTGCAGGACTGAAATTTTTGATGTTTTTCTACTCCTCTCATGAGCCCAAACAAGTCTCTAAAAGCATGAGTTTGCAACTACTTTACTTTTGGAGAAAATTCAAAACATTCATTATTCAATAGAGCCCAATAGCAAAAATCAGGTTTTGAATGAAGAATCACATTTCTTGGTAGAATCATGCAGGATTGAAATTTTTGATGGTTTTTTACTCCTCTCAACAGCCCAAACAAGTTTCTAAAAGGATGAGTTTGCAACTACTTTACTTTTGGAGAAAATTCAAAACATTCATTTTTCAATAGGGCCCAAACTATCAAAAACCAGCGGTTTCAATGAACACACATTTCTTGGTAGAATCATGCAGGACTGAAATTTTTGATGCTTTTCTACTCCTCTCATGAGCCCAAACAAGTCTCTAAAAGCATGAGTTTGCAACTACTTTACTTTTGGAGAAAATTCAAAACATTCATTATTCAAAAGAGCCCAATAGCAAAAATCAGGTTTTGAATGAAGAATCACATTTCTTGGTAGAATCATGCAGGATTGAAATTTTTGATGGTTTTTTACTCCTCTCAACAGCCCAAACAAGTTTCTAAAAGGATGAGTTTGCAACTACTTTACTTTTGGAGAAAATTCAAAACATTCATTATTCAATAGGGCCCAAACTATCAAAAACCAGCGGTTTCAATGAACACACATTTCTTGGTAGAATCATGCAGGACTGAAATTTTTGATGTTTTTCTACTCCTCTCATGAGCCCAAACAAGTCTCTAAAAGCATGAGTTTGCAACTACTTTACTTTTGGAGAAAATTCAAAACATTCATTATTCAATAGAGCCCAATAGCAAAAATCAGGTTTTGAATGAAGAATCACATTTCTTGGTAGAATCATGCAGGATTGAAATTTTTGATGGTTTTTTACTCCTCTCAACAGCCCAAACAAGTTTCTAAAAGGATGAGTTTGCAACTACTTTACTTTTAGAGAAAATTCAAAACATTCATTATTCAATAGGGCCCAAACTATCAAAAACCAGCGGTTTCAATGAACACACATTTCTTGGTAGAATCATGCAGGACTGAAATTTTTGATGTTTTTCTACTCCTCTCATGAGCCCAAACAAGTCTCTAAAAGCATGAGTTTGCAACTACTTTACTTTTGGAGAAAATTCAAAACATTCATTATTCAATAGAGCCCAATAGCAAAAATCAGGTTTTGAATGAAGAATCACATTTCTTGGTAGAATCATGCAGGATTGAAATTTTTGATGGTTTTTTACTCCTCTCAACAGCCCAAACAAGTTTCTAAAAGGATGAGTTTGCAACTACTTTACTTTTGGAGAAAATTCAAAACATTCATTATTCAATAGGGCCCAAACTATCAAAAACCAGCGGTTTGAATGAACACACATTTCTTGGTAGAATCATGCAGGACTGAAATTTTTGATGTTTTTCTACTCCTCTCATGAGCCCAAACAAGTCTCTAAAAGCATGAGTTTGCAACTACTTTACTTTTGGAGAAAATTCAAAACATTCATTATTCAATAGAGCCCAATAGCAAAAATCAGGTTTTGAATGAAGAATCACATTTCTTGGTAGAATCATGCAGGATTGAAATTTTTGATGGTTTTTTACTCCTCTCAACAGCCCAAACAAGTTTCTAAAAGGATGAGTTTGCAACTACTTTACTTTTGGAGAAAATTCAAAACATTCATTATTCAATAGAGCCCAATAGCAAAAATCAGGTTTTGAATGAAGAATGACATTTATTGGTAGAATCATGCAGGATTGAAATTTTTGATGGTTTTTTACTCCTCTCAACAGCCCAAACAAGTTTCTAAAAGGATGAGTTTGCAACTACTTTACTTTTGGAGAAAATTCAAAATATTCATTATTCAATAGGGCCCAAACTATCAAAAACCAGCGGTTTCAATGAACACACATTTCTTGGTAGAATCGTGCAGGACTGAAATTTTTGATGTTTTTCTACTCCTCTCATGAGCCCAAACAAGTCTCTAAAAGCATGAGTTTGCAACTACTTTACTTTTGGAGAAAATTCAAAACATTCATTATTCAATAGCGCCCAATAGCAAAAATCAGGTTTTGAATGAAGAATCACATTTCTTGGTAGAATCATGCAGGATTGAAATTTTTGATGGTTTTTTACTCCTCTCAACAGCCCAAACAAGTTTCTAAAAGGATGAGTTTGCAACTACTTTACTTTTGGAGAAAATTCAAAACATTCATTATTCAATAGGGCCCAAACTATCAAAAACCAGCGGTTTCAATGAACACACATTTCTTGGTAGAATCATGCAGGACTGAAATTTTTGATGTTTTTCTACTCCACTCATGAGCCCAAACAAGTCTCTAAAAGCATGAGTTTGCAACTACTTTACTTTTGGAGAAAATTCAAAACATTCATTATTCATTAGAGCCCAATAGCAAAAATCAGGTTGTGAATGAAGAATTACATTTCTTGGTAGAATCATGCAGGATTGAAATTTTTGATGGTTTTTTACTCCTCTCAACAGCCCAAACAAGTTTCTAAAAGGATGAGTTTGCAACTACTTTACTTTTGGAGAAAATTCAAAATATTCATTATTCAATAGGGCCCAAACTATCAAAAACCAGCGGTTTCAATGAACACACATTTCTTGGTAGAATCATGCAGGACTGAAATTTTTGATGTTTTTCTACTCCACTCATGAGCCCAAACAAGTTTCTAAAAGGATGAGTTTGCAAATACTTTACTTTTGGAGAAAATTCAAAACATTCATTATTCAATAGGGACCAAACTATCAAAAACCAGCGGTTTCAATGAACACACATTTCTTGGAAGAATCATGCAGGACTGAAATTTTTGATGTTTTTCTACTCCTTTCATGAGCCCAAACAAGTCTCTAAAAGGATGAGTTTGCAACTACTTTACTTTTGGAGAAAATTCAAAACATTCATTATTCAATAGAGCCCAATAGCAAAAATCAGGTTTTGAATGAAGAATCACATTTCTTGGTAGAATCATTCAGGATTGAAATTTTTGATGGTTTTGTACTCCTCTCAACAGCCCAAACAAGTTTCTAAAAGGATGAGTTTGCAACTACTTTACTTTTGGAGAAAATTCAAAACATTCATTATTCAATAGGGCCCAAAATATCAAAAACCAGCGGTTTGAATGAACACACATTTCTTGGTAGAATCGTGCAGGACTGAAATTTTTGATGTTTTTCTACTCCTCTCATGAGCCCAAACAAGTCTCTAAAAGGATGAGTTTGCAACTACTTTACTTTTGGAGAAAATTCAAAACATTCATTATTCAATAGAGCCCAATAGCAAAAACCAGCGTTTTGAATGAAGAATCACATTTCTTGGTAGAATCATGCAGGATTACAATTTTTGATGGTTTTTTACTCCTCTCAACAGCCCAAACAAGTTTCTAAAAGGATGAGTTTGCAACTACTTTACTTTTGGAGAAAATTCAAAACATTCATTATTCAATAGGGCCCAAACTATCAAAAACCAGCGGTTTCAATGAACACACATTTCTTGGTAGAATCATGCAGGACTGAAATTTTTGATGTTTTCCTACTCCTCTCATGAGCCCAAACAAGTCTCTAAAAGCATGAGTTTGCAACTACTTTACTTTTGGAGAAAATTCAAAACATTCATTATTCAATAGAGCCCAATAGCAAAAATCAGGTTTTGAATGAAGAATCACATTTCTTGGTAAAATCATGCAGGATTGATATTTTTGATGGTTTTTTACTCCTCTCAACAGCCCAAACAAGTTTCTAAAAGGATGAGTTTGCAACTACTTTACTTTTGGAGAAAATTCAAAACATTCATTATTCAATAGGGCCCAAACTATCAAAAACCAGCGGTTTCAATGAACACACATTTCTTGGTAGAATCATGCAGGACTGAAATTTTTTATGTTTTTCTACTCCTCTCATGAGCCCAAACAAGTCTCTAAAAGCATGAGTTTGCAACTACTTTACTTTTGGAGAAAATTCAAAACATTCACTATTCAATAGAGCCCAATAGCAAAAATCAGGTTTTGAATGAAGAATCACATTTCTTGGTAAAATCATGCAGGATTGAAATTTTTGATGGTTTTTTACTCCTCTCAACAGCCCAAACAAGTTTCTAAAAGGATGAGTTTGCAACTACTTTACTTTTGGAGAAAATTCAAAACATTCATTATTCAATAGGGCCCAAACTATCAAAAACCAGCGGTTTCAATGAACACACATTTCTTGGTAGAATCATGCAGGACTGAAATTTTTGATGTTTTTCTACTCCTCTCATGAGCCCAAACAAGTCTCTAAAAGCATGAGTTTGCAACTACTTTACTTTTGGAGAAAATTCAAAACATTCATTATTCAATAGAGCCCAATACCAAAAATCAGGTTTTGAATGAAGAATCACATTTCTTGGTAAAATCATGCAGGATTGAAATTTTTGATGATTTTTTACTCCTCTCAACAGCCCAAACAAGTTTCTAAAAGGATGAGTTTGCAACTACTTTACTTTTGGAGAAAATTCAAAACATTCATTATTCAATAGGGCCCAAACTATCAAAAACCAGCGGTTTCAATGAACACACATTTCTTGGTAGAATCATGCAGGACTGACATTTTTGATGTTTTTCTACTCCTCTCATGAGCCCAAACAAGTCTCTAAAAGCATGAGTTTGCAACTACTTTACTTTTGGAGAAAATTCAAAACATTCACTATTCAATAGAGCCCAATAGCAAAAATCAGGTTTTGAATGAAGAATCACATTTCTTGGTAAAATCATGCAGGATTGAAATTTTTGATGGTTTTTTACTCCTCTCAACAGCCCAAACAAGTTTCTAAAAGGATGAGTTTGCAACTACTTTACTTTTGGAGAAAATTCAAAATATTCATTATTCAATAGGGCCTAAACTATCAAAAACCAGCGGTTTCAATGAACACACATTTCTTGGTAGAATCGTGCAGGACTGAAATTTTTGATGTTTTTCTACTCCTCTCATGAGCCCAAACAAGTCTCTAAAAGCATGAGTTTGCAACTACTTTACTTTTGGAGAAAATTCAAAACATTCATTATTCAATAGCGCCCAATAGCAAAAATCAGGTTTTGAATGAAGAATCACATTTCTTGGTAGAATTATGCAGGATTGAAATTTTTGATGGTTTTTTACTCCTCTCAACAGCCCAAACAAGTTTCTAAAAGGATGAGTTTGCAACTACTTTACTTTTGGAGAAAATTCAAAACATTCATTATTCAATAGGGCCCAAACTATCAAAAACCAGCGGTTTCAATGAACACACATTTCTTGGTAGAATCATGCAGGACTGAAATTTTTGATGTTTTTCTACTCCACTCATGAGCCCAAACAAGTCTCTAAAAGCATGAGTTTGCAACTACTTTACTTTTGGAGAAAATTCAAAACATTCATTATTCAATAGAGCCCAATAGCAAAAATCAGGTTTTGAATGAAGAATCACATTTCTTGGTAGAATCATGCAGGATTGAAATTTTTTATGGTTTTTTACTCCTCTCAACAGCCCAAACAAGTTTCTAAAAGGATGAGTTTGCAACTACTTTACTTTTGGAGAAAATTCAAAACATTCATTATTCAATAGGGCCCAAAATATCAAAAACCAGCGGTTTGAATGAACACACATTTCTTGGTAGAATCGTGCAGGACTGACATTTTTGATGTTTTTCTACTCCTCTCATGAGCCCAAACAAGTCTCTAAAAGGATGAGTTTGCAACTACTTTACTTTTGGAGAAAATTCAAAACATTCATTATTCAATAGAGCCCAATAGCAAAAACCAGCGTTTTGAATGAAGAATCACATTTCTTGGTAGAATCATGCAGGATTGAAATTTTTGATGGTTTTTTACTCCTCTCAACAGCCCAAACAAGTTTCTAAAAGGATGAGTTTGCAAATACTTTACTTTTGGAGAAAATTCAAAACATTCATTATTCAATAGGGCCCAAACTATCAAAAACCAGCGGTTTCAATGAACACACATTTCTTGGTAGAATCATGCAGGACTGAAATTTTTGATGTTTTTCTACTCCTTTCATGAGCCCAAACAAGTCTCTAAAAGGATGAGTTTGCAACTACTTTACTTTTGGAGAAAATTCAAAACATTCATTATTCAATAGAGCCCAATAGCAAAAATCAGGTTTTGAATGAAGAATCACATTTCTTGGTAGAATCATGCAGGATTGAAATTTTTGATGGTTTTGTACTCCTCTCAACAGCCCAAACAAGTTTCTAAAAGGATGAGTTTGCAACTACTTTACTTTTGGAGAAAATTCAAAACATTCATTATTCAATAGGGCCCAAAATATCAAAAACCAGCGGTTTGAATGAACACACATTTCTTGGTAGAATCGTGCAGGACTGAAATTTTTGATGTTTTTCTACTCCTCTCATGAGCCCAAACAAGTCTCTAAAAGGATGAGTTTGCAACTACTTTACTTTTGGAGAAAATTCAAAACATTCATTATTCAATAGAGCCCAATAGCAAAAACCAGCGTTTTGAATGAAGAATCACATTTCTTGGTAGAATCATGCAGGATTACAATTTTTGATGGTTTTTTACTCCTCTCAACAGCCCAAACAAGTTTCTAAAAGGATGAGTTTGCAACTACTTTACTTTTGGAGAAAATTCAAAACATTCATTATTTAATAGGGCCCAAACTTTCAAAAACCAGCGGTTTCAATGAACACACATTTCTTGGTAGAATCATGCAGGACTGAAATTTTTAATGTTTTTCTACTCCTCTCATGAGCCCAAACAAGTCTCTAAAAGCATGAGTTTGCAACTACTTTACTTTTGGAGAAAATTCAAAACATTCATTATTCAATAGAGCCCAATAGCAAAAATCAGGTTTTGAATGAAGAATCACATTTCTTGGTAAAATCATGCAGGATTGATATTTTTGATGGTTTTTTACTCCTCTCCACAGCCCAAACAAGTTTCTAAAAGGATGAGTTTGCAACTACTTTACTTTTGGAGAAAATTCAAAACATTCATTATTCAATAGGGCCCAAACTATCAAAAACCAGCGGTTTCAATGAACACACATTTCTTGGTAGAATCATGCAGGACTGAAATTTTTTATGTTTTTCTACTCCTCTCATGAGCCCAAACAAGTCTCTAAAAGCATGAGTTTGCAACTACTTTACTTTTGGAGAAAATTCAAAACATTCACTATTCAATAGAGCCCAATAGCAAAAATCAGGTTTTGAATGAAGAATCACATTTCTTGGTAAAATCATGCAGGATTGAAATTTTTGATGGTTTTTTACTCCTCTCAACAGCCCAAACAAGTTTCTAAAAGGATGAGTTTGCAACTACTTTACTTTTGGAGAAAATTCAAAACATTCATTATTCAATAGGGCCCAAACTATCAAAAACCAGCGGTTTCAATGAACACACATTTCTTGGTAGAATCATGCAGGACTGAAATTTTTGATGTTTTTCTACTCCTCTCATGAGCCCAAACAAGTCTCTAAAAGCATGAGTTTGCAACTACTTTACTTTTGGAGAAAATTCAAAACATTCATTATTCAATAGAGCCCAATACCAAAAATCAGGTTTTGAATGAAGAATCACATTTCTTGGTAAAATCATGCAGGATTGAAATTTTTGATGATTTTTTACTCCTCTCAACAGCCCAAACAAGTTTCTAAAAGGATGAGTTTGCAACTACTTTACTTTTGGAGAAAATTCAAAACATTCATTATTCAATAGGGCCCAAACTATCAAAAACCAGCGGTTTCAATGAACACACATTTCTTGGTAGAATCATGCAGGACTGACATTTTTGATGTTTTTCTACTCCTCTCATGAGCCCAAACAAGTCTCTAAAAGCATGAGTTTGCAACTACTTTACTTTTGGAGAAAATTCAAAACATTCACTATTCAATAGAGCCCAATAGCAAAAATCAGGTTTTGAATGAAGAATCACATTTCTTGGTAAAATCATGCAGGATTGAAATTTTTGATGGTTTTTTACTCCTCTCAACAGCCCAAACAAGTTTCTAAAAGGATGAGTTTGCAACTACTTTACTTTTGGAGAAAATTCAAAATATTCATTATTCAATAGGGCCTAAACTATCAAAAACCAGCGGTTTCAATGAACACACATTTCTTGGTAGAATCGTGCAGGACTGAAATTTTTGATGTTTTTCTACTCCTCTCATGAGCCCAAACAAGTCTCTAAAAGCATGAGTTTGCAACTACTTTACTTTTGGAGAAAATTCAAAACATTCATTATTCAATAGCGCCCAATAGCAAAAATCAGGTTTTGAATGAAGAATCACATTTCTTGGTAGAATTATGCAGGATTGAAATTTTTGATGGTTTTTTACTCCTCTCAACAGCCCAAACAAGTTTCTAAAAGGATGAGTTTGCAACTACTTTACTTTTGGAGAAAATTCAAAACATTCATTATTCAATAGGGCCCAAACTATCAAAAACCAGCGGTTTCAATGAACACACATTTCTTGGTAGAATCATGCAGGACTGAAATTTTTGATGTTTTTCTACTCCACTCATGAGCCCAAACAAGTCTCTAAAAGCATGAGTTTGCAACTACTTTACTTTTGGAGAAAATTCAAAACATTCATTATTCAATAGAGCCCAATAGCAAAAATCAGGTTTTGAATGAAGAATCACATTTCTTGGTAGAATCATGCAGGATTGAAATTTTTTATGGTTTTTTACTCCTCTCAACAGCCCAAACAAGTTTCTAAAAGGATGAGTTTGCAACTACTTTACTTTTGGAGAAAATTCAAAACATTCATTATTCAATAGGGCCCAAAATATCAAAAACCAGCGGTTTGAATGAACACACATTTCTTGGTAGAATCGTGCAGGACTGACATTTTTGATGTTTTTCTACTCCTCTCATGAGCCCAAACAAGTCTCTAAAAGGATGAGTTTGCAACTACTTTACTTTTGGAGAAAATTCAAAACATTCATTATTCAATAGAGCCCAATAGCAAAAACCAGCGTTTTGAATGAAGAATCACATTTCTTGGTAGAATCATGCAGGATTGAAATTTTTGATGGTTTTTTACTCCTCTCAACAGCCCAAACAAGTTTCTAAAAGGATGAGTTTGCAAATACTTTACTTTTGGAGAAAATTCAAAACATTCATTATTCAATAGGGCCCAAACTATCAAAAACCAGCGGTTTCAATGAACACACATTTCTTGGTAGAATCATGCAGGACTGAAATTTTTGATGTTTTTCTACTCCTTTCATGAGCCCAAACAAGTCTCTAAAAGGATGAGTTTGCAACTACTTTACTTTTGGAGAAAATTCAAAACATTCATTATTCAATAGAGCCCAATAGCAAAAATCAGGTTTTGAATGAAGAATCACATTTCTTGGTAGAATCATGCAGGATTGAAATTTTTGATGGTTTTGTACTCCTCTCAACAGCCCAAACAAGTTTCTAAAAGGATGAGTTTGCAACTACTTTACTTTTGGAGAAAATTCAAAACATTCATTATTCAATAGGGCCCAAAATATCAAAAACCAGCGGTTTGAATGAACACACATTTCTTGGTAGAATCGTGCAGGACTGAAATTTTTGATGTTTTTCTACTCCTCTCATGAGCCCAAACAAGTCTCTAAAAGGATGAGTTTGCAACTACTTTACTTTTGGAGAAAATTCAAAACATTCATTATTCAATAGAGCCCAATAGCAAAAACCAGCGTTTTGAATGAAGAATCACATTTCTTGGTAGAATCATGCAGGATTACAATTTTTGATGGTTTTTTACTCCTCTCAACAGCCCAAACAAGTTTCTAAAAGGATGAGTTTGCAACTACTTTACTTTTGGAGAAAATTCAAAACATTCATTATTTAATAGGGCCCAAACTATCAAAAACCAGCGGTTTCAATGAACACACATTTCTTGGTAGAATCATGCAGGACTGAAATTTTTAATGTTTTTCTACTCCTCTCATGAGCCCAAACAAGTCTCTAAAAGCATGAGTTTGCAACTACTTTACTTTTGGAGAAAATTCAAAACATTCATTATTCAATAGAGCCCAATAGCAAAAATCAGGTTTTGAATGAAGAATCACATTTCTTGGTAAAATCATGCAGGATTGATATTTTTGATGGTTTTTTACTCCTCTCCACAGCCCAAACAAGTTTCTAAAAGGATGAGTTTGCAACTACTTTACTTTTGGAGAAAATTCAAAACATTCATTATTCAATAGGGCCCAAACTATCAAAAACCAGCGGTTTCAATGAACACACATTTCTTGGTAGAATCATGCAGGACTGAAATTTTTTATGTTTTTCTACTCCTCTCATGAGCCCAAACAAGTCTCTAAAAGCATGAGTTTGCAACTACTTTACTTTTGGAGAAAATTCAAAACATTCACTATTCAATAGAGCCCAATAGCAAAAATCAGGTTTTGAATGAAGAATCACATTTCTTGGTAAAATCATGCAGGATTGAAATTTTTGATGGTTTTTTACTCCTCTCAACAGCCCAAACAAGTTTCTAAAAGGATGAGTTTGCAACTACTTTACTTTTGGAGAAAATTCAAAACATTCATTATTCAATAGGGCCCAAACTATCAAAAACCAGCGGTTTCAATGAACACACATTTCTTGGTAGAATCATGCAGGACTGAAATTTTTGATGTTTTTCTACTCCTCTCATGAGCCCAAACAAGTCTCTAAAAGCATGAGTTTACAACTACTTTACTTTTGGAGAAAATTCAAAACATTCATTATTCAATAGAGCCCAATAGCAAAAATCAGGTTTTGAATGAAGAATCACATTTCTTGGTAAAATCATGCAGGATTGAAATTTTTGATGGTTTTTTACTCCTCTCAACAGCCCAAACAAGTTTCTAAAAGGATGAGTTTGCAACTACTTTACTTTTGGAGAAAATTCAAAACATTCATTATTCAATAGAGCCCAATAGCAAAAATCAGGTTTTGAATGAAGAATCACATTTCTTGGTAGAATCATGCAGGATTGAAATTTTTGATGGTTTTGTACTCCTCTCAACAGCCCAAACAAGTTTCTAAAAGGATGAGTTTGCAACTACTTTACTTTTGGAGAAAATTCAAAACATTCATTATTCAATAGGGCCCAAAATATCAAAAACCAGCGGTTTGAATGAACACACATTTCTTGGTAGAATCGTGCAGGACTGAAATTTTTGATGTTTTTCTACTCCTCTCATGAGCCCAAACAAGTCTCTAAAAGGATGAGTTTGCAACTACTTTACTTTTGGAGAAAATTCAAAACATTCATTATTCAAGAGAGCCCAATAGCAAAAACCAGCGTTTTGAATGAAGAATCACATTTCTTGGTAGAATCATGCAGGATTACAATTTTTGATGGTTTTTTACTCCTCTCAACAGCCCAAACAAGTTTCTAAAAGGATGAGTTTCCAACTACTTTACTTTTGGAGAAAATTCAAAACATTCATTATTCAATAGGGCCCAAACTATCAAAAACCAGCGGTTTCAATGAACACACATTTCTTGGTAGAATCATGCAGGACTGAAATTTTTGATGTTTTTCTACTCCTCTCATGAGCCCAAACAAGTCTCTAAAAGCATGAGTTTGCAACTACTTTACTTTTGGAGAAAATTCAAAACATTCATTATTCAATTGAGCCCAATAGCAAAAATCAGGTTTTGAATGAAGAATCACATTTCTTGGTAGAATCATGCAGGATTGAAATTTTTGATGGTTTTTTACTCCTCTCAACAGCCCAAACAAGTTTCTAAAAGGATGAGTTTGCAACTACTTTACTTTTGGAGAAAATTCAAAACATTCATTATTCAATAGGGCCCAAAATATCCAAAACCAGCGGTTTGAATGAACACACATTTCTTGGTAGAATCGTGCAGGACTGAAATTTTTGATGTTTTTCTACTCCTCTCATGAGCCCAAACAAGTCTCTAAAAGCATGAGTTTGCAACTACTTTACTTTTGGAGAAAATTCAAAACATTCACTTTTCACTAGAGCCCAATAGCAAAAATCAGGTTTTGAATGAAAAATCACATTTCTTGGTAGAATCATGCTGCATTGAAATTTTTGATGGTTTTTTACTCCTCTCAACAGCCCAAATAAGTTTCTAAAAGGATGAGTTTGCAACTACTTTACTTTTGGAGAAAATTCAAAACATTCATTATTCAATAGGGCCCAAACTATCAAAAACCAGCGGTTTAAATGAACACACATTTCTTGGTAGAATCATGCAGGACTGAAATTTTTGATGTTTTTCTACTCCTCTCATGAGCCCAAACAAGTCTCTAAAAGCATGAGTTTGCAACTACTTTACTTTTGGAGAAAATTCAAAACATTCATTATTCAATAGAGCCCAATAGCAAAAATCAGGTTTTGAATGAAGATTCACATTTCTTGGTAGAATCATGCAGGATTGAAATTTTTGATGGTTTTTTACTCCTCTCAACAGCCCAAACAAGTTTCTAAAAGGATGAGTTTGCAACTACTTTACTTTTGGAGAAAATTCAAAACATTCATTATTCAATAGGGCCCAAACTATCAAAAACCAGCGGTTTCAATGAACACACATTTCTTGGTAGAATCATGCAGGACTGAAATTTTTGATGTTTTTCTACTCCTCTCATGAGCCCAAACAAGTCTCTAAAAGCATGAGTTTACAACTACTTTACTTTTGGAGAAAATTCAAAACATTCATTATTCAATAGAGCCCAATAGCAAAAATCAGGTTTTGAATGAAGAATCACATTTCTTGGTAAAATCATGCAGGATTGAAATTTTTGATGGTTTTTTACTCCTCTCAACAGCCCAAACAAGTTTCTAAAAGGATGAGTATGCAACTACTTTACTTTTGGAGAAAATTCAAAACATTCATTATTCAATAGGGCCCAAACTATCAAAAACCAGCGGTTTCAATGAACACACATTTCTTGGTAGAATCATGCAGGACTGAAATTTTTGATGTTTTTCTACTCCTCTCATGAGCCCAAACAAGTCTCTAAAAGCATGAGTTTGCAACTACTTTACTTTCGGAGAAAATTCAAAACATTCACTATTCAATAGAGCCCAATAGCAAAAATCAGGTTTTGAATGAAGAATCACATTTCTTGGTAAAATCATGCAGGATTGAAATTTTTGATGGTTTTTTACTCCTCTCAACAGCCCAAACAAGTTTCTAAAAGGATGAGTTTGCAACTACTTTACTTTTGGAGAAAATTCAAAACATTCATTATTCAATAGGGCCCAAACTATCAAAAACCAGCGGTTTCAATGAACACACATTTATTGGTAGAATCGTGCAGGACTGAAATTTTTGACGTTTTTCTACTCCTCTCATGAGCCCAAACAAGTCTCTAAAAGCATGAGTTTGCAACTACTTTACTTTTGGAGAAAATTCAAAACATTCATTATTCAATAGAGCCCAATAGCAAAAATCAGGTTTTGAATGAAGAATCACATTTCTTGGTAGAATCATGCAGGATTGAAATTTTTGATGGTTTTTTACTCCTCTCAACAGCCCAAACAAGTTTCTAAAAGGATGAGTTTGCAACTACTTTACTTTTGGAGAAAATTCAAAACATTCATTTTTCAATAGGGCCCAAACTATCAAAAACCAGCGGTTTCAATGAACACACATTTCTTGGTAGAATCATGCAGGACTGAAATTTTTGATGTTTTTCTACTCCTCTCATGAGCCCAAACAAGTCTCTAAAAGCATGAGTTTGCAACTACTTTACTTTTGGAGAAAATTCAAAACATTCATTATTCAAAAGAGCCCAATAGCAAAAATCAGGTTTTGAATGAAGAATCACATTTCTTGGTAGAATCATGCAGGATTGAAATTTTTGATGGTTTTTTACTCCTCTCAACAGCCCAAACAAGTTTCTAAAAGGATGAGTTTGCAACTACTTTACTTTTGGAGAAAATTCAAAACATTCATTATTCAATAGGGCCCAAACTATCAAAAACCAGCGGTTTCAATGAACACACATTTCTTGGTAGAATCATGCAGGACTGAAATTTTTGATGTTTTTCTACTACTCTCATGAGCCCAAACAAGTCTCTAAAAGCATGAGTTTGCAACTACTTTACTTTTGGAGAAAATTCAAAACATTCATTATTCAATAGAGCCCAATAGCAAAAATCAGGTTTTGAATGAAGAATCACATTTCTTGGTAGAATCATGCAGGATTGAAATTTTTGATGGTTTTTTACTCCTCTCAACAGCCCAAACAAGTTTCTAAAAGGATGAGTTTGCAACTACTTTACATTTGGAGAAAATTCAAATCATTCATTATTCAATAGGGCCCAAACTATCAAAAACCAGCGGTTTCAATGAACACACATTTCTTGGTAGAATCATGCAGAACTGAAATTTTTGATGTTTTTCTACTCCTCTCATGAGCCCAAACAAGTCTCTAAAAGCATGAGTTTGCAACTACTTTACTTTTGGAGAAAATTCAAAACATTCATTATTCAATAGAGCCCAATAGCAAAAATCAGGTTTTGAATGAAGAATCACATTTCTTGGTAGAATCATGCAGGATTGAAATTTTTGATGGTTTTTTACTCCTCTCAACAGCCCAAACAAGTTTCTAAAAGGATGAGTTTGCAACTACTTTACTTTTGGAGAAAATTCAAAACATTCATTACTCAATAGGGCCCAAACTATCAAAAACCAGCGGTTTGAATGAACACACATTTCTTGGTAGAATCATGCAGGACTGAAATTTTTGATGTTTTTCTACTCCTCTCATGAGCCCAAACAAGTCTCTAAAAGCATGAGTTTGCAACTACTTTACTTTTGGAGAAAATTCAAAACATTCATTATTCAATAGAGCCCAATAGCAAAAATCAGGTTTTGAATGAAGAATCACATTTCTTGGTAGAATCATGCAGGATTGAAATTTTTGATGGTTTTTTACTCCTCTCAACAGCCCAAACAAGTTTCTAAAAGGATGAGTTTGCAACTACTTTACTTTTGGAGAAAATTCAAAACATTCATTATTCAATAGAGCCCAATAGCAAAAATCAGGTTTTGAATGAAGAATGACATTTATTGGTAGAATCATGCAGGATTGAAATTTTTGATGTTTTTTTACTCCTCTCAACAGCCCAAACAAGTTTCTAAAAGGATGAGTTTGCAACTACTTTACTTTTGGAGAAAATTCAAAATATTCATTATTCAATAGGGCCCAAACTATCAAAAACCAGCGGTTTCAATGAACACACATTTCTTGGTAGAATCGTGCAGGACTGAAATTTTTGATGTTTTTCTACTCCTCTCATGAGCCCAAACAAGTCTCTAAAAGCATGAGTTTGCAACTACTTTACTTTTGGAGAAAATTCAAAACATTCATTATTCAATAGAGCCCAATAGCAAAAATCAGGTTTTGAATGAAGAATTACATTTCTTGGTAGAATCATGCAGGATTGAAATTTTTGATGGTTTTTTACTCCTCTCAATAGCCCAAACAAGTTTCTAAAAGGATGAGTTTGCAACTACTTTACTTTTGGAGAAAATTCAAAACATTCATTATTCAATAGGGCCCAAAATATCAAAAACCAGCGGTTTGAATGAACACACATTTCTTGGTAGAATCGTGCAGGACTGAAATTTTTGATGTTTTTCTACTCCTCTCATGAGCCCAAACAAGTCTCTAAAAGGATGAGTTTGCAACTACTTTACTTTTGGAGAAAATTCAAAACATTCATTATTCAAGAGAGCCCAATAGCAAAAACCAGCGTTTTGAATGAAGAATCACATTTCTTGGTAGAATCATGCAGGATTACAATTTTTGATGGTTTTTTACTCCTCTCAACAGCCCAAACAAGTTTCTAAAAGGATGAGTTTCCAACTACTTTACTTTTGGAGAAAATTCAAAACATTCATTATTCAATAGGGCCCAAACTATCAAAAACCAGCGGTTTCAATGAACACACATTTCTTGGTAGAATCATGCAGGACTGAAATTTTTGATGTTTTTCTACTCCTCTCATGAGCCCAAACAAGTCTCTAAAAGCATGAGTTTGCAACTACTTTACTTTTGGAGAAAATTCAAAACATTCATTATTCAATTGAGCCCAATAGCAAAAATCAGGTTTTGAATGAAGAATCACATTTCTTGGTAGAATCATGCAGGATTGAAATTTTTGATGGTTTTTTACTCCTCTCAACAGCCCAAACAAGTTTCTAAAAGGATGAGTTTGCAACTACTTTACTTTTGGAGAAAATTCAAAACATTCATTATTCAATAGGGCCCAAAATATCCAAAACCAGCGGTTTGAATGAACACACATTTCTTGGTAGAATCGTGCAGGACTGAAATTTTTGATGTTTTTCTACTCCTCTCATGAGCCCAAACAAGTCTCTAAAAGCATGAGTTTGCAACTACTTTACTTTTGGAGAAAATTCAAAACATTCACTTTTCACTAGAGCCCAATAGCAAAAATCAGGTTTTGAATGAAAAATCACATTTCTTGGTAGAATCATGCTGCATTGAAATTTTTGATGGTTTTTTACTCCTCTCAACAGCCCAAATAAGTTTCTAAAAGGATGAGTTTGCAACTACTTTACTTTTGGAGAAAATTCAAAACATTCATTATTCAATAGGGCCCAAACTATCAAAAACCAGCGGTTTAAATGAACACACATTTCTTGGTAGAATCATGCAGGACTGAAATTTTTGATGTTTTTCTACTCCTCTCATGAGCCCAAACAAGTCTCTAAAAGCATGAGTTTGCAACTACTTTACTTTTGGAGAAAATTCAAAACATTCATTATTCAATAGAGCCCAATAGCAAAAATCAGGTTTTGAATGAAGATTCACATTTCTTGGTAGAATCATGCAGGATTGAAATTTTTGATGGTTTTTTACTCCTCTCAACAGCCCAAACAAGTTTCTAAAAGGATGAGTTTGCAACTACTTTACTTTTGGAGAAAATTCAAAACATTCATTATTCAATAGGGCCCAAACTATCAAAAACCAGCGGTTTCAATGAACACACATTTCTTGGTAGAATCATGCAGGACTGAAATTTTTGATGTTTTTCTACTCCTCTCATGAGCCCAAACAAGTCTCTAAAAGCATGAGTTTACAACTACTTTACTTTTGGAGAAAATTCAAAACATTCATTATTCAATAGAGCCCAATAGCAAAAATCAGGTTTTGAATGAAGAATCACATTTCTTGGTAAAATCATGCAGGATTGAAATTTTTGATGGTTTTTTACTCCTCTCAACAGCCCAAACAAGTTTCTAAAAGGATGAGTATGCAACTACTTTACTTTTGGAGAAAATTCAAAACATTCATTATTCAATAGGGCCCAAACTATCAAAAACCAGCGGTTTCAATGAACACACATTTCTTGGTAGAATCATGCAGGACTGAAATTTTTGATGTTTTTCTACTCCTCTCATGAGCCCAAACAAGTCTCTAAAAGCATGAGTTTGCAACTACTTTACTTTCGGAGAAAATTCAAAACATTCACTATTCAATAGAGCCCAATAGCAAAAATCAGGTTTTGAATGAAGAATCACATTTCTTGGTAAAATCATGCAGGATTGAAATTTTTGATGGTTTTTTACTCCTCTCAACAGCCCAAACAAGTTTCTAAAAGGATGAGTTTGCAACTACTTTACTTTTGGAGAAAATTCAAAACATTCATTATTCAATAGGGCCCAAACTATCAAAAACCAGCGGTTTCAATGAACACACATTTATTGGTAGAATCATGCAGGACTGAAATTTTTGATGTTTTTCTACTCCTCTCATGAGCCCAAACAAGTCTCTAAAAGCATGAGTTTGCAACTACTTTACTTTTGGAGAAAATTCAAAACATTCATTATTCAAAAGAGCCCAATAGCAAAAATCAGGTTTTGAATGAAGAATCACATTTCTTGGTAGAATCATGCAGGATTGAAATTTTTGATGGTTTTTTACTCCTCTCAACAGCCCAAACAAGTTTCTAAAAGGATGAGTTTGCAACTACTTTACTTTTGGAGAAAATTCAAAACATTCATTATTCAATAGGGCCCAAACTATCAAAAACCAGCGGTTTCAATGAACACACATTTCTTGGTAGAATCATGCAGGACTGAAATTTTTGATGTTTTTCTACTCCTCTCATGAGCCCAAACAAGTCTCTAAAAGCATGAGTTTGCAACTACTTTACTTTTGGAGAAAATTCAAAACATTCATTATTCAATAGAGCCCAATAGCAAAAATCAGGTTTTGAATGAAGAATCACATTTCTTGGTAGAATCATGCAGGATTGAAATTTTTGATGGTTTTTTACTCCTCTCAACAGCCCAAACAAGTTTCTAAAAGGATGAGTTTGCAACTACTTTACATTTGGAGAAAATTCAAATCATTCATTATTCAATAGGGCCCAAACTATCAAAAACCAGCGGTTTCAATGAACACACATTTCTTGGTAGAATCATGCAGAACTGAAATTTTTGATGTTTTTCTACTCCTCTCATGAGCCCAAACAAGTCTCTAAAAGCATGAGTTTGCAACTACTTTACTTTTGGAGAAAATTCAAAACATTCATTATTCAATAGAGCCCAATAGCAAAAATCAGGTTTTGAATGAAGAATCACATTTCTTGGTAGAATCATGCAGGATTGAAATTTTTGATGGTTTTTTACTCCTCTCAACAGCCCAAACAAGTTTCTAAAAGGATGAGTTTGCAACTACTTTACTTTTGGAGAAAATTCAAAACATTCATTACTCAATAGGGCCCAAACTATCAAAAACCAGCGGTTTGAATGAACACACATTTCTTGGTAGAATCATGCAGGACTGAAATTTTTGATGTTTTTCTACTCCTCTCATGAGCCCAAACAAGTCTCTAAAAGCATGAGTTTGCAACTACTTTACTTTTGGAGAAAATTCAAAACATTCATTATTCAATAGAGCCCAATAGCAAAAATCAGGTTTTGAATGAAGAATCACATTTCTTGGTAGAATCATGCAGGATTGAAATTTTTGATGGTTTTTTACTCCTCTCAACAGCCCAAACAAGTTTCTAAAAGGATGAGTTTGCAACTACTTTACTTTTGGAGAAAATTCAAAACATTCATTATTCAATAGAGCCCAATAGCAAAAATCAGGTTTTGAATGAAGAATGACATTTATTGGTAGAATCATGCAGGATTGAAATTTTTGATGGTTTTTTACTCCTCTCAACAGCCCAAACAAGTTTCTAAAAGGATGAGTTTGCAACTACTTTACTTTTGGAGAAAATTCAAAATATTCATTATTCAATAGGGCCCAAACTATCAAAAACCAGCGGTTTCAATGAACACACATTTCTTGGTAGAATCGTGCAGGACTGAAATTTTTGATGTTTTTCTACTCCTCTCATGAGCCCAAACAAGTCTCTAAAAGCATGAGTTTGCAACTACTTTACTTTTGGAGAAAATTCAAAACATTCATTATTCAATAGAGCCCAATAGCAAAAATCAGGTTTTGAATGAAGAATTACATTTCTTGGTAGAATCATGCAGGATTGAAATTTTTGATGGTTTTTTACTCCTCTCAACAGCCCAAACAAGTTTCTAAAAGGATGAGTTTGCAACTACTTTACTTTTGGAGAAAATTCAAAATATTCATTATTCAATAGGGCCCAAACTATCAAAAACCAGCGGTTTCAATGAACACACATTTCTTGGTAGAATCATGCAGGACTGAAATTTTTGATGTTTTTCTACTCCACTCATGAGCCCAAACAAGTTTCTAAAAGGATGAGTTTGCAAATACTTTACTTTTGGAGAAAATTCAAAACATTCATTATTCAATAGGGCCCAAACTATCAAAAACCAGCGGTTTCAATGAACACACATTTCTTGGTAGAATCATGCAGGACTGAAATTTTTGATGTTTTTCTACTCCTCTCATGAGCCCAAACAAGTCTCTAAAAGCATGAGTTTGCAACTACTTTACTTTTGGAGAAAATTCAAAACATTCATTATTCAATAGAGCCCAATACCAAAAATCAGGTTTTGAATGAAGAATCACATTTCTTGGTAAAATCATGCAGGATTGAAATTTTTGATGATTTTTACTCCTCTCAACAGCCCAAACAAGTTTCTAAAAGGATGAGTTTGCAACTACTTTACTTTTGGAGAAAATTCAAAACATTCATTATTCAATAGGGCCCAAACTAGCAAAAACCAGCGGTTTCAATGAACACACATTTCTTGGTAGAATCATGCAGGACTGAAATTTTTTATGTTTTTCTACTCCTCTCATGAGCCCAAACAAGTCTCTAAAAGCATGAGTTTGCAACTACTTTACTTTTGGAGAAAATTCAAAACATTCACTATTCAATAGAGCCCAATAGCAAAAATCAGGTTTTGAATGAAGAATCACATTTCTTGGTAAAATCATGCAGGATTGAAATTTTTGATGGTTTTTTACTCCTCTCAACAGACAAACAAGTTTCTAAAAGTATGAGTTTGCAACTACTTTACTTTTGGAGAAAATTCAAAACATTCATTATTCAATAGGGCCCAAACTATCAAAAACCAGCGGTTTCAATGAACACACATTTCTTGGTAGAATCATGCAGGACTGAAATTTTTGATGTTTTTCTACTCCTCTCATGAGCCCAAACAAGTCTCTAAAAGGATGAGTTTGCAACTACTTTACTTTTGGAGAAAATTCAAAACATTCATTATTCAATAGAGCCCAATAGCAAAAATCAGGTTTTGAATGAAGAATCACATTTCTTGGTAGAATCATGCAGGATTGAAATTTTTGATGGTTTTTTACTCCTCTCAACAGCCCAAACAAGTTTCTAAAAGGATGAGTTTGCAACTACTTTACTTTTGGAGAAAATTCAAAACATTCATTATTCAATAGGGCCCAAACTATCAAAAACCAGCGGTTTCAATGAACACACATCTCTTGGTAGAATCATGAAGGACTGAAATTTTTGATGTTTTTCTACTCCTCCCATGAGCCCAAACAAGTCTCTAAAAGCATGAGTTTGCAACTACTTTACTTTTGGAGAAAATTCAAAACATTCATTATTCAATAGAGCCCAATAGCAAAAATCAGGTTTTGAATGAAGAATCACATTTCTTGGTAGAATCATGCAGGATTGAAATTTTGATGGTTTTGTACTCCTCTCAACAGCCCAAACAAGTTTCTAAAAGGATGAGTTTGCAACTACTTTACTTTTGGAGAAAATTCAAAACATTCATTATTCAATAGGGCCCAAAATATCAAAAACCAGCGGTTTGAATGAACACACATTTCTTGGTAGAATCGTGCAGGACTGAAATTTTTGATGTTTTTCTACTCCTCTCATGAGCCCAAACAAGTCTCTAAAAGGATGAGTTTGCAACTACTTTACTTTTGGAGAAAATTCAAAACATTCATTATTCAATAGAGCCCAATAGCAAAAACCAGCGTTTTGAATGAAGAATCACATTTCTTGGTAGAATCATGCAGGATTGAAATTTTTGATGGTTTTTTACTCCTCTCAACAGCCCAAACAAGTTTCTAAAAGGATGAGTTTGCAACTACTTTACTTTTGGAGAAAATTCAAAACATTCATTATTCAATAGGGCCCAAACTATCAAAAACCAGCGGTTTGAATGAACACACATTTCTTGGTAGAATCATGCAGGACTGAAATTTTTGATGTTTTTCTACTCCTCTCATGAGCCCAAACAAGTCTCTAAAAGCATGAGTTTGCAACTACTTTACTTTTGGAGAAAATTCAAAACATTCATTATTCAATAGAGCCCAATAGCAAAAACCAGCGTTTTGAATGAAGAATCACATTTCTTGGTAGAATCATGCAGGATTACAATTTTTGATGGTTGTTTACTCCTCTCAACAGCCCAAACAAGTTTCTAAAAGGATGAGTTTGCAACTACTTTACTTTTGGAGAAAATTCAAAACATTCATTATTCAATAGGGCCCAAACTATCAAAAACCAACGGTTTCAATGAACACACATTTCTTGGTAGAATCATGCAGGACTGAAATTTTTGATGTTTTTCTACTCCTCTCATGAGCCCAAACAAGTCTCTAAAAGCATGAGTTTGCAACTACTTTACTTTTGGAGAAAATTCAAAACATTCATTATTCAATAGAGCCCAATAGCAAAAATCAGGTTTTGAATGAAGAATCACATTTCTTGGTAGAATCATGCAGGATTTAAATTTTTGATGGTTTTTTACTCCTCTCAACAGCCCAAACAAGTTTCTAAAAGGATGAGTTTGCAACTACTTTACTTTTGGAGAAAATTCAAAACATTCATTATTCAATAGTGTTGAGCATTCCGATACCGCAAGTATCGGGTATCGGCCGATACTTGCTGTATCGGAATTCCGATACCGACTTCCGATATTTTTTCAATATCGGAATTCGGCATCGGAATCGGAAGTTCAGTTGATTGACGGCCTGACGTCATCATGATGCGCGGTGTGTGCGCATCATGATGCGCCGTCATTTCGGGCCTTCCGGGGGTCTCTGCCGGCCTGCCGGGGGGCTGTGCCGGCCTGCCGGGGGGCTGTGTGGACTGCCCGGGGTCTGTACCGGCCTGCCGGGGGGCTGTGCCGGCCTGCCGGTGGTCTGTGCACCCTGTGGGGGTCTGTACCGGCCTGCCGGGGGGCTGTGCCGGCCTGCCGGGGGGCTGTGCTGATGTCCGGGGGTCTGTGCAAGCATCGTCCGATGGGACTACAAGTCCCATCGGGCGATGCCTGCTACCATGACAGTGATTGACACATTAGCCAATGATGGGACAGTAGTAGTCCCATCATCCGGCTAATGTGTTAAATGTTAAAAAAAAAAAAAAAAATACTACATACATACTACATGCATGCTACATACATACTACATGCTACATACATACTACATATATACTACATACATACTACATACATACTACATGCATGCTACATGCATACTACATATATACTACATACATACTACATACATACTGCATGCTACATACATACTACATACATACTACATATATACTACATGCATGCTACATGCTACATACATACCACATACATACTACATACATGCTACATGCTACATACATACATATATACTACATGCATGCTACATACATACTGCATGCTACATACATACCACATACATACTACATACATACTACATGCTACATACATACCACATACATGCTACATATATACTACATGCATGCTACATACATACTACATGCTACATACATACTACATATATACTACATGCATGCTACATACATACTACATGCTACATACATACTACATATATACTACATACATACTACATACATGCTACATACATACTGCATGCTACATACATACTACATACATACTACATACATACTACATACATACTACATGCATGCTACATACATACTAAATGCTTGCTACATACATACTACATGCATGCTACATACATACCACATACATACTACATGCTACATACATACCACATATATACTACATACATACAATACATTCATACAATACATACATAGACATACAGTACATATAACATAGAGTAACATACTTACCAATACTTGTCACATTGTTCCCCGAAGCCATTGTCTTTTCCGGGATAAATATTAACATAACAAACCACAAAAATACTCACCCACGATCCGAAGCAGTCCACGAGTGTGTCCCACGACGATCTTGGGTAGAGAACTGCAGCATCAGATGATGCTGCCGTTCTCTACGGGCTGCAGGAATCCAATGACGGAAGGTAGGTATCCTTCCGCACTGTATTCCTCCGCCACTTAAAAAAAAAAAGTCCCTAGTCTCACTTCATGCCATTGCTGTGTGGGAATTTCCCACACAGCAATGGCATAAAGTGAGACTAGGGACTTTTTTTTTTTTAAGTGGCGGAGGAATACAGTGCGGAAGGATACCTACCTTCCGTCATTGGATTCCTGCAGCCCGTAGAGAACGGCAGCATCATCTGATGCTGCAGTTCTCTACCCAAGATCGTCGTGGGACACACTCGTGGACTGCTTCGGATCGTGGGTGAGTATTTTTGTGGTTTGTTATGTTAATATTTATCCCGGAAAAGACAATGGCTTCGGGGAACAATGTGACAAGTATTGGTAAGTATGTTACTCTATGTTATATGTACTGTATGTCTATGTATGTATTGTATGAATGTATTGTATGTATGTAGTATATATGTGGTATGCATGTAGTATGTATGTAGTATGTATGTAGCATGCATGTAGTATGTATGTAGCATGCATGTAGTATGTATGTAGTATGTATGTAGTATATATGTAGTATGTAGTATGAATGTAGTATATATGTAGTATGTATGTAGCATGTAGTATGTAGCATGCATGTAGTATATATGTAGTATGTATGTAGCATGTAGTATGTATGTAGCATGCATGTAGTATATATGTAGTATGTATGTAGCATGTAGTATGTATGTAGCATGCATGTAGTATATATGTAGTATGTAGCATGTAGTATGTATGTAGCATGCATGTAGTATGTAGCATGTAGTATGTATGTAGCATGCATGTAGTATATATGTAGTATGTATGTAGCATGTAGTATGTATGTAGCATGCATGTAGTATATATGTAGTATGTAGCATGTAGTATGTATGTAGCATGCATGTAGTATGTAGCATGTAGTATGTATGTAGCATGCATGTAGTATATATGTGTTATGTATGTAGCATGTAGCATGCATGTAGCATGCATGTAGTATGTATGTAGTATATATGTGGTATGTATGTAGCATGCAGTATGTATGTAGCATGCATGTAGTATATATGTAGTATGTATGTTGCATGTAGTATTTATGTAGTATGAATGTAGCATGTATGTAGTATGTAGTATGAATGTAGCATGTATGTAGTATGCATGTTGTATGTATGTAGCATGTAATTTTTTTTTTTTTTTTTTACATTTAACACATTAGCCGGATGATGGGACTACTACTGTCCCATCATTGGCTAAGGTGTCAATCACTGTCATGGTAGCAGGCATCGCCCGATGGGACTTGTAGTCCCATCGGACGATGCCTGCACAGACCCCCGGAGCCTGCACAGACCACCGGCAGGCCGGCACAGCCCCACGGCAGGCCGGCACAGCCCCCCGGCAGGCCGGCACAGCCCCCCGGAGCCTGCACAGCCCCCCGGCAGGCCGGCACAGCCCCCCGGCAGGCCGGCACAGCCCCCCGGCAGGCCGGCACAGCCCCCCGGAGCCTGCACAGACCACCGGCAGGCCGGCACAGACCACCGGAGCCTGCACAGACCCCCTGGCAGGCCGGCACAGCCCCCCGAAAGGCCCGTACAGACCCCAGAGAGGCTGTACAAGGGCAGGAAAGGGTTTTTCTTATTCCGATACCGGAAGTCCCATAGACTTGAATGGGACTTCCGGTATCGGAATCGGCGATACCGATACTTTTTTTAAAGATCGGCCGATACCATCCGATACGATACTTTGAAGTATCGGACGGTATCGCTCAACTCTATTATTCAATAGAGCCCAATAGCAAAAACCAGCGTTTTGAATGAAGAATCACATTTCTTGGTAGAATCATGCAGGATTGAAATTTTTGATGGTTTTTTACTCCTCTCAACAGCCCAAACAAGTTTCTAAAAGGATGAGTTTGCAAATACTTTACTTTTGGAGAAAATTCAAAACATTCATTATTCAATAGGGCCCAAACTATCAAAAACCAGCGGTTTCAATGAACACACATTTCTTGGTAGAATAGTGCAGGACTGAAATTTTTGATGTTTTTCTACTCCTCTCATGAGCCCAAACAAGTCTCTAAAAGCATGAGTTTGCAACTACTTTACTTTTGGAGAAAATTCAAAACATTCATTATTCAATAGAGCCCAATAGCAAAAATCAGGTTTTGAATGAAGAATCACATTTCTTGGTAGAATCATGCAGGATTGAAATTTTGATGGTTTTGTACTCCTCTCAACAGCCCAAACAAGTTTCTAAAAGGATGAGTTTGCAACTACTTTACTTTTGGAGAAAATTCAAAACATTCATTATTCAATAGGGCCCAAAATATCAAAAACCAGCGGTTTGAATGAACACACATTTCTTGGTAGAATCGTGCAGGACTGAAATTTTTGATGTTTTTCTACTCCTCTCATGAGCCCAAACAAGTCTCTAAAAGGATGAGTTTGCAACTACTTTACTTTTGGAGAAAATTCAAAACATTCATTATTCAATAGAGCCCAATAGCAAAAACCAGCGTTTTGAATGAAGAATCACATTTCTTGGTAGAATCATGCAGGATTGAAATTTTTGATGGTTTTTTACTCCTCTCAACAGCCCAAACAAGTTTCTAAAAGGATGAGTTTGCAACTACTTTACTTTTGGAGAAAATTCAAAACATTCATTATTCAATAGGGCCCAAACTATCAAAAACCAGCGGTTTGAATGAACACACATTTCTTGGTAGAATCATGCAGGACTGAAATTTTTGATGTTTTTCTACTCCTCTCATGAGCCCAAACAAGTCTCTAAAAGCATGAGTTTGCAACTACTTTACTTTTGGAGAAAATTCAAAACATTCATTATTCAATAGAGCCCAATAGCAAAAACCAGCGTTTTGAATGAAGAATCACATTTCTTGGTAGAATCATGCAGGATTACAATTTTTGATGGTTTTTTACTCCTCTCAACAGCCCAAACAAGTTTCTAAAAGGATGAGTTTGCAACTACTTTACTTTTGGAGAAAATTCAAAACATTCATTATTCAATAGGGCCCAAACTATCAAAAACCAACGGTTTCAATGAACACACATTTCTTGGTAGAATCATGCAGGACTGAAATTTTTGATGTTTTTCTACTCCTCTCATGAGCCCAAACAAGTCTCTAAAAGCATGAGTTTGCAACTACTTTACTTTTGGAGAAAATTCAAAACATTCATTATTCAATAGAGCCCAATAGCAAAAATCAGGTTTTGAATGAAGAATCACATTTCTTGGTAGAATCATGCAGGATTTAAATTTTTGATGGTTTTTTACTCCTCTCAACAGCCCAAACAAGTTTCTAAAAGGATGAGTTTGCAACTACTTTACTTTTGGAGAAAATTCAAAACATTCATTATTCAATAGTGTTGAGCATTCCGATACCGCAAGTATCGGGTATCGGCCAATACTTGCTGTATCGGAATTCCGATACCGACTTCCGATATTTTTTCAATATCGGAATTCGGCATCGGAATCGGAAGTTCAGTTGATTGACGGCCTGACGTCATCATGATGCGCGGTGTGTGCGCATCATGATGCGCCGTCATTTCGGGCCTTCCGGGGGTCTCTGCCGGCCTGCCGGGGGGCTGTGCCGGCCTGCCGGGGGGCTGTGTGGACTGCCCGGGGTCTGTACCGGCCTGCCGGGGGGCTGTGCCGGCCTGCCGGTGGTCTGTGCACCCTGTGGGGGTCTGTACCGGCCTGCCGGGGGGCTGTGCCGGCCTGCCGGGGGGCTGTGCTGATGTCCGGGGGTCTGTGCAAGCATCGTCCGATGGGACTACAAGTCCCATCGGGCGATGCCTGCTACCATGACAGTGATTGACACATTAGCCAATGATGGGACAGTAGTAGTCCCATCATCCGGCTAATGTGTTAAATGTTAAAAAAAAAAAAAAAAAAATACTACATACATACTACATGCTACATACATACTACATATATACTACATACATACTACCTACATACTACATGCATGCTACATGCATACTACATATATACTACATACATACTACATACATACTGCATGCTACATACATACTACATACATACTACATATATACTACATGCATGCTACATGCTACATACATACCACATACATACTACATACATGCTACATGCTACATACATACATATATACTACATGCATGCTACATACATACTGCATGCTACATACATACCACATACATACTACATACATACTACATGCTACATACATACCACATACATGCTACATATATACTACATGCATGCTACATACATACTACATGCTACATACATACTACATATATACTACATGCATGCTACATACATACTACATGCTACATACATACTACATATATACTACATACATACTACATACATGCTACATACATACTGCATGCTACATACATACTACATACATACTACATACATACTACATACATACTACATGCATGCTACATACATACTAAATGCTTGCTACATACATACTACATGCATGCTACATACATACCACATACATACTACATGCTACATACATACCACATATATACTACATACATACAATACATTCATACAATACATACATAGACATACAGTACATATAACATAGAGTAACATACTTACCAATACTTGTCACATTGTTCCCCGAAGCCATTGTCTTTTCCGGGATAAATATTAACATAACAAACCACAAAAATACTCACCCACGATCCGAAGCAGTCCACGAGTGTGTCCCACGACGATCTTGGGTAGAGAACTGCAGCATCAGATGATGCTGCCGTTCTCTACGGGCTGCAGGAATCCAATGACGGAAGGTAGGTATCCTTCCGCACTGTATTCCTCCGCCACTTAAAAAAAAAAAGTCCCTAGTCTCACTTCATGCCATTGCTGTGTGGGAATTTCCCACACAGCAATGGCATAAAGTGAGACTAGGGACTTTTTTTTTTTTAAGTGGCGGAGGAATACAGTGCGGAAGGATACCTACCTTCCGTCATTGGATTCCTGCAGCCCGTAGAGAACGGCAGCATCATCTGATGCTGCAGTTCTCTACCCAAGATCGTCGTGGGACACACTCGTGGACTGCTTCGGATCGTGGGTGAGTATTTTTGTGGTTTGTTATGTTAATATTTATCCCGGAAAAGACAATGGCTTCGGGGAACAATGTGACAAGTATTGGTAAGTATGTTACTCTATGTTATATGTACTGTATGTCTATGTATGTATTGTATGAATGTATTGTATGTATGTAGTATATATGTGGTATGCATGTAGTATGTATGTAGTATGTATGTAGCATGCATGTAGTATGTATGTAGCATGCATGTAGTATGTATGTAGTATATATGTAGTATGTAGTATGAATGTAGTATATATGTAGTATGTATGTAGCATGTAGTATGTAGCATGCATGTAGTATATATGTAGTATGTATGTAGCATGTAGTATGTATGTAGCATGCATGTAGTATATATGTAGTATGTATGTAGCATGTAGTATGTATGTAGCATGCATGTAGTATATATGTAGTATGTAGCATGTAGTATGTATGTAGCATGCATGTAGTATGTAGCATGTAGTATGTATGTAGCATGCATGTAGTATATATGTAGTATGTATGTAGCATGTAGTATGTATGTAGCATGCATGTAATATATATGTAGTATGTAGCATGTAGTATGTATGTAGCATGCATGTAGTATGTAGCATGTAGTATGTATGTAGCATGCATGTAGTATATATGTGTTATGTATGTAGCATGTAGCATGCATGTAGCATGCATGTAGTATGTATGTAGTATATATGTGGTATGTATGTAGCATGCAGTATGTATGTAGCATGCATGTAGTATATATGTAGTATGTATGTTGCATGTAGTATTTATGTAGTATGAATGTAGCATGTATGTAGTATGTAGTATGAATGTAGCATGTATGTAGTATGCATGTTGTATGTATGTAGCATGTAATTTTTTTTTTTTTTTTTTTACATTTAACACATTAGCCGGATGATGGGACTACTACTGTCCCATCATTGGCTAAGGTGTCAATCACTGTCATGGTAGCAGGCATCGCCCGATGGGACTTGTAGTCCCATCGGACGATGCCTGCACAGACCCCCGGAGCCTGCACAGACCACCGGCAGGCCGGCACAGCCCCCCGGCAGGCCGGCACAGCCCCCCGGCAGGCCGGCACAGCCCCCCGGAGCCTGCACAGCCCCCCGGCAGGCCGGCACAGCCCCCCGGCAGGCCGGCACAGCCCCCCGGCAGGCCGGCACAGCCCCCCGGAGCCTGCACAGACCACCGGCAGGCCGGCACAGACCACCGGAGCCTGCACAGACCCCCTGGCAGGCCGGCACAGCCCCCCGAAAGGCCCGTACAGACCCCAGAGAGGCTGTACAAGGGCAGGAAAGGGTTTTTCTTATTCCGATACCGGAAGTCCCATAGACTTGAATGGGACTTCCGGTATCGGAATCGGCGATACCGATACTTTTTTTAAAGATCGGCCGATACCATCCGATACGATACTTTGAAGTATCGGACGGTATCGCTCAACTCTATTATTCAATAGAGCCCAATAGCAAAAACCAGCGTTTTGAATGAAGAATCACATTTCTTGGTAGAATCATGCAGGATTGAAATTTTTGATGGTTTTTTACTCCTCTCAACAGCCCAAACAAGTTTCTAAAAGGATGAGTTTGCAAATACTTTACTTTTGGAGAAAATTCAAAACATTCATTATTCAATAGGGCCCAAACTATCAAAAACCAGCGGTTTCAATGAACACACATTTCTTGGTAGAATCGTGCAGGACTGAAATTTTTGATGTTTTTCTACTCCTCTCATGAGCCCAAACAAGTCTCTAAAAGCATGAGTTTGCAACTACTTTACTTTTGGAGAAAATTCAAAACATTCATTATTCAATAGAGCCCAATAGCAAAAATCAGGTTTTGAATGAAGAATCACATTTCTTGGTAGAATCATGCAGGATTGAAATTTTTGATGGTTTTTTACTCCTCTCAACAGCCCAAACAAGTTTCTAAAAGGATGAGTTTGCAACTACTTTACTTTTGGAGAAAATTCAAAACATTCATTATTCAATAGGGCCCAAACTATCAAAAACCAGCGGTTTGAATGAACACACATTTCTTGGTATAATCATGCAGGACTGAAATTTTTGATGTTTTTCTACTCCTCTCATGAGCTCAAACAAGTTTCTAAAATCATGAGTTTGCAACTACTTTACTTTTGGAGAAAATTCAAAACATTCATTATTCAATAGAGCCCAATAGCAAAAATCAGGTTTTGAATGAAGAATCACATTTCTTGGTGAATCATGCAGGATTGAAATTTTTGATGGTTTTTTACTCCTCTCAACAGCCCAAACAAGTTTCTAAAAGGATGAGTTTGCAACTACTTTACTTTTGGAGAAAATTCAAAACATTCATTATTCAATAGGGCCCAAAATATCAAAAACCAGCGGTTTGAATGAACACACATTTCTTGGTAGAATCGTGCAGGACTGAAATTTTTGATGTTTTTCTACTCCTCTCATGAGCCCAAGCAAGTCTCTAAAAGGATGAGTTTGCAACTACTTTACTTTTGGAGAAAATTCAAAACATTCATTATTCAATAGAGCCCAATAGCAAAAACCAGCGTTTTGAATGAAGAATCACATTTCTTGGTAGAATCATGCAGGATTGAAATTTTTGATGGTTTTTTACTCCTCTCAACAGCCCAAACAAGTTTCTAAAAGGATGAGTTTGCAAATACTTTACTTTTGAAGAAAATTCAAAACATTCATTATTCAATAGGGCCCAAACTATCAAAAACCAGCGGTTTCAATGAACACACATTTCTTGGTAGAATCATGGAGGACTGAAATTTTTGATGTTTTTCTACTCCTTTCTTGAGCCCAAACAAGTCTCTAAAAGCATGAGTTTGCAACTACTTTACTTTTGGAGAAAATTCAAAACATTCATTATTCAATAGAGCCCAATAGCAGAAATCAGGTTTTGAATGAAGAATCACATTTCTTGGTAGAATCATGCAGGATTGAAATTTTTGATGGTTTTTTACTCCTCTCAACAGCCCAAACAAGTTTCTAAAAGGATGAGTTTGCAACTACTTTACTTTTGGAGAAAATTCAAAACATTCATTATTCAATAGGGCCCAAAATATCCAAAACCAGCGGTTTGAATGAACACACATTTCTTGGTAGAATCGTGCAGGACTGAAATTTTTGATGTTTTTCTACTCCTCTCATGAGCCCAAACAAGTCTCTAAAAGGATGAGTTTTCAACTACTTTACTTTTGGAGAAAATTCAAAACATTCATTATTCAATAGAGCCCAATAGCAAAAATCAGGTTTTGAATGAAGAATCACATTTCTTGGTAGAATCATGCAGGATTGAAATTTTTGATGGTTTTTTACTCCTCTCAACAGCCCAAACAAGTTTCTAAAAGGATGAGTTTGCAAATACTTTACTTTTGGAGAAAATTCAAAACATTCATTATTCAATAGGGCCCAAACTATCAAAAACCAGCGGTTTCAATGAACACACATTTCTTGGTAGAATCGTGCAGGACTGAAATTTTTGATGTTTTTCTACTCCTCTCATGAGCCCAAACAAGTCTCTAAAAGCATGAGTTTGCAACTACTTTACTTTTGGAGAAAATTCAAAACATTCATTATTCAATAGAGCCCAATAGCAAAAATCAGGTTTTGAATGAAGAATCACATTTCTTGGTAGAATCATGCAGGATTGAAATTTTTGATGGTTTTTTACTCCTCTCAACAGCCCAAACAAGTTTCTAAAAGGATGAGTTTGCAACTACTTTACTTTTGGAGAAAATTCAAAACATTCATTATTCAATAGGGCCCAAACTATCAAAAACCAGCGGTTTGAATGAACACACATTTCTTGGTATAATCATGCAGGACTGAAATTTTTGATGTTTTTCTACTCCTCTCATGAGCTCAAACAAGTTTCTAAAATCATGAGTTTGCAACTACTTTACTTTTGGAGAAAATTCAAAACATTCATTATTCAATAGAGCCCAATAGCAAAAATCAGGTTTTGAATGAAGAATCACATTTCTTGGTGAATCATGCAGGATTGAAATTTTTGATGGTTTTTTACTCCTCTCAACAGCCCAAACAAGTTTCTAAAAGGATGAGTTTGCAACTACTTTACTTTTGGAGAAAATTCAAAACATTCATTATTCAATAGGGCCCAAAATATCAAAAACCAGCGGTTTGAATGAACACACATTTCTTGGTAGAATCGTGCAGGACTGAAATTTTTGATGTTTTTCTACTCCTCTCATGAGCCCAAACAAGTCTCTAAAAGGATGAGTTTGCAACTACTTTACTTTTGGAGAAAATTCAAAACATTCATTATTCAATAGAGCCCAATAGCAAAAACCAGCGTTTTGAATGAAGAATCACATTTCTTGGTAGAATCATGCAGGATTGAAATTTTTGATGGTTTTTTACTCCTCTCAACAGCCCAAACAAGTTTCTAAAAGGATGAGTTTGCAAATACTTTACTTTTGAAGAAAATTCAAAACATTCATTATTCAATAGGGCCCAAACTATCAAAAACCAGCGGTTTCAATGAACACACATTTCTTGGTAGAATCATGCAGGACTGAAATTTTTGATGTTTTTCTACTCCTTTCTTGAGCCCAAACAAGTCTCTAAAAGCATGAGTTTGCAACTACTTTACTTTTGGAGAAAATTCAAAACATTCATTATTCAATAGAGCCCAATAGCAGAAATCAGGTTTTGAATGAAGAATCACATTTCTTGGTAGAATCATGCAGGATTGAAATTTTTGATGGTTTTTTACTCCTCTCAACAGCCCAAACAAGTTTCTAAAAGGATGAGTTTGCAACTACTTTACTTTTGGAGAAAATTCAAAACATTCATTATTCAATAGGGCCCAAAATATCCAAAACCAGCGGTTTGAATGAACACACATTTCTTGGTAGAATCGTGCAGGACTGAAATTTTTGATGTTTTTCTACTCCTCTCATGAGCCCAAACAAGTCTCTAAAAGGATGAGTTTTCAACTACTTTACTTTTGGAGAAAATTCAAAACATTCATTATTCAATAGAGCCCAATAGCAAAAATCAGGTTTTGAATGAAGAATCACATTTCTTGGTAGAATCATGCAGGATTGAAATTTTTGATGGTTTTTTACTCCTCTCAACAGCCCAAACAAGTTTCTAAAAGGATGAGTTTGCAACTACTTTACTTTTGGAGAAAATTCAAAACATTCATTATTCAATAGGGCCCAAACTATCAAAAACCAGCGGTTTCAATGAACACACATTTCTTGGTAGAATCATGAAGGACTGAAATTTTTAATGTTTTTCTACTCCTCTCATGAGCCCAAACAAGTCTCTAAAAGCATGAGTTTGCAACTACTTTACTTTTGGAGAAAATTCAAAACATTCATTATTCAATAGAGCCCAATAGCAAAAACCAGCGTTTTGAATGAAGAATCACATTTCTTGGTAGAATCATGCAGGATTACAATTTTTGATGGTTTTTTACTCCGCTCAACAGCCCAAACAAGTTTATAAAAGGATGAGTTTGCAACTACTTTACTTTTGGAGAAAATTCAAAACATTCATTATTCAATAGGGCCCAAACTATCAAAAACCAACGGTTTCAATGAACACACATTTCTTGGTAGAATCATGCAGGACTGAAATTTTTGATGTTTTTCTACTCCTCTCATGAGCCCAAACAAGTCTCTAAAAGCATGAGTTTGCAACTACTTTACTTTTGGAGAAAATTCAAAACATTCATTATTCAATAGAGCCCAATAGCAAAAATCAGGTTTTGAATGAAGAATCACATTTCTTGGTAGAATCATGCAGGATTTAAATTTTTGATGGTTTTTTACTCCTCTCAACAGCCCAAACAAGTTTCTAAAAGGATGAGTTTGCAACTACTTTACTTTTGGAGAAAATTCAAAACATTCATTATTCAATAGAGCCCAATAGCAAAAACCAGCGTTTTGAATGAAGAATCACATTTCTTGGTAGAATCATGCAGGATTGAAATTTTTGATGGTTTTTTACTCCTCTCAACAGCCCAAACAAGTTTCTAAAAGGATGAGTTTGCAAATACTTTACTTTTGGAGAAAATTCAAAACATTCATTATTCAATAGGGCCCAAACTATCAAAAACCAGCGGTTTCAATGAACACACATTTCTTGGTAGAATCGTGCAGGACTGAAATTTTTGATGTTTTTCTACTCCTCTCATGAGCCCAAACAAGTCTCTAAAAGCATGAGTTTGCAACTACTTTACTTTTGGAGAAAATTCAAAACATTCATTATTCAATAGCGCCCAATAGCAAAAATCAGGTTTTGAATGAAGAATCACATTTCTTGGTAGAATCATGCAGGATTGAAATTTTTGATGGTTTTGTACTCCTCTCAACAGCCCAAACAAGTTTCTAAAAGGATGAGTTTGCAACTACTTTACTTTTGGAGAAAATTCAAAACATTCATTATTCAATAGGGCCCAAAATATCAAAAACCAGCGGTTTGAATGAACACACATTTCTTGGTAGAATCATGCAGGACTGAAATTTTTGATGTTTTTCTACTCCTCTCATGAGCCCAAACAAGTCTCTAAAAGCATGAGTTTGCAACTACTTTACTTTTGGAGAAAATTCAAAACATTCATTATTCAATAGAGCCCAATAGCAAAAATCAGGTTTTGAATGAAGAATCACATTTCTTGGTAGAATCATGCAGGATTGAAATTTTTGATGGTTTTTTACTCCTCTCAACAGCCCAAACAAGTTTCTAAAAGGATGAGTTTGCAACTACTTTACTTTTGGAGAAAATTCAAAACATTCATTATTCAATAGGGCCCAAACTATCAAAAACCAGCGGTTTCAATGAACACACATTTCTTGGTAGAATCATGCAGGACTGAAATTTTTGATGTTTTTCTACTCCTCTCATGAGCCCAAACAAGTCTCTAAAAGCATGAGTTTGGGGCGTGGCCTGAGCAATGAAGGTGTGAGGACGTGTTTGCTCGGGGCTCCTGCTCAGCCACCTTGAAGCGACCTGGAAACGACATACAACCTTTAATCAAGAATTGATACTAATTACAAGATTCGGGAATATCCCTGGATCATTTTGACACCAAAATCTTGAAGATTGAGCTGATAATACTGAAACTGCAGCTGCTGAGGAGAGGCGGTGGTTTTTTTCCCGCGCTTTGCAGAGGAGCAGAGCTTGTGCTGATACCCGGCTCCCTCGGCTGAAGGAGAGTCCGGGGAGAAGATTTCGTTATTTCTTTGCTGCCTGGCTCTGGTGGACTTGTTGCCCAGAGGTGAGGAGCTATTTTCAGAAGAGCTGAAACTGAGGAAGTAGCAGCGCCTTTGATATTAATACCCGCCGCGGTTTTTGGGCTGCTGCGGCTGACTGCGGCTTTGGATCACGAGGGAGCCTGCTTGTCAAGATCCAGGAGCTCCCCCTGAAAAGAATAAGACCAGGCACGCCAAGATCTGAGAAGAATTGGGGGAGTTCTTAGCAAAAATCCTTGGCGGTGAGGAGAGCTGCAGGAGCAGGGACTTGATTGACAGCCGCTGCATTCCGAGGCCCGTGGCTGTAGACACGCCGGAGTTTTTGGCCTGCTGCAACTACCTACCATTCCAGATCAAGGGGGAGCCTGTTTGTCACAACTCAGGAGCCCCCCCTGAAGAGAATAAGACCGGGCACGCCTGGATTGGACAAGAATTGAGGGAGTTCTTCGCTGAAATCCTCGGCGGTGAGGAGAACTACAGGAGCCGGTGGAGCCACAGCTTTGAGGAGGACTGAGGCAGAAGGTGGGAGCTCGCGGAGACCGAGGGGCAGATCGGCGCCCTATTACTAAATATTGGTGAGAGGCAGGAGGGGATTCCTGGACGTGGAGTTTTGTGGGGGTGACAGCGGCTGCCGAAATTCTTACCCGCCGCGGTTTTCTGATTGCCGCGCACCCTTGCAGAGCCGGATTAATAGAAGACCAGTTCAGTAAGATCCAGGGGACCCCCCTGGATAATTGAAGACCAGGATCGCCGAGCTCCAACAAGGATCTGGGGAGATATAAGGTAATCCTTGGTGGGATCAAGAAGCAGGAGCCGGAGCAGGAACACAGCTGTCAGCTGCGGTCGGGTATTCAGATCCGCCGCAGTTTTTGGGACTCTGCGTCTTTATATATACAGTTTTCTTTGAGGACCCTTTTCTTTAGGATTCGGGAGGTCCCACCGAGTGGCTGGATACCGGGCACGCTGGTAATTAAAAGAATTGGAGATTTCCCTGTATAAAATCATCGGCGGTGCAGGGGAAAGCAGGAGCTTGATTGACATCTGGGGCCAGGAACTTAGATTCATTGCAGCTTTTTTTTTTAAATAGTTGTGTAAACCTGCGTATTTAGATCTGTGGGTACCCTGGTTGGGGAGGCTTGGGTAGATTATAATAATACATTTCTGGCAAGACAAGATATAGTTACAATAGTGGTTTAAAGGTGTTGATACGCATATCTTGAATTGTTTTTAATCTACTTTGGGGCTGATATTACAAAGGGTGAATCTTTGATGTTCACTGTTTATATTCTTATAGTTTATACTTATTTTATAGAGAAATTGTATCGAAGACGGAGTTAAAATATTTATATAATAATTATTTAATATAAGTGAAATTGACACCCTACATCCTAAGCTAATTTAATTGTCAAGATGGAGGGTGGGGGGACTAAATTTAAACCACTTTTTAAGGTTAATGAATCCTCAAATAAAAATCTAAAGGGGAAACATCCCCCAAATAGGCTGCACAATAAGCCCTCTGAGGATTCCCCTAATCTGCTAAGTCCCATCAAATCAAGGTCCCCATTGAAGAGGGATACGCAGGCTAGTCGGACATCCGCGACATCTTCATATAAACCTTCTCAATTAGAGGTAGAGGGCAAGGGCTCAGTTTCTGATCCCCATAATCCCCTTATGCAAAAGCAGACCGACTCTGAAGTAATGGACACATCTAAGTCTGCTAAAAGGAAAGGCCCTAATTCAAGAGACGCTGATAAGAAATCAATCACAGCTGAATCTGAGGATAACTCAGATTACTCTTCGCCTGATAGCAGCCCTAATAGACAACCTTCTAAAAAAGAGCGTTCTTCATCCCCACATGCTCCAAGACAAGGGTTCGCCCCTATTGATCCGGATGAACTCTTAGCTTCTGAGAAGGGAGTGACAGAGGGTTTTATGGCTAGATTCTGTAAAATGTTTAATGAATCTATTGCTCTAGGCTTCGAATCTCAGAACAAGACACTAAACGAAATAAGTAAAAATTTCTCCCAAAGATTAGAAAAGAGCGAGAATAGGATTTTGGTAGTTGAGAATAAAACAGACACCTTGTTTAAACAAAATTCTCAATTAAAAACGGAAGTGCAGACACTAAAAACTAAATTAATGGATTTGGAGGATAGGAGCAGGAGGAGCAACCTCAAAATAAGAGGTATCCCAGAGAATGTCATGCAAGATGAGCTCTCAAATTATGCAAAGGCCATTTTCAAAAAAGCTCTGGCCGACCTACCAAATTCTGAGTTTAGGATCGATAGAATCCACCGCATTCCTCGTCCGAGGAGCCTGCCTACTGACAAGCCAAGGGACACTATCTTACATATGCACTATTACGAAACCAAAGAAAAAATCTTATCTTATATTAGGGATAAAGGTAACTTTCCAGATCCCTACGCCAATATAAGAATTTTTGGAGACTTCTCTAAAGCAACCATGGACTTCAGGAAGTCTTTCAGAGAAGTTAACGCAAGCATAAAAGATCTTGGGTTGTCGTATAGGTGGGGTTTCCCGGCTAAACTTCTGGTCTGGTATAAGGGGAAGACCATCCCCTTTTTCTCACCAGAGGAAGCTATGCTCTTCGTTCAGTCTTTTCAGGAGGGTATCGGTTGAATTTACATATGAGTTTAATGTTTTCCAAAATATTTGTTATCTTTAAATAAGAGAAATTATTAGGAATAATGGGTGGTTGAGTGGGAGTTTAACCACTTTTTTATTTTCTCCCCAAACTAGGTGAGAATCCTTCTTGCTTGGATTCCTCCAGGAGAACTCATTTGAGTTCATGTTTGTAGTTTATATATATTTAGTATATACATATTGTAGTTTTTTTTTCCTTTTTTAGTGTGTTTAAGGTCTTAGTCCTTCTCTCTGTAAGTTTAGAAAGAGTCTCGTCTGTATATACAGTATACTTTAATCTTCTTGAAATATGAAACTAAGGTTTTTTCATTTAACGTTAGGGGTCTAAATATCCCCTATAAGAGACATATGCTCTGGAAAGAAATTGAACATAGTAAAGCAGACATCGTTTGTCTGCAGGAGGTTAAATTTGCTAAAAATAATCATCCATATTTTCAAAATAAGAGGTTTCCATTTGTGTTCCAATCCCTTAAAGAAAATAAGAAAGCAGGAGTTATTACGCTTATTAAAAATAATATCCAATTTGAACTAATACAAGAAATAGTTGATACGCAAGGGAGGTACCATATCCTCGTCTGTCAATTAAACCATGAACCTTGCACAATAATTAATGCTTATGCCCCAAATAAAAAGATCTTATCGTACTTAAACAGATTAATGGACAAAATCAATGCAGTCAAGAAAGGAATGCTTATATTTGCTGGAGATTTCAATATAGTCCCAGATAGTAAAATGGACTCTTCGTCCTTAGTTCGCCACAAAGCGCCGTCACTCGGTAATTGGTTACTTTCTAACGAACTTTTTGACATCTACCGTTGTTTAAATACTACCTCACGTGAATATACACATTATTCAGATACACACAACACATCAGCAAGAATAGACTTAATATTGACAGATGTCTTTGCCATTTCCAATTTTAGAAGTATCAGCATTTTAGGGAAATCTATCTCAGATCATGTCCCAGTAGTGGCGGAATTTAATTTGGGATCTCACTCGACAAATACATTCCTTTGGAAAGCTAATTCTACCCTTTTTAGGATTCCTGAGTATGAAGCAATAATCTCAGATACAATCTCTGAATATTTTAGAAATAATGATCTTGCTGACATGGATCCATTTGTCATTTGGAATGCCCATAAGGCGGTTTTACGGGGATGCTTGATCCAACTTTCATCCAGATTCAAGAAAATTAATAGACAAAGAATCATAACCCTACAGTCCCAAATAAAATTAAAAGAAGATTTTCAAAATAATCTCTCAGTCCCATCACCAGATATCCAATCTGAACTCTTGACCTTGAGACAAGATCTGAGGTTTGCAATTATATCCGAATACGACGCGGTTATTAGAAACTCAAAATTTAATTTTTACTCTTCTGTTAATAAACCTACTGCTTTTATGATGAAAAAACTTAAACAAGAAAGAATTAACAGGAGAATAAATAAGATTAAAACTGATAAGGGAGAGATCAGGACTCATCCTTCAGACATTGCGAACGAGTTTGCAGATTTTTTTCAGGGACTATACAATTTGGCTTTAGAGTCAGATATACCACAACCTAATGATAATTCAATAAAGATGTTCTTAGACAAGCTAGCTCTTCCCAAGATTGATTCCCTAGAATTGGATCATATTAACAGACCTATCTCCGCAGAAGAAATAAATGTCGCAATTAATAAGCTTAAAATTAAGAAATCACCGGGGCCCGATGGATTTATAAATGAATATTATAAAACCTTTCATCAAATTTTGATTCCCCACTTGGAGAGGATATTCAATGTGGCTTCTTGTCAGGGCTCTTTTCCGGCAGAAATGCTAGAAGCTACTATCGTTATGATACCGAAGGAGAAAGGAGACCCTGATAAGGTTCAAAGCTACAGGCCAATATCTCTCATAAACGGAGACGTTAAACTATATTCTAAAATTTGGGCCGAAAGACTTAAAAGGATTCTTCCCTCCCTGGTTAAGGACGATCAGATCGGCTTTGTTGAAGGTCGTCAGGCATCTGACGGGACCAGAAGGATTTTGAATATAATTAATGCTACAAAACTTTCTATAGATCCTTTAGTACTGGTAACGTTGGATGCCGAAAAGGCCTTTGATAGGCTAGATTGGAGTTATTTAAAAGGAACGCTTTTGAAGTTTGGATTCAATGATAAATTCTTGTCCTCAATTTTTGCCTTATATTCAGATCCTTGTGCAAAGATTTACACAAATAACCATCTGTCTAGGAAATTTCCAATATCGAATGGCACAAGACAGGGGTGCCCACTTTCACCACTACTATTTGTTCTAGCAATGGAACCCTTTGCACAAAAAATAAGATCCAACCCAAACATCCACGGCCCTGAAATTTCACAGCGATCATTTAAAATCGGTCTGTTTGCAGACGATATAGTGCTCACGCTATTAGATCCAGAGATTTCCATTAGAGCACTAGTTTTAGACTTAGAACTGTTTGCGTATGTATCCTATTTTAAAGTGAACCAATCAAAATCTAAGATTCTTTTTTTTAACTTACAAGATCAGGAAGTGGAACAGCTGAAGTCTCTTACAAAGTTTTCCTGCACAGAAGAAGTTGGTTATTTGGGGCTGGTACTGACAAATAAAATCGAATCAGTTATTTCAATTAACCTTAATAATCTAATACAGAATATTACCAAAGACTTAGCAAATTTTAAACGTATTAACCTATCCTTATTTGGGAAGGTCTTGGTAATCAAATCTTTTGTTTTACCTAAAATACTCTATTTGTTTAGAACCCTCCCTACTTGCATCCCCTCTACCCAACTAACCAAAATTCAAAATTTATTAAACTCCTTTATTTGGGACAATAAAAAGCCAAGAGTGGCGTTGAGCGTTTTATATAAGAACAAGAAAAACGGGGGTTTGGGCCTTCCAAACGTCACAGCGTATTACCAAGCCACATTGATTAAGGCTAGCGGATATTGGTTCAAACAGATTGTATCTCCCGCATGGGTTGTCTTAGAGGAAAGCCAAAGTGAAAATAACCTACTCTGTAATACTTTTTACAATAACATTATTGGTTCTCGGCCTAGGTTACCATCACATCCTATTTTTCAGGCAATACTTCTGGCCTGGAAAAGCTTCGTAAGACCGAGGAAAAATTGGAATAAATTGAGACAACTGTATAATGTTCCGCTAGTTTTGATCTCAGTTCTCTACAAATTCTCAATTCCAGAAATTTGGACCACGTGTAATATCAAAAAAATGGGAGATTTGTATAATGGAGATTTTCTTACCTTCAGCGAAATTAGAGTAAAGTTTAATCTTCCTTCATCAGAATTTTTTTTTTACACCATCTTAAAAGATTACATTAAAAAATTCCTCCAAACTAAACCATTGAATTGGGATATTTTGACTCTCTTTTTGGGAAACATAGAGAAAAAAAGCGTATGGAACTTAAAAAATATATAGACAATTTTTAACGGAGACTCAGAAATACTGAAAAATGTTTATATGAAACGATGGGAGTCTGAATTAAATATTTCCCCCTCATTAGAACAATGGCAAGATGCTTTTAAATTTTCTCAGGCCTCAACAATTTCGATGATGTTACAAGAATCATATTATAAAATATTGGTGAGGTGGTATTATACTCCATCGAGGTTATTCTTTATAAACCAAGATAACTCAAATTTGTGTTGGAGGGAATGTGGGAAAGTTGGGAATTTGTACCACATATTTTGGGGTTGCCCAAAAATAAAGACCTTATGGAGCGAAGTTTCTGCCCACATAAATACATTTTTGGGCAGGAACCTAGTTATTTCTCCTAGCATGGCGCTGCTTTTTTTGGGAATGGAACACTTGGATCTCTCAACCACTTTCATGATAGCCCACATCCTATTGGTGGTTAAAAATTCTTTAGCAGCAAATTGGAGGAAAACTGTTCCTCCAAAATTTGAAGACATAATCCACAACCTTAAAGTACATAGTGCATTAGAAAGGCGATTTGCCATAAATAATAATTTTTTGGACAAATACAATAAAAAATGGGGAATATGGAATAGTCTTTTTATTAGACAATTTAGTTCTACCTCGGGAAATTAGGATGAGACCTACTTTAAACTATGACAGTAGTTTTAGTTTTAGGTTTTAGGTTTTAGGCTTTAGATTTTAGATCAGCTATTAGGGTTTAGGTTACTAGATCTTAGATTTAGATCTCAGAATTTAGATTGTAAACCACATCTCATTGTTTTACATAACGTTTTCTCTTTTTCGTGTCTGGATGCAACTGGTAAACTGTGAAATGTCTCAGATAATACTATGTTTATATATGCAATGACTTTTTACTTTATGTTACTCTTTGAGTTTTCTATTGTAATACCCTTTTCCTTCCCTTGTTCCCTTCTTTGTTCCCCCCCTTTTCCTCCTTCTCTTTGTCATTATTTTGAAAATTATAATAAAAATGATTGGAAAATAAAAGCATGAGTTTGCAACTACTTTACTTTTGGAGAAAATTCAAAACATTCATTATTCAATAGAGCCCAATAGCAAAAATCAGGTTTTGAATGAAGAATCACATTTCTTGGTAGAATCATGCAGGATTGAAATTTTTGATGGTTTTTTACTCCTCTCAACAGCCCAAACAAGTTTCTAAAAGGATGAGTTTGCAACTACTTTACTTTTGGAGAAAATTCAAAACATTCATTATTCAATAGGGCCCAAAATATCAAAAACCAGCGGTTTGAATGAACACACATTTCTTGGTAGAATCGTGCAGGACTGAAATTTTTGATGTTTTTCTACTCCTCTCATGAGCCCAAACAAGTCTCTAAAAGGATGAGTTTGCAACTACTTTACTTTTGGAGAAAATTCAAAACATTCATTATTCAATAGAGCCCAATAGCAAAAACCAGCGTTTTGAATGAAGAATCACATTTCTTGGTAGAATCATGCAGGATTGAAATTTTTGATGGTTTTTTACTCCTCTCAACAGCCCAAACAAGTTTCTAAAAGGATGAGTTTGCAAATACTTTACTTTTGGAGAAAATTCAAAATATTCATTATTCAATAGGGCCCAAACTATCAAAACCAGCGGTTTCAATGAACACACATATCTTGGTAGAATCATGCAGGACTGAAATTTTTGATGTTTTTCTACTCCTTTCATGAGCCCAAACAAGTCTCTAAAAGCATGAGTTTGCAACTACTTTACTTTTGAAGAAAATTCAAAACATTCATTATTCAATAGAGCCCAATAGCAAAAATCAGGTTTTGAATGAAGAATCACATTTCTTGGTAGAATCATGCAGGATTGAAATTTTTGATGGTTTTGTACTCCTCTCAACAGCCCAAACAAGTTTCTAAAAGGATGAGTTTGCAACTACTTTACTTTTGGAGAAAATTCAAAACAGTCATTATTCAATAGGGCCCAAAATATCAAAAACCAGCGGTTTGAATGAACACACATTTCTTGGTAGAATCGTGCAGGACTGAAATTTTTGATGTTTTTCTACTCCTCTCATGAGCCCAAACAAGTCTCTAAAAGCATGAGTTTGTAGCTACTTTACTTTTGGAGAAAATTCAAAACATTCATTATTCAATAGAGCCCAATAGCAAAAATCAGGTTTTGAATGAAGAATCACATTTCTTGGTAGAATCATGCAGGATTGAAATTTTTGATGGTTTTTTACTCCTCTCAACAGCCCAAACAAGTTTCTAAAAGCATGAGTTTGTAGCTACTTTACTTTTGGAGAAAATTCAAAACATTCATTATTCAATAGAGCCCAATAGCAAAAATCAGGTTTTGAATGAAGAATCACATTTCTTGGTAGAATCATGCAGGATTGAAATTTTTGATGGTTTTTTACTCCTCTCAACAGCCCAAACAAGTTTCTAAAAGGATGAGTTTGCAACTACTTTACTTTTGGAGAAAATTCAAAACATTCATTATTCAACAGGGCCCAAAATATCAAAAACCAGCGGTTTGAATGAACACACATTTCTTGGTAGAATCGTGCAGGACTGAAATTTTTGATGTTTTTCTACTCCTCTCATGAGCCCAAACAAGTCTCTAAAAGGATGAGTTAGCAACTACTTTACTTTTGTAGAAAATTCAAAACATTCATTATTCAATAGAGCCCAATAGCAAAAACCAGCGTTTTGAATGAAGAATCACATTTCTTGGTAGAATCATGCAGGATTGAAATTTTTGATGGTTTTTTACTCCTCTCAACAGCCCAAACAAGTTTCTAAAAGGATGAGTTTGCAACTACTTTACTTTTGGAGAAAATTCAAAACATTCATTATTCAATAGGGCCCAAACTATCAAAATCCAGCGGTTTCAATGAACACACATTTCTTGGTAGAATCATGCAGGACTGAAATTTTTGATGTTTTTCTACTCCTCTCATGAGCCCAAACAAGACTCTAAAAGCATGAGTTTGCAACTACTTTACTTTTGGAGAAAATTCAAAACATTCATTATTCAATAGAGCCCAATAGCAAAAATCAGGTTTTGAATGAAGAATCACATTTCTTGGTAAAATCATGCAGGATTGAAATTTTTGATGGTTTTTTACTCCTCTCAACAGCCCAAACAAGTTTCTAAAAGGATGAGTTTGCAACTACTTTACTTTTGGAGAAAATTCAAAACATTCATTATTCAATGGGGCCCAAACTATCAAAAACCAGCGGTTTCAATGAACACACATTTCTTGGTAGAATCATGCAGGACTGAAATTTTTGATGTTTTTCTACTCCTCTCATGAGCCCAAACAAGTCTCTAAAAGCATAAGTTTGCAACTACTTTACTTTTGGAGAAAATTCAAAACATTCATTATTCAATAGAGCCCAATAGCAAAAATCAGGTTTTGAATGAAGAATCACATTTCTTGGTAAAATCATGCAGGATTGAAATTTTTGATGGTTTTTTACTCCTCTCAACAGCCCAAACAAGTTTCTAAAAGGATGAGTTTGCAACTACTTTACTTTTGGAGAAAATTCAAAACATTCATTATTCAATAGGGCCCAAACTATCAAAAACCAGCGGTTTCAATGAACACACATTTCTTGGTAGAATCATGCAGGACTGAAATTTTTGATGTTTTTCTACTCCTCTCATGAGCCCAAACAAGTCTCTAAAAGCATGAGTTTGCAACTACTTTACTTTTGGAGAAAATTCAAAACATTCACTATTCAATAGAGCCCAATAGCAAAAATCAGGTTTTGAATGAAGAATCACATTTCTTGGTAAAATCATGCAGGATTGAAATTTTTGATGGTTTTTTACTCCTCTCAACAGCCCAAACAAGTTTCTAAAAGGATGAGTCTGCAACTACTTTACTTTTGGAGAAAATTCAAAACATTCATTATTCAATAGGGCCCAAACTATCAAAAACCAGCGGTTTCAATGAACACACATTTCTTGGTAGAATCATGCAGGACTGAAATTTTTGATGTTTTTCTACTCCTCTCATGAGCCCAAACAAGTCTCTAAAAGCATGAGTTTGCAACTACTTTACTTTTGGAGAAAATTCAAAACATTCATTATTCAATAGAGCCCAATAGCAAAAATCAGGTTTTGAATGAAGAATCACATTTCTTGGTAGAATCATGCAGGATTGAAATTTTTGATGGTTTTTTACTCCTCTCAACAGCCCAAACAAGTTTCTAAAAGGATGAGTTTGCAACTGCTTTACTTTTGGAGAAAATTCAAAACATTCATTATTCAATAGGGCCCAAACTATCAAAAACCAGCGGTTTGAATGACCACACATTTCTTGGTAGAATCATGCAGGACTGAAATTTTTGATGTTTTTCTACTCCTCTCATGAGCCCAAACAAGTCTCTAAAAGGATGAGTTTGCAACTACTTTACTTTTGGAGAAAATTCAAAACATTCATTATTCAATAGAGCCCAATAGCAAAAACCAGCGTTTTGAATGAAGAATCACATTTCTTGGTAGAATCATGCAGGATTGAAATTTTTGATGGTTTTTTACTCCTCTCAACAGCCCAAACAAGTTTCTAAAAGGATGAGTTTGCAACTACTTTACTTTTGGAGAAAATTCAAAACATTCATTATTCAATAGGGCCCAAACTATCAAAAACCAGCGGTTTCAATGAACACACAATTCTTGGTAGAATCATGCAGGACTGAAATTTTTGATGTTTTTCTACTCCTCTCATGAGCCCAAACAAGTCTCTAAAAGCATGAGTTTGCAACTACTTTACTTTTGGAGAAAATTCAAAACATTCATTATTCAAAAGAGCCCAATAGCAAAAATCAGGTTTTGAATGAAGAATCACATTTCTTGGTAGAATCATGCTGCATTGAAATTTTTGATGGTTTTTTACTCCTCTCAACAGCCCAAACAAGTTTCTAAAAGGATGAGTTTGCAACTACTTTACTTTTGGAGAAAATTCAAAACATTCATTATTCAATAGGGCCCAAACTATCAAAAACCAGCGGTTTCAATGAACACACATTTCTTGGTAGAATCATGCAGGACTGAAATTTTTGATGTTTTTCTACTCCTCTCATGAGCCCAAACAAGTCTCTAAAAGCATGAGTTTGCAACTACTTTACTTTTGGAAAAAATTCAAAACATTCATTATTCAATAGAGCCCAATAGCAAAAATCAGGTTTTGAATGAAGAATCACATTTCTTGGTAAAATCATGCAGGATTGAAATTTTTGATGGTTTTTTACTCCTCTCAACAGCCCAAACAAGTTTCTAAAAGGATGAGTTTGCAACTACTTTACTTTTGGAGAAAATTCAAAACATTCATTATTCAATAGGGCCAAAACTATCAAAAACCAGCGGTTTCAATGAACACACTTTTCTTGGTAGAATCATGCAGGACTGAAATTTTTGATGTTTTTCTACTCCTCTCATGAGCCCAAACAAGTCTCTAAAAGCATGAGTTTGCAACTACTTTACTTTTGGAGAAAATTCAAAACATTCACTATTCAATAGAGCCCAATAGCAAAAATCAGGTTTTGAATGAAGAATCACATTTCTTGGTAAAATCATGCAGGATTGAAATTTTTGATGGTTTTTTACTCCTCTCAACAGCCCAAACAAGTTTCTAAAAGGATGAGTTTGCAACTACTTTACTTTTGGAGAAAATTCAAAACATTCATTATTCAATAGGGCCCAAACTATCAAAAACCAGCGGTTTCAATGAACACACATTTCTTGGTAGAATCATGCAGGACTGAAATTTTTGATGTTTTTCTACTCCTCTCATGAGCCCAAACAAGTCTCTAAAAGCATGAGTTTGCAACTACTTTACTTTTGGAGAAAATTCAAATCATTCATTATTCAATAGAGCCCAATAGCAAAAATCAGGTTTTGAATGAAGAATCACATTTCTTGGTAGAATCATGCAGGATTGAAAGTTTTGATGGTTTTTTACTCCTCTCAACAGCCCAAAAAAGTTTCTAAAAGGATGAGTTTGCAACTACTTTACTTTTGGAGAAAATTCAAAACATTCATTATTCAATAGGGCCCAAACTATCAAAAACCAGCGGTTTCAATGAACACACATTTCTTGGTAGAATCATGCAGGACTGAAATTTTTGATGTTTTTCTACTCCTCTCATGAGCCCAAACAAGTCTCTAAAAGCATGAGTTTGCAACTACTTTACTTTTGGAGAAAATTCAAAACATTCATTATTCAATAGAGCCCAATAGCAAAAATCAGGTTTTGAATGAAGAATCACATTTCTTGGTAGAATCATGCAGGATTGAAATTTTTGATGGTTTTTTACTCCTCTCAACAGCTCAAACAAGTTTCTAAAACGATGAGTTTGCAACTACTTTACTTTTGGAGAAAATTCAAAACATTCATTATTCAATAGGGCCCAAAATATCAAAAAACAGCGGTTTGAATGAACACACATTTCTTGGTAGAATCGTGCAGGACTGAAATTTTTGATGTTTTTCTACTCCTCTCATGAGCCCAAACAAGTCTCTAAAAGGATGAGTTTGCAACTACTTTACTTTTGGAGAAAATTCAAAACATTCATTATTCAATAGAGCCCAATAGCAAAAACCAGCGTTTTGAATGAAGAATCACATTTCTTGGTAGAATCATGCAGGATTGAAATTTTTGATGGTTTTTTACTCCTCTCAACAGCCCAAACAAGTTTCTAAAAGGATGAGTTTGCAACTACTTTACTTTTGGAGAAAATTCAAAACATTGGGGGGCGTGGCCAGCGTCTGAGCTGAATGGAAGCCTGAGCTCTGAGCTCCTCCACAGGGCAGCCTGCCAAGCGCTACTAATAAGCGAATTATAAGCCAGGACTGGCTGAAAACTTGTGGGAACCTCCATAGACACCAGCGGTGCCCCCACATAATGGATCCGCTTAATAGAAAAGCAGGAAAATAAAAAAATCAGGAGCGCTCTCCCCTCATGCTGAGGAGCCAAGATGGCGCCCGCCACACAGCAGCCACAGCCTGCAGCCCCAGCCTGAGCGGCGCACAGCGGGAGAGAACGCCACAGAGACTGAAACATGCAGTATTCAAGTCAGGGGGTAAGTCTGCCCCCATCCCTGCAAAAACCGCCGCTCCATATATTAAAGAAAGCGCTAAATCCAGTGTTAAAAGTAGCGCTGAGAAGAAGGAGGCAAAATATCGCGAGATTAACCGGGAAACAGACGGGATTGCGCAGCAAGTACGCAAATTGCGTACCTTAAGCAAAAATCTTGCGCAGCCTGTGAAATCTTGCACAGCAGCAACGCTCACAGCTGCTATGGAGGCCACAAATACAATAAGGGCCTCCTCATCTTGTCCAGATATCTCCACCATTTCAGACACCCCTCTAACGCCACCACAGAGGGAACTGTCCCCTGCCTCACAAAATAGCTGCAGATTAAGCAGTAGCTCGGCTGAGCTGCAAAGTGAGACGCAGATGGAGGACTTCTGCACTCCAGATAACCCCATGCCTGAAAACATTTTACATGTTTTGACTGAGGTAGAGGCTACCAACAAAGCAGCTTCAGAATTGTTCATAAAAAATATGGTATGCCTTCTTGCAAAGACATTCCAAAAACAACTAGAGGGATATAATACAAACCTCCAAAACAATATAGACAGTCTGGGCCAGAGGGTGGATCACTTGGAGTCGAAAATGGAGGAGATAGTCCAGTCTCACAACAATTTGATAGACGAACATTATGCCTTAGAGAAAGAAGTTACCTTCCTAAAGTCAAGACTGATAGAACAAGAGGACAGGAGTAGGAGAAACAACCTTAAATTCAGAGGAATACCTGAGAATGTCAAGGACGGAGATCTTGATTCATATGTGCAAAAAATGCTCCATGCTATGCTCCCAGGTGCTTCCAAAGGAGACCTCTTAATAGAACGCATACACAGACTACCTAAGTCCAAATATGCCCCTGAAAGAGCTCCACGGGATGTTATTGCATTTTTTCACTATTTTCTGACAAAGGAGGACATTTTGAGGAAAAGCAAGCAGTCACCCATCTTACCAAGACCATATGAGGGTATTAAGATCTTTGCAGACTTTTCAAAAGCCACGTTGCAAAAAAGGAGAGACTTTTTCCCTATCACTGCACACCTAAGGGAGCACAGGGTGCTATACAGATGGGGCTTTCCTACAAAAATATTGGTCATGAAGGAAAACACTACTTTTGCCTTGTCTAACATTGATAACTGTGATAGATTCTTTCAGGACCTTGGTATTCCTCCAATGAAGAACTCATCTTTATCCTACAATCAAGAGAGGAGCAACTCTTCACAACAGCCAAGACGTTTGTCACAGTCCTGGACCACACAAAAGAAAAGATAATGGACTTGGTAGGTGTTGACCCTGGCTCTTGGCCTGAACTTTTATCCCCAAACACTAACCGAGAGATTTCTCTTGGTATCATTTCTTTTGAGAAATTCAACTTCCTTGTTAACAAGTTTGTTTTGTTTTAGGTTATTCCAGGTTATAACATGTTTCTATTCACAGGCACACCAGGCACTGACAACAAATTTCTAGAGAAGTACCACTCTTTTTGGATATATGTCCAGATGGACTATTCTATCTTATTGAGTTATTTAACACATTTCTTTCTTTTTGATATATTATGGAGTTGAAAATCCTATCATTTAATGTAAATGGGCTTAATAGTCCCTTTAAAAGGTATGCTTTGTGGAAGGAGATCAAAAGATTGAAAGCAAATGTTGCTATGATACAGGAAACCCACCTCCTGGAAACTGATAATAACAGATTTAAAAACAAAGATTATCCTCAGATTTTCTTCTCCAATAACGAGGGAGGGAAAAAAGCTGGGGTGGCCATTGCCTTCCACAAAGACCTACCAGTGGTTATTTCAGATGTTTATAAAGACAATAAAGGCAGATATTTAATCATCAATTTTACCTTGGAGGGAATGGAATACACTGTGGTTAATGTATACGCCCCTAATGTGAGACAAATTAGCTTTCTCAATAAAGTCAAAAGAAAATTATCTAAATTTAGCAAGGGACAAATCATATGGGGGGAGACTTTAATTGTATTGTTGACCCAAGCACTGATTGCTCATCCTCTGCTCCATACTACAGAAGTGTGAATCTGGGGAGGTGGCTGAGCAATGCTAACCTACACGACAGTTGTAAAATATTGAACCCTAATTCTAGAGAATACACCAGATTCTGCCCACACAACAGATCTTATACCAAAATAGATCATATATTTACCAGTTTTTCCTTACTAGATTCGTATATAGATTTCCAAACTGGCCCCATCACATGGTCGGACCATGCTCCAATTCTATTAACATTACAGGTTTCCTCTTCGACTCAAAGACACTACAATTGGAGATATAGCAAATTTGTAGTAGACTCCCCAGATAATATAGCAACAATAAAAAACACTATAATGAATTATTTTAAAGAAAATGACTCCCAGGAAATCTCCCCTGAAACCTTATGGTTAGCACATAAGTGTGTCATCAGAGGCCACTTAATTCAGATGGCCTCAAGACAAAAGAGGGAAAGAGAGAGCAAACAGAGGTTGTTACTAGAACAAATCAAAAAACTAGAAGACCAGGCCAAAGTGGAAAAAATTTTTACTAAATACAAGGAGTTATACTCCCTTAGATTGGAATTTAGAAATCTTCTTATAAACATTTACGAAAAAAAGACTCTGTTTAACAGGGCAGGGTTTTACATAAATAACAACAAAAACTCAAAAACTATGGCAAATAGATTCAAACCCATAAATAAAAAGCATTTATTTAAAAAACTTTCCCAGAACTTAGTGAATATAGAAAAGCCAAGGGACATAGCTTTGGCTTTTGAAAAATACCACTCAAACCTTTACAATATAGGAAAAAATGGGACTTATCCCCCTCCTACAGAGGAGATGATAGATAATTTCTTGGGAGGAGTAGAGTTGAGATCTCTGTCTTCTGAGCAAAGGGAAATGCTTGATGCACCCTTCTCTGAGGGAGAGGTGTCTCTGGCAATAAAAAATCTCAAATGTAATAAGGCTCCTGGTCCAGACGGATTCCCTGTGGAATATTATAAAACATTTCAGGAAAATCTGGTCCCCCACTTAACAAACACCCTAAATTTTATAAAATCAAAAGGAACATGTAGTGCAGATATGCTGAGAGCCACCATAGTGGTAATCCCCAAACCGGACAAAGATCCCACAAAGATAGAAAACTATAGACCCATATCCCTCCTGAACGCAGACATCAAGGTATATGCAAAAATACTGGCAGAAAGGGTGCAAGATGTTATCCAATATCTCATACATCCCGATCAAGTGGGTTTTGTAAAATTTAGACAGACTTCTGACAGTTCAAGAAGTGTCTTGCACCATATACACTTTTGTAACAAGAAAAAAATTCCAAGTCTGTTTGTGGCCCTTGATGCGGAGAAAGCTTTTGACCGCATCAATTGGACATATGCATTCGCAGTATTAAAGAGGATGGGTTTTGGTGAGGAGATGTTGAAAAGTGTTCAGGCTCTGTACTCCCAACCGTCTGCCTCTGTGCTGGTCAATAGCACGATGTCGGGGAAATTTGACATAATAAACGGAACAAGACAGGGATGCCCTCTGTCCCCAATTATTTTTATCCTGAGTCTGGAACCACTGGCTCAAAGGATAAGGGACTCGAGTGAGGTGAGGGGAGTACGGTTGGGAGATGTAGAGCACAAAATAAATTTATATGCAGACGATATCATACTTACACTGACAGATCCTGTTGAGTCATTGAAGGCGACTTGGGATATCATAGAGTTATTTGGTTCAATATCATATTATAAACTCAATGTAAAAAAGACTAACGTTTTGTCACTATTTGTTTCAGCCCCTATAAAACAGCAACTACAAGATAAGTACCCTTTTACTTGGGACTGCACTAAAATCCCGTATCTAGGAATTTGGCTCACAAGCGACCTCACACACACGAGTGAGGTAAACATGGATTGCCTTTTGAAATCTCTTGACACTAAGTTGGGAGAATTGTCAAAGACCCCAGCCACTTGGTTGGGAAGAATAGTATTATATAAAATGTTCTGCCTCCCAAAAGTGTTGTTTTTGTATAGGAATGTTCCTCTGCCTTTATCAATGCAACACATACAAAAATTAACTCATCAAATGAACAGATTTATTTGGAATAATAAAAAGCCTAGAGTAAAGAAACACACACTACTTAAATCTAGAGAAAATGGGGGGATAGCCCTTCCAGACTTAGAGGCATATTACTTTGCCACCACAACTGAATTGACAAAAATGTGGCTCACAGAACAGACAGAATTGGGATGGCCAAAAATTGAAAGAGATTTAATGCCTAATAAAGAACCGACACTTTATGTTTCCTATTTTCTTCTGCACAGAGGAGAGATTGGAGACATAGAAAACCCAATACTCAGAGCCTCTGTGCAGAGTTGGTCACATATGTGCAGGAGAAGGTTTAATGTCTCCCCTGTTACAACCAAAAGACTGAGACTTCACTTTTTGGCACCTGTCAAGGTTTCTCTGAGACCCATGTTTGATAATTGGAAAACATTCCCCATTGCTTATGTGGATGATTTACTGGACAATAATAAAGTCATGCCTTTTGAGTTGGTCAAGGCTAAATTTAAAATCCCTAATACGGAATATATGAAATACCTCATACTCAAAGAGGAATATAATAAATTTAAGAGATATTTCTGCAAGATAGTTTTGGTCAACCATACCATTTATAATTTCCTAACCAGCACAACCCCCAGGCACAAGAGTTCTCTTAAACCCCTGTATAACTTCCTGACCGGCAAATACACCTTCTCTAAGGGTGGATGCTTTGAAAAATGGGAGACTACTCTGCAGAAGCAGATTTATGCCCCACAGTGGACATTATCTTTTAAAACTGCAGTGAGGTCTACAAATTGCATGAACATTCTGGAAACACATTACAAACTAGTCCACAGATATTACTTGACTCCAAACAGGATTAAATATTTTGGGGAAGGGGGATCTGATCTATGTTGGCGGGGATGCGGATCTCAGGCTGACTTACTCCATATTTTCTGGGGATGCCCGGTATTGAAACCATACTGGCTTAAGGTCTCCAATTTGATTTCGATCATATGCAACTGGCGTGTTCAGTTGCACCCTGCCTTGGCCTTACTACTTATAGATATTTGCAGATTCAAAACAACAAAGTATTTGGTTGCCCACATTCTCATGTCTGCAATATACCTTATAGCGAAAGGTTGGAACAATAAGCAACCTCCGAACATTGCCACATTGATCATGTTGGTGGACAAACATTGTGTTTATGAAAAAATTCATTACATCAACAATATGTCAATAAAGTTATTTGACGACAGATGGCATAGATGGTTGAAACTCAAATCTAAGATAGAAGAAGAATTTATATCTTGATATCTTGATTTTTGCTCTTTTTGTGTGCCAAAATTTCACATATATTTGGTGTTTGCCTGTGCTGTTGCAACTGTTTTTCAAATCTATTTCAATTAATGTTAATTGTACATACTTTAAATGATGATATGATGTTCAGATACCATATGATGATGTCCTGATGTACATTACCTTGACTCTATTCGAACATGATATATATGAGGTATGTTTATACATTTCTATTATTTTGAAAACTCAATAAAAATATTGTTTAAGAAAATTCAAAACATTCATTATTCAATAGGGCCCAAACTATCAAAAACCAGCGGTTTGAATGAACACACATTTCTTGGTAGAATCATGCAGGACTGAAATTTTTGATGTTTTTCTACTCCTCTCATGAGCCCAAACAAGTCTCTAAAAGCATGAGTTTGCAACTACTTTACTTTTGGAGAAAATTCAAAACATTCATTATTCAATAGAGCCCAATAGCAAAAATCAGGTTTTGAATGAAGAATCACATTTCTTGGTAGAATCATGCAGGATTGAAATTTTTGATGGTTTTTTACTCCTCTCAACAGCCCAAACAAGTTTCTAAAAGGATGAGTTTGCAACTACTTTACTTTTGGAGAAAATTCAAAACATTCATTATTCAATAGGGCCCAAACTATCAAAAACCAGCGGTTTCAATGAACACACATTTCTTGGTAGAATCATGCAGGACTGAAATTTTTGATGTTTTTCTACTCCTCTCATGAGCCCATACAAGTCTCTAAAAGCATGAGTTTGCAACTACTTTACTTTTGGAGAAAATTCAAAACATTCATTATTCAATAGAGCCCAATAGCAAAAATCAGGTTTTGAATGAAGAATCACATTTCTTGGTAGAATCATGCAGGATTGAAATTTTTGATGGTTTTTTACTCCTCTCAACAGCCCAAACAAGTTTCTAAAAGGATGAGTTTGCAACTACTTTACTTTTGGAGAAAATTCAAAACATTCATTATTCAATAGGGCCCAAACTATCAAAAACCAGCGGTTTCAATGAACACACATTTCTTGGTAGAATCATGCAGGACTGAAATTTTTGATGTTTTTCTACTCCTCTCATGAGCCCAAACAAGTCTCTAAAAGCATGAGTTTGCAACTACTTTACTTTTGGAGAAAATTCAAAACATTCATTATTCAATAGAGCCCAATAGCAAAAATCAGGTTTTGAATGAAGAATCACATTTCTTAGTAAAATCATGCAGGATTGAAATTTTTGATGGTTTTTTACTCCTCTCAACAGCCCAAACAAGTTTCTAAAAGGATGAGTTTGCAACTACTTTACTTTTGGAGAAAATTCAAAGCATTCATTATTCAATAGGGCCCAAACTATCAAAAACCAGCGGTTTCAATGAACACACATTTCTTGGTAGAATCATGCAGGACTGAAATTTTTGATGTTTTTCTACTCCTCTCATGAGCACAAACAAGTCTCTAAAAGCATGAGTTTGCAACTACTTTACTTTTGGAGAAAATTCAAAACATTCACTATTCAATAGAGCCCAATAGCAAAAATCAGGTTTTGAATGAAGAATCACATTTCTTGGTAAAATCATGCAGGATTGAAATTTTTGATGGTTTTTTACTCCTCTCAACAGCCCAAACAAGTTTCTAAAAGGATGAGTTTGCAACTACTTTACTTTTGGAGAAAATTCAAAACATTCATTATTCAATAGGGCCCAAACTATCCAAAACCAGCGGTTTCAATGAACACACATTTCTTGGTAGAATCATGCAGGACTGAAATTTTTGATGTTTTTCTACTCCTCTCATGAGCCCAAACAAGTCTCTAAAAGCATGAGTTTGCAACTACTTTACTTTTGGAGAAAATTCAAAACATTCATTATTCAATACAGCCCAATAGCAAAAATCAGGTTTTGAATGAAGAATCACATTTCTTGGTAGAATCATGCAGGATTGAAATTTTTGATGGTTTTTTACTCCTCTCAACAGCCCAAACAAGTTTCTAAAACGATGAGTTTGCAACTACTTTACTTTTGGAGAAAATTCAAAACATTCATTATTCAATAGGGCCCAAAATATCAAAAAACAGCGGTTTGAATGAACACACATTTCTTGGTAGAATCGTGCAGGACTGAAATTTTTGATGTTTTTCTACTCCTCTCATGAGCCCAAACAAGTCTCTAAAAGGATGAGTTTGCAACTACTTTACTTTTGGAGAAAATTCAAAACATTCATTATTCAATAGAGCCCAATAGCAAAAACCAGCGTTTTGAATGAAGAATCACATTTCTTGGTAGAATCATGCAGGATTGAAATTTTTGATGGTTTTTTACTCCTCTCAACAGCCCAAACAAGTTTCTAAAAGGATGAGTTTGCAACTACTTTACTTTTGGAGAAAATTCAAAACATTCATTATTCAATAGGGCCCAAACTATCAAAAACCAGCGGTTTCAATGAACACACATTTCTTGGTAGAATCATGCAGGACTGAAATTTTTGATGTTTTTCTACTCCTCTCATGAGCCCAAACAAGTCTCTAAAAGCATGAGTTTGCAACTACTTTACTTTTGGAGAAAATTCAAAACATTCATTATTCAATAGAGCCCAATAGCAAAAATCAGGTTTTGAATGAAGAATCACATTTCTTAGTAGAATCATGCAGGATTGAAATTTTTGATGGTTTTTTACTCCTCTCTACAGCCCAAACAAGTTTCTAAAAGGATGAGTTTGCAACTGCTTTACTTTTGGAGAAAATTCAAAACATTCATTATTCAATAGGGCCCAAACTATCAAAAACCAGCGGTTTGAATGAACACACATTTCTTGGTAGAATCATGCAGGACTGAAATTTTTGATGTTTTTCTACTCCTCTCATGAGCCCAAACAAGTCTCTAAAAGCATGAGTTTGCAACTACTTTACTTTTGGAGAAAATTCAAAACATTCATTATTCAATAGAGCCCAATAGCAAAAATCAGGTTTTGAATGAAGAATCACATTTCTTGGTAGAATCATGCAGGATTGAATTTTTTGATGGTTTTTTACTCCTCTCAACAGCCCAAACAAGTTTCTAAAAGGATGAGTTTGCAACTACTTTACTTTTGGAGAAAATTCAAAACATTCATTATTCAATAGGGCCCAAACTATCAAAAACCAGCGGTTTCAATGAACACACATTTCTTGGTAGAATCATGCAGGACTGAAATTTTTGATGTTTTTCTACTCCTCTCATGAGCCCAAACAAGTCTCTAAAAGCATGAGTTTGCAACTACTTTACTTTTGGAGAAAATTCAAAACATTCATTATTCAATAGAGCCCAATAGCAAAAATCAGGTTTTGAATGAAGAATCACATTTCTTGGTAAAATCATGCAGGATTGAAATTTTTGATGGTTTTTTACTTTTCTCAACAGCCCAAACAAGTTTCTAAAAGGATGAGTTTGCAACTACTTTACTTTTGGAGAAAATTCAAAACATTCATTATTCAATAGGGCCCAAACTATCAAAAACCAGCGGTTTCAATGAACACACATTTCTTGGTAGAATCATGCAGGACTGAAATTTTTGATGTTTTTCTACTCCTCTCATGAGCCCAAGCAAGTTTCTAAAAGCATGAGTTTGCAACTACTTTACTTTTGGAGAAAATTCAAAACATTCACTATTCAATAGAGCCCAATAGCAAAAATCAGGTTTTGAATGAAGAATCACATTTCTTGGTAAAATCATGCAGGATTGAAATTTTTGATGGTTTTTTACTCCTCTGAACAGCCCAAACAAGTTTCTAAAAGGATGAGTTTGCAACTACTTTACTTTTGGAGAAAATTCAAAACATTCATTATTCAATAGGGCCCAAACTATCAAAAACCAGTGGTTTCAATGAACACACATTTCTTGGTAGAATCGTGCAGGACTGAAATTTTTGATGTTTTTCTACTCCTCTCATGAGCCCAAACAAGTCTCTAAAAGCATGAGTTTGCAACTACTTTACTTTTGGAGAAAATTCAAAACATTCATTATTCAAAAGAGCCCAAACTATCAAAAACCAGCGGTTTCAATGAACACACATTTCTTGGTAGAATCATGCAGGACTGAAATTTTTGATGTTTTTCTACTCCTCTCATGAGCCCAAACAAGTCTCTAAAAGCATGAGTTTGCAACTACTTTACTTTTGGAGAAAATTCAAAACATTCATTATTCAATAGCGCCCAATAGCAAAAGTCAGGTTTTGAATGAAGAATCACATTTCTTGGTAGAATCATGCAGGATTGAAATTTTTGATGGTTTTTTACTCCTCTCAACAGCCCAAACAAGTTTCTAAAAGGATGAGTTTGCAACTACTTTACTTTTAGAGAAAATTCAAAACATTCATTATTCAATAGGGCCCAAACTATCAAAAACCAGCGGTTTCAATGAACACACATTTTTTGGTAGAATCATGCAGGACTGAAATTTTTGATGTTTTTCTACTCCTCTCATGAGCCCAAACAAGTCTCTAAAAGCTTGAGTTTGCAACTACTTTACTTTTGGAGAAAATTCAAAACATTCATTATTCAATAGAGCCCAATAGCAAAAATCAGGTTTTGAATGAAGAATCACATTTCTTGGTAGAATCATGCAGGATTGAAATTTTTGATGGTTTTTTACTCCTCTCAACAGCCCAAACAAGTTTCTAAAAGGATGAGTTTGCAACTACTTTACTTTTGGAGAAAATTCAAAACATTCATTATTCAATAGGGCCCAAAATATCAAAAACCAGCGGTTTGAATGAACACACATTTCTTGGTAGAATCGTGCAGGACTGAAATTTTTGATGTTTTTCTACTCCTCTCATGAGCCCAAACAAGTCTCTAAAAGGATGAGTTTGCAACTACTTTACTTTTGGAGAAAATTCAAAACATTCATTATTCAATAGAGCCCAATAGCAAAAACCAGCGTTTTGAATGAAGAATCACATTTTTTGGTAGAATCATGCAGGATTGAAATTTTTGATGGTTTTTTACTCCTCTCAACAGCCCAAACAAGTTTCTAAAAGGATGAGTTTGCAACTACTTTACTTTTGGAGAAAATTCAAAACATTCATTATTCAATAGGGCACAAACTATCAAAAACCAGCGGTTTGAATGAACACACATTTCTTGGTAGAATCATGCAGGACTGAAATTTTTGATGTTTTTCTACTCCTCTCATGAGCCCAAACAAGTCTCTAAAAGCATGAGTTTGCAACTACTTTACTTTTGGAGAAAATTCAAAACATTCATTATTCAATAGAGCCCAATAGCAAAAATCAGGTTTTGAATGAAGAATCACATTTCTTGGTAAAATCATGCAGGATTGAAATTTTTGATGGTTTTTTACTCCTCTCAACAGCCCAAACAAGTTTCTAAAAGGATGAGTTTGCAACTACTTTACTTTTGGAGAAAATTCAAAACATTCATTATTCAATAGGGCCCAAACTATCAAAAACCAGCGGTTTCAATGAACACACATTTCTTGGTAGAATCATGCAGGACTGAAATTTTTGATGTTTTTCTACTCCTCTCATGAGCCCAAGCAAGTTTCTAAAAGCATGAGTTTGCAACTACTTTACTTTTGGAGAAAATTCAAAACATTCACTATTCAATAGAGCCCAATAGCAAAAATCAGGTTTTGAATGAAGAATCACATTTCTTGGTAAAATCATGCAGGATTGAAATTTTTGATGGTTTTTTACTCCTCTGAACAGCCCAAACAAGTTTCTAAAAGGATGAGTTTGCAACTACTTTACTTTTGGAGAAAATTCAAAACATTCATTATTCAATAGGGCCCAAACTATCAAAAACCAGCGGTTTCAATGAACACACATTTCTTGGTAGAATCGTGCAGGACTGAAATTTTTGATGTTTTTCTACTCCTCTCATGAGCCCAAACAAGTCTCTAAAAGCATGAGTTTGCAACTACTTTACTTTTGGAGAAAATTCAAAACATTCATTATTCAAAAGGGCCCAAACTATCAAAAACCAGCGGTTTCAATGAACACACATTTCTTGGTAGAATCGTGCAGGACTGAAATTTTTGATGTTTTTCTACTCCTCTCATGAGCCCAAGCAAGTCTCTAAAAGCATGAGTTTGCAACTACTTTACTTTTGGAGAAAATTCAAAACATTCATTATTCAATACAGCAGAATAGCAAAAATCAGGTTTTGAATGAAGAATCACATTTCTTGGTAGAATCATGCAGGATTGAAATTTTTGATGGTTTTTTACTCCTCTCAACAGCCCAAACAAGTTTCTAAAACGATGAGTTTGCAACTACTTTACTTTTGGAGAAAATTCAAAACATTCATTATTCAATAGGGCCCAAAATATCAAAAAACAGCGGTTTGAATGAACACACATTTCTTGGTAGAATCGTGCAGGACTGAAATTTTTGATGTTTTTCTACTCCTCTCATGAGCCCAAACAAGTCTCTAAAAGGATGAGTTTGCAACTACTTTACTTTTGGAGAAAATTCAAAACATTCATTATTCAATAGAGCCCAATAGCAAAAACCAGCGTTTTGAATGAAGAATCACATTTCTTGGTAGAATCATGCAGGATTGAAATTTTTGATGGTTTTTTACTCCTCTCAACAGCCCAAACAAGTTTCTAAAAGGATGAGTTTGCAACTACTTTACTTTTGGAGAAAATTCAAAACATTCATTATTCAATAGGGCCCAAACTATCAAAAACCAGCGGTTTCAATGAACACACATTTCTTGGTAGAATCATGCAGGACTGAAATTTTTGATGTTTTTCTACTCCTCTCATGAGCCCAAACAAGTCTCTAAAAGCATGAGTTTGCAACTACTTTACTTTTGGAGAAAATTCAAAACATTCATTATTCAATAGAGCCCAATAGCAAAAATCAGGTTTTGAATGAAGAATCACATTTCTTGGTAGAATCATGCAGGATTGAAATTTTTGATGGTTTTTTACTCCTCTCTACAGCCCAAACAAGTTTCTAAAAGGATGACTTTGCAACTGCTTTACTTTTGGAGAAAATTCAAAACATTCATTATTCAATAGGGCCCAAACTATCAAAAACCAGCGGTTTGAATGAACACACATTTCTTGGTAGAATCATGCAGGACTGAAATTTTTGATGTTTTTCTACTCCTCTCATGAGCCCAAACAAGTCTCTAAAAGCATGAGTTTGCAACTACTTTACTTTTGGAGAAAATTCAAAACATTCATTATTCAATAGAGCCCAATAGCAAAAATCAGGTTTTGAATGAAGAATCACATTTCTTGGTAGAATCATGCAGGATTGAAATTTTTGATGGTTTTTTACTCCTCTCAACAGCCCAAACAAGTTTCTAAAAGGATGAGTTTGCAACTACTTTACTTTTGGAGAAAATTCAAAACATTCATTATTCAATAGGGCCCAAACTATCAAAAACCAGCAGTTTCAATGAACACACATTTCTTGGTAGAATCATGCAGGACTGAAATTTTTGATGTTTTTCTACTCCTCTCATGAGCCCAAACAAGTCTCTAAAAGCATGAGTTTGCAACTACTTTACTTTTGGAGAAAATTCAAAACATTCATTATTCAATAGAGCCCAATAGCAAAAATCAGGTTTTGAATGAAGAATCACATTTCTTGGTAGAATCATGCAGGATTGAATTTTTTGATGGTTTTTTACTCCTCTCAACAGCCCAAACAAGTTTCTAAAAGGATGAGTTTGCAACTACTTTACTTTTGGAGAAAATTCAAAACATTCATTATTCAATAGGGCCCAAACTATCAAAAACCAGCGGTTTGAATGAACACACATTTCTTGGTAGAATCATGCAGGACTGAAATTTTTGATGTTTTTCTACTCCTCTCATGAGCCCAAACAAGTCTCTAAAAGCATGAGTTTGCAACTACTTTACTTTTGGAGAAAATTCAAAACATTCATTATTCAATAGAGCCCAATAGCAAAAATCAGGTTTTGAATGAAGAATCACATTTCTTGGTAGAATCATGCAGGATTGAAATTTTTGATGGTTTTTTACTCCTCTCAACAGCCCAAACAAGTTTCTAAAAGGATGAGTTTGCAACTACTTTACTTTTGGAGAAAATTCAAAACATTCATTATTCAATAGGGCCCAAAATATCAAAAACCAGCGGTTTGAATGAACACACATTTCTTGGTAGAATCGTGCAGGACTGAAATTTTTGATGTTTTTCTACTCCACTCATGAGCCCAAACAAGTCTCTAAAAGGATGAGTTTGCAACTACTTTACTTTTGGAGAAAATTCAAAACATTCATTATTCCATAGAGCCCAATAGCAAAAACCAGCGTTTTGAATGAAGAATCACATTTCTTGGTAGAATCATGCAGGATTGAAATTTTTGATGGTTTTTTACTCCTCTCAACAGCCCAAACAAGTTTCTAAAAGGATGAGTTTGCAAATACTTTACTTTTGGAGAAAATTCAAAACATTCATTATTCAATAGGGCCCAAACTATCAAAAACCAGCGGTTTCAATGAACACACATTTCTTGGTAGAATCATGCAGGACTGAAATTTTTGATGTTTTTCTACTCCTTTCATGAGCCCCAACAAGTCTCTAAAAGCATGAGTTTGCAACTACTTTACTTTTGGAGAAAATTCAAAACATTCATTATTCAATAGAGCCCAATAGCAAAAATCAGGTTTTGAATGAAGAATCACATTTCTTGGTAGAATCATGCAGGATTGAATTTTTTGATGGTTTTGTACTCCTCTCAACAGCCCAAACAAGTTTCTAAAAGGATGAGTTTGCAACTACTTTACTTTTGGAGAAAATTCAAAACATTCATTATTCAATAGGGCCCAAAATATAAAAAAACAGCGGTTTGAATGAACACACATTTCTTGGTAGAATCGTGCAGGAGTGAAATTTTTGATGTTTTTCTACTCCTCTCATGAGCCCAAACAAGTCTCTAAAAGGATGAGTTTGCAACTACTTTACTTTTGGAGAAAATTCAAAACATTCATTATTCAATAGAGCCCAATAGCAAAAACCAGCGTTTTGAATGAAGAATCACATTTCTTGGTAGAATCATGCAGGATTGAAATTTTTGATGGTTTTTTACTCCTCTCAACAGCCCAAACAAGTTTCTAAAACGATGAGTTTGCAACTACTTTACTTTTGGAGAAAATTCAAAACATTCATTATTCAATAGGGCCCAAAATATCAAAAAACAGCGGTTTGAATGAACACACATTTCTTGGTAGAATCGTGCAGGACTGAAATTTTTGATGTTTTTCTACTTCTCTCATGAGCCCAAACAAGTCTCTAAAAGGATGAGTTTGCAACTACTTTACTTTTGGAGAAAATTCAAAACATTCATTATTCAATAGAGCCCAATAGCAAAAACCAGCGTTTTGAATGAAGAATCACATTTCTTGGTAGAATCATGCAGGATTGAAATTTTTGATGGTTTTTTACTCCTCTCAACAGCCCAAACAAGTTTCTAAAAGGATGAGTTTGCAACTACTTTACTTTTGGAGAAAATTCAAAACATTCATTATTCAATAGGGCCCAAACTATCAAAAACCAGCGGTTTCAATGAACACACATTTCTTGGTAGAATCATGCAGGACTGAAATTTTTGATGTTTTTCTACTCCTCTCATGAGCCCAAACAAGTCTCTAAAAGCATGAGTTTGCAACTACTTTACTTTTGGAGAAAATTCAAAACATTCATTATTCAATAGAGCCCAATAGCAAAAATCAGGTTTTGAATGAAGAATCACATTTCTTGGTAAAATCATGCAGGATTGAAATTTTTGATGGTTTTTTACTCTTCTCAACAGCCCAAACAAGTTTCTAAAAGGATGAGTTTGCAACTACTTTACTTTTGGAGAAAATTCAAAACATTCATTATTCAATAGGGCCCAAACTATCAAAAACCAGCGGTTTCAATGAACACACATTTCTTGGTAGAATCATGCAGGACTGAAATTTTTGATGTTTTTCTACTCCTCTCATGAGCCCAAGCAAGTTTCTAAAAGCATGAGTTTGCAACTACTTTACTTTTGGAGAAAATTCAAAACATTCACTATTCAATAGAGCCCAATAGCAAAAATCAGGTTTTGAATGAAGAATCACATTTCTTGGTAAAATCATGCAGGATTGAAATTTTTGATGGTTTTTTACTCCTCTGAACAGCCCAAACAAGTTTCTAAAAGGATGAGTTTGCAACTACTTTACTTTTGGAGAAAATTCAAAACATTCATTATTCAATAGGGCCCAAACTATCAAAAACCAGCGGTTTCAATGAACACACATTTCTTGGTAGAATCGTGCAGGACTGAAATTTTTGATGTTTTTCTACTCCTCTCATGAGCCCAAACAAGTCTCTAAAAGCATGAGTTTGCAACTACTTTACTTTTGGAGAAAATTCAAAACATTCATTATTCAAAAGGGCCCAAACTATCAAAAACCAGCGGTTTCAATGAACACACATTTCTTGGTAGAATCATGCAGGACTGAAATTTTTGATGTTTTTCTACTCCTCTCATGAGCCCAAACAAGTCTCTAAAAGCATGAGTTTGCAACTACTTTACTTTTGGAGAAAATTCAAAACATTCATTATTCAATAGCGCCCAATAGCAAAAGTCAGGTTTTGAATGAAGAATCACATTTCTTGGTAGAATCATGCAGGATTGAAATTTTTGATGGTTTTTTACTCCTCTCAACAGCCCAAACAAGTTTCTAAAAGGATGAGTTTGCAACTACTTTACTTTTAGAGAAAATTCAAAACATTCATTATTCAATAGGGCCCAAACTATCAAAAACCAGTGGTTTCAATGAACACACATTTTTTGGTAGAATCATGCAGGACTGAAATTTTTGATGTTTTTCTACTCCTCTCATGAGCCCAAACAAGTCTCTAAAAGCTTGAGTTTGCAACTACTTTACTTTTGGAGAAAATTCAAAACATTCATTATTCAATAGAGCCCAATAGCAAAAATCAGGTTTTGAATGAAGAATCACATTTCTTGGTAGAATCATGCAGGATTGAAATTTTTGATGGTTTTTTACTCCTCTCAACAGCCCAAACAAGTTTCTAAAAGGATGAGTTTGCAACTACTTTACTTTTGGAGAAAATTCAAAACATTCATTATTCAATAGGGCCCAAAATATCAAAAACCAGCGGTTTGAATGAACACACATTTCTTGGTAGAATCGTGCAGGACTGAAATTTTTGATGTTTTTCTACTCCTCTCATGAGCCCAAACAAGTCTCTAAAAGGATGAGTTTGCAACTACTTTACTTTTGGAGAAAATTCAAAACATTCATTATTCAATAGAGCCCAATAGCAAAAACCAGCGTTTTGAATGAAGAATCACATTTCTTGGTAGAATCATGCAGGATTGAAATTTTTGATGGTTTTTTACTCCTCTCAACAGCCCAAACAAGTTTCGAAAAGGATGAGTTTGCAACTACTTTACTTTTAGAGAAAATTCAAAACATTCATTATTCAATAGGGCCCAAACTATCAAAAACCAGCGGTTTCAATGAACACACATTTTTTGGTAGAATCATGCAGGACTGAAATTTTTGATGTTTTTCTACTCCTCTCATGAGCCCAAACAAGTCTCTAAAAGCTTGAGTTTGCAACTACTTTACTTTTGGAGAAAATTCAAAACATTCATTATTCAATAGAGCCCAATAGCAAAAATCAGGTTTTGAATGAAGAATCACATTTCTTGGTAGAATCATGCAGGATTGAAATTTTTGATGGTTTTTTACTCCTCTCAACAGCCCAAACAAGTTTCTAAAAGGATGAGTTTGCAACTACTTTACTTTTGGAGAAAATTCAAAACATTCATTATTCAATAGGGCCCAAAATATCAAAAACCAGCGGTTTGAATGAACACACATTTCTTGGTAGAATCGTGCAGGACTGAAATTTTTGATGTTTTTCTACTCCTCTCATGAGCCCAAACAAGTCTCTAAAAGGATGAGTTTGCAACTACTTTACTTTTGGAGAAAATTCAAAACATTCATTATTCAATAGAGCCCAATAGCAAAAACCAGCGTTTTGAATGAAGAATCACATTTTTTGGTAGAATCATGCAGGATTGAAATTTTTGATGGTTTTTTACTCCTCTCAACAGCCCAAACAAGTTTCTAAAAGGATGAGTTTGCAACTACTTTACTTTTGGAGAAAATTCAAAACATTCATTATTCAATAGGGCACAAACTATCAAAAACCAGCGGTTTGAATGAACACACATTTCTTGGTAGAATCATGCAGGACTGAAATTTTTGATGTTTTTCTACTCCTCTCATGAGCCCAAACAAGTCTCTAAAAGCATGAGTTTGCTACTACTTTACTTTTGGAGAAAATTCAAAACATTCATTATTCAATAGAGCCCAATAGCAAAAATCAGGTTTTGAATGAAGAATCACATTTCTTGGTAAAATCATGCAGGATTGAAATTTTTGATGGTTTTTTACTCCTCTCAACAGCCCAAACAAGTTTCTAAAAGGATGAGTTTGCAACTACTTTACTTTTGGAGAAAATTCAAAACATTCATTATTCAATAGGGCCCAAACTATCAAAAACCAGCGGTTTCAATGAACACACATTTCTTGGTAGAATCATGCAGGACTGAAATTTTTGATGTTTTTCTACTCCTCTCATGAGCCCAAGCAAGTTTCTAAAAGCATGAGTTTGCAACTACTTTACTTTTGGAGAAAATTCAAAACATTCACTATTCAATAGAGCCCAATAGCAAAAATCAGGTTTTGAATGAAGAATCACATTTCTTGGTAAAATCATGCAGGATTGAAATTTTTGATGGTTTTTTACTCCTCTGAACAGCCCAAACAAGTTTCTAAAAGGATGAGTTTGCAACTACTTTACTTTTGGAGAAAATTCAAAACATTCATTATTCAATAGGGCCCAAACTATCAAAAACCAGCGGTTTCAATGAACACACATTTCTTGGTAGAATCGTGCAGGACTGAAATTTTTGATGTTTTTCTACTCCTCTCATGAGCCCAAACAAGTCTCTAAAAGCATGAGTTTGCAACTACTTTACTTTTGGAGAAAATTCAAAACATTCATTATTCAAAAGGGCCCAAACTATCAAAAACCAGCGGTTTCAATGAACACACATTTCTTGGTAGAATCGTGCAGGACTGAAATTTTTGATGTTTTTCTACTCCTCTCATGAGCCCAAGCAAGTCTCTAAAAGCATGAGTTTGCAACTACTTTACTTTTGGAGAAAATTCAAAACATTCATTATTCAATACAGCCCAATAGCAAAAATCAGGTTTTGAATGAAGAATCACATTTCTTGGTAGAATCATGCAGGATTGAAATTTTTGATGGTTTTTTACTCCTCTCAACAGCCCAAACAAGTTTCTAAAACGATGAGTTTGCAACTACTTTACTTTTGGAGAAAATTCAAAACATTCATTATTCAATAGGGCCCAAAATATCAAAAAACAGCGGTTTGAATGAACACACATTTCTTGGTAGAATCGTGCAGGACTGAAATTTTTGATGTTTTTCTACTCCTCTCATGAGCCCAAACAAGTCTCTAAAAGGATGAGTTTGCAACTACTTTACTTTTGGAGAAAATTCAAAACATTCATTATTCAATAGAGCCCAATAGCAAAAACCAGCGTTTTGAATGAAGAATCACATTTCTTGGTAGAATCATGCAGGATTGAAATTTTTGATGGTTTTTTACTCCTCTCAACAGCCCAAACAAGTTTCTAAAAGGATGAGTTTGCAACTACTTTACTTTTGGAGAAAATTCAAAACATTCATTATTCAATAGGGCCCAAACTATCAAAAACCAGCAGTTTCAATGAACACACATTTCTTGGTAGAATCATGCAGGACTGAAATTTTTGATGTTTTTCTACTCCTCTCATGAGCCCAAACAAGTCTCTAAAAGCATGAGTTTGCAACTACTTTACTTTTGGAGAAAATTCAAAACATTCATTATTCAATAGAGCCCAATAGCAAAAATCAGGTTTTGAATGAAGAATCACATTTCTTGGTAGAATCATGCAGGATTGAAATTTTTGATGGTTTTTTACTCCTCTCAACAGCCCAAACAAGTTTCTAAAAGGATGAGTTTGCAACTACTTTACTTTTGGAGAAAATTCAAAACATTCATTATTCAATAGGGCCCAAACTATCAAAAACCAGCGGTTTGAATGAACACACATTTCTTGGTAGAATCATGCAGGACTGAAATTTTTGATGTTTTTCTACTCCTCTCATGAGCCCAAACAAGTCTCTAAAAGCATGAGTTTGCAACTACTTTACTTTTGGAGAAAATTCAAAACATTCATTATTCAATAGAGCCCAATAGCAAAAATCAGGTTTTGAATGAAGAATCACATTTCTTGGTAGAATCATGCAGGATTGAAATTTTTGATGGTTTTTTACTCCTCTCAACAGCCCAAACAAGTTTCTAAAAGGATGAGTTTGCAACTACTTTACTTTTGGAGAAAATTCAAAACATTCATTATTCAATAGGGCCCAAAATATCAAAAACCAGCGGTTTGAATGAACACACATTTCTTGGTAGAATCGTGCAGGACTGAAATTTTTGATGTTTTTCTACTCCTCTCATGAGCCCAAACAAGTCTCTAAAAGGATGAGTTTGCAACTACTTTACTTTTGGAGAAAATTCAAAACATTCATTATTCCATAGAGCCCAATAGCAAAAACCAGCGTTTTGAATGAAGAATCACATTTCTTGGTAGAATCATGCAGGATTGAAATTTTTGATGGTTTTTTACTCCTCTCAACAGCCCAAACAAGTTTCTAAAAGGATGAGTTTGCAAATACTTTACTTTTGGAGAAAATTCAAAACATTAATTATTCAATAGGGCCCAAACTATCAAAAACCAGCGGTTTCAATGAACACACATTTCTTGGTAGAATCATGCAGGACTGAAATTTTTGATGTTTTTCTACTCCTCTCATGAGCCCAAACAAGTCTCTAAAAGCATGAGTTTGCAACTACTTTACTTTTGGAGAAAATTCAAAACATTCATTATTCAATAGAGCCCAATAGCAAAAATCAGGTTTTGAATGAAGAATCACATTTCTTGGTAGAATCATGCAGGATTGAAAATTTTGATGGTTTTTTACTCCTCTCAACAGCCCAAACAAGTTTCTAAAAGGATGAGTTTGCAACTACTTTACTTTTGGAGAAAATTCAAAACATTCATTATTCAATAGGGCCCAAACTATCAAAAACCAGCGGTTTCAATGAACACACATTTCTTGGTAGAATCATGCAGGACTGAAATTTTTGATGTTTTTCTACTCCTCTCATGAGCCCAAACAAGTCTCTAAAAGCATGAGTTTGCAACTACTTTACTTTCGGAGAAAATTCAAAACATTCACTATTCAATAGAGCCCAATAGCAAAAATCAGGTTTTGAATGAAGAATCACATTTCTTGGTAAAATCATGCAGGATTGAAATTTTTGATGGTTTTTTACTCCTCTCAACAGCCCAAACAAGTTTCTAAAAGGATGAGTTTGCAACTACTTTACTTTTGGAGAAAATTCAAAACATTCATTATTCAATAGGGCCCAAACTATCAAAAACCAGCGGTTTCAATGAACACACATTTATTGGTAGAATCGTGCAGGACTGAAATTTTTGATGTTTTTCTACTCCTCTCATGAGCCCAAACAAGTCTCTAAAAGCATGAGTTTGCAACTACTTTACTTTTGGAGAAAATTCAAAACATTCATTATTCAATAGGGCCCAAACTATCAAAAACCAGCGGTTTCAATGAACACACATTTCTTGGTAGAATCGTGCAGGACTGAAATTTTTGATGTTTTTCTACTCCTCTCATGAGCCCAAACAAGTCTCTAAAAGCATGAGTTTGCAACTACTTTACTTTTGGAGAAAATTCAAAACATTCATTATTCAATAGCGCCCAATAGCAAAAATCAGGTTTTGAATGAAGAATCACATTTCTTGGTAGAATCATGCAGGATTGAAATTTTTGATGGTTTTTTACTCCTCTCAACAGCCCAAACAAGTTTCTAAAAGGATGAGTTTGCAACTACTTTACTTTTGGAGAAAATTCAAAACATTCATTTTTCAATAGGGCCCAAACTATCAAAAACCACCGGTTTCAATGAACACACATTTCTTGGTAGAATCATGCAGGACTGAAATTTTTGATGTTTTTCTACTCCTCTCATGAGCCCAAACAAGTCTCTAAAAGCATGAGTTTGCAACTACTTTACTTTTGGAGAAAATTCAAAACATTCATTATTCAATAGAGCCCAATAGCAAAAATCAGGTTTTGAAAGAAGAATCACATTTCTTGGTAGAATCATGCAGGATTGAAATTTTTGATGGTTTTTTACTCCTCTCAACAGCCCAAACAAGTTTCTAAAAGGATGAGTTTGCAACTACTTTACTTTTGGAGAAAATTCAAAACATTCATTATTCAATACAGCAGAATAGCAAAAATCAGGTTTTGAATGAAGAATCACATTTCTTGGTAGAATCATGCAGGATTGAAATTTTTGATGGTTTTTTACTCCTCTCAACAGCCCAAACAAGTTTCTAAAACGATGAGTTTGCAACTACTTTACTTTTGGAGAAAATTCAAAACATTCATTATTCAATAGGGCCCAAAATATCAAAAAACAGCGGTTTGAATGAACACACATTTCTTGGTAGAATCGTGCAGGACTGAAATTTTTGATGTTTTTCTACTCCTCTCATGAGCCCAAACAAGTCTCTAAAAGGATGAGTTTGCAACTACTTTACTTTTGGAGAAAATTCAAAACATTCATTATTCAATAGAGCCCAATAGCAAAAACCAGCGTTTTGAATGAAGAATCACATTTCTTGGTAGAATCATGCAGGATTGAAATTTTTGATGGTTTTTTACTCCTCTCAACAGCCCAAACAAGTTTCTAAAAGGATGAGTTTGCAACTACTTTACTTTTGGAGAAAATTCAAAACATTCATTATTCAATAGGGCCCAAACTATCAAAAACCAGCGGTTTCAATGAACACACATTTCTTGGTAGAATCATGCAGGACTGAAATTTTTGATGTTTTTCTACTCCTCTCATGAGCCCAAACAAGTCTCTAAAAGCATGAGTTTGCAACTACTTTACTTTTGGAGAAAATTCAAAACATTCATTATTCAATAGAGCCCAATAGCAAAAATCAGGTTTTGAATGAAGAATCACATTTCTTGGTAGAATCATGCAGGATTGAAATTTTTGATGGTTTTTTACTCCTCTCTACAGCCCAAACAAGTTTCTAAAAGGATGACTTTGCAACTGCTTTACTTTTGGAGAAAATTCAAAACATTCATTATTCAATAGGGCCCAAACTATCAAAAACCAGCGGTTTGAATGAACACACATTTCTTGGTAGAATCATGCAGGACTGAAATTTTTGATGTTTTTCTACTCCTCTCATGAGCCCAAACAAGTCTCTAAAAGCATGAGTTTGCAACTACTTTACTTTTGGAGAAAATTCAAAACATTCATTATTCAATAGAGCCCAATAGCAAAAATCAGGTTTTGAATGAAGAATCACATTTCTTGGTAGAATCATGCAGGATTGAAATTTTTGATGGTTTTTTACTCCTCTCAACAGCCCAAACAAGTTTCTAAAAGGATGAGTTTGCAACTACTTTACTTTTGGAGAAAATTCAAAACATTCATTATTCAATAGGGCCCAAACTATCAAAAACCAGCAGTTTCAATGAACACACATTTCTTGGTAGAATCATGCAGGACTGAAATTTTTGATGTTTTTCTACTCCTCTCATGAGCCCAAACAAGTCTCTAAAAGCATGAGTTTGCAACTACTTTACTTTTGGAGAAAATTCAAAACATTCATTATTCAATAGAGCCCAATAGCAAAAATCAGGTTTTGAATGAAGAATCACATTTCTTGGTAGAATCATGCAGGATTGAATTTTTTGATGGTTTTTTACTCCTCTCAACAGCCCAAACAAGTTTCTAAAAGGATGAGTTTGCAACTACTTTACTTTTGGAGAAAATTCAAAACATTCATTATTCAATAGGGCCCAAACTATCAAAAACCAGCGGTTTGAATGAACACACATTTCTTGGTAGAATCATGCAGGACTGAAATTTTTGATGTTTTTCTACTCCTCTCATGAGCCCAAACAAGTCTCTAAAAGCATGAGTTTGCAACTACTTTACTTTTGGAGAAAATTCAAAACATTCATTATTCAATAGAGCCCAATAGCAAAAATCAGGTTTTGAATGAAGAATCACATTTCTTGGTAGAATCATGCAGGATTGAAATTTTTGATGGTTTTTTACTCCTCTCAACAGCCCAAACAAGTTTCTAAAAGGATGAGTTTGCAACTACTTTACTTTTGGAGAAAATTCAAAACATTCATTATTCAATAGGGCCCAAAATATCAAAAACCAGCGGTTTGAATGAACACACATTTCTTGGTAGAATCGTGCAGGACTGAAATTTTTGATGTTTTTCTACTCCTCTCATGAGCCCAAACAAGTCTCTAAAAGGATGAGTTTGCAACTACTTTACTTTTGGAGAAAATTCAAAACATTCATTATTCCATAGAGCCCAATAGCAAAAACCAGCGTTTTGAATGAAGAATCACATTTCTTGGTAGAATCATGCAGGATTGAAATTTTTGATGGTTTTTTACTCCTCTCAACAGCCCAAACAAGTTTCTAAAAGGATGAGTTTGCAAATACTTTACTTTTGGAGAAAATTCAAAACATTCATTATTCAATAGGGCCCAAACTATCAAAAACCAGCGGTTTCAATGAACACACATTTCTTGGTAGAATCATGCAGGACTGAAATTTTTGATGTTTTTCTACTCCTTTCATGAGCCCCAACAAGTCTCTAAAAGCATGAGTTTGCAACTACTTTACTTTTGGAGAAAATTCAAAACATTCATTATTCAATAGAGCCCAATAGCAAAAATCAGGTTTTGAATGAAGAATCACATTTCTTGGTAGAATCATGCAGGATTGAATTTTTTGATGGTTTTGTACTCCTCTCAACAGCCCAAACAAGTTTCTAAAAGGATGAGTTTGCAACTACTTTACTTTTGGAGAAAATTCAAAACATTCATTATTCAATAGGGCCCAAAATATAAAAAAACAGCGGTTTGAATGAACACACATTTCTTGGTAGAATCGTGCAGGAGTGAAATTTTTGATGTTTTTCTACTCCTCTCATGAGCCCAAACAAGTCTCTAAAAGGATGAGTTTGCAACTACTTTACTTTTGGAGAAAATTCAAAACATTCATTATTCAATAGAGCCCAATAGCAAAAACCAGCGTTTTGAATGAAGAATCACATTTCTTGGTAGAATCATGCAGGATTGAAATTTTTGATGGTTTTTTACTCCTCTCAACAGCCCAAACAAGTTTCTAAAACGATGAGTTTGCAACTACTTTACTTTTGGAGAAAATTCAAAACATTCATTATTCAATAGGGCCCAAAATATCAAAAAACAGCGGTTTGAATGAACACACATTTCTTGGTAGAATCGTGCAGGACTGAAATTTTTGATGTTTTTCTACTTCTCTCATGAGCCCAAACAAGTCTCTAAAAGGATGAGTTTGCAACTACTTTACTTTTGGAGAAAATTCAAAACATTCATTATTCAATAGAGCCCAATAGCAAAAACCAGCGTTTTGAATGAAGAATCACATTTCTTGGTAGAATCATGCAGGATTGAAATTTTTGATGGTTTTTTACTCCTCTCAACAGCCCAAACAAGTTTCTAAAAGGATGAGTTTGCAACTACTTTACTTTTGGAGAAAATTCAAAACATTCATTATTCAATAGGGCCCAAACTATCAAAAACCAGCGGTTTCAATGAACACACATTTCTTGGTAGAATCATGCAGGACTGAAATTTTTGATGTTTTTCTACTCCTCTCATGAGCCCAAACAAGTCTCTAAAAGCATGAGTTTGCAACTACTTTACTTTTGGAGAAAATTCAAAACATTCATTATTCAATAGAGCCCAATAGCAAAAATCAGGTTTTGAATGAAGAATCACATTTCTTGGTAAAATCATGCAGGATTGAAATTTTTGATGGTTTTTTACTCTTCTCAACAGCCCAAACAAGTTTCTAAAAGGATGAGTTTGCAACTACTTTACTTTTGGAGAAAATTCAAAACATTCATTATTCAATAGGGCCCAAACTATCAAAAACCAGCGGTTTCAATGAACACACATTTCTTGGTAGAATCATGCAGGACTGAAATTTTTGATGTTTTTCTACTCCTCTCATGAGCCCAAGCAAGTTTCTAAAAGCATGAGTTTGCAACTACTTTACTTTTGGAGAAAATTCAAAACATTCACTATTCAATAGAGCCCAATAGCAAAAATCAGGTTTTGAATGAAGAATCACATTTCTTGGTAAAATCATGCAGGATTGAAATTTTTGATGGTTTTTTACTCCTCTGAACAGCCCAAACAAGTTTCTAAAAGGATGAGTTTGCAACTACTTTACTTTTGGAGAAAATTCAAAACATTCATTATTCAATAGGGCCCAAACTATCAAAAACCAGCGGTTTCAATGAACACACATTTCTTGGTAGAATCGTGCAGGACTGAAATTTTTGATGTTTTTCTACTCCTCTCATGAGCCCAAACAAGTCTCTAAAAGCATGAGTTTGCAACTACTTTACTTTTGGAGAAAATTCAAAACATTCATTATTCAAAAGGGCCCAAACTATCAAAAACCAGCGGTTTCAATGAACACACATTTCTTGGTAGAATCATGCAGGACTGAAATTTTTGATGTTTTTCTACTCCTCTCATGAGCCCAAACAAGTCTCTAAAAGCATGAGTTTGCAACTACTTTACTTTTGGAGAAAATTCAAAACATTCATTATTCAATAGCGCCCAATAGCAAAAGTCAGGTTTTGAATGAAGAATCACATTTCTTGGTAGAATCATGCAGGATTGAAATTTTTGATGGTTTTTTACTCCTCTCAACAGCCCAAACAAGTTTCTAAAAGGATGAGTTTGCAACTACTTTACTTTTAGAGAAAATTCAAAACATTCATTATTCAATAGGGCCCAAACTATCAAAAACCAGTGGTTTCAATGAACACACATTTTTTGGTAGAATCATGCAGGACTGAAATTTTTGATGTTTTTCTACTCCTCTCATGAGCCCAAACAAGTCTCTAAAAGCTTGAGTTTGCAACTACTTTACTTTTGGAGAAAATTCAAAACATTCATTATTCAATAGAGCCCAATAGCAAAAATCAGGTTTTGAATGAAGAATCACATTTCTTGGTAGAATCATGCAGGATTGAAATTTTTGATGGTTTTTTACTCCTCTCAACAGCCCAAACAAGTTTCTAAAAGGATGAGTTTGCAACTACTTTACTTTTGGAGAAAATTCAAAACATTCATTATTCAATAGGGCCCAAAATATCAAAAACCAGCGGTTTGAATGAACACACATTTCTTGGTAGAATCGTGCAGGACTGAAATTTTTGATGTTTTTCTACTCCTCTCATGAGCCCAAACAAGTCTCTAAAAGGATGAGTTTGCAACTACTTTACTTTTGGAGAAAATTCAAAACATTCATTATTCAATAGAGCCCAATAGCAAAAACCAGCGTTTTGAATGAAGAATCACATTTCTTGGTAGAATCATGCAGGATTGAAATTTTTGATGGTTTTTTACTCCTCTCAACAGCCCAAACAAGTTTCGAAAAGGATGAGTTTGCAACTACTTTACTTTTAGAGAAAATTCAAAACATTCATTATTCAATAGGGCCCAAACTATCAAAAACCAGCGGTTTCAATGAACACACATTTTTTGGTAGAATCATGCAGGACTGAAATTTTTGATGTTTTTCTACTCCTCTCATGAGCCCAAACAAGTCTCTAAAAGCTTGAGTTTGCAACTACTTTACTTTTGGAGAAAATTCAAAACATTCATTATTCAATAGAGCCCAATAGCAAAAATCAGGTTTTGAATGAAGAATCACATTTCTTGGTAGAATCATGCAGGATTGAAATTTTTGATGGTTTTTTACTCCTCTCAACAGCCCAAACAAGTTTCTAAAAGGATGAGTTTGCAACTACTTTACTTTTGGAGAAAATTCAAAACATTCATTATTCAATAGGGCCCAAAATATCAAAAACCAGCGGTTTGAATGAACACACATTTCTTGGTAGAATCGTGCAGGACTGAAATTTTTGATGTTTTTCTACTCCTCTCATGAGCCCAAACAAGTCTCTAAAAGGATGAGTTTGCAACTACTTTACTTTTGGAGAAAATTCAAAACATTCATTATTCAATAGAGCCCAATAGCAAAAACCAGCGTTTTGAATGAAGAATCACATTTTTTGGTAGAATCATGCAGGATTGAAATTTTTGATGGTTTTTTACTCCTCTCAACAGCCCAAACAAGTTTCTAAAAGGATGAGTTTGCAACTACTTTACTTTTGGAGAAAATTCAAAACATTCATTATTCAATAGGGCACAAACTATCAAAAACCAGCGGTTTGAATGAACACACATTTCTTGGTAGAATCATGCAGGACTGAAATTTTTGATGTTTTTCTACTCCTCTCATGAGCCCAAACAAGTCTCTAAAAGCATGAGTTTGCTACTACTTTACTTTTGGAGAAAATTCAAAACATTCATTATTCAATAGAGCCCAATAGCAAAAATCAGGTTTTGAATGAAGAATCACATTTCTTGGTAAAATCATGCAGGATTGAAATTTTTGATGGTTTTTTACTCCTCTCAACAGCCCAAACAAGTTTCTAAAAGGATGAGTTTGCAACTACTTTACTTTTGGAGAAAATTCAAAACATTCATTATTCAATAGGGCCCAAACTATCAAAAACCAGCGGTTTCAATGAACACACATTTCTTGGTAGAATCATGCAGGACTGAAATTTTTGATGTTTTTCTACTCCTCTCATGAGCCCAAGCAAGTTTCTAAAAGCATGAGTTTGCAACTACTTTACTTTTGGAGAAAATTCAAAACATTCACTATTCAATAGAGCCCAATAGCAAAAATCAGGTTTTGAATGAAGAATCACATTTCTTGGTAAAATCATGCAGGATTGAAATTTTTGATGGTTTTTTACTCCTCTGAACAGCCCAAACAAGTTTCTAAAAGGATGAGTTTGCAACTACTTTACTTTTGGAGAAAATTCAAAACATTCATTATTCAATAGGGCCCAAACTATCAAAAACCAGCGGTTTCAATGAACACACATTTCTTGGTAGAATCGTGCAGGACTGAAATTTTTGATGTTTTTCTACTCCTCTCATGAGCCCAAACAAGTCTCTAAAAGCATGAGTTTGCAACTACTTTACTTTTGGAGAAAATTCAAAACATTCATTATTCAAAAGGGCCCAAACTATCAAAAACCAGCGGTTTCAATGAACACACATTTCTTGGTAGAATCGTGCAGGACTGAAATTTTTGATGTTTTTCTACTCCTCTCATGAGCCCAAGCAAGTCTCTAAAAGCATGAGTTTGCAACTACTTTACTTTTGGAGAAAATTCAAAACATTCATTATTCAATACAGCCCAATAGCAAAAATCAGGTTTTGAATGAAGAATCACATTTCTTGGTAGAATCATGCAGGATTGAAATTTTTGATGGTTTTTTACTCCTCTCAACAGCCCAAACAAGTTTCTAAAACGATGAGTTTGCAACTACTTTACTTTTGGAGAAAATTCAAAACATTCATTATTCAATAGGGCCCAAAATATCAAAAAACAGCGGTTTGAATGAACACACATTTCTTGGTAGAATCGTGCAGGACTGAAATTTTTGATGTTTTTCTACTCCTCTCATGAGCCCAAACAAGTCTCTAAAAGGATGAGTTTGCAACTACTTTACTTTTGGAGAAAATTCAAAACATTCATTATTCAATAGAGCCCAATAGCAAAAACCAGCGTTTTGAATGAAGAATCACATTTCTTGGTAGAATCATGCAGGATTGAAATTTTTGATGGTTTTTTACTCCTCTCAACAGCCCAAACAAGTTTCTAAAAGGATGAGTTTGCAACTACTTTACTTTTGGAGAAAATTCAAAACATTCATTATTCAATAGGGCCCAAACTATCAAAAACCAGCAGTTTCAATGAACACACATTTCTTGGTAGAATCATGCAGGACTGAAATTTTTGATGTTTTTCTACTCCTCTCATGAGCCCAAACAAGTCTCTAAAAGCATGAGTTTGCAACTACTTTACTTTTGGAGAAAATTCAAAACATTCATTATTCAATAGAGCCCAATAGCAAAAATCAGGTTTTGAATGAAGAATCACATTTCTTGGTAGAATCATGCAGGATTGAAATTTTTGATGGTTTTTTACTCCTCTCAACAGCCCAAACAAGTTTCTAAAAGGATGAGTTTGCAACTACTTTACTTTTGGAGAAAATTCAAAACATTCATTATTCAATAGGGCCCAAACTATCAAAAACCAGCGGTTTGAATGAACACACATTTCTTGGTAGAATCATGCAGGACTGAAATTTTTGATGTTTTTCTACTCCTCTCATGAGCCCAAACAAGTCTCTAAAAGCATGAGTTTGCAACTACTTTACTTTTGGAGAAAATTCAAAACATTCATTATTCAATAGAGCCCAATAGCAAAAATCAGGTTTTGAATGAAGAATCACATTTCTTGGTAGAATCATGCAGGATTGAAATTTTTGATGGTTTTTTACTCCTCTCAACAGCCCAAACAAGTTTCTAAAAGGATGAGTTTGCAACTACTTTACTTTTGGAGAAAATTCAAAACATTCATTATTCAATAGGGCCCAAAATATCAAAAACCAGCGGTTTGAATGAACACACATTTCTTGGTAGAATCGTGCAGGACTGAAATTTTTGATGTTTTTCTACTCCTCTCATGAGCCCAAACAAGTCTCTAAAAGGATGAGTTTGCAACTACTTTACTTTTGGAGAAAATTCAAAACATTCATTATTCCATAGAGCCCAATAGCAAAAACCAGCGTTTTGAATGAAGAATCACATTTCTTGGTAGAATCATGCAGGATTGAAATTTTTGATGGTTTTTTACTCCTCTCAACAGCCCAAACAAGTTTCTAAAAGGATGAGTTTGCAAATACTTTACTTTTGGAGAAAATTCAAAACATTAATTATTCAATAGGGCCCAAACTATCAAAAACCAGCGGTTTCAATGAACACACATTTCTTGGTAGAATCATGCAGGACTGAAATTTTTGATGTTTTTCTACTCCTCTCATGAGCCCAAACAAGTCTCTAAAAGCATGAGTTTGCAACTACTTTACTTTTGGAGAAAATTCAAAACATTCATTATTCAATAGAGCCCAATAGCAAAAATCAGGTTTTGAATGAAGAATCACATTTCTTGGTAGAATCATGCAGGATTGAAAATTTTGATGGTTTTTTACTCCTCTCAACAGCCCAAACAAGTTTCTAAAAGGATGAGTTTGCAACTACTTTACTTTTGGAGAAAATTCAAAACATTCATTATTCAATAGGGCCCAAACTATCAAAAACCAGCGGTTTCAATGAACACACATTTCTTGGTAGAATCATGCAGGACTGAAATTTTTGATGTTTTTCTACTCCTCTCATGAGCCCAAACAAGTCTCTAAAAGCATGAGTTTGCAACTACTTTACTTTCGGAGAAAATTCAAAACATTCACTATTCAATAGAGCCCAATAGCAAAAATCAGGTTTTGAATGAAGAATCACATTTCTTGGTAAAATCATGCAGGATTGAAATTTTTGATGGTTTTTTACTCCTCTCAACAGCCCAAACAAGTTTCTAAAAGGATGAGTTTGCAACTACTTTACTTTTGGAGAAAATTCAAAACATTCATTATTCAATAGGGCCCAAACTATCAAAAACCAGCGGTTTCAATGAACACACATTTATTGGTAGAATCGTGCAGGACTGAAATTTTTGATGTTTTTCTACTCCTCTCATGAGCCCAAACAAGTCTCTAAAAGCATGAGTTTGCAACTACTTTACTTTTGGAGAAAATTCAAAACATTCATTATTCAATAGGGCCCAAACTATCAAAAACCAGCGGTTTCAATGAACACACATTTCTTGGTAGAATCGTGCAGGACTGAAATTTTTGATGTTTTTCTACTCCTCTCATGAGCCCAAACAAGTCTCTAAAAGCATGAGTTTGCAACTACTTTACTTTTGGAGAAAATTCAAAACATTCATTATTCAATAGCGCCCAATAGCAAAAATCAGGTTTTGAATGAAGAATCACATTTCTTGGTAGAATCATGCAGGATTGAAATTTTTGATGGTTTTTTACTCCTCTCAACAGCCCAAACAAGTTTCTAAAAGGATGAGTTTGCAACTACTTTACTTTTGGAGAAAATTCAAAACATTCATTTTTCAATAGGGCCCAAACTATCAAAAACCACCGGTTTCAATGAACACACATTTCTTGGTAGAATCATGCAGGACTGAAATTTTTGATGTTTTTCTACTCCTCTCATGAGCCCAAACAAGTCTCTAAAAGCATGAGTTTGCAACTACTTTACTTTTGGAGAAAATTCAAAACATTCATTATTCAATAGAGCCCAATAGCAAAAATCAGGTTTTGAAAGAAGAATCACATTTCTTGGTAGAATCATGCAGGATTGAAATTTTTGATGGTTTTTTACTCCTCTCAACAGCCCAAACAAGTTTCTAAAAGGATGAGTTTGCAACTACTTTACTTTTGGAGAAAATTCAAAACATTCATTATTCAATAGTGCCCAAACTATCAAAAACCAGCGGTTTGAATGAACACACATTTCTTGGTAGAATCATGCAGGACTGAAATTTTTGATGTTTTTCTACTCCTCTCATGAGCCCAAACAAGTCTCTAAAAGCATGAGTTTGCAACTACTTTACTTTTGGAGAAAATTCAAAACATTCATTATTCAATAGCGCCCAATAGCAAAAATCAGGTTTTGAATGAAGAATCACATTTCTTGGTAGAATCATGCAGGATTGAAATTTTTGATGGTTTTTTACTCCTCTCAACAGCCCAAACAAGTTTCTAAAAGGATGAGTTTGCAACTACTTTACTTTTGGAGAAAATTCAAAACATTCATTATTCAATAGGGCCCAAACTATCAAAAACCAGCGGTTTCAATGAACACACATTTCTTGGTAGAATCATGCAGGACTGAAATTTTTGATGTTTTTCTACTCCTCTCATGAGCCCAAACAAGTCTCTAAAAGCATGAGTTTGCAACTACTTTACTTTTGGAGAAAATTCAAAACATTCATTATTCAATAGAGCCCAATAGCAAAAATCAGGTTTTGAATGAAGAATCACATTTCTTGGTAGAATCATGCAGGATTGAAATTTTTGATGGTTTTTTACTCCTCTCAACAGCCCAAACAAGTTTCTAAAAGGATGAGTTTGCAACTACTTTACTTTTGGAGAAAATTCAAAACATTCATTATTCAATAGGGCCCAAACTATCAAAAACCAGCGGTTTCAATGAACACACATTTCTTGGTAGAATCATGCAGGACTGAAATTTTTGATGTTTTTCTACTCCTCTCATGAGCCCAAACAAGTCTCTAAAAGCATGAGTTTGCAACTACTTTACTTTCGGAGAAAATTCAAAACATTCACTATTCAATAGAGCCCAATAGCAAAAATCAGGTTTTGAATGAAGAATCACATTTCTTGGTAAAATCATGCAGGATTGAAATTTTTGATGGTTTTTTACTCCTCTCAACAGCCCAAACAAGTTTCTAAAAGGATGAGTTTGCAACTACTTTACTTTTGGAGAAAATTCAAAACATTCATTATTCAATAGGGCCCAAACTATCAAAAACCAGCGGTTTCAATGAACACACATTTATTGGTAGAATCGTGCAGGACTGAAATTTTTGATGTTTTTCTACTCCTCTCATGAGCCCAAACAAGTCTCTAAAAGCATGAGTTTGCAACTACTTTACTTTTGGAGAAAATTCAAAACATTCATTATTCAATAGGGCCCAAACTATCAAAAACCAGCGGTTTCAATGAACACACATTTCTTGGTAGAATCGTGCAGGACTGAAATTTTTGATGTTTTTCTACTCCTCTCATGAGCCCAAACAAGTCTCTAAAAGCATGAGTTTGCAACTACTTTACTTTTGGAGAAAATTCAAAACATTCATTATTCAATAGCGCCCAATAGCAAAAATCAGGTTTTGAATGAAGAATCACATTTCTTGGTAGAATCATGCAGGATTGAAATTTTTGATGGTTTTTTACTCCTCTCAACAGCCCAAACAAGTTTCTAAAAGGATGAGTTTGCAACTACTTTACTTTTGGAGAAAATTCAAAACATTCATTATTCAATAGGGCCCAAACTATCAAAAACCAGCGGTTTCAATGAACACACATTTCTTGGTAGAATCATGCAGGACTGAAATTTTTGATGTTTTTCTACTCCTCTCATGAGCCCAAACAAGTCTCTAAAAGCATGAGTTTGCAACTACTTTACTTTTGGAGAAAATTCAAAACATTCATTATTCAATAGAGCCCAATAGCAAAAATCAGGTTTTGAATGAAGAATCACATTTCTTGGTAGAATCATGCAGGATTGAAATTTTTGATGGTTTTTTACTCCTCTCAACAGCCCAAACAAGTTTCTAAAAGGATGAGTTTGCAACTACTTTACTTTTGGAGAAAATTCAAAACATTCATTATTCAATAGGGCCCAAACTATCAAAAACCAGCGGTTTCAATGAACACACATTTCTTGGTAGAATCATGCAGGACTGAAATTTTTGATGTTTTTCTACTCCTCTCATGAGCCCAAACAAGTCTCTAAAAGCATGAGTTTGCAACTACTTTACTTTCGGAGAAAATTCAAAACATTCACTATTCAATAGAGCCCAATAGCAAAAATCAGGTTTTGAATGAAGAATCACATTTCTTGGTAAAATCATGCAGGATTGAAATTTTTGATGGTTTTTTACTCCTCTCAACAGCCCAAACAAGTTTCTAAAAGGATGAGTTTGCAACTACTTTACTTTTGGAGAAAATTCAAAACATTCATTATTCAATAGGGCCCAAACTATCAAAAACCAGCGGTTTCAATGAACACACATTTATTGGTAGAATCGTGCAGGACTGAAATTTTTGATGTTTTTCTACTCCTCTCATGAGCCCAAACAAGTCTCTAAAAGCATGAGTTTGCAACTACTTTACTTTTGGAGAAAATTCAAAACATTCATTATTCAATAGGGCCCAAACTATCAAAAACCAGCGGTTTCAATGAACACACATTTCTTGGTAGAATCGTGCAGGACTGAAATTTTTGATGTTTTTCTACTCCTCTCATGAGCCCAAACAAGTCTCTAAAAGCATGAGTTTGCAACTACTTTACTTTTGGAGAAAATTCAAAACATTCATTATTCAATAGCGCCCAATAGCAAAAATCAGGTTTTGAATGAAGAATCACATTTCTTGGTAGAATCATGCAGGATTGAAATTTTTGATGGTTTTTTACTCCTCTCAACAGCCCAAACAAGTTTCTAAAAGGATGAGTTTGCAACTACTTTACTTTTGGAGAAAATTCAAAACATTCCTTTTTCAATAGGGCCCAAACTATCAAAAACCAGCGGTTTCAATGAACACACATTTCTTGGTAGAATCATGCAGGACTGAAATTTTTGATGTTTTTCTACTCCTCTCATGAGCCCAAACAAGTCTCTAAAAGCATGAGTATGCAACTACTTTACTTTTGGAGAAAATTCAAAACATTCATTATTCAATAGAGCCCAATAGCAAAAATCAGGTTTTGAAAGAAGAATCACATTTCTTGGTAGAATCATGCAGGATTGAAATTTTTGATGGTTTTTTACTCCTCTCAACAGCCCAAACAAGTTTCTAAAAGGATGAGTTTGCAACTACTTTACTTTTGGAGAAAATTCAAAACATTCATTATTCAATAGGGCCCAAACTATCAAAAACCAGCGGTTTGAATGAACACACATTTCTTGGTAGAATCATGCAGGACTGAAATTTTTGATGTTTTTCTACTCCTCTCATGAGCCCAAACAAGTCTCTAAAAGCATGAGTTTGCAACTACTTTACTTTTGGAGAAAATTCAAAACATTCATTATTCAATAGCGCCCAATAGCAAAAATCAGGTTTTGAATGAAGAATCACATTTCTTGGTAGAATCATGCAGGATTGAAATTTTTGATGGTTTTTTACTCCTCTCAACAGCCCAAACAAGTTTCTAAAAGGATGAGTTTGCAACTACTTTACTTTTGGAGAAAATTCAAAACATTCATTATTCAATAGGGCCCAAACTATCAAAAACCAGCGGTTTCAATGAACACACATTTCTTGGTAGAATCATGCAGGACTGAAATTTTTGATGTTTTTCTACTCCTCTCATGAGCCCAAACAAGTCTCTAAAAGCATGAGTTTGCAACTACTTTACTTTTGGAGAAAATTCAAAACATTCATTATTCAATAGAGCCCAATAGCAAAAATCAGGTTTTGAATGAAGAATCACATTTCTTGGTAGAATCATGCAGGATTGAAATTTTTGATGGTTTTTTACTCCTCTCAACAGCCCAAACAAGTTTCTAAAAGGATGAGTTTGCAACTACTTTACTTTTGGAGAAAATTCAAAACATTCATTATTCAATAGGGCCCAAAATATCAAAAACCAGCGGTTTGAATGAACACACATTTCTTGGTAGAATCGTGCAGGACTGAAATTTTTGATGTTTTTCTACTCCTCTCATGAGCCCAAACAAGTCTCTAAAAGGATGAGTTTGCAACTACTTTACTTTTGGAGAAAATTCAAAACATTCATTATTCAATAGAGCCCAATAGCAAAAACCAGCGTTTTGAATGAAGAATCACATTTCTTGGTAGAATCATGCAGGATTGAAATTTTTGATGGTTTTTTTCTCCTCTCAACAGCCCAAACAAGTTTCTAAAAGGATGAGTTTGCAAATACTTTACTTTTGGAGAAAATTCAAAACATTCATTATTCAATAGGGCCCAAACTATCAAAAACCAACGGTTTCAATGAACACACATTTCTTGGTAGAATCATGCAGGACTGAAATTTTTGATGTTTTTCTACTCCTTTCATGAGCCCAAACAAGTCTCTAAAAGGATGAGTTTGCAACTACTTTACTTTTGGAGAAAATTCAAAACATTCATTATTCAATAGAGCCCAATAGCAAAAATCAGGTTTTGAATGAAGAATCACATTTCTTGGTAGAATCATGCAGGATTGAAATTTTTGATGGTTTTGTACTCCTCTCAACAGCCCAAACAAGTTTCTAAAAGGATGAGTTTGCAACTACTTTACTTTTGGAGAAAATTCAAAACATTCATTATTCAATAGGGCCCAAAATATCAAAAACCAGCGGTTTGAATGAACACACATTTCTTGGTAGAATCGTGCAGGACTGAAATTTTTGATGTTTTTCTACTCCTCTCATGAGCCCAAACAAGTCTCTAAAAGGATGAGTTTGCAACTACTTTACTTTTGGAGAAAATTCAAAACATTCATTATTCAATAGAGCCCAATAGCAAAAACCAGCGTTTTGAATGAAGAATCACATTTCTTGGTAGAATCATGCAGGATTACAATTTTTGATGGTTTTTTACTCCTCTCAACAGCCCAAACAAGTTTCTAAAAGGATGAGTTTGCAACTACTTTACTTTTGGAGAAAATTCAAAACATTCATTATTCAATAGGGCCCAAAATATCAAAAACCAGCGGTTTCAATGAACACACATTTCTTGGTAGAATCATGCAGGACTGAAATTTTTGATGTTTTTCTACTCCTCTCATGAGCCCAAACAAGTCTCTAAAAGCATGAGTTTGCAACTACTTTACTTTTGGAGAAAATTCAAAACATTCATTATTCAATAGAGCCCAATAGCAAAAATCAGGTTTTCAATGAAGAATCACATTTCTTGGTAAAATCATGCAGGATTGAAATTTTTGATGGTGTTTTACTCCTCTCAACAGCCCAAACAAGTTTCTAAAAGGATGAGTTTGCAACTACTTTACTTTTGGAGAAAATTCAAAACATTCATTATTCAATAGGGCCCAAACTATCAAAAACCAGCGGTTTCAATGAACACACATTTCTTGGTAGAATCATGCAGGACTGAAATTTTTTATGTTTTTCTACTCCTCTCATGAGCCCAAACAAGTCTCTAAAAGTATGAGTTTGCAACTACTTTACTTTTGGAGAAAATTCAAAACATTCACTATTCAATAGAGCCCAATAGCAAAAATCAGGTTTTGAATGAAGAATCACATTTCTTGGTAAAATCATGCAGGATTGAAATTTTTGATGGTTTTTTACTCCTCTCAACAGCCCAAACAAGTTTCTAAAAGGATGAGTTTGCAACTACTTTACTTTTGGAGAAAATTCAAAACATTCATTATTCAATAGGGCCCAAACTATCAAAAACCAGCGGTTTCAATGAACACACATTTCTTGGTAGAATCATGCAGGACTGAAATTTTTGATGTTTTTCTACTCTCATGAGCCCAAACAAGTCTCTAAAAGCATGAGTTTGCAACTACTTTACTTTTGGAGAAAATTCAAAACATTCATTATTCAATAGAGCCCAATACCAAAAATCAGGTTTTGAATGAAGAATCACATTTCTTGGTAAAATCATGCAGGATTGAAATTTTTGATGATTTTTTACTCCTCTCAACAGCCCAAACAAGTTTCTAAAAGGATGAGTTTGCAACTACTTTACTTTTGGAGAAAATTCAAAACATTCATTATTCAATAGGGCCCAAACTATCAAAAACCAGCGGTTTCAATGAACACACATTTCTTGGTAGAATCATGCAGGACTGAAATTTTTGATGTTTTTCTACTCCTCTCATGAGCCCAAACAAGTCTCTAAAAGCATGAGTTTGCAACTACTTTACTTTTGGAGAAAATTCAAAACATTCACTATTCAATAGAGCCCAATAGCAAAAATCAGGTTTTGAATGAAGAATCACATTTCTTGGTAAAATCATGCAGGATTGAAATTTTTGATGGTTTTTTACTCCTCTCAACAGCCCAAACAAGTTTCTAAAAGTATGAGTTTGCAACTACTTTACTTTTGGAGAAAATTCAAAACATTCATTATTCAATAGGGCCCAAACTATCAAAAACCAGCGGTTTCAATGAACACACATTTCTTGGTAGAATCATGCAGGACTGAAATTTTTGATGTTTTTCTACTCCTCTCATGAGCCCAAACAAGTCTCTAAAAGCATGAGTTTGCAACTACTTTACTTTTGGAGAAAATTCAAAACATTCATTATTCAATAGAGCCCAATAGCAAAAATCAGGTTTTGAATGAAGAATCACATTTCTTGGTAGAATCATGCAGGATTGAAATTTTTGATGGTTTTTTACTCCTCTCAACAGCCCAAACAAGTTTCTAAAAGGATGAGTTTGCAACTACTTTACTTTTGGAGAAAATTCAAAACATTCATTATTCAATAGGGCCCAAACTATCAAAAACCAGCGGTTTCAATGAACACACATTTCTTGGTAGAATCATGCAGGACTGAAATTTTTGATGTTTTTCTACTCTCATGAGCCCAAACAAGTCTCTAAAAGCATGAGTTTGCAACTACTTTACTTTTGGAGAAAATTCAAAACATTCATTATTCAATAGAGCCCAATACCAAAAATCAGGTTTTGAATGAAGAATCACATTTCTTGGTAAAATCATGCAGGATTGAAATTTTTGATGATTTTTTACTCCTCTCAACAGCCCAAACAAGTTTCTAAAAGGATGAGTTTGCAACTACTTTACTTTTGGAGAAAATTCAAAACATTCATTATTCAATAGGGCCCAAACTATCAAAAACCATCGGTTTCAATGAACACACATTTCTTGGTAGAATCATGCAGGACTGAAATTTTTGATGTTTTTCTACTCCTCTCATGAGCCCAAACAAGTCTCTAAAAGCATGAGTTTGCAACTACTTTACTTTTGGAGAAAATTCAAAACATTCACTATTCAATAGAGCCCAATAGCAAAAATCAGGTTTTGAATGAAGAATCACATTTCTTGGTAAAATCATGCAGGATTGAAATTTTTGATGGTTTTTTACTCCTCTTAACAGCCCAAACAAGTTTCTAAAAGTATGAGTTTGCAACTACTTTACTTTTGGAGAAAATTCAAAACATTCATTATTCAATAGGGCCCAAACTATCAAAAACCAGTGGTTTCAATGAACACACATTTCTTGGTAGAATCATGCAGGACTGAAATTTTTGATGTTTTTCTACTCCTCTCATGAGCCCAAACAAGTCTCTAAAAGCATGAGTTTGCAACTACTTTACTTTTGGAGAAAATTCAAAACATTCATTATTCAATAGAGCCCAATAGCAAAAATCAGGTTTTGAATGAAGAATCACATTTCTTGGTAGAATCATGCAGGATTGAAATTTTTGATGGTTTTTTACTCCTCTCAACAGCCCAAACAAGTTTCTAAAAGGATGAGTTTGCAACTACTTTACTTTTGGAGAAAATTCAAAACATTCATTATTCAATAGGGCCCAAACTATCAAAAACCAGCGGTTTCAATGAACACACATTTCTTGGTAGAATCATGCAGGACTGAAATTTTTGATGTTTTTCTACTCCTCTCATGAGCCCAAACAAGTCTCTAAAAGCATGAGTTTGCAACTACTTTACTTTTGGAGAAAATTCAAAACATTCATTATTCAATAGAGCCCAATAGCAAAAATCAGGTTTTGAATGAAGAATCACATTTCTTGGTAGAATCATGCAGGATTGAAATTTTTGATGGTTTTTTAACTCCTCTCAACAGCCCAAACAAGTTTCTAAAAGGATGAGTTTGCAACTACTTTACTTTTGGAGAAAATTCAAAACATTCATTATTCAATAGGGCCCAAACTATCAAAAACCAGCGGTTTCAATGAACACACATTTCTTGGTAGAATCATGCAGGACTGAAATTTTTGATGTTTTTCTACTCCTCTCATGAGCCCAAACAAGTCTCTAAAAGCATGAGTTTGCAACTACTTTACTTTTGGAGAAAATTCAAAACATTCATTATTCAATAGAGCCCAATAGCAAAAATCAGGTTTTGAATGAAGAATCACATTTCTTGGTAAAATCATGCAGGATTGAAATTTTTGATGGTTTTTTACTCCTCTCAACAGCCCAAACAAGTTTCTAAAAGGATGAGTTTGCAACTACTTTACTTTTGGAGAAAATTCAAAACATTCATTATTCAATAGGGCCCAAACTATCAAAAACCAGCGGTTTCAATGAACACACATTTCTTGGTAGAATCATGCAGGACTGAAATTTTTGATGTTTTTCTACTCCTCTCATGAGCCCAAACAAGTCTCTAAAAGCATGAGTTTGCAACTACTTTACTTTTGGAGAAAATTCAAAACATTCATTATTCAATAGAGCCCAATAGCAAAAATCAGGTTTTGAATGAAGAATCACATTTCTTGGTAGAATCATGCAGGATTGAAATTTTTGATGGTTTTTTACTCCTCTCAACAGCCCAAACAAGTTTCTAAAAGGATGAGTTTGCAACTACTTTACTTTTGGAGAAAATTCAAAACATTCATTATTCAATAGGGCCCAAAATATCAAAAACCAGCGGTTTGAATGAACACACATTTCTTGGTAGAATCGTGCAGGACTGAAATTTTTGATGTTTTTCTACTCCTCTCATGAGCCCAAACAAGTCTCTAAAAGGATGAGTTTGCAACTACTTTACTTTTGGAGAAAATTCAAAACATTCATTATTCAATAGAGCCCAATAGCAAAAACCAGCGTTTTGAATGAAGAATCACATTTCTTGGTAGAATCATGCAGGATTGAAATTTTTGATGGTTTTTTTCTCCTCTCAACAGCCCAAACAAGTTTCTAAAAGGATGAGTTTGCAAATACTTTACTTTTGGAGAAAATTCAAAACATTCATTATTCAATAGGGCCCAAACTATCAAAAACCAGCGGTTTCAATGAACACACATTTCTTGGTAGAATCATGCAGGACTGAAATTTTTGATGTTTTTCTACTCCTTTCATGAGCCCAAACAAGTCTCTAAAAGGATGAGTTTGCAACTACTTTACTTTTGGAGAAAATTCAAAACATTCATTATTCAATAGAGCCCAATAGCAAAAATCAGGTTTTGAATGAAGAATCACATTTCTTGGTAGAATCATGCAGGATTGAAATTTTTGATGGTTTTGTACTCCTCTCAACAGCCCAAACAAGTTTCTAAAAGGATGAGTTTGCAACTACTTTACTTTTGGAGAAAATTCAAAACATTCATTATTCAATAGGGCCCAAAATATCAAAAACCAGCGGTTTGAATGAACACACATTTCTTGGTAGAATCGTGCAGGACTGAAATTTTTGATGTTTTTCTACTCCTCTCATGAGCCCAAACAAGTCTCTAAAAGGATGAGTTTGCAACTACTTTACTTTTGGAGAAAATTCAAAACATTCATTATTCAATAGAGCCCAATAGCAAAAACGAGCGTTTTGAATGAAGAATCACATTTCTTGGTAGAATCATGCAGGATTACAATTTTTGATGGTTTTTTACTCCTCTCAACAGCCCAAACAAGTTTCTAAAAGGATGAGTTTGCAACTACTTTACTTTTGGAGAAAATTCAAAACATTCATTATTCAATAGGGCCCAAACTATCAAAAACCAGCGGTTTCAATGAACACACATTTCTTGGTAGAATCATGCAGGACTGAAATTTTTGATGTTTTTCTACTCCTCTCATGAGCCCAAACAAGTCTCTAAAAGCATGAGTTTGCAACTACTTTACTTTTGGAGAAAATTCAAAACATTCATTATTCAATAGAGCCCAATAGCAAAAATCAGGTTTTGAATGAAGAATCACATTTCTTGGTAAAATCATGCAGGATTGAAATTTTTGATGGTGTTTTACTCCTCTCAACAGCCCAAACAAGTTTCTAAAAGGATGAGTTTGCAACTACTTTACTTTTGGAGAAAATTCAAAACATTCATTATTCAATAGGGCCCAAACTATCAAAAACCAGCGGTTTCAATGAACACACATTTCTTGGTAGAATCATGCAGGACTGAAATTTTTTATGTTTTTCTACTCCTCTTATGAGCCCAAACAAGTCTCTAAAAGTATGAGTTTGCAACTACTTTACTTTTGGAGAAAATTCAAAACATTCACTATTCAATAGAGCCCAATAGCAAAAATCAGGTTTTGAATGAAGAATCACATTTCTTGGTAAAATCATGCAGGATTGAAATTTTTGATGGTTTTTTACTCCTCTCAACAGCCCAAACAAGTTTCTAAAAGGATGAGTTTGCAACTACTTTACTTTTGGAGAAAATTCAAAACATTCATTATTCAATAGGGCCCAAACTATCAAAAACCAGCGGTTTCAATGAACACACATTTCTTGGTAGAATCATGCAGGACTGAAATTTTTGATGTTTTTCTACTCTCATGAGCCCAAACAAGTCTCTAAAAGCATGAGTTTGCAACTACTTTACTTTTGGAGAAAATTCAAAACATTCATTATTCAATAGAGCCCAATACCAAAAATCAGGTTTTGAATGAAGAATCACATTTCTTGGTAAAATCATGCAGGATTGAAATTTTTGATGATTTTTTACTCCTCTCAACAGCCCAAACAAGTTTCTAAAAGGATGAGTTTGCAACTACTTTACTTTTGGAGAAAATTCAAAACATTCATTATTCAATAGGGCCCAAACTATCAAAAACCAGCGGTTTCAATGAACACACATTTCTTGGTAGAATCATGCAGGACTGAAATTTTTGATGTTTTTCTACTCCTCTCATGAGCCCAAACAAGTCTCTAAAAGCATGAGTTTGCAACTACTTTACTTTTGGAGAAAATTCAAAACATTCACTATTCAATAGAGCCCAATAGCAAAAATCAGGTTTTGAATGAAGAATCACATTTCTTGGTAAAATCATGCAGGATTGAAATTTTTGATGGTTTTTTACTCCTCTCAACAGCCCAAACAAGTTTCTAAAAGTATGAGTTTGCAACTACTTTACTTTTGGAGAAAATTCAAAACATTCATTATTCAATAGGGCCCAAACTATCAAAAACCAGCGGTTTCAATGAACACACATTTCTTGGTAGAATCATGCAGGACTGAAATTTTTGATGTTTTTCTACTCCTCTCATGAGCCCAAACAAGTCTCTAAAAGCATGAGTTTGCAACTACTTTACTTTTGGAGAAAATTCAAAACATTCATTATTCAATAGAGCCCAATAGCAAAAATCAGGTTTTGAATGAAGAATCACATTTCTTGGTAGAATCATGCAGGATTGAAATTTTTGATGGTTTTTTACTCCTCTCAACAGCCCAAACAAGTTTCTAAAAGGATGAGTTTGCAACTACTTTACTTTTGGAGAAAATTCAAAACATTCATTATTCAATAGGGCCCAAACTATCAAAAACCAGCGGTTTCAATGAACACACATTTCTTGGTAGAATCATGCAGGACTGAAATTTTTGATGTTTTTCTACTCTCATGAGCCCAAACAAGTCTCTAAAAGCATGAGTTTGCAACTACTTTACTTTTGGAGAAAATTCAAAACATTCATTATTCAATAGAGCCCAATACCAAAAATCAGGTTTTGAATGAAGAATCACATTTCTTGGTAAAATCATGCAGGATTGAAATTTTTGATGATTTTTTACTCCTCTCAACAGCCCAAACAAGTTTCTAAAAGGATGAGTTTGCAACTACTTTACTTTTGGAGAAAATTCAAAACATTCATTATTCAATAGGGCCCAAACTATCAAAAACCAGCGGTTTCAATGAACACACATTTCTTGGTAGAATCATGCAGGACTGAAATTTTTGATGTTTTTCTACTCCTCTCATGAGCCCAAACAAGTCTCTAAAAGCATGAGTTTGCAACTACTTTACTTTTGGAGAAAATTCAAAACATTCACTATTCAATAGAGCCCAATAGCAAAAATCAGGTTTTGAATGAAGAATCACATTTCTTGGTAAAATCATGCAGGATTGAAATTTTTGATGGTTTTTTACTCCTCTCAACAGCCCAAACAAGTTTCTAAAAGTATGAGTTTGCAACTACTTTACTTTTGGAGAAAATTCAAAACATTCATTATTCAATAGGGCCCAAACTATCAAAAACCAGCGGTTTCAATGAACACACATTTCTTGGTAGAATCATGCAGGACTGAAATTTTTGATGTTTTTCTACTCCTCTCATGAGCCCAAACAAGTCTCTAAAAGCATGAGTTTGCAACTACTTTACTTTTGGAGAAAATTCAAAACATTCATTATTCAATAGAGCCCAATAGCAAAAATCAGGTTTTGAATGAAGAATCACATTTCTTGGTAGAATCATGCAGGATTGAAATTTTTGATGGTTTTTTACTCCTCTCAACAGCCCAAACAAGTTTCTAAAAGGATGAGTTTGCAACTACTTTACTTTTGGAGAAAATTCAAAACATTCATTATTCAATAGGGCCCAAACTATCAAAAACCAGCGGTTTCAATGAACACACATTTCTTGGTAGAATCATGCAGGACTGAAATTTTTGATGTTTTTCTACTCCTCTCATGAGCCCAAACAAGTCTCTAAAAGCATGAGTTTGCAACTACTTTACTTTTGGAGAAAATTCAAAACATTCATTATTCAATAGAGCCCAATAGCAAAAATCAGGTTTTGAATGAAGAATCACATTTCTTGGTAGAATCATGCAGGATTGAAATTTTTGATGGTTTTTTAACTCCTCTCAACAGCCCAAACAAGTTTCTAAAAGGATGAGTTTGCAACTACTTTACTTTTGGAGAAAATTCAAAACATTCATTATTCAATAGGGACCAAACTATCAAAAACCAGCGGTTTCAATGAACACACATTTCTTGGTAGAATCATGCAGGACTGAAATTTTTTATGTTTTTCTACTCCTCTCATGAGCCCAAACAAGTCTCTAAAAGCATGAGTTTGCAACTACTTTACTTTTGGAGAAAATTCAAAACATTCATTATTCAATAGAGCCCAATAGCAAAAATCAGGTTTTGAATGAAGAATCACATTTCTTGGTAAAATCATGCAGGATTGAAATTTTTGATGGTTTTTTACTCCTCTCAACAGCCCAAACAAGTTTCTTAAAGGATGAGTTTGCAACTACTTTACTTTTGGAGAAAATTCAAAACATTCATTATTCAATAGGGCCCAAACTATCAAAAACCAGCGGTTTGAATGAACACACATTTCTTGGTAGAATCATGCAGGACTGAAATTTTTGATGTTTTTCTACTCCTCTCATGAGCCCAAACAAGTCTCTACAAGCATGAGTTTGCAACTACTTTACTTTTTGAGAAAATTCAAAACATTCATTATTCAATAGAGCCCAATAGCAAAAATCAGGTTTTGAATGAAGAATCACATTTCTTGGTAAAATCATGCAGGATTGAAATTTTTGATGGTTTTTTACTCCTCTCTACAGCCCAAACAAGTTTCTAAAAGGATGAGTTTGCAACTACTTTACTTTTGGAGAAAATTCAAAACATTCATTATTCAATAGGGCCCAAACTATCAAAAACCAGCGGTTTCAATGAACACACATTTCTTGGTAGAATCATGCAGGACTGAATTTTTTGATGTTTTTTTATTACTCCTCTCATGAGCCCAAACAAGTCTCTAAAAGCATGAGTTTGCAACTACTTTACTTTTGGAGAAAATTCAAAACATTCACTATTCAATAGAGCCCAATAGCAAAAATCAGGTTTTGAATGAACAATCACATTTCTTGGTAAAATCATGCAGGATTGAAATTTTTGATGGTTTTTTACTCCTCTCAACAGCCCAAACAAGTTTCTAAAAGGATGAGTTTGCAACTACTTTACTTTTGGAGAAAATTCAAAACATTCATTATTCAATAGGGCCCAAACTATCAAAAACCAGCGGTTTCAATGAACACACATTTCTTGGTAGAATCATGCAGGACTGAAATTTTTGATGTTTTTCTACTCCTCTCATGAGCCCAAACAAGTCTCTAAAAGCATGAGTTTGCAACTACTTTACTTTTGGAGAAAATTCAAAACATTCATTATTCAATAGAGCCCAATAGCAAAAATCAGGTTTTGAATGAAGAATCACATTTCTTGGTAGAATCATGCAGGATTGAAATTTTTGATGGTTTTTTAACTCCTCTCAACAGCCCAAACAAGTTTCTAAAAGGATGAGTTTGCAACTACTTTACTTTTGGAGAAAATTCAAAACATTCATTATTCAATAGGGCCCAAACTATCAAAAACCAGCGGTTTCAATGAACACACATTTCTTGGTAGAATCATGCAGGACTGAAATTTTTGATGTTTTTCTACTCCTCTCATGAGCCCAAACAAGTCTCTAAAAGCATGAGTTTGCAACTACTTTACTTTTGGAGAAAATTCAAAACATTCATTATTCAATAGAGCCCAATAGCAAAAATCAGGTTTTGAATGAAGAATCACATTTCTTGGTAAAATCATGCAGGATTGAAATTTTTGATGGTTTTTTACTCCTCTCAACAGCCCAAACAAGTTTCTAAAAGGATGAGTTTGCAACTACTTTACTTTTGGAGAAAATTCAAAACATTCATTATTCAATAGGGCCCAAACTATCAAAAACCAGCGGTTTCAATGAACACACATTTCTTGGTAGAATCATGCAGGACTGAAATTTTTTATGTTTTTCTACTCCTCTCATGAGCCCAAACAAGTCTCTAAAAGCATGAGTTTGCAACTACTTTACTTTTGGAGAAAATTCAAAACATTCACTATTCAATAGAGCCCAATAGCAAAAATCAGGTTTTGAATGAACAATCACATTTCTTGGTAAAATCATGCAGGATTGAAATTTTTGATGGTTTTTTACTCCTCTCAACAGCCCAAACAAGTTTCTAAAAGGATGAGTTTGCAACTACTTTACTTTTGGAGAAAATTCAAAACATTCATTATTCAATAGGGCCCAAACTATCAAAAACCAGCGGTTTCAATGAACACACATTTCTTGGTAGAATCATGCAGGACTGAAATTTTTGATGTTTTTCTACTCCTCTCATGAGCCCAAACAAGTCTCTAAAAGCATGAGTTTGCAACTACTTTACTTTTGGAGAAAATTCAAAACATTCATTATTCAATAGAGCCCAATAGCAAAAATCAGGTTTTGAATGAAGAATCACATTTCTTGGTAGAATCAAGCAGGATTGAAATTTTTGATGGTTTTTTACTCCTCTCAACAGCCCAAACAAGTTTCTAAAAGGATGAGTTTGCAACTACTTTACTTTTGGAGAAAATTCAAAACATTCATTGTTCAATAGGGCCCAAAATATCAAAAACCAGCGGTTTGAATGAACACACATTTCTTGGTAGAATCGTGCAGGACTGAAATTTTTGATGTTTTTCTACTCCTCTCATGAGCCCAAACAAGTCTCTAAAAGGATGAGTTTGCAACTACTTTACTTTTGGAGAAAATTCAAAACATTCATTATTCAATAGAGCCCAAAAGCAAAAATCAGGTTTTGAATGAAGAATCACATTTCTTGGTAAAATCATGCAGGATTGAAATTTTTGATGGTTTTTTACTCCTCTCAACAGCCTAAACAAGTTTCTAAAATCATGAGTTTGCAACTACTTTACTTTTGGAGAAAATTCAAAACATTCATTATTCAATAGGGCCCAAACTATCAAAAACCAGCGGTTTCAATGAACACACATTTCTTGGTAGAATCATGCAGGACTGAAATTTTTGATGTTTTTCTACTCCTCTCATGAGCCCAAACAAGTCTCTAAAAGCATGAGTTTGCAACTACTTTACTTTTGGAGAAAATTCAAAACATTCACTATTCAATAGAGCCCAATAGCAAAAATCAGGTTTTGAATGAAGAATCACATTTCTTGGTAAAATCATGCAGGATTGAAATTTTTGATGGTTTTTTACTCCTCTCAACAGCCCAAACAAGTTTCTAAAAGGATGAGTTTGCAACTACTTTACTTTTGGAGAAAATTCAAAACATTCATTATTCAATAGGGCCCAAACTATCAAAAACCAGCGGTTTCAATGAACACACATTTCTTGGTAGAATCATGCAGGACTGAAATTTTTGATGTTTTTCTACTCCTCTCATGAGCCCAAACAAGTCTCTAAAAGCATGAGTTTGCAACTACTTTACTTTTGGAGAAAATTCAAAACATTCATTATTCAATAGAGCCCAATAGCAAAAATCAGGTTTTGAATGAAGAATCACATTTCTTGGTAAAATCATGCAGGATTGAAATTTTTGATGGTTTTTTACTCCTCTCAACAGCCCAAACAAGTTTCTAAAAGGATGAGTTTGCAACTACTTTACTTTTGGAGAAAATTCAAAACATTCATTATTCAATAGTGCCCAAACTATCAAAAACCAGCGGTTTCAATGAACACACATTTCTTGGTAGAATCATGCAGGACTGAAATTTTTGATGTTTTTCTGCTCCTCTCATGAGCCCAAACAAGTCTCTAAAAGCATGAGTTTGCAACTACTTTACTTTTGGAGAAAATTCAAAACATTCACTATTCAATAGAGCCCAATAGCAAAAATCAGGTTTTGAATGAAGAATCACATTTCTTGGTAAAATCATGCAGGATTGAAATTTTTGATGGTTTTTTACTCCTCTCAACAGCCCAAACAAGTTTCTAAAAGTATGAGTTTGCAACTACTTTACTTTTGGAGAAAATTCAAAACATTCAATATTCAATAGGGCCCAAACTATCAAAAACCAGCGGTTTCAATGAACACACATTTCTTGGTAGAATCATGCAGGACTGAAATTTTTGATGTTTTTCTACTCCTCTCATGAGCCCAAACAAGTCTCTAAAAGCATGAGTTTGCAACTACTTTACTTTTGGAGAAAATTCAAAACATTCATTATTCAATAGAGCCCAATAGCAAAAATCAGGTTTTGAATGAAGAATCACATTTCTTGGTAAAATCATGCAGGATTGAAATTTTTGATGGTTTTTTACTCCTCTCAACAGCCCAAACAAGTTTCTAAAAGGATGAGTTTGCAACTACTTTACTTTTGGAGAAAATTCAAAACATTCATTATTCAATAGGGCCCAAACTATCAAAAACCAGCGGTTTCAATGAACACACATTTCTTGGTAGAATCATGCAGGACTGAAATTTTTGATGTTTTTCTACTCCTCTCATGAGCCCAAACAAGTCTCTAAAAGCATGAGTTTGCAACTACTTTACTTTTGGAGAAAATTCAAAACATTCACTATTCAATAGAGCCCAATAGCAAAAATCAGGTTTTGAATGAACAATCACATTTCTTAGTAAAATCATGCAGGATTGAAATTTTTGATGGTTTTTTACTCCTCTCAACAGCCCAAACAAGTTTCTAAAAGGATGAGTTTGCAACTACTTTACTTTTGGAGAAAATTCAAAACATTCATTATTCAATAGGGCCCAAACTATCAAAAACCAGCGGTTTCAATGAACACACATTTCTTGGTAGAATCATGCAGGACTGAAATTTTTGATGTTTTTCTACTCCTCTCATGAGCCCAAACAAGTCTCTAAAAGCATGAGTTTGCAACTACTTTACTTTTGGAGAAAATTCAAAACATTCATTATTCAATAGAGCCCAATAGCAAAAATCAGGTTTTGAATGAAGAATCACATTTCTTGGTAAAATCATGCAGGATTGAAATTTTTGATGGTTTTTTTCTCCTCTCAACAGCCCAAACAAGTTTCTAAAAGGATGAGTTTGCAACTACTTTACTTTTGGAGAAAATTCAAAACATTCATTATTCAATAGGGCCCAAACTATCAAAAACCAGCGGTTTCAATGAACACACATTTCTTGGTAGAATCGTGCAGGACTGAAATTTTTGATGTTTTTCTACTCCTCTCATGAGCCCAAGCAAGTCTCTAAAAGCATGAGTTTGCCTTTACTTTAATTTTGGAGAAAATTCAAAACATTCATTATTCAATACAGCCCAATAGCAAAAATCAGGTTTTGAATGAAGAATCACATTTCTTGGTAGAATCATGCAGGATTGAAATTTTTGATGGTTTTTTACTCCTCTCAACAGCCCAAACAAGTTTCTAAAACGATGAGTTTGCAACTACTTTACTTTTGGAGAAAATTCAAAACATTCATTATTCAATAGGGCCCAAAATATCAAAAAACAGCGGTTTGAATGAACACACATTTCTTGGTAGAATCATGCAGGACTGAAATTTTTGATGTTTTTCTACTCCTCTCATGAGCCCAAACAAGTCTCTAAAAGCATGAGTTTGCAACTACTTTACTTTTGGAGAAAATTCAAAACATTCATTATTCAATAGAGCCCAATAGCAAAAATCAGGTTTTGAATGAAGAATCACATTTCTTGGTAAAATCATGCAGGATTGAAATTTTTGATGGTTTTTTACTCCTCTCAACAGCCCAAACAAGTTTCTAAAAGTATGAGTTTGCAACTACTTTACTTTTGGAGAAAATTCAAAACATTCATTATTCAATAGGGCCCAAACTATCAAAAACCAGCGGTTTCAATGAACACACATTTCTTGGTAGAATCATGCAGGACTGAAATTTTTGATGTTTTTCTACTCCTCTCATGAGCCCAAACAAGTCTCTAAAAGCATGAGTTTGCAACTACTTTACTTTTGGAGAAAATTCAAAACATTCATTATTCAATAGAGCCCAATAGCAAAAATCAGGTTTTGAATGAAGAATCACATTTCTTGGTAAAATCATGCAGGATTGAAATTTTTGATGGTTTTTTACTCCTCTCAACAGCCCAAACAAGTTTCTAAAAGGATGAGTTTGCAACTACTTTACTTTTGGAGAAAATTCAAAACATTCATTATTCAATAGTGCCCAAACTATCAAAAACCAGCGGTTTCAATGAACACACATTTCTTGGTAGAATCATGCAGGACTGAAATTTTTGATGTTTTTCTGCTCCTCTCATGAGCCCAAACAAGTCTCTAAAAGCATGAGTTTGCAACTACTTTACTTTTGGAGAAAATTCAAAACATTCACTATTCAATAGAGCCCAATAGCAAAAATCAGGTTTTGAATGAAGAATCACATTTCTTGGTAAAATCATGCAGGATTGAAATTTTTGATGGTTTTTTACTCCTCTCAACAGCCCAAACAAGTTTCTAAAAGTATGAGTTTGCAACTACTTTACTTTTGGAGAAAATTCAAAACATTCAATATTCAATAGGGCCCAAACTATCAAAAACCAGCGGTTTCAATGAACACACATTTCTTGGTAGAATCATGCAGGACTGAAATTTTTGATGTTTTTCTACTCCTCTCATAAGCCCAAACAAGTCTCTAAAAGCATGAGTTTGCAACTACTTTACTTTTGGAGAAAATTCAAAACATTCATTATTCAATAGAGCCCAATAGCAAAAATCAGGTTTTGAATGAAGAATCACATTTCTTGGTAAAATCATGCAGGATTGAAATTTTTGATGGTTTTTTACTCCTCTCAACAGCCCAAACAAGTTTCTAAAAGGATGAGTTTGCAACTACTTTACTTTTGGAGAAAATTCAAAACATTCATTATTCAATAGGGCCCAAACTATCAAAAACCAGCGGTTTCAATGAACACACATTTCTTGGTAGAATCATGCAGGACTGAAATTTTTGATGTTTTTCTACTCCTCTCATGAGCCCAAACAAGTCTCTAAAAGCATGAGTTTGCAACTACTTTACTTTTGGAGAAAATTCAAAACATTCACTATTCAATAGAGCCCAATAGCAAAAATCAGGTTTTGAATGAACAATCACATTTCTTGGTAAAATCATGCAGGATTGAAATTTTTGATGGTTTTTTACTCCTCTCAACAGCCCAAACAAGTTTCTAAAAGGATGAGTTTGCAACTACTTTACTTTTGGAGAAAATTCAAAACATTCATTATTCAATAGGGCCCAAACTATCAAAAACCAGCGGTTTCAATGAACACACATTTCTTGGTAGAATCATGCAGGACTGAAATTTTTGATGTTTTTCTACTCCTCTCATGAGCCCAAACAAGTCTCTAAAAGCATGAGTTTGCAACTACTTTACTTTTGGAGAAAATTCAAAACATTCATTATTCAATAGAGCCCAATAGCAAAAATCAGGTTTTGAATGAAGAATCACATTTCTTGGTAAAATCATGCAGGATTGAAATTTTTGATGGTTTTTTTCTCCTCTCAACAGCCCAAACAAGTTTCTAAAAGGATGAGTTTGCAACTACTTTACTTTTGGAGAAAATTCAAAACATTCATTATTCAATAGGGCCCAAACTATCAAAAACCAGCGGTTTCAATGAACACACATTTCTTGGTAGAATCGTGCAGGACTGAAATTTTTGATGTTTTTCTACTCCTCTCATGAGCCCAAACAAGTCTCTAAAAGCATGAGTTTGCAACTACTTTACTTTTGGAGAAAATTCAAAACATTCATTATTCAAAAGGGCCCAAACTATCAAAAACCAGCGGTTTCAATGAACACACATTTCTTGGTAGAATCGTGCAGGACTGAAATTTTTGATGTTTTTCTACTCCTCTCATGAGCCCAAGCAAGTCTCTAAAAGCATGAGTTTGCAACTACTTTACTTTTGGAGAAAATTCAAAACATTCATTATTCAATACAGCCCAATAGCAAAAATCAGGTTTTGAATGAAGAATCACATTTCTTGGTAGAATCATGCAGGATTGAAATTTTTGATGGTTTTTTACTCCTCTCAACAGCCCAAACAAGTTTCTAAAACGATGAGTTTGCAACTACTTTACTTTTGGAGAAAATTCAAAACATTCATTATTCAATAGGGCCCAAAATATCAAAAAACAGCGGTTTGAATGAACACACATTTCTTGGTAGAATCGTGCAGGACTGAAATTTTTGATGTTTTTCTACTCCTCTCATGAGCCCAAACAAGTCTCTAAAAGGATGAGTTTGCAACTACTTTACTTTTGGAGAAAATTCAAAACATTCATTATTCAATAGAGCCCAATAGCAAAAACCAGCGTTTTGAATGAAGAATCACATTTCTTGGTAGAATCATGCAGGATTGAAATTTTTGATGGTTTTTTACTCCTCTCAACAGCCCAAACAAGTTTCTAAAAGGATGAGTTTGCAACTACTTTACTTTTGGAGAAAATTCAAAACATTCATTATTCAATAGGGCCCAAACTATCAAAAACCAGCGGTTTCAATGAACACACATTTCTTGGTAGAATCATGCAGGACTGAAATTTTTGATGTTTTTCTACTCCTCTCATGAGCCCAAACAAGTCTCTAAAAGCATGAGTTTGCAACTACTTTACTTTTGGAGAAAATTCAAAACATTCATTATTCAATAGAGCCCAATAGCAAAAATCAGGTTTTGAATGAAGAATCACATTTCTTGGTAGAATCATGGAGGATTGAAATTTTTGATGGTTTTTTACTCCTCTCAACAGCCCAAACAAGTTTCTAAAAGGATGAGTTTGCAACTACTTTACTTTTGGAGAAAATTCAAAACATTCATTATTCAATAGGGCCCAAACTATCAAAAACCAGCAGTTTCAATGAACACACATTTCTTGGTAGAATCATGCAGGACTGAAATTTTTGATGTTTTTCTACTCCTCTCATGAGCCCAAACAAGTCTCTAAAAGCATGAGTTTGCAACTACTTTACATTTGGAGAAAATTCAAAACATTCATTATTCAATAGAGCCCAATAGCAAAAATCAGGTTTTGAATGAAGAATCACATTTCTTGGTAGAATCATGCAGGATTGAAATTTTTGATGGTTTTTTACTCCTCTCAACAGCCCAAACAAGTTTCTAAAAGGATGAGTTTGCAACTACTTTACTTTTGGAGAAAATTCAAAACATTCATTATTCAATAGGGCCCAAACTATCAAAAACCAGCGGTTTGAATGAACACACATTTCTTGGTAGAATCATGCAGGACTGAAATTTTTGATGTTTTTCTACTCCTCTCATGAGCCCAAACAAGTCTCTAAAAGCATGAGTTTGCAACTACTTTACTTTTGGAGAAAATTCAAAACATTCATTATTCAATAGAGCCCAATAGCAAAAATCAGGTTTTGAATGAAGAATCACATTTCTTGGTAGAATCATGCAGGATTGAAATTTTTGATGGTTTTTTACTCCTCTCAACAGCCCAAACAAGTTTCTAAAAGGATGAGTTTGCAACTACTTTACTTTTGGAGAAAATTCAAAACATTCATTATTCAATAGGGCCCAAACTATCAAAAACCAGCGGTTTGAATGAACACACATTTCTTGGTAGAATTGTGCAGGACTGAAATTTTTGATGTTTTTCTACTCCTCTCATGAGCCCAAACAAGTCTCTAAAAGGATGAGTTTGCAACTACTTTACTTTTGGAGAAAATTCAAAACATTCATTATTCCATAGAGCCCAATAGCAAAAACCAGCGTTTTGAATGAAGAATCACATTTCTTGGTAGAATCATGCAGGATTGAAATTTTTGATGGTTTTTTACTCCTCTCAACAGCCCAAACAAGTTTCTAAAAGGATGAGTTTGCAAATACTTTACTTTTGGAGAAAATTCAAAACATTCATTATTCAATAGGGCCCAAACTATCAAAAACCAGCGGTTTCAATGAACACACATTTCTTGGTAGAATCATGCAGGACTGAAATTTTTGATGTTTTTCTACTCCTTTCATGAGCCCAAACAAGTCTCTAAAAGCATGAGTTTGCAACTACTTTACTTTTGGAGAAAATTCAAAACATTCATTATTCAATAGAGCCCAATAGCAAAAATCAGGTTTTGAATGAAGAATCACATTTCTTGGTAGAATCATGCAGGATTGAAATTTTTGATGGTTTTGTACTCCTCTCAACAGCCCAAACAAGTTTCTAAAAGGATGAGTTTGCAACTACTTTACTTTTGGAGAAAATTCAAAACATTCATTATTCAATAGGGCCCAAAATATAAAAAAAACAGCGGTTTGAATGAACACACATTTCTTGGTAGAATCGTGCAGGAGTGAAATTTTTGATGTTTTTCTACTCCTCTCATGAGCCCAAACAAGTCTCTAAAAGGATGAGTTTGCAACTACTTTACTTTTGGAGAAAATTCAAAACATTCATTATTCAATAGAGCCCAAAAGCAAAAACCAGCGTTTTGAATGAAGAATCACATTTCTTGGTAGAATCATGCAGGATTACAATTTTTGATGGTTTTTTACTCCTCTCAACAGCCCAAACAAGTTTCTAAAAGGATGAGTTTCCAACTACTTTACTTTTGGAGAAAATTCAAAACATTCATTATTCAATAGGGCCCAAACTATCAAAAACCAGCGGTTTCAATGAACACACATTTCTTGGTAGAATCATGCAGGACTGAAATTTTTGATGTTTTTCTACTCCTCTCATGAGCCCAAACAAGTCTCTAAAAGCATGAGTTTGCAACTACTTTACTTTTGGAGAAAATTCAAAACATTCATTATTCAATAGAGCCCAATAGCAAAAATCAGGTTTTGAATGAAGAATCACATTTCTTGGTAGAATCATGCAGGATTGAAATTTTTGATGGTTTTTTACTCCTCTCAACAGCCCAAACAAGTTTCTAAAAGGATGAGTTTGCAACTACTTTACTTTTGGAGAAAATTCAAAACATTCATTATTCAATAGGGCCCAAACTATCAAAAACCAGCGGTTTCAATGAACACACATTTCTTGGTAGAATCATGCAGGACTGAAATTTTTGATGTTTTTCTACTCCTTTCATGAGCCCAAACAAGTCTCTAAAAGCATGAGTTTGCAACTACTTTACTTTTGGAGAAAATTCAAAACATTCATTATTCAATAGAGCCCAATAGCAAAAATCAGGTTTTGAATGAAGAATCACATTTCTTGGTAGAATCATGCAGGATTGAAATTTTTGATGGTTTTGTACTCCTCTCAACAGCCCAAACAAGTTTCTAAAAGGATGAGTTTGCAACTACTTTACTTTTGGAGAAAATTCAAAACATTCATTATTCAATAGGGCCCAAAATATAAAAAAAACAGCGGTTTGAATGAACACACATTTCTTGGTAGAATCGTGCAGGAGTGAAATTTTTGATGTTTTTCTACTCCTCTCATGAGCCCAAACAAGTCTCTAAAAGGATGAGTTTGCAACTACTTTACTTTTGGAGAAAATTCAAAACATTCATTATTCAATAGAGCCCAAAAGCAAAAACCAGCGTTTTGAATGAAGAATCACATTTCTTGGTAGAATCATGCAGGATTACAATTTTTGATGGTTTTTTACTCCTCTCAACAGCCCAAACAAGTTTCTAAAAGGATGAGTTTCCAACTACTTTACTTTTGGAGAAAATTCAAAACATTCATTATTCAATAGGGCCCAAACTATCAAAAACCAGCGGTTTCAATGAACACACATTTCTTGGTAGAATCATGCAGGACTGAAATTTTTGATGTTTTTCTACTCCTCTCATGAGCCCAAACAAGTCTCTAAAAGCATGAGTTTGCAACTACTTTACTTTTGGAGAAAATTCAAAACATTCATTATTCAATAGAGCCCAATAGCAAAAATCAGGTTTTGAATGAAGAATCACATTTCTTGGTAGAATCATGCAGGATTGAAATTTTTGATGGTTTTTTACTCCTCTCAACAGCCCAAACAAGTTTCTAAAAGGATGAGTTTGCAACTACTTTACTTTTGGAGAAAATTCAAAACATTCATTATTCAATAGGGCCCAAACTATCAAAAACCAGCGGTTTCAATGAACACACATTTCTTGGTAGAATCATGCAGGACTGAAATTTTTGATGTTTTTCTACTCCTCTCATGAGCCCAAACAAGTCTCTAAAAGCATGAGTTTGCAACTACTTTACTTTCGGAGAAAATTCAAAACATTCACTATTCAATAGAGCCCAATAGCAAAAATCAGGTTTTGAATGAAGAATCACATTTCTTGGTAAAATCATGCAGGATTGAAATTTTTGATGGTTTTTTACTCCTCTCAACAGCCCAAACAAGTTTCTAAAAGGATGAGTTTGCAACTACTTTACTTTTGGAGAAAATTCAAAACATTCATTATTCAATAGGGCCCAAACTATCAAAAACCAGCGGTTTCAATGAACACACATTTATTGGTAGAATCGTGCAGGACTGAAATTTTTGATGTTTTTCTACTCCTCTCATGAGCCCAAACAAGTCTCTAAAAGCATGAGTTTGCAACTACTTTACTTTTGGAGAAAATTCAAAACATTCATTATTCAATAGGGCCCAAACTATCAAAAACCAGCGGTTTCAATGAACACACATTTCTTGGTAGAATCGTGCAGGACTGAAATTTTTGATGTTTTTCTACTCCTCTCATGAGCCCAAACAAGTCTCTAAAAGCATGAGTTTGCAACTACTTTACTTTTGGAGAAAATTCAAAACATTCATTATTCAATAGCGCCCAATAGCAAAAATCAGGTTTTGAATGAAGAATCACATTTCTTGGTAGAATCATGCAGGATTGAAATTTTTGATGGTTTTTTACTCCTCTCAACAGCCCAAACAAGTTTCTAAAAGGATGAGTTTGCAACTACTTTACTTTTGGAGAAAATTCAAAACATTCATTTTTCAATAGGGCCCAAACTATCAAAAACCACCGGTTTCAATGAACACACATTTCTTGGTAGAATCATGCAGGACTGAAATTTTTGATGTTTTTCTACTCCTCTCATGAGCCCAAACAAGTCTCTAAAAGCATGAGTTTGCAACTACTTTACTTTTGGAGAAAATTCAAAACATTCATTATTCAATAGAGCCCAATAGCAAAAATCAGGTTTTGAAAGAAGAATCACATTTCTTGGTAGAATCATGCAGGATTGAAATTTTTGATGGTTTTTTACTCCTCTCAACAGCCCAAACAAGTTTCTAAAAGGATGAGTTTGCAACTACTTTACTTTTGGAGAAAATTCAAAACATTCATTATTCAATAGGGCCCAAACTATCAAAAACCAGCGGTTTGAATGAACACACATTTCTTGGTAGAATCATGCAGGACTGAAATTTTTGATGTTTTTCTACTCCTCTCATGAGCCCAAACAAGTCTCTAAAAGCATGAGTTTGCAACTACTTTACTTTTGGAGAAAATTCAAAACATTCATTATTCAATAGCGCCCAATAGCAAAAATCAGGTTTTGAATGAAGAATCACATTTCTTGGTAGAATCATGCAGGATTGAAATTTTTGATGGTTTTTTACTCCTCTCAACAGCCCAAACAAGTTTCTAAAAGGATGAGTTTGCAACTACTTTACTTTTGGAGAAAATTCAAAACATTCATTATTCAATAGGGCCCAAACTATCAAAAACCAGCGGTTTCAATGAACACACATTTCTTGGTAGAATCATGCAGGACTGAAATTTTTGATGTTTTTCTACTCCTCTCATGAGCCCAAACAAGTCTCTAAAAGCATGAGTTTGCAACTACTTTACTTTTGGAGAAAATTCAAAACATTCATTATTCAATAGAGCCCAATAGCAAAAATCAGGTTTTGAATGAAGAATCACATTTCTTGGTAGAATCATGCAGGATTGAAATTTTTGATGGTTTTTTACTCCTCTCAACAGCCCAAACAAGTTTCTAAAAGGATGAGTTTGCAACTACTTTACTTTTGGAGAAAATTCAAAACATTCATTATTCAATAGGGCCCAAACTATCAAAAACCAGCGGTTTCAATGAACACAAATTTCTTGGTAGAATCATGCAGGACTGAAATTTTTGATGTTTTTCTACTCCTCTCATGAGCCCAAACAAGTCTCTAAAAGCATGAGTTTGCAACTACTTTACTTTCGGAGAAAATTCAAAACATTCACTATTCAATAGAGCCCAATAGCAAAAATCAGGTTTTGAATGAAGAATCACATTTCTTGGTAAAATCATGCAGGATTGAAATTTTTGATGGTTTTTTACTCCTCTCAACAGCCCAAACAAGTTTCTAAAAGGATGAGTTTGCAACTACTTTACTTTTGGAGAAAATTCAAAACATTCATTATTCAATAGGGCCCAAACTATCAAAAACCAGCGGTTTCAATGAACACACATTTATTGGTAGAATCGTGCAGGACTGAAATTTTTGATGTTTTTCTACTCCTCTCATGAGCCCAAACAAGTCTCTAAAAGCATGAGTTTGCAACTACTTTACTTTTGGAGAAAATTCAAAACATTCATTATTCAATAGGGCCCAAACTATCAAAAACCAGCGGTTTCAATGAACACACATTTCTTGGTAGAATCGTGCAGGACTGAAATTTTTGATGTTTTTCTACTCCTCTCATGAGCCCAAACAAGTCTCTAAAAGCATGAGTTTGCAACTACTTTACTTTTGGAGAAAATTCAAAACATTCATTATTCAATAGCGCCCAATAGCAAAAATCAGGTTTTGAATGAAGAATCACATTTCTTGGTAGAATCATGCAGGATTGAAATTTTTGATGGTTTTTTACTCCTCTCAACAGCCCAAACAAGTTTCTAAAAGGATGAGTTTGCAACTACTTTACTTTTGGAGAAAATTCAAAACATTCCTTTTTCAATAGGGCCCAAACTATCAAAAACCAGCGGTTTCAATGAACACACATTTCTTGGTAGAATCATGCAGGACTGAAATTTTTGATGTTTTTCTACTCCTCTCATGAGCCCAAACAAGTCTCTAAAAGCATGAGTTTGCAACTACTTTACTTTTGGAGAAAATTCAAAACATTCATTATTCAATAGAGCCCAATAGCAAAAATCAGGTTTTGAAAGAAGAATCACATTTCTTGGTAGAATCATGCAGGATTGAAATTTTTGATGGTTTTTTACTCCTCTCAACAGCCCAAACAAGTTTCTAAAAGGATGAGTTTGCAACTACTTTACTTTTGGAGAAAATTCAAAACATTCATTATTCAATAGGGCCCAAACTATCAAAAACCAGCGGTTTGAATGAACACACATTTCTTGGTAGAATCATGCAGGACTGAAATTTTTGATGTTTTTCTACTCCTCTCATGAGCCCAAACAAGTCTCTAAAAGCATGAGTTTGCAACTACTTTACTTTTGGAGAAAATTCAAAACATTCATTATTCAATAGCGCCCAATAGCAAAAATCAGGTTTTGAATGAAGAATCACATTTCTTGGTAGAATCATGCAGGATTGAAATTTTTGATGGTTTTTTACTCCTCTCAACAGCCCAAACAAGTTTCTAAAAGGATGAGTTTGCAACTACTTTACTTTTGGAGAAAATTCAAAACATTCATTATTCAATAGGGCCCAAACTATCAAAAACCAGCGGTTTCAATGAACACACATTTCTTGGTAGAATCATGCAGGACTGAAATTTTTGATGTTTTTCTACTCCTCTCATGAGCCCAAACAAGTCTCTAAAAGCATGAGTTTGCAACTACTTTACTTTTGGAGAAAATTCAAAACATTCATTATTCAATAGAGCCCAATAGCAAAAATCAGGTTTTGAATGAAGAATCACATTTCTTGGTAGAATCATGCAGGATTGAAATTTTTGATGGTTTTTTACTCCTCTCAACAGCCCAAACAAGTTTCTAAAAGGATGAGTTTGCAACTACTTTACTTTTGGAGAAAATTCAAAACATTCATTATTCAATAGGGCCCAAAATATCAAAAACCAGCGGTTTGAATGAACACACATTTCTTGGTAGAATCGTGCAGGACTGAAATTTTTGATGTTTTTCTACTCCTCTCATGAGCCCAAACAAGTCTCTAAAAGGATGAGTTTGCAACTACTTTACTTTTGGAGAAAATTCAAAACATTCATTATTCAATAGAGCCCAATAGCAAAAATCAGCGTTTTGAATGAAGAATCACATTTCTTGGTAGAATCATGCAGGATTGAAATTTTTGATGTTTTTTTTCTCCTCTCAACAGCCCAAACAAGTTTCTAAAAGGATGAGTTTGCAAATACTTTACTTTTGGAGAAAATTCAAAACATTCATTATTCAATAGGGCCCAAACTATCAAAAACCAGCGGTTTCAATGAACACACATTTCTTGGTAGAATCATGCAGGACTGAAATTTTTGATGTTTTTCTACTCCTTTCATGAGCCCAAACAAGTCTCTAAAAGGATGAGTTTGCAACTACTTTACTTTTGGAGAAAATTCAAAACATTCATTATTCAATAGAGCCCAATAGCAAAAATCAGGTTTTGAATGAAGAATCACATTTCTTGGTAGAATCATGCAGGATTGAAATTTTTGATGGTTTTGTACTCCTCTCAACAGCCCAAACAAGTTTCTAAAAGGATGAGTTTGCAACTACTTTACTTTTGGAGAAAATTCAAAACATTCATTATTCAATAGGGCCCAAAATATCAAAAACCAGCGGTTTGAATGAACACACATTTCTTGGTAGAATCGTGCAGGACTGAAATTTTTGATGTTTTTCTACTCCTCTCATGAGCCCAAACAAGTCTCTAAAAGGATGAGTTTGCAACTACTTTACTTTTGGAGAAAATTCAAAACATTCATTATTCAATAGAGCCCAATAGCAAAAACCAGCGTTTTGAATGAAGAATCACATTTCTTGGTAGAATCATGCAGGATTACAATTTTTGATGGTTTTTTACTCCTCTCAACAGCCCAAACAAGTTTCTAAAAGGATGAGTTTGCAACTACTTTACTTTTGGAGAAAATTCAAAACATTCATTATTCAATAGGGCCCAAACTATCAAAAACCAGCGGTTTCAATGAACACACATTTCTTGGTAGAATCATGCAGGACTGAAATTTTTGATGTTTTTCTACTCCTCTCATGAGCCCAAACAAGTCTCTAAAAGCATGAGTTTGCAACTACTTTACTTTTGGAGAAAATTCAAAACATTCATTATTCAATAGAGCCCAATAGCAAAAATCAGGTTTTGAATGAAGAATCACATTTCTTGGTAAAATCATGCAGGATTGAAATTTTTGATGGTGTTTTACTCCTCTCAACAGCCCAAACAAGTTTCTAAAAGGATGAGTTTGCAACTACTTTACTTTTGGAGAAAATTCAAAACATTCATTATTCAATAGGGCCCAAACTATCAAAAACCAGCGGTTTCAATGAACACACATTTCTTGGTAGAATCATGCAGGACTGAAATTTTTGATGTTTTTCTACTCCTCTCATGAGCCCAAACAAGTCTCTAAAAGCATGAGTTTGCAACTACTTTACTTTTGGAGAAAATTCAAAACATTCACTATTCAATAGAGCCCAATAGCAAAAATCAGGTTTTGAATGAACAATCACATTTCTTGGTAAAATCATGCAGGATTGAAATTTTTGATGGTTTTTTACTCCTCTCAACAGCCCAAACAAGTTTCTAAAAGGATGAGTTTGCAACTACTTTACTTTTGGAGAAAATTCAAAACATTCATTATTCAATAGGGCCCAAACTATCAAAAACCAGCGGTTTCAATGAACACACATTTCTTGGTAGAATCATGCAGGACTGAAATTTTTGATGTTTTTCTACTCCTCTCATGAGCCCAAACAAGTCTCTAAAAGCATGAGTTTGCAACTACTTTACTTTTGGAGAAAATTCAAAACATTCATTATTCAATAGAGCCCAATAGCAAAAATCAGGTTTTGAATGAAGAATCACATTTCTTGGTAAAATCATGCAGGATTGAAATTTTTGATGGTTTTTTTCTCCTCTCAACAGCCCAAACAAGTTTCTAAAAGGATGAGTTTGCAACTACTTTACTTTTGGAGAAAATTCAAAACATTCATTATTCAATAGGGCCCAAACTATCAAAAACCAGCGGTTTCAATGAACACACATTTCTTGGTAGAATCGTGCAGGACTGAAATTTTTGATGTTTTTCTACTCCTCTCATGAGCCCAAACAAGTCTCTAAAAGCATGAGTTTGCAACTACTTTACTTTTGGAGAAAATTCAAAACATTCATTATTCAAAAGGGCCCAAACTATCAAAAACCAGCGGTTTCAATGAACACACATTTCTTGGTAGAATCGTGCAGGACTGAAATTTTTGATGTTTTTCTACTCCTCTCATGAGCCCAAGCAAGTCTCTAAAAGCATGAGTTTGCAACTACTTTACTTTTGGAGAAAATTCAAAACATTCATTATTCAATACAGCCCAATAGCAAAAATCAGGTTTTGAATGAAGAATCACATTTCTTGGTAGAATCATGCAGGATTGAAATTTTTGATGGTTTTTTACTCCTCTCAACAGCCCAAACAAGTTTCTAAAACGATGAGTTTGCAACTACTTTACTTTTGGAGAAAATTCAAAACATTCATTATTCAATAGGGCCCAAAATATCAAAAAACAGCGGTTTGAATGAACACACATTTCTTGGTAGAATCGTGCAGGACTGAAATTTTTGATGTTTTTCTACTCCTCTCATGAGCCCAAACAAGTCTCTAAAAGGATGAGTTTGCAACTACTTTACTTTTGGAGAAAATTCAAAACATTCATTATTCAATAGAGCCCAATAGCAAAAACCAGCGTTTTGAATGAAGAATCACATTTCTTGGTAGAATCATGCAGGATTGAAATTTTTGATGGTTTTTTACTCCTCTCAACAGCCCAAACAAGTTTCTAAAAGGATGAGTTTGCAACTACTTTACTTTTGGAGAAAATTCAAAACATTCATTATTCAATAGGGCCCAAACTATCAAAAACCAGCGGTTTCAATGAACACACATTTCTTGGTAGAATCATGCAGGACTGAAATTTTTGATGTTTTTCTTCTCCTCTCATGAGCCCAAACAAGTCTCTAAAAGCATGAGTTTGCAACTACTTTACTTTTGGAGAAAATTCAAAACATTCATTATTCAATAGAGCCCAATAGCAAAAATCAGGTTTTGAATGAAGAATCACATTTCTTGGTAGAATCATGCAGGATTGAAATTTTTGATGGTTTTTTACTCCTCTCTACAGCCCAAACAAGTTTCTAAAAGGATGAGTTTGCAACTGCTTTACTTTTGGAGAAAATTCAAAACATTCATTATTCAATAGGGCCCAAACTATCAAAAACCAGCGGTTTGAATGAACACACATTTCTTGGTAGAATCATGCAGGACTGAAATTTTTGATGTTTTTCTACTCCTCTCATGAGCCCAAACAAGTCTCTAAAAGCATGAGTTTGCAACTACTTTACTTTTGGAGAAAATTCAAAACATTCATTATTCAATAGAGCCCAATAGCAAAAATCAGGTTTTGAATGAAGAATCACATTTCTTGGTAGAATCATGCAGGATTGAAATTTTTGATGGTTTTTTACTCCTCTCAACAGCCCAAACAAGTTTCTAAAAGGATGAGTTTGCAACTACTTTACTTTTGGAGAAAATTCAAAACATTCATTATTCAATAGGGCCCAAACTATCAAAAACCAGCAGTTTCAATGAACACACATTTCTTGGTAGAATCATGCAGGACTGAAATTTTTGATGTTTTTCTACTCCTCTCATGAGCCCAAACAAGTCTCTAAAAGCATGAGTTTGCAACTACTTTACTTTTGGAGAAAATTCAAAACATTCATTATTCAATAGAGCCCAATAGCAAAAATCAGGTTTTGAATGAAGAATCACATTTCTTGGTAGAATCATGCAGGATTGAAATTTTTGATGGTTTTTTACTCCTCTCAACAGCCCAAACAAGTTTCTAAAAGGATGAGTTTGCAACTACTTTACTTTTGGAGAAAATTCAAAACATTCATTATTCAATAGGGCCCAAACTATCAAAAACCAGCGGTTTGAATGAACACACATTTCTTGGTAGAATCATGCAGGACTGAAATTTTTGATGTTTTTCTACTCCTCTCATGAGCCCAAACAAGTCTCTAAAAGCATGAGTTTGCAACTACTTTACTTTTGGAGAAAATTCAAAACATTCATTATTCAATAGAGCCCAATAGCAAAAATCAGGTTTTGAATGAAGAATCACATTTCTTGGTAGAATCATGCAGGATTGAAATTTTTGATGGTTTTTTACTCCTCTCAACAGCCCAAACAAGTTTCTAAAAGGATGAGTTTGCAACTACTTTACTTTTGGAGAAAATTCAAAACATTCATTATTCAATAGGGCCCAAAATATCAAAAACCAGCGGTTTGAATGAACACACATTTCTTGGTAGAATCGTGCAGGACTGAAATTTTTGATGTTTTTCTACTCCTCTCATGAGCCCAAACAAGTCTCTAAAAGGATGAGTTTGCAACTACTTTACTTTTGGAGAAAATTCAAAACATTCATTATTCCATAGAGCCCAATAGCAAAAACCAGCGTTTTGAATGAAGAATCACATTTCTTGGTAGAATCATGCAGGATTGAAATTTTTGATGGTTTTTTACTCCTCTCAACAGCCCAAACAAGTTTCTAAAAGGATGAGTTTGCAAATACTTTACTTTTGGAGAAAATTCAAAACATTCATTATTCAATAGGGCCCAAACTATCAAAAACCAGCGGTTTCAATGAACACACATTTCTTGGTAGAATCATGCAGGACTGAAATTTTTGATGTTTTTCTACTCCTTTCATGAGCCCAAACAAGTCTCTAAAAGCATGAGTTTGCAACTACTTTACTTTTGGAGAAAATTCAAAACATTCATTATTCAATAGAGCCCAATAGCAAAAATCAGGTTTTGAATGAAGAATCACATTTCTTGGTAGAATCATGCAGGATTGAAATTTTTGATGGTTTTGTACTCCTCTCAACAGCCCAAACAAGTTTCTAAAAGGATGAGTTTGCAACTACTTTACTTTTGGAGAAAATTCAAAACATTCATTATTCAATAGGGCCCAAAATATAAAAAAACAGCGGTTTGAATGAACACACATTTCTTGGTAGAATCGTGCAGGAGTGAAATTTTTGATGTTTTTCTACTCCTCTCATGAGCCCAAACAAGTCTCTAAAAGGATGAGTTTGCAACTACTTTACTTTTGGAGAAAATTCAAAACATTCATTATTCAATAGAGCCCAATAGCAAAAACCAGCGTTTTGAATGAAGAATCACATTTCTTGGTAGAATCATGCAGGATTACAATTTTTGATGGTTTTTTACTCCTCTCAACAGCCCAAACAAGTTTCTAAAAGGATGAGTTTCCAACTACTTTACTTTTGGAGAAAATTCAAAACATTCATTATTCAATAGGGCCCAAACTATCAAAAACCAGCGGTTTCAATGAACACACATTTCTTGGTAGAATCATGCAGGACTGAAATTTTTGATGTTTTTCTACTCCTCTCATGAGCCCAAACAAGTCTCTAAAAGCATGAGTTTGCAACTACTTTACTTTTGGAGAAAATTCAAAACATTCATTATTCAATAGAGCCCAATAGCAAAAATCAGGTTTTGAATGAAGAATCACATTTCTTGGTAGAATCATGCAGGATTGAAATTTTTGATGGTTTTTTACTCCTCTCAACAGCCCAAACAAGTTTCTAAAAGGATGAGTTTGCAACTACTTTACTTTTGGAGAAAATTCAAAACATTCATTATTCAATAGGGCCCAAACTATCAAAAACCAGCGGTTTCAATGAACACACATTTCTTGGTAGAATCATGCAGGACTGAAATTTTTGATGTTTTTCTACTCCTCTCATGAGCCCAAACAAGTCTCTAAAAGCATGAGTTTGCAACTATTTTACTTTCGGAGAAAATTCAAAACATTCACTATTCAATAGAGCCCAATAGCAAAAATCAGGTTTTGAATGAAGAATCACATTTCTTGGTAAAATGATGCAGGATTGAAATTTTTGATGGTTTTTTACTCCTCTCAACAGCCCAAACAAGTTTCTAAAAGGATGAGTTTGCAACTACTTTACTTTTGGAGAAAATTCAAAACATTCATTATTCAATAGGGCCCAAACTATCAAAAACCAGCGGTTTCAATGAACACACATTTATTGGTAGAATCGTGCAGGACTGAAATTTTTGATGTTTTTCTACTCCTCTCATGAGCCCAAACAAGTCTCTAAAAGCATGAGTTTGCAACTACTTTACTTTTGGAGAAAATTCAAAACATTCATTATTCAATAGGGCCCAAACTATCAAAAACCAGCGGTTTCAATGAACACACATTTCTTGGTAGAATCGTGCAGGACTGAAATTTTTGATGTTTTTCTACTCCTCTCATGAGCCCAAACAAGTCTCTAAAAGCATGAGTTTGCAACTACTTTACTTTTGGAGAAAATTCAAAACATTCATTATTCAATAGCGCCCAATAGCAAAAATCAGGTTTTGAATGAAGAATCACATTTCTTGGTAGAATCATGCAGGATTGAAATTTTTGATGGTTTTTTACTCCTCTCAACAGCCCAAACAAGTTTCTAAAAGGATGAGTTTGCAACTACTTTACTTTTGGAGAAAATTCAAAACATTCATTTTTCAATAGGGCCCAAACTATCAAAAACCACCGGTTTCAATGAACACACATTTCTTGGTAGAATCATGCAGGACTGAAATTTTTGATGTTTTTCTACTCCTCTCATGAACCCAAACAAGTCTCTAAAAGCATGAGTTTGCAACTACTTTACTTTTGGAGAAAATTCAAAACATTCATTATTCAATAGAGCCCAATAGCAAAAATCAGGTTTTGAAAGAAGAATCACATTTCTTGGTAGAATCATGCAGGATTGAAATTTTTGATGGTTTTTTACTCCTCTCAACAGCCCAAACAAGTTTCTAAAAGGATGAGTTTGCAACTACTTTACTTTTGGAGAAAATTCAAAACATTCATTATTCAATAGGGCCCAAACTATCAAAAACCAGCGGTTTGAATGAACACACATTTCTTGGTAGAATCATGCAGGACTGAAATTTTTGATGTTTTTCTACTCCTCTCATGAGCCCAAACAAGTCTCTAAAAGCATGAGTTTGCAACTACTTTACTTTTGGAGAAAATTCAAAACATTCATTATTCAATAGCGCCCAATAGCAAAAATCAGGTTTTGAATGAAGAATCACATTTCTTGGTAGAAACATGCAGGATTGAAATTTTTGATGGTTTTTTACTCCTCTCAACAGCCCAAACAAGTTTCTAAAAGGATGAGTTTGCAACTACTTTACTTTTGGAGAAAATTCAAAACATTCATTATTCAATAGTGCCCAAACTATCAAAAACCAGCGGTTTCAATGAACACACATTTCTTGGTAGAATCATGCAGGACTGAAATTTTTGATGTTTTTCTGCTCCTCTCATGAGCCCAAACAAGTCTCTAAAAGCATGAGTTTGCAACTACTTTACTTTTGGAGAAAATTCAAAACATTCACTATTCAATAGAGCCCAATAGCAAAAATCAGGTTTTGAATGAAGAATCACATTTCTTGGTAAAATCATGCAGGATTGAAATTTTTGATGGTTTTTTACTCCTCTCAACAGCCCAAACAAGTTTCTAAAAGTATGAGTTTGCAACTACTTTACTTTTGGAGAAAATTCAAAACATTCAATATTCAATAGGGCCCAAACTATCAAAAACCAGCGGTTTCAATGAACACACATTTCTTGGTAGAATCATGCAGGACTGAAATTTTTGATGTTTTTCTACTCCTCTCATGAGCCCAAACAAGTCTCTAAAAGCATGAGTTTGCAACTACTTTACTTTTGGAGAAAATTCAAAACATTCATTATTCAATAGAGCCCAATAGCAAAAATCAGGTTTTGAATGAAGAATCACATTTCTTGGTAAAATCATGCAGGATTGAAATTTTTGATGGTTTTTTACTCCTCTCAACAGCCCAAACAAGTTTCTAAAAGGATGAGTTTGCAACTACTTTACTTTTGGAGAAAATTCAAAACATTCATTATTCAATAGGGCCCAAACTATCAAAAACCAGCGGTTTCAATGAACACACATTTCTTGGTAGAATCATGCAGGACTGAAATTTTTGATGTTTTTCTACTCCTCTCATGAGCCCAAACAAGTCTCTAAAAGCATGAGTTTGCAACTACTTTACTTTTGGAGAAAATTCAAAACATTCACTATTCAATAGAGCCCAATAGCAAAAATCAGGTTTTGAATGAACAATCACATTTCTTGGTAAAATCATGCAGGATTGAAATTTTTGATGGTTTTTTACTCCTCTCAACAGCCCAAACAAGTTTCTAAAAGGATGAGTTTGCAACTACTTTACTTTTGGAGAAAATTCAAAACATTCATTATTCAATAGGGCCCAAACTATCAAAAACCAGCGGTTTCAATGAACACACATTTCTTGGTAGAATCATGCAGGACTGAAATTTTTGATGTTTTTCTACTCCTCTCATGAGCCCAAACAAGTCTCTAAAAGCATGAGTTTGCAACTACTTTACTTTTGGAGAAAATTCAAAACATTCATTATTCAATAGAGCCCAATAGCAAAAATCAGGTTTTGAATGAAGAATCACATTTCTTGGTAAAATCATGCAGGATTGAAATTTTTGATGGTTTTTTTCTCCTCTCAACAGCCCAAACAAGTTTCTAAAAGGATGACTTTGCAACTACTTTACTTTTGGAGAAAATTCAAAACATTCATTATTCAATAGGGCCCAAACTATCAAAAACCAGCGGTTTCAATGAACACACATTTCTTGGTAGAATCGTGCAGGACTGAAATTTTTGATGTTTTTCTACTCCTCTCATGAGCCCAAACAAGTCTCTAAAAGCATGAGTTTGCAACTACTTTACTTTTGGAGAAAATTCAAAACATTCATTATTCAAAAGGGCCCAAACTATCAAAAACCAGCGGTTTCAATGAACACACATTTCTTGGTAGAATCGTGCAGGACTGAAATTTTTGATGTTTTTCTACTCCTCTCATGAGCCCAAGCAAGTCTCTAAAAGCATGAGTTTGCAACTACTTTACTTTTGGAGAAAATTCAAAACATTCATTATTCAATACAGCCCAATAGCAAAAATCAGGTTTTGAATGAAGAATCACATTTCTTGGTAGAATCATGCAGGATTGAAATTTTTGATGGTTTTTTACTCCTCTCAACAGCCCAAACAAGTTTCTAAAACGATGAGTTTGCAACTACTTTACTTTTGGAGAAAATTCAAAACATTCATTATTCAATAGGGCCCAAAATATCAAAAAACAGCGGTTTGAATGAACACACATTTCTTGGTAGAATCGTGCAGGACTGAAATTTTTGATGTTTTTCTACTCCTCTCATGAGCCCAAACAAGTCTCTAAAAGGATGAGTTTGCAACTACTTTACTTTTGGAGAAAATTCAAAACATTCATTATTCAATAGAGCCCAATAGCAAAAACCAGCGTTTTGAATGAAGAATCACATTTCTTGGTAGAATCATGCAGGATTGAAATTTTTGATGGTTTTTTACTCCTCTCAACAGCCCAAACAAGTTTCTAAAAGGATGAGTTTGCAACTACTTTACTTTTGGAGAAAATTCAAAACATTCATTATTCAATAGGGCCCAAACTATCAAAAACCAGCGGTTTCAATGAACACACATTTCTTGGTAGAATCATGCAGGACTGAAATTTTTGATGTTTTTCTACTCCTCTCATGAGCCCAAACAAGTCTCTAAAAGCATGAGTTTGCAACTACTTTACTTTTGGAGAAAATTCAAAACATTCATTATTCAATAGAGCCCAATAGCAAAAATCAGGTTTTGAATGAAGAATCACATTTCTTGGTAGAATCATGCAGGATTGAAATTTTTGATGGTTTTTTACTCCTCTCTACAGCCCAAACAAGTTTCTAAAAGGATGAGTTTGCAACTGCTTTACTTTTGGAGAAAATTCAAAACATTCATTATTCAATAGGGCCCAAACTATCAAAAACCAGCGGTTTGAATGAACACACATTTCTTGGTAGAATCATGCAGGACTGAAATTTTTGATGTTTTTCTACTCCTCTCATGAGCCCAAACAAGTCTCTAAAAGCATGAGTTTGCAACTACTTTACTTTTGGAGAAAATTCAAAACATTCATTATTCAATAGAGCCCAATAGCAAAAATCAGGTTTTGAATGAAGAATCACATTTCTTGGTAGAATCATGCAGGATTGAAATTTTTGATGGTTTTTTACTCCTCTCAACAGCCCAAACAAGTTTCTAAAAGGATGAGTTTGCAACTACTTTACTTTTGGAGAAAATTCAAAACATTCATTATTCAATAGGGCCCAAACTATCAAAAACCAGCAGTTTCAATGAACACACATTTCTTGGTAGAATCATGCAGGACTGAAATTTTTGATGTTTTTCTACTCCTCTCATGAGCCCAAACAAGTCTCTAAAAGCATGAGTTTGCAACTACTTTACTTTTGGAGAAAATTCAAAACATTCATTATTCAATAGAGCCCAATAGCAAAAATCAGGTTTTGAATGAAGAATCACATTTCTTGGTAGAATCATGCAGGATTGAAATTTTTGATGGTTTTTTACTCCTCTCAACAGCCCAAACAAGTTTCTAAAAGGATGAGTTTGCAACTACTTTACTTTTGGAGAAAATTCAAAACATTCATTATTCAATAGGGCCCAAACTATCAAAAACCAGCGGTTTGAATGAACACACATTTCTTGGTAGAATCATGCAGGACTGAAATTTTTGATGTTTTTCTACTCCTCTCATGAGCCCAAACAAGTCTCTAAAAGCATGAGTTTGCAACTACTTTACTTTTGGAGAAAATTCAAAACATTCATTATTCAATAGAGCCCAATAGCAAAAATCAGGTTTTGAATGAAGAATCACATTTCTTGGTAGAATCATGCAGGATTGAAATTTTTGATGGTTTTTTACTCCTCTCAACAGCCCAAACAAGTTTCTAAAAGGATGAGTTTGCAACTACTTTACTTTTGGAGAAAATTCAAAACATTCATTATTCAATAGGGCCCAAAATATCAAAAACCAGCGGTTTGAATGAACACACATTTCTTGGTAGAATCGTGCAGGACTGAAATTTTTGATGTTTTTCTACTCCTCTCATGAGCCCAAACAAGTCTCTAAAAGGATGAGTTTGCAACTACTTTACTTTTGGAGAAAATTCAAAACATTCATTATTCCATAGAGCCCAATAGCAAAAACCAGCGTTTTGAATGAAGAATCACATTTCTTGGTAGAATCATGCAGGATTGAAATTTTTGATGGTTTTTTACTCCTCTCAACAGCCCAAACAAGTTTCTAAAAGGATGAGTTTGCAAATACTTTACTTTTGGAGAAAATTCAAAACATTCATTATTCAATAGGGCCCAAACTATCAAAAACCAGCGGTTTCAATGAACACACATTTCTTGGTAGAATCATGCAGGACTGAAATTTTTGATGTTTTTCTACTCCTTTCATGAGCCCAAACAAGTCTCTAAAAGCATGAGTTTGCAACTACTTTACTTTTGGAGAAAATTCAAAACATTCATTATTCAATAGAGCCCAATAGCAAAAATCTGGTTTTGAATGAAGAATCACATTTCTTGGTAGAATCATGCAGGGTTGAAATTTTTGATGGTTTTGTACTCCTCTCAACAGCCCAAACAAGTTTCTAAAAGGATGAGTTTGCAACTACTTTACTTTTGGAGAAAATTCAAAACATTCATTATTCAATAGGGCCCAAAATATAAAAAAACAGCGGTTTGAATGAACACACATTTCTTGGTAGAATCGTGCAGGAGTGAAATTTTTGATGTTTTTCTACTCCTCTCATGAGCCCAAACAAGTCTCTAAAAGGATGAGTTTGCAACTACTTTACTTTTGGAGAAAATTCAAAACATTCATTATTCAATAGAGCCCAATAGCAAAAACCAGCGTTTTGAATGAAGAATCACATTTCTTGGTAGAATCATGCAGGATTACAATTTTTGATGGTTTTTTACTCCTCTCAACAGCCCAAACAAGTTTCTAAAAGGATGAGTTTCCAACTACTTTACTTTTGGAGAAAATTCAAAACATTCATTATTCAATAGGGCCCAAACTATCAAAAACCAGCGGTTTCAATGAACACACATTTCTTGGTAGAATCATGCAGGACTGAAATTTTTGATGTTTTTCTACTCCTCTCATGAGCCCAAACAAGTCTCTAAAAGCATGAGTTTGCAACTACTTTACTTTTGGAGAAAATTCAAAACATTCATTATTCAATAGAGCCCAATAGCAAAAATCAGGTTTTGAATGAAGAATCACATTTCTTGGTAGAATCATGCAGGATTGAAATTTTTGATGGTTTTTTACTCCTCTCAACAGCCCAAACAAGTTTCTAAAAGGATGAGTTTGCAACTACTTTACTTTTGGAGAAAATTCAAAACATTCATTATTCAATAGGGCCCAAACTATCAAAAACCAGCGGTTTCAATGAACACACATTTCTTGGTAGAATCATGCAGGACTGAAATTTTTGATGTTTTTCTACTCCTCTCATGAGCCCAAACAAGTCTCTAAAAGCATGAGTTTGCAACTACTTTACTTTCGGAGAAAATTCAAAACATTCACTATTCAATAGAGCCCAATAGCAAAAATCAGGTTTTGAATGAAGAATCACATTTCTTGGTAAAATCATGCAGGATTGAAATTTTTGATGGTTTTTTACTCCTCTCAACAGCCCAAACAAGTTTCTAAAAGGATGAGTTTGCAACTACTTTACTTTTGGAGAAAATTCAAAACATTCATTATTCAATAGGGCCCAAACTATCAAAAACCAGCGGTTTCAATGAACACACATTTATTGGTAGAATCGTGCAGGACTGAAATTTTTGATGTTTTTCTACTCCTCTCATGAGCCCAAACAAGTCTCTAAAAGCATGAGTTTGCAACTACTTTACTTTTGGAGAAAATTCAAAACATTCATTATTCAATAGGGCCCAAACTATCAAAAACCAGCGGTTTCAATGAACACACATTTCTTGGTAGAATCGTGCAGGACTGAAATTTTTGATGTTTTTCTACTCCTCTCATGAGCCCAAACAAGTCTCTAAAAGCATGAGTTTGCAACTACTTTACTTTTGGAGAAAATTCAAAACATTCATTATTCAATAGAGCCAAATAGCAAAAATCAGGTTTTGAATGAAGAATCACATTTCTTGGTAAAATCATGCAGGATTGAAATTTTTGATGGTTTTTTTCTCCTCTCAACAGCCCAAACAAGTTTCTAAAAGGATGACTTTGCAACTACTTTACTTTTGGAGAAAATTCAAAACATTCATTATTCAATAGGGCCCAAACTATCAAAAACCAGCGGTTTCAATGAACACACATTTCTTGGTAGAATCGTGCAGGACTGAAATTTTTGATGTTTTTCTACTCCTCTCATGAGCCCAAACAAGTCTCTAAAAGCATGAGTTTGCAACTACTTTACTTTTGGAGAAAATTCAAAACATTCATTATTCAAAAGGGCCCAAACTATCAAAAACCAGCGGTTTCAATGAACACACATTTCTTGGTAGAATCGTGCAGGACTGAAATTTTTGATGTTTTTCTACTCCTCTCATGAGCCCAAGCAAGTCTCTAAAAGCATGAGTTTGCAACTACTTTACTTTTGGAGAAAATTCAAAACATTCATTATTCAATACAGCCCAATAGCAAAAATCAGGTTTTGAATGAAGAATCACATTTCTTGGTAGAATCATGCAGGATTGAAATTTTTGATGGTTTTTTACTCCTCTCAACAGCCCAAACAAGTTTCTAAAACGATGAGTTTGCAACTACTTTACTTTTGGAGAAAATTCAAAACATTCATTATTCAATAGGGCCCAAAATATCAAAAAACAGCGGTTTGAATGAACACACATTTCTTGGTAGAATCGTGCAGGACTGAAATTTTTGATGTTTTTCTACTCCTCTCATGAGCCCAAACAAGTCTCTAAAAGGATGAGTTTGCAACTACTTTACTTTTGGAGAAAATTCAAAACATTCATTATTCAATAGAGCCCAATAGCAAAAACCAGCGTTTTGAATGAAGAATCATTTCTTGGTAGAATCATGCAGGATTGAAATTTTTGATGGTTTTTTACTCCTCTCAACAGCCCAAACAAGTTTCTAAAAGGATGAGTTTGCAAATACTTTACTTTTGGAGAAAATTCAAAACATTCATTATTCAATAGGGCCCAAACTATCAAAAACCAGCGGTTTCAATGAACACACATTTCTTGGTAGAATCATGCAGGACTGAAATTTTTGATGTTTTTCTACTCCTCTCATGAGCCCAAACAAGTCTCTAAAAGCATGAGTTTGCAACTACTTTACTTTTGGAGAAAATTCAAAACATTCATTATTCAATAGAGCCCAATAGCAAAAATCAGGTTTTGAATGAAGAATCACATTTCTTGGTAGAATCATGCAGGATTGAAATTTTTGATGGTTTTTTACTCCTCTCTACAGCCCAAACAAGTTTCTAAAAGGATGAGTTTGCAACTGCTTTACTTTTGGAGAAAATTCAAAACATTCATTATTCAATAGGGCCCAAACTATCAAAAACCAGCGGTTTGAATGAACACACATTTCTTGGTAGAATCATGCAGGACTGAAATTTTTGATGTTTTTCTACTCCTCTCATGAGCCCAAACAAGTCTCTAAAAGCATGAGTTTGCAACTACTTTACTTTTGGAGAAAATTCAAAACATTCATTATTCAATAGAGCCCAATAGCAAAAATCAGGTTTTGAATGAAGAATCACATTTCTTGGTAGAATCATGCAGGATTGAAATTTTTGATGGTTTTTTACTCCTCTCAACAGCCCAAACAAGTTTCTAAAAGGATGAGTTTGCAACTACTTTACTTTTGGAGAAAATTCAAAACATTCATTATTCAATAGGGCCCAAACTATCAAAAACCAGCCGTTTCAATGAACACACATTTCTTGGTAGAATCATGCAGGACTGAAATTTTTGATGTTTTTCTACTCCTCTCATGAGCCCAAACAAGTCTCTAAAAGCATGAGTTTGCAACTACTTTACTTTTGGAGAAAATTCAAAACATTCATTATTCAATAGAGCCCAATAGCAAAAATCAGGTTTTGAATGAAGAATCACATTTCTTGGTAGAATCATGCAGGATTGAAATTTTTGATGGTTTTTTACTCCTCTCAACAGCCCAAACAAGTTTCTAAAAGGATGAGTTTGCAACTACTTTACTTTTGGAGAAAATTCAAAACATTCATTATTCAATAGGGCCCAAACTATCAAAAACCAGCGGTTTGAATGAACACACATTTCTTGGTAGAATCATGCAGGACTGAAATTTTTGATGTTTTTCTACTCCTCTCATGAGCCCAAACAAGTCTCTAAAAGCATGAGTTTGCAACTACTTTACTTTTGGAGAAAATTCAAAACATTCATTATTCAATAGAGCCCAATAGCAAAAATCAGGTTTTGAATGAAGAATCACATTTCTTGGTAGAATCATGCAGGATTGAAATTTTTGATGGTTTTTTACTCCTCTCAACAGCCCAAACAAGTTTCTAAAAGGATGAGTTTGCAACTACTTTACTTTTGGAGAAAATTCAAAACATTCATTATTCAATAGGGCCCAAAATATCAAAAACCAGCGGTTTGAATGAACACACATTTCTTGGTAGAATCGTGCAGGACTGAAATTTTTGATGTTTTTCTACTCCTCTCATGAGCCCAAACAAGTCTCTAAAAGGATGAGTTTGCAACTACTTTACTTTTGGAGAAAATTCAAAACATTCATTATTCCATAGAGCCCAATAGCAAAAACCAGCGTTTTGAATGAAGAATCACATTTCTTGGTAGAATCATGCAGGATTGAAATTTTTGATGGTTTTTTACTCCTCTCAACAGCCCAAACAAGTTTCTAAAAGGATGAGTTTGCAAATACTTTACTTTTGGAGAAAATTCAAAACATTCATTATTCAATAGGGCCCAAACTATCAAAAACCAGCGGTTTCAATGAACACACATTTCTTGGTAGAATCATGCAGGACTGAAATTTTTGATGTTTTTCTACTCCTTTCATGAGCCCAAACAAGTCTCTAAAAGCATGAGTTTGCAACTACTTTACTTTTGGAGAAAATTCAAAACATTCATTATTCAATAGAGCCCAATAGCAAAAATCTGGTTTTGAATGAAGAATCACATTTCTTGGTAGAATCATGCAGGGTTGAAATTTTTGATGGTTTTGTACTCCTCTCAACAGCCCAAACAAGTTTCTAAAAGGATGAGTTTGCAACTACTTTACTTTTGGAGAAAATTCAAAACATTCATTATTCAATAGGGCCCAAAATATAAAAAAACAGCGGTTTGAATGAACACACATTTCTTGGTAGAATCGTGCAGGAGTGAAATTTTTGATGTTTTTCTACTCCTCTCATGAGCCCAAACAAGTCTCTAAAAGGATGAGTTTGCAACTACTTTACTTTTGGAGAAAATTCAAAACATTCATTATTCAATAGAGCCCAATAGCAAAAACCAGCGTTTTGAATGAAGAATCACATTTCTTGGTAGAATCATGCAGGATTACAATTTTTGATGGTTTTTTACTCCTCTCAACAGCCCAAACAAGTTTCTAAAAGGATGAGTTTCCAACTACTTTACTTTTGGAGAAAATTCAAAACATTCATTATTCAATAGGGCCCAAACTATCAAAAACCAGCGGTTTCAATGAACACACATTTCTTGGTAGAATCATGCAGGACTGAAATTTTTGATGTTTTTCTACTCCTCTCATGAGCCCAAACAAGTCTCTAAAAGCATGAGTTTGCAACTACTTTACTTTTGGAGAAAATTCAAAACATTCATTATTCAATAGAGCCCAATAGCAAAAATCAGGTTTTGAATGAAGAATCACATTTCTTGGTAGAATCATGCAGGATTGAAATTTTTGATGGTTTTTTACTCCTCTCAACAGCCCAAACAAGTTTCTAAAAGGATGAGTTTGCAACTACTTTACTTTTGGAGAAAATTCAAAACATTCATTATTCAATAGGGCCCAAACTATCAAAAACCAGCGGTTTCAATGAACACACATTTCTTGGTAGAATCATGCAGGACTGAAATTTTTGATGTTTTTCTACTCCTCTCATGAGCCCAAACAAGTCTCTAAAAGCATGAGTTTGCAACTACTTTACTTTCGGAGAAAATTCAAAACATTCACTATTCAATAGAGCCCAATAGCAAAAATCAGGTTTTGAATGAAGAATCACATTTCTTGGTAAAATCATGCAGGATTGAAATTTTTGATGGTTTTTTACTCCTCTCAACAGCCCAAACAAGTTTCTAAAAGGATGAGTTTGCAACTACTTTACTTTTGGAGAAAATTCAAAACATTCATTATTCAATAGGGCCCAAACTATCAAAAACCAGCGGTTTCAATGAACACACATTTATTGGTAGAATCGTGCAGGACTGAAATTTTTGATGTTTTTCTACTCCTCTCATGAGCCCAAACAAGTCTCTAAAAGCATGAGTTTGCAACTACTTTACTTTTGGAGAAAATTCAAAACATTCATTATTCAATAGGGCCCAAACTATCAAAAACCAGCGGTTTCAATGAACACACATTTCTTGGTAGAATCGTGCAGGACTGAAATTTTTGATGTTTTTCTACTCCTCTCATGAGCCCAAACAAGTCTCTAAAAGCATGAGTTTGCAACTACTTTACTTTTGGAGAAAATTCAAAACATTCATTATTCAATAGCGCCCAATAGCAAAAATCAGGTTTTGAATGAAGAATCACATTTCTTGGTAGAATCATGCAGGATTGAAATTTTTGATGGTTTTTTACTCCTCTCAACAGCCCAAACAAGTTTCTAAAAGGATGAGTTTGCAACTACTTTACTTTTGGAGAAAATTCAAAACATTCATTATTCAATAGGGCCCAAACTATCAAAAACCAGCGGTTTCAATGAACACACATTTCTTGGTAGAATCATGCAGGACTGAAATTTTTGATGTTTTTCTACTCCTCTCATGAGCCCAAACAAGTCTCTAAAAGCATGAGTTTGCAACTACTTTACTTTCGGAGAAAATTCAAAACATTCACTATTCAATAGAGCCCAATAGCAAAAATCAGGTTTTGAATGAAGAATCACATTTCTTGGTAAAATCATGCAGGATTGAAATTTTTGATGGTTTTTTACTCCTCTCAACAGCCCAAACAAGTTTCTAAAAGGATGAGTTTGCAACTACTTTACTTTTGGAGAAAATTCAAAACATTCATTATTCAATAGGGCCCAAACTATCAAAAACCAGCGGTTTCAATGAACACACATTTATTGGTAGAATCGTGCAGGACTGAAATTTTTGATGTTTTTCTACTCCTCTCATGAGCCCAAACAAGTCTCTAAAAGCATGAGTTTGCAACTACTTTACTTTTGGAGAAAATTCAAAACATTCATTATTCAATAGGGCCCAAACTATCAAAAACCAGCGGTTTCAATGAACACACATTTCTTGGTAGAATCGTGCAGGACTGAAATTTTTGATGTTTTTCTACTCCTCTCATGAGCCCAAACAAGTCTCTAAAAGCATGAGTTTGCAACTACTTTACTTTTGGAGAAAATTCAAAACATTCATTATTCAATAGCGCCCAATAGCAAAAATCAGGTTTTGAATGAAGAATCACATTTCTTGGTAGAATCATGCAGGATTGAAATTTTTGATGGTTTTTTACTCCTCTCAACAGCCCAAACAAGTTTCTAAAAGGATGAGTTTGCAACTACTTTACTTTTGGAGAAAATTCAAAACATTCATTTTTCAATAGGGCCCAAACTATCAAAAACCACCGGTTTCAATGAACACACATTTCTTGGTAGAATCATGCAGGACTGAAATTTTTGATGTTTTTCTACTCCTCTCATGAGCCCAAACAAGTCTCTAAAAGCATGAGTTTGCAACTACTTTACTTTTGGAGAAAATTCAAAACATTCATTATTCAATAGAGCCCAATAGCAAAAATCAGGTTTTGAAAGAAGAATCACATTTCTTGGTAGAATCATGCAGGATTGAAATTTTTGATGGTTTTTTACTCCTCTCAACAGCCCAAACAAGTTTCTAAAAGGATGAGTTTGCAACTACTTTACTTTTGGAGAAAATTCAAAACATTCATTATTCAATAGGGCCCAAACTATCAAAAACCAGCGGTTTGAATGAACACACATTTCTTGGTAGAATCATGCAGGACTGAAATTTTTGATGTTTTTCTACTCCTCTCATGAGCCCAAACAAGTCTCTAAAAGCATGAGTTTGCAACTACTTTACTTTTGGAGAAAATTCAAAACATTCATTATTCAATAGCGCCCAATAGCAAAAATCAGGTTTTGAATGAAGAATCACATTTCTTGGTAAAATCATGCAGGATTGAAATTTTTGATGGTTTTTTACTCCTCTCAACAGCCCAAACAAGTTTCTAAAAGGATGAGTTTGCAACTACTTTACTTTTGGAGAAAATTCAAAACATTCATTATTCAATAGGGCCCAAACTATCAAAAACCAGCGGTTTCAATGAACACACATTTCTTGGTAGAATCATGCAGGACTGAAATTTTTGATGTTTTTCTACTCCTCTCATGAGCCCAAACAAGTCTCTAAAAGCATGAGTTTGCAACTACTTTACTTTTGGAGAAAATTCAAAACATTCATTATTCAATAGAGCCCAATAGCAAAAATCAGGTTTTGAATGAAGAATCACATTTCTTGGTAGAATCATGCAGGATTGAAATTTTTGATGGTTTTTTACTCCTCTCAACAGCCCAAACAAGTTTCTAAAAGGATGAGTTTGCAACTACTTTACTTTTGGAGAAAATTCAAAACATTCATTATTCAATAGGGCCCAAACTATCAAAAACCAGCGGTTTCAATGAACACACATTTATTGGTAGAATCGTGCAGGACTGAAATTTTTGATGTTTTTCTACTCCTCTCATGAGCCCAAACAAGTCTCTAAAAGCATGAGTTTGCAACTACTTTACTTTTGGAGAAAATTCAAAACATTCATTATTCAATAGGGCCCAAACTATCAAAAACCAGCGGTTTCAATGAACACACATTTCTTGGTAGAATCGTGCAGGACTGAAATTTTTGATGTTTTTCTACTCCTCTCATGAGCCCAAACAAGTCTCTAAAAGCATGAGTTTGCAACTACTTTACTTTTGGAGAAAATTCAAAACATTCATTATTCAATAGCGCCCAATAGCAAAAATCAGGTTTTGAATGAAAAATCACATTTCTTGGTAGAATCATGCAGGATTGAAATTTTTGATGGTTTTTTACTCCTCTCAACAGCCCAAACAAGTTTCTAAAAGGATGAGTTTGCAACTACTTTACTTTTGGAGAAAATTCAAAACATTCCTTTTTCAATAGGGCCCAAACTATCAAAAACCAGCGGTTTCAATGAACACACATTTCTTGGTAGAATCATGCAGGACTGAAATTTTTGATGTTTTTCTACTCCTCTCATGAGCCCAAACAAGTCTCTAAAAGCATGAGTTTGCAACTACTTTACTTTTGGAGAAAATTCAAAACATTCATTATTCAATAGAGCCCAATAGCAAAAATCAGGTTTTGAATGAAGAATCACATTTCTTGGTAAAATCATGCAGGATTGAAATTTTTGATGGTTTTTTTCTCCTCTCAACAGCCCTAACAAGTTTCTAAAAGGATGAGTTTGCAACTACTTTACTTTTGGAGAAAATTCAAAACATTCATTATTCAATAGCGCCCAATAGCAAAAATCAGGTTTTGAATGAAGAATCACATTTCTTGGTAGAATCATGCAGGATTGAAATTTTTGATGGTTTTTTACTCCTCTCAACAGCCCAAACAAGTTTCTAAAAGGATGAGTTTGCAACTACTTTACTTTTGGAGAAAATTCAAAACATTCCTTTTTCAATAGGGCCCAAACTATCAAAAACCAGCGGTTTCAATGAACACACATTTCTTGGTAGAATCATGCAGGACTGAAATTTTTGATGTTTTTCTACTCCTCTCATGAGCCCAAACAAGTCTCTAAAAGCATGAGTTTGCAACTACTTTACTTTTGGAGAAAATTCAAAACATTCATTATTCAATAGAGCCAAATAGCAAAAATCAGGTTTTGAATGAAGAATCACATTTCTTGGTAAAATCATGCAGGATTGAAATTTTTGATGGTTTTTTTCTCCTCTCAACAGCCCAAACAAGTTTCTAAAAGGATGAGTTTGCAACTACTTTACTTTTGGAGAAAATTCAAAACATTCATTATTCAATAGGGCCCAAACTATCAAAAACCAGCGGTTTCAATGAACACACATTTCTTGGTAGAATCGTGCAGGACTGAAATTTTTGATGTTTTTCTACTCCTCTCATGAGCCCAAACAAGTCTCTAAAAGCATGAGTTTGCAACTACTTTACTTTTGGAGAAAATTCAAAACATTCATTATTCAAAAGGGCCCAAACTATCAAAAACCAGCGGTTTCAATGAACACACATTTCTTGGTAGAATCGTGCAGGACTGAAATTTTTGATGTTTTTCTACTCCTCTCATGAGCCCAAGCAAGTCTCTAAAAGCATGAGTTTGCAACTACTTTACTTTTGGAGAAAATTCAAAACATTCATTATTCAATACAGCCCAATAGCAAAAATCAGGTTTTGAATGAAGAATCACATTTCTTGGTAGAATCATGCAGGATTGAAATTTTTGATGGTTTTTTACTCCTCTCAACAGCCCAAACAAGTTTCTAAAACGATGAGTTTGCAACTACTTTACTTTTGGAGAAAATTCAAAACATTCATTATTCAATAGGGCCCAAAATATCAAAAAACAGCGGTTTGAATGAACACACATTTCTTGGTAGAATCGTGCAGGACTGAAATTTTTGATGTTTTTCTACTCCTCTCATGAGCCCAAACAAGTCTCTAAAAGGATGAGTTTGCAAGTACTTTACTTTTGGAGAAAATTCAAAACATTCATTATTCAATAGAGCCCAGTAGCAAAAACCAGCGTTTTGAATGAAGAATCACATTTCTTGGTAGAATCATGCAGGATTGAAATTTTTGATGGTTTTTTACTCCTCTCAACAGCCCAAACAAGTTTCTAAAAGGATGAGTTTGCAACTACTTTACTTTTGGAGAAAATTCAAAACATTCATTATTCAATAGGGCCCAAACTATCAAAAACCAGCGGTTTCAATGAACACACATTTCTTGGTAGAATCATGCAGGACTGAAATTTTTGATGTTTTTCTACTCCTCTCATGAGCCCAAACAAGTCTCTAAAAGCATGAGTTTGCAACTACTTTACTTTTGGAGAAAATTCAAAACATTCATTATTCAATAGAGCCCAATAGCAAAAATCAGGTTTTGAATGAAGAATCACATTTCTTGGTAGAATCATGCAGGATTGAAATTTTTGATGGTTTTTTACTCCTCTCTACAGCCCAAACAAGTTTCTAAAAGGATGAGTTTGCAACTGCTTTACTTTTGGAGAAAATTCAAAACATTCATTATTCAATAGGGCCCAAACTATCAAAAACCAGCGGTTTGAATGAACACACATTTCTTGGTAGAATCATGCAGGACTGAAATTTTTGATGTTTTTCTACTCCTCTCATGAGCCCAAACAAGTCTCTAAAAGCATGAGTTTGCAACTACTTTACTTTTGGAGAAAATTCAAAACATTCATTATTCAATAGAGCCCAATAGCAAAAATCAGGTTTTGAATGAAGAATCACATTTCTTGGTAGAATCATGCAGGATTGAAATTTTTGATGGTTTTTTACTCCTCTCAACAGCCCAAACAAGTTTCTAAAAGGATGAGTTTGCAACTACTTTACTTTTGGAGAAAATTCAAAACATTCATTATTCAATAGGGCCCAAACTATCAAAAACCAGCAGTTTCAATGAACACACATTTCTTGGTAGAATCATGCAGGACTGAAATTTTTGATGTTTTTCTACTCCTCTCATGAGCCCAAACAAGTCTCTAAAAGCATGAGTTTGCAACTACTTTACTTTTGGAGAAAATTCAAAACATTCATTATTCAATAGAGCCCAATAGCAAAAATCAGGTTTTGAATGAAGAATCACATTTCTTGGTAGAATCATGCAGGATTGAAATTTTTGATGGTTTTTTACTCCTCTCAACAGCCCAAACAAGTTTCTAAAAGGATGAGTTTGCAACTACTTTACTTTTGGAGAAAATTCAAAACATTCATTATTCAATAGGGCCCAAACTATCAAAAACCAGCGGTTTGAATGAACACACATTTCTTGGTAGAATCATGCAGGACTGAAATTTTTGATGTTTTTCTACTCCTCTCATGAGCCCAAACAAGTCTCTAAAAGCATGAGTTTGCAACTACTTTACTTTTGGAGAAAATTCAAAACATTCATTATTCAATAGAGCCCAATAGCAAAAATCAGGTTTTGAATGAAGAATCACATTTCTTGGTAGAATCATGCAGGATTGAAATTTTTGATGGTTTTTTACTCCTCTCAACAGCCCAAACAAGTTTCTAAAAGGATGAGTTTGCAACTACTTTACTTTTGGAGAAAATTCAAAACATTCATTATTCAATAGGGCCCAAAATATCAAAAACCAGCGGTTTGAATGAACACACATTTCTTGGTAGAATCGTGCAGGACTGAAATTTTTGATGTTTTTCTACTCCTCTCATGAGCCCAAACAAGTCTCTAAAAGGATGAGTTTGCAACTACTTTACTTTTGGAGAAAATTCAAAACATTCATTATTCCATAGAGCCCAATAGCAAAAACCAGCGTTTTGAATGAAGAATCACATTTCTTGGTAGAATCATGCAGGATTGAAATTTTTGATGGTTTTTTACTCCTCTCAACAGCCCAAACAAGTTTCTAAAAGGATGAGTTTGCAAATACTTTACTTTTGGAGAAAATTCAAAACATTCATTATTCAATAGGGCCCAAACTATCAAAAACCAGCGGTTTCAATGAACACACATTTCTTGGTAGAATCATGCAGGACTGAAATTTTTGATGTTTTTCTACTCCTTTCATGAGCCCAAACAAGTCTCTAAAAGCATGAGTTTGCAACTACTTTACTTTTGGAGAAAATTCAAAACATTCATTATTCAATAGAGCCCAATAGCAAAAATCAGGTTTTGAATGAAGAATCACATTTCTTGGTAGAATCATGCAGGATTGAAATTTTTGATGGTTTTGTACTCCTCTCAACAGCCCAAACAAGTTTCTAAAAGGATGAGTTTGCAACTACTTTACTTTTGGAGAAAATTCAAAACATTCATTATTCAATAGGGCCCAAAATATAAAAAAACAGCGGTTTGAATGAACACACATTTCTTGGTAGAATCGTGCAGAAGTGAAATTTTTGATGTTTTTCTACTCCTCTCATGAGCCCAAACAAGTCTCTAAAAGGATGAGTTTGCAACTACTTTACTTTTGGAGAAAATTCAAAACATTCATTATTCAATAGAGCCCAATAGCAAAAACCAGCGTTTTGAATGAAGAATCACATTTCTTGGTAGAATCATGCAGGATTACAATTTTTGATGGTTTTTTACTCCTCTCAACAGCCCAAACAAGTTTCTAAAAGGATGAGTTTCCAACTACTTTACTTTTGGAGAAAATTCAAAACATTCATTATTCAATAGGGCCCAAACTATCAAAAACCAGCGGTTTCAATGAACACACATTTCTTGGTAGAATCATGCAGGACTGAAATTTTTGATGTTTTTCTACTCCTCTCATGAGCCCAAACAAGTCTCTAAAAGCATGAGTTTGCAACTACTTTACTTTTGGAGAAAATTCAAAACATTCATTATTCAATAGAGCCCAATAGCAAAAATCAGGTTTTGAATGAAGAATCACATTTCTTGGTAGAATCATGCAGGATTGAAATTTTTGATGGTTTTTTACTCCTCTCAACAGCCCAAACAAGTTTCTAAAAGGATGAGTTTGCAACTACTTTACTTTTGGAGAAAATTCAAAACATTCATTATTCAATAGGGCCCAAACTATCAAAAACCAGCGGTTTCAATGAACACACATTTCTTGGTAGAATCATGCAGGACTGAAATTTTTGATGTTTTTCTACTCCTCTCATGAGCCCAAACAAGTCTCTAAAAGCATGAGTTTGCAACTACTTTACTTTCGGAGAAAATTCAAAACATTCACTATTCAATAGAGCCCAATAGCAAAAATCAGGTTTTGAATGAAGAATCACATTTCTTGGTAAAATCATGCAGGATTGAAATTTTTGATGGTTTTTTACTCCTCTCAACAGCCCAAACAAGTTTCTAAAAGGATGAGTTTGCAACTACTTTACTTTTGGAGAAAATTCAAAACATTCATTATTCAATAGGGCCCAAACTATCAAAAACCAGCGGTTTCAATGAACACACATTTATTGGTAGAATCGTGCAGGACTGAAATTTTTGATGTTTTTCTACTCCTCTTATGAGCCCAAACAAGTCTCTAAAAGCATGAGTTTGCAACTACTTTACTTTTGGAGAAAATTCAAAACATTCATTATTCAATAGGGCCCAAACTATCAAAAACCAGCGGTTTCAATGAACACACATTTCTTGGTAGAATCGTGCAGGACTGAAATTTTTGATGTTTTTCTACTCCTCTCATGAGCCCAAACAAGTCTCTAAAAGCATGAGTTTGCAACTACTTTACTTTTGGAGAAAATTCAAAACATTCATTATTCAATAGCGCCCAATAGCAAAAATCAGGTTTTGAATGAAGAATCACATTTCTTGGTAGAATCATGCAGGATTGAAATTTTTGATGGTTTTTTACTCCTCTCAACAGCCCAAACAAGTTTCTAAAAGGATGAGTTTGCAACTACTTTACTTTTGGAGAAAATTCAAAACATTCATTATTCAATAGGGCCCAAACTATCAAAAACCAGCGGTTTGAATGAACACACATTTCTTGGTAGAATCATGCAGGACTGAAATTTTTGATGTTTTTCTACTCCTCTCATGAGCCCAAACAAGTCTCTAAAAGCATGAGTTTGCAACTACTTTACTTTTGGAGAAAATTCAAAACATTCATTATTCAATAGCGCCCAATAGCAAAAATCAGGTTTTGAATGAAGAATCACATTTCTTGGTAGAATCATGCAGGATTGAAATTTTTGATGGTTTTTTACTCCTCTCAACAGCCCAAACAAGTTTCTAAAAGGATGAGTTTGCAACTACTTTACTTTTGGAGAAAATTCAAAACATTCATTATTCAATAGGGCCCAAACTATCAAAAACCAGCGGTTTCAATGAACACACATTTCTTGGTAGAATCATGCAGGACTGAAATTTTTGATGTTTTTCTACTCCTCTCATGAGCCCAAACAAGTCTCTAAAAGCATGAGTTTGCAACTACTTTACTTTTGGAGAAAATTCAAAACATTCATTATTCAATAGAGCCCAATAGCAAAAATCAGGTTTTGAATGAAGAATCACATTTCTTGGTAGAATCATGCAGGATTGAAATTTTTGATGGTTTTTTACTCCTCTCAACAGCCCAAACAAGTTTCTAAAAGGATGAGTTTGCAACTACTTTACTTTTGGAGAAAATTCAAAACATTCATTATTCAATAGGGCCCAAACTATCAAAAACCAGCGGTTTCAATGAACACAAATTTCTTGGTAGAATCATGCAGGACTGAAATTTTTGATGTTTTTCTACTCCTCTCATGAGCCCAAACAAGTCTCTAAAAGCATGAGTTTGCAACTACTTTACTTTCGGAGAAAATTCAAAACATTCACTATTCAATAGAGCCCAATAGCAAAAATCAGGTTTTGAATGAAGAATCACATTTCTTGGTAAAATCATGCAGGATTGAAATTTTTGATGGTTTTTTACTCCTCTCAATAGCCCAAACAAGTTTCTAAAAGGATGAGTTTGCAACTACTTTACTTTTGGAGAAAATTCAAAACATTCATTATTCAATAGGGCCCAAACTATCAAAAACCAGCGGTTTCAATGAACACACATTTATTGGTAGAATCGTGCAGGACTGAAATTTTTGATGTTTTTCTACTCCTCTCATGAGCCCAAACAAGTCTCTAAAAGCATGAGTTTGCAACTACTTTACTTTTGGAGAAAATTCAAAACATTCATTATTCAATAGGGCCCAAACTATCAAAAACCAGCGGTTTCAATGAACACACATTTCTTGGTAGAATCGTGCAGGACTGAAATTTTTGATGTTTTTCTACTCCTCTCATGAGCCCAAACAAGTCTATAAAAGCATGAGTTTGCAACTACTTTACTTTTGGAGAAAATTCAAAACATTCATTATTCAATAGCGCCCAATAGCAAAAATCAGGTTTTGAATGAAGAATCACATTTCTTGGTAGAATCATGCAGGATTGAAATTTTTGATGGTTTTTTACTCCTCTCAACAGCCCAAACAAGTTTCTAAAAGGATGAGTTTGCAACTACTTTACTTTTGGAGAAAATTCAAAACATTCCTTTTTCAATAGGGCCCAAACTATCAAAAACCAGCGGTTTCAATGAACACACATTTCTTGGTAGAATCATGCAGGACTGAAATTTTTGATGTTTTTCTACTCCTCTCATGAGCCCAAACAAGTCTCTAAAAGCATGAGTTTGCAACTACTTTACTTTTGGAGAAAATTCAAAACATTCATTATTCAATAGAGCCCAATAGCAAAAATCAGGTTTTGAAAGAAGAATCACATTTCTTGGTAGAATCATGCAGGATTGAAATTTTTGATGGTTTTTTACTCCTCTCAACAGCCCAAACAAGTTTCTAAAAGGATGAGTTTGCAACTACTTTACTTTTGGAGAAAATTCAAAACATTCATTATTCAATAGGGCCCAAACTATCAAAAACCAGCGGTTTGAATGAACACACATTTCTTGGTAGAATCATGCAGGACTGAAATTTTTGATGTTTTTCTACTCCTCTCATGAGCCCAAACAAGTCTCTAAAAGCATGAGTTTGCAACTACTTTACTTTTGGAGAAAATTCAAAACATTCATTATTCAATAGCGCCCAATAGCAAAAATCAGGTTTTGAATGAAGAATCACATTTCTTGGTAGAATCATGCAGGATTGAAATTTTTGATGGTTTTTTACTCCTCTCAACAGCCCAAACAAGTTTCTAAAAGGATGAGTTTGCAACTACTTTACTTTTGGAGAAAATTCAAAACATTCATTATTCAATAGGGCCCAAACTATCAAAAACCAGCGGTTTCAATGAACACACATTTCTTGGTAGAATCATGCAGGACTGAAATTTTTGATGTTTTTCTACTCCTCTCATGAGCCCAAACAAGTCTCTAAAAGCATGAGTTTGCAACTACTTTACTTTTGGAGAAAATTCAAAACATTCATTATTCAATAGAGCCCAATAGCAAAAATCAGGTTTTGAATGAAGAATCACATTTCTTGGTAGAATCATGCAGGATTGAAATTTTTGATGGTTTTTTACTCCTCTCAACAGCCCAAACAAGTTTCTAAAAGGATGAGTTTGCAACTACTTTACTTTTGGAGAAAATTCAAAACATTCATTATTCAATAGGGCCCAAAATATCAAAAACCAGCGGTTTGAATGAACACACATTTCTTGGTAGAATCGTGCAGGACTGAAATTTTTGATGTTTTTCTACTCCTCTCATGAGCCCAAACAAGTCTCTAAAAGGATGAGTTTGCAACTACTTTACTTTTGGAGAAAATTCAAAACATTCATTATTCAATAGAGCCCAATAGCAAAAACCAGCGTTTTGAATGAAGAATCACATTTCTTGGTAGAATCATGCAGGATTGAAATTTTTGATGGTTTTTTTCTCCTCTCAACAGCCCAAACAAGTTTCTAAAAGGATGAGTTTGCAAATACTTTACTTTTGGAGAAAATTCAAAACATTCATTATTCAATAGGGCCCAAACTATCAAAAACCAGCGGTTTCAATGAACACACATTTCTTGGTAGAATCATGCAGGACTGAAATTTTTGATGTTTTTCTACTCCTTTCATGAGCCCAAACAAGTCTCTAAAAGGATGAGTTTGCAACTACTTTACTTTTGGAGAAAATTCAAAACATTCATTATTCAATAGAGCCCAATAGCAAAAATCAGGTTTTGAATGAAGAATCACATTTCTTGGTAGAATCATGCAGGATTGAAATTTTTGATGGTTTTGTACTCCTCTCAACAGCCCAAACAAGTTTCTAAAAGGATGAGTTTGCAACTACTTTACTTTTGGAGAAAATTCAAAACATTCATTATTCAATAGGGCCCAAAATATCAAAAACCAGCGGTTTGAATGAACACACATTTCTTGGTAGAATCGTGCAGGACTGAAATTTTTGATGTTTTTCTACTCCTCTCATGAGCCCAAACAAGTCTCTAAAAGGATGAGTTTGCAACTACTTTACTTTTGGAGAAAATTCAAAACATTCATTATTCAATAGAGCCCAATAGCAAAAACCAGCGTTTTGAATGAAGAATCACATTTCTTGGTAGAATCATGCAGGATTACAATTTTTGATGGTTTTTTACTCCTCTCAACAGCCCAAACAAGTTTCTAAAAGGATGAGTTTGCAACTACTTTACTTTTGGAGAAAATTCAAAACATTCATTATTCAATAGGGCCCAAACTATCAAAAACCAGCGGTTTCAATGAACACACATTTCTTGGTAGAATCATGCAGGACTGAAATTTTTGATGTTTTTCTACTCCTCTCATGAGCCCAAACAAGTCTCTAAAAGCATGAGTTTGCAACTACTTTACTTTTGGAGAAAATTCAAAACATTCATTATTCAATAGAGCCCAATAGCAAAAATCAGGTTTTGAATGAAGAATCACATTTCTTGGTAAAATCATGCAGGATTGAAATTTTTGATGGTGTTTTACTCCTCTCAACAGCCCAAACAAGTTTCTAAAAGGATGAGTTTGCAACTACTTTACTTTTGGAGAAAATTCAAAACATTCATTATTCAATAGGGCCCAAACTATCAAAAACCAGCGGTTTCAATGAACACACATTTCTTGGTAGAATCATGCAGGACTGAAATTTTTTATGTTTTTCTACTCCTCTCATGAGCCCAAACAAGTCTCTAAAAGTATGAGTTTGCAACTACTTTACTTTTGGAGAAAATTCAAAACATTCACTATTCAATAGAGCCCAATAGCAAAAATCAGGTTTTGAATGAAGAATCACATTTCTTGGTAAAATCATGCAGGATTGAAATTTTTGATGGTTTTTTACTCCTCTCAACAGCCCAAACAAGTTTCTAAAAGGATGAGTTTGCAACTACTTTACTTTTGGAGAAAATTCAAAACATTCATTATTCAATAGGGCCCAAACTATCAAAAACCAGCGGTTTCAATGAACACACATTTCTTGGTAGAATCATGCAGGACTGAAATTTTTGATGTTTTTCTACTCTCATGAGCCCAAACAAGTCTCTAAAAGCATGAGTTTGCAACGACTTTACTTTTGGAGAAAATTCAAAACATTCATTATTCAATAGAGCCCAATACCAAAAATCAGGTTTTGAATGAAGAATCACATTTCTTGGTAAAATCATGCAGGATTGAAATTTTTGATGATTTTTTACTCCTCTCAACAGCCCAAACAAGTTTCTAAAAGGATGAGTTTGCAACTACTTTACTTTTGGAGAAAATTCAAAACATTCATTATTCAATAGGGCCCAAACTATCAAAAACCAGCGGTTTCAATGAACACACATTTCTTGGTAGAATCATGCAGGACTGAAATTTTTGATGTTTTTCTACTCCTCTCATGAGCCCAAACAAGTCTCTAAAAGCATGAGTTTGCAACTACTTTACTTTTGGAGAAAATTCAAAACATTCACTATTCAATAGAGCCCAATAGCAAAAATCAGGTTTTGAATGAAGAATCACATTTCTTGGTAAAATCATGCAGGATTGAAATTTTTGATGGTTTTTTACTCCTCTCAACAGCCCAAACAAGTTTCTAAAAGTATGAGTTTGCAACTACTTTACTTTTGGAGAAAATTCAAAACATTCATTATTCAATAGGGCCCAAACTATCAAAAACCAGCGGTTTCAATGAACACACATTTCTTGGTAGAATCGTGCAGGACTGAAATTTTTGATGTTTTTCTACTCCTCTCATGAGCCCAAACAAGTCTCTAAAAGCATGAGTTTGCAACTACTTTACTTTTGGAGAAAATTCAAAACATTCATTATTCAATAGCGCCCAATAGCAAAAATCAGGTTTTGAATGAAGAATCACATTTCTTGGTAGAATCATGCAGGATTGAAATTTTTGATGGTTTTTTACTCCTCTCAACAGCCCAAACAAGTTTCTAAAAGGATGAGTTTGCAACTACTTTACTTTTGGAGAAAATTCAAAACATTCATTTTTCAATAGGGCCCAAACTATCAAAAACCACCGGTTTCAATGAACACACATTTCTTGGTAGAATCATGCAGGACTGAAATTTTTGATGTTTTTCTACTCCTCTCATGAGCCCAAACAAGTCTCTAAAAGCATGAGTTTGCAACTACTTTACTTTTGGAGAAAATTCAAAACATTCATTATTCAATAGAGCCCAATAGCAAAAATCAGGTTTTGAAAGAAGAATCACATTTCTTGGTAGAATCATGCAGGATTGAAATTTTTGATGGTTTTTTACTCCTCTCAACAGCCCAAACAAGTTTCTAAAAGGATGAGTTTGCAACTACTTTACTTTTGGAGAAAATTCAAAACATTCATTATTCAATAGGGCCCAAACTATCAAAAACCAGCGGTTTGAATGAACACACATTTCTTGGTAGAATCATGCAGGACTGAAATTTTTGATGTTTTTCTACTCCTCTCATGAGCCCAAACAAGTCTCTAAAAGCATGAGTTTGCAACTACTTTACTTTTGGAGAAAATTCAAAACATTCATTATTCAATAGCGCCCAATAGCAAAAATCAGGTTTTGAATGAAGAATCACATTTCTTGGTAGAATCATGCAGGATTGAAATTTTTGATGGTTTTTTACTCCTCTCAACAGCCCAAACAAGTTTCTAAAAGGATGAGTTTGCAACTACTTTACTTTTGGAGAAAATTCAAAACATTCATTATTCAATAGGGCCCAAACTATCAAAAACCAGCGGTTTCAATGAACACACATTTCTTGGTAGAATCATGCAGGACTGAAATTTTTGATGTTTTTCTACTCCTCTCATGAGCCCAAACAAGTCTCTAAAAGCATGAGTTTGCAACTACTTTACTTTTGGAGAAAATTCAAAACATTCATTATTCAATAGAGCCCAATAGCAAAAATCAGGTTTTGAATGAAGAATCACATTTCTTGGTAGAATCATGCAGGATTGAAATTTTTGATGGTTTTTTACTCCTCTCAACAGCCCAAACAAGTTTCTAAAAGGATGAGTTTGCAACTACTTTACTTTTGGAGAAAATTCAAAACATTCATTATTCAATAGGGCCCAAACTATCAAAAACCAGCGGTTTCAATGAACACAAATTTCTTGGTAGAATCATGCAGGACTGAAATTTTTGATGTTTTTCTACTCCTCTCATGAGCCCAAACAAGTCTCTAAAAGCATGAGTTTGCAACTACTTTACTTTCGGAGAAAATTCAAAACATTCACTATTCAATAGAGCCCAATAGCAAAAATCAGGTTTTGAATGAAGAATCACATTTCTTGGTAAAATCATGCAGGATTGAAATTTTTGATGGTTTTTTACTCCTCTCAACAGCCCAAACAAGTTTCTAAAAGGATGAGTTTGCAACTACTTTACTTTTGGAGAAAATTCAAAACATTCATTATTCAATAGGGCCCAAACTATCAAAAACCAGCGGTTTCAATGAACACACATTTATTGGTAGAATCGTGCAGGACTGAAATTTTTGATGTTTTTCTACTCCTCTCATGAGCCCAAACAAGTCTCTAAAAGCATGAGTTTGCAACTACTTTACTTTTGGAGAAAATTCAAAACATTCATTATTCAATAGGGCCCAAACTATCAAAAACCAGCGGTTTCAATGAACACACATTTCTTGGTAGAATCGTGCAGGACTGAAATTTTTGATGTTTTTCTACTCCTCTCATGAGCCCAAACAAGTCTCTAAAAGCATGAGTTTGCAACTACTTTACTTTTGGAGAAAATTCAAAACATTCATTATTCAATAGCGCCCAATAGCAAAAATCAGGTTTTGAATGAAGAATCACATTTCTTGGTAGAATCATGCAGGATTGAAATTTTTGATGGTTTTTTACTCCTCTCAACAGCCCAAACAAGTTTCTAAAAGGATGAGTTTGCAACTACTTTACTTTTGGAGAAAATTCAAAACATTCCTTTTTCAATAGGGCCCAAACTATCAAAAACCAGCGGTTTCAATGAACACACATTTCTTGGTAGAATCATGCAGGACTGAAATTTTTGATGTTTTTCTACTCCTCTCATGAGCCCAAACAAGTCTCTAAAAGCATGAGTTTGCAACTACTTTACTTTTGGAGAAAATTCAAAACATTCATTATTCAATAGAGCCCAATAGCAAAAATCAGGTTTTGAAAGAAGAATCACATTTCTTGGTAGAATCATGCAGGATTGAAATTTTTGATGGTTTTTTACTCCTCTCAACAGCCCAAACAAGTTTCTAAAAGGATGAGTTTGCAACTACTTTACTTTTGGAGAAAATTCAAAACATTCATTATTCAATAGGGCCCAAACTATCAAAAACCAGCGGTTTGAATGAACACACATTTCTTGGTAGAATCATGCAGGACTGAAATTTTTGATGTTTTTCTACTCCTCTCATGAGCCCAAACAAGTCTCTAAAAGCATGAGTTTGCAACTACTTTACTTTTGGAGAAAATTCAAAACATTCATTATTCAATAGCGCCCAATAGCAAAAATCAGGTTTTGAATGAAGAATCACATTTCTTGGTAGAATCATGCAGGATTGAAATTTTTGATGGTTTTTTAACTCCTCTCAACAGCCCAAACAAGTTTCTAAAAGGATGAGTTTGCAACTACTTTACTTTTGGAGAATATTCAAAACATTCATTATTCAATAGGGCCCAAACTATCAAAAACCAGCGGTTTCAATGAACACACATTTCTTGGTAGAATCATGCAGGACTGAAATTTTTGATGTTTTTCTACTCCTCTCATGAGCCCAAACAAGTCTCTAAAAGGATGAGTTTGCAACTACTTTACTTTTGGAGAATATTCAAAACATTCATTATTCAATAGGGCCCAAACTATCCAAAACCAGCGGTTTGAATGAACACACATTTCTTGGTAGAATCGTGCAGGACTGAAATTTTTGATGTTTTTCTACTCCTCTCATGAGCCCAAACAAGTCTCTAAAAGGATGAGTTTGCAACTACTTTACTTTTGGAGAAAATTCAAAACATTCATTATTCAATAGAGCCCAATAGCAAAAACCAGCGTTTTGAATGAAGAATCACATTTCTTGGTAGAATCATGCAGGATTGAAATTTTTGATGGTTTTTTTCTCCTCTCAACAGCCCAAACAAGTTTCTAAAAGGATGAGTTTGCAACTACTTTACTTTTGGAGAAAATTCAAAACATTCATTATTCAATAGGGCCCAAACTATCAAAAACCAGCGGTTTCAATGAACACACATTTCTTGGTAGAATCATGCAGGACTGAAATTTTTGATGTTTTTCTACTCCTCTCATGAGCCCAAACAAGTCTCTAAAAGCATGAGTTTGCAACTACTTTACTTTTGGAGAAAATTCAAAACATTCATTATTCAATAGAGCCCAATAGCAAAAATCAGGTTTTGAATGAAGAATCACATTTCTTGGTAAAATCATGCAGGATTGAAATTTTTGATGGTGTTTTACTCCTCTCAACAGCCCAAACAAGTTTCTAAAAGGATGAGTTTGCAACTACTTTACTTTTGGAGAAAATTCAAAACATTCATTATTCAATAGGGCCCAAACTATCAAAAACCAGCGGTTTCAATGAACACACATTTCTTGGTAGAATCATGCAGGACTGAAACTTTTTATGTTTTTCTACTCCTCTCATGAGCCCAAACAAGTCTCTAAAAGTATGAGTTTGCAACTACTTTACTTTTGGAGAAAATTCAAAACATTCACTATTCAATAGAGCCCAATAGCAAAAATCAGGTTTTGAATGAAGAATCACATTTCTTGGTAAAATCATGCAGGATTGAAATTTTTGATGGTTTTTTACTCCTCTCAACAGCCCAAACAAGTTTCTAAAAGGATGAGTTTGCAACTACTTTACTTTTGGAGAAAATTCAAAACATTCATTATTCAATAGGGCCCAAACTATCAAAAACCAGCGGTTTCAATGAACACACATTTCTTGGTAGAATCATGCAGGACTGAAATTTTTGATGTTTTTCTACTCTCATGAGCCCAAACAAGTCTCTAAAAGCATGAGTTTGCAACGACTTTACTTTTGGAGAAAATTCAAAACATTCATTATTCAATAGAGCCCAATACCAAAAATCAGGTTTTGAATGAAGAATCACATTTCTTGGTAAAATCATGCAGGATTGAAATTTTTGATGATTTTTTACTCCTCTCAACAGCCCAAACAAGTTTCTAAAAGGATGAGTTTGCAACTACTTTACTTTTGGAGAAAATTCAAAACATTCATTATTCAATAGGGCCCAAACTATCAAAAACCAGCGGTTTCAATGAACACACATTTCTTGGTAGAATCATGCAGGACTGAAATTTTTGATGTTTTTCTACTCCTCTCATGAGCCCAAACAAGTCTCTAAAAGCATGAGTTTGCAACTACTTTACTTTTGGAGAAAATTCAAAACATTCACTATTCAATAGAGCCCAATAGCAAAAATCAGGTTTTGAATGAAGAATCACATTTCTTGGTAAAATCATGCAGGATTGAAATTTTTGATGGTTTTTTACTCCTCTCAACAGCCCAAACAAGTTTCTAAAAGTATGAGTTTGCAACTACTTTACTTTTGGAGAAAATTCAAAACATTCATTATTCAATAGGGCCCAAACTATCAAAAACCAGCGGTTTCAATGAACACACATTTCTTGGTAGAATCATGCAGGACTGAAATTTTTGATGTTTTTCTACTCCTCTCATGAGCCCAAACAAGTCTCTAAAAGCATGAGTTTGCAACTACTTTACTTTTGGAGAAAATTCAAAACATTCATTATTCAATAGAGCCCAATAGCAAAAATCAGGTTTTGAATGAAGAATCACATTTCTTGGTAGAATCATGCAGGATTGAAATTTTTGATGCTTTTTTACTCCTCTCAACAGCCCAAACAAGTTTCTAAAAGGATGAGTTTGCAACTACTTTACTTTTGGAGAAAATTCAAAACATTCATTATTCAATAGGGCCCAAACTATCAAAAACCAGCGGTTTCAATGAACACACATTTCTTTGTAGAATCATGCAGGACTGAAATTTTTGATGTTTTTCTACTCTCATGAGCCCAAACAAGTCTCTAAAAGCATGAGTTTGCAACTACTTTACTTTTGGAGAAAATTCAAAACATTCATTATTCAATAGAGCCCAATACCAAAAATCAGGTTTTGAATGAAGAATCACATTTCTTGGTAAAATCATGCAGGATTGAAATTTTTGATGATTTTTTACTCCTCTCAACAGCCCAAACAAGTTTCTAAAAGGATGAGTTTGCAACTACTTTACTTTTGGAGAAAATTCAAAACATTCATTATTCAATAGGGCCCAAACTATCAAAAACCATCGGTTTCAATGAACACACATTTCTTGGTAGAATCATGCAGGACTGAAATTTTTGATGTTTTTCTACTCCTCTCATGAGCCCAAACAAGTCTCTAAAAGCATGAGTTTGCAACTACTTTACTTTTGGAGAAAATTCAAAACATTCACTATTCAATAGAGCCCAATAGCAAAAATCAGGTTTTGAATGAAGAATCACATTTCTTGGTAAAATCATGCAGGATTGAAATTTTTGATGGTTTTTTACTCCTCTCAACAGCCCAAACAAGTTTCTAAAAGGATGAGTTTGCAACTACTTTACTTTTGGAGAAAATTCAAAACATTCATTATTCAATAGGGCCCAAACTATCAAAAACCAGCGGTTTCAATGAACACACATTTCTTGGTAGAATCATGCAGGACTGAAATTTTTGATGTTTTTCTACTCCTCTCATGAGCCCAAACAAGTCTCTAAAAGCATGAGTTTGCAACTACTTTACTTTTGGAGAAAATTCAAAACATTCATTATTCAATAGAGCCCAATAGCAAAAATCAGGTTTTGAATGAAGAATCACATTTCTTGGTAGAATCATGCAGGATTGAAATTTTTGATGGTTTTTTACTCCTCTCAACAGCCCAAACAAGTTTCTAAAAGGATGAGTTTGCAACTACTTTACTTTTGGAGAAAATTCAAAACATTCATTATTCAATAGGGCCCAAACTATCAAAAACCAGCGGTTTCAATGAACACACATTTCTTGGTAGAATCATGCAGGACTGAAATTTTTGATGTTTTTCTACTCCTCTCATGAGCCCAAACAAGTCTCTAAAAGCATGAGTTTGCAACTACTTTACTTTTGGAGAAAATTCAAAACATTCATTATTCAATAGAGCCCAATAGCAAAAATCAGGTTTTGAATGAAGAATCACATTTCTTGGTAGAATCATGCAGGATTGAAATTTTTGATGGTTTTTTAACTCCTCTCAACAGCCCAAACAAGTTTCTAAAAGGATGAGTTTGCAACTACTTTACTTTTGGAGAAAATTCAAAACATTCATTATTCAATAGGGCCCAAACTATCAAAAACCAGCGGTTTCAATGAACACACATTTCTTGGTAGAATCATGCAGGACTGAAATTTTTGATGTTTTTCTACTCCTCTCATGAGCCCAAACAAGTCTCTAAAAGCATGAGTTTGCAACTACTTTACTTTTGGAGAAAATTCAAAACATTCATTATTCAATAGAGCCCAATAGCAAAAATCAGGTTTTGAATGAAGAATCACATTTCTTGGTAAAATCATGCAGGATTGAAATTTTTGATGGTTTTTTACTCCTCTCAACAGCCCAAACAAGTTTCTAAAAGGATGAGTTTGCAACTACTTTACTTTTGGAGAAAATTCAAAACATTCATTATTCAATAGGGCCCAAACTATCAAAAACCAGCGGTTTCAATGAACACACATTTCTTGGTAGAATCATGCAGGACTGAAATTTTTGATGTTTTTCTACTCCTCTCATGAGCCCAAACAAGTCTCTAAAAGCATGAGTTTGCAACTACTTTACTTTTGGAGAAAATTCAAAACATTCATTATTCAATAGAGCCCAATAGCAAAAATCAGGTTTTGAATGAAGAATCACATTTCTTGGTAGAATCATGCAGGATTGAAATTTTTGATGGTTTTTTACTCCTCTCAACAGCCCAAACAAGTTTCTAAAAGGATGAGTTTGCAACTACTTTACTTTTGGAGAAAATTCAGAACATTCATTATTCAATAGGGCCCAAAATATCAAAAACCAGCGGTTTGAATGAACACACATTTCTTGGTAGAATCGTGCAGGACTGAAATTTTTGATGTTTTTCTACTCCTCTCATGAGCCCAAACAAGTCTCTAAAAGGATGAGTTTGCAACTACTTTACTTTTGGAGAAAATTCAAAACATTCATTATTCAATAGAGCCCAATAGCAAAAACCAGCGTTTTGAATGAAGAATCACATTTCTTGGTAGAATCATGCAGGATTGAAATTTTTGATGGTTTTTTTCTCCTCTCAACAGCCCAAACAGGTTTCTAAAAGGATGAGTTTGCAAATACTTTACTTTTGGAGAAAATTCAAAACATTCATTATTCAATAGGGCCCAAACTATCAAAAACCAGCGGTTTCAATGAACACACATTTCTTGGTAGAATCATGCAGGACTGAAATTTTTGATGTTTTTCTACTCCTTTCATGAGCCCAAACAAGTCTCTAAAAGGATGAGTTTGCAACTACTTTACTTTTGGAGAAAATTCAAAACATTCATTATTCAATAGAGCCCAATAGCAAAAATCAGGTTTTGAATGAAGAATCACATTTCTTGGTAGAATCATGCAGGATTGAAATTTTTGATGGTTTTGTACTCCTCTCAACAGCCCAAACAAGTTTCTAAAAGGATGAGTTTGCAACTACTTTACTTTTGGAGAAAATTCAAAACATTCATTATTCAATAGGGCCCAAAATATCAAAAACCAGCGGTTTGAATGAACACACATTTCTTGGTAGAATCGTGCAGGACTGAAATTTTTGATGTTTTTCTACTCCTCTCATGAGCCCAAACAAGTCTCTAAAAGGATGAGTTTGCAACTACTTTACTTTTGGAGAAAATTCAAAACATTCATTATTCAATAGAGCCCAATAGCAAAAACCAGCGTTTTGAATGAAGAATCACATTTCTTGGTAGAATCATGCAGGATTACAATTTTTGATGGTTTTTTACTCCTCTCAACAGCCCAAACAAGTTTCTAAAAGGATGAGTTTGCAACTACTTTACTTTTGGAGAAAATTCAAAACATTCATTATTCAATAGGGCCCAAACTATCAAAAACCAGCGGTTTCAATGAACACACATTTCTTGGTAGAATCATGCAGGACTGAAATTTTTGATGTTTTTCTACTCCTCTCATGAGCCCAAACAAGTCTCTAAAAGCATGAGTTTGCAACTACTTTACTTTTGGAGAAAATTCAAAATATTCATTATTCAATAGAGCCCAATAGCAAAAATCAGGTTTTGAATGAAGAATCACATTTCTTGGTAAAATCATGCAGGATTGAAATTTTTGATGGTGTTTTACTCCTCTCAACAGCCCAAACAAGTTTCTAAAAGGATGAGTTTGCAACTACTTTACTTTTGGAGAAAATTCAAAACATTCATTATTCAATAGGGCCCAAACTATCAAAAACCAGCGGTTTCAATGAACACACATTTCTTGGTAGAATCATGCAGGACTGAAATTTTTGATGTTTTTCTACTCCTCTCATGAGCCCAAACAAGTCTCTAAAAGTATGAGTTTGCAACTACTTTACTTTTGGAGAAAATTCAAAACATTCACTATTCAATAGAGCCCAATAGCAAAAATCAGGTTTTGAATGAAGAATCACATTTCTTGGTAAAATCATGCAGGATTGAAATTTTTGATGGTTTTTTACTCCTCTCAACAGCCCAAACAAGTTTCTAAAAGGATGAGTTTGCAACTACTTTACTTTTGGAGAAAATTCAAAACATTCATTATTCAATAGGGCCCAAACTATCAAAAACCAGCGGTTTCAATGAACACACATTTCTTGGTAGAATCATGCAGGACTGAAATTTTTGATGTTTTTCTACTCTCATGAGCCCAAACAAGTCTCTAAAAGCATGAGTTTGCAACTACTTTACTTTTGGAGAAAATTCAAAACATTCATTATTCAATAGAGCCCAATACCAAAAATCAGGTTTTGAATGAAGAATCACATTTCTTGGTAAAATCATGCAGGATTGAAATTTTTGATGATTTTTTACTCCTCTCAACAGCCCAAACAAGTTTCTAAAAGGATGAGTTTGCAACTACTTTACTTTTGGAGAAAATTCAAAACATTCATTATTCAATAGGGCCCAAACTATCAAAAACCAGCGGTTTCAATGAACACACATTTCTTGGTAGAATCATGCAGGACTGAAATTTTTGATGTTTTTCTACTCCTCTCATGAGCCCAAACAAGTCTCTAAAAGCATGAGTTTGCAACTACTTTACTTTTGGAGAAAATTCAAAACATTCACTATTCAATAGAGCCCAATAGCAAAAATCAGGTTTTGAATGAAGAATCACATTTCTTGGTAAAATCATGCAGGATTGAAATTTTTGATGGTTTTTTACTCCTCTCAACAGCCCAAACAAGTTTCTAAAAGTATGAGTTTGCAACTACTTTACTTTTGGAGAAAATTCAAAACATTCATTATTCAATAGGGCCCAAACTATCAAAAACCAGCGGTTTCAATGAACACACATTTCTTGGTAGAATCATGCAGGACTGAAATTTTTGATGTTTTTCTACTCCTCTCATGAGCCCAAACAAGTCTCTAAAAGCATGAGTTTGCAACTACTTTACTTTTGGAGAAAATTCAAAACATTCATTATTCAATAGAGCCCAATAGCAAAAATCAGGTTTTGAATGAAGAATCACATTTCTTGGTAGAATCATGCAGGATTGAAATTTTTGATGGTTTTTTACTCCTCTCAACAGCCCAAACAAGTTTCTAAAAGGATGAGTTTGCAACTACTTTACTTTTGGAGAAAATTCAAAACATTCATTATTCAATAGGGCCCAAACTATCAAAAACCAGCGGTTTCAATGAACACACATTTCTTGGTAGAATCATGCAGGACTGAAATTTTTGATGTTTTTCTACTCCTCTCATGAGCCCAAACAAGTCTCTAAAAGCATGAGTTTGCAACTACTTTACTTTTGGAGAAAATTCAAAACATTCATTATTCAATAGAGCCCAATAGCAAAAATCAGGTTTTGAATGAAGAATCACATTTCTTGGTAGAATCATGCAGGATTGAAATTTTTGATGGTTTTTTAACTCCTCTCAACAGCCCAAACAAGTTTCTAAAAGGATGAGTTTGCAACTACTTTACTTTTGGAGAAAATTCAAAACATTCATTATTCAATAGGGCCCAAACTATCAAAAACCAGCGGTTTCAATGAACACACATTTCTTGGTAGAATCATGCAGGACTGAAATTTTTGATGTTTTTCTACTCCTCTCATGAGCCCAAACAAGTCTCTAAAAGCATGAGTTTGCAACTACTTTACTTTTGGAGAAAATTCAAAACATTCATTATTCAATAGAGCCCAATAGCAAAAATCAGGTTTTGAATGAAGAATCACATTTCTTGGTAAAATCATGCAGGATTGAAATTTTTGATGGTTTTTTACTCCTCTCAACAGCCCAAACAAGTTTCTAAAAGGATGAGTTTGCAACTACTTTACTTTTGGAGAAAATTCAAAACATTCATTATTCAATAGGGCCCAAACTATCAAAAACCAGCGGTTTCAATGAACACACATTTCTTGGTAGAATCATGCAGGACTGAAATTTTTGATGTTTTTCTACTCCTCTCATGAGCCCAAACAAGTCTCTAAAAGCATGAGTTTGCAACTACTTTACTTTTGGAGAAAATTCAAAACATTCATTATTCAATAGAGCCCAATAGCAAAAATCAGGTTTTGAATGAAGAATCACATTTCTTGGTAGAATCATGCAGGATTGAAATTTTTGATGGTTTTTTAACTCCTCTCAACAGCCCAAACAAGTTTCTAAAAGGATGAGTTTGCAACTACTTTACTTTTGGAGAAAATTCAAAACATTCATTATTCAATAGGGCCCAAACTATCAAAAACCAGCGGTTTCAATGAACACACATTTCTTGGTAGAATCATGCAGGACTGAAATTTTTGATGTTTTTCTACTCCTCTCATGAGCCCAAACAAGTCTCTAAAAGCATGAGTTTGCAACTACTTTACTTTTGGAGAAAATTCAAAACATTCATTATTCAATAGCGCCCAATAGCAAAAATCAGGTTTTGAATGAAGAATCACATTTCTTGGTAAAATCATGCAGGATTGAAATTTTTGATGGTTTTTTACTCCTCTCAACAGCCCAAACAAGTTTCTAAAAGGATGAGTTTGCAACTACTTTACTTTTGGAGAAAATTCAAAACATTCATTATTCAATAGGGCCCAAACTATCAAAAACCAGCGGTTTGAATGAACACACATTTCTTGGTAGAATCATGCAGGACTGAAATTTTTGATGTTTTTCTACTCCTCTCATGAGCCCAAACAAGTCTCTACAAGCATGAGTTTGCAACTACTTTACTTTTTGAGAAAATTCAAAACATTCATTATTCAATAGAGCCCAATAGCAAAAATCAGGTTTTGAATGAAGAATCACATTTCTTGGTAAAATCATGCAGGATTGAAATTTTTGATGGTTTTTTACTCCTCTCTACAGCCCAAACAAGTTTCTAAAAGGATGAGTTTGCAACTACTTTACTTTTGGAGAAAATTCAAAACATTCATTATTCAATAGGGCCCAAACTATCAAAAACCAGCGGTTTCAATGAACACACATTTCTTGGTAGAATCATGCAGGACTGAATTTTTTGATGTTTTTCTACTCCTCTCATGAGCCCAAACAAGTCTCTAAAAGCATGAGTTTGCAACTACTTTACTTTTGGAGAAAATTCAAAACATTCACTATTCAATAGAGCCCAATAGCAAAAATCAGGTTTTGAATGAACAATCACATTTCTTGGTAAAATCATGCAGGATTGAAATTTTTGATGGTTTTTTACTCCTCTCAACAGCCCAAACAAGTTTCTAAAAGGATGAGTTTGCAACTACTTTACTTTTGGAGAAAATTCAAAACATTCATTATTCAATAGGGCCCAAACTATCAAAAACCAGCGGTTTCAATGAACACACATTTCTTGGTAGAATCATGCAGGACTGAAATTTTTGATGTTTTTCTACTCCTCTCATGAGCCCAAACAAGTCTCTAAAAGCATGAGTTTGCAACTACTTTACTTTTGGAGAAAATTCAAAACATTCATTATTCAATAGAGCCCAATAGCAAAAATCAGGTTTTGAATGAAGAATCACATTTCTTGGTAGAATCATGCAGGATTGAAATTTTTGATGCTTTTTTACTCCTCTCAACAGCCCAAACAAGTTTCGAAAAGGATGAGTTTGCAACTACTTTACTTTTGGAGAAAATTCAAAACATTCATTATTCAATAGGGCCCAAACTATCAAAAACCAGCGGTTTCAATGAACACACATTTCTTGGTAGAATCATGCAGGACTGAAATTTTTGATGTTTTTCTACTCTCATGAGCCCAAACAAGTCTCTAAAAGCATGAGTTTGCAACTACTTTACTTTTGGAGAAAATTCAAAACATTCATTATTCAATAGAGCCCAATACCAAAAATCAGGTTTTGAATGAAGAATCACATTTCTTGGTAAAATCATGCAGGATTGAAATTTTTGATGATTTTTTACTCCTCTCAACAGCCCAAACAAGTTTCTAAAAGGATGAGTTTGCAACTACTTTACTTTTGGAGAAAATTCAAAACATTCATTATTCAATAGGGCCCAAACTATCAAAAACCATCGGTTTCAATGAACACACATTTCTTGGTAGAATCATGCAGGACTGAAATTTTTGATGTTTTTCTACTCCTCTCATGAGCCCAAACAAGTCTCTAAAAGCATGAGTTTGCAACTACTTTACTTTTGGAGAAAATTCAAAACATTCACTATTCAATAGAGCCCAATAGCAAAAATCAGGTTTTGAATGAAGAATCACATTTCTTGGTAAAATCATGCAGGATTGAAATTTTTGATGGTTTTTTACTCCTCTCAACAGCCCAAACAAGTTTCTAAAAGTATGAGTTTGCAACTACTTTACTTTTGGAGAAAATTCAAAACATTCATTATTCAATAGGGCCCAAACTATCAAAAACCAGCGGTTTCAATGAACACACATTTCTTGGTAGAATCATGCAGGACTGAAATTTTTGATGTTTTTCTACTCCTCTCATGAGCCCAAACAAGTCTCTAAAAGCATGAGTTTGCAACTACTTTACTTTTGGAGAAAATTCAAAACATTCATTATTCAATAGAGCCCAATAGCAAAAATCAGGTTTTGAATGAAGAATCACATTTCTTGGTAGAATCATGCAGGATTGAAATTTTTGATGGTTTTTTACTCCTCTCAACAGCCCAAACAAGTTTCTAAAAGGATGAGTTTGCAACTACTTTACTTTTGGAGAAAATTCAAAACATTCATTATTCAATAGGGCCCAAACTATCAAAAACCAGCGGTTTCAATGAACACACATTTCTTGGTAGAATCATGCAGGACTGAAATTTTTGATGTTTTTCTACTCCTCTCATGAGCCCAAACAAGTCTCTAAAAGCATGAGTTTGCAACTACTTTACTTTTGGAGAAAATTCAAAACATTCATTATTCAATAGAGCCCAATAGCAAAAATCAGGTTTTGAATGAAGAATCACATTTCTTGGTAGAATCATGCAGGATTGAAATTTTTGATGGTTTTTTAACTCCTCTCAACAGCCCAAACAAGTTTCTAAAAGGATGAGTTTGCAACTACTTTACTTTTGGAGAAAATTCAAAACATTCATTATTCAATAGGGCCCAAACTATCAAAAACCAGCGGTTTCAATGAACACACATTTCTTGGTAGAATCATGCAGGACTGAAATTTTTGATGTTTTTCTACTCCTCTCATGAGCCCAAACAAGTCTCTAAAAGCATGAGTTTGCAACTACTTTACTTTTGGAGAAAATTCAAAACATTCATTATTCAATAGAGCCCAATAGCAAAAATCAGGTTTTGAATGAAGAATCACATTTCTTGGTAAAATCATGCAGGATTGAAATTTTTGATGGTTTTTTACTCCTCTCAACAGCCCAAACAAGTTTCTAAAAGGATGAGTTTGCAACTACTTTACTTTTGGAGAAAATTCAAAACATTCATTATTCAATAGGGCCCAAACTATCAAAAACCAGCGGTTTCAATGAACACACATTTCTTGGTAGAATCATGCAGGACTGACATTTTTGATGTTTTTCTACTCCTCTCATGAGCCCAAACAAGTCTCTAAAAGCATGAGTTTGCAACTACTTTACTTTTGGAGAAAATTCAAAACATTCATTATTCAATAGAGCCCAATAGCAAAAATCAGGTTTTGAATGAAGAATCACATTTCTTGGTAGAATCATGCAGGATTGAAATTTTTGATGGTTTTTTACTCCTCTCAACAGCCCAAACAAGTTTCTAAAAGGATGAGTTTGCAACTACTTTACTTTTGGAGAAAATTCAGAACATTCATTATTCAATAGGGCCCAAAATATCAAAAACCAGCGGTTTGAATGAACACACATTTCTTGGTAGAATCGTGCAGGACTGAAATTTTTGATGTTTTTCTACTCCTCTCATGAGCCCAAACAAGTCTCTAAAAGGATGAGTTTGCAACTACTTTACTTTTGGAGAAAATTCAAAACATTCATTATTCAATAGAGCCCAATAGCAAAAACCAGCGTTTTGAATGAAGAATCACATTTCTTGGTAGAATCATGCAGGATTGAAATTTTTGATGGTTTTTTTCTCCTCTCAACAGCCCAAACAGGTTTCTAAAAGGATGAGTTTGCAAATACTTTACTTTTGGAGAAAATTCAAAACATTCATTATTCAATAGGGCCCAAACTATCAAAAACCAGCGGTTTCAATGAACACACATTTCTTGGTAGAATCATGCAGGACTGAAATTTTTGATGTTTTTCTACTCCTTTCATGAGCCCAAACAAGTCTCTAAAAGGATGAGTTTGCAACTACTTTACTTTTGGAGAAAATTCAAAACATTCATTATTCAATAGAGCCCAATAGCAAAAATCAGGTTTTGAATGAAGAATCACATTTCTTGGTAGAATCATGCAGGATTGAAATTTTTGATGGTTTTGTACTCCTCTCAACAGCCCAAACAAGTTTCTAAAAGGATGAGTTTGCAACTACTTTACTTTTGGAGAAAATTCAAAACATTCATTATTCAATAGGGCCCAAAATATCAAAAACCAGCGGTTTGAATGAACACACATTTCTTGGTAGAATCGTGCAGGACTGAAATTTTTGATGTTTTTCTACTCCTCTCATGAGCCCAAACAAGTCTCTAAAAGGATGAGTTTGCAACTACTTTACTTTTGGAGAAAATTCAAAACATTCATTATTCAATAGAGCCCAATAGCAAAAACCAGCGTTTTGAATGAAGAATCACATTTCTTGGTAGAATCATGCAGGATTACAATTTTTGATGGTTTTTTACTCCTCTCAACAGCCCAAACAAGTTTCTAAAAGGATGAGTTTGCAACTACTTTACTTTTGGAGAAAATTCAAAACATTCATTATTCAATAGGGCCCAAACTATCAAAAACCAGCGGTTTCAATGAACACACATTTCTTGGTAGAATCATGCAGGACTGAAATTTTTGATGTTTTTCTACTCCTCTCATGAGCCCAAACAAGTCTCTAAAAGCATGAGTTTGCAACTACTTTACTTTTGGAGAAAATTCAAAATATTCATTATTCAATAGAGCCCAATAGCAAAAATCAGGTTTTGAATGAAGAATCACATTTCTTGGTAAAATCATGCAGGATTGAAATTTTTGATGGTGTTTTACTCCTCTCAACAGCCCAAACAAGTTTCTAAAAGGATGAGTTTGCAACTACTTTACTTTTGGAGAAAATTCAAAACATTCATTATTCAATAGGGCCCAAACTATCAAAAACCAGCGGTTTCAATGAACACACATTTCTTGGTAGAATCATGCAGGACTGAAATTTTTGATGTTTTTCTACTCCTCTCATGAGCCCAAACAAGTCTCTAAAAGTATGAGTTTGCAACTACTTTACTTTTGGAGAAAATTCAAAACATTCACTATTCAATAGAGCCCAATAGCAAAAATCAGGTTTTGAATGAAGAATCACATTTCTTGGTAAAATCATGCAGGATTGAAATTTTTGATGGTTTTTTACTCCTCTCAACAGCCCAAACAAGTTTCTAAAAGGATGAGTTTGCAACTACTTTACTTTTGGAGAAAATTCAAAACATTCATTATTCAATAGGGCCCAAACTATCAAAAACCAGCGGTTTCAATGAACACACATTTCTTGGTAGAATCATGCAGGACTGAAATTTTTGATGTTTTTCTACTCTCATGAGCCCAAACAAGTCTCTAAAAGCATGAGTTTGCAACTACTTTACTTTTGGAGAAAATTCAAAACATTCATTATTCAATAGAGCCCAATACCAAAAATCAGGTTTTGAATGAAGAATCACATTTCTTGGTAAAATCATGCAGGATTGAAATTTTTGATGATTTTTTACTCCTCTCAACAGCCCAAACAAGTTTCTAAAAGGATGAGTTTGCAACTACTTTACTTTTGGAGAAAATTCAAAACATTCATTATTCAATAGGGCCCAAACTATCAAAAACCAGCGGTTTCAATGAACACACATTTCTTGGTAGAATCATGCAGGACTGAAATTTTTGATGTTTTTCTACTCCTCTCATGAGCCCAAACAAGTCTCTAAAAGCATGAGTTTGCAACTACTTTACTTTTGGAGAAAATTCAAAACATTCACTATTCAATAGAGCCCAATAGCAAAAATCAGGTTTTGAATGAAGAATCACATTTCTTGGTAAAATCATGCAGGATTGAAATTTTTGATGGTTTTTTACTCCTCTCAACAGCCCAAACAAGTTTCTAAAAGTATGAGTTTGCAACTACTTTACTTTTGGAGAAAATTCAAAACATTCATTATTCAATAGGGCCCAAACTATCAAAAACCAGCGGTTTCAATGAACACACATTTCTTGGTAGAATCATGCAGGACTGAAATTTTTGATGTTTTTCTACTCCTCTCATGAGCCCAAACAAGTCTCTAAAAGCATGAGTTTGCAACTACTTTACTTTTGGAGAAAATTCAAAACATTCATTATTCAATAGAGCCCAATAGCAAAAATCAGGTTTTGAATGAAGAATCACATTTCTTGGTAGAATCATGCAGGATTGAAATTTTTGATGGTTTTTTACTCCTCTCAACAGCCCAAACAAGTTTCTAAAAGGATGAGTTTGCAACTACTTTACTTTTGGAGAAAATTCAAAACATTCATTATTCAATAGGGCCCAAACTATCAAAAACCAGCGGTTTCAATGAACACACATTTCTTGGTAGAATCATGCAGGACTGAAATTTTTGATGTTTTTCTACTCCTCTCATGAGCCCAAACAAGTCTCTAAAAGCATGAGTTTGCAACTACTTTACTTTTGGAGAAAATTCAAAACATTCATTATTCAATAGAGCCCAATAGCAAAAATCAGGTTTTGAATGAAGAATCACATTTCTTGGTAGAATCATGCAGGATTGAAATTTTTGATGGTTTTTTAACTCCTCTCAACAGCCCAAACAAGTTTCTAAAAGGATGAGTTTGCAACTACTTTACTTTTGGAGAAAATTCAAAACATTCATTATTCAATAGGGCCCAAACTATCAAAAACCAGCGGTTTCAATGAACACACATTTCTTGGTAGAATCATGCAGGACTGAAATTTTTGATGTTTTTCTACTCCTCTCATGAGCCCAAACAAGTCTCTAAAAGCATGAGTTTGCAACTACTTTACTTTTGGAGAAAATTCAAAACATTCATTATTCAATAGAGCCCAATAGCAAAAATCAGGTTTTGAATGAAGAATCACATTTCTTGGTAAAATCATGCAGGATTGAAATTTTTGATGGTTTTTTACTCCTCTCAACAGCCCAAACAAGTTTCTAAAAGGATGAGTTTGCAACTACTTTACTTTTGGAGAAAATTCAAAACATTCATTATTCAATAGGGCCCAAACTATCAAAAACCAGCGGTTTCAATGAACACACATTTCTTGGTAGAATCATGCAGGACTGAAATTTTTGATGTTTTTCTACTCCTCTCATGAGCCCAAACAAGTCTCTAAAAGCATGAGTTTGCAACTACTTTACTTTTGGAGAAAATTCAAAACATTCATTATTCAATAGAGCCCAATAGCAAAAATCAGGTTTTGAATGAAGAATCACATTTCTTGGTAGAATCATGCAGGATTGAAATTTTTGATGGTTTTTTAACTCCTCTCAACAGCCCAAACAAGTTTCTAAAAGGATGAGTTTGCAACTACTTTACTTTTGGAGAAAATTCAAAACATTCATTATTCAATAGGGCCCAAACTATCAAAAACCAGCGGTTTCAATGAACACACATTTCTTGGTAGAATCATGCAGGACTGAAATTTTTGATGTTTTTCTACTCCTCTCATGAGCCCAAACAAGTCTCTAAAAGCATGAGTTTGCAACTACTTTACTTTTGGAGAAAATTCAAAACATTCATTATTCAATAGCGCCCAATAGCAAAAATCAGGTTTTGAATGAAGAATCACATTTCTTGGTAAAATCATGCAGGATTGAAATTTTTGATGGTTTTTTACTCCTCTCAACAGCCCAAACAAGTTTCTAAAAGGATGAGTTTGCAACTACTTTACTTTTGGAGAAAATTCAAAACATTCATTATTCAATAGGGCCCAAACTATCAAAAACCAGCGGTTTGAATGAACACACATTTCTTGGTAGAATCATGCAGGACTGAAATTTTTGATGTTTTTCTACTCCTCTCATGAGCCCAAACAAGTCTCTACAAGCATGAGTTTGCAACTACTTTACTTTTTGAGAAAATTCAAAACATTCATTATTCAATAGAGCCCAATAGGAAAAATCAGGTTTTGAATGAAGAATCACATTTCTTGGTAAAATCATGCAGGATTGAAATTTTTGATGGTTTTTTACTCCTCTCTACAGCCCAAACAAGTTTCTAAAAGGATGAGTTTGCAACTACTTTACTTTTGGAGAAAATTCAAAACATTCATTATTCAATAGGGCCCAAACTATCAAAAACCAGCGGTTTCAATGAACACACATTTCTTGGTAGAATCATGCAGGACTGAATTTTTTGATGTTTTTCTACTCCTCTCATGAGCCCAAACAAGTCTCTAAAAGCATGAGTTTGCAACTACTTTACTTTTGGAGAAAATTCAAAACATTCACTATTCAATAGAGCCCAATAGCAAAAATCAGGTTTTGAATGAACAATCACATTTCTTGGTAAAATCATGCAGGATTGAAATTTTTGATGGTTTTTTACTCCTCTCAACAGCCCAAACAAGTTTCTAAAAGGATGAGTTTGCAACTACTTTACTTTTGGAGAAAATTCAAAACATTCATTATTCAATAGGGCCCAAACTATCAAAAACCAGCGGTTTCAATGAACACACATTTCTTGGTAGAATCATGCAGGACTGAAATTTTTGATGTTTTTCTACTCCTCTCATGAGCCCAAACAAGTCTCTAAAAGCATGAGTTTGCAACTACTTTACTTTTGGAGAAAATTCAAAACATTCATTATTCAATAGAGCCCAATAGCAAAAATCAGGTTTTGAATGAAGAATCACATTTCTTGGTAGAATCATGCAGGATTGAAATTTTTGATGGTATTTTAACTCCTCTCAACAGCCCAAACAAGTTTCTAAAAGGATGAGTTTGCAACTACTTTACTTTTGGAGAAAATTCAAAACATTCATTATTCAATAGGGCCCAAACTATCAAAAACCAGCGGTTTCAATGAACACACATTTCTTGGTAGAATCATGCAGGACTGAAATTTTTGATGTTTTTCTACTCCTCTCATGAGCCCAAACAAGTCTCTAAAAGCATGAGTTTGCAACTACTTTACTTTTGGAGAAAATTCAAAACATTCATTATTCAATAGAGCCCAATAGCAAAAATCAGGTTTTGAATGAAGAATCACATTTCTTGGTAAAATCATGCAGGATTGAAATTTTTGATGGTTTTTTACTCCTCTCAACAGCCCAAACAAGTTTCTAAAAGGATGAGTTTGCAACTACTTTACTTTTGGAGAAAATTCAAAACATTCATTATTCAATAGGGCCCAAACTATCAAAAACCAGCGGTTTCAATGAACACACATTTCTTGGTAGAATCATGCAGGACTGAAATTTTTTATGTTTTTCTACTCCTCTCATGAGCCCAAACAAGTCTCTAAAAGCATGAGTTTGCAACTACTTTACTTTTGGAGAAAATTCAAAACATTCACTATTCAATAGAGCCCAATAGCAAAAATCAGGTTTTGAATGAACAATCACATTTCTTGGTAAAATCATGCAGGATTGAAATTTTTGATGGTTTTTTACTCCTCTCAACAGCCCAAACAAGTTTCTAAAAGGATGAGTTTGCAACTACTTTACTTTTGGAGAAAATTCAAAACATTCATTATTCAATAGGGCCCAAACTATCAAAAACCAGCGGTTTCAATGAACACACATTTCTTGGTAGAATCATGCAGGACTGAAATTTTTGATGTTTTTCTACTCCTCTCATGAGCCCAAACAAGTCTCTAAAAGCATGAGTTTGCAACTACTTTACTTTTGGAGAAAATTCAAAACATTCATTATTCAATAGAGCCCAATAGCAAAAATCAGGTTTTGAATGAAGAATCACATTTCTTGGTAGAATCATGCAGGATTGAAATTTTTGATGGTTTTTTACTCCTCTCAACAGCCCAAACAAGTTTCTAAAAGGATGAGTTTGCAACTACTTTACTTTTGGAGAAAATTCAAAACATTCATTGTTCAATAGGGCCCAAAATATCAAAAACCAGCGGTTTGAATGAACACACATTTCTTGGTAGAATCGTGCAGGACTGAAATTTTTGATGTTTTTCTACTCCTCTCATGAGCCCAAACAAGTCTCTAAAAGGATGAGTTTGCAACTACTTTACTTTTGGAGAAAATTCAAACCAATCATTATTCAATAGAGCCCAAAAGCAAAAATCAGGTTTTGAATGAAGAATCACATTTCTTGGTAAAATCATGCAGGATTGAAATTTTTGATGGTTTTTTACTCCTCTCAACAGCCTAAACAAGTTTCTAAAAGGATGAGTTTGCAACTACTTTACTTTTGGAGAAAATTCAAAACATTCATTATTCAATAGGGCCCAAACTATCAAAAACCAGCGGTTTCAATGAACACACATTTCTTGGTAGAATCATGCAGGACTGAAATTTTTGATGTTTTTCTACTCCTCTCATGAGCCCAAACAAGTCTCTAAAAGCATGAGTTTGCAACTACTTTACTTTTGGAGAAAATTCAAAACATTCACTATTCAATAGAGCCCAATAGCAAAAATCAGGTTTTGAATGAAGAATCACATTTCTTGGTAAAATCATGCAGGATTGAAATTTTTGATGGTTTTTTACTCCTCTCAACAGCCCAAACAAGTTTCTAAAAGTATGAGTTTGCAACTACTTTACTTTTGGAGAAAATTCAAAACATTCATTATTCAATAGGGCCCAAACTATCAAAAACCAGCGGTTTCAATGAACACACATTTCTTGGTAGAATCATGCAGGACTGAAATTTTTGATGTTTTTCTACTCCTCTCATGAGCCCAAACAAGTCTCTAAAAGCATGAGTTTGCAACTACTTTACTTTTGGAGAAAATTCAAAACATTCATTATTCAATAGAGCCCAATAGCAAAAATCAGGTTTTGAATGAAGAATCACATTTCTTGGTAAAATCATGCAGGATTGAAATTTTTGATGGTTTTTTACTCCTCTCAACAGCCCAAACAAGTTTCTAAAAGGATGAGTTTGCAACTACTTTACTTTTGGAGAAAATTCAAAACATTCATTATTCAATAGGGCCCAAACTATCAAAAACCAGCGGTTTCAATGAACACACATTTCTTGGTAGAATCATGCAGGACTGAAATTTTTGATGTTTTTCTACTCCTCTCATGAGCCCAAACAAGTCTCTAAAAGCATGAGTTTGCAACTACTTTACTTTTGGAGAAAATTCAAAACATTCATTATTCAATAGAGCCCAATAGCAAAAATCAGGTTTTGAATGAAGAATCACATTTCTTGGTAGAATCATGCAGGATTGAAATTTTTGATGGTATTTTAACTCCTCTCAACAGCCCAAACAAGTTTCTAAAAGGATGAGTTTGCAACTACTTTACTTTTGGAGAAAATTCAAAACATTCATTATTCAATAGGGCCCAAACTATCAAAAACCAGCGGTTTCAATGAACACACATTTCTTGGTAGAATCATGCAGGACTGAAATTTTTGATGTTTTTCTACTCCTCTCATGAGCCCAAACAAGTCTCTAAAAGCATGAGTTTGCAACTACTTTACTTTTGGAGAAAATTCAAAACATTCATTATTCAATAGAGCCCAATAGCAAAAATCAGGTTTTGAATGAAGAATCACATTTCTTGGTAAAATCATGCAGGATTGAAATTTTTGATGGTTTTTTACTCCTCTCAACAGCCCAAACAAGTTTCTAAAAGGATGAGTTTGCAACTACTTTACTTTTGGAGAAAATTCAAAACATTCATTATTCAATAGGGCCCAAACTATCAAAAACCAGCTGTTTCAATGAACACACATTTCTTGGTAGAATCATGCAGGACTGAAATTTTTTATGTTTTTCTACTCCTCTCATGAGCCCAAACAAGTCTCTAAAAGCATGAGTTTGCAACTACTTTACTTTTGGAGAAAATTCAAAACATTCACTATTCAATAGAGCCCAATAGCAAAAATCAGGTTTTGAATGAACAATCACATTTCTTGGTAAAATCATGCAGGATTGAAATTTTTGATGGTTTTTTACTCCTCTCAACAGCCCAAACAAGTTTCTAAAAGGATGAGTTTGCAACTACTTTACTTTTGGAGAAAATTCAAAACATTCATTATTCAATAGGGCCCAAACTATCAAAAACCAGCGGTTTCAATGAACACACATTTCTTGGTAGAATCATGCAGGACTGAAATTTTTGATGTTTTTCTACTCCTCTCATGAGCCCAAACAAGTCTCTAAAAGCATGAGTTTGCAACTACTTTACTTTTGGAGAAAATTCAAAACATTCATTATTCAATAGAGCCCAATAGCAAAAATCAGGTTTTGAATGAAGAATCACATTTCTTGGTAGAATCATGCAGGATTGAAATTTTTGATGGTTTTTTACTCCTCTCAACAGCCCAAACAAGTTTCTAAAAGGATGAGTTTGCAACTACTTTACTTTTGGAGAAAATTCAAAACATTCATTTTTCAATAGGGCCCAAACTATCAAAAACCACCGGTTTCAATGAACACACATTTCTTGGTAGAATCATGCAGGACTGAAATTTTTGATGTTTTTCTACTCCTCTCATGAGCCCAAACAAGTCTCTAAAAGCATGAGTTTGCAACTACTTTACTTTTGGAGAAAATTCAAAACATTCATTATTCAATAGAGCCCAATAGCAAAAATCAGGTTTTGAAAGAAGAATCACATTTCTTGGTAGAATCATGCAGGATTGAAATTTTTGATGGTTTTTTACTCCTCTCAACAGCCCAAACAAGTTTCTAAAAGGATGAGTTTGCAACTACTTTACTTTTGGAGAAAATTCAAAACATTCATTATTCAATAGGGCCCAAACTATCAAAAACCAGCGGTTTGAATGAACACACATTTCTTGGTAGAATCATGCAGGACTGAAATTTTTGATGTTTTTCTACTCCTCTCATGAGCCCAAACAAGTCTCTAAAAGCATGAGTTTGCAACTACTTTACTTTTGGAGAAAATTCAAAACATTCATTATTCAATAGCGCCCAATAGCAAAAATCAGGTTTTGAATGAAGAATCACATTTCTTGGTAGAATCATGCAGGATTGAAATTTTTGATGGTTTTTTACTCCTCTCAACAGCCCAAACAAGTTTCTAAAAGGATGAGTTTGCAACTACTTTACTTTTGGAGAAAATTCAAAACATTCATTATTCAATAGGGCCCAAACTATCAAAAACCAGCGGTTTCAATGAACACACATTTCTTGGTAGAATCATGCAGGACTGAAATTTTTGATGTTTTTCTACTCCTCTCATGAGCCCAAACAAGTCTCTAAAAGCATGAGTTTGCAACTACTTTACTTTTGGAGAAAATTCAAAACATTCATTATTCAATAGAGCCCAATAGCAAAAATCAGGTTTTGAATGAAGAATCACATTTCTTGGTAGAATCATGCAGGATTGAAATTTTTGATGGTTTTTTACTCCTCTCAACAGCCCAAACAAGTTTCTAAAAGGATGAGTTTGCAACTACTTTACTTTTGGAGAAAATTCAAAACATTCATTATTCAATAGGGCCCAAACTATCAAAAACCAGCGGTTTCAATGAACACAAATTTCTTGGTAGAATCATGCAGGACTGAAATTTTTGATGTTTTTCTACTCCTCTCATGAGCCCAAACAAGTCTCTAAAAGCATGAGTTTGCAACTACTTTACTTTCGGAGAAAATTCAAAACATTCACTATTCAATAGAGCCCAATAGCAAAAATCAGGTTTTGAATGAAGAATCACATTTCTTGGTAAAATCATGCAGGATTGAAATTTTTGATGGTTTTTTACTCCTCTCAACAGCCCAAACAAGTTTCTAAAAGGATGAGTTTGCAACTACTTTACTTTTGGAGAAAATTCAAAACATTCATTATTCAATAGGGCCCAAACTATCAAAAACCAGCGGTTTCAATGAACACACATTTATTGGTAGAATCGTGCAGGACTGAAATTTTTGATGTTTTTCTACTCCTCTCATGAGCCCAAACAAGTCTCTAAAAGCATGAGTTTGCAACTACTTTACTTTTGGAGAAAATTCAAAACATTCATTATTCAATAGGGCCCAAACTATCAAAAACCAGCGGTTTCAATGAACACACATTTCTTGGTAGAATCGTGCAGGACTGAAATTTTTGATGTTTTTCTACTCCTCTCATGAGCCCAAACAAGTCTCTAAAAGCATGAGTTTGCAACTACTTTACTTTTGGAGAAAATTCAAAACATTCATTATTCAATAGCGCCCAATAGCAAAAATCAGGTTTTGAATGAAGAATCACATTTCTTGGTAGAATCATGCAGGATTGAAATTTTTGATGGTTTTTTACTCCTCTCAACAGCCCAAACAAGTTTCTAAAAGGATGAGTTTGCAACTACTTTACTTTTGGAGAAAATTCAAAACATTCCTTTTTCAATAGGGCCCAAACTATCAAAAACCAGCGGTTTCAATGAACACACATTTCTTGGTAGAATCATGCAGGACTGAAATTTTTGATGTTTTTCTACTCCTCTCATGAGCCCAAACAAGTCTCTAAAAGCATGAGTTTGCAACTACTTTACTTTTGGAGAAAATTCAAAACATTCATTATTCAATAGAGCCCAATAGCAAAAATCAGGTTTTGAAAGAAGAATCACATTTCTTGGTAGAATCATGCAGGATTGAAATTTTTGATGGTTTTTTACTCCTCTCAACAGCCCAAACAAGTTTCTAAAAGGATGAGTTTGCAACTACTTTACTTTTGGAGAAAATTCAAAACATTCATTATTCAATAGGGCCCAAACTATCAAAAACCAGCGGTTTGAATGAACACACATTTCTTGGTAGAATCATGCAGGACTGAAATTTTTGATGTTTTTCTACTCCTCTCATGAGCCCAAACAAGTCTCTAAAAGCATGAGTTTGCAACTACTTTACTTTTGGAGAAAATTCAAAACATTCATTATTCAATAGCGCCCAATAGCAAAAATCAGGTTTTGAATGAAGAATCACATTTCTTGGTAGAATCATGCAGGATTGAAATTTTTGATGGTTTTTTAACTCCTCTCAACAGCCCAAACAAGTTTCTAAAAGGATGAGTTTGCAACTACTTTACTTTTGGAGAAAATTCAAAACATTCATTATTCAATAGGGCCCAAACTATCAAAAACCAGCGGTTTCAATGAACACACATTTCTTGGTAGAATCATGCAGGACTGAAATTTTTGATGTTTTTCTACTCCTCTCATGAGCCCAAACAAGTCTCTAAAAGCATGAGTTTGCAACTACTTTACTTTTGGAGAAAATTCAAAACATTCATTATTCAATAGAGCCCAATAGCAAAAATCAGGTTTTGAATGAAGAATTACATTTCTTGGTAGAATCATGCAGGATTGAAATTTTTGATGGTTTTTTACTCCTCTCAACAGCCCAAACAAGTTTCTAAAAGGATGAGTTTGCAACTACTTTACTTTTGGAGAAAATTCAAAACATTCATTATTCAATAGGGCCCAAAATATCAAAAACCAGCGGTTTGAATGAACACACATTTCTTGGTAGAATCGTGCAGGACTGAAATTTTTGATGTTTTTCTACTCCTCTCATGAGCCCAAACAAGTCTCTAAAAGGATGAGTTTGCAACTACTTTACTTTTGGAGAAAATTCAAAACATTCATTATTCAATAGAGCCCAATAGCAAAAACCAGCGTTTTGAATGAAGAATCACATTTCTTGGTAGAATCATGCAGGATTGAAATTTTTGATGGTTTTTTTCTCCTCTCAACAGCCCAAACAAGTTTCTAAAAGGATGAGTTTGCAACTACTTTACTTTTGGAGAAAATTCAAAACATTCATTATTCAATAGGGCCCAAACTATCAAAAACCAGCGGTTTCAATGAACACACATTTCTTGGTAGAATCATGCAGGACTGAAATTTTTGATGTTTTTCTACTCCTCTCATGAGCCCAAACAAGTCTCTAAAAGCATGAGTTTGCAACTACTTTACTTTTGGAGAAAATTCAAAACATTCATTATTCAATAGAGCCCAATAGCAAAAATCAGGTTTTGAATGAAGAATCACATTTCTTGGTAAAATCATGCAGGATTGAAATTTTTGATGGTGTTTTACTCCTCTCAACAGCCCAAACAAGTTTCTAAAAGGATGAGTTTGCAACTACTTTACTTTTGGAGAAAATTCAAAACATTCATTATTCAATAGGGCCCAAACTATCAAAAACCAGCGGTTTCAATGAACACACATTTCTTGGTAGAATCATGCAGGACTGAAATTTTTTATGTTTTTCTACTCCTCTCATGAGCCCAAACAAGTCTCTAAAAGTATGAGTTTGCAACTACTTTACTTTTGGAGAAAATTCAAAACATTCACTATTCAATAGAGCCCAATAGCAAAAATCAGGTTTTGAATGAAGAATCACATTTCTTGGTAAAATCATGCAGGATTGAAATTTTTGATGGTTTTTTACTCCTCTCAACAGCCCAAACAAGTTTCTAAAAGGATGAGTTTGCAACTACTTTACTTTTGGAGAAAATTCAAAACATTCATTATTCAATAGGGCCCAAACTATCAAAAACCAGCGGTTTCAATGAACACACATTTCTTGGTAGAATCATGCAGGACTGAAATTTTTGATGTTTTTCTACTCTCATGAGCCCAAACAAGTCTCTAAAAGCATGAGTTTGCAACGACTTTACTTTTGGAGAAAATTCAAAACATTCATTATTCAATAGAGCCCAATACCAAAAATCAGGTTTTGAATGAAGAATCACATTTCTTGGTAAAATCATGCAGGATTGAAATTTTTGATGATTTTTTACTCCTCTCAACAGCCCAAACAAGTTTCTAAAAGGATGAGTTTGCAACTACTTTACTTTTGGAGAAAATTCAAAACATTCATTATTCAATAGGGCCCAAACTATCAAAAACCAGCGGTTTCAATGAACACACATTTCTTGGTAGAATCATGCAGGACTGAAATTTTTGATGTTTTTCTACTCCTCTCATGAGCCCAAACAAGTCTCTAAAAGCATGAGTTTGCAACTACTTTACTTTTGGAGAAAATTCAAAACATTCACTATTCAATAGAGCCCAATAGCAAAAATCAGGTTTTGAATGAAGAATCACATTTCTTGGTAAAATCATGCAGGATTGAAATTTTTGATGGTTTTTTACTCCTCTCAACAGCCCAAACAAGTTTCTAAAAGTATGAGTTTGCAACTACTTTACTTTTGGAGAAAATTCAAAACATTCATTATTCAATAGGGCCCAAACTATCAAAAACCAGCGGTTTCAATGAACACACATTTCTTGGTAGAATCATGCAGGACTGAAATTTTTGATGTTTTTCTACTCCTCTCATGAGCCCAAACAAGTCTCTAAAAGCATGAGTTTGCAACTACTTTACTTTTGGAGAAAATTCAAAACATTCATTATTCAATAGAGCCCAATAGCAAAAATCAGGTTTTGAATGAAGAATCACATTTCTTGGTAGAATCATGCAGGATTGAAATTTTTGATGCTTTTTTACTCCTCTCAACAGCCCAAACAAGTTTCTAAAAGGATGAGTTTGCAACTACTTTACTTTTGGAGAAAATTCAAAACATTCATTATTCAATAGGGCCCAAACTATCAAAAACCAGCGGTTTCAATGAACACACATTTCTTTGTAGAATCATGCAGGACTGAAATTTTTGATGTTTTTCTACTCTCATGAGCCCAAACAAGTCTCTAAAAGCATGAGTTTGCAACTACTTTACTTTTGGAGAAAATTCAAAACATTCATTATTCAATAGAGCCCAATGCCAAAAATCAGGTTTTGAATGAAGAATCACATTTCTTGGTAAAATCATGCAGGATTGAAATTTTTGATGATTTTTTACTCCTCTCAACAGCCCAAACAAGTTTCTAAAAGGATGAGTTTGCAACTACTTTACTTTTGGAGAAAATTCAAAACATTCATTATTCAATAGGGCCCAAACTATCAAAAACCATCGGTTTCAATGAACACACATTTCTTGGTAGAATCATGCAGGACTGAAATTTTTGATGTTTTTCTACTCCTCTCATGAGCCCAAACAAGTCTCTAAAAGCATGAGTTTGCAACTACTTTACTTTTGGAGAAAATTCAAAACATTCACTATTCAATAGAGCCCAATAGCAAAAATCAGGTTTTGAATGAAGAATCACATTTCTTGGTAAAATCATGCAGGATTGAAATTTTTGATGGTTTTTTACTCCTCTCAACAGCCCAAACAAGTTTCTAAAAGGATGAGTTTGCAACTACTTTACTTTTGGAGAAAATTCAAAACATTCATTATTCAATAGGGCCCAAACTATCAAAAACCAGCGGTTTCAATGAACACACATTTCTTGGTAGAATCATGCAGGACTGAAATTTTTGATGTTTTTCTACTCCTCTCATGAGCCCAAACAAGTCTCTAAAAGCATGAGTTTGCAACTACTTTACTTTTGGAGAAAATTCAAAACATTCATTATTCAATAGAGCCCAATAGCAAAAATCAGGTTTTGAATGAAGAATCACATTTCTTGGTAGAATCATGCAGGATTGAAATTTTTGATGGTTTTTTACTCCTCTCAACAGCCCAAACAAGTTTCTAAAAGGATGAGTTTGCAACTACTTTACTTTTGGAGAAAATTCAAAACATTCATTATTCAATAGGGCCCAAACTATCAAAAACCAGCGGTTTCAATGAACACACATTTCTTGGTAGAATCATGCAGGACTGAAATTTTTGATGTTTTTCTACTCCTCTCATGAGCCCAAACAAGTCTCTAAAAGCATGAGTTTGCAACTACTTTACTTTTGGAGAAAATTCAAAACATTCATTATTCAATAGAGCCCAATAGCAAAAATCAGGTTTTGAATGAAGAATCACATTTCTTGGTAGAATCATGCAGGATTGAAATTTTTGATGGTTTTTTAACTCCTCTCAACAGCCCAAACAAGTTTCTAAAAGGATGAGTTTGCAACTACTTTACTTTTGGAGAAAATTCAAAACATTCATTATTCAATAGGGCCCAAACTATCAAAAACCAGCGGTTTCAATGAACACACATTTCTTGGTAGAATCATGCAGGACTGAAATTTTTGATGTTTTTCTACTCCTCTCATGAGCCCAAACAAGTCTCTAAAAGCATGAGTTTGCAACTACTTTACTTTTGGAGAAAATTCAAAACATTCATTATTCAATAGAGCCCAATAGCAAAAATCAGGTTTTGAATGAAGAATCACATTTCTTGGTAAAATCATGCAGGATTGAAATTTTTGATGGTTTTTTACTCCTCTCAACAGCCCAAACAAGTTTCTAAAAGGATGAGTTTGCAACTACTTTACTTTTGGAGAAAATTCAAAACATTCATTATTCAATAGGGCCCAAACTATCAAAAACCAGCGGTTTCAATGAACACACATTTCTTGGTAGAATCATGCAGGACTGACATTTTTGATGTTTTTCTACTCCTCTCATGAGCCCAAACAAGTCTCTAAAAGCATGAGTTTGCAACTACTTTACTTTTGGAGAAAATTCAAAACATTCATTATTCAATAGAGCCCAATAGCAAAAATCAGGTTTTGAATGAAGAATCACATTTCTTGGTAGAATCATGCAGGATTGAAATTTTTGATGGTTTTTTACTCCTCTCAACAGCCCAAACAAGTTTCTAAAAGGATGAGTTTGCAACTACTTTACTTTTGGAGAAAATTCAGAACATTCATTATTCAATAGGGCCCAAAATATCAAAAACCAGCGGTTTGAATGAACACACATTTCTTGGTAGAATCGTGCAGGACTGAAATTTTTGATGTTTTTCTACTCCTCTCATGAGCCCAAACAAGTCTCTAAAAGGATGAGTTTGCAACTACTTTACTTTTGGAGAAAATTCAAAACATTCATTATTCAATAGAGCCCAATAGCAAAAACCAGCGTTTTGAATGAAGAATCACATTTCTTGGTAGAATCATGCAGGATTGAAATTTTTGATGGTTTTTTTCTCCTCTCAACAGCCCAAACAGGTTTCTAAAAGGATGAGTTTGCAAATACTTTACTTTTGGAGAAAATTCAAAACATTCATTATTCAATAGGGCCCAAACTATCAAAAACCAGCGGTTTCAATGAACACACATTTCTTGGTAGAATCATGCAGGACTGAAATTTTTGATGTTTTTCTACTCCTTTCATGAGCCCAAACAAGTCTCTAAAAGGATGAGTTTGCAACTACTTTACTTTTGGAGAAAATTCAAAACATTCATTATTCAATAGAGCCCAATAGCAAAAATCAGGTTTTGAATGAAGAATCACATTTCTTGGTAGAATCATGCAGGATTGAAATTTTTGATGGTTTTGTACTCCTCTCAACAGCCCAAACAAGTTTCTAAAAGGATGAGTTTGCAACTACTTTACTTTTGGAGAAAATTCAAAACATTCATTATTCAATAGGGCCCAAAATATCAAAAACCAGCGGTTTGAATGAACACACATTTCTTGGTAGAATCGTGCAGGACTGAAATTTTTGATGTTTTTCTACTCCTCTCATGAGCCCAAACAAGTCTCTAAAAGGATGAGTTTGCAACTACTTTACTTTTGGAGAAAATTCAAAACATTCATTATTCAATAGAGCCCAATAGCAAAAACCAGCGTTTTGAATGAAGAATCACATTTCTTGGTAGAATCATGCAGGATTACAATTTTTGATGGTTTTTTACTCCTCTCAACAGCCCAAACAAGTTTCTAAAAGGATGAGTTTGCAACTACTTTACTTTTGGAGAAAATTCAAAACATTCATTATTCAATAGGGCCCAAACTATCAAAAACCAGCGGTTTCAATGAACACACATTTCTTGGTAGAATCATGCAGGACTGAAATTTTTGATGTTTTTCTACTCCTCTCATGAGCCCAAACAAGTCTCTAAAAGCATGAGTTTGCAACTACTTTACTTTTGGAGAAAATTCAAAATATTCATTATTCAATAGAGCCCAATAGCAAAAATCAGGTTTTGAATGAAGAATCACATTTCTTGGTAAAATCATGCAGGATTGAAATTTTTGATGGTGTTTTACTCCTCTCAACAGCCCAAACAAGTTTCTAAAAGGATGAGTTTGCAACTACTTTACTTTTGGAGAAAATTCAAAACATTCATTATTCAATAGGGCCCAAACTATCAAAAACCAGCGGTTTCAATGAACACACATTTCTTGGTAGAATCATGCAGGACTGAAATTTTTGATGTTTTTCTACTCCTCTCATGAGCCCAAACAAGTCTCTAAAAGTATGAGTTTGCAACTACTTTACTTTTGGAGAAAATTCAAAACATTCACTATTCAATAGAGCCCAATAGCAAAAATCAGGTTTTGAATGAAGAATCACATTTCTTGGTAAAATCATGCAGGATTGAAATTTTTGATGGTTTTTTACTCCTCTCAACAGCCCAAACAAGTTTCTAAAAGGATGAGTTTGCAACTACTTTACTTTTGGAGAAAATTCAAAACATTCATTATTCAATAGGGCCCAAACTATCAAAAACCAGCGGTTTCAATGAACACACATTTCTTGGTAGAATCATGCAGGACTGAAATTTTTGATGTTTTTCTACTCTCATGAGCCCAAACAAGTCTCTAAAAGCATGAGTTTGCAACTACTTTACTTTTGGAGAAAATTCAAAACATTCATTATTCAATAGAGCCCAATACCAAAAATCAGGTTTTGAATGAAGAATCACATTTCTTGGTAAAATCATGCAGGATTGAAATTTTTGATGATTTTTTACTCCTCTCAACAGCCCAAACAAGTTTCTAAAAGGATGAGTTTGCAACTACTTTACTTTTGGAGAAAATTCAAAACATTCATTATTCAATAGGGCCCAAACTATCAAAAACCAGCGGTTTCAATGAACACACATTTCTTGGTAGAATCATGCAGGACTGAAATTTTTGATGTTTTTCTACTCCTCTCATGAGCCCAAACAAGTCTCTAAAAGCATGAGTTTGCAACTACTTTACTTTTGGAGAAAATTCAAAACATTCACTATTCAATAGAGCCCAATAGCAAAAATCAGGTTTTGAATGAAGAATCACATTTCTTGGTAAAATCATGCAGGATTGAAATTTTTGATGGTTTTTTACTCCTCTCAACAGCCCAAACAAGTTTCTAAAAGTATGAGTTTGCAACTACTTTACTTTTGGAGAAAATTCAAAACATTCATTATTCAATAGGGCCCAAACTATCAAAAACCAGCGGTTTCAATGAACACACATTTCTTGGTAGAATCATGCAGGACTGAAATTTTTGATGTTTTTCTACTCCTCTCATGAGCCCAAACAAGTCTCTAAAAGCATGAGTTTGCAACTACTTTACTTTTGGAGAAAATTCAAAACATTCATTATTCAATAGAGCCCAATAGCAAAAATCAGGTTTTGAATGAAGAATCACATTTCTTGGTAGAATCATGCAGGATTGAAATTTTTGATGGTTTTTTACTCCTCTCAACAGCCCAAACAAGTTTCTAAAAGGATGAGTTTGCAACTACTTTACTTTTGGAGAAAATTCAAAACATTCATTATTCAATAGGGCCCAAACTATCAAAAACCAGCGGTTTCAATGAACACACATTTCTTGGTAGAATCATGCAGGACTGAAATTTTTGATGTTTTTCTACTCCTCTCATGAGCCCAAACAAGTCTCTAAAAGCATGAGTTTGCAACTACTTTACTTTTGGAGAAAATTCAAAACATTCATTATTCAATAGAGCCCAATAGCAAAAATCAGGTTTTGAATGAAGAATCACATTTCTTGGTAGAATCATGCAGGATTGAAATTTTTGATGGTTTTTTAACTCCTCTCAACAGCCCAAACAAGTTTCTAAAAGGATGAGTTTGCAACTACTTTACTTTTGGAGAAAATTCAAAACATTCATTATTCAATAGGGCCCAAACTATCAAAAACCAGCGGTTTCAATGAACACACATTTCTTGGTAGAATCATGCAGGACTGAAATTTTTGATGTTTTTCTACTCCTCTCATGAGCCCAAACAAGTCTCTAAAAGCATGAGTTTGCAACTACTTTACTTTTGGAGAAAATTCAAAACATTCATTATTCAATAGAGCCCAATAGCAAAAATCAGGTTTTGAATGAAGAATCACATTTCTTGGTAAAATCATGCAGGATTGAAATTTTTGATGGTTTTTTACTCCTCTCAACAGCCCAAACAAGTTTCTAAAAGGATGAGTTTGCAACTACTTTACTTTTGGAGAAAATTCAAAACATTCATTATTCAATAGGGCCCAAACTATCAAAAACCAGCGGTTTCAATGAACACACATTTCTTGGTAGAATCATGCAGGACTGAAATTTTTGATGTTTTTCTACTCCTCTCATGAGCCCAAACAAGTCTCTAAAAGCATGAGTTTGCAACTACTTTACTTTTGGAGAAAATTCAAAACATTCATTATTCAATAGAGCCCAATAGCAAAAATCAGGTTTTGAATGAAGAATCACATTTCTTGGTAGAATCATGCAGGATTGAAATTTTTGATGGTTTTTTAACTCCTCTCAACAGCCCAAACAAGTTTCTAAAAGGATGAGTTTGCAACTACTTTACTTTTGGAGAAAATTCAAAACATTCATTATTCAATAGGGCCCAAACTATCAAAAACCAGCGGTTTCAATGAACACACATTTCTTGGTAGAATCATGCAGGACTGAAATTTTTGATGTTTTTCTACTCCTCTCATGAGCCCAAACAAGTCTCTAAAAGCATGAGTTTGCAACTACTTTACTTTTGGAGAAAATTCAAAACATTCATTATTCAATAGCGCCCAATAGCAAAAATCAGGTTTTGAATGAAGAATCACATTTCTTGGTAAAATCATGCAGGATTGAAATTTTTGATGGTTTTTTACTCCTCTCAACAGCCCAAACAAGTTTCTAAAAGGATGAGTTTGCAACTACTTTACTTTTGGAGAAAATTCAAAACATTCATTATTCAATAGGGCCCAAACTATCAAAAACCAGCGGTTTGAATGAACACACATTTCTTGGTAGAATCATGCAGGACTGAAATTTTTGATGTTTTTCTACTCCTCTCATGAGCCCAAACAAGTCTCTACAAGCATGAGTTTGCAACTACTTTACTTTTTGAGAAAATTCAAAACATTCATTATTCAATAGAGCCCAATAGCAAAAATCAGGTTTTGAATGAAGAATCACATTTCTTGGTAAAATCATGCAGGATTGAAATTTTTGATGGTTTTTTACTCCTCTCTACAGCCCAAACAAGTTTCTAAAAGGATGAGTTTGCAACTACTTTACTTTTGGAGAAAATTCAAAACATTCATTATTCAATAGGGCCCAAACTATCAAAAACCAGCGGTTTCAATGAACACACATTTCTTGGTAGAATCATGCAGGACTGAATTTTTTGATGTTTTTCTACTCCTCTCATGAGCCCAAACAAGTCTCTAAAAGCATGAGTTTGCAACTACTTTACTTTTGGAGAAAATTCAAAACATTCACTATTCAATAGAGCCCAATAGCAAAAATCAGGTTTTGAATGAACAATCACATTTCTTGGTAAAATCATGCAGGATTGAAATTTTTGATGGTTTTTTACTCCTCTCAACAGCCCAAACAAGTTTCTAAAAGGATGAGTTTGCAACTACTTTACTTTTGGAGAAAATTCAAAACATTCATTATTCAATAGGGCCCAAACTATCAAAAACCAGCGGTTTCAATGAACACACATTTCTTGGTAGAATCATGCAGGACTGAAATTTTTGATGTTTTTCTACTCCTCTCATGAGCCCAAACAAGTCTCTAAAAGCATGAGTTTGCAACTACTTTACTTTTGGAGAAAATTCAAAACATTCATTATTCAATAGAGCCCAATAGCAAAAATCAGGTTTTGAATGAAGAATCACATTTCTTGGTAGAATCATGCAGGATTGAAATTTTTGATGGTATTTTAACTCCTCTCAACAGCCCAAACAAGTTTCTAAAAGGATGAGTTTGCAACTACTTTACTTTTGGAGAAAATTCAAAACATTCATTATTCAATAGGGCCCAAACTATCAAAAACCAGCGGTTTCAATGAACACACATTTCTTGGTAGAATCATGCAGGACTGAAATTTTTGATGTTTTTCTACTCCTCTCATGAGCCCAAACAAGTCTCTAAAAGCATGAGTTTGCAACTACTTTACTTTTGGAGAAAATTCAAAACATTCATTATTCAATAGAGCCCAATAGCAAAAATCAGGTTTTGAATGAAGAATCACATTTCTTGGTAGAATCATGCAGGATTGAAATTTTTGATGCTTTTTTACTCCTCTCAACAGCCCAAACAAGTTTCGAAAAGGATGAGTTTGCAACTACTTTACTTTTGGAGAAAATTCAAAACATTCATTATTCAATAGGGCCCAAACTATCAAAAACCAGCGGTTTCAATGAACACACATTTCTTGGTAGAATCATGCAGGACTGAAATTTTTGATGTTTTTCTACTCTCATGAGCCCAAACAAGTCTCTAAAAGCATGAGTTTGCAACTACTTTACTTTTGGAGAAAATTCAAAACATTCATTATTCAATAGAGCCCAATACCAAAAATCAGGTTTTGAATGAAGAATCACATTTCTTGGTAAAATCATGCAGGATTGAAATTTTTGATGATTTTTTACTCCTCTCAACAGCCCAAACAAGTTTCTAAAAGGATGAGTTTGCAACTACTTTACTTTTGGAGAAAATTCAAAACATTCATTATTCAATAGGGCCCAAACTATCAAAAACCATCGGTTTCAATGAACACACATTTCTTGGTAGAATCATGCAGGACTGAAATTTTTGATGTTTTTCTACTCCTCTCATGAGCCCAAACAAGTCTCTAAAAGCATGAGTTTGCAACTACTTTACTTTTGGAGAAAATTCAAAACATTCACTATTCAATAGAGCCCAATAGCAAAAATCAGGTTTTGAATGAAGAATCACATTTCTTGGTAAAATCATGCAGGATTGAAATTTTTGATGGTTTTTTACTCCTCTCAACAGCCCAAACAAGTTTCTAAAAGTATGAGTTTGCAACTACTTTACTTTTGGAGAAAATTCAAAACATTCATTATTCAATAGGGCCCAAACTATCAAAAACCAGCGGTTTCAATGAACACACATTTCTTGGTAGAATCATGCAGGACTGAAATTTTTGATGTTTTTCTACTCCTCTCATGAGCCCAAACAAGTCTCTAAAAGCATGAGTTTGCAACTACTTTACTTTTGGAGAAAATTCAAAACATTCATTATTCAATAGAGCCCAATAGCAAAAATCAGGTTTTGAATGAAGAATCACATTTCTTGGTAGAATCATGCAGGATTGAAATTTTTGATGGTTTTTTACTCCTCTCAACAGCCCAAACAAGTTTCTAAAAGGATGAGTTTGCAACTACTTTACTTTTGGAGAAAATTCAAAACATTCATTATTCAATAGGGCCCAAACTATCAAAAACCAGCGGTTTCAATGAACACACATTTCTTGGTAGAATCATGCAGGACTGAAATTTTTGATGTTTTTCTACTCCTCTCATGAGCCCAAACAAGTCTCTAAAAGCATGAGTTTGCAACTACTTTACTTTTGGAGAAAATTCAAAACATTCATTATTCAATAGAGCCCAATAGCAAAAATCAGGTTTTGAATGAAGAATCACATTTCTTGGTAGAATCATGCAGGATTGAAATTTTTGATGGTTTTTTAACTCCTCTCAACAGCCCAAACAAGTTTCTAAAAGGATGAGTTTGCAACTACTTTACTTTTGGAGAAAATTCAAAACATTCATTATTCAATAGGGCCCAAACTATCAAAAACCAGCGGTTTCAATGAACACACATTTCTTGGTAGAATCATGCAGGACTGAAATTTTTGATGTTTTTCTACTCCTCTCATGAGCCCAAACAAGTCTCTAAAAGCATGAGTTTGCAACTACTTTACTTTTGGAGAAAATTCAAAACATTCATTATTCAATAGAGCCCAATAGCAAAAATCAGGTTTTGAATGAAGAATCACATTTCTTGGTAAAATCATGCAGGATTGAAATTTTTGATGGTTTTTTACTCCTCTCAACAGCCCAAACAAGTTTCTAAAAGGATGAGTTTGCAACTACTTTACTTTTGGAGAAAATTCAAAACATTCATTATTCAATAGGGCCCAAACTATCAAAAACCAGCGGTTTCAATGAACACACATTTCTTGGTAGAATCATGCAGGACTGACATTTTTGATGTTTTTCTACTCCTCTCATGAGCCCAAACAAGTCTCTAAAAGCATGAGTTTGCAACTACTTTACTTTTGGAGAAAATTCAAAACATTCATTATTCAATAGAGCCCAATAGCAAAAATCAGGTTTTGAATGAAGAATCACATTTCTTGGTAGAATCATGCAGGATTGAAATTTTTGATGGTTTTTTACTCCTCTCAACAGCCCAAACAAGTTTCTAAAAGGATGAGTTTGCAACTACTTTACTTTTGGAGAAAATTCAGAACATTCATTATTCAATAGGGCCCAAAATATCAAAAACCAGCGGTTTGAATGAACACACATTTCTTGGTAGAATCGTGCAGGACTGAAATTTTTGATGTTTTTCTACTCCTCTCATGAGCCCAAACAAGTCTCTAAAAGGATGAGTTTGCAACTACTTTACTTTTGGAGAAAATTCAAAACATTCATTATTCAATAGAGCCCAATAGCAAAAACCAGCGTTTTGAATGAAGAATCACATTTCTTGGTAGAATCATGCAGGATTGAAATTTTTGATGGTTTTTTTCTCCTCTCAACAGCCCAAACAGGTTTCTAAAAGGATGAGTTTGCAAATACTTTACTTTTGGAGAAAATTCAAAACATTCATTATTCAATAGGGCCCAAACTATCAAAAACCAGCGGTTTCAATGAACACACATTTCTTGGTAGAATCATGCAGGACTGAAATTTTTGATGTTTTTCTACTCCTTTCATGAGCCCAAACAAGTCTCTAAAAGGATGAGTTTGCAACTACTTTACTTTTGGAGAAAATTCAAAACATTCATTATTCAATAGAGCCCAATAGCAAAAATCAGGTTTTGAATGAAGAATCACATTTCTTGGTAGAATCATGCAGGATTGAAATTTTTGATGGTTTTGTACTCCTCTCAACAGCCCAAACAAGTTTCTAAAAGGATGAGTTTGCAACTACTTTACTTTTGGAGAAAATTCAAAACATTCATTATTCAATAGGGCCCAAAATATCAAAAACCAGCGGTTTGAATGAACACACATTTCTTGGTAGAATCGTGCAGGACTGAAATTTTTGATGTTTTTCTACTCCTCTCATGAGCCCAAACAAGTCTCTAAAAGGATGAGTTTGCAACTACTTTACTTTTGGAGAAAATTCAAAACATTCATTATTCAATAGAGCCCAATAGCAAAAACCAGCGTTTTGAATGAAGAATCACATTTCTTGGTAGAATCATGCAGGATTACAATTTTTGATGGTTTTTTACTCCTCTCAACAGCCCAAACAAGTTTCTAAAAGGATGAGTTTGCAACTACTTTACTTTTGGAGAAAATTCAAAACATTCATTATTCAATAGGGCCCAAACTATCAAAAACCAGCGGTTTCAATGAACACACATTTCTTGGTAGAATCATGCAGGACTGAAATTTTTGATGTTTTTCTACTCCTCTCATGAGCCCAAACAAGTCTCTAAAAGTATGAGTTTGCAACTACTTTACTTTTGGAGAAAATTCAAAACATTCACTATTCAATAGAGCCCAATAGCAAAAATCAGGTTTTGAATGAAGAATCACATTTCTTGGTAAAATCATGCAGGATTGAAATTTTTGATGGTTTTTTACTCCTCTCAACAGCCCAAACAAGTTTCTAAAAGGATGAGTTTGCAACTACTTTACTTTTGGAGAAAATTCAAAACATTCATTATTCAATAGGGCCCAAACTATCAAAAACCAGCGGTTTCAATGAACACACATTTCTTGGTAGAATCATGCAGGACTGAAATTTTTGATGTTTTTCTACTCTCATGAGCCCAAACAAGTCTCTAAAAGCATGAGTTTGCAACTACTTTACTTTTGGAGAAAATTCAAAACATTCATTATTCAATAGAGCCCAATACCAAAAATCAGGTTTTGAATGAAGAATCACATTTCTTGGTAAAATCATGCAGGATTGAAATTTTTGATGATTTTTTACTCCTCTCAACAGCCCAAACAAGTTTCTAAAAGGATGAGTTTGCAACTACTTTACTTTTGGAGAAAATTCAAAACATTCATTATTCAATAGGGCCCAAACTATCAAAAACCAGCGGTTTCAATGAACACACATTTCTTGGTAGAATCATGCAGGACTGAAATTTTTGATGTTTTTCTACTCCTCTCATGAGCCCAAACAAGTCTCTAAAAGCATGAGTTTGCAACTACTTTACTTTTGGAGAAAATTCAAAACATTCACTATTCAATAGAGCCCAATAGCAAAAATCAGGTTTTGAATGAAGAATCACATTTCTTGGTAAAATCATGCAGGATTGAAATTTTTGATGGTTTTTTACTCCTCTCAACAGCCCAAACAAGTTTCTAAAAGTATGAGTTTGCAACTACTTTACTTTTGGAGAAAATTCAAAACATTCATTATTCAATAGGGCCCAAACTATCAAAAACCAGCGGTTTCAATGAACACACATTTCTTGGTAGAATCATGCAGGACTGAAATTTTTGATGTTTTTCTACTCCTCTCATGAGCCCAAACAAGTCTCTAAAAGCATGAGTTTGCAACTACTTTACTTTTGGAGAAAATTCAAAACATTCATTATTCAATAGAGCCCAATAGCAAAAATCAGGTTTTGAATGAAGAATCACATTTCTTGGTAGAATCATGCAGGATTGAAATTTTTGATGGTTTTTTACTCCTCTCAACAGCCCAAACAAGTTTCTAAAAGGATGAGTTTGCAACTACTTTACTTTTGGAGAAAATTCAAAACATTCATTATTCAATAGGGCCCAAACTATCAAAAACCAGCGGTTTCAATGAACACACATTTCTTGGTAGAATCATGCAGGACTGAAATTTTTGATGTTTTTCTACTCCTCTCATGAGCCCAAACAAGTCTCTAAAAGCATGAGTTTGCAACTACTTTACTTTTGGAGAAAATTCAAAACATTCATTATTCAATAGAGCCCAATAGCAAAAATCAGGTTTTGAATGAAGAATCACATTTCTTGGTAGAATCATGCAGGATTGAAATTTTTGATGGTTTTTTAACTCCTCTCAACAGCCCAAACAAGTTTCTAAAAGGATGAGTTTGCAACTACTTTACTTTTGGAGAAAATTCAAAACATTCATTATTCAATAGGGCCCAAACTATCAAAAACCAGCGGTTTCAATGAACACACATTTCTTGGTAGAATCATGCAGGACTGAAATTTTTGATGTTTTTCTACTCCTCTCATGAGCCCAAACAAGTCTCTAAAAGCATGAGTTTGCAACTACTTTACTTTTGGAGAAAATTCAAAACATTCATTATTCAATAGAGCCCAATAGCAAAAATCAGGTTTTGAATGAAGAATCACATTTCTTGGTAAAATCATGCAGGATTGAAATTTTTGATGGTTTTTTACTCCTCTCAACAGCCCAAACAAGTTTCTAAAAGGATGAGTTTGCAACTACTTTACTTTTGGAGAAAATTCAAAACATTCATTATTCAATAGGGCCCAAACTATCAAAAACCAGCGGTTTCAATGAACACACATTTCTTGGTAGAATCATGCAGGACTGAAATTTTTGATGTTTTTCTACTCCTCTCATGAGCCCAAACAAGTCTCTAAAAGCATGAGTTTGCAACTACTTTACTTTTGGAGAAAATTCAAAACATTCATTATTCAATAGAGCCCAATAGCAAAAATCAGGTTTTGAATGAAGAATCACATTTCTTGGTAGAATCATGCAGGATTGAAATTTTTGATGGTTTTTTAACTCCTCTCAACAGCCCAAACAAGTTTCTAAAAGGATGAGTTTGCAACTACTTTACTTTTGGAGAAAATTCAAAACATTCATTATTCAATAGGGCCCAAACTATCAAAAACCAGCGGTTTCAATGAACACACATTTCTTGGTAGAATCATGCAGGACTGAAATTTTTGATGTTTTTCTACTCCTCTCATGAGCCCAAACAAGTCTCTAAAAGCATGAGTTTGCAACTACTTTACTTTTGGAGAAAATTCAAAACATTCATTATTCAATAGCGCCCAATAGCAAAAATCAGGTTTTGAATGAAGAATCACATTTCTTGGTAAAATCATGCAGGATTGAAATTTTTGATGGTTTTTTACTCCTCTCAACAGCCCAAACAAGTTTCTAAAAGGATGAGTTTGCAACTACTTTACTTTTGGAGAAAATTCAAAACATTCATTATTCAATAGGGCCCAAACTATCAAAAACCAGCGGTTTGAATGAACACACATTTCTTGGTAGAATCATGCAGGACTGAAATTTTTGATGTTTTTCTACTCCTCTCATGAGCCCAAACAAGTCTCTACAAGCATGAGTTTGCAACTACTTTACTTTTTGAGAAAATTCAAAACATTCATTATTCAATAGAGCCCAATAGGAAAAATCAGGTTTTGAATGAAGAATCACATTTCTTGGTAAAATCATGCAGGATTGAAATTTTTGATGGTTTTTTACTCCTCTCTACAGCCCAAACAAGTTTCTAAAAGGATGAGTTTGCAACTACTTTACTTTTGGAGAAAATTCAAAACATTCATTATTCAATAGGGCCCAAACTATCAAAAACCAGCGGTTTCAATGAACACACATTTCTTGGTAGAATCATGCAGGACTGAATTTTTTGATGTTTTTCTACTCCTCTCATGAGCCCAAACAAGTCTCTAAAAGCATGAGTTTGCAACTACTTTACTTTTGGAGAAAATTCAAAACATTCACTATTCAATAGAGCCCAATAGCAAAAATCAGGTTTTGAATGAACAATCACATTTCTTGGTAAAATCATGCAGGATTGAAATTTTTGATGGTTTTTTACTCCTCTCAACAGCCCAAACAAGTTTCTAAAAGGATGAGTTTGCAACTACTTTACTTTTGGAGAAAATTCAAAACATTCATTATTCAATAGGGCCCAAACTATCAAAAACCAGCGGTTTCAATGAACACACATTTCTTGGTAGAATCATGCAGGACTGAAATTTTTGATGTTTTTCTACTCCTCTCATGAGCCCAAACAAGTCTCTAAAAGCATGAGTTTGCAACTACTTTACTTTTGGAGAAAATTCAAAACATTCATTATTCAATAGAGCCCAATAGCAAAAATCAGGTTTTGAATGAAGAATCACATTTCTTGGTAGAATCATGCAGGATTGAAATTTTTGATGGTATTTTAACTCCTCTCAACAGCCCAAACAAGTTTCTAAAAGGATGAGTTTGCAACTACTTTACTTTTGGAGAAAATTCAAAACATTCATTATTCAATAGGGCCCAAACTATCAAAAACCAGCGGTTTCAATGAACACACATTTCTTGGTAGAATCATGCAGGACTGAAATTTTTGATGTTTTTCTACTCCTCTCATGAGCCCAAACAAGTCTCTAAAAGCATGAGTTTGCAACTACTTTACTTTTGGAGAAAATTCAAAACATTCATTATTCAATAGAGCCCAATAGCAAAAATCAGGTTTTGAATGAAGAATCACATTTCTTGGTAAAATCATGCAGGATTGAAATTTTTGATGGTTTTTTACTCCTCTCAACAGCCCAAACAAGTTTCTAAAAGGATGAGTTTGCAACTACTTTACTTTTGGAGAAAATTCAAAACATTCATTATTCAATAGGGCCCAAACTATCAAAAACCAGCGGTTTCAATGAACACACATTTCTTGGTAGAATCATGCAGGACTGAAATTTTTTATGTTTTTCTACTCCTCTCATGAGCCCAAACAAGTCTCTAAAAGCATGAGTTTGCAACTACTTTACTTTTGGAGAAAATTCAAAACATTCACTATTCAATAGAGCCCAATAGCAAAAATCAGGTTTTGAATGAACAATCACATTTCTTGGTAAAATCATGCAGGATTGAAATTTTTGATGGTTTTTTACTCCTCTCAACAGCCCAAACAAGTTTCTAAAAGGATGAGTTTGCAACTACTTTACTTTTGGAGAAAATTCAAAACATTCATTATTCAATAGGGCCCAAACTATCAAAAACCAGCGGTTTCAATGAACACACATTTCTTGGTAGAATCATGCAGGACTGAAATTTTTGATGTTTTTCTACTCCTCTCATGAGCCCAAACAAGTCTCTAAAAGCATGAGTTTGCAACTACTTTACTTTTGGAGAAAATTCAAAACATTCATTATTCAATAGAGCCCAATAGCAAAAATCAGGTTTTGAATGAAGAATCACATTTCTTGGTAGAATCATGCAGGATTGAAATTTTTGATGGTTTTTTACTCCTCTCAACAGCCCAAACAAGTTTCTAAAAGGATGAGTTTGCAACTACTTTACTTTTGGAGAAAATTCAAAACATTCATTGTTCAATAGGGCCCAAAATATCAAAAACCAGCGGTTTGAATGAACACACATTTCTTGGTAGAATCGTGCAGGACTGAAATTTTTGATGTTTTTCTACTCCTCTCATGAGCCCAAACAAGTCTCTAAAAGGATGAGTTTGCAACTACTTTACTTTTGGAGAAAATTCAAACCAATCATTATTCAATAGAGCCCAAAAGCAAAAATCAGGTTTTGAATGAAGAATCACATTTCTTGGTAAAATCATGCAGGATTGAAATTTTTGATGGTTTTTTACTCCTCTCAACAGCCTAAACAAGTTTCTAAAAGGATGAGTTTGCAACTACTTTACTTTTGGAGAAAATTCAAAACATTCATTATTCAATAGGGCCCAAACTATCAAAAACCAGCGGTTTCAATGAACACACATTTCTTGGTAGAATCATGCAGGACTGAAATTTTTGATGTTTTTCTACTCCTCTCATGAGCCCAAACAAGTCTCTAAAAGCATGAGTTTGCAACTACTTTACTTTTGGAGAAAATTCAAAACATTCACTATTCAATAGAGCCCAATAGCAAAAATCAGGTTTTGAATGAAGAATCACATTTCTTGGTAAAATCATGCAGGATTGAAATTTTTGATGGTTTTTTACTCCTCTCAACAGCCCAAACAAGTTTCTAAAAGTATGAGTTTGCAACTACTTTACTTTTGGAGAAAATTCAAAACATTCATTATTCAATAGGGCCCAAACTATCAAAAACCAGCGGTTTCAATGAACACACATTTCTTGGTAGAATCATGCAGGACTGAAATTTTTGATGTTTTTCTACTCCTCTCATGAGCCCAAACAAGTCTCTAAAAGCATGAGTTTGCAACTACTTTACTTTTGGAGAAAATTCAAAACATTCATTATTCAATAGAGCCCAATAGCAAAAATCAGGTTTTGAATGAAGAATCACATTTCTTGGTAAAATCATGCAGGATTGAAATTTTTGATGGTTTTTTACTCCTCTCAACAGCCCAAACAAGTTTCTAAAAGGATGAGTTTGCAACTACTTTACTTTTGGAGAAAATTCAAAACATTCATTATTCAATAGGGCCCAAACTATCAAAAACCAGCGGTTTCAATGAACACACATTTCTTGGTAGAATCATGCAGGACTGAAATTTTTGATGTTTTTCTACTCCTCTCATGAGCCCAAACAAGTCTCTAAAAGCATGAGTTTGCAACTACTTTACTTTTGGAGAAAATTCAAAACATTCATTATTCAATAGAGCCCAATAGCAAAAATCAGGTTTTGAATGAAGAATCACATTTCTTGGTAGAATCATGCAGGATTGAAATTTTTGATGGTATTTTAACTCCTCTCAACAGCCCAAACAAGTTTCTAAAAGGATGAGTTTGCAACTACTTTACTTTTGGAGAAAATTCAAAACATTCATTATTCAATAGGGCCCAAACTATCAAAAACCAGCGGTTTCAATGAACACACATTTCTTGGTAGAATCATGCAGGACTGAAATTTTTGATGTTTTTCTACTCCTCTCATGAGCCCAAACAAGTCTCTAAAAGCATGAGTTTGCAACTACTTTACTTTTGGAGAAAATTCAAAACATTCATTATTCAATAGAGCCCAATAGCAAAAATCAGGTTTTGAATGAAGAATCACATTTCTTGGTAAAATCATGCAGGATTGAAATTTTTGATGGTTTTTTACTCCTCTCAACAGCCCAAACAAGTTTCTAAAAGGATGAGTTTGCAACTACTTTACTTTTGGAGAAAATTCAAAACATTCATTATTCAATAGGGCCCAAACTATCAAAAACCAGCTGTTTCAATGAACACACATTTCTTGGTAGAATCATGCAGGACTGAAATTTTTTATGTTTTTCTACTCCTCTCATGAGCCCAAACAAGTCTCTAAAAGCATGAGTTTGCAACTACTTTACTTTTGGAGAAAATTCAAAACATTCACTATTCAATAGAGCCCAATAGCAAAAATCAGGTTTTGAATGAACAATCACATTTCTTGGTAAAATCATGCAGGATTGAAATTTTTGATGGTTTTTTACTCCTCTCAACAGCCCAAACAAGTTTCTAAAAGGATGAGTTTGCAACTACTTTACTTTTGGAGAAAATTCAAAACATTCATTATTCAATAGGGCCCAAACTATCAAAAACCAGCGGTTTCAATGAACACACATTTCTTGGTAGAATCATGCAGGACTGAAATTTTTGATGTTTTTCTACTCCTCTCATGAGCCCAAACAAGTCTCTAAAAGCATGAGTTTGCAACTACTTTACTTTTGGAGAAAATTCAAAACATTCATTATTCAATAGAGCCCAATAGCAAAAATCAGGTTTTGAATGAAGAATCACATTTCTTGGTAGAATCATGCAGGATTGAAATTTTTGATGGTTTTTTACTCCTCTCAACAGCCCAAACAAGTTTCTAAAAGGATGAGTTTGCAACTACTTTACTTTTGGAGAAAATTCAAAACATTCATTGTTCAATAGGGCCCAAAATATCAAAAACCAGCGGTTTGAATGAACACACATTTCTTGGTAGAATCGTGCAGGACTGAAATTTTTGATGTTTTTCTACTCCTCTCATGAGCCCAAACAAGTCTCTAAAAGGATGAGTTTGCAACTACTTTACTTTTGGAGAAAATTCAAACCATTCATTATTCAATAGAGCCCAAAAGCAAAAATCAGGTTTTGAATGAAGAATCACATTTCTTGGTAAAATCATGCAGGATTGAAATTTTTGATGGTTTTTTACTCCTCTCAACAGCCTAAACAAGTTTCTAAAAGGATGAGTTTGCAACTACTTTACTTTTGGAGAAAATTCAAAACATTCATTATTCAATAGGGCCCAAACTATCAAAAACCAGCGGTTTCAATGAACACACATTTCTTGGTAGAATCATGCAGGACTGAAATTTTTGATGTTTTTCTACTCCTCTCATGAGCCCAAACAAGTCTCTAAAAGCATGAGTTTGCAACTACTTTACTTTTGGAGAAAATTCAAAACATTCACTATTCAATAGAGCCCAATAGCAAAAATCAGGTTTTGAATGAAGAATCACATTTCTTGGTAAAATCATGCAGGATTGAAATTTTTGATGGTTTTTTACTCCTCTCAACAGCCCAAACAAGTTTCTAAAAGTATGAGTTTGCAACTACTTTACTTTTGGAGAAAATTCAAAACATTCATTATTCAATAGGGCCCAAACTATCAAAAACCAGCGGTTTCAATGAACACACATTTCTTGGTAGAATCATGCAGGACTGAAATTTTTGATGTTTTTCTACTCCTCTCATGAGCCCAAACAAGTCTCTAAAAGCATGAGTTTGCAACTACTTTACTTTTGGAGAAAATTCAAAACATTCATTATTCAATAGAGCCCAATAGCAAAAATCAGGTTTTGAATGAAGAATCACATTTCTTGGTAAAATCATGCAGGATTGAAATTTTTGATGGTTTTTTACTCCTCTCAACAGCCCAAACAAGTTTCTAAAAGGATGAGTTTGCAACTACTTTACTTTTGGAGAAAATTCAAAACATTCATTATTCAATAGTGCCCAAACTATCAAAAACCAGCGGTTTCAATGAACACACATTTCTTGGTAGAATCATGCAGGACTGAAATTTTTGATGTTTTTCTGCTCCTCTCATGAGCCCAAACAAGTCTCTAAAAGCATGAGTTTGCAACTACTTTACTTTTGGAGAAAATTCAAAACATTCACTATTCAATAGAGCCCAATAGCAAAAATCAGGTTTTGAATGAAGAATCACATTTCTTGGTAAAATCATGCAGGATTGAAATTTTTGATGGTTTTTTACTCCTCTCAACAGCCCAAACAAGTTTCTAAAAGTATGAGTTTGCAACTACTTTACTTTTGGAGAAAATTCAAAACATTCAATATTCAATAGGGCCCAAACTATCAAAAACCAGCGGTTTCAATGAACACACATTTCTTGGTAGAATCATGCAGGACTGAAATTTTTGATGTTTTTCTACTCCTCTCATGAGCCCAAACAAGTCTCTAAAAGCATGAGTTTGCAACTACTTTACTTTTGGAGAAAATTCAAAACATTCATTATTCAATAGAGCCCAATAGCAAAAATCAGGTTTTGAATGAAGAATCACATTTCTTGGTAAAATCATGCAGGATTGAAATTTTTGATGGTTTTTTACTCCTCTCAACAGCCCAAACAAGTTTCTAAAAGGATGAGTTTGCAACTACTTTACTTTTGGAGAAAATTCAAAACATTCATTATTCAATAGGGCCCAAACTATCAAAAACCAGCGGTTTCAATGAACACACATTTCTTGGTAGAATCATGCAGGACTGAAATTTTTGATGTTTTTCTACTCCTCTCATGAGCCCAAACAAGTCTCTAAAAGCATGAGTTTGCAACTACTTTACTTTTGGAGAAAATTCAAAACATTCACTATTCAATAGAGCCCAATAGCAAAAATCAGGTTTTGAATGAACAATCACATTTCTTGGTAAAATCATGCAGGATTGAAATTTTTGATGGTTTTTTACTCCTCTCAACAGCCCAAACAAGTTTCTAAAAGGATGAGTTTGCAACTACTTTACTTTTGGAGAAAATTCAAAACATTCATTATTCAATAGGGCCCAAACTATCAAAAACCAGCGGTTTCAATGAACACACATTTCTTGGTAGAATCATGCAGGACTGAAATTTTTGATGTTTTTCTACTCCTCTCATGAGCCCAAACAAGTCTCTAAAAGCATGAGTTTGCAACTACTTTACTTTTGGAGAAAATTCAAAACATTCATTATTCAATAGAGCCCAATAGCAAAAATCAGGTTTTGAATGAAGAATCACATTTCTTGGTAGAATCATGCAGGATTGAAATTTTTGATGGTTTTTTAACTCCTCTCAACAGCCCAAACAAGTTTCTAAAAGGATGAGTTTGCAACTACTTTACTTTTGGAGAAAATTCAAAACATTCATTATTCAATTGGGCCCAAACTATCAAAAACCAGCGGTTTCAATGAACACACATTTCTTGGTAGAATCATGCAGGACTGAAATTTTTGATGTTTTTCTACTCCTCTCATGAGCCCAAACAAGTCTCTAAAAGCATGAGTTTGCAACTACTTTACTTTTGGAGAAAATTCAAAACATTCATTATTCAATAGAGCCCAATAGCAAAAATCAGGTTTTGAATGAAGAATCACATTTCTTGGTAAAATCATGCAGGATTGAAATTTTTGATGGTTTTTTACTCCTCTCAACAGCCCAAACAAGTTTCTAAAAGGATGAGTTTGCAACTACTTTACTTTTGGAGAAAATTCAAAACATTCATTATTCAATAGGGCCCAAACTATCAAAAACCAGCGGTTTCAATGAACACACATTTCTTGGTAGAATCATGCAGGACTGAAATTTTTGATGTTTTTCTACTCCTCTCATGAGCCCAAACAAGTCTCTAAAAGCATGAGTTTGCAACTACTTTACTTTTGGAGAAAATTCAAAACATTCACTATTCAATAGAGCCCAATAGCAAAAATCAGGTTTTGAATGAACAATCACATTTCTTGGTAAAATCATGCAGGATTGAAATTTTTGATGGTTTTTTACTCCTCTCAACAGCCCAAACAAGTTTCTAAAAGGATGAGTTTGCAACTACTTTACTTTTGGAGAAAATTCAAAACATTCATTATTCAATAGGGCCCAAACTATCAAAAACCAGCGGTTTCAATGAACACACATTTCTTGGTAGAATCATGCAGGACTGAAATTTTTGATGTTTTTCTACTCCTCTCATGAGCCCAAACAAGTCTCTAAAAGCATGAGTTTGCAACTACTTTACTTTTGGAGAAAATTCAAAACATTCATTATTCAATAGAGCCCAATAGCAAAAATCAGGTTTTGAATGAAGAATCACATTTCTTGGTAGAATCATGCAGGATTGAAATTTTTGATGGTTTTTTACTCCTCTCAACAGCCCAAACAAGTTTCTAAAAGGATGAGTTTGCAACTACTTTACTTTTGGAGAAAATTCAAAACATTCATTGTTCAATAGGGCCCAAAATATCAAAAACCAGCGGTTTGAATGAACACACATTTCTTGGTAGAATCGTGCAGGACTGAAATTTTTGATGTTTTTCTACTCCTCTCATGAGCCCAAACAAGTCTCTAAAAGGATGAGTTTGCAACTACTTTACTTTTGGAGAAAATTCAAACCATTCATTATTCAATAGAGCCCAAAAGCAAAAATCAGGTTTTGAATGAAGAATCACATTTCTTGGTAAAATCATGCAGGATTGAAATTTTTGATGGTTTTTTACTCCTCTCAACAGCCTAAACAAGTTTCTAAAAGGATGAGTTTGCAACTACTTTACTTTTGGAGAAAATTCAAAACATTCATTATTCAATAGTGCCCAAACTATCAAAAACCAGCGGTTTCAATGAACACACATTTCTTGGTAGAATCATGCAGGACTGAAATTTTTGATGTTTTTCTACTCCTATCATGAGCCCAAACAAGTCTCTAAAAGCATGAGTTTGCAACTACTTTACTTTTGGAGAAAATTCAAAACATTCACTGTTCAATAGAGCCCAATAGCAAAAATCAGGTTTTGAATGAAGAATCACATTTCTTGGTAAAATCATGCAGGATTGAAATTTTTGATGGTTTTTTACTCCTCTCAACAGCCCAAACAAGTTTCTAAAAGTATGAGTTTGCAACTACTTTACTTTTGGAGAAAATTCAAAACATTCATTATTCAATAGGGCCCAAACTATCAAAAACCAGCGGTTTCAATGAACACACATTTCTTGGTAGAATCATGCAGGACTGAAATTTTTGATGTTTTTCTACTCCTCTCATGAGCCCAAACAAGTCTCTAAAAGCATGAGTTTGCAACTACTTTACTTTTGGAGAAAATTCAAAACATTCATTATTCAATAGAGCCCAATAGCAAAAATCAGGTTTTGAATGAAGAATCACATTTCTTGGTAAAATCATGCAGGATTGAAATTTTTGATGGTTTTTTACTCCTCTCAACAGCCCAAACAAGTTTCTAAAAGGATGAGTTTGCAACTACTTTACTTTTGGAGAAAATTCAAAACATTCATTATTCAATAGTGCCCAAACTATCAAAAACCAGCGGTTTCAATGAACACACATTTCTTGGTAGAATCATGCAGGACTGAAATTTTTGATGTTTTTCTGCTCCTCTCATGAGCCCAAACAAGTCTCTAAAAGCATGAGTTTGCAACTACTTTACTTTTGGAGAAAATTCAAAACATTCACTATTCAATAGAGCCCAATAGCAAAAATCAGGTTTTGAATGAAGAATCACATTTCTTGGTAAAATCATGCAGGATTGAAATTTTTGATGGTTTTTTACTCCTCTCAACAGCCCAAACAAGTTTCTAAAAGTATGAGTTTGCAACTACTTTACTTTTGGAGAAAATTCAAAACATTCAATATTCAATAGGGCCCAAACTATCAAAAACCAGCGGTTTCAATGAACACACATTTCTTGGTAGAATCATGCAGGACTGAAATTTTTGATGTTTTTCTACTCCTCTCATGAGCCCAAACAAGTCTCTAAAAGCATGAGTTTGCAACTACTTTACTTTTGGAGAAAATTCAAAACATTCATTATTCAATAGAGCCCAATAGCAAAAATCAGGTTTTGAATGAAGAATCACATTTCTTGGTAGAATCATGCAGGATTGAAATTTTTGATGGTTTTTTACTCCTCTCAACAGCCCAAACAAGTTTCTAAAAGGATGAGTTTGCAACTACTTTACTTTTGGAGAAAATTCAAAACATTCATTGTTCAATAGGGCCCAAAATATCAAAAACCAGCGGTTTGAATGAACACACATTTCTTGGTAGAATCGTGCAGGACTGAAATTTTTGATGTTTTTCTACTCCTCTCATGAGCCCAAACAAGTCTCTAAAAGGATGAGTTTGCAACTACTTTACTTTTGGAGAAAATTCAAACCATTCATTATTCAATAGAGCCCAAAAGCAAAAATCAGGTTTTGAATGAAGAATCACATTTCTTGGTAAAATCATGCAGGATTGAAATTTTTGATGGTTTTTTACTCCTCTCAACAGCCTAAACAAGTTTCTAAAAGGATGAGTTTGCAACTACTTTACTTTTGGAGAAAATTCAAAACATTCATTATTCAATAGGGCCCAAACTATCAAAAACCAGCGGTTTCAATGAACACACATTTCTTGGTAGAATCATGCAGGACTGAAATTTTTGATGTTTTTCTACTCCTCTCATGAGCCCAAACAAGTCTCTAAAAGCATGAGTTTGCAACTACTTTACTTTTGGAGAAAATTCAAAACATTCACTATTCAATAGAGCCCAATAGCAAAAATCAGGTTTTGAATGAAGAATCACATTTCTTGGTAAAATCATGCAGGATTGAAATTTTTGATGGTTTTTTACTCCTCTCAACAGCCCAAACAAGTTTCTAAAAGGATGAGTTTGCAACTACTTTACTTTTGGAGAAAATTCAAAACATTCATTATTCAATAGGGCCCAAACTATCAAAAACCAGCGGTTTCAATGAACACACATTTCTTGGTAGAATCATGCAGGACTGAAATTTTTGATGTTTTTCTACTCCTCTCATGAGCCCAAACAAGTCTCTAAAAGCATGAGTTTGCAACTACTTTACTTTTGGAGAAAATTCAAAACATTCATTATTCAATAGAGCCCAATAGCAAAAATCAGGTTTTGAATGAAGAATCACATTTCTTGGTAAAATCATGCAGGATTGAAATTTTTGATGGTTTTTTACTCCTCTCAACAGCCCAAACAAGTTTCTAAAAGGATGAGTTTGCAACTACTTTACTTTTGGAGAAAATTCAAAACATTCATTATTCAATAGTGCCCAAACTATCAAAAACCAGCGGTTTCAATGAACACACATTTCTTGGTAGAATCATGCAGGACTGAAATTTTTGATGTTTTTCTGCTCCTCTCATGAGCCCAAACAAGTCTCTAAAAGCATGAGTTTGCAACTACTTTACTTTTGGAGAAAATTCAAAACATTCACTATTCAATAGAGCCCAATAGCAAAAATCAGGTTTTGAATGAAGAATCACATTTCTTGGTAAAATCATGCAGGATTGAAATTTTTGATGGTTTTTTACTCCTCTCAACAGCCCAAACAAGTTTCTAAAAGTATGAGTTTGCAACTACTTTACTTTTGGAGAAAATTCAAAACATTCAATATTCAATAGGGCCCAAACTATCAAAAACCAGCGGTTTCAATGAACACACATTTCTTGGTAGAATCATGCAGGACTGAAATTTTTGATGTTTTTCTACTCCTCTCATGAGCCCAAACAAGTCTCTAAAAGCATGAGTTTGCAACTACTTTACTTTTGGAGAAAATTCAAAACATTCATTATTCAATAGAGCCCAATAGCAAAAATCAGGTTTTGAATGAAGAATCACATTTCTTGGTAAAATCATGCAGGATTGAAATTTTTGATGGTTTTTTACTCCTCTCAACAGCCCAAACAAGTTTCTAAAAGGATGAGTTTGCAACTACTTTACTTTTGGAGAAAATTCAAAACATTCATTATTCAATAGGGCCCAAACTATCAAAAACCAGCGGTTTCAATGAACACACATTTCTTGGTAGAATCATGCAGGACTGAAATTTTTGATGTTTTTCTACTCCTCTCATGAGCCCAAACAAGTCTCTAAAAGCATGAGTTTGCAACTACTTTACTTTTGGAGAAAATTCAAAACATTCACTATTCAATAGAGCCCAATAGCAAAAATCAGGTTTTGAATGAACAATCACATTTCTTGGTAAAATCATGCAGGATTGAAATTTTTGATGGTTTTTTACTCCTCTCAACAGCCCAAACAAGTTTCTAAAAGGATGAGTTTGCAACTACTTTACTTTTGGAGAAAATTCAAAACATTCATTATTCAATAGGGCCCAAACTATCAAAAACCAGCGGTTTCAATGAACACACATTTCTTGGTAGAATCATGCAGGACTGAAATTTTTGATGTTTTTCTACTCCTCTCATGAGCCCAAACAAGTCTCTAAAAGCATGAGTTTGCAACTACTTTACTTTTGGAGAAAATTCAAAACATTCATTATTCAATAGAGCCCAATAGCAAAAATCAGGTTTTGAATGAAGAATCACATTTCTTGGTAGAATCATGCAGGATTGAAATTTTTGATGGTTTTTTAACTCCTCTCAACAGCCCAAACAAGTTTCTAAAAGGATGAGTTTGCAACTACTTTACTTTTGGAGAAAATTCAAAACATTCATTATTCAATTGGGCCCAAACTATCAAAAACCAGCGGTTTCAATGAACACACATTTCTTGGTAGAATCATGCAGGACTGAAATTTTTGATGTTTTTCTACTCCTCTCATGAGCCCAAACAAGTCTCTAAAAGCATGAGTTTGCAACTACTTTACTTTTGGAGAAAATTCAAAACATTCATTATTCAATAGAGCCCAATAGCAAAAATCAGGTTTTGAATGAAGAATCACATTTCTTGGTAAAATCATGCAGGATTGAAATTTTTGATGGTTTTTTACTCCTCTCAACAGCCCAAACAAGTTTCTAAAAGGATGAGTTTGCAACTACTTTACTTTTGGAGAAAATTCAAAACATTCATTATTCAATAGGGCCCAAACTATCAAAAACCAGCGGTTTCAATGAACACACATTTCTTGGTAGAATCATGCAGGACTGAAATTTTTGATGTTTTTCTACTCCTCTCATGAGCCCAAACAAGTCTCTAAAAGCATGAGTTTGCAACTACTTTACTTTTGGAGAAAATTCAAAACATTCACTATTCAATAGAGCCCAATAGCAAAAATCAGGTTTTGAATGAAGAATCACATTTCTTGGTAAAATCATGCAGGATTGAAATTTTTGATGGTTTTTTACTCCTCTCAACAGCCCAAACAAGTTTCTAAAAGGATGAGTTTGCAACTACTTTACTTTTGGAGAAAATTCAAAACATTCATTATTCAATAGGGCCCAAACTATCAAAAACCAGCGGTTTCAATGAACACACATTTCTTGGTAGAATCATGCAGGACTGAAATTTTTGATGTTTTTCTACTCCTCTCATGAGCCCAAACAAGTCTCTAAAAGCATGAGTTTGCAACTACTTTACTTTTGGAGAAAATTCAAAACATTCATTATTCAATAGAGCCCAATAGCAAAAATCAGGTTTTGAATGAAGAATCACATTTCTTGGTAAAATCATGCAGGATTGAAATTTTTGATGGTTTTTTACTCCTCTCAACAGCCCAAACAAGTTTCTAAAAGGATGAGTTTGCAACTACTTTACTTTTGGAGAAAATTCAAAACATTCATTATTCAATAGTGCCCAAACTATCAAAAACCAGCGGTTTCAATGAACACACATTTCTTGGTAGAATCATGCAGGACTGAAATTTTTGATGTTTTTCTGCTCCTCTCATGAGCCCAAACAAGTCTCTAAAAGCATGAGTTTGCAACTACTTTACTTTTGGAGAAAATTCAAAACATTCACTATTCAATAGAGCCCAATAGCAAAAATCAGGTTTTGAATGAAGAATCACATTTCTTGGTAAAATCATGCAGGATTGAAATTTTTGATGGTTTTTTACTCCTCTCAACAGCCCAAACAAGTTTCTAAAAGTATGAGTTTGCAACTACTTTACTTTTGGAGAAAATTCAAAACATTCAATATTCAATAGGGCCCAAACTATCAAAAACCAGCGGTTTCAATGAACACACATTTCTTGGTAGAATCATGCAGGACTGAAATTTTTGATGTTTTTCTACTCCTCTCATGAGCCCAAACAAGTCTCTAAAAGCATGAGTTTGCAACTACTTTACTTTTGGAGAAAATTCAAAACATTCATTATTCAATAGAGCCCAATAGCAAAAATCAGGTTTTGAATGAAGAATCACATTTCTTGGTAAAATCATGCAGGATTGAAATTTTTGATGGTTTTTTACTCCTCTCAACAGCCCAAACAAGTTTCTAAAAGGATGAGTTTGCAACTACTTTACTTTTGGAGAAAATTCAAAACATTCATTATTCAATAGGGCCCAAACTATCAAAAACCAGCGGTTTCAATGAACACACATTTCTTGGTAGAATCATGCAGGACTGAAATTTTTGATGTTTTTCTACTCCTCTCATGAGCCCAAACAAGTCTCTAAAAGCATGAGTTTGCAACTACTTTACTTTTGGAGAAAATTCAAAACATTCACTATTCAATAGAGCCCAATAGCAAAAATCAGGTTTTGAATGAACAATCACATTTCTTGGTAAAATCATGCAGGATTGAAATTTTTGATGGTTTTTTACTCCTCTCAACAGCCCAAACAAGTTTCTAAAAGGATGAGTTTGCAACTACTTTACTTTTGGAGAAAATTCAAAACATTCATTATTCAATAGGGCCCAAACTATCAAAAACCAGCGGTTTCAATGAACACACATTTCTTGGTAGAATCATGCAGGACTGAAATTTTTGATGTTTTTCTACTCCTCTCATGAGCCCAAACAAGTCTCTAAAAGCATGAGTTTGCAACTACTTTACTTTTGGAGAAAATTCAAAACATTCATTATTCAATAGAGCCCAATAGCAAAAATCAGGTTTTGAATGAAGAATCACATTTCTTGGTAGAATCATGCAGGATTGAAATTTTTGATGGTTTTTTAACTCCTCTCAACAGCCCAAACAAGTTTCTAAAAGGATGAGTTTGCAACTACTTTACTTTTGGAGAAAATTCAAAACATTCATTATTCAATTGGGCCCAAACTATCAAAAACCAGCGGTTTCAATGAACACACATTTCTTGGTAGAATCATGCAGGACTGAAATTTTTGATGTTTTTCTACTCCTCTCATGAGCCCAAACAAGTCTCTAAAAGCATGAGTTTGCAACTACTTTACTTTTGGAGAAAATTCAAAACATTCATTATTCAATAGAGCCCAATAGCAAAAATCAGGTTTTGAATGAAGAATCACATTTCTTGGTAAAATCATGCAGGATTGAAATTTTTGATGGTTTTTTACTCCTCTCAACAGCCCAAACAAGTTTCTAAAAGGATGAGTTTGCAACTACTTTACTTTTGGAGAAAATTCAAAACATTCATTATTCAATAGGGCCCAAACTATCAAAAACCAGCGGTTTCAATGAACACACATTTCTTGGTAGAATCATGCAGGACTGAAATTTTTGATGTTTTTCTACTCCTCTCATGAGCCCAAACAAGTCTCTAAAAGCATGAGTTTGCAACTACTTTACTTTTGGAGAAAATTCAAAACATTCACTATTCAATAGAGCCCAATAGCAAAAATCAGGTTTTGAATGAACAATCACATTTCTTGGTAAAATCATGCAGGATTGAAATTTTTGATGGTTTTTTACTCCTCTCAACAGCCCAAACAAGTTTCTAAAAGGATGAGTTTGCAACTACTTTACTTTTGGAGAAAATTCAAAACATTCATTATTCAATAGGGCCCAAACTATCAAAAACCAGCGGTTTCAATGAACACACATTTCTTGGTAGAATCATGCAGGACTGAAATTTTTGATGTTTTTCTACTCCTCTCATGAGCCCAAACAAGTCTCTAAAAGCATGAGTTTGCAACTACTTTACTTTTGGAGAAAATTCAAAACATTCATTATTCAATAGAGCCCAATAGCAAAAATCAGGTTTTGAATGAAGAATCACATTTCTTGGTAGAATCATGCAGGATTGAAATTTTTGATGGTTTTTTACTCCTCTCAACAGCCCAAACAAGTTTCTAAAAGGATGAGTTTGCAACTACTTTACTTTTGGAGAAAATTCAAAACATTCATTGTTCAATAGGGCCCAAAATATCAAAAACCAGCGGTTTGAATGAACACACATTTCTTGGTAGAATCGTGCAGGACTGAAATTTTTGATGTTTTTCTACTCCTCTCATGAGCCCAAACAAGTCTCTAAAAGGATGAGTTTGCAACTACTTTACTTTTGGAGAAAATTCAAACCATTCATTATTCAATAGAGCCCAATAGCAAAAATCAGGTTTTGAATGAAGAATCACATTTCTTGGTAAAATCATGCAGGATTGAAATTTTTGATGGTTTTTTACTCCTCTCAACAGCCTAAACAAGTTTCTAAAAGGATGAGTTTGCAACTACTTTACTTTTGGAGAAAATTCAAAACATTCATTATTCAATAGTGCCCAAACTATCAAAAACCAGCGGTTTCAATGAACACACATTTCTTGGTAGAATCATGCAGGACTGAAATTTTTGATGTTTTTCTACTCCTCTCATGAGCCCAAACAAGTCTCTAAAAGCATGAGTTTGCAACTACTTTACTTTTGGAGAAAATTCAAAACATTCACTGTTCAATAGAGCCCAATAGCAAAAATCAGGTTTTGAATGAAGAATCACATTTCTTGGTAAAATCATGCAGGATTGAAATTTTTGATGGTTTTTTACTCCTCTCAACAGCCCAAACAAGTTTCTAAAAGTATGAGTTTGCAACTACTTTACTTTTGGAGAAAATTCAAAACATTCATTATTCAATAGGGCCCAAACTATCAAAAACCAGCGGTTTCAATGAACACACATTTCTTGGTAGAATCATGCAGGACTGAAATTTTTGATGTTTTTCTACTCCTCTCATGAGCCCAAACAAGTCTCTAAAAGCATGAGTTTGCAACTACTTTACTTTTGGAGAAAATTCAAAACATTCATTATTCAATAGAGCCCAATAGCAAAAATCAGGTTTTGAATGAAGAATCACATTTCTTGGTAAAATCATGCAGGATTGAAATTTTTGATGGTTTTTTACTCCTCTCAACAGCCCAAACAAGTTTCTAAAAGGATGAGTTTGCAACTACTTTACTTTTGGAGAAAATTCAAAACATTCATTATTCAATAGTGCCCAAACTATCAAAAACCAGCGGTTTCAATGAACACACATTTCTTGGTAGAATCATGCAGGACTGAAATTTTTGATGTTTTTCTGCTCCTCTCATGAGCCCAAACAAGTCTCTAAAAGCATGAGTTTGCAACTACTTTACTTTTGGAGAAAATTCAAAACATTCACTATTCAATAGAGCCCAATAGCAAAAATCAGGTTTTGAATGAAGAATCACATTTCTTGGTAAAATCATGCAGGATTGAAATTTTTGATGGTTTTTTACTCCTCTCAACAGCCCAAACAAGTTTCTAAAAGTATGAGTTTGCAACTACTTTACTTTTGGAGAAAATTCAAAACATTCAATATTCAATAGGGCCCAAACTATCAAAAACCAGCGGTTTCAATGAACACACATTTCTTGGTAGAATCATGCAGGACTGAAATTTTTGATGTTTTTCTACTCCTCTCATGAGCCCAAACAAGTCTCTAAAAGCATGAGTTTGCAACTACTTTACTTTTGGAGAAAATTCAAAACATTCATTATTCAATAGAGCCCAATAGCAAAAATCAGGTTTTGAATGAAGAATCACATTTCTTGGTAAAATCATGCAGGATTGAAATTTTTGATGGTTTTTTACTCCTCTCAACAGCCCAAACAAGTTTCTAAAAGGATGAGTTTGCAACTACTTTACTTTTGGAGAAAATTCAAAACATTCATTATTCAATAGGGCCCAAACTATCAAAAACCAGCGGTTTCAATGAACACACATTTCTTGGTAGAATCATGCAGGACTGAAATTTTTGATGTTTTTCTACTCCTCTCATGAGCCCAAACAAGTCTCTAAAAGCATGAGTTTGCAACTACTTTACTTTTGGAGAAAATTCAAAACATTCACTATTCAATAGAGCCCAATAGCAAAAATCAGGTTTTGAATGAACAATCACATTTCTTGGTAAAATCATGCAGGATTGAAATTTTTGATGGTTTTTTACTCCTCTCAACAGCCCAAACAAGTTTCTAAAAGGATGAGTTTGCAACTACTTTACTTTTGGAGAAAATTCAAAACATTCATTATTCAATAGGGCCCAAACTATCAAAAACCAGCGGTTTCAATGAACACACATTTCTTGGTAGAATCATGCAGGACTGAAATTTTTTATGTTTTTCTACTCCTCTCATGAGCCCAAACAAGTCTCTAAAAGCATGAGTTTGCAACTACTTTACTTTTGGAGAAAATTCAAAACATTCACTATTCAATAGAGCCCAATAGCAAAAATCAGGTTTTGAATGAACAATCACATTTCTTGGTAAAATCTTGCAGGATTGAAATTTTTGATGGTTTTTTACTCCTCTCAACAGCCCAAACAAGTTTCTAAAAGGATGAGTTTGCAACTACTTTACTTTTGGAGAAAATTCAAAACATTCATTATTCAATAGGGCCCAAACTATCAAAAACCAGCGGTTTCAATGAACACACATTTCTTGGTAGAATCATGCAGGACTGAAATTTTTGATGTTTTTCTACTCCTCTCGTGAGCCCAAACAAGTCTTTAAAAGCATGAGTTTGCAACTACTTTACTTTTGGAGAAAATTCAAAACATTCATTATTCAATAGAGCCCAATAGCAAAAATCAGGTTTTGAATGAAGAATCACATTTCTTGGTAGAATCATGCAGGATTGAAATTTTTGATGGTTTTTTACTCCTCTCAACAGCCCAAACAAGTTTCTAAAAGGATGAGTTTGCAACTACTTTACTTTTGGAGAAAATTCAAAACATTCATTATTCAATAGGGCCCAAAATATCAAAAACCAGCGGATTGAATGAACACACATTTCTTGGTAGAATCGTGCAGGACTGAAATTTTTGATGTTTTTCTACTCCTCTCATGAGCCCAAACAAGACTCTAAAAGGATGAGTTTGCAACTACTTTGCTTTTGGAGAAAATTCAAAACATTCATTATTCAATAGAGCCCAAAAGCAAAAATCAGGTTTTGAATGAAGAATCACATTTCTTGGTAAAATCATGCAGGATTGAAATTTTTGATGGTTTTTTACTCCTCTCAACAGCCTAAACAAGTTTCTAAAAGGATGAGTTTGCAACTACTTTACTTTTGGAGAAAATTCAAAACATTCATTATTCAATAGGGCCCAAACTATCAAAAACCAGCGGTTTCAATGAACACACATTTCTTGGTAGAATCATGCAGGACTGAAATTTTTGATGTTTTTCTACTCCTCTCATGAGCCCAAACAAGTCTCTAAAAGCATGAGTTTGCAACTACTTTACTTTTGGAGAAAATTCAAAACATTCACTATTCAATAGAGCCCAATAGCAAAAATCAGGTTTTGAATGAAGAATCACATTTCTTGGTAAAATCATGCAGGATTGAAATTTTTGATGGTTTTTTACTCCTCTCAACAGCCCAAACAAGTTTCTAAAAGTATGAGTTTGCAACTACTTTACTTTTGGAGAAAATTCAAAACATTCATTATTCAATAGGGCCCAAACTATCAAAAACCAGCGGTTTCAATGAACACACATTTCTTGGTAGAATCATGCAGGACTGAAATTTTTGATGTTTTTCTACTCCTCTCATGAGCCCAAACAAGTCTCTAAAAGCATGAGTTTGCAACTACTTTACTTTTGGAGAAAATTCAAAACATTCATTATTCAATAGAGCCCAATAGCAAAAATCAGGTTTTGAATGAAGAATCACATTTCTTGGTAAAATCATGCAGGATTGAAATTTTTGATGGTTTTTTACTCCTCTCAACAGCCCAAACAAGTTTCTAAAAGGATGAGTTTGCAACTACTTTACTTTTGGAGAAAATTCAAAACATTCATTATTCAATAGTGCCCAAACTATCAAAAACCAGCGGTTTCAATGAACACACATTTCTTGGTAGAATCATGCAGGACTGAAATTTTTGATGTTTTTCTGCTCCTCTCATGAGCCCAAACAAGTCTCTAAAAGCATGAGTTTGCAACTACTTTACTTTTGGAGAAAATTCAAAACATTCACTATTCAATAGAGCCCAATAGCAAAAATCAGGTTTTGAATGAAGAATCACATTTCTTGGTAAAATCATGCAGGATTGAAATTTTTGATGGTTTTTTACTCCTCTCAACAGCCCAAACAAGTTTCTAAAAGTATGAGTTTGCAACTACTTTACTTTTGGAGAAAATTCAAAACATTCATTATTCAATAGGGCCCAAACTATCAAAAACCAGCGGTTTCAATGAACACACATTTCTTGGTAGAATCATGCAGGACTGAAATTTTTGATGTTTTTCTACTCCTCTCATGAGCCCAAACAAGTCTCTAAAAGCATGAGTTTGCAACTACTTTACTTTTGGAGAAAATTCAAAACATTCACTATTCAATAGAGCCCAATAGCAAAAATCAGGTTTTGAATGAAGAATCACATTTCTTGGTAAAATCATGCAGGATTGAAATTTTTGATGGTTTTTTACTCCTCTCAACAGCCCAAACAAGTTTCTAAAAGGATGAGTTTGCAACTACTTTACTTTTGGAGAAAATTCAAAACATTCATTATTCAATAGAGCCCAAAAGCAAAAATCAGGTTTTGAATGAAGAATCACATTTCTTGGTAAAATCATGCAGGATTGAAATTTTTGATGGTTTTTTACTCCTCTCAACAGCCTAAACAAGTTTCTAAAAGGATGAGTTTGCAACTACTTTACTTTTGGAGAAAATTCAAAACATTCATTATTCAATAGGGCCCAAACTATCAAAAACCAGCGGTTTCAATGAACACACATTTCTTGGTAGAATCATGCAGGACTGAAATTTTTGATGTTTTTCTACTCCTCTCATGAGCCCAAACAAGTCTCTAAAAGCATGAGTTTGCAACTACTTTACTTTTGGAGAAAATTCAAAACATTCACTATTCAATAGAGCCCAATAGCAAAAATCAGGTTTTGAATGAAGAATCACATTTCTTGGTAAAATCATGCAGGATTGAAATTTTTGATGGTTTTTTACTCCTCTCAACAGCCCAAACAAGTTTCTAAAAGTATGAGTTTGCAACTACTTTACTTTTGGAGAAAATTCAAAACATTCATTATTCAATAGGGCCCAAACTATCAAAAACCAGCGGTTTCAATGAACACACATTTCTTGGTAGAATCATGCAGGACTGAAATTTTTGATGTTTTTCTACTCCTCTCATGAGCCCAAACAAGTCTCTAAAAGCATGAGTTTGCAACTACTTTACTTTTGGAGAAAATTCAAAACATTCATTATTCAATAGAGCCCAATAGCAAAAATCAGGTTTTGAATGAAGAATCACATTTCTTGGTAAAATCATGCAGGATTGAAATTTTTGATGGTTTTTTACTTCTCTCAACAGCCCAAACAAGTTTCTAAAAGGATGAGTTTGCAACTACTTTACTTTTGGAGAAAATTCAAAACATTCATTATTCAATAGTGCCCAAACTGTCAAAAACCAGCGGTTTCAATGAACACACATTTCTTGGTAGAATCATGCAGGACTGAAATTTTTGATGTTTTTCTGCTCCACTCATGAGCCCAAACAAGTCTCTAAAAGCATGAGTTTGCAACTACTTTACTTTTGGAGAAAATTCAAAACATTCACTATTCAATAGAGCCCAATAGCAAAAATCAGGTTTTGAATGAAGAATCACATTTCTTGGTAAAATCATGCAGGATTGAAATTTTTGATGGTTTTTTACTCCTCTCAACAGCCCAAACAAGTTTCTAAAAGTATGAGTTTGCAACTACTTTACTTTTGGAGAAAATTCAAAACATTCATTATTCAATAGGGCCCAAACTATCAAAAACCAGCGGTTTCAATGAACACACATTTCTTGGTAGAATCATGCAGGACTGAAATTTTTGATGTTTTTCTACTCCTCTCATGAGCCCAAACAAGTCTCTAAAAGCATGAGTTTGCAACTACTTTACTTTTGGAGAAAATTCAAAACATTCATTATTCAATAGAGCCCAATAGCAAAAATCAGGTTTTGAATGAAGAATCACATTTCTTGGTAAAATCATGCAGGATTGAAATTTTTGATGGTTTTTTACTCCTCTCAACAGCCCAAACAAGTTTCTAAAAGGATGAGTTTGCAACTACTTTACTTTTGGAGAAAATTCAAAACATTCATTATTCAATAGTGCCCAAACTATCAAAAACCAGTGGTTTCAATGAACACACATTTCTTGGTAGAATCATGCAGGACTGAAATTTTTGATGTTTTTCTGCTCCTCTCATGAGCCCAAACAAGTCTCTAAAAGCATGAGTTTGCAACTACTTTACTTTTGGAGAAAATTCAAAACATTCACTATTCAATAGAGCCCAATAGCAAAAATCAGGTTTTGAATGAAGAATCACATTTCTTGGTAAAATCATGCAGGATTGAAATTTTTGATGGTTTTTTACTCCTCTCAACAGCCCAAACAAGTTTCTAAAAGTATGAGTTTGCAACTACTTTATTTTGGAGAAAATTCAAAACATTCAATATTCAATAGGGCCCAAACTATCAAAAACCAGCGGTTTCAATGAACACACATTTCTTGGTAGAATCATGCAGGACTGAAATTTTTGATGTTTTTCTACTCCTCTCATGAGCCCAAACAAGTCTCTAAAAGCATGAGTTTGCAACTACTTTACTTTTGGAGAAAATTCAAAACATTCATTATTCAATAGAGCCCAATAGCAAAAATCAGGTTTTGAATGAAGAATCACATTTCTTGGTAAAATCATGCAGGATTGAAATTTTTGATGGTTTTTTACTCCTCTCAACAGCCCAAACAAGTTTCTAAAAGGATGAGTTTGCAACTACTTTACTTTTGGAGAAAATTCAAAACATTCATTATTCAATAGGGCCCAAACTATCAAAAACCAGCGGTTTCAATGAACACACATTTCTTGGTAGAATCATGCAGGACTGAAATTTTTGATGTTTTTCTACTCCTCTCATGAGCCCAAACAAGTCTCTAAAAGCATGAGTTTGCAACTACTTTACTTTTGGAGAAAATTCAAAACATTCATTATTCAATAGAGCCCAATAGCAAAAATCAGGTTTTGAATGAAGAATCACATTTCTTGGTAAAATCATGCAGGATTGAAATTTTTGATGGTTTTTTACTCCTCTCAACAGCCCAAACAAGTTTCTAAAAGGATGAGTTTGCAACTACTTTACTTTTGGAGAAAATTCAAAACATTCATTATTCAATAGTGCCCAAACTGTCAAAAACCAGCGGTTTCAATGAACACACATTTCTTGGTAGAATCATGCAGGACTGAAATTTTTGATGTTTTTCTGCTCCACTCATGAGCCCAAACAAGTCTCTAAAAGCATGAGTTTGCAACTACTTTACTTTTGGAGAAAATTCAAAACATTCACTATTCAATAGAGCCCAATAGCAAAAATCAGGTTTTGAATGAAGAATCACATTTCTTGGTAAAATCATGCAGGATTGAAATTTTTGATGGTTTTTTACTCCTCTCAACAGCCCAAACAAGTTTCTAAAAGTATGAGTTTGCAACTACTTTACTTTTGGAGAAAATTCAAAACATTCATTATTCAATAGGGCCCAAACTATCAAAAACCAGCGGTTTCAATGAACACACATTTCTTGGTAGAATCATGCAGGACTGAAATTTTTAATGTTTTTCTACTCCTCTCATGAGCCCAAACAAGTCTCTAAAAGCATGAGTTTGCAACTACTTTACTTTTGGAGAAAATTCAAAACATTCATTATTCAATAGAGCCCAATAGCAAAAATCAGGTTTTGAATGAAGAATCACATTTCTTGGTAAAATCATGCAGGATTGAAATTTTTGATGGTTTTTTACTCCTCTCAACAGCCCAAACAAGTTTCTAAAAGGATGAGTTTGCAACTACTTTACTTTTGGAGAAAATTCAAAACATTCATTATTCAATAGTGCCCAAACTATCAAAAACCAGCGGTTTCAATGAACACACATTTCTTGGTAGAATCATGCAGGACTGAAATTTTTGATGTTTTTCTGCTCCTCTCATGAGCCCAAACAAGTCTCTAAAAGCATGAGTTTGCAACTACTTTACTTTTGGAGAAAATTCAAAACATTCACTATTCAATAGAGCCCAATAGCAAAAATCAGGTTTTGAATGAAGAATCACATTTCTTGGTAAAATCATGCAGGATTGAAATTTTTGATGGTTTTTTACTCCTCTCAACAGCCCAAACAAGTTTCTAAAAGTATGAGTTTGCAACTACTTTATTTTGGAGAAAATTCAAAACATTCAATATTCAATAGGGCCCAAACTATCAAAAACCAGCGGTTTCAATGAACACACATTTCTTGGTAGAATCATGCAGGACTGAAATTTTTGATGTTTTTCTACTCCTCTCATGAGCCCAAACAAGTCTCTAAAAGCATGAGTTTGCAACTACTTTACTTTTGGAGAAAATTCAAAACATTCATTATTCAATAGAGCCCAATAGCAAAAATCAGGTTTTGAATGAAGAATCACATTTCTTGGTAAAATCATGCAGGATTGAAATTTTTGATGGTTTTTTACTCCTCTCAACAGCCCAAACAAGTTTCTAAAAGGATGAATTTGCAACTACTTTACTTTTGGAGAAAATTCAAAACATTCATTATTCAATAGGGCCCAAACTATCAAAAACCAGCGGTTTCAATGAACACACATTTCTTGGTAGAATCATGCAGGACTGAAATTTTTGATGTTTTTCTACTCCTCTCATGAGCCCAAACAAGTCTCTAAAAGCATGAGTTTGCAACTACTTTACTTTTGGAGAAAATTCAAAACATTCATTATTCAATAGAGCCCAATAGCAAAAATCAGGTTTTGAATGAAGAATCACATTTCTTGGTAGAATCATGCAGGATTGAAATTTTTGATGGTTTTTTACTCCTCTCTACAGCCCAAACAAGTTTCTAAAAGGATTAGTTTGCAACTGCTTTACTTTTGGAGAAAATTCAAAACATTCATTATTCAATAGGGCCCAAACTATCAAAAACCAGCGGTTTGAATGAACACACATTTCTTGGTAGAATCATGCAGGACTGAAATTTTCGATGTTTTTCTACTCCTCTCATGAGCCCAAACAAGTCTCTAAAAGCATGAGTTTGCAACTACTTTACTTTTGGAGAAAATTCAAAACATTCATTATTCAATAGAGCCCAATAGCAAAAATCAGGTTTTGAATGAAGAATCACATTTCTTGGTAGAATCATGCAGGATTGAAATTTTTGATGGTTTTTTACTCCTCTCAACAGCCCAAACAAGTTTCTAAAAGTATGAGTTTGCAACTACTTTACTTTTGGAAAAAATTCAAAACATTCATTATTCAATAGGGCCCAAACTATCAAAAACCAGCGGTTTCAATGAACACACATTTCTTGGTAGAATCATGCAGGACTGAAATTTTTGATGTTTTTCTACTCCTCTCATGAGCCCAAACAAGTCTCTAAAAGCATGAGTTTGCAACTACTTTACTTTTGGAGAAAATTCAAAACATTCACTATTCAATAGAGCCCAATAGCAAAAATCAGGTTTTGAATGAAGAATCACATTTCTTGGTAAAATCATGCAGGATTGAAATTTTTGATGGTTTTTTACTCCTCTCAACAGCCCAAACAAGTTTCTAAAAGTATGAGTTTGCAACTACTTTACTTTTGGAGAAAATTCAAAACATTCATTATTCAATAGGGCCCAAACTATCAAAAACCAGCGGTTTCAATGAACACACATTTCTTGGTAGAATCATGCAGGACTGAAATTTTTGATGTTTTTCTACTCCTCTCATGAGCCCAAACAAGTCTCTAAAAGCATGAGTTTGCAACTACTTTACTTTTGGAGAAAATTCAAAACATTCATTATTCAATAGAGCCCAATAGCAAAAATCAGGTTTTGAATGAAGAATCACATTTCTTGGTAAAATCATGCAGGATTGAAATTTTTGATGGTTTTTTACTCCTCTCAACAGCCCAAACAAGTTTCTAAAAGGATGAGTTTGCAACTACTTTACTTTTGGAGAAAATTCAAAACATTCATTATTCAATAGTGCCCAAACTATCAAAAACCAGCGGTTTCAATGAACACACATTTCTTGGTAGAATCATGCAGGACTGAAATTTTTGATGTTTTTCTGCTCCTCTCATGAGCCCAAACAAGTCTCTAAAAGCATGAGTTTGCAACTACTTTACTTTTGGAGAAAATTCAAAACATTCACTATTCAATAGAGCCCAATAGCAAAAATCAGGTTTTGAATGAAGAATCACATTTCTTGGTAAAATCATGCAGGATTGAAATTTTTGATGGTTTTTTACTCCTCTCAACAGCCCAAACAAGTTTCTAAAAGTATGAGTTTGCAACTACTTTACTTTTGGAGAAAATTCAAAACATTCATTATTCAATAGGGCCCAAACTATCAAAAACCAGCGGTTTCAATGAACACACATTTCTTGGTAGAATCATGCAGGACTGAAATTTTTGATGTTTTTCTACTCCTCTCATGAGCCCAAACAAGTCTCTAAAAGCATGAGTTTGCAACTACTTTACTTTTGGAGAAAATTCAAAACATTCATTATTCAATAGAGCCCAATAGCAAAAATCAGGTTTTGAATGAAGAATCACATTTCTTGGTAAAATCATGCAGGATTGAAATTTTTGATGGTTTTTTACTCCTCTCAACAGCCCAAACAAGTTTCTAAAAGGATGAGTTTGCAACTACTTTACTTTTGGAGAAAATTCAAAACATTCATTATTCAATAGTGCCCAAACTATCAAAAACCAGCGGTTTCAATGAACACACATTTCTTGGTAGAATCATGCAGGACTGAAATTTTTGATGTTTTTCTGCTCCTCTCATGAGCCCAAACAAGTCTCTAAAAGCATGAGTTTGCAACTACTTTACTTTTGGAGAAAATTCAAAACATTCACTATTCAATAGAGCCCAATAGCAAAAATCAGGTTTTGAATGAAGAATCACATTTCTTGGTAAAATCATGCAGGATTGAAATTTTTGATGGTTTTTTACTCCTCTCAACAGCCCAAACAAGTTTCTAAAAGTATGAGTTTGCAACTACTTTATTTTGGAGAAAATTCAAAACATTCAATATTCAATAGGGCCCAAACTATCAAAAACCAGCGGTTTCAATGAACACACATTTCTTGGTAGAATCATGCAGGACTGAAATTTTTGATGTTTTTCTACTCCTCTCATGAGCCCAAACAAGTCTCTAAAAGCATGAGTTTGCAACTACTTTACTTTTGGAGAAAATTCAAAACATTCATTATTCAATAGAGCCCAATAGCAAAAATCAGGTTTTGAATGAAGAATCACATTTCTTGGTAAAATCATGCAGGATTGAAATTTTTGATGGTTTTTTACTCCTCTCAACAGCCCAAACAAGTTTCTAAAAGGATGAGTTTGCAACTACTTTACTTTTGGAGAAAATTCAAAACATTCATTATTCAATAGGGCCCAAACTATCAAAAACCAGCGGTTTCAATGAACACACATTTCTTGGTAGAATCATGCAGGACTGAAATTTTTGATGTTTTTCTACTCCTCTCATGAGCCCAAACAAGTCTCTAAAAGCATGAGTTTGCAACTACTTTACTTTTGGAGAAAATTCAAAACATTCATTATTCAATAGAGCCCAATAGCAAAAATCAGGTTTTGAATGAAGAATCACATTTCTTGGTAGAATCATGCAGGATTGAAATTTTTGATGGTTTTTTACTCCTCTCTACAGCCCAAACAAGTTTCTAAAAGGATGAGTTTGCAACTGCTTTACTTTTGGAGAAAATTCAAAACATTCATTATTCAATAGGGCCCAAACTATCAAAAACCAGCGGTTTGAATGAACACACATTTCTTGATAGAATCATGCAGGACTGAAATTTTCGATGTTTTTCTACTCCTCTCATGAGCCCAAACAAGTCTCTAAAAGCATGAGTTTGCAACTACTTTACTTTTGGAGAAAATTCAAAACATTCATTATTCAATAGAGCCCAATAGCAAAAATCAGGTTTTGAATGAAGAATCACATTTCTTGGTAGAATCATGCAGGATTGAAATTTTTGATGGTTTTTTACTCCTCTCAACAGCCCAAACAAGTTTCTAAAAGGATGAGTTTGCAACTACTTTACTTTTGGAGAAAATTCAAAACATTCATTATTCAATAGGGCCCAAACTATCAAAAACCAGCGGTTTCAATGAACACACATTTCTTGGTAGAGTCATGCAGGACTGAAATTTTTGATGTTTTTCTACTCCTCTCATGAGCCCATACAAGTCTCTAAAAGCATGAGTTTGCAACTACTTTACTTTTGGAGAAAATTCAAAACATTCATTATTCAATAGAGCCCAATAGCAAAAATCAGGTTTTGAATGAAGAATCACATTTCTTGGTAGAATCATGCAGGATTGAAATTTTTGATGGTTTTTTACTCCTCTCAACAGCCCAAACAAGTTTCTAAAAGTATGAGTTTGCAACTACTTTACTTTTGGAGAAAATTCAAAACATTCATTATTCAATAGGGCCCAAACTATCAAAAACCAGCGGTTTCAATGAACACACATTTCTAGGTAGAATCATGCAGGACTGAAATTTTTGATGTTTTTCTACTCCTCTCATGAGCCCAAACAAGTCTCTAAAAGCATGAGTTTGCAACTACTTTACTTTTGGAGAAAATTCAAAACATTCATTATTCAATAGAGCCCAATAGCAAAAATCAGGTTTTGAATGAAGAATCACATTTCTTGGTAAAATCATGCAGGATTGAAATTTTTGATGGTTTTTTACTCCTCTCAACAGCCCAAACAAGTTTCTAAAAGGATGAGTTTGCATCTACTTTACTTTTGGAGAAAATTCAAAGCATTCATTATTCAATAGGGCCCAAACTATCAAAAACCAGCGGTTTCAATGAACACACATTTCTTGGTAGAATCATGCAGGACTGAAATTTTTGATGTTTTTCTACTCTTCTCATGAGCACAAACAAGTCTCTAAAAGCATGAGTTTGCAACTACTTTACTTTTGGAGAAAATTCAAAACATTCACTATTCAATAGAGCCCAATAGCAAAAATCAGGTTTTGAATGAAGAATCACATTTCTTGGTAAAATCATGCAGGATTGAAATTTTTGATGGTTTTTTACTCCTCTCAACAGCCCAAACAAGTTTCTAAAAGGATGAGTTTGCAACTACTTTACTTTTGGAGAAAATTCAAAACATTCATTATTCAATAGGGCCCAAACTATCAAAAACCAGCGGTTTCAATGAACACACATTTCTTGGTAGAATCATGCAGGACTGAAATTTTTGATGTTTTTCTACTCCTCTCATGAGCCCAAACAAGTCTCTAAAAGCATGAGTTTGCAACTACTTTACTTTTGGAGAAAATTCAAAACATTCATTATTCAATAGAGCCCAATAGCAAAAATCAGGTTTTGAATGAAGAATCACATTTCTTGGTAGAATCATGCAGGATTGAAATTTTTGATGGTTTTTTACTCCTCTCAACAGCCCAAACAAGTTTCTAAAAGGATGAGTTTGCAACTACTTTACTTTTGGAGAAAATTCAAAACATTCATTATTCAATAGGGCCCAAACTATCAAAAACCAGCGGTTTCAATGAACACACATTTCTTGGTAGAATCATGCAGGACTGAAATTTTTGATGTTTTTCTACTCCTCTCATGAGCCCAAACAAGTCTCTAAAAGCATGAGTTTGCAACTACTTTACTTTTGGAGAAAATTCAAAACATTCATTATTCAATAGAGCCCAATAGCAAAAATCAGGTTTTGAATGAAGAATCACATTTCTTGGTAAAATCATGCAGGATTGAAATTTTTGATGGTTTTTTACTCCTCTCAACAGCCCAAACAAGTTTCTAAAAGGATGAGTTTGCAACTACTTTACTTTTGGAGAAAATTCAAAACATTCATTATTCAATAGGGCCCAAACTATCAAAAACCAGCGGTTTCAATGAACACACATTTCTTGGTAGAATCATGCAGGACTGAAATTTTTGATGTTTTTCTACTCCTCTCATGAGCCCAAACAAGTCTCTAAAAGCATGAGTTTGCAACTACTTTACTTTTGGAGAAAATTCAAAACATTCACTATTCAATAGAGCCCAATAGCAAAAATCAGGTTTTGAATGAACAATCACATTTCTTGGTAAAATCATGCAGGATTGAAATTTTTGATGGTTTTTTACTCCTCTCAACAGCCCAAACAAGTTTCTAAAAGTATGAGTTTGCAACTACTTTACTTTTGGAGAAAATTCAAAACATTCATTATTCAATAGGGCCCAAAATATCAAAAACCAGCGGTTTCAATGAACACACATTTCTTGGTAGAATCATGCAGGACTGAAATTTTTGATGTTTTTCTACTCCTCTCATGAGCCCAAACAAGTCTCTAAAAGCATGAGTTTGCAACTACTTTACTTTTGGAGAAAATTCAAAACATTCACTATTCAATAGAGCCCAATAGCAAAAATCAGGTTTTGAATGAAGAATCACATTTCTTGGTAAAATCATGCAGGATTGAAATTTTTGATGGTTTTTTACTCCTCTCAACAGCCCAAACAAGTTTCTAAAACTATGAGTTTGCAACTACTTTATTTTGGAGAAAATTCAAAACATTCAATATTCAATAGGGCCCAAACTATCAAAAACCAGCGGTTTCAATGAACACACATTTCTTGGTAGAATCATGCAGGACTGAAATTTTTGATGTTTTTCTACTCCTCTCATGAGCCCAAACAAGTCTCTAAAAGCATGAGTTTGCAACTACTTTACTTTTGGAGAAAATTCAAAACATTCATTATTCAATAGAGCCCAATAGCAAAAATCAGGTTTTGAATGAAGAATCACATTTCTTGGTAAAATCATGCAGGATTGAAATTTTTGATGGTTTTTTACTCCTCTCAACAGCCCAAACAAGTTTCTAAAAGGATGAGTTTGCAACTACTTTACTTTTGGAGAAAATTCAAAACATTCATTATTCAATAGGGCCCAAACTATCAAAAACCAGCAGTTTCAATGAACACACATTTCTTGGTAGAATCATGCAGGACTGAAATTTTTGATGTTTTTCTACTCCTCTCATGAGCCCAAACAAGTCTCTAAAAGCATGAGTTTGCAACTACTTTACTTTTGGAGAAAATTCAAAACATTCACTATTCAATAGAGCCCAATAGCAAAAATCAGGTTTTGAATGAAGAATCACATTTCTTGGTAAAATCATGCAGGATTGAAATTTTTGATGGTTTTTTACTCCTCTCAACAGCCCAAACAAGTTTCTAAAAGGATGAGTTTGCAACTACTTTACTTTTGGAGAAAATTCAAAACATTCATTATTCAATAGAGCCCAAAAGCAAAAATCAGGTTTTGAATGAAGAATCACATTTCTTGGTAAAATCATGCAGGATTGAAATTTTTGATGGTTTTTTACTCCTCTCAACAGCCTAAACAAGTTTCTAAAAGGATGAGTTTGCAACTACTTTACTTTTGGAGAAAATTCAAAACATTCATTATTCAATAGGGCCCAAACTATCAAAAACCAGCGGTTTCAATGAACACACATTTCTTGGTAGAATCATGCAGGACTGAAATTTTTGATGTTTTTCTACTCCTCTCATGAGCCCAAACAAGTCTCTAAAAGCATGAGTTTGCAACTACTTTACTTTTGGAGAAAATTCAAAACATTCACTATTCAATAGAGCCCAATAGCAAAAATCAGGTTTTGAATGAAGAATCACATTTCTTGGTAAAATCATGCAGGATTGAAATTTTTGATGGTTTTTTACTCCTCTCAACAGCCCAAACAAGTTTCTAAAAGTATGAGTTTGCAACTACTTTACTTTTGGAGAAAATTCAAAACATTCATTATTCAATAGGGCCCAAACTATCAAAAACCAGCGGTTTCAATGAACACACATTTCTTGGTAGAATCATGCAGGACTGAAATTTTTGATGTTTTTCTACTCCTCTCATGAGCCCAAACAAGTCTCTAAAAGCATGAGTTTGCAACTACTTTACTTTTGGAGAAAATTCAAAACATTCATTATTCAATAGAGTCCAATAGCAAAAATCAGGTTTTGAATGAAGAATCACATTTCTTGGTAAAATCATGCAGGATTGAAATTTTTGATGGTTTTTTACTCCTCTCAACAGCCCAAACAAGTTTCTAAAAGGATGAGTTTGCAACTACTTTACTTTTGGAGAAAATTCAAAACATTCATTATTCAATAGTGCCCAAACTGTCAAAAACCAGCGGTTTCAATGAACACACATTTCTTGGTAGAATCATGCAGGACTGAAATTTTTGATGTTTTTCTGCTCCACTCATGAGCCCAAACAAGTCTCTAAAAGCATGAGTTTGCAACTACTTTACTTTTGGAGAAAATTCAAAACATTCACTATTCAATAGAGCCCAATAGCAAAAATCAGGTTTTGAATGAAGAATCACATTTCTTGGTAAAATCATGCAGGATTGAAATTTTTGATGGTTTTTTACTCCTCTCAACAGCCCAAACAAGTTTCTAAAAGTATGAGTTTGCAACTACTTTACTTTTGGAGAAAATTCAAAACATTCATTATTCAATAGGGCCCAAACTATCAAAAACCAGCGGTTTCAATGAACACACATTTCTTGGTAGAATCATGCAGGACTGAAATTTTTGATGTTTTTCTACTCCTCTCATGAGCCCAAACAAGTCTCTAAAAGCATGAGTTTGCAACTACTTTACTTTTGGAGAAAATTCAAAACATTCATTATTCAATAGAGCCCAATAGCAAAAATCAGGTTTTGAATGAAGAATCACATTTCTTGGTAAAATCATGCAGGATTGAAATTTTTGATGGTTTTTTACTCCTCTCAACAGCCCAAACAAGTTTCTAAAAGGATGAGTTTGCAACTACTTTACTTTTGGAGAAAATTCAAAACATTCATTATTCAATAGTGCCCAAACTATCAAAAACCAGCGGTTTCAATGAACACACATTTCTTGGTAGAATCATGCAGGACTGAAATTTTTGATGTTTTTCTGCTCCTCTCATGAGCCCAAACAAGTCTCTAAAAGCATGAGTTTGCAACTACTTTACTTTTGGAGAAAATTCAAAACATTCACTATTCAATAGAGCCCAATAGCAAAAATCAGGTTTTGAATGAAGAATCACATTTCTTGGTAAAATCATGCAGGATTGAAATTTTTGATGGTTTTTTACTCCTCTCAACAGCCCAAACAAGTTTCTAAAAGTATGAGTTTGCAACTACTTTATTTTGGAGAAAATTCAAAACATTCAATATTCAATAGGGCCCAAACTATCAAAAACCAGCGGTTTCAATGAACACACATTTCTTGGTAGAATCATGCAGGACTGAAATTTTTGATGTTTTTCTACTCCTCTCATGAGCCCAAACAAGTCTCTAAAAGCATGAGTTTGCAACTACTTTACTTTTGGAGAAAATTCAAAACATTCATTATTCAATAGAGCCCAATAGCAAAAATCAGGTTTTGAATGAAGAATCACATTTCTTGGTAAAATCATGCAGGATTGAAATTTTTGATGGTTTTTTACTCCTCTCAACAGCCCAAACAAGTTTCTAAAAGGATGAGTTTGCAACTACTTTACTTTTGGAGAAAATTCAAAACATTCATTATTCAATAGGGCCCAAACTATCAAAAACCAGCGGTTTCAATGAACACACATTTCTTGGTAGAATCATGCAGGACTGAAATTTTTGATGTTTTTCTACTCCTCTCATGAGCCCAAACAAGTCTCTAAAAGCATGAGTTTGCAACTACTTTACTTTTGGAGAAAATTCAAAACATTCATTATTCAATAGAGCCCAATAGCAAAAATCAGGTTTTGAATGAAGAATCACATTTCTTGGTAAAATCATGCAGGATTGAAATTTTTGATGGTTTTTTACTCCTCTCAACAGCCCAAACAAGTTTCTAAAAGGATGAGTTTGCAACTACTTTACTTTTGGAGAAAATTCAAAACATTCATTATTCAATAGTGCCCAAACTGTCAAAAACCAGCGGTTTCAATGAACACACATTTCTTGGTAGAATCATGCAGGACTGAAATTTTTGATGTTTTTCTGCTCCACTCATGAGCCCAAACAAGTCTCTAAAAGCATGAGTTTGCAACTACTTTACTTTTGGAGAAAATTCAAAACATTCACTATTCAATAGAGCCCAATAGCAAAAATCAGGTTTTGAATGAAGAATCACATTTCTTGGTAAAATCATGCAGCATTGAAATTTTTGATGGTTTTTTACTCCTCTCAACAGCCCAAACAAGTTTCTAAAAGTATGAGTTTGCAACTACTTTACTTTTGGAGAAAATTCAAAACATTCATTATTCAATAGGGCCCAAACTATCAAAAACCAGCGGTTTCAATGAACACACATTTCTTGGTAGAATCATGCAGGACTGAAATTTTTGATGTTTTTCTACTCCTCTCATGAGCCCAAACAAGTCTCTAAAAGCATGAGTTTGCAACTACTTTACTTTTGGAGAAAATTCAAAACATTCATTATTCAATAGAGCCCAATAGCAAAAATCAGGTTTTGAATGAAGAATCACATTTCTTGGTAAAATCATGCAGGATTGAAATTTTTGATGGTTTTTTACTCCTCTCAACAGCCCAAACAAGTTTCTAAAAGGATGAGTTTGCAACTACTTTACTTTTGGAGAAAATTCAAAACATTCATTATTCAATAGTGCCCAAACTATCAAAAACCAGCGGTTTCAATGAACACACATTTCTTGGTAGAATCATGCAGGACTGAAATTTTTGATGTTTTTCTGCTCCTCTCATGAGCCCAAACAAGTCTCTAAAAGCATGAGTTTGCAACTACTTTACTTTTGGAGAAAATTCAAAACATTCACTATTCAATAGAGCCCAATAGCAAAAATCAGGTTTTGAATGAAGAATCACATTTCTTGGTAAAATCATGCAGGATTGAAATTTTTGATGGTTTTTTACTCCTCTCAACAGCCCAAACAAGTTTCTAAAAGTATGAGTTTGCAACTACTTTATTTTGGAGAAAATTCAAAACATTCAATATTCAATAGGGCCCAAACTATCAAAAACCAGCGGTTTCAATGAACACACATTTCTTGGTAGAATCATGCAGGACTGAAATTTTTGATGTTTTTCTACTCCTCTCATGAGCCCAAACAAGTCTCTAAAAGCATGAGTTTGCAACTACTTTACTTTTGGAGAAAATTCAAAACATTCATTATTCAATAGAGCCCAATAGCAAAAATCAGGTTTTGAATGAAGAATCACATTTCTTGGTAAAATCATGCAGGATTGAAATTTTTGATGGTTTTTTACTCCTCTCAACAGCCCAAACAAGTTTCTAAAAGGATGAGTTTGCAACTACTTTACTTTTGGAGAAAATTCAAAACATTCATTATTCAATAGGGCCCAAACTATCAAAAACCAGCGGTTTCAATGAACACACATTTCTTGGTAGAATCATGCAGGACTGAAATTTTTGATGTTTTTCTACTCCTCTCATGAGCCCAAACAAGTCTCTAAAAGCATGAGTTTGCAACTACTTTACTTTTGGAGAAAATTCAAAACATTCATTATTCAATAGAGCCCAATAGCAAAAATCAGGTTTTGAATGAAGAATTACATTTCTTGGTAGAATCATGCAGGATTGAAATTTTTGATGGTTTTTTACTCCTCTCAACAGCCCAAACAAGTTTCTAAAAGGATGAGTTTGCAACTACTTTACTTTTGGAGAAAATTCAAAACATTCATTATTCAATAGGGCCCAAACTATCAAAAACCAGCGGTTTCAATGAACACACATTTCTTGGTAGAATCATGCAGGACTGAAATTTTTGATGTTTTTCTACTCCTCTCATGAGCCCAAACAAGTCTCTAAAAGCATGAGTTTGCAACTACTTTACTTTTGGAGAAAATTCAAAACATTCATTATTCAATAGAGCCCAATAGCAAAAATCAGGTTTTGAATGAAGAATCACATTTCTTGGTAGAATCATGCAGGATTGAAATTTTTGATGGTTTTTTACTCCTCTCAACAGCCCAAACAAGTTTCTAAAACGATGAGTTTGCAACTACTTTACTTTTGGAGAAAATTCAAAACATTCATTATTCAATAGGGCCCAAAATATCAAAAAACAGCGGTTTGAATGAACACACATTTCTTGGTAGAATCGTGCAGGACTGAAATTTTTGATGTTTTTCTACTCCTCTCATGAGCCCAAACAAGTCTCTAAAAGGATGAGTTTGCAACTACTTTACTTTTGGAGAAAATTCAAAACATTCATTATTCAATAGAGCCCAATAGCAAAAACCAGCGTTTTGAATGAAGAATCACATTTCTTGGTAGAATCATGCAGGATTGAAATTTTTGATGGTTTTTTACTCCTCTCAACAGCCCAAACAAGTTTCTAAAAGGATGAGTTTGCAACTACTTTACTTTTGGAGAAAATTCAAAACATTCATTATTCAATAGGGGCCAAACTATCAAAAACCAGCGGTTTCAATGAACACACATTTCTTGGTAGAATCATGCAGGACTGAAATTTTTGATGTTTTTCTACTCCTCTCATGAGCCCAAACAAGTCTCTAAAAGCATGAGTTTGCAACTACTTTACTTTTGGAGAAAATTCAAAACATTCATTATTCAATAGAGCCCAATAGCAAAAATCAGGTTTTGAATGAAGAATCACATTTCTTGGTAGAATCATGCAGGATTGAAATTTTTGATGGTTTTTTACTCCTCTCTACAGCCCAAACAAGTTTCTAAAAGGATGAGTTTGCAACTGCTTTACTTTTGGAGAAAGTTCAAAACATTCATTATTCAATAGGGCCCAAACTATCAAAAACCAGCGGTTTGAATGAACACACATTTCTTGGTAGAATCATGCAGGACTGAAATTTTTGATGTTTTTCTACTCCTCTCATGAGCCCAAACAAGTCTCTAAAAGCATGAGTTTGCAACTACTTTACTTTTGGAGAAAATTCAAAACATTCATTATTCAATAGAGCCCAATACCAAAAATCAGGTTTTGAATGAAGAATCACATTTCTTGGTAAAATCATGCAGGATTGAAATTTTTGATGATTTTTTACTCCTCTCAACAGCCCAAACAAGTTTCTAAAAGGATGAGTTTGCAACTACTTTACTTTTGGAGAAAATTCAAAACATTCATTATTCAATAGGGCCCAAACTATCAAAAACCAGCGGTTTCAATGAACACACATTTCTTGGTAGAATCATGCAGGACTGAAATTTTTGATGTTTTTCTACTCCTCTCATGAGCCCAAACAAGTCTCTAAAAGCATGAGTTTGCAACTACTTTACTTTTGGAGAAAATTCAAAACATTCATTATTCAATAGAGCCCAATAGCAAAAATCAGGTTTTGAATGAAGAATCACATTTCTTGGTAAAATCATGCAGGATTGAAATTTTTGATGGTTTTTTACTCCTCTCAACAGCCCAAACAAGTTTCTAAAAGGATGAGTTTGCAACTACTTTACTTTTGGAGAAAATTCAAAACATTCATTATTCAATAGTGCCCAAACTATCAAAAACCAGCGGTTTCAATGAACACACATTTCTTGGTAGAATCATGCAGGACTGAAATTTTTGATGTTTTTCTGCTCCTCTCATGAGCCCAAACAAGTCTCTAAAAGCATGAGTTTGCAACTACTTTACTTTTGGAGAAAATTCAAAACATTCACTATTCAATAGAGCCCAATAGCAAAAATCAGGTTTTGAATGAAGAATCACATTTCTTGGTAAAATCATGCAGGATTGAAATTTTTGATGGTTTTTTACTCCTCTCAACAGCCCAAACAAGTTTCTAAAAGTATGAGTTTGCAACTACTTTATTTTGGAGAAAATTCAAAACATTCAATATTCAATAGTGCCCAAACTATCAAAAACCAGCGGTTTCAATGAACACACATTTCTTGGTAGAATCATGCAGGACTGAAATTTTTGATGTTTTTCTACTCCTCTCATGAGCCCAAACAAGTCTCTAAAAGCATGAGTTTGCAACTACTTTACTTTTGGAGAAAATTCAAAACATTCATTATTCAATAGAGCCCAATAGCAAAAATCAGGTTTTGAATGAAGAATCACATTTCTTGGTAAAATCATGCAGGATTGAAATTTTTGATGGTTTTTTACTCCTCTCAACAGCCCAAACAAGTTTCTAAAAGGATGAGTTTGCAACTACTTTACTTTTGGAGAAAATTCAAAACATTCATTATTCAATAGGGCCCAAACTATCAAAAACCAGCGGTTTCAATGAACACACATTTCTTGGTAGAATCATGCAGGACTGAAATTTTTGATGTTTTTCTACTCCTCTCATGAGCCCAAACAAGTCTCTAAAAGCATGAGTTTGCAACTACTTTACTTTTGGAGAAAATTCAAAACATTCATTATTCAATAGAGCCCAATAGCAAAAATCAGGTTTTGAATGAAGAATCACATTTCTTGGTAGAATCATGCAGGATTGAAATTTTTGATGGTTTTTTACTCCTCTCTACAGCCCAAACAAGTTTCTAAAAGGATGAGTTTGCAACTGCTTTACTTTTGGAGAAAATTCAAAACATTCATTATTCAATAGGGCCCAAACTATCAAAAACCAGCGGTTTGAATGAACACACATTTCTTGGTAGAATCATGCAGGACTGAAATTTTCGATGTTTTTCTACTCCTCTCATGAGCCCAAACAAGTCTCTAAAAGCATGAGTTTGCAACTACTTTACTTTTGGAGAAAATTCAAAACATTCATTATTCAATAGAGCCCAATAGCAAAAATCAGGTTTTGAATGAAGAATCACATTTCTTGGTAGAATCATGCAGGATTGAAATTTTTGATGGTTTTTTACTCCTCTCAACAGCCCAAACAAGTTTCTAAAAGGATGAGTTTGCAACTACTTTACTTTTGGAGAAAATTCAAAGCATTCATTATTCAATAGGGCCCAAACTAACAAAAACCAGCGGTTTCAATGAACACACATTTCTTGGTAGAATCATGCAGGACTGAAATTTTTGACGTTTTTCTACTCCTCTCATGAGCACAAACAAGTCTCTAAAAGCATGAGTTTGCAACTACTTTACTTTTGGAGAAAATTCAAAACATTCACTATTCAATAGAGCCCAATAGCAAAAATCAGGTTTTGAATGAAGAATCACATTTCTTGGTAAAATCATGCAGGATTGAAATTTTTGATGGTTTTTTACTCCTCTCAACAGCCCAAACAAGTTTCTAAAAGGATGAGTTTGCAACTACTTTACTTTTGGAGAAAATTCAAAACATTCATTATTCAATAGGGCCCAAACTATCAAAAACCAGCGGTTTCAATGAACACACATTTCTTGGTAGAATCATGCAGGACTGAAATTTTTGATGTTTTTCTACTCCTCTCATGAGCCCAAACAAGTCTCTAAAAGCATGAGTTTGCAACTACTTTACTTTTGGAGAAAATTCAAAACATTCATTATTCAATAGAGCCCAATAGCAAAAATCAGGTTTTGAATGAAGAATCACATTTCTTGGTAGAATCATGCAGGATTGAAATTTTTGATGGTTTTTTACTCCTCTCAACAGCCCAAACAAGTTTCTAAAACGATGAGTTTGCAACTACTTTACTTTTGGAGAAAATTCAAAACATTCATTATTCAATAGGGGCCAAACTATCAAAAACCAGCGGTTTCAATGAACACACATTTCTTGGTAGAATCATGCAGGACTGAAATTTTTGATGTTTTTCTACTCCTCTCATGAGCCCAAACAAGTCTCTAAAAGCATGAGTTTGCAACTACTTTACTTTTGGAGAAAATTCAAAACATTCATTATTCAATAGAGCCCAATAGCAAAAATCAGGTTTTGAATGAAGAATCACATTTCTTGGTAGAATCATGCAGGATTGAAATTTTTGATGGTTTTTTACTCCTCTCTACAGCCCAAACAAGTTTCTAAAAGGATGAGTTTGCAACTGCTTTACTTTTGGAGAAAGTTCAAAACATTCATTATTCAATAGGGCCCAAACTATCAAAAACCAGCGGTTTGAATGAACACACATTTCTTGGTAGAATCATGCAGGACTGAAATTTTTGATGTTTTTCTACTCCTCTCATGAGCCCAAACAAGTCTCTAAAAGCATGAGTTTGCAACTACTTTACTTTTGGAGAAAATTCAAAACATTCATTATTCAATAGAGCCCAATACCAAAAATCAGGTTTTGAATGAAGAATCACATTTCTTGGTAAAATCATGCAGGATTGAAATTTTTGATGATTTTTTACTCCTCTCAACAGCCCAAACAAGTTTCTAAAAGGATGAGTTTGCAACTACTTTACTTTTGGAGAAAATTCAAAACATTCATTATTCAATAGGGCCCAAACTATCAAAAACCAGCGGTTTCAATGAACACACATTTCTTGGTAGAATCATGCAGGACTGAAATTTTTGATGTTTTTCTACTCCTCTCATGAGCCCAAACAAGTCTCTCAAAGCATGAGTTTGCAACTACTTTACTTTTGGAGAAAATTCAAAACATTCACTATTCAATAGAGCCCAATAGCAAAAATCAGGTTTTGAATGAAGAATCACATTTCTTGGTAAAATCATGCAGGATTGAAATTTTTGATGGTTTTTTACTCCTCTCAACAGCCCAAACAAGTTTCTAAAAGTATGAGTTTGCAACTACTTTACTTTTGGAGAAAATTCAAAACATTCATTATTCAATAGGGCCCAAACTATCAAAAACCAGCGGTTTCAATGAACACACATTTCTTGGTAGAATCATGCAGGACTGAAATTTTTGATGTTTTTCTACTCCTCTCATGAGCCCAAACAAGTCTCTAAAAGCATGAGTTTGCAACTACTTTACTTTTGGAGAAAATTCAAAACATTCATTATTCAATAGAGCCCAATAGCAAAAATCAGGTTTTGAATGAAGAATCACATTTCTTGGTAAAATCATGCAGGATTGAAATTTTTGATGGTTTTTTACTCCTCTCAACAGCCCAAACAAGTTTCTAAAAGGATGAGTTTGCAACTACTTTACTTTTGGAGAAAATTCAAAACATTCATTATTCAATAGGGCCCAAACTATCAAAAACCAGCGGTTTCAATGAACACACATTTCTTGGTAGAATCATGCAGGACTGAAATTTTTGATGTTTTTCTACTCCTCTCATGAGCCCAAACAAGTCTCTAAAAGCATGAGTTTGCAACTACTTTACTTTTGGAGAAAATTCAAAACATTCACTATTCAATAGAGCCCAATAGCAAAAATCAGGTTTTGAATGAACAATCACATTTCTTGGTAAAATCATGCAGGATTGAAATTTTTGATGGTTTTTTACTCCTCTCAACAGCCCAAACAAGTTTCTAAAAGTATGAGTTTGCAACTACTTTACTTTTGGAGAAAATTCAAAACATTCATTATTCAATAGGGCCCAAAATATCAAAAACCAGCGGTTTCAATGAACACACATTTCTTGGTAGAATCATGCAGGACTGAAATTTTTGATGTTTTTCTACTCCTCTCATGAGCCCAAACAAGTCTCTAAAAGCATGAGTTTGCAACTACTTTACTTTTGGAGAAAATTCAAAACATTCACTATTCAATAGAGCCCAATAGCAAAAATCAGGTTTTGAATGAAGAATCACATTTCTTGGTAAAATCATGCAGGATTGAAATTTTTGATGGTTTTTTACTCCTCTCAACAGCCCAAACAAGTTTCTAAAACTATGAGTTTGCAACTACTTTATTTTGGAGAAAATTCAAAACATTCAATATTCAATAGGGCCCAAACTATCAAAAACCAGCGGTTTCAATGAACACACATTTCTTGGTAGAATCATGCAGGACTGAAATTTTTGATGTTTTTCTACTCCTCTCATGAGCCCAAACAAGTCTCTAAAAGCATGAGTTTGCAACTACTTTACTTTTGGAGAAAATTCAAAACATTCATTATTCAATAGAGCCCAATAGCAAAAATCAGGTTTTGAATGAAGAATCACATTTCTTGGTAAAATCATGCAGGATTGAAATTTTTGATGGTTTTTTACTCCTCTCAACAGCCCAAACAAGTTTCTAAAAGGATGAGTTTGCAACTACTTTACTTTTGGAGAAAATTCAAAACATTCATTATTCAATAGGGCCCAAACTATCAAAAACCAGCGGTTTCAATGAACACACATTTCTTGGTAGAATCATGCAGGACTGAAATTTTTGATGTTTTTCTACTCCTCTCATGAGCCCAAACAAGTCTCTAAAAGCATGAGTTTGCAACTACTTTACTTTTGGAGAAAATTCAAAACATTCACTATTCAATAGAGCCCAATAGCAAAAATCAGGTTTTGAATGAAGAATCACATTTCTTGGTAAAATCATGCAGGATTGAAATTTTTGATGGTTTTTTACTCCTCTCAACAGCCCAAACAAGTTTCTAAAAGGATGAGTTTGCAACTACTTTACTTTTGGAGAAAATTCAAAACATTCATTATTCAATAGGGCCCAAACTATCAAAAACCAGCGGTTTCAATGAACACACATTTCTTGGTAGAATCATGCAGGACTGAAATTTTTGATGTTTTTCTACTCCTCTCATGAGCCCAAACAAGTCTCTAAAAGCATGAGTTTGCAACTACTTTACTTTTGGAGAAAATTCAAAACATTCATTATTCAATAGAGCCCAATAGCAAAAATCAGGTTTTGAATGAAGAATCACATTTCTTGGTAGAATCATGCAGGATTGAAATTTTTGATGGTTTTTTACTCCTCTCTACAGCCCAAACAAGTTTCTAAAAGGATGAGTTTGCAACTGCTTTACTTTTGGAGAAAATTCAAAACATTCATTATTCAATAGGGCCCAAACTATCAAAAACCAGCGGTTTGAATGAACACACATTTCTTGGTAGAATCATGCAGGACTGAAATTTTTGATGTTTTTCTACTCCTCTCATGAGCCCAAACAAGTCTCTAAAAGCATGAGTTTGCAACTACTTTACTTTTGGAGAAAATTCAAAACATTCATTATTCAATAGAGCCCAATAGCAAAAATCAGGTTTTGAATGAAGAATCACATTTCTTGGTAGAATCATGCAGGATTGAAATTTTTGATGGTTTTTTACTCCTCTCAACAGCCCAAACAAGTTTCTAAAAGGATGAGTTTGCAACTACTTTACTTTTGGAGAAAATTCAAAACATTCATTATTCAATAGGGCCCAAACTATCAAAAACCAGCGGTTTCAATGAACACACATTTCTTGGTAGAGTCATGCAGGACTGAAATTTTTGATGTTTTTCTACTCCTCTCATGAGCCCATACAAGTCTCTAAAAGCATGAGTTTGCAACTACTTTACTTTTGGAGAAAATTCAAAACATTCATTATTCAATAGAGCCCAATAGCAAAAATCAGGTTTTGAATGAAGAATCACATTTCTTGGTAGAATCATGCAGGATTGAAATTTTTGATGGTTTTTTACTCCTCTCAACAGCCCAAACAAGTTTCTAAAAGGATGAGTTTGCAACTACTTTACTTTTGGAGAAAATTCAAAACATTCATTATTCAATAGGGCCCAAACTATCAAAAACCAGCAGTTTCAATGAACACACATTTCTAGGTAGAATCATGCAGGACTGAAATTTTTGATGTTTTTCTACTCCTCTCATGAGCCCAAACAAGACTCTAAAAGCATGAGTTTGCAACTACTTTACTTTTGGAGAAAATTCAAAACATTCATTATTCAATAGAGCCCAATAGCAAAAATCAGGTTTTGAATGAAGAATCACATTTCTTGGTAAAATCATGCAGGATTGAAATTTTTGATGGTTTTTTACTCCTCTCAACAGCCCAAACAAGTTTCTAAAAGGATGAGTTTGCAACTACTTTACTTTTGGAGAAAATTCAAAGCATTCATTATTCAATAGGGCCCAAACTATCAAAAACCAGCGGTTTCAATGAACACACATTTCTTGGTAGAATCATGCAGGACTGAAATTTTTGATGTTTTTCTACTCCTCTCATGAGCACAAACAAGTCTCTAAAAGCATGAGTTTGCAACTACTTTACTTTTGGAGAAAATTCAAAACATTCACTATTCAATAGAGCCCAATAGCAAAAATCAGGTTTTGAATGAAGAATCACATTTCTTGGTAAAATCATACAGGATTGAAATTTTTGATGGTTTTTTACTCCTCTCAACAGCCCAAACAAGTTTCTAAAAGGATGAGTTTGCAACTACTTTACTTTTGGAGAAAATTCAAAACATTCATTATTCAATAGGGCCCAAACTATCAAAAACCAGCGGTTTCAATGAACACACATTTCTTGGTAGAATCATGCAGGACTGAAATTTTTGATGTTTTTCTACTCCTCTCATGAGCCCAAACAAGTCTCTAAAAGCATGAGTTTGCAACTACTTTACTTTTGGAGAAAATTCAAAACATTCATTATTCAATAGAGCCCAATAGCAAAAATCAGGTTTTGAATGAAGAATCACATTTCTTGGTAGAATCATGCAGGATTGAAATTTTTGATGGTTTTTTACTCCTCTCAACAGCCCAAACAAGTTTCTAAAAGGATGAGTTTGCAACTACTTTACTTTTGGAGAAAATTCAAAACATTCATTATTCAATAGGGGCCAAACTATCAAAAACCAGCGGTTTCAATGAACACACATTTCTTGGTAGAATCATGCAGGACTGAAATTTTTGATGTTTTTCTACTCCTCTCATGAGCCCAAACAAGTCTCTAAAAGCATGAGTTTGCAACTACTTTACTTTTGGAGAAAATTCAAAACATTCATTATTCAATAGAGCCCAATAGCAAAAATCAGGTTTTGAATGAAGAATCACATTTCTTGGTAGAATCATGCAGGATTGAAATTTTTGATGGTTTTTTACTCCTCTCTACAGCCCAAACAAGTTTCTAAAAGGATGAGTTTGCAACTTCTTTACTTTTGGAGAAAGTTCAAAACATTCATTATTCAATAGGGCCCAAACTATCAAAAACCAGCGGTTTGAATGAACACACATTTCTTGGTAGAATCATGCAGGACTGAAATTTTTGATGTTTTTCTACTCCTCTCATGAGCCCAAACAAGTCTCTAAAAGCATGAGTTTGCAACTACTTTACTTTTGGAGAAAATTCAAAACATTCATTATTCAATAGAGCCCAATAGCAAAAATCAGGTTTTGAATGAAGAATCACATTTCTTGGTAGAATCATGCAGGATTGAAATTTTTGATGGTTTTTTACTCCTCTCAACAGCCCAAACAAGTTTCTAAAAGGATGAGTTTGCAACTACTTTACTTTTGGAGAAAATTCAAAACATTCATTATTCAATAGGGCCCAAACTATCAAAAACCAGCGGTTTCAATGAACACACATTTCTTGGTAGAATCATGCAGGACTGAAATTTTTGATGTTTTTCTACTCCTCTCATGAGCCCAAGCAAGTTTCTAAAAGCATGAGTTTGCAACTACTTTACTTTTGGAGAAAATTCAAAACATTCACTATTCAATAGAGCCCAATAGCAAAAATCAGGTTTTGAATGAAGAATCACATTTCTTGGTAAAATCATGCAGGATTGAAATTTTTGATGGTTTTTTACTCCTCTGAACAGCCCAAACAAGTTTCTAAAAGGATGAGTTTGCAACTACTTTACTTTTGGAGAAAATTCAAAACATTCATTATTCAATAGAGCCCAATAGCAAAAATCAGGTTTTGAATGAAGAATCACATTTCTTGGTAGAATCATGCAGGATTGAAATTTTTGATGGTTTTTTACTCCTCTCAACAGCCCAAACAAGTTTCTAAAAGGATGAGTTTGCAACTACTTTACTTTTGGAGAAAATTCAAAACATTCATTATTCAATAGGGCCCAAACTATCAAAAACCAGCGGTTTCAATGAACACACATTTCTTGGTAGAGTCATGCAGGACTGAAATTTTTGATGTTTTTCTACTCCTCTCATGAGCCCATACAAGTCTCTAAAAGCATGAGTTTGCAACTACTTTACTTTTGGAGAAAATTCAAAACATTCATTATTCAATAGAGCCCAATAGCAAAAATCAGGTTTTGAATGAAGAATCACATTTCTTGGTAGAATCATGCAGGATTGAAATTTTTGATGGTTTTTTACTCCTCTCAACAGCCCAAACAAGTTTCTAAAAGGATGAGTTTGCAACTACTTTACTTTTGGAGAAAATTCAAAACATTCATTATTCAATAGGGCCCAAACTATCAAAAACCAGCGGTTTCAATGAACACACATTTCTAGGTAGAATCATGCAGGACTGAAATTTTTGATGTTTTTCTACTCCTCTCATGAGCCCAAACAAGTCTCTAAAAGCATGAGTTTGCAACTACTTTACTTTTGGAGAAAATTCAAAACATTCATTATTCAATAGAGCCCAATAGCAAAAATCAGGTTTTGAATGAAGAATCACATTTCTTGGTAAAATCATGCAGGATTGAAATTTTTGATGGTTTTTTACTCCTCTCAACAGCCCAAACAAGTTTCTAAAAGGATGAGTTTGCAACTACTTTACTTTTGGAGAAAATTCAAAGCATTCATTATTCAATAGGGCCCAAACTATCAAAAACCAGCGGTTTCAATGAACACACATTTCTTGGTAGAATCATGCAGGACTGAAATTTTTGATGTTTTTCTACTCCTCTCATGAGCACAAACAAGTCTCTAAAAGCATGAGTTTGCAACTACTTTACTTTTGGAGAAAATTCAAAACATTCACTATTCAATAGAGCCCAATAGCAAAAATCAGGTTTTGAATGAAGAATCACATTTCTTGGTAAAATCATGCAGGATTGAAATTTTTGATGGTTTTTTACTCCTCTCAACAGCCCAAACAAGTTTCTAAAAGGATGAGTTTGCAACTACTTTACTTTTGGAGAAAATTCAAAACATTCATTATTCAATAGGGCCCAAACTATCAAAAACCAGCGGTTTCAATGAACACACATTTCTTGGTAGAATCATGCAGGACTGAAATTTTTGATGTTTTTCTACTCCTCTCATGAGCCCAAACAAGTCTCTAAAAGCATGAGTTTGCAACTACTTTACTTTTGGAGAAAATTCAAAACATTCATTATTCAATAGAGCCCAATAGCAAAAATCAGGTTTTGAATGAAGAATCACATTTCTTGGTAGAATCATGCAGGATTGAAATTTTTGATGGTTTTTTACTCCTCTCAACAGCCCAAACAAGTTTCTAAAACGATGAGTTTGCAACTACTTTACTTTTGTAGAAAATTCAAAACATTCATTATTCAATAGGGCCCAAAATATCAAAAAACAGCGGTTTGAATGAACACACATTTCTTGGTAGAATCGTGCAGGACTGAAATTTTTGATGTTTTTCTACTCCTCTCATGAGCCCAAACAAGTCTCTAAAAGGATGAGTTTGCAACTACTTTACTTTTGGAGAAAATTCAAAACATTCATTATTCAATAGAGCCCAATAGCAAAAACCAGCGTTTTGAATGAAGAATCACATTTCTTGGTAGAATCATGCAGGATTGAAATTTTTGATGGTTTTTTACTCCTCTCAACAGCCCAAACAAGTTTCTAAAAGTATGAGTTTGCAACTACTTTACTTTTGGAGAAAATTCAAAACATTCATTATTCAATAGGGCCCAAACTATCAAAAACCAGCGGTTTCAATGAACACACATTTCTTGGTAGAATCATGCAGGACTGAAATTTTTGATGTTTTTCTACTCCTCTCATGAGCCCAAACAAGTCTCTAAAAGCATGAGTTTGCAACTACTTTACTTTTGGAGAAAATTCAAAACATTCATTATTCAATAGAGCCCAATAGCAAAAATCAGGTTTTGAATGAAGAATCACATTTCTTGGTAAAATCATGCAGGATTGAAATTTTTGATGGTTTTTTACTCCTCTCAACAGCCCAAACAAGTTTCTAAAAGGATGAGTTTGCAACTACTTTACTTTTGGAGAAAATTCAAAACATTCATTATTCAATAGGGCCCAAACTATCAAAAACCAGCGGTTTCAATGAACACACATTTCTTGGTAGAATCATGCAGGACTGAAATTTTTGATGTTTTTCTACTCCTCTCATGAGCCCAAACAAGTCTCTAAAAGCATGAGTTTGCAACTACTTTACTTTTGGAGAAAATTCAAAACATTCACTATTCAATAGAGCCCAATAGCAAAAATCAGGTTTTGAATGAACAATCACATTTCTTGGTAAAATCATGCAGGATTGAAATTTTTGATGGTTTTTTACTCCTCTCAACAGCCCAAACAAGTTTCTAAAAGTATGAGTTTGCAACTACTTTACTTTTGGAGAAAATTCAAAACATTCATTATTCAATAGGGCCCAAAATATCAAAAACCAGCGGTTTCAATGAACACACATTTCTTGGTAGAATCATGCAGGACTGAAATTTTTGATGTTTTTCTACTCCTCTCATGAGCCCAAACAAGTCTCTAAAAGCATGAGTTTGCAACTACTTTACTTTTGGAGAAAATTCAAAACATTCACTATTCAATAGAGCCCAATAGCAAAAATCAGGTTTTGAATGAAGAATCACATTTCTTGGTAAAATCATGCAGGATTGAAATTTTTGATGGTTTTTTACTCCTCTCAACAGCCCAAACAAGTTTCTAAAACTATGAGTTTGCAACTACTTTATTTTGGAGAAAATTCAAAACATTCAATATTCAATAGGGCCCAAACTATCAAAAACCAGCGGTTTCAATGAACACACATTTCTTGGTAGAATCATGCAGGACTGAAATTTTTGATATTTTTCTACTCCTCTCATGAGCCCAAACAAGTCTCTAAAAGCATGAGTTTGCAACTACTTTACTTTTGGAGAAAATTCAAAACATTCATTATTCAATAGAGCCCAATAGCAAAAATCAGGTTTTGAATGAAGAATCACATTTCTTGGTAAAATCATGCAGGATTGAAATTTTTGATGGTTTTTTACTCCTCTCAACAGCCCAAACAAGTTTCTAAAAGGATGAGTTTGCAACTACTTTACTTTTGGAGAAAATTCAAAACATTCATTATTCAATAGGGCCCAAACTATCAAAAACCAGCGGTTTCAATGAACACACATTTCTTGGTAGAATCATGCAGGACTGAAATTTTTGATGTTTTTCTACTCCTCTCATGAGCCCAAACAAGTCTCTAAAAGCATGAGTTTGCAACTACTTTACTTTTGGAGAAAATTCAAAACATTCACTATTCAATAGAGCCCAATAGCAAAAATCAGGTTTTGAATGAAGAATCACATTTCTTGGTAAAATCATGCAGGATTGAAATTTTTGATGGTTTTTTACTCCTCTCAACAGCCCAAACAAGTTTCTAAAAGGATGAGTTTGCAACTACTTTACTTTTGGAGAAAATTCAAAACATTCATTATTCAATAGAGCCCAAAAGCAAAAATCAGGTTTTGAATGAAGAATCACATTTCTTGGTAAAATCATGCAGGATTGAAATTTTTGATGGTTTTTTACTCCTCTCAACAGCCTAAACAAGTTTCTAAAAGGATGAGTTTGCAACTACTTTACTTTTGGAGAAAATTCAAAACATTCATTATTCAATAGGGCCCAAACTATCAAAAACCAGCGGTTTCAATGAACACACATTTCTTGGTAGAATCATGCAGGACTGAAATTTTTGATGTTTTTCTACTCCTCTCATGAGCCCAAACAAGTCTCTAAAAGCATGAGTTTGCAACTACTTTACTTTTGGAGAAAATTCAAAACATTCACTATTCAATAGAGCCCAATAGCAAAAATCAGGTTTTGAATGAAGAATCACATTTCTTGGTAAAATCATGCAGGATTGAAATTTTTGATGGTTTTTTACTCCTCTCAACAGCCCAAACAAGTTTCTAAAAGTATGAGTTTGCAACTACTTTACTTTTGGAGAAAATTCAAAACATTCATTATTCAATAGGGCCCAAACTATCAAAAACCAGCGGTTTCAATGAACACACATTTCTTGGTAGAATCATGCAGGACTGAAATTTTTGATGTTTTTCTACTCCTCTCATGAGCCCAAACAAGTCTCTAAAAGCATGAGTTTGCAACTACTTTACTTTTGGAGAAAATTCAAAACATTCATTATTCAATAGAGCCCAATAGCAAAAATCAGGTTTTGAATGAAGAATCACATTTCTTGGTAAAATCATGCAGGATTGAAATTTTTGATGGTTTTTTACTCCTCTCAACAGCCCAAACAAGTTTCTAAAAGGATGAGTTTGCAACTACTTTACTTTTGGAGAAAATTCAAAACATTCATTATTCAATAGTGCCCAAACTGTCAAAAACCAGCGGTTTCAATGAACACACATTTCTTGGTAGAATCATGCAGGACTGAAATTTTTGATGTTTTTCTGCTCCACTCATGAGCCCAAACAAGTCTCTAAAAGCATGAGTTTGCAACTACTTTACTTTTGGAGAAAATTCAAAACATTCACTATTCAATAGAGCCCAATAGCAAAAATCAGGTTTTGAATGAAGAATCACATTTCTTGGTAAAATCATGCAGGATTGAAATTTTTGATGGTTTTTTACTCCTCTCAACAGCCCAAACAAGTTTCTAAAAGTATGAGTTTGCAACTACTTTACTTTTGGAGAAAATTCAAAACATTCATTATTCAATAGGGCCCAAACTATCAAAAACCAGCGGTTTCAATGAACACACATTTCTTGGTAGAATCATGCAGGACTGAAATTTTTGATGTTTTTCTACTCCTCTCATGAGCCCAAACAAGTCTCTAAAAGCATGAGTTTGCAACTACTTTACTTTTGGAGAAAATTCAAAACATTCATTATTCAATAGAGCCCAATAGCAAAAATCAGGTTTTGAATGAAGAATCACATTTCTTGGTAAAATCATGCAGGATTGAAATTTTTGATGGTTTTTTACTCCTCTCAACAGCCCAAACAAGTTTCTAAAAGGATGAGTTTGCAACTACTTTACTTTTGGAGAAAATTCAAAACATTCATTATTCAATAGTGCCCAAACTATCAAAAACCAGCGGTTTCAATGAACACACATTTCTTGGTAGAATCATGCAGGACTGAAATTTTTGATGTTTTTCTGCTCCTCTCATGAGCCCAAACAAGTCTCTAAAAGCATGAGTTTGCAACTACTTTACTTTTGGAGAAAATTCAAAACATTCACTATTCAATAGAGCCCAATAGCAAAAATCAGGTTTTGAATGAAGAATCACATTTCTTGGTAAAATCATGCAGGATTGAAATTTTTGATGGTTTTTTACTCCTCTCAACAGCCCAAACAAGTTTCTAAAAGTATGAGTTTGCAACTACTTTATTTTGGAGAAAATTCAAAACATTCAATATTCAATAGGGCCCAAACTATCAAAAACCAGCGGTTTCAATGAACACACATTTCTTGGTAGAATCATGCAGGACTGAAATTTTTGATATTTTTCTACTCCTCTCATGAGCCCAAACAAGTCTCTAAAAGCATGAGTTTGCAACTACTTTACTTTTGGAGAAAATTCAAAACATTCATTATTCAATAGAGCCCAATAGCAAAAATCAGGTTTTGAATGAAGAATCACATTTCTTGGTAAAATCATGCAGGATTGAAATTTTTGATGGTTTTTTACTCCTCTCAACAGCCCAAACAAGTTTCTAAAAGGATGAGTTTGCAACTACTTTACTTTTGGAGAAAATTCAAAACATTCATTATTCAATAGGGCCCAAACTATCAAAAACCAGCGGTTTCAATGAACACACATTTCTTGGTAGAATCATGCAGGACTGAAATTTTTGATGTTTTTCTACTCCTCTCATGAGCCCAAACAAGTCTCTAAAAGCATGAGTTTGCAACTACTTTACTTTTGGAGAAAATTCAAAACATTCATTATTCAATAGAGCCCAATAGCAAAAATCAGGTTTTGAATGAAGAATCACATTTCTTGGTAAAATCATGCAGGATTGAAATTTTTGATGGTTTTTTACTCCTCTCAACAGCCCAAACAAGTTTCTAAAAGGATGAGTTTGCAACTACTTTACTTTTGGAGAAAATTCAAAACATTCATTATTCAATAGGGCCCAAACTATCAAAAACCAGCGGTTTCAATGAACACACATTTCTTGGTAGAATCATGCAGGACTGAAATTTTTGATGTTTTTCTACTCCTCTCATGAGCCCAAACAAGTCTCTAAAAGCATGAGTTTGCAACTACTTTACTTTTGGAGAAAATTCAAAACATTCATTATTCAATAGAGCCCAATAGCAAAAATCAGGTTTTGAATGAAGAATCACATTTCTTGGTAAAATCATGCAGGATTGAAATTTTTGATGGTTTTTTACTCCTCTCAACAGCCCAAACAAGTTTCTAAAAGGATGAGTTTGCAACTACTTTACTTTTGGAGAAAATTCAAAACATTCATTATTCAATAGGGCCCAAACTATCAAAAACCAGCGGTTTCAATGAACACACATTTCTTGGTAGAATCATGCAGGACTGAAATTTTTGATGTTTTTCTACTCCTCTCATGAGCCCAAACAAGTCTCTAAAAGCATGAGTTTGCAACTACTTTACTTTTGGAGAAAATTCAAAACATTCACTATTCAATAGAGCCCAATAGCAAAAATCAGGTTTTGAATGAACAATCACATTTCTTGGTAAAATCATGCAGGATTGAAATTTTTGATGGTTTTTTACTCCTCTCAACAGCCCAAACAAGTTTCTAAAAGTATGAGTTTGCAACTACTTTACTTTTGGAGAAAATTCAAAACATTCATTATTCAATAGGGCCCAAAATATCAAAAACCAGCGGTTTCAATGAACACACATTTCTTGGTAGAATCATGCAGGACTGAAATTTTTGATGTTTTTCTACTCCTCTCATGAGCCCAAACAAGTCTCTAAAAGCATGAGTTTGCAACTACTTTACTTTTGGAGAAAATTCAAAACATTCACTATTCAATAGAGCCCAATAGCAAAAATCAGGTTTTGAATGAAGAATCACATTTCTTGGTAAAATCATGCAGGATTGAAATTTTTGATGGTTTTTTACTCCTCTCAACAGCCCAAACAAGTTTCTAAAAGTATGAGTTTGCAACTACTTTATTTTGGAGAAAATTCAAAACATTCAATATTCAATAGGGCCCAAACTATCAAAAACCAGCGGTTTCAATGAACACACATTTCTTGGTAGAATCATGCAGGACTGAAATTTTTGATATTTTTCTACTCCTCTCATGAGCCCAAACAAGTCTCTAAAAGCATGAGTTTGCAACTACTTTACTTTTGGAGAAAATTCAAAACATTCATTATTCAATAGAGCCCAATAGCAAAAATCAGGTTTTGAATGAAGAATCACATTTCTTGGTAAAATCATGCAGGATTGAAATTTTTGATGGTTTTTTACTCCTCTCAACAGCCCAAACAAGTTTCTAAAAGGATGAGTTTGCAACTACTTTACTTTTGGAGAAAATTCAAAACATTCATTATTCAATAGGGCCCAAACTATCAAAAACCAGCGGTTTCAATGAACACACATTTCTTGGTAGAATCATGCAGGACTGAAATTTTTGATGTTTTTCTACTCCTCTCATGAGCCCAAACAAGTCTCTAAAAGCATGAGTTTGCAACTACTTTACTTTTGGAGAAAATTCAAAACATTCACTATTCAATAGAGCCCAATAGCAAAAATCAGGTTTTGAATGAAGAATCACATTTCTTGGTAAAATCATGCAGGATTGAAATTTTTGATGGTTTTTTACTCCTCTCAACAGCCCAAACAAGTTTCTAAAAGGATGAGTTTGCAACTACTTTACTTTTGGAGAAAATTCAAAACATTCATTATTCAATAGAGCCCAAAAGCAAAAATCAGGTTTTGAATGAAGAATCACATTTCTTGGTAAAATCATGCAGGATTGAAATTTTTGATGGTTTTTTACTCCTCTCAACAGCCTAAACAAGTTTCTAAAAGGATGAGTTTGCAACTACTTTACTTTTGGAGAAAATTCAAAACATTCATTATTCAATAGGGCCCAAACTATCAAAAACCAGCGGTTTCAATGAACACACATTTCTTGGTAGAATCATGCAGGACTGAAATTTTTGATGTTTTTCTACTCCTCTCATGAGCCCAAACAAGTCTCTAAAAGCATGAGTTTGCAACTACTTTACTTTTGGAGAAAATTCAAAACATTCACTATTCAATAGAGCCCAATAGCAAAAATCAGGTTTTGAATGAAGAATCACATTTCTTGGTAAAATCATGCAGGATTGAAATTTTTGATGGTTTTTTACTCCTCTCAACAGCCCAAACAAGTTTCTAAAAGTATGAGTTTGCAACTACTTTACTTTTGGAGAAAATTCAAAACATTCATTATTCAATAGGGCCCAAACTATCAAAAACCAGCGGTTTCAATGAACACACATTTCTTGGTAGAATCATGCAGGACTGAAATTTTTGATGTTTTTCTACTCCTCTCATGAGCCCAAACAAGTCTCTAAAAGCATGAGTTTGCAACTACTTTACTTTTGGAGAAAATTCAAAACATTCATTATTCAATAGAGCCCAATAGCAAAAATCAGGTTTTGAATGAAGAATCACATTTCTTGGTAAAATCATGCAGGATTGAAATTTTTGATGGTTTTTTACTCCTCTCAACAGCCCAAACAAGTTTCTAAAAGGATGAGTTTGCAACTACTTTACTTTTGGAGAAAATTCAAAACATTCATTATTCAATAGTGCCCAAACTGTCAAAAACCAGCGGTTTCAATGAACACACATTTCTTGGTAGAATCATGCAGGACTGAAATTTTTGATGTTTTTCTGCTCCACTCATGAGCCCAAACAAGTCTCTAAAAGCATGAGTTTGCAACTACTTTACTTTTGGAGAAAATTCAAAACATTCACTATTCAATAGAGCCCAATAGCAAAAATCAGGTTTTGAATGAAGAATCACATTTCTTGGTAAAATCATGCAGGATTGAAATTTTTGATGGTTTTTTACTCCTCTCAACAGCCCAAACAAGTTTCTAAAAGTATGAGTTTGCAACTACTTTACTTTTGGAGAAAATTCAAAACATTCATTATTCAATAGGGCCCAAACTATCAAAAACCAGCGGTTTCAATGAACACACATTTCTTGGTAGAATCATGCAGGACTGAAATTTTTGATGTTTTTCTACTCCTCTCATGAGCCCAAACAAGTCTCTAAAAGCATGAGTTTGCAACTACTTTACTTTTGGAGAAAATTCAAAACATTCATTATTCAATAGAGCCCAATAGCAAAAATCAGGTTTTGAATGAAGAATCACATTTCTTGGTAAAATCATGCAGGATTGAAATTTTTGATGGTTTTTTACTCCTCTCAACAGCCCAAACAAGTTTCTAAAAGGATGAGTTTGCAACTACTTTACTTTTGGAGAAAATTCAAAACATTCATTATTCAATAGTGCCCAAACTATCAAAAACCAGCGGTTTCAATGAACACACATTTCTTGGTAGAATCATGCAGGACTGAAATTTTTGATGTTTTTCTGCTCCTCTCATGAGCCCAAACAAGTCTCTAAAAGCATGAGTTTGCAACTACTTTACTTTTGGAGAAAATTCAAAACATTCACTATTCAATAGAGCCCAATAGCAAAAATCAGGTTTTGAATGAAGAATCACATTTCTTGGTAAAATCATGCAGGATTGAAATTTTTGATGGTTTTTTACTCCTCTCAACAGCCCAAACAAGTTTCTAAAAGTATGAGTTTGCAACTACTTTATTTTGGAGAAAATTCAAAACATTCAATATTCAATAGGGCCCAAACTATCAAAAACCAGCGGTTTCAATGAACACACATTTCTTGGTAGAATCATGCAGGACTGAAATTTTTGATGTTTTTCTACTCCTCTCATGAGCACAAACAAGTCTCTAAAAGCATGAGTTTGCAACTACTTTACTTTTGGAGAAAATTCAAAACATTCATTATTCAATAGAGCCCAATAGCAAAAATCAGGTTTTGAATGAAGAATCACATTTCTTGGTAAAATCATGCAGGATTGAAATTTTTGATGGTTTTTTACTCCTCTCAACAGCCCAAACAAGTTTCTAAAAGGATGAGTTTGCAACTACTTTACTTTTGGAGAAAATTCAAAACATTCATTATTCAATAGGGCCCAAACTATCAAAAACCAGCGGTTTCAATGAACACACATTTCTTGGTAGAATCATGCAGGACTGAAATTTTTGATGTTTTTCTACTCCTCTCATGAGCCCAAACAAGTCTCTAAAAGCATGAGTTTGCAACTACTTTACTTTTGGAGAAAATTCAAAACATTCATTATTCAATAGAGCCCAATAGCAAAAATCAGGTTTTGAATGAAGAATCACATTTCTTGGTAAAATCATGCAGGATTGAAATTTTTGATGGTTTTTTACTCCTCTCAACAGCCCAAACAAGTTTCTAAAAGGATGAGTTTGCAACTACTTTACTTTTGGAGAAAATTCAAAACATTCATTATTCAATAGTGCCCAAACTGTCAAAAACCAGCGGTTTCAATGAACACACATTTCTTGGTAGAATCATGCAGGACTGAAATTTTTGATGTTTTTCTGCTCCACTCATGAGCCCAAACAAGTCTCTAAAAGCATGAGTTTGCAACTACTTTACTTTTGGAGAAAATTCAAAACATTCACTATTCAATAGAGCCCAATAGCAAAAATCAGGTTTTGAATGAAGAATCACATTTCTTGGTAAAATCATGCAGGATTGAAATTTTTGATGGTTTTTTACTCCTCTCAACAGCCCAAACAAGTTTCTAAAAGTATGAGTTTGCAACTACTTTACTTTTGGAGAAAATTCAAAACATTCATTATTCAATAGGGCCCAAACTATCAAAAACCAGCGGTTTCAATGAACACACATTTCTTGGTAGAATCATGCAGGACTGAAATTTTTGATGTTTTTCTGCTCCTCTCATGAGCCCAAACAAGTCTCTAAAAGCATGAGTTTGCAACTACTTTACTTTTGGAGAAAATTCAAAACATTCACTATTCAATAGAGCCCAATAGCAAAAATCAGGTTTTGAATGAAGAATCACATTTCTTGGTAAAATCATGCAGGATTGAAATTTTTGATGGTTTTTTACTCCTCTCAACAGCCCAAACAAGTTTCTAAAAGTATGAGTTTGCAACTACTTTATTTTGGAGAAAATTCAAAACATTCAATATTCAATAGGGCCCAAACTATCAAAAACCAGCGGTTTCAATGAACACACATTTCTTGGTAGAATCATGCAGGACTGAAATTTTTGATGTTTTTCTACTCCTCTCATGAGCCCAAACAAGTCTCTAAAAGCATGAGTTTGCAACTACTTTACTTTTGGAGAAAATTCAAAACATTCATTATTCAATAGAGCCCAATAGCAAAAATCAGGTTTTGAATGAAGAATCACATTTCTTGGTAAAATCATGCAGGATTGAAATTTTTGATGGTTTTTTACTCCTCTCAACAGCCCAAACAAGTTTCTAAAAGGATGAGTTTGCAACTACTTTACTTTTGGAGAAAATTCAAAACATTCATTATTCAATAGGGCCCAAACTATCAAAAACCAGCGGTTTCAATGAACACACATTTCTTGGTAGAATCATGCAGGACTGAAATTTTTGATGTTTTTCTACTCCTCTCATGAGCCCAAACAAGTCTCTAAAAGCATGAGTTTGCAACTACTTTACTTTTGGAGAAAATTCAAAACATTCATTATTCAATAGAGCCCAATAGCAAAAATCAGGTTTTGAATGAAGAATCACATTTCTTGGTAGAATCATGCAGGATTGAAATTTTTGATGGTTTTTTACTCCTCTCTACAGCCCAAACAAGTTTCTAAAAGGATGAGTTTGCAACTGCTTTACTTTTGGAGAAAATTCAAAACATTCATTATTCAATAGGGCCCAAACTATCAAAAACCAGCGGTTTGAATGAACACACATTTCTTGGTAGAATCATGCAGGACTGAAATTTTCGATGTTTTTCTACTCCTCTCATGAGCCCAAACAAGTCTCTAAAAGCATGAGTTTGCAACTACTTTACTTTTGGAGAAAATTCAAAACATTCATTATTCAATAGAGCCCAATAGCAAAAATCAGGTTTTGAATGAAGAATCACATTTCTTGGTAGAATCATGCAGGATTGAAATTTTTGATGGTTTTTTACTCCTCTCAACAGCCCAAACAAGTTTCTAAAAGTATGAGTTTGCAACTACTTTACTTTTGGAGAAAATTCAAAACATTCATTATTCAATAGGGCCCAAACTATCAAAAACCAGCGGTTTCAATGAACACACATTTCTAGGTAGAATCATGCAGGACTGAAATTTTTGATGTTTTTCTACTCCTCTCATGAGCCCAAACAAGTCTCTAAAAGCATGAGTTTGCAACTACTTTACTTTTGGAGAAAATTCAAAACATTCATTATTCAATAGAGCCCAATAGCAAAAATCAGGTTTTGAATGAAGAATCACATTTCTTGGTAAAATCATGCAGGATTGAAATTTTTGATGGTTTTTTACTCCTCTCAACAGCCCAAACAAGTTTCTAAAAGGATGAGTTTGCAACTACTTTACTTTTGGAGAAAATTCAAAGCATTCATTATTCAATAGGGCCCAAACTATCAAAAACCAGCGGTTTCAATGAACACACATTTCTTGGTAGAATCATGCAGGACTGAAATTTTTGATGTTTTTCTACTCCTCTCATGAGCACAAACAAGTCTCTAAAAGCATGAGTTTGCAACTACTTTACTTTTGGAGAAAATTCAAAACATTCACTATTCAATAGAGCCCAATAGCAAAAATCAGGTTTTGAATGAAGAATCACATTTCTTGGTAAAATCATGCAGGATTGAAATTTTTGATGGTTTTTTACTCCTCTCAACAGCCCAAACAAGTTTCTAAAAGGATGAGTTTGCAACTACTTTACTTTTGGAGAAAATTCAAAACATTCATTATTCAATAGGGCCCAAACTATCAAAAACCAGCGGTTTCAATGAACACACATTTCTTGGTAGAATCATGCAGGACTGAAATTTTTGATGTTTTTCTACTCCTCTCATGAGCCCAAACAAGTCTCTAAAAGCATGAGTTTGCAACTACTTTACTTTTGGAGAAAATTCAAAACATTCATTATTCAATAGAGCCCAATAGCAAAAATCAGGTTTTGAATGAAGAATCACATTTCTTGGTAGAATCATGCAGGATTGAAATTTTTGATGGTTTTTTACTCCTCTCAACAGCCCAAACAAGTTTCTAAAACGATGAGTTTGCAACTACTTTACTTTTGGAGAAAATTCAAAACATTCATTATTCAATAGGGCCCAAAATATCAAAAAACAGCGGTTTGAATGAACACACATTTCTTGGTAGAATCGTGCAGGACTGAAATTTTTGATGTTTTTCTACTCCTCTCATGAGCCCAAACAAGTCTCTAAAAGGATGAGTTTGCAACTACTTTACTTTTGGAGAAAATTCAAAACATTCATTATTCAATAGAGCCCAATAGCAAAAACCAGCGTTTTGAATGAAGAATCACATTTCTTGGTAGAATCATGCAGGATTGAAATTTTTGATGGTTTTTTACTCCTCTCAACAGCCCAAACAAGTTTCTAAAAGGATGAGTTTGCAACTACTTTACTTTTGGAGAAAATTCAAAACATTCATTATTCAATAGGGGCCAAACTATCAAAAACCAGCGGTTTCAATGAACACACATTTCTTGGTAGAATCATGCAGGACTGAAATTTTTGATGTTTTTCTACTCCTCTCATGAGCCCAAACAAGTCTCTAAAAGCATGAGTTTGCAACTACTTTACTTTTGGAGAAAATTCAAAACATTCATTATTCAATAGAGCCCAATAGCAAAAATCAGGTTTTGAATGAAGAATCACATTTCTTGGTAGAATCATGCAGGATTGAAATTTTTGATGGTTTTTTACTCCTCTCTACAGCCCAAACAAGTTTCTAAAAGGATGAGTTTGCAACTGCTTTACTTTTGGAGAAAGTTCAAAACATTCATTATTCAATAGGGCCCAAACTATCAAAAACCAGCGGTTTGAATGAACACACATTTCTTGGTAGAATCATGCAGGACTGAAATTTTTGATGTTTTTCTACTCCTCTCATGAGCCCAAACAAGTCTCTAAAAGCATGAGTTTGCAACTACTTTACTTTTGGAGAAAATTCAAAACATTCATTATTCAATAGAGCCCAATACCAAAAATCAGGTTTTGAATGAAGAATCACATTTCTTGGTAAAATCATGCAGGATTGAAATTTTTGATGATTTTTTACTCCTCTCAACAGCCCAAACAAGTTTCTAAAAGGATGAGTTTGCAACTACTTTACTTTTGGAGAAAATTCAAAACATTCATTATTCAATAGGGCCCAAACTATCAAAAACCAGCGGTTTCAATGAACACACATTTCTTGGTAGAATCATGCAGGACTGAAATTTTTGATGTTTTTCTACTCCTCTCATGAGCCCAAACAAGTCTCTAAAAGCATGAGTTTGCAACTACTTTACTTTTGGAGAAAATTCAAAACATTCATTATTCAATAGAGCCCAATAGCAAAAATCAGGTTTTGAATGAAGAATCACATTTCTTGGTAAAATCATGCAGGATTGAAATTTTTGATGGTTTTTTACTCCTCTCAACAGCCCAAACAAGTTTCTAAAAGGATGAGTTTGCAACTACTTTACTTTTGGAGAAAATTCAAAACATTCATTATTCAATAGTGCCCAAACTATCAAAAACCAGCGGTTTCAATGAACACACATTTCTTGGTAGAATCATGCAGGACTGAAATTTTTGATGTTTTTCTGCTCCTCTCATGAGCCCAAACAAGTCTCTAAAAGCATGAGTTTGCAACTACTTTACTTTTGGAGAAAATTCAAAACATTCACTATTCAATAGAGCCCAATAGCAAAAATCAGGTTTTGAATGAAGAATCACATTTCTTGGTAAAATCATGCAGGATTGAAATTTTTGATGGTTTTTTACTCCTCTCAACAGCCCAAACAAGTTTCTAAAAGTATGAGTTTGCAACTACTTTATTTTGGAGAAAATTCAAAACATTCAATATTCAATAGGGCCCAAACTATCAAAAACCAGCGGTTTCAATGAACACACATTTCTTGGTAGAATCATGCAGGACTGAAATTTTTGATGTTTTTCTACTCCTCTCATGAGCCCAAACAAGTCTCTAAAAGCATGAGTTTGCAACTACTTTACTTTTGGAGAAAATTCAAAACATTCATTATTCAATAGAGCCCAATAGCAAAAATCAGGTTTTGAATGAAGAATCACATTTCTTGGTAAAATCATGCAGGATTGAAATTTTTGATGGTTTTTTACTCCTCTCAACAGCCCAAACAAGTTTCTAAAAGGATGAGTTTGCAACTACTTTACTTTTGGAGAAAATTCAAAACATTCATTATTCAATAGGGCCCAAACTATCAAAAACCAGCGGTTTCAATGAACACACATTTCTTGGTAGAATCATGCAGGACTGAAATTTTTGATGTTTTTCTACTCCTCTCATGAGCCCAAACAAGTCTCTAAAAGCATGAGTTTGCAACTACTTTACTTTTGGAGAAAATTCAAAACATTCATTATTCAATAGAGCCCAATAGCAAAAATCAGGTTTTGAATGAAGAATCACATTTCTTGGTAGAATCATGCAGGATTGAAATTTTTGATGGTTTTTTACTCCTCTCTACAGCCCAAACAAGTTTCTAAAAGGATGAGTTTGCAACTGCTTTACTTTTGGAGAAAATTCAAAACATTCATTATTCAATAGGGCCCAAACTATCAAAAACCAGCGGTTTGAATGAACACACATTTCTTGGTAGAATCATGCAGGACTGAAATTTTCGATGTTTTTCTACTCCTCTCATGAGCCCAAACAAGTCTCTAAAAGCATGAGTTTGCAACTACTTTACTTTTGGAGAAAATTCAAAACATTCATTATTCAATAGAGCCCAATAGCAAAAATCAGGTTTTGAATGAAGAATCACATTTCTTGGTAGAATCATGCAGGATTGAAATTTTTGATGGTTTTTTACTCCTCTCAACAGCCCAAACAAGTTTCTAAAAGTATGAGTTTGCAACTACTTTACTTTTGGAGAAAATTCAAAACATTCATTATTCAATAGGGCCCAAACTATCAAAAACCAGCGGTTTCAATGAACACACATTTCTAGGTAGAATCATGCAGGACTGAAATTTTTGATGTTTTTCTACTCCTCTCATGAGCCCAAACAAGTCTCTAAAAGCATGAGTTTGCAACTACTTTACTTTTGGAGAAAATTCAAAACATTCATTATTCAATAGAGCCCAATAGCAAAAATCAGGTTTTGAATGAAGAATCACATTTCTTGGTAAAATCATGCAGGATTGAAATTTTTGATGGTTTTTTACTCCTCTCAACAGCCCAAACAAGTTTCTAAAAGGATGAGTTTGCAACTACTTTACTTTTGGAGAAAATTCAAAGCATTCATTATTCAATAGGGCCCAAACTATCAAAAACCAGCGGTTTCAATGAACACACATTTCTTGGTAGAATCATGCAGGACTGAAATTTTTGATGTTTTTCTACTCCTCTCATGAGCACAAACAAGTCTCTAAAAGCATGAGTTTGCAACTACTTTACTTTTGGAGAAAATTCAAAACATTCACTATTCAATAGAGCCCAATAGCAAAAATCAGGTTTTGAATGAAGAATCACATTTCTTGGTAAAATCATGCAGGATTGAAATTTTTGATGGTTTTTTACTCCTCTCAACAGCCCAAACAAGTTTCTAAAAGGATGAGTTTGCAACTACTTTACTTTTGGAGAAAATTCAAAACATTCATTATTCAATAGGGCCCAAACTATCAAAAACCAGCGGTTTCAATGAACACACATTTCTTGGTAGAATCATGCAGGACTGAAATTTTTGATGTTTTTCTACTCCTCTCATGAGCCCAAACAAGTCTCTAAAAGCATGAGTTTGCAACTACTTTACTTTTGGAGAAAATTCAAAACATTCATTATTCAATAGAGCCCAATAGCAAAAATCAGGTTTTGAATGAAGAATCACATTTCTTGGTAGAATCATGCAGGATTGAAATTTTTGATGGTTTTTTACTCCTCTCAACAGCCCAAACAAGTTTCTAAAACGATGAGTTTGCAACTACTTTACTTTTGGAGAAAATTCAAAACATTCATTATTCAATAGGGCCCAAAATATCAAAAAACAGCGGTTTGAATGAACACACATTTCTTGGTAGAATCGTGCAGGACTGAAATTTTTGATGTTTTTCTACTCCTCTCATGAGCCCAAACAAGTCTCTAAAAGGATGAGTTTGCAACTACTTTACTTTTGGAGAAAATTCAAAACATTCATTATTCAATAGAGCCCAATAGCAAAAACCAGCGTTTTGAATGAAGAATCACATTTCTTGGTAGAATCATGCAGGATTGAAATTTTTGATGGTTTTTTACTCCTCTCAACAGCCCAAACAAGTTTCTAAAAGGATGAGTTTGCAACTACTTTACTTTTGGAGAAAATTCAAAACATTCATTATTCAATAGGGGCCAAACTATCAAAAACCAGCGGTTTCAATGAACACACATTTCTTGGTAGAATCATGCAGGACTGAAATTTTTGATGTTTTTCTACTCCTCTCATGAGCCCAAACAAGTCTCTAAAAGCATGAGTTTGCAACTACTTTACTTTTGGAGAAAATTCAAAACATTCATTATTCAATAGAGCCCAATAGCAAAAATCAGGTTTTGAATGAAGAATCACATTTCTTGGTAGAATCATGCAGGATTGAAATTTTTGATGGTTTTTTACTCCTCTCTACAGCCCAAACAAGTTTCTAAAAGGATGAGTTTGCAACTGCTTTACTTTTGGAGAAAGTTCAAAACATTCATTATTCAATAGGGCCCAAACTATCAAAAACCAGCGGTTTGAATGAACACACATTTCTTGGTAGAATCATGCAGGACTGAAATTTTTGATGTTTTTCTACTCCTCTCATGAGCCCAAACAAGTCTCTAAAAGCATGAGTTTGCAACTACTTTACTTTTGGAGAAAATTCAAAACATTCATTATTCAATAGAGCCCAATACCAAAAATCAGGTTTTGAATGAAGAATCACATTTCTTGGTAAAATCATGCAGGATTGAAATTTTTGATGATTTTTTACTCCTCTCAACAGCCCAAACAAGTTTCTAAAAGGATGAGTTTGCAACTACTTTACTTTTGGAGAAAATTCAAAACATTCATTATTCAATAGGGCCCAAACTATCAAAAACCAGCGGTTTCAATGAACACACATTTCTTGGTAGAATCATGCAGGACTGAAATTTTTGATGTTTTTCTACTCCTCTCATGAGCCCAAACAAGTCTCTAAAAGCATGAGTTTGCAACTACTTTACTTTTGGAGAAAATTCAAAACATTCACTATTCAATAGAGCCCAATAGCAAAAATCAGGTTTTGAATGAAGAATCACATTTCTTGGTAAAATCATGCAGGATTGAAATTTTTGATGGTTTTTTACTCCTCTCAACAGCCCAAACAAGTTTCTAAAAGTATGAGTTTGCAACTACTTTACTTTTGGAGAAAATTCAAAACATTCATTATTCAATAGGGCCCAAACTATCAAAAACCAGCGGTTTCAATGAACACACATTTCTTGGTAGAATCATGCAGGACTGAAATTTTTGATGTTTTTCTACTCCTCTCATGAGCCCAAACAAGTCTCTAAAAGCATGAGTTTGCAACTACTTTACTTTTGGAGAAAATTCAAAACATTCATTATTCAATAGAGCCCAATAGCAAAAATCAGGTTTTGAATGAAGAATCACATTTCTTGGTAAAATCATGCAGGATTGAAATTTTTGATGGTTTTTTACTCCTCTCAACAGCCCAAACAAGTTTCTAAAAGGATGAGTTTGCAACTACTTTACTTTTGGAGAAAATTCAAAGCATTCATTATTCAATAGGGCCCAAACTATCAAAAACCAGCGGTTTCAATGAACACACATTTCTTGGTAGAATCATGCAGGACTGAAATTTTTGATGTTTTTCTACTCCTCTCATGAGCCCAAACAAGTCTCTAAAAGCATGAGTTTGCAACTACTTTACTTTTGGAGAAAATTCAAAACATTCACTATTCAATAGAGCCCAATAGCAAAAATCAGGTTTTGAATGAACAATCACATTTCTTGGTAAAATCATGCAGGATTGAAATTTTTGATGGTTTTTTACTCCTCTCAACAGCCCAAACAAGTTTCTAAAAGTATGAGTTTGCAACTACTTTACTTTTGGAGAAAATTCAAACATTCATTATTCAATAGGGCCCAAAATATCAAAAACCAGCGGTTTCAATGAACACACATTTCTTGGTAGAATCATGCAGGACTGAAATTTTTGATGTTTTTCTACTCCTCTCATGAGCCCAAACAAGTCTCTAAAAGCATGAGTTTGCAACTACTTTACTTTTGGAGAAAATTCAAAACATTCACTATTCAATAGAGCCCAATAGCAAAAATCAGGTTTTGAATGAAGAATCACATTTCTTGGTAAAATCATGCAGGATTGAAATTTTTGATGGTTTTTTACTCCTCTCAACAGCCCAAACAAGTTTCTAAAACTATGAGTTTGCAACTACTTTATTTTGGAGAAAATTCAAAACATTCAATATTCAATAGGGCCCAAACTATCAAAAACCAGCGGTTTCAATGAACACACATTTCTTGGTAGAATCATGCAGGACTGAAATTTTTGATGTTTTTCTACTCCTCTCATGAGCCCAAACAAGTCTCTAAAAGCATGAGTTTGCAACTACTTTACTTTTGGAGAAAATTCAAAACATTCACTATTCAATAGAGCCCAATAGCAAAAATCAGGTTTTGAATGAAGAATCACATTTCTTGGTAAAATCATGCAGGATTGAAATTTTTGATGGTTTTTTACTCCTCTCAACAGCCCAAACAAGTCTCTAAAAGTATGAGTTTGCAACTACTTTACTTTTGGAGAAAATTCAAAACATTCATTATTCAATAGGGCCCAAACTATCAAAAACCAGCGGTTTCAATGAACACACATTTCTTGGTAGAATCATGCAGGACTGAAATTTTTGATGTTTTTCTACTCCTCTCATGAGCCCAAACAAGTCTCTAAAAGCATGAGTTTGCAACTACTTTACTTTTGGAGAAAATTCAAAACATTCACTATTCAATAGAGCCCAATAGCAAAAATCAGGTTTTGAATGAAGAATCACATTTCTTGGTAAAATCATGCAGGATTGAAATTTTTGATGGTTTTTTACTCCTCTCAACAGCCCAAACAAGTTTCTAAAAGGATGAGTTTGCAACTACTTTACTTTTGGAGAAAATTCAAAACATTCATTATTCAATAGGGCCCAAACTATCAAAAACCAGCGGTTTCAATGAACACACATTTCTTGGTAGAATCATGCAGGACTGAAATTTTTGATGTTTTTCTACTCCTCTCATGAGCCAAAACAAGTCTCTAAAAGCATGAGTTTGCAACTACTTTACTTTTGGAGAAAATTCAAAACATTCATTATTCAATAGAGCCCAATAGCAAAAATCAGGTTTTGAATGAAGAATCACATTTCTTGGTAGAATCATGCAGGCTTTAAATTTTTGATGGTTTTTTACTCCTCTCAACAGCCCAAACAAGTTTCTAAAAGGATGCGTTTGCAACTACTTTACTTTTGGAGAAAATTCAAAACATTCATTATTCAATAGGGCCCAAACTATCAAAAACCAGCGGTTTCAATGAACACACATTTCTTGGTAGAATCATGCAGGACTGAAATTTTTGATGTTTTTCTACTCCTCTCATGAGCCCAAGCAAGTTTCTAAAAGCATGAGTTTGCAACTACTTTACTTTTGGAGAAAATTCAAAACATTCACTATTCAATAGAGCCCAATAGCAAAAATCAGGTTTTGAATGAAGAATCACATTTCTTGGTAAAATCATGCAGGATTGAAATTTTTTATGGTTTTTTACTCCTCTGAACAGCCCAAACAAGTTTCTAAAAGGATGAGTTTGCAACTGCTTTACTTTTGGAGAAAATTCAAAACATTCATTATTCAATAGGGTCCAAACTATCAAAAAACAGCGGTTTCAATGAACACACATTTCTTGGTAGAATCGTGCAGGACTGAAATTTTTGATGTTTTTCTACTCCTCTCATGAGCCCAAACAAGTCTCTAAAAGCATGAGTTTGCAACTACTTTACTTTTGGAGAAAATTCAAAACATTCATTATTCAAAAGGGCCCAAACTATCAAAAACCAGCGGTTTCAATGAACACACATTTCTTGGTAGAATCGTGCAGGACTGAAATTTTTGATGTTTTTCTACTCCTCTCATGAGCCCAAACAAGTCTCTAAAAGCATGAGTTTGCAACTACTTTACTTTTGGAGAAAATTCAAAACATTCATTATTCAATAGAGCCCAATAGCAAAAATCAGGTTTTGAATGAAGAATCACATTTCTTGGTAGAATCATGCAGGATTGAAATTTTTGATGGTTTTTTACTCCTCTCAACAGCCCAAACAAGTTTCTAAAAGGATGAGTTTGCAACTACTTTACTTTTGGAGAAAATTCAAAACATTCATTATTCAATAGGGCCCAAAATATCAAAAACCAGCGGTTTGAATGAACACACATTTCTTGGTAGAATCGTGCAGGACTGAAATTTTTGATGTTTTTCTACTCCTCTCATGAGCCCAAACAAGTCTCTAAAAGCATGAGTTTGCAACTACTTTACTTTTGGAGAAAATTCAAAACATTCATTATTCAATAGCGTCCAATAGCAAAAATCAGGTTTTGAATGAAGAATCACATTTCTTGGTAGAATCATGCAGGATTGAAATTTTTGATGGTTTTTTACTCCTCTCAACAGCCCAAACAAGTTTCTAAAAGGATGAGTTTGCAACTACTTTACTTTTGGAGAAAATTCAAAACATTCATTATTCAATAGGGCCCAAACTATCAAAAACCAGCGGTTTCAATGAACACACATTTCTTGGTAGAATCATGCAGGACTGAAATTTTTGATGTTTTTCTACTCCTCTCATGAGCCCAAACAAGTCTCTAAAAGCATGAGTTTGCAACTACTTTACTTTTGGAGAAAATTCAAAACATTCATTATTCAATAGAGCCCAATAGCAAAAACCAGCGTTTTGAATGAAGAATCACATTTCTTGGTAGAATCATGCAGGATTGAAATTTTTGATGGTTTTTTACTCCTCTCAACAGCCCAAACAAGTTTCTAAAAGGATGAGTTTGCAACTACTTTACTTTTGGAGAAAATTCAAAACATTCATTATTCAATAGGGCCCAAACTATCAAAAACCAGCGGTTTCAATGAACACACATTTCTTGGTAGAATCATGCAGGACTGAAATTTTTGATGTTTTTCTACTCCTCTCATGAGCCCAAACAAGTCTCTAAAAGCATGAGTTTGCAACTACTTTACTTTTGGAGAAAATTCAAAACATTCATTATTCAATAGAGCCCAATAGCAAAAATCAGGTTTTGAATGAAGAATCACATTTCTTGGTAGAATCATGCAGAATTGAAATTTTTGATGGTTTTTTACTCCTCTCTACAGCCCAAACAAGTTTCTAAAAGGATGAGTTTGCAACTGCTTTACTTTTGGAGAAAATTCAAAACATTCATTATTCAATAGGGCCCAAACTATCAAAAACCAGCGTTTTGAATGAACACACATTTCTTGGTAGAATCATGCAGGACTGAAATTTTTGATGTTTTTCTACTCCTCTCATGAGCCCAAACAAGTCTCTAAAAGCATGAGTTTGCAACTACTTTACTTTTGGAGAAAATTCAAAACATTCATTATTCAATAGAGCCCAATAGCAAAAATCAGGTTTTGAATGAAGAATCACATTTCTTGGTAGAATCATGCAGGATTGAAATTTTTGATGGTTTTTTACTCCTCTCAACAGCCCAAACAAGTTTCTAAAAGGATGAGTTTGCAACTACTTTACTTTTGGAGAAAATTCAAAACATTCATTATTCAATAGGGCCCAAACTATCAAAAACCAGCGGTTTCAATGAACACACATTTCTTGGTAGAATCATGCAGGACTGAAATTTTTGATGATTTTCTACTCCTCTCATGAGCCCAAACAAGTCTCTAAAAGCATGAGTTTGCAACTACTTTACTTTTGGAGAAAATTCAAAACATTCATTATTCAATAGAGCCCAATAGCAAAAATCAGGTTTTGAATGAAGAATCACATTTCTTGGTAAAATCATGCAGGATTGAAATTTTTGATGTTTTTTTACTCCTCTCAACAGCCCAAACAAGTTTCTAAAAGGATGAGTTTGCAACTACTTTACTTTTGGAGAAAATTCAAAACATTCATTATTCAATAGGGCCCAAACTATCAAAAACCAGCGGTTTCAATGAACACACATTTCTTGGTAGAATCATGCAGGACTGAAATTTTTGATGTTTTTCTACTCCTCTCATGAGCCCAAACAAGTCTCTAAAAGCATGAGTTTGCAACTACTTTACTTTTGGAGAAAATTCAAAACATTCATTATTCAATAGCGCCCAATAGCAAAAATCAGGTTTTGAATGAAGAATCACATTTCTTGGTAGAATCATGCAGGATTGAAATTTTTGATGTTTTTTTACTCCTCTCAACAGCCCAAACAAGTTTCTAAAAGGATGAGTTTGCAACTACTTTACTTTTGGAGAAAATTCAAAACATTCATTATTCAATAGGGCCCAAACTATCAAAAACCAGCGGTTTCAATGAACACACATTTCTTGGTAGAATCATGCAGGACTGAAATTTTTGATGATTTTCTACTCCTCTCATGAGCCCAAACAAGTCTCTAAAAGCATGAGTTTGCAACTACTTTACTTTTGGAGAAAATTCAAAACATTCATTATTCAATAGAGCCCAATAGCAAAAATCAGGTTTTGAATGAAGAATCACATTTCTTGGTAGAATCATGCAGGATTGAAATTTTTGATGGTTTTTTACTCCTCTCAACAGCCCAAACAAGTTTCTAAAAGGATGAGTTTGCAACTACTTTACTTTTGGAGAAAATTCAAAACATTCATTATTCAATAGGGCCCAAACTATCAAAAACCAGCGGTTTCAATGAACACACATTTCTTGGTAGAATCATGCAGGACTGAAATTTTTGATGATTTTCTACTCCTCTCATGAGCCCAAACAAGCCTCTAAAAGCATGAGTTTGCAACTACTTTACTTTTGGAGAAAATTCAAAACATTCATTATTCAATAGAGCCCAATAGCAAAAATCAGGTTTTGAATGAAGAATCACATTTCTTGGTAAAATCATGCAGGATTGAAATTTTTGATGTTTTTTTACTCCTCTCAACAGCCCAAACAAGTTTCTAAAAGGATGAGTTTGCAACTACTTTACTTTTGGAGAAAATTCAAAACATTCATTATTCAATAGGGCCCAAACTATCAAAAACCAGCGGTTTCAATGAACACACATTTCTTGGTAGAATCATGCAGGACTGAAATTTTTGATGTTTTTCTACTCCTCTCATGAGCCCAAACAAGTCTCTAAAAGCATGAGTTTGCAACTACTTTACTTTTGGAGAAAATTCAAAACATTCATTATTCAATAGCGCCCAATAGCAAAAATCAGGTTTTGAATGAAGAATCACATTTCTTGGTAGAATCATGCAGGATTGAAATTTTTGATGTTTTTTTACTCCTCTCAACAGCCCAAACAAGTTTCTAAAAGGATGAGTTTGCAACTACTTTACTTTTGGAGAAAATTCAAAACATTCATTATTCAATAGGGCCCAAACTATCAAAAACCAGCGGTTTCAATGAACACACATTTCTTGGTAGAATCATGCAGGACTGAAATTTTTGATGATTTTCTACTCCTCTCATGAGCCCAAACAAGTCTCTAAAAGCATGAGTTTGCAACTACTTTACTTTTGGAGAAAATTCAAAACATTCATTATTCAATAGAGCCCAATAGCAAAAATCAGGTTTTGAATGAAGAATCACATTTCTTGGTAGAATCATGCAGGATTGAAATTTTTGATGGTTTTTTACTCCTCTCAACAGCCCAAACAAGTTTCTAAAAGGATGAGTTTGCAACTACTTTACTTTTGGAGAAAATTCAAAACATTCATTATTCAATAGGGCCCAAAATATCAAAAACCAGCGGTTTGAATGAACACACATTTCTTGGTAGAATCGTGCAGGACTGAAATTTTTGATGTTTTTCTACTCCTCTCATGAGCCCAAACAAGTCTCTAAAAGGATGAGTTTGCAACTACTTTACTTTTGGAGAAAATTCAAAACATTCATTATTCAATAGAGCCCAATAGCAAAAACCAGCGTTTTGAATGAAGAATCACATTTTTTGGTAGAATCATGCAGGATTGAAATTTTTGATGGTTTTTTACTCCTCTCAACAGCCCAAACAAGTTTCTAAAAGGATGAGTTTGCAACTACTTTACTTTTGGAGAAAATTCAAAACATTCATTATTCAATAGGGCCCAAACTATCAAAAACCAGCGGTTTCAATGAACACACATTTCTTGGTAGAATCGTGCAGGACTGAAATTTTTGATGTTTTTCTACTCCTCTCATGAGCCCAAACAAGTCTCTAAAAGCATGAGTTTGCAACTACTTTACTTTTGGAGAAAATTCAAAACATTCATTATTCAATAGCGCCCAATAGCAAAAATCAGGTTTTGAATGAAGAATCACATTTCTTGGTAGAATCATGCAGGATTGAAATTTTTGATGTTTTTTTACTCCTCTCAACAGCCCAAACAAGTTTCTAAAAGGATGAGTTTGCAACTACTTTACTTTTGGAGAAAATTCAAAACATTCATTATTCAATAGGGCCCAAACTATCAAAAACCAGCGGTTTCAATGAACACACATTTCTTGGTAGAATCATGCAGGACTGAAATTTTTGATGTTTTTCTACTCCTCTCATGAGCCCAAACAAGTCTCTAAAAGCATGAGTTTGCAACTACTTTACTTTTGGAGAAAATTCAAAACATTCATTATTCAATAGAGCCCAATAGCAAAAATCAGGTTTTGAATGAAGAATCACATTTCTTGGTAGAATCATGCAGGATTGAAATTTTTGATGGTTTTTTACTCCTCTCAACAGCCCAAACAAGTTTCTAAAAGGATGAGTTTGCAACTACTTTACTTTTGGAGAAAATTCAAAACATTCATTATTCAATAGGGCCCAAACTATCAAAAACAAGCGGTTTGAATGAACACACATTTCTTGGTAGAATCATGCAGGACTGAAATTTTTGATGTTTTTCTACTCCTCTCATGAGCCCAAACAAGTCTCTAAAAGCATGAGTTTGCAACTACTTTACTTTTGGAGAAAATTCAAAACATTCATTATTCAATAGAGCCCAATAGCAAAAATCAGGTTTTGAATGAAGAATCACATTTCTTGGTAGAATCATGCAGGATTGAAATTTTTGATGGTTTTTTACTCCTCTCAACAGCCCAAACAAGTTTCTAAAAGGATGAGTTTGCAACTACTTTACTTTTGGAGAAAATTCAAAACATTCATTATTCAATAGGGCCCAAAATATCAAAAAACAGCGGTTTGAATGAACACACATTTCTTGGTAGAATCGTGCAGGACTGAAATTTTTGATGTTTTTCTACTCCTCTCATGAGCCCAAACAAGTCTCTAAAAGGATGAGTTTGCAACTACTTTACTTTTGGAGAAAATTCAAAACATTCATTATTCAATAGAGCCCAATAGCAAAAACCAGCGTTTTGAATGAAGAATCACATTTCTTGGTAGAATCATGCAGGATTGAAATTTTTGATGGTTTTTTACTCCTCTCAACAGCCCAAACAAGTTTCTAAAAGGATGAGTTTGCAACTACTTTACTTTTGGAGAAAATTCAAAACATTCATTATTCAATAGGGCCCAAACTATCAAAAACCAGCGGTTTCAATGAACACACATTTCTTGGTAGAATCATGCAGGACTGAAATTTTTGATGTTTTTCTACTCCTTTCATGAGCCCAAACAAGTCTCTAAAAGCAGGAGTTTGCAACTACTTTACTTTTGGAGAAAATTCAAAACATTCATTATTCAATAGAGCCCAATAGCAAAAATCAGGTTTTGAATGAAGAATCACATTTCTTGGTAGAATCATGCAGGATTGAAATTTTTGATGGTTTTGTACTCCTCTCAACAGCCCAAACAAGTTTCTAAAACGATGAGTTTGCAACTACTTTACTTTTGGAGAAAATTCAAAACATTCATTATTCAATAGGGCCCAAAATATCAAAAACCAGCGGTTTGAATGAACACACATTTCTTGGTAGAATCGTGCAGGACTGAAATTTTTGATGTTTTTCTACTCCTCTCATGAGCCCAAACAAGTCTCTAAAAGGATGAGTTTGCAACTACTTTACTTTTGGAGAAAATTCAAAACATTCATTATTCAATAGAGCCCAATAGCAAAAACCAGCGTTTTGAATGAAGAATCACATTTCTTGGTAGAATCATGCAGGATTACAATTTTTGATGGTTTTTTACTCCTCTCAACAGCCCAAACAAGTTTCTAAAAGGATGAGTTTCCAACTACTTTACTTTTGGAGAAAATTCAAAACATTCATTATTCAATAGGGCCCAAACTGTCAAAAACCAGCAGTTTCAATGAACACACATTTCTTGGTAGAATCATGCAGGACTGAAATTTTTGATGTTTTTCTACTCCTCTCATGAGCCCAAACAAGTCTCTAAAAGCATGAGTTTGCAACTACTTTACTTTTGGAGAAAATTCAAAACATTCATTATTCAATAGAGCCCAATAGCAAAAATCAGGTTTTGAATGAAGAATCACATTTCTTGGTAGAATCATGCAGGATTGAAATTTTTGATGGTTTTTTACTCCTCTCAACAGCCCAAACAAGTTTCTAAAAGGATGAGTTTGCAACTACTTTACTTTTGGAGAAAATTCAAAACATTCATTATTCAATAGGGCCCAAAATATCCAAAACCAGCGGTTTGAATGAACACACATTTCTTGGTAGAATCGTGCAGGACTGAAATTTTTGATGTTTTTCTACTCCTCTCATGAGCCCAAACAAGTCTCTAAAAGCATGAGTTTGCAACTACTTTACTTTTGGAGAAAATTCAAAACATTCACTTTTCACTAGAGCCCAATAGCAAAAATCAGGTTTTGAATGAAGAATCACATTTCTTGGTAGAATCATGCTGCATTGAAATTTTTGATGGTTTTTTACTCCTCTCAACAGCCCAAACAAGTTTCTAAAAGGATGAGTTTGCAACTACTTTACTTTTGGAGAAAATTCAAAACATTCATTATTCAATTGGGCCCAAACTATCAAAAACCAGCGGTTTAAATGAACACACATTTCTTGGTAGAATCATGCAGGACTGAAATTTTTGATGTTTTTCTACTCCTCTCATGAGCCCAAACAAGTCTCTAAAAGCATGAGTTTGCAACTACTTTACTTTTGGAGAAAATTCAAAACATTCATTATTCAATAGAGCCCAATAGCAAAAATCAGGTTTTGAATGAAGATTCACATTTCTTGGTAGAATCATGCAGGATTGAAATTTTTGATGGTTTTTTACTCCTCTCAACAGCCCAAACAAGTTTCTAAAAGGATGAGTTTGCAACTACTTTACTTTTGGAGAAAATTCAAAACATTCATTATTCAATAGGGCCCAAACTATCAAAAACCAGCGGTTTCAATGAACACACATTTATTGGTAGAATCGTGCAGGACTGAAATTTTTGATGTTTTTCTACTCCTCTCATGAGTCCAAACAAGTCTCTAAAAGCATGAGTTTGCAACTACTTTACTTTTGGAGAAAATTCAAAACATTCATTATTCAATAGAGCCCAATAGCAAAAATCAGGTTTTGAATGAAGATTCACATTTCTTGGTAGAATCATGCAGGATTGAAATTTTTGATGGTTTTTTACTCCTCTCAACAGCCCAAACAAGTTTCTAAAAGGATGAGTTTGCAACTACTTTACTTTTGGAGAAAATTCAAAACATTCATTATTCAATAGGGCCCAAACTATCAAAAACCAGCGGTTTCAATGAACACACATTTCTTGGTAGAATCATGCAGGACTGAAATTTTTGATGTTTTTCTACTCCTCTCATGAGCCCAAACAAGTCTCTAAAAGCATGAGTTTACAACTACTTTACTTTTGGAGAAAATTCAAAACATTCATTATTCAATAGAGCCCAATAGCAAAAATCAGGTTTTGAATGAAGAATCACATTTCTTGGTAAAATCATGCAGGATTGAAATTTTTGATGGTTTTTTACTCCTCTCAACAGCCCAAACAAGTTTCTAAAAGGATGAGTTTGCAACTACTTTACTTTTGGAGAAAATTCAAAACATTCATTATTCAATAGGGCCCAAACTATCAAAAACCAGCGGTTTCAATGAACACACATTTCTTGGTAGAATCATGCAGGACTGAAATTTTTGATGTTTTTCTACTCCTCTCATGAGCCCAAACAAGTCTCTAAAAGCATGAGTTTGCAACTACTTTACTTTCGGAGAAAATTCAAAACATTCACTATTCAATAGAGCCCAAAAGCAAAAATCAGGTTTTGAATGAAGAATCACATTTCTTGGTAAAATCATGCAGGATTGAAATTTTTGATGGTTTTTTACTCCTCTCAACAGCCCAAACAAGTTTCTAAAAGGATGAGTTTGCAACTACTTTACTTTTGGAGAAAATTCAAAACATTCATTATTCAATAGGGCCCAAACTATCAAAAACCAGCGGTTTCAATGAACACACATTTATTGGTAGAATCGTGCAGGACTGAAATTTTTGATGTTTTTCTACTCCTCTCATGAGCCCAAACAAGTCCCTAAAAGCATGAGTTTGCAACTACTTTACTTTTGGAGAAAATTCAAAACATTCATTATTCAATAGGGCCCAAACTATCAAAAACCAGCGGTTTCAATGAACACACATTTCTTGGTAGAATCGTGCAGGACTGAAATTTTTGATGTTTTTCTACTCCTCTCATGAGCCCAAACAAGTCTCTAAAAGCATGAGTTTGCAACTACTTTACTTTTGGAGAAAATTCAAAACATTCATTATTCAAAAGGGCCCAAACTATCAAAAACCAGCGGTTTCAATGAACACACATTTCTTGGTAGAATCGTGCAGGACTGAAATTTTTGATGTTTTTCTACTCCTCTCATGAGCCCAAACAAGTCTCTAAAAGCATGAGTTTGCAACTACTTTACTTTTGGAGAAAATTCAAAACATTCATTATTCAATAGCGCCCAATAGCAAAAATCAGGTTTTGAATGAAGAATCACATTTCTTGGTAGAATCATGCAGGATTGAAATTTTTGATGGTTTTTTACTCCTCTCAAAAGCCCAAACAAGTTTCTAAAAGGATGAGTTTGCAACTACTTTACTTTTGGAGAAAATTCAAAACATTCATTATTCAATAGGGCCCAAAATATCAAAAACCAGCGGTTTGAATGAACACACATTTCTTGGTAGAATCGTGCAGGACTGAAATTTTTGATGTTTTTCTACTCCTCTCATGAGCCCAAACAAGTCTCTAAAAGGATGAGTTTGCAACTACTTTACTTTTGGAGAAAATTCAAAACATTCATTATTCAATAGAGCCCAATAGCAAAAACCAGCGTTTTGAATGAAGAATCACATTTTTTGGTAGAATCATGCAGGATTGAAATTTTTGATGGTTTTTTACTCCTCTCAACAGCCCAAACAAGTTTCTAAAAGGATGAGTTTGCAACTACTTTACTTTTGGAGAAAATTCAAAACATTCATTATTCAATAGGGCCCAAACTATCAAAAACCAGCGGTTTCAATGAACACACATTTCTTGGTAGAATCGTGCAGGACTGAAATTTTTGATGTTTTTCTACTCCTCTCATGAGCCCAAACAAGTCTCTAAAAGCATGAGTTTGCAACTACTTTACTTTTGGAGAAAATTCAAAACATTCATTATTCAATAGCGCCTTATAGCAAAAATCAGGTTTTGAATGAAGAATCACATTTCTTGGTAGAATCATGCAGGATTGAAATTTTTGATGTTTTTTTACTCCTCTCAACAGCCCAAACAAGTTTCTAAAAGGATGAGTTTGCAACTACTTTACTTTTGGAGAAAATTCAAAACATTCATTATTCAATAGGGCCCAAACTATCAAAAACCAGCGGTTTCAATGAACACACATTTCTTGGTAGAATCATGCAGGACTGAAATTTTTGATGTTTTTCTACTCCTCTCATGAGCCCAAACAAGTCTCTAAAAGCATGAGTTTGCAACTACTTTACTTTTGGAGAAAATTCAAAACATTCATTATTCAATAGAGCCCAATAGCAAAAATCAGGTTTTGAATGAAGAATCACATTTCTTGGTAGAATCATGCAGGATTGAAATTTTTGATGGTTTTTTACTCCTCTCAACAGCCCAAACAAGTTTCTAAAAGGATGAGTTTGCAACTACTTTACTTTTGGAGAAAATTCAAAACATTCATTATTCAATAGGGCCCAAACTATCAAAAACCAGCGGTTTGAATGAACACACATTTCTTGGTAGAATCATGCAGGACTGAAATTTTTGATGTTTTTCTACTCCTCTCATGAGCCCAAACAAGTCTCTAAAAGCATGAGTTTGCAACTACTTTACTTTTGGAGAAAATTCAAAACATTCATTATTCAATAGAGCCCAAAAGCAAAAATCAGGTTTTGAATGAAGAATCACATTTCTTGGTAAAATCATGCAGGATTGAAATTTTTGATGGTTTTTTACTCCTCTCAACAGCCCAAACAAGTTTCTAAAAGGATGAGTTTGCAACTACTTTACTTTTGGAGAAAATTCAAAACATTCATTATTCAATAGGGCCCAAACTATCAAAAACCAGCGGTTTCAATGAACACACATTTATTGGTAGAATCGTGCAGGACTGAAATTTTTGATGTTTTTCTACTCCTCTCATGAGCCCAAACAAGTCTCTAAAAGCATGAGTTTGCAACTACTTTACTTTTGGAGAAAATTCAAAACATTCATTATTCAATAGGGCCCAAACTATCAAAAACCAGCGGTTTCAATGAACACACATTTCTTGGTAGAATCGTGCAGGACTGAAATTTTTGATGTTTTTCTACTCCTCTCATGAGCCCAAACAAGTCTCTAAAAGCATGAGTTTGCAACTACTTTACTTTTGGAGAAAATTCAAAACATTCATTATTCAAAAGGGCCCAAACTATCAAAAACCAGCGGTTTCAATGAACACACATTTCTTGGTAGAATCGTGCAGGACTGAAATTTTTGATGTTTTTCTACTCCTCTCATGAGCCCAAACAAGTCTCTAAAAGCATGAGTTTGCAACTACTTTACTTTTGGAGAAAATTCAAAACATTCATTATTCAATAGCGCCCAATAGCAAAAATCAGGTTTTGAATGAAGAATCACATTTCTTGGTAGAATCATGCAGGATTGAAATTTTTGATGGTTTTTTACTCCTCTCAACAGCCCAAACAAGTTTCTAAAAGGATGAGTTTGCAACTACTTTACTTTTGGAGAAAATTCAAAACATTCATTATTCAATAGGGCCCAAAATATCAAAAACCAGCGGTTTGAATGAACACACATTTCTTGGTAGAATCGTGCAGGACTGAAATTTTTGATGTTTTTCTACTCCTCTCATGAGCCCAAACAAGTCTCTAAAAGGATGAGTTTGCAACTACTTTACTTTTGGAGAAAATTCAAAACATTCATTATTCAATAGAGCCCAATAGCAAAAACCAGCGTTTTGAATGAAGAATCACATTTTTTGGTAGAATCATGCAGGATTGAAATTTTTGATGGTTTTTTACTCCTCTCAACAGCCCAAACAAGTTTCTAAAAGGATGAGTTTGCAACTACTTTACTTTTGGAGAAAATTCAAAACATTCATTATTCAATAGGGCCCAAACTATCAAAAACCAGCGGTTTCAATGAACACACATTTCTTGGTAGAATCGTGCAGGACTGAAATTTTTGATGTTTTTCTACTCCTCTCATGAGCCCAAACAAGTCTCTAAAAGCATGAGTTTGCAACTACTTTACTTTTGGAGAAAATTCAAAACATTCATTATTCAATAGCGCCCAATAGCAAAAATCAGGTTTTGAATGAAGAATCACATTTCTTGGTAGAATCATGCAGGATTGAAATTTTTGATGTTTTTTTACTCCTCTCAACAGCCCAAACAAGTTTCTAAAAGGATGAGTTTGCAACTACTTTACTTTTGGAGAAAATTCAAAACATTCATTATTCAATAGGGCCCAAACTATCAAAAACCAGCGGTTTCAATGAACACACATTTCTTGGTAGAATCATGCAGGACTGAAATTTTTGATGTTTTTCTACTCCTCTCATGAGCCCAAACAAGTCTCTAAAAGCATGAGTTTGCAACTACTTTACTTTTGGAGAAAATTCAAAACATTCATTATTCAATAGAGCCCAATAGCAAAAATCAGGTTTTGAATGAAGAATCACATTTCTTGGTAGAATCATGCAGGATTGAAATTTTTGATGGTTTTTTACTCCTCTCAACAGCCCAAACAAGTTTCTAAAAGGATGAGTTTGCAACTACTTTACTTTTGGAGAAAATTCAAAACATTCATTATTCAATAGGGCCCAAACTATCAAAAACCAGCGGTTTGAATGAACACACATTTCTTGGTAGAATCATGCAGGACTGAAATTTTTGATGTTTTTCTACTCCTCTCATGAGCCCAAACAAGTCTCTAAAAGCATGAGTTTGCAACTACTTTACTTTTGGAGAAAATTCAAAACATTCATTATTCAATAGAGCCCAATAGCAAAAATCAGGTTTTGAATGAAGATTCACATTTCTTGGTAGAATCATGCAGGATTGAAATTTTTGATGGTTTTTTACTCCTCTCAACAGCCCAAACAAGTTTCTAAAAGGATGAGTTTGCAACTACTTTACTTTTGGAGAAAATTCAAAACATTCATTATTCAATAGGGCCCAAACTATCAAAAACCAGCGGTTTCAATGAACACACATTTTTTGGTAGAATCATGCAGGACTGAAATTTTTGATGTTTTTCTACTCCTCTCATGAGCCCAAACAAGTCTCTAAAAGCATGAGTAGACAAACTACTTTACTTTTGGAGAAAATTCAAAACATTCATTATTCAATAGAGCCCAATAGCAAAAATCAGGTTTTGAATGAAGAATCACATTTCTTGGTAAAATCATGCAGGATTGAAATTTTTGATGGTTTTTTACTCCTCTCAACAGCCCAAACAGGTTTCTAAAAGGATGAGTTTGCAACTACTTTACTTTTGGAGAAAATTCAAAACATTCATTATTCAATAGGGCCCAAACTATCAAAAACCAGCGGTTTCAATGAACACACATTTCTTGGTAGAATCATGCAGGACTGAAATTTTTGATGTTTTTCTACTCCTCTCATGAGCCCAAACAAGTCTCTAAAAGCATGAGTTTGCAACTACTTTACTTTCGGAGAAAATTCAAAACATTCACTATTCAATAGAGCCCAAAAGCAAAAATCAGGTTTTGAATGAAGAATCACATTTCTTGGTAAAATCATGCAGGATTGAAATTTTTGATGGTTTTTTACTCCTCTCAACAGCCCAAACAAGTTTCTAAAAGGATGAGTTTGCAACTACTTTACTTTTGGAGAAAATTCAAAACATTCATTATTCAATAGCGCCCAATAGCAAAAATCAGGTTTTGAATGAAGAATCACATTTCTTGGTAGAATCATGCAGGATTGAAATTTTTGATGTTTTTTTACTCCTCTCAACAGCCCAAACAAGTTTCTAAAAGGATGAGTTTGCAACTACTTTACTTTTGGAGAAAATTCAAAACATTCATTATTCAATAGGGCCCAAACTATCAAAAACCAGCGGTTTCAATGAACACACATTTCTTGGTAGAATCATGCAGGACTGAAATTTTTGATGTTTTTCTACTCCTCTCATGAGCCCAAACAAGTCTCTAAAAGCATGAGTTTGCAACTACTTTACGTTTGGAGAAAATTCAAAACATTCATTATTCAATAGAGCCCAATAGCAAAAATCAGGTTTTGAATGAAGAATCACATTTCTTGGTAGAATCATGCAGGATTGAAATTTTTGATGGTTTTTTACTCCTCTCAACAGCCCAAACAAGTTTCTAAAAGGATGAGTTTGCAACTACTTTACTTTTGGAGAAAATTCAAAACATTCATTATTCAATAGGGCCCAAACTATCAAAAACCAGCGGTTTGAATGAACACACATTTCTTGGTAGAATCATGCAGGACTGAAATTTTTGATGTTTTTCTACTCCTCTCATGAGCCCAAACAAGTCTCTAAAAGCATGAGTTTACAACTACTTTACTTTTGGAGAAAATTCAAAACATTCATTATTCAATAGAGCCCAATAGCAAAAATCAGGTTTTGAATGAAGAATCACATTTCTTGGTAAAATCATGCAGGATTGAAATTTTTGATGGTTTTTTACTCCTCTCAACAGCCCAAACAAGTTTCTAAAAGGATGAGTTTGCAACTACTTTACTTTTGGAGAAAATTCAAAACATTCATTATTCAATAGGGCCCAAACTATCAAAAACCAGCGGTTTCAATGAACACACATTTCTTGGTAGAATCATGCAGGACTGAAATTTTTGATGTTTTTCTACTCCTCTCATGAGCCCAAACAAGTCTCTAAAAGCATGAGTTTGCAACTACTTTACTTTCGGAGAAAATTCAAAACATTCACTATTCAATAGAGCCCAAAAGCAAAAATCAGGTTTTGAATGAAGAATCACATTTCTTGGTAAAATCATGCAGGATTGAAATTTTTGATGGTTTTTTACTCCTCTCAACAGCCCAAACAAGTTTCTAAAAGGATGAGTTTGCAACTACTTTACTTTTGGAGAAAATTCAAAACATTCATTATTCAATAGGGCCCAAACTATCAAAAACCAGCGGTTTCAATGAACACACATTTATTGGTAGAATCGTGCAGGACTGAAATTTTTGATGTTTTTCTACTCCTCTCATGAGCCCAAACAAGTCTCTAAAAGCATGAGTTTGCAACTACTTTACTTTTGGAGAAAATTCAAAACATTCATTATTCAATAGGGCCCAAACTATCAAAAACCAGCGGTTTCAATGAACACACATTTCTTGGTAGAATCGTGCAGGACTGAAATTTTTGATGTTTTTCTACTCCTCTCATGAGCCCAAACAAGTCTCTAAAAGCATGAGTTTGCAACTACTTTACTTTTGGAGAAAATTCAAAACATTCATTATTCAAAAGGGCCCAAACTATCAAAAACCAGCGGTTTCAATGAACACACATTTCTTGGTAGAATCGTGCAGGACTGAAATTTTTGATGTTTTTCTACTCCTCTCATGAGCCCAAACAAGTCTCTAAAAGCATGAGTTTGCAACTACTTTACTTTTGGAGAAAATTCAAAACATTCATTATTCAATAGCGCCCAATAGCAAAAATCAGGTTTTGAATGAAGAATCACATTTCTTGGTAGAATCATGCAGGATTGAAATTTTTGATGGTTTTTTACTCCTCTCAACAGCCCAAACAAGTTTCTAAAAGGATGAGTTTGCAACTACTTTACTTTTGGAGAAAATTCAAAACATTCATTATTCAATAGGGCCCAAACTATCAAAAACCAGCGGTTTCAATGAACACACATTTCTTGGTAGAATCGTGCAGGACTGAAATTTTTGATGTTTTTCTACTCCTCTCATGAGCCCAAACAAGTCTCTAAAAGCATGAGTTTGCAACTACTTTACTTTTGGAGAAAATTCAAAACATTCATTATTCAATAGCGCCCAATAGCAAAAATCAGGTTTTGAATGAAGAATCACATTTCTTGGTAGAATCATGCAGGATTGAAATTTTTGATGTTTTTTTACTCCTCTCAACAGCCCAAACAAGTTTCTAAAAGGATGAGTTTGCAACTACTTTACTTTTGGAGAAAATTCAAAACATTCATTATTCAATAGGGCCCAAACTATCAAAAACCAGCGGTTTCAATGAACACACATTTCTTGGTAGAATCATGCAGGACTGAAATTTTTGATGTTTTTCTACTCCTCTCATGAGCCCAAACAAGTCTCTAAAAGCATGAGTTTGCAACTACTTTACTTTTGGAGAAAATTCAAAACATTCATTATTCAATAGAGCCCAATAGCAAAAATCAGGTTTTGAATGAAGAATCACATTTCTTGGTAGAATCATGCAGGATTGAAATTTTTGATGGTTTTTTACTCCTCTCAACAGCCCAAACAAGTTTCTAAAAGGATGAGTTTGCAACTACTTTACTTTTGGAGAAAATTCAAAACATTCATTATTCAATAGGGCCCAAACTATCAAAAACCAGCGGTTTGAATGAACACACATTTCTTGGTAGAATCATGCAGGACTGAAATTTTTGATGTTTTTCTACTCCTCTCATGAGCCCAAACAAGTCTCTAAAAGCATGAGTTTGCAACTACTTTACTTTTGGAGAAAATTCAAAACATTCATTATTCAATAGAGCCCAATAGCAAAAATCAGGTTTTGAATGAAGATTCACATTTCTTGGTAGAATCATGCAGGATTGAAATTTTTGATGGTTTTTTACTCCTCTCAACAGCCCAAACAAGTTTCTAAAATGATGATTTTGCAACTACTTTACTTTTGGAGAAAATTCAAAACATTCATTATTCAATAGGGCCCAAACTATCAAAAACCAGCGGTTTCAATGAACACACATTTCTTGGTAGAATCATGCAGGACTGAAATTTTTGATGTTTTTCTACTCCTCTCATGAGCCCAAACAAGTCTCTAAAAGCATGAGTTTACAACTACTTTACTTTTGGAGAAAATTCAAAACATTCATTATTCAATAGAGCCCAATAGCAAAAATCAGGTTTTGAATGAAGAATCACATTTCTTGGTAAAATCATGCAGGATTGAAATTTTTGATGGTTTTTTACTCCTCTCAACAGCCCAAACAAGTTTCTAAAAGGATGAGTTTGCAACTACTTTACTTTTGGAGAAAATTCAAAACATTCATTATTCAATAGGGCCCAAACTATCAAAAACCAGCGGTTTCAATGAACACACATTTCTTGGTAGAATCATGCAGGACTGAAATTTTTGATGTTTTTCTACTCCTCTCATGAGCCCAAACAAGTCTCTAAAAGCATGAGTTTGCAACTACTTTACTTTTGGAGAAAATTCAAAACATTCATTATTCAATAGGGCCCAAACTATCAAAAACCAGCGGTTTCAATGAACACACATTTATTGGTAGAATCGTGCAGGACTGAAATTTTTGATGTTTTTCTACTCCTCTCATGAGCCCAAACAAGTCTCTAAAAGCATGAGTTTGCAACTACTTTACTTTTGGAGAAAATTCAAAACATTCATTATTCAATAGGGCCCAAACTATCAAAAACCAGCGGTTTCAATGAACACACATTTCTTGGTAGAATCGTGCAGGACTGAAATTTTTGATGTTTTTCAACTCCTCTCATGAGCCCAAACAAGTCTCTAAAAGCATGAGTTTGCAACTACTTTACTTTTGGAGAAAATTCAAAACATTCATTATTCAAAAGGGCCCAAACTATCAAAAACCAGCGGTTTCAATGAACACACATTTCTTGGTAGAATCGTGCAGGACTGAAATTTTTGATGTTTTTCTACTCCTCTCATGAGCCCAAACAAGTCTCTAAAAGCATGAGTTTGCAACTACTTTACTTTTGGAGAAAATTCAAAACATTCATTATTCAATAGCGCCCAATAGCAAAAATCAGGTTTTGAATGAAGAATCACATTTCTTGGTAGAATCATGCAGGATTGAAATTTTTGATGGTTTTTTACTCCTCTCAACAGCCCAAACAAGTTTCTAAAAGGATGAGTTTGCAACTACTTTACTTTTGGAGAAAATTCAAAACATTCATTATTCAATAGGGCCCAAAATATCAAAAACCAGCGGTTTGAATGAACACACATTTCTTGGTAGAATCGTGCAGGACTGAAATTTTTGATGTTTTTCTACTCCTCTCATGAGCCCAAACAAGTCTCTAAAAGGATGAGTTTGCAACTACTTTACTTTTGGAGAAAATTCAAAACATTCATTATTCAATAGAGCCCAATAGCAAAAACCAGCGTTTTGAATGAAGAATCACATTTTTTGGTAGAATCATGCAGGATTGAAATTTTTGATGGTTTTTTACTCCTCTCAACAGCCCAAACAAGTTTCTAAAAGGATGAGTTTGCAACTACTTTACTTTTGGAGAAAATTCAAAACATTCATTATTCAATAGGGCCCAAACTATCAAAAACCAGCGGTTTCAATGAACACACATTTCTTGGTAGAATCGTGCAGGACTGAAATTTTTGATGTTTTTCTACTCCTCTCATGAGCCCAAACAAGTCTCTAAAAGCATGAGTTTGCAACTACTTTACTTTTGGAGAAAATTCAAAACATTCATTATTCAATAGCGCCTTATAGCAAAAATCAGGTTTTGAATGAAGAATCACATTTCTTGGTAGAATCATGCAGGATTGAAATTTTTGATGTTTTTTTACTCCTCTCAACAGCCCAAACAAGTTTCTAAAAGGATGAGTTTGCAACTACTTTACTTTTGGAGAAAATTCAAAACATTCATTATTCAATAGGGCCCAAACTATCAAAAACCAGCGGTTTCAATGAACACACATTTCTTGGTAGAATCATGCAGGACTGAAATTTTTGATGTTTTTCTACTCCTCTCATGAGCCCAAACAAGTCTCTAAAAGCATGAGTTTGCAACTACTTTACTTTTGGAGAAAATTCAAAACATTCATTATTCAATAGAGCCCAATAGCAAAAATCAGGTTTTGAATGAAGAATCACATTTCTTGGTAGAATCATGCAGGATTGAAATTTTTGATGGTTTTTTACTCCTCTCAACAGCCCAAACAAGTTTCTAAAAGGATGAGTTTGCAACTACTTTACTTTTGGAGAAAATTCAAAACATTCATTATTCAATAGGGCCCAAACTATCAAAAACCAGCGGTTTGAATGAACACACATTTCTTGGTAGAATCATGCAGGACTGAAATTTTTGATGTTTTTCTACTCCTCTCATGAGCCCAAACAAGTCTCTAAAAGCATGAGTTTGCAACTACTTTACTTTTGGAGAAAATTCAAAACATTCATTATTCAATAGAGCCCAATAGCAAAAATCAGGTTTTGAATGAAGAATCACATTTCTTGGTAAAATCATGCAGGATTGAAATTTTTGATGGTTTTTTACTCCTCTCAACAGCCCAAACAAGTTTCTAAAAGGATGAGTTTGCAACTACTTTACTTTTGGAGAAAATTCAAAACATTCATTATTCAATAGGGCCCAAACTATCAAAAACCAGCGGTTTCAATGAACACACATTTCTTGGTAGAATCATGCAGGACTGAAATTTTTGATGTTTTTCTACTCCTCTCATGAGCCCAAACAAGTCTCTAAAAGCATGAGTTTGCAACTACTTTACTTTCGGAGAAAATTCAAAACATTCACTATTCAATAGAGCCCAAAAGCAAAAATCAGGTTTTGAATGAAGAATCACATTTCTTGGTAAAATCATGCAGGATTGAAATTTTTGATGGTTTTTTACTCCTCTCAACAGCCCAAACAAGTTTCTAAAAGGATGAGTTTGCAACTACTTTACTTTTGGAGAAAATTCAAAACATTCATTATTCAATAGGGCCCAAACTATCAAAAACCAGCGGTTTCAATGAACACACATTTATTGGTAGAATCGTGCAGGACTGAAATTTTTGATGTTTTTCTACTCCTCTCATGAGCCCAAACAAGTCTCTAAAAGCATGAGTTTGCAACTACTTTACTTTTGGAGAAAATTCAAAACATTCATTATTCAATAGGGCCCAAACTATCAAAAACCAGCGGTTTCAATGAACACACATTTCTTGGTAGAATCGTGCAGGACTGAAATTTTTGATGTTTTTCTACTCCTCTCATGAGCCCAAACAAGTCTCTAAAAGCATGAGTTTGCAACTACTTTACTTTTGGAGAAAATTCAAAACATTCATTATTCAAAAGGGCCCAAACTATCAAAAACCAGCGGTTTCAATGAACACACATTTCTTGGTAGAATCGTGCAGGACTGAAATTTTTGATGTTTTTCTACTCCTCTCATGAGCCCAAACAAGTCTCTAAAAGCATGAGTTTGCAACTACTTTACTTTTGGAGAAAATTCAAAACATTCATTATTCAATAGCGCCCAATAGCAAAAATCAGGTTTTGAATGAAGAATCACATTTCTTGGTAGAATCATGCAGGATTGAAATTTTTGATGGTTTTTTACTCCTCTCAACAGCCCAAACAAGTTTCTAAAAGGATGAGTTTGCAACTACTTTACTTTTGGAGAAAATTCAAAACATTCATTATTCAATAGGGCCCAAACTATCAAAAACCAGCGGTTTCAATGAACACACATTTCTTGGTAGAATCGTGCAGGACTGAAATTTTTGATGTTTTTCTACTCCTCTCATGAGCCCAAACAAGTCTCTAAAAGCATGAGTTTGCAACTACTTTACTTTTGGAGAAAATTCAAAACATTCATTATTCAATAGCGCCCAATAGCAAAAATCAGGTTTTGAATGAAGAATCACATTTCTTGGTAGAATCATGCAGGATTGAAATTTTTGATGTTTTTTTACTCCTCTCAACAGCCCAAACAAGTTTTTAAAAGGATGAGTTTGCAACTACTTTACTTTTGGAGAAAATTCAAAACATTCATTATTCAATAGGGCCCAAACTATCAAAAACCAGCGGTTTCAATGAACACACATTTCTTGGCAGAATCATGCAGGACTGAAATTTTTGATGTTTTTCTACTCCTCTCATGAGCCCAAACAAGTCTCTAAAAGCATGAGTTTGCAACTACTTTACTTTTGGAGAAAATTCAAAACATTCATTATTCAATAGAGCCCAATAGCAAAAATCAGGTTTTGAATGAAGAATCACATTTCTTGGTAGAATCATGCAGGATTGAAATTTTTGATGGTTTTTTACTCCTCTCAACAGCCCAAACAAGTTTCTAAAAGGATGAGTTTGCAACTACTTTACTTTTGGAGAAAATTCAAAACATTCATTATTCAATAGGGCCCAAACTATCAAAAACCAGCGGTTTGAATGAACACACATTTCTTGGTAGAATCATGCAGGACTGAAATTTTTGATGTTTTTCTACTCCTCTCATGAGCCCAAACAAGTCTCTAAAAGCATGAGTTTGCAACTACTTTACTTTTGGAGAAAATTCAAAACATTCATTATTCTATAGAGCCCAATAGCAAAAATCAGGTTTTGAATGAAGATTCACATTTCTTGGTAGAATCATGCAGGATTGAAATTTTTGATGGTTTTTTACTCCTCTCAACAGCCCAAACAAGTTTCTAAAAGGATGAGTTTGCAACTACTTTACTTTTGGAGAAAATTCAAAACATTCATTATTCAATAGGGCCCAAACTATCAAAAACCAGCGGTTTCAATGAACACACATTTTTTGGTAGAATCATGCAGGACTGAAATTTTTGATGTTTTTCTACTCCTCTCATGAGCCCAAACAAGTCTCTAAAAGCATGAGTTTACAACTACTTTACTTTTGGAGAAAATTCAAAACATTCATTATTCAATAGAGCCCAATAGCAAAAATCAGGTTTTGAATGAAGAATCACATTTCTTGGTAAAATCATGCAGGATTGAAATTTTTGATGGTTTTTTACTCCTCTCAACAGCCCAAACAAGTTTCTAAAAGGATGAGTTTGCAACTACTTTACTTTTGGAGAAAATTCAAAACATTCATTATTCAATAGGGCCCAAACTATCAAAAACCAGCGGTTTCAATGAACACACATTTCTTGGTAGAATCATGCAGGACTGAAATTTTTGATGTTTTTCTACTCCTCTCATGAGCCCAAACAAGTCTCTAAAAGCATGAGTTTGCAACTACTTTACTTTCGGAGAAAATTCAAAACATTCACTATTCAATAGAGCCCAAAAGCAAAAATCAGGTTTTGAATGAAGAATCACATTTCTTGGTAAAATCATGCAGGATTGAAATTTTTGATGGTTTTTTACTCCTCTCAACAGCCCAAACAAGTTTCTAAAAGGATGAGTTTGCAACTACTTTACTTTTGGAGAAAATTCAAAACATTCATTATTCAATAGGGCCCAAACTATCAAAAACCAGCGGTTTCAATGAACACACATTTATTGGTAGAATCGTGCAGGACTGAAATTTTTGATGTTTTTCTACTCCTCTCATGAGCCCAAACAAGTCTCTAAAAGCATGAGTTTGCAACTACTTTACTTTTGGAGAAAATTCAAAACATTCATTATTCAAAAGGGCCCAAACTATCAAAAACCAGCGGTTTCAATGAACACACATTTCTTGGTAGAATCGTGCAGGACTGAAATTTTTGATGTTTTTCTACTCCTCTCATGAGCCCAAACAAGTCTCTAAAAGCATGAGTTTGCAACTACTTTACTTTTGGAGAAAATTCAAAACATTCATTATTCAATAGCGCCCAATAGCAAAAATCAGGTTTTGAATGAAGAATCACATTTCTTGGTAGAATCATGCAGGATTGAAATTTTTGATGGTTTTTTACTCCTCTCAACAGCCCAAACAAGTTTCTAAAAGGATGAGTTTGCAACTACTTTACTTTTGGAGAAAATTCAAAACATTCATTATTCAATAGGGCCCAAACTATCAAAAACCAGCGGTTTCAATGAACACACATTTCTTGGTAGAATCATGCAGGACTGAAATTTTTGATGTTTTTCTACTCCTCTCATGAGCCCAAACAAGTCTCTAAAAGCATGAGTTTGCAACTACTTTACTTTTGGAGAAAATTCAAAACATTCATTATTCAATAGAGCCCAATAGCAAAAATCAGGTTTTGAATGAAGAATCACATTTCTTGGTAGAATCATGCAGGATTGAAATTTTTGATTTTTTTTTACTCCTCTCAACAGCCCAAACAAGTTTCTAAAAGGATGAGTTTGCAACTACTTTACTTTTGGAGAAAATTCAAAACATTCATTATTCAATAGGGCCCAAACTATCAAAAACCAGCGGTTTGAATGAACACACATTTTTTGGTAGAATCATGCAGGACTGAAATTTTTGATGTTTTTCTACTCCTCTCATGAGCCCAAACAAGTCTCTAAAAGCATGAGTTTGCAACTACTTTACTTTTGGAGAAAATTCAAAACATTCATTATTCAATAGAGCCCAATAGCAAAAATCAGGTTTTGAATGAAGAATCACATTTCTTGGTAGAATCATGCAGGATTGAAATTTTTGATGGTTTTTTACTCCTCTCAACAGCCCAAACAAGTTTCTAAAAGGATGAGTTTGCAACTACTTTACTTTTGGAGAAAATTCAAAACATTCATTATTCAATAGGGCCCAAAATATCAAAAACCAGCGGTTTGAATGAACACATATTTCTTGGTAGAATCGTGCAGGACTGAAATTTTTGATGTTTTTCTACTCCTCTCATGAGCCCAAACAAGTCTCTAAAAGGATGAGTTTGCAACTACTTTACTTTTGGAGAAAATTTAAAACATTCATTATTCAATAGAGCCCAATAGCAAAAACCAGCGTTTTGAATGAAGAATCACATTTCTTGGTAGAATCATGCAGGATTGAAATTTTTGATGGTTTTTTACTCCTCTCAACAGCCCAAACAAGTTTCTAAAAGGATGAGTTTGCAAATACTTTACTTTTGGAGAAAATTCAAAACATTCATTATTCAATAGGGCCCAAACTATCAAAAACCAGCGGTTTCAATGAACACACATTTCTTGGTAGAATCATGCAGGACTGAAATTTTTGATGTTTTTCTACTCCTTTCATGAGCCCAAACAAGTCTCTAAAAGCAGGAGTTTGCAACTACTTTACTTTTGGAGAAAATTCAAAACATTCATTATTCAATAGAGCCCAATAGCAAAAATCAGGTTTTGAATGAAGAATCACATTTCTTGGTAGAATCATGCAGGATTGAAATTTTTGATGGTTTTGTACTCTCAACAGCCCAAACAAGTTTCTAAAAGGATGAGTTTGCAACTACTTTACTTTTGGAGAAAATTCAAAACATTCATTATTCAATAGGGCCCAAAATATCAAAAACCAGCGGTTTGAATGAACACACATTTCTTGGTAGAATCGTGCAGGACTGAAATTTTTGATGTTTTTCTACTCCTCTCATGAGCCCAAACAAGTCTCTAAAAGGATGAGTTTGCAACTACTTTACTTTTGGAGAAAATTCAAAACATTCATTATTCAATAGAGCCCAATAGCAAAAACCAGTGTTTTGAATGAAGAATCACATTTCTTGGTAGAATCATGCAGGATTACAATTTTTGATGGTTTTTTACTCCTCTCAACAGCCCAAACAAGTTTCTAAAAGGATGAGTTTCCAACTACTTTACTTTTGGAGAAAATTCAAAACATTCATTATTCAATAGGGCCCAAACTATCAAAAACCAGCGGTTTCAATGAACACACATTTCTTGGTAGAATCGTGCAGGACTGAAATTTTTGATGTTTTTCTACTCCTCTCATGAGCCCAAACAAGTCTCTAAAAGCATGAGTTTGCAACTACTTTACTTTTGGAGAAAATTCAAAACATTCATTATTCAATAGCGCCTTATAGCAAAAATCAGGTTTTGAATGAAGAATCACATTTCTTGGTAGAATCATGCAGGATTGAAATTTTTGATGTTTTTTTACTCCTCTCAACAGCCCAAACAAGTTTCTAAAAGGATGAGTTTGCAACTACTTTACTTTTGGAGAAAATTCAAAACATTCATTATTCAATAGGGCCCAAACTATCAAAAACCAGCGGTTTCAATGAACACACATTTCTTGGTAGAATCATGCAGGACTGAAATTTTTGATGTTTTTCTACTCCTCTCATGAGCCCAAACAAGTCTCTAAAAGCATGAGTTTGCAACTACTTTACTTTTGGAGAAAATTCAAAACATTCATTATTCAATAGAGCCCAATAGCAAAAATCAGGTTTTGAATGAAGAATCACATTTCTTGGTAGAATCATGCAGGATTGAAATTTTTGATGGTTTTTTACTCCTCTCAACAGCCCAAACAAGTTTCTAAAAGGATGAGTTTGCAACTACTTTACTTTTGGAGAAAATTCAAAACATTCATTATTCAATAGGGCCCAAACTATCAAAAACCAGCGGTTTGAATGAACACACATTTCTTGGTAGAATCATGCAGGACTGAAATTTTTGATGTTTTTCTACTCCTCTCATGAGCCCAAACAAGTCTCTAAAAGCATGAGTTTGCAACTACTTTACTTTTGGAGAAAATTCAAAACATTCATTATTCAATAGAGCCCAATAGCAAAAATCAGGTTTTGAATGAAGAATCACATTTCTTGGTAAAATCATGCAGGATTGAAATTTTTGATGGTTTTTTACTCCTCTCAACAGCCCAAACAAGTTTCTAAAAGGATGAGTTTGCAACTACTTTACTTTTGGAGAAAATTCAAAACATTCATTATTCAATAGGGCCCAAACTATCAAAAACCAGCGGTTTCAATGAACACACATTTCTTGGTAGAATCATGCAGGACTGAAATTTTTGATGTTTTTCTACTCCTCTCATGAGCCCAAACAAGTCTCTAAAAGCATGAGTTTGCAACTACTTTACTTTCGGAGAAAATTCAAAACATTCACTATTCAATAGAGCCCAAAAGCAAAAATCAGGTTTTGAATGAAGAATCACATTTCTTGGTAAAATCATGCAGGATTGAAATTTTTGATGGTTTTTTACTCCTCTCAACAGCCCAAACAAGTTTCTAAAAGGATGAGTTTGCAACTACTTTACTTTTGGAGAAAATTCAAAACATTCATTATTCAATAGGGCCCAAACTATCAAAAACCAGCGGTTTCAATGAACACACATTTATTGGTAGAATCGTGCAGGACTGAAATTTTTGATGTTTTTCTACTCCTCTCATGAGCCCAAACAAGTCTCTAAAAGCATGAGTTTGCAACTACTTTACTTTTGGAGAAAATTCAAAACATTCATTATTCAATAGGGCCCAAACTATCAAAAACCAGCGGTTTCAATGAACACACATTTCTTGGTAGAATCGTGCAGGACTGAAATTTTTGATGTTTTTCTACTCCTCTCATGAGCCCAAACAAGTCTCTAAAAGCATGAGTTTGCAACTACTTTACTTTTGGAGAAAATTCAAAACATTCATTATTCAAAAGGGCCCAAACTATCAAAAACCAGCGGTTTCAATGAACACACATTTCTTGGTAGAATCGTGCAGGACTGAAATTTTTGATGTTTTTCTACTCCTCTCATGAGCCCAAACAAGTCTCTAAAAGCATGAGTTTGCAACTACTTTACTTTTGGAGAAAATTCAAAACATTCATTATTCAATAGCGCCCAATAGCAAAAATCAGGTTTTGAATGAAGAATCACATTTCTTGGTAGAATCATGCAGGATTGAAATTTTTGATGGTTTTTTACTCCTCTCAACAGCCCAAACAAGTTTCTAAAAGGATGAGTTTGCAACTACTTTACTTTTGGAGAAAATTCAAAACATTCATTATTCAATAGGGCCCAAACTATCAAAAACCAGCGGTTTCAATGAACACACATTTCTTGGTAGAATCGTGCAGGACTGAAATTTTTGATGTTTTTCTACTCCTCTCATGAGCCCAAACAAGTCTCTAAAAGCATGAGTTTGCAACTACTTTACTTTTGGAGAAAATTCAAAACATTCATTATTCAATAGCGCCCAATAGCAAAAATCAGGTTTTGAATGAAGAATCACATTTCTTGGTAGAATCATGCAGGATTGAAATTTTTGATGTTTTTTTACTCCTCTCAACAGCCCAAACAAGTTTTTAAAAGGATGAGTTTGCAACTACTTTACTTTTGGAGAAAATTCAAAACATTCATTATTCAATAGGGCCCAAACTATCAAAAACCAGCGGTTTCAATGAACACACATTTCTTGGCAGAATCATGCAGGACTGAAATTTTTGATGTTTTTCTACTCCTCTCATGAGCCCAAACAAGTCTCTAAAAGCATGAGTTTGCAACTACTTTACTTTTGGAGAAAATTCAAAACATTCATTATTCAATAGAGCCCAATAGCAAAAATCAGGTTTTGAATGAAGAATCACATTTCTTGGTAGAATCATGCAGGATTGAAATTTTTGATGGTTTTTTACTCCTCTCAACAGCCCAAACAAGTTTCTAAAAGGATGAGTTTGCAACTACTTTACTTTTGGAGAAAATTCAAAACATTCATTATTCAATAGGGCCCAAACTATCAAAAACCAGCGGTTTGAATGAACACACATTTCTTGGTAGAATCATGCAGGACTGAAATTTTTGATGTTTTTCTACTCCTCTCATGAGCCCAAACAAGTCTCTAAAAGCATGAGTTTGCAACTACTTTACTTTTGGAGAAAATTCAAAACATTCATTATTCAATAGAGCCCAATAGCAAAAATCAGGTTTTGAATGAAGATTCACATTTCTTGGTAGAATCATGCAGGATTGAAATTTTTGATGGTTTTTTACTCCTCTCAACAGCCCAAACAAGTTTCTAAAAGGATGAGTTTGCAACTACTTTACTTTTGGAGAAAATTCAAAACATTCATTATTCAATAGGGCCCAAACTATCAAAAACCAGCGGTTTCAATGAACACACATTTTTTGGTAGAATCATGCAGGACTGAAATTTTTGATGTTTTTCTACTCCTCTCATGAGCCCAAACAAGTCTCTAAAAGCATGAGTTTACAACTACTTTACTTTTGGAGAAAATTCAAAACATTCATTATTCAATAGAGCCCAATAGCAAAAATCAGGTTTTGAATGAAGAATCACATTTCTTGGTAAAATCATGCAGGATTGAAATTTTTGATGGTTTTTTACTCCTCTCAACAGCCCAAACAAGTTTCTAAAAGGATGAGTTTGCAACTACTTTACTTTTGGAGAAAATTCAAAACATTCATTATTCAATAGGGCCCAAACTATCAAAAACCAGCGGTTTCAATGAACACACATTTCTTGGTAGAATCATGCAGGACTGAAATTTTTGATGTTTTTCTACTCCTCTCATGAGCCCAAACAAGTCTCTAAAAGCATGAGTTTGCAACTACTTTACTTTCGGAGAAAATTCAAAACATTCACTATTCAATAGAGCCCAAAAGCAAAAATCAGGTTTTGAATGAAGAATCACATTTCTTGGTAAAATCATGCAGGATTGAAATTTTTGATGGTTTTTTACTCCTCTCAACAGCCCAAACAAGTTTCTAAAAGGATGAGTTTGCAACTACTTTACTTTTGGAGAAAATTCAAAACATTCATTATTCAATAGGGCCCAAACTATCAAAAACCAGCGGTTTCAATGAACACACATTTATTGGTAGAATCGTGCAGGACTGAAATTTTTGATGTTTTTCTACTCCTCTCATGAGCCCAAACAAGTCTCTAAAAGCATGAGTTTGCAACTACTTTACTTTTGGAGAAAATTCAAAACATTCATTATTCAAAAGGGCCCAAACTATCAAAAACCAGCGGTTTCAATGAACACACATTTCTTGGTAGAATCGTGCAGGACTGAAATTTTTGATGTTTTTCTACTCCTCTCATGAGCCCAAACAAGTCTCTAAAAGCATGAGTTTGCAACTACTTTACTTTTGGAGAAAATTCAAAACATTCATTATTCAATAGCGCCCAATAGCAAAAATCAGGTTTTGAATGAAGAATCACATTTCTTGGTAGAATCATGCAGGATTGAAATTTTTGATGGTTTTTTACTCCTCTCAACAGCCCAAACAAGTTTCTAAAAGGATGAGTTTGCAACTACTTTACTTTTGGAGAAAATTCAAAACATTCATTATTCAATAGGGCCCAAACTATCAAAAACCAGCGGTTTCAATGAACACACATTTCTTGGTAGAATCATGCAGGACTGAAATTTTTGATGTTTTTCTACTCCTCTCATGAGCCCAAACAAGTCTCTAAAAGCATGAGTTTGCAACTACTTTACTTTTGGAGAAAATTCAAAACATTCATTATTCAATAGAGCCCAATAGCAAAAATCAGGTTTTGAATGAAGAATCACATTTCTTGGTAGAATCATGCAGGATTGAAATTTTTGATTTTTTTTTACTCCTCTCAACAGCCCAAACAAGTTTCTAAAAGGATGAGTTTGCAACTACTTTACTTTTGGAGAAAATTCAAAACATTCATTATTCAATAGGGCCCAAACTATCAAAAACCAGCGGTTTGAATGAACACACATTTTTTGGTAGAATCATGCAGGACTGAAATTTTTGATGTTTTTCTACTCCTCTCATGAGCCCAAACAAGTCTCTAAAAGCATGAGTTTGCAACTACTTTACTTTTGGAGAAAATTCAAAACATTCATTATTCAATAGAGCCCAATAGCAAAAATCAGGTTTTGAATGAAGAATCACATTTCTTGGTAGAATCATGCAGGATTGAAATTTTTGATGGTTTTTTACTCCTCTCAACAGCCCAAACAAGTTTCTAAAAGGATGAGTTTGCAACTACTTTACTTTTGGAGAAAATTCAAAACATTCATTATTCAATAGGGCCCAAAATATCAAAAACCAGCGGTTTGAATGAACACATATTTCTTGGTAGAATCGTGCAGGACTGAAATTTTTGATGTTTTTCTACTCCTCTCATGAGCCCAAACAAGTCTCTAAAAGGATGAGTTTGCAACTACTTTACTTTTGGAGAAAATTTAAAACATTCATTATTCAATAGAGCCCAATAGCAAAAACCAGCGTTTTGAATGAAGAATCACATTTCTTGGTAGAATCATGCAGGATTGAAATTTTTGATGGTTTTTTACTCCTCTCAACAGCCCAAACAAGTTTCTAAAAGGATGAGTTTGCAAATACTTTACTTTTGGAGAAAATTCAAAACATTCATTATTCAATAGGGCCCAAACTATCAAAAACCAGCGGTTTCAATGAACACACATTTCTTGGTAGAATCATGCAGGACTGAAATTTTTGATGTTTTTCTACTCCTTTCATGAGCCCAAACAAGTCTCTAAAAGCAGGAGTTTGCAACTACTTTACTTTTGGAGAAAATTCAAAACATTCATTATTCAATAGAGCCCAATAGCAAAAATCAGGTTTTGAATGAAGAATCACATTTCTTGGTAGAATCATGCAGGATTGAAATTTTTGATGGTTTTGTACTCTCAACAGCCCAAACAAGTTTCTAAAAGGATGAGTTTGCAACTACTTTACTTTTGGAGAAAATTCAAAACATTCATTATTCAATAGGGCCCAAAATATCAAAAACCAGCGGTTTGAATGAACACACATTTCTTGGTAGAATCGTGCAGGACTGAAATTTTTGATGTTTTTCTACTCCTCTCATGAGCCCAAACAAGTCTCTAAAAGGATGAGTTTGCAACTACTTTACTTTTGGAGAAAATTCAAAACATTCATTATTCAATAGAGCCCAATAGCAAAAACCAGTGTTTTGAATGAAGAATCACATTTCTTGGTAGAATCATGCAGGATTACAATTTTTGATGGTTTTTTACTCCTCTCAACAGCCCAAACAAGTTTCTAAAAGGATGAGTTTCCAACTACTTTACTTTTGGAGAAAATTCAAAACATTCATTATTCAATAGGGCCCAAACTATCAAAAACCAGCGGTTTCAATGAACACACATTTCTTGGTAGAATCATGCAGGACTGAAATTTTTGATGTTTTTCTACTCCTCTCATGAGCCCAAACAAGTCTCTAAAAGCATGAGTTTGCAACTACTTTACTTTTGGAGAAAATTCAAAACATTCATTATTCAATAGAGCCCAATAGCAAAAATCAGGTTTTGAATGAAGAATCACATTTCTTGGTAGAATCATGCAGGATTGAAATTTTTGATGGTTTTTTACTCCTCTCAACAGCCCAAACAAGTTTCTAAAAGGATGAGTTTGCAACTACTTTACTTTTGGAGAAAATTCAAAACATTCATTATTCAATAGGGCCCAAAATATCCAAAACCAGCGGTTTGAATGAACACACATTTCTTGGTAGAATCGTGCAGGACTGAAATTTTTGATGTTTTTCTACTCCTCTCATGAGCCCAAACAAGTCTCTAAAAGCATGAGTTTGCAACTACTTTACTTTTGGAGAAAATTCAAAACATTCACTTTTCACTAGAGCCCAATAACAAAAATCAGGTTTTGAATGAAGAATCACATTTCTTGGTAGAATCATGCTGCATTGAAATTTTTGATGGTTTTTTACTCCTCTCAACAGCCCAAACAAGTTTCTAAAAGGATGAGTTTGCAACTACTTTACTTTTGGAGAAAATTCAAAACATTCATTATTCAATAGGGCCCAAACTATCAAAAACCAGCGGTTTAAATGAACACACATTTCTTGGTAGAATCATGCAGGACTGAAATTTTTGATGTTTTTCTACTCCTCTCATGAGCCCAAACAAGTCTCTAAAAGCATGAGTTTGCAACTACTTTACTTTTGGAGAAAATTCAAAACATTCATTATTCAATAGAGCCCAATAGCAAAAATCAGGTTTTGAATGAAGATTCACATTTCTTGGTAGAATCATGCAGGATTGAAATTTTTGATGGTTTTTTACTCCTCTCAACAGCCCAAACAAGTTTCTAAAAGGATGAGTTTGCAACTACTTTACTTTTGGAGAAAATTCAAAACATTCATTATTCAATAGGGCCCAAACTATCAAAAACCAGCGGTTTCAATGAACACACATTTCTTGGTAGAATCATGCAGGACTGAAATTTTTGATGTTTTTCTACTCCTCTCATGAGCCCAAACAAGTCTCTAAAAGCATGAGTTTACAACTACTTTACTTTTGGAGAAAATTCAAAACATTCATTATTCAATAGAGCCCAATAGCAAAAATCAGGTTTTGAATGAAGAATCACATTTCTTGGTAAAATCATGCAGGATTGAAATTTTTGATGGTTTTTTACTCCTCTCAACAGCCCAAACAAGTTTCTAAAAGGATGAGTTTGCAACTACTTTACTTTTGGAGAAAATTCAAAACATTCATTATTCAATAGGGCCCAAACTATCAAAAACCAGCGGTTTCAATGAACACACATTTCTTGGTAGAATCGTGCAGGACTGAAATTTTTGATGTTTTTCTACTCCTCTCATGAGCCCAAACAAGTCTCTAAAAGCATGAGTTTGCAACTACTTTACTTTTGGAGAAAATTCAAAACATTCATTATTCAATAGGGCCCAAACTATCAAAAACCAGCGGTTTCAATGAACACACATTTCTTGGTAGAATCGTGCAGGACTGAAATTTTTGATGTTTTTCTACTCCTCTCATGAGCCCAAACAAGTCTCTAAAAGCATGAGTTTGCAACTACTTTACTTTTGGAGAAAATTCAAAACATTCATTATTCAGTAGCGCCCAATAGCAAAAATCAGGTTTTGAATGAAGAATCACATTTCTTGGTAGAATCATGCAGGATTGAAATTTTTGATGGTTTTTTACTCCTCTCAACAGCCCAAACAAGTTTCTAAAAGGATGAGTTTGCAACTACTTTACTTTTGGAGAAAATTCAAAACATTCATTTTTCAATAGGGCCCAAACTATCAAAAACCAGCGGTTTCAATGAACACACATTTCTTGGTAGAATCATGCAGGACTGAAATTTTTGATGTTTTTCTACTCCTCTCATGAGCCCAAACAAGTCTCTAAAAGCATGAGTTTGCAACTACTTTACTTTTGGAGAAAATTCAAAACATTCATTATTCAATAGCGCCCAATAGCAAAAATCAGGTTTTGAATGAAGAATCACATTTCTTGGTAGAATCATGCAGGATTGAAATTTTTGATGGTTTTTTACTCCTCTCAACAGCCCAAACAAGTTTCTTAAAGGATGAGTTTGCAACTACTTTACTTTTGGAGAAAATTCAAAACATTCATTATTCAATAGGGCCCAAACTATCAAAAACCTGCGGTTTCAATGAACACACATTTCTTGGTAGAATCATGCAGGACTGAAATTTTTGATGTTTTTCTACTCCTCTCATGAGCCCAAACAAGTCTCTAAAAGCATGAGTTTGCAACTGCTTTACTTTTGGAGAAAATTCAAAACATTCATTATTCAATAGAGCCCAATAGCAAAAATCAGGTTTTGAATGAAGAATCACATTTCTTGGTAGAATCATGCAGGATTGAAATTTTTGATGGTTTTTTACTCCTCTCAACAGCCCAAACAAGTTTCTAAAAGGATGAGTTTGCAACTACTTTACTTTTGGAGAAAATTCAAAACATTCATTATTCAATAGGGCCCAAACTATCAAAAACCAGCGGTTTGAATGAACACACATTTCTTGGTAGAATCATGCAGGACTGAAATTTTTGATGTTTTTCTACTCCTCTCATGAGCCCAAACAAGTCTCTAAAAGCATGAGTTTGCAACTACTTTACTTTTGGAGAAAATTCAAAACATTCATTATTCAATAGAGCCCAATAGCAAAAATCAGGTTTTGAATGAAGAATCACATTTCTTGGTAGAATCATGCAGGATTGAAATTTTTGATGGTTTTTTACTCCTCTCAACAGCCCAAACAAGTTTCTAAAAGGATGAGTTTGCAACTACTTTACTTTTGGAGAAAATTCAAAACATTCATTATTCAATAGAGCCCAATAGCAAAAATCAGGTTTTGAATGAAGAATCACATTTCTTGGTAGAATCATGCAGGATTGAAATTTTTGATGGTTTTGTACTCCTCTCAACAGCCCAAACAAGTTTCTAAAAGGATGAGTTTGCAACTACTTTACTTTTGGAGAAAATTCAAAACATTCATTATTCAATAGGGCCCAAAATATCAAAAACCAGCGGTTTGAATGAACACACATTTCTTGGTAGAATCGTGCAGGACTGAAATTTTTGATGTTTTTCTACTCCTCTCATGAGCCCAAACAAGTCTCTAAAAGGATGAGTTTGCAACTACTTTACTTTTGGAGAAAATTCAAAACATTCATTATTCAATAGAGCCCAATAGCAAAAATCAGGTTTTGAATGAAGAATCACATTTCTTGGTAGAATCATGCAGGATTGAAATTTTTGATGGTTTTTTACTCCTCTCAACAACCCAAACAAGTTTCTAAAAGGATGAGTTTGCAACTACTTTACTATTGGAGAAAATTCAAAACATTCATTATTCAATAGAGCCCAATAGCAAAAATCAGGTTTTGAATGAAGAATCACATTTCTTGGTAGAATCATGCAGGATTGAAATTTTTGATGGTTTTGTACTCCTCTCAACAGCCCAAACAAGTTTCTAAAAGGATGAGTTTGCAACTACTTTACTTTTGGAGAAAATTCAAAACATTCATTATTCAATAGGGCCCAAAATATCAAAAACGAGCGGTTTGAATGAACACACATTTCTTGGTAGAATCGTGCAGGACTGAAATTTTTGATGTTTTTCTACTCCTCTCATGAGCCCAAACATGTCTCTAAAAGGATGAGTTTGCAACTACTTTACTTTTGGAGAAAATTCAAAACATTCATTATTCAATAGAGCCCAATAGCAAAAACCAGCGTTTTGAATGAAGAATCACATTTCTTGGTAGAATCATGCAGGATTACAATTTTTGATGGTTTTTTACTCCTCTCAACAGCCCAAACAAGTTTCTAAAAGGATGAGTTTCCAAGTACTTTACTTTTGGAGAAAATTCAAAACATTCATTATTCAATAGGGCCCAAACTATCAAAAACCAGCGGTTTCAATGAACACACATTTCTTGGTAGAATCATGCAGGACTGAAATTTTTGATGTTTTTCTACTCCTCTCATGAGCCCAAACAAGTCTCTAAAAGCATGAGTTTGCAACTACTTTACTTTTGGAGAAAATTCAAAACATTCATTATTCAATAGAGCCCAATAGCAAAAATCAGGTTTTGAATGAAGAATCACATTTCTTGGTAGAATCATGCAGGATTGAAATTTTTGATGGTTTTTTACTCCTCTCAACAGCCCAAACAAGTTTCTAAAAGGATGAGTTTGCAACTACTTTACTTTTGGAGAAAATTCAAAACATTCATTATTCAATAGGGCCCAAAATATCCAAAACCAGCTGTTTGAATGAACACACATTTCTTGGTAGAATCGTGCAGGACTGAAAATTTTGATGTTTTTCTACTCCTCTCATGAGCCCAAACAAGTCTCTAAAAGCATGAGTTTGCAACTACTTTACTTTTGGAGAAAATTCAAAACATTCACTTTTCACTAGAGCCCAATAGCAAAAATCAGGTTTTGAATGAAGAATCACATTTCTTGGTAGAATCATGCTGCATTGAAATTTTTGATGGTTTTTTACTCCTCTCAACAGCCCAAACAAGTTTCTAAAAGGATGAGTTTGCAACTACTTTACTTTTGGAGAAAATTCAAAACATTCATTATTCAATAGGGCCCAAACTATCAAAAACCAGCGGTTTAAATGAACACACATTTCTTGGTAGAATCATGCAGGACTGAAATTTTTGATGTTTTTCTACTCCTCTCATGAGCCCAAACAAGTCTCTAAAAGCATGAGTTTGCAACTACTTTACTTTTGGAGAAAATTCAAAACATTCATTTTTCAATAGAGCCCAATAGCAAAAATCAGGTTTTGAATGAAGATTCACATTTCTTGGTAGAATCATGCAGGATTGAAATTTTTGATGGTTTTTTACTCCTCTCAACAGCCCAAACAAGTTTCTAAAAGGATGAGTTTGCAACTACTTTACTTTTGTAGAAAATTCAAAACATTCATTATTCAATAGGGCCCAAACTATCAAAAACCAGCGGTTTCAATGAACACACATTTCTTGGTAGAATCATGCAGGACTGAAATTTTTGATGTTTTTCTACTCCTCTCATGAGCCCAAACAAGTCTCTAAAAGCATGAGTTTACAACTACTTTACTTTTGGAGAAAATTCAAAACATTCATTATTCAATAGAGCCCAATAGCAAAAATCAGGTTTTGAATGAAGAATCACATTTCTTGGTAAAATCATGCAGGATTGAAATTTTTGATGGTTTTTTACTCCTCTCAACAGCCCAAACAAGTTTCTAAAAGGATGAGTTTGCAACTACTTTACTTTTGGAGAAAATTCAAAACATTCATTATTCAATAGGGCCCAAACTATCAAAAACCAGCGGTTTCAATGAACACACATTTCTTGGTAGAATCATGCAGGACTGAAATTTTTGATGTTTTTCTACTCCTCTCATGAGCCCAAACAAGTCTCTAAAAGCATGAGTTTGCAACTACTTTACTTTCGGAGAAAATTCAAAACATTCACTATTCAATAGAGCCCAATAGCAAAAATCAGGTTTTGAATGAAGAATCACATTTCTTGGTAAAATCATGCAGGATTGAAATTTTTGATGGTTTTTTACTCCTCTCAACAGCCCAAACAAGTTTCTAAAAGGATGAGTTTGCAACTACTTTACTTTTGGAGAAAATTCAAAACATTCATTATTCAATAGGGCCCAAACTATCAAAAACCAGCGGTTTCAATGAACACACATTTATTGGTAGAATCGTGCAGGACTGAAATTTTTGATGTTTTTCTACTCCTCTCATGAGCCCAAACAAGTCTCTAAAAGCATGAGTTTGCAACTACTTTACTTTTGGAGAAAATTCAAAACATTCATTATTCAAAAGGGCCCAAACTATCAAAAACCAGCGGTTTCAATGAACACACATTTCTTGGTAGAATCGTGCAGGACTGAAATTTTTGATGTTTTTCTACTCCTCTCATGAGCCCAAACAAGTCTCTAAAAGCATGAGTTTGCAACTACTTTACTTTTGGAGAAAATTCAAAACATTCATTATTCAATAGCGCCCAATAGCAAAAATCAGGTTTTGAATGAAGAATCACATTTCTTGGTAGAATCATGCAGGATTGAAATTTTTGATGGTTTTTTACTCCTCTCAACAGCCCAAACAAGTTTCTAAAAGGATGAGTTTGCAACTACTTTACTTTTGGAGAAAATTCAAAACATTCATTTTTCAATAGGGCCCAAACTATCAAAAACCAGCGGTTTCAATGAACACACATTTCTTGGTAGAATCATGCAGGAATGAAATTTTTGATGTTTTTCTACTCCTCTCATGAGCCCAAACAAGTCTCTAAAAGCATGAGTTTGCAACTACTTTACTTTTGGAGAAAATTCAAAACATTCATTATTCAATAGAGCCCAATAGCAAAAATCAGGTTTTGAATGAAGAATCACATTTCTTGGTAGAATCATGCAGGATTGAAATTTTTGATGGTTTTTTACTCCTCTCAACAGCCCAAACAAGTTTCTAAAAGGATGAGTTTGCAACTACTTTACTTTTGGAGAAAATTCAAAACATTCATTATTCAATAGGGCCCAAACTATCAAAAACCAGCGGTTTGAATGAACACACATTTCTTGGTAGAATCATGAAGGACTGAAATTTTTGATGTTTTTCTACTCCTCTCATGAGCCCAAACAAGTCTCTAAAAGCATGAGTTTGCAACTACTTTACTTTTGGAGAAAATTCAAAACATTCATTATTCAATAGAGCCCAATAGCAAAAATCAGGTTTTGAATGAAGAATCACATTTCTTGGTAGAATCATGCAGGATTGAAATTTTTGATGGTTTTTTACTCCTCTCAACAGCCCAAACAAGTTTCTAAAAGGATGAGTTTGCAACTACTTTACTTTTGGAGAAAATTCAAAACATTCATTATTCAATAGGGCCCAAACTATCAAAAACCAGCGGTTTCAATGAACACACATTTCTTGGTAGAATCATGCAGGACTGAAATTTTTGATGTTTTTCTACTCCTCTCATGAGCCCAAACAAGTCTCTAAAAGCATGAGTTTGCAACTACTTTACTTTTGGAGAAAATTCAAAACATTCATTATTCAATAGAGCCCAATAGCAAAAATCAGGTTTTGAATGAAGAATCACATTTCTTGGTAGAATCATGCAGGATTGAAATTTTTGATGGTTTTTTTACTCCTCTCTACAGCCCAAACAAGTTTCTAAAAGGATGAGTTTGCAACTGCTTTACTTTTGGAGAAAATTCAAAACATTCATTATTCAATAGGGCCCAAACTATCAAAAACCAGCGGTTTGAATGAACACACATTTCTTGGTAGAATCGTGCAGGACTGAAATTTTTGATGTTTTTCTACTCCTCTCATGAGCCCAAACAAGTCTCTAAAAGCATGAGTTTGCAACTACTTTACTTTTGGAGAAAATTCAAAACATTCATTATTCAAAAGGGCCCAAACTATCAAAAACCAGCGGTTTCAATGAACACACATTTCTTGGTAGAATCGTGCAGGACTGAAATTTTTGATGTTTTTCTACTCCTCTCATGAGCCCAAACAAGTCTCTAAAAGCATGAGTTTGCAACTACTTTACTTTTGGAGAAAATTCAAAACATTCATTATTCAATAGCGCCCAATAGCAAAAGTCAGGTTTTGAATGAAGAATCACATTTCTTGGTAGAATCATGCAGGATTGAAATTTTTGATGGTTTTTTACTCCTCTCAACAGCCCAAACAAGTTTCTAAAAGGATGAGTTTGCAACTACTTTACTTTTAGAGAAAATTCAAAACATTCATTATTCAATAGGGCCCAAACTATCAAAAACCAGCGGTTTCAATGAACACACATTTTTTGGTAGAATCATGCAGGACTGAAATTTTTGATGTTTTTCTACTCCTCTCATGAGCCCAAACAAGTCTCTAAAAGCTTGAGTTTGCAACTACTTTACTTTTGGAGAAAATTCAAAACATTCATTATTCAATAGAGCCCAATAGCAAAAATCAGGTTTTGAATGAAGAATCACATTTCTTGGTAGAATCATGCAGGATTGAAATTTTTGATGGTTTTTTACTCCTCTCAACAGCCCAAACAAGTTTCTAAAAGGATGAGTTTGCAACTACTTTACTTTTGGAGAAAATTCAAAACATTCATTATTCAATAGGGCCCAAACTATCAAAAACCAGCGGTTTCAATGAACACACATTTCTTGGTAGAATCGTGCAGGACTGAAATTTTTGATGTTTTTCTACTCCTCTCATGAGCCCAAACAAGTCTCTAAAAGCATGAGTTTGCAACTACTTTACTTTTGGAGAAAATTCAAAACATTCATTATTCAATAGCGCCCAATAGCAAAAATCAGGTTTTGAATGAAGAATCACATTTCTTGGTAGAATCATGCAGGATTGAAATTTTTGATGGTTTTTTACTCCTCTCAACAGCCCAAACAAGTTTCTAAAAGGATGAGTTTGCAACTACTTTACTTTTGGAGAAAATTCAAAACATTCATTATTCAATAGGGCCCAAACTATCAAAAACCAGCGGTTTCAATGAACACACATTTCTTGGTAGAATCATGCAGGACTGAAATTTTTGATGTTTTTCTACTCCTCTCATGAGCCCAAACAAGTCTCTAAAAGCATGAGTTTGCAACTACTTTACTTTTGGAGAAAATTCAAAACATTCATTATTCAATAGAGCCCAATAGCAAAAATCAGGTTTTGAATGAAGAATCACATTTCTTGGTAGAATCATGCAGGATTGAAATTTTTGATGGTTTTTTACTCCTCTCAACAGCCCAAACAAGTTTCTAAAAGGATGAGTTTGCAACTACTTTACTTTTGGAGAAAATTCAAAACATTCATTATTCAATAGGGCCCAAAATATCAAAAACCAGCGGTTTGAATGAACACACATTTCTTGGTAGAATCGTGCAGGACTGAAATTTTTGATGTTTTTCTACTCCTCTCATGAGCCCAAACAAGTCTCTAAAAGGATGAGTTTGCAACTACTTTACTTTTGGAGAAAATTCAAAACATTCATTATTCAATAGAGCCCAATAGCAAAAACCAGCGTTTTGAATGAAGAATCACATTTCTTGGTAGAATCATGCAGGATTGAAATTTTTGATGGTTTTTTACTCCTCTCAACAGCCCAAACAAGTTTCTAAAAGGATGAGTTTGCAAATACTTTACTTTTGGAGAAAATTCAAAACATTCATTATTCAATAGGGCCCAAACTATCAAAAACCAGCGGTTTCAATGAACACACATTTCTTGGTAGAATCATGCAGGACTGAAATTTTTGATGTTTTTCTACTCCTTTCATGAGCCCAAACAAGTCTCTAAAAGCATGAGTTTGCAACTACTTTACTTTTGGAGAAAATTCAAAACATTCATTATTCAATAGAGCCCAATAGCAAAAATCAGGTTTTGAATGAAGAATCACATTTCTTGGTAGAATCATGCAGGATTGAAATTTTTGATGGTTTTGTACTCCTCTCAACAGCCCAAACAAGTTTCTAAAAGGATGAGTTTGCAACTACTTTACTTTTGGAGAAAATTCAAAACATTCATTACACTGGTCAACAGCATTTTTGGTGCCAAAGATATTTCATCGAATTTAGGGTATTTTTGGGGTGCTGATTCTGAATATGTCATCAGTTTTGCCAGATTGGCTCAAGTTTTTGAGATTTTTGGTATCTTATTTATAGCACTTGTTGGTAAATGCGACGCATCATCTCATTAATTTCTTTGGATTAGTACTTGAACTGAGCAGTTCTCAATATAGTTTTGTGTTAATTAGTGTTCTAAAAGTTTGTTCATAGCTTGATTTTTGCACTAACTTTATGTTGTTGTCTGTTTTCCAGTGAAAAGCATGAACTCATCATGAAGAAGTTGTCTTAACGATCCAGACTCATTCTGTTACATTTGTGGTGAATATACACTGCCAAAACATAGAAGAAACATAACACACTTCGTAAAAAAAGTGTATTTTGCCTATTTTGGGGTTATGCTTGGGGACCAAGACAAGTTTTGGGCACCACACATAGTGTGCAAAGCATGTATCGAATTATTACGAAAATGGAGCAAAGGACAAAGAAAAAGCTTCAAATTTGGTGTTCCAATGGTGTGGAGAGAGCCAAAAAATCATCATGATGACTGTTATTTATGGTAAACACAGGTACAGGCACATCTTCACAATGAGGGACAGGCCTTCTTGCAGATTCCATGTTACTCCCATTTTCGTTTCTTATGCTTATTGAATCCTTGCACTTGCACTGCACAGAAATAACAGTCATCATGATGATTTTTTGGCTCTCTCCACACCATTGGAACACCAAATTTGAAGCTTTTTCTTTGTCCTTTGCTCCATTTTCGTAATAATTCGATACATGCTTTGCACACTATGTGTGGTGCCCAAAACTTGTCTTGGTCCCCAAGCATAACCCCAAAATAGGCAAAATACACTTTTTTTACGAAGTGTGTTATGTTTCTTCTATGTTTTGGCAGTGTATATTCACCACAAATGTAACAGAATGAGTCTGGATCGTTAAGACAACTTCTTCATGATGAGTTCATGCTTTTCACTGGAAAACAGACAACAACATAAAGTTAGTGCAAAAATCAAGCTATGAACAAACTTTTAGAACACTAATTAACACAAAACTATATTGAGAACTGCTCAGTTCAAGTACTAATCCAAAGAAATTAATGAGATGATGCGTCGCATTTACCAACAAGTGCTATAAATAAGATACCAAAAATCTCAAAAACTTGAGCCAATCTGGCAAAACTGATGACATATTCAGAATCAGCACCCCAAAAATACCCCAAATTCATTAAAATATTTTGGACACCAGAAAAAAAATTTTTTTTCGTTGACCTGTGTTATTCAAGAGGGCCCAAAATATCAAAAACCAGCGGTTTGAATGAACACACATTTCTTGGTAGAATCGTGCAGGACTGAAATTTTTGATGTTTTTCTACTCCTCTCATGAGCCCAAACAAGTCTCTAAAAGGATGAGTTTGCAACTACTTTACTTTTGGAGAAAATTCAAAACATTCATTATTCAATAGAGCCCAATAGCAAAAACCAGCGTTTTGAATGAAGAATCACATTTCTTGGTAGAATCATGCAGGATTACAATTTTTTGATGGTTTTTTACTCCTCTCAACAGCCCAAACAAGTTTCTAAAAGGATGAGTTTCCAACTACTTTACTTTTGGAGAAAATTCAAAACATTCATTATTCAATAGGGCCCAAACTATCAAAAACCAGCGGTTTCAATGAACACACATTTCTTGGTAGAATCATGCAGGACTGAAATTTTTGATGTTTTTCTACACCTCTCATGAGCCCAAACAAGTCTCTAAAAGCATGAGTTTGCAACTACTTTACTTTTGGAGAAAATTCAAAACATTCATTATTCAATAGAGCCCAATAGCAAAAATCAGGTTTTGAATGAAGAATCACATTTCTTGGTAGATTCATGCAGGATTGAAATTTTTGATGTTTTTTTACTCCTCTCAACAGCCCAAACAAGTTTCTAAAAGGATGAGTTTGCAACTACTTTACTTTTGGAGAAAATTCAAAACATTCATTATTCAATAGGGCCCAAACTATCAAAAACCAGCGGTTTCAATGAACACACATTTCTTGGTAGAATCATGCAGGACTGAAATTTTTGATGTTTTTCTACTCCTCTCATGAGCCCAAACAAGTCTCTAAAAGCATGAGTTTGCAGCTACTTTACTTTCGGAGAAAATTCAAAACATTCACTATTCAATAGAGCCCAATAGCAAAAATCAGGTTTTGAATGAAGAATCACATTTCTTGGTAGAATCATGCAGGATTGAAATTTTTGATGGTTTTTTACATCTCTCAACAGCCCAAACAAGTTTCTAAAAGGATGAGTTTGCAACTACTTTACTTTTGGAGAAAATTCAAAACATTCATTATTCAATAGGGCCCAAACTATCAAAAACCAGCGGTTTCAATGAACACACATTTATTGGTAGAATCGTGCAGGACTGAAATTTTTGATGTTTTTCTACTCCTCTCATGAGCCCAAACAAGTCTCTAAAAGCATGAGTTTGCAACTACTTTACTTTTGGAGAAAATTCAAAACATTCATTATTCAATAGGGCCCAAACTATCAAAAACCAGCGGTTTCAATGAACACACATTTCTTGGTAGAATCATGCAGGACTGAAATTTTTGATGTTTTTCTACTCCTCTCATGAGCCCAAACAAGTCTCTAAAAGGATGAGTTTGCAACTACTTTACTTTTGGAGAAAATTCAAAACATTCATTATTCAATAGGGCCCAAACTATCAAAAACCAGCGGTTTCAATGAACACACATTTCTTGGTAGAATCATGCAGGACTGAAATTTTTGATGTTTTTCTACTCCTCTCATGAGCCCAAACAAGTCTCTAAAAGGATGAGTTTGCAACTACTTTACTTTTGGAGAAAATTCAAAACATTCATTATTCAATAGAGCCCAATAGCAAAAACCAGCGTTTTGAATGAAGAATCACATTTCTTGGTAGAATCATGCAGGATTGAAATTTTTGATGGTTTTTTACTCCTCTCAACAGCCCAAACAAGTTTCTAAAAGGATGAGTTTGCAAATACTTTACTTTTGGAGAAAATTCAAAACATTCATTATTCAATAGGGCCCAAACTATCAAAAACCAGCGGTTTCAATGAACACACATTTCTTGGTAGAATCATGCAGGACTGAAATTTTTGATGTTTTTCTACTCCTTTCATGAGCCCAAACAAGTCTCTAAAAGCATGAGTTTGCAACTACTTTACTTTTGGAGAAAATTCAAAACATTCATTATTCAATAGAGCCCAATAGCAAAAATCAGGTTTTGAATGAAGAATCACATTTCTTGGTAGAATCATGCAGGATTTAAAATTTTGATGGTTTTGTACTCCTCTCAACAGCCCAAACAAGTTTCTAAAAGGATGAGTTTGCAACTACTTTACTTTTGGAGAAAATTCAAAACATTCATTATTCAAGAGGGCCCAAAATATCAAAAACCAGCGGTTTGAATGAACACACATTTCTTGGTAGAATCGTGCAGGACTGAAATTTTTGATGTTTTTCTACTCCTCTCATGAGCCCAAACAAGTCTCTAAAAGGATGAGTTTGCAACTACTTTACTTTTGGAGAAAATTCAAAACATTCATTATTCAATAGAGCCCAATAGCAAAAACCAGCGTTTTGAATGAAGAATCACATTTCTTGGTAGAATCATGCAGGATTACAATTTTTGATGGTTTTTTACTCCTCTCAACAGCCCAAACAAGTTTCTAAAAGGATGAGTTTCCAACTACTTTACTTTTGGAGAAAATTCAAAACATTCATTATTCAATAGGGCCCAAACTATCAAAAACCAGCGGTTTCAATGAACACACATTTCTTGGTAGAATCATGCAGGACTGAAATTTTTGATGTTTTTCTACTCCTCTCATGAGCCCAAACAAGTCTCTAAAAGCATGAGTTTGCAACTACTTTACTTTTGGAGAAAATTCAAAACATTCATTATTCAATAGAGCCCAATAGCAAAAATCAGGTTTTGAATGAAGAATCACATTTCTTGGTAGAATCATGCAGGATTGAAATTTTTGATGGTTTTTTACTCCTCTCAACAGCCCAAACAAGTTTCTAAAAGGATGAGTTTGCAACTACTTTACTTTTGGAGAAAATTCAAAACATTCATTATTCAATAGGGCCCAAAATATCAAAAACCAGCGGTTTGAATGAACACACATTTCTTGGTAGAATCGTGCAGGACTGAAATTTTTGATGTTTTTCTACTCCTCTCATGAGCCCAAACAAGTCTCTAAAAGGATGAGTTTGCAACTACTTTACTTTTGGAGAAAATTCAAAACATTCATTATTCAATAGAGCCCAATAGCAAAAACCAGCGTTTTGAATGAAGAATCACATTTCTTGGTAGAATCATGCAGGATTGAAATTTTTGATGGTTTTTTACTCCTCTCAACAGCCCAAACAAGTTTCTAAAAGGATGAGTTTGCAAATACTTTACTTTTGGAGAAAATTCAAAACATTCATTATTCAATAGGGCCCAAACTATCAAAAACCAGCGGTTTCAATGAACACACATTTCTTGGTAGAATCATGCAGGACTGAAATTTTTGATGTTTTTCTACTCCTTTCATTAGCCCAAACAAGTCTCTAAAAGCATGAGTTTGCAACTACTTTACTTTTGGAGAAAATTCAAAACATTCATTATTCAATAGAGCCCAATAGCAAAAATCAGGTTTTGAATGAAGAATCACATTTCTTGGTAGAATCATGCAGGATTTAAAATTTTGATGGTTTTGTACTCCTCTCAACAGCCCAAACAAGTTTCTAAAAGGATGAGTTTGCAACTACTTTACTTTTGGAGAAAATTCAAAACATTCATTATTCAAGAGGGCCCAAAATATCAAAAACCAGCGGTTTGAATGAACACACATTTCTTGGTAGAATCGTGCAGGACTGAAATTTTTGATGTTTTTCTACTCCTCTCATGAGCCCAAACAAGTCTCTAAAAGGATGAGATTGCAACTACTTTACTTTTGGAGAAAATTCAAAACATTCATTATTCAATAGAGCCCAATAGCAAAAACCAGCGTTTTGAATGAAGAATCACATTTCTTGGTAGAATCATGCAGGATTACAATTTTTGATGGTTTTTTACTCCTCTCAACAGCCCAAACAAGTTTCTAAAAGGATGAGTTTCCAACTACTTTACTTTTGGAGAAAATTCAAAACATTCATTATTCAATAGGGCCCAAACTATCAAAAACCAGCGGTTTCAATGAACACACATTTCTTGGTAGAATCATGCAGGACTGAAATTTTTGATGTTTTTCTACTCCTCTCATGAGCCCAAACAAGTCTCTAAAAGCATGAGTTTGCAACTACTTTACTTTTGGAGAAAATTCAAAACATTCATTATTCAATAGAGCCCAATAGCAAAAATCAGGTTTTGAATGAAGAATCACATTTCTTGGTAGAATCATGCAGGATTGAAATTTTTGATGTTTTTTTACTCCTCTCAACAGCCCAAACAAGTTTCTAAAAGGATGAGTTTGCAACTACTTTACTTTTGGAGAAAATTCAAAACATTCATTATTCAATAGGGCCCAAACTATCAAAAACAAGCGGTTTCAATGAACACACATTTCTTGGTAGAATCATGCAGGACTGAAATTTTTGATGTTTTTCTACTCCTCTCATGAGCTCAAACAAGTCTCTAAAAGCATGAGTTTACAACTACTTTACTTTTGGAGAAAATTCAAAACATTCATTATTCAATAGAGCCCAATAGCAAAAATCAGGTTTTGAATGAAGAATCACATTTCTTGGTAAAATCATGCAGGATTGAAATTTTTGATGGTTTTTTACTCCTCTCAACAGCCCAAACAAGTTTCTAAAAGGATGAGTTTGCAACTACTTTACTTTTGGAGAAAATTCAAAACATTCATTATTCAATAGGGCCCAAACTATCAAAAACCAGCGGTTTCAATGAACACACATTTCTTGGTAGAATCATGCAGGACTGAAATTTTTGATGTTTTTCTACTCCTCTCATGAGCCCAAACAAGTCTCTAAAAGCATGAGTTTGCAACTACTTTACTTTCGGAGAAAATTCAAAACATTCACTATTCAATAGAGCCCAATAGCAAAAATCAGGTTTTGAATGAAGAATCACATTTCTTGGTAAAATCATGCAGGATTGAAATTTTTGATGGTTTTTTACTCCTCTCAACAGCCCAAACAAGTTTCTAAAAGGATGAGTTTGCAACTACTTTACTTTTGGAGAAAATTCAAAACATTCATTATTCAATAGGGCCCAAACTATCAAAAACCAGCGGTTTCAATGAACACACATTTATTGGTAGAATCGTGCAGGACTGAAATTTTTGATGTTTTTCTACTCCTCTCATGAGCCCAAACAAGTCTCTAAAAGCATGAGTTTGCAACTACTTTACTTTTGGAGAAAATTCAAAACATTCATTATTCAATAGGGCCCAAACTATCAAAAACCAGCGGTTTCAATGAACACACATTTCTTGGTAGAATCGTGCAGGACTGAAATTTTTGATGTTTTTCTACTCCTCTCATGAGCCCAAACAAGTCTCTAAAAGCATGAGTTTGCAACTACTTTACTTTTGGAGAAAATTCAAAACATTCATTATTCAATAGCGCCCAATAGCAAAAATCAGGTTTTGAATGAAGAATCACATTTCTTGGTAGAATCATGCAGGATTGAAATTTTTGATGGTTTTTTAGTCCTCTCAACAGCCCAAACAAGTTTCTAAAAGGATGAGTTTGCAACTACTTTACTTTTGGAGAAAATTCAAAACATTCATTATTCAATAGGGCCCAAACTATCAAAAACCAGCGGTTTCAATGAACACACATTTCTTGGTAGAATCATGCAGGACTGAAATTTTTGATGTTTTTCTACTCCTCTCATGAGCCCAAACAAGTCCCTAAAAGCATGAGTTTGCAACTACTTTACTTTTGGAGAAAATTCAAAACATTCATTATTCAATAGCGCCCAATAGCAAAAATCAGGTTTTGAATGAAGAATCACATTTCTTGGTAGAATCATGCAGGATTGAAATTTTTGATGGTTTTTTACTCCTCTCAACAGCCCAAACAAGTTTCTAAAAGGATGAGTTTGCAACTACTTTACTTTTGGAGAAAATTCAAAACATTCATTATTCAATAGGGCCCAAACTATCAAAAACCAGCGGTTTCAATGAACACACATTTCTTGGTAGAATCATGCAGGACTGAAATTTTTGATGTTTTTCTACTCCTCTCATGAGCCCAAACAAGTCTCTAAAAGCATGAGTTTGCAACTACTTTACTTTTGGAGAAAATTCAAAACATTCATTATTCAATAGAGCCCAATAGCAAAAATCAGGTTTTGAATGAAGAATCACATTTCTTGGTAGAATCATGCAGGATTGAAATTTTTGATGGTTTTTTACTCCTCTCAACAGCCCAAACAAGTTTCTAAAAGGATGAGTTTGCAACTACTTTACTTTTGGAGAAAATTCAAAACATTCATTATTCAATAGGGCCCAAACTATCAAAAACCAGCGGTTTCAATGAACACACATTTCTTGGTAGAATCGTGCAGGACTGAAATTTTTGATGTTTTTCTACTCCTCTCATGAGCCCAAACAAGTCTCTAAAAGCATGAGTTTGCAACTACTTTACTTTTGGAGAAAATTCAAAACATTCATTATTCAATAGAGCCCAATAGCAAAAATCAGGTTTTGAATGAAGAATCACATTTCTTGGTAGAATCATGCAGGATTGAAATTTTTGATGGTTTTTTACTCCTCTCAACAGCCCAAACAAGTTTCTAAAAGGATGAGTTTGCAACTACTTTACTTTTGGAGAAAATTCAAAACATTCATTATTCAATAGGGCCCAAAATATCAAAAACCAGCGGTTTGAATGAACACACATTTCTTGGTAGAATCGTGCAGGACTGAAATTTTTGATGTTTTTCTACTCCTCTCATGAGCCCAAACAAGTCTCTAAAAGGATGAGTTTGCAACTACTTTACTTTTGGAGAAAATTCAAAACATTCATTATTCAATAGAGCCCAATAGCAAAAACCAGCGTTTTGAATGAAGAATCACATTTCTTGGTAGAATCATGCAGGATTGAAATTTTTGATGGTTTTTTACTCCTCTCAACAGCCCAAACAAGTTTCTAAAAGGATGAGTTTGCAAATACTTTACTTTTGGAGAAAATTCAAAACATTCATTATTCAATAGGGCCCAAACTATCAAAAACCAGCGGTTTCAATGAACACACATTTCTTGGTAGAATCATGCAGGACTGAAATTTTTGATGTTTTTCTACTCCTTTCATGAGCCCAAACAAGTCTCTAAAAGCATGAGTTTGCAACTACTTTACTTTTGGAGAAAATTCAAAACATTCATTATTCAATAGAGCCCAATAGCAAAAATCAGGTTTTGAATGAAGAATCACATTTCTTGGTAGAATCATGCAGGATTTAAAATTTTGATGGTTTTGTACTCCTCTCAACAGCCCAAACAAGTTTCTAAAAGGATGAGTTTGCAACTACTTTACTTTTGGAGAAAATTCAAAACATTCATTATTCAAGAGGGCCCAAAATATCAAAAACCAGCGGTTTGAATGAACACACATTTCTTGGTAGAATCGTGCAGGACTGAAATTTTTGATGTTTTTCTACTCCTCTCATGAGCCCAAACAAGTCTCTAAAAGGATGAGTTTGCAACTACTTTACTTTTGGAGAAAATTCAAAACATTCATTATTCAATAGAGCCCAATAGCAAAAACCAGCGTTTTGAATGAAGAATCACATTTCTTGGTAGAATCATGCAGGATTACAATTTTTGATGGTTTTTTACTCCTCTCAACAGCCCAAACAAGTTTCTAAAAGGATGAGTTTCCAACTACTTTACTTTTGGAGAAAATTCAAAACATTCATTATTCAATAGGGCCCAAACTATCAAAAACCAGCGGTTTCAATGAACACACATTTCTTGGTAGAATCATGCAGGACTGAAATTTTTGATGTTTTTCTACTCCTCTCATGAGCCCAAACAAGTCTCTAAAAGCATGAGTTTGCAACTACTTTACTTTTGGAGAAAATTCAAAACATTCATTATTCAATAGAGCCCAATAGCAAAAATCAGGTTTTGAATGAAGAATCACATTTCTTGGTAGAATCATGCAGGATTGAAATTTTTGATGGTTTTTTACTCCTCTCAACAGCCCAAACAAGTTTCTAAAAGGATGAGTTTGCAACTACTTTACTTTTGGAGAAAATTCAAAACATTCATTATTCAATAGGGCCCAAAATATCAAAAACCAGCGGTTTGAATGAACACACATTTCTTGGTAGAATCGTGCAGGACTGAAATTTTTGATGTTTTTCTACTCCTCTCATGAGCCCAAACAAGTCTCTAAAAGGATGAGTTTGCAACTACTTTACTTTTGGAGAAAATTCAAAACATTCATTATTCAATAGAGCCCAATAGCAAAAACCAGCGTTTTGAATGAAGAATCACATTTCTTGGTAGAATCATGCAGGATTGAAATTTTTGATGGTTTTTTACTCCTCTCAACAGCCCAAACAAGTTTCTAAAAGGATGAGTTTGCAACTACTTTACTTTTGGAGAAAATTCAAAACATTCATTATTCAATAGGGCCCAAACTATCAAAAACCAGCGGTTTCAATGAACACACATTTCTTGGTAGAATCATGCAGGACTGAAATTTTTGATGTTTTTCTACTCCTTTCATGAGCCCAAACAAGTCTCTAAAAGCATGAGTTTGCAACTACTTTACTTTTGGAGAATATTCAAAACATTCATTATTCAATAGAGCCCAATAGCAAAAATCAGGTTTTGAATGAAGAATCACATTTCTTGGTAGAATCATGCAGGATTTAAAATTTTGATGGTTTTGTACTCCTCTCAACAGCCCAAACAAGTTTCTAAAAGGATGAGTTTGCAACTACTTTACTTTTGGAGAAAATTCAAAACATTCATTATTCAAGAGGGCCCAAAATATCAAAAACCAGCGGTTTGAATGAACACACATTTCTTGGTAGAATCGTGCAGGACTGAAATTTTTGATGTTTTTCTACTCCTCTCATGAGCCCAAACAAGTCTCTAAAAGGATGAGATTGCAACTACTTTACTTTTGGAGAAAATTCAAAACATTCATTATTCAATAGAGCCCAATAGCAAAAACCAGCGTTTTGAATGAAGAATCACATTTCTTGGTAGAATCATGCAGGATTACAATTTTTGATGGTTTTTTACTCCTCTCAACAGCCCAAACAAGTTTCTAAAAGGATGAGTTTCCAACTACTTTACTTTTGGAGAAAATTCAAAACATTCATTATTCAATAGGGCCCAAACTATCAAAAACCAGCGGTTTCAATGAACACACATTTCTTGGTAGAATCATGCAGGACTGAAATTTTTGATGTTTTTCTACTCCTCTCATGAGCCCAAACAAGTCTCTAAAAGCATGAGTTTGCAACTACTTTACTTTTGGAGAAAATTCAAAACATTCATTATTCAATAGAGCCCAATAGCAAAAATCAGGTTTTGAATGAAGAATCACATTTCTTGGTAGAATCATGCAGGATTGAAATTTTTGATGTTTTTTTACTCCTCTCAACAGCCCAAACAAGTTTCTAAAAGGATGAGTTTGCAACTACTTTACTTTTGGAGAAAATTCAAAACATTCATTATTCAATAGGGCCCAAACTATCAAAAACCAGCGGTTTCAATGAACACACATTTCTTGGTAGAATCATGCAGGACTGAAATTTTTGATGTTTTTCTACTCCTTTCATGAGCCCAAACAAGTCTCTAAAAGCATGAGTTTGCAACTACTTTACTTTTGGAGAATATTCAAAACATTCATTATTCAATAGAGCCCAATAGCAAAAATCAGGTTTTGAATGAAGAATCACATTTCTTGGTAGAATCATGCAGGATTTAAAATTTTGATGGTTTTGTACTCCTCTCAACAGCCCAAACAAGTTTCTAAAAGGATGAGTTTGCAACTACTTTACTTTTGGAGAAAATTCAAAACATTCATTATTCAAGAGGGCCCAAAATATCAAAAACCAGCGGTTTGAATGAACACACATTTCTTGGTAGAATCGTGCAGGACTGAAATTTTTGATGTTTTTCTACTCCTCTCATGAGCCCAAACAAGTCTCTAAAAGGATGAGATTGCAACTACTTTACTTTTGGAGAAAATTCAAAACATTCATTATTCAATAGAGCCCAATAGCAAAAACCAGCGTTTTGAATGAAGAATCACATTTCTTGGTAGAATCATGCAGGATTACAATTTTTGATGGTTTTTTACTCCTCTCAACAGCCCAAACAAGTTTCTAAAAGGATGAGTTTCCAACTACTTTACTTTTGGAGAAAATTCAAAACATTCATTATTCAATAGGGCCCAAACTATCAAAAACCAGCGGTTTCAATGAACACACATTTCTTGGTAGAATCATGCAGGACTGAAATTTTTGATGTTTTTCTACTCCTCTCATGAGCCCAAACAAGTCTCTAAAAGCATGAGTTTGCAACTACTTTACTTTTGGAGAAAATTCAAAACATTCATTATTCAATAGAGCCCAATAGCAAAAATCAGGTTTTGAATGAAGAATCACATTTCTTGGTAGAATCATGCAGGATTGAAATTTTTGATGTTTTTTTACTCCTCTCAACAGCCCAAACAAGTTTCTAAAAGGATGAGTTTGCAACTACTTTACTTTTGGAGAAAATTCAAAACATTCATTATTCAATAGGGCCCAAACTATCAAAAACAAGCGGTTTCAATGAACACACATTTCTTGGTAGAATCATGCAGGACTGAAATTTTTGATGTTTTTCTACTCCTCTCATGAGCTCAAACAAGTCTCTAAAAGCATGAGTTTACAACTACTTTACTTTTGGAGAAAATTCAAAACATTCATTATTCAATAGAGCCCAATAGCAAAAATCAGGTTTTGAATGAAGAATCACATTTCTTGGTAAAATCATGCAGGATTGAAATTTTTGATGGTTTTTTACTCCTCTCAACAGCCCAAACAAGTTTCTAAAAGGATGAGTTTGCAACTACTTTACTTTTGGAGAAAATTCAAAACATTCATTATTCAATAGGGCCCAAACTATCAAAAACCAGCGGTTTCAATGAACACACATTTCTTGGTAGAATCATGCAGGACTGAAATTTTTGATGTTTTTCTACTCCTCTCATGAGCCCAAACAAGTCTCTAAAAGCATGAGTTTGCAACTACTTTACTTTCGGAGAAAATTCAAAACATTCACTATTCAATAGAGCCCAATAGCAAAAATCAGGTTTTGAATGAAGAATCACATTTCTTGGTAAAATCATGCAGGATTGAAATTTTTGATGGTTTTTTACTCCTCTCAACAGCCCAAACAAGTTTCTAAAAGGATGAGTTTGCAACTACTTTACTTTTGGAGAAAATTCAAAACATTCATTATTCAATAGGGCCCAAACTATCAAAAACCAGCGGTTTCAATGAACACACATTTATTGGTAGAATCGTGCAGGACTGAAATTTTTGATGTTTTTCTACTCCTCTCATGAGCCCAAACAAGTCTCTAAAAGCATGAGTTTGCAACTACTTTACTTTTGGAGAAAATTCAAAACATTCATTATTCAATAGGGCCCAAACTATCAAAAACCAGCGGTTTCAATGAACACACATTTCTTGGTAGAATCGTGCAGGACTGAAATTTTTGATGTTTTTCTACTCCTCTCATGAGCCCAAACAAGTCTCTAAAAGCATGAGTTTGCAACTACTTTACTTTTGGAGAAAATTCAAAACATTCATTATTCAATAGCGCCCAATAGCAAAAATCAGGTTTTGAATGAAGAATCACATTTCTTGGTAGAATCATGCAGGATTGAAATTTTTGATGGTTTTTTACTCCTCTCAACAGCCCAAACAAGTTTCTAAAAGGATGAGTTTGCAACTACTTTACTTTTGGAGAAAATTCAAAACATTCATTTTTCAATAGGGCCCAAACTATCAAAAACCAGCGGTTTCAATGAACACACATTTCTTGGTAGAATCATGCAGGACTGAAATTTTTGATGTTTTTCTACTCCTCTCATGAGCCCAAACAAGTCTCTAAAAGCATGAGTTTGCAACTACTTTACTTTTGGAGAAAATTCAAAACATTCATTATTCAATAGAGCCCAATAGCAAAAATCAGGTTTTGAATGAAGAATCACATTTCTTGGTAGAATCATGCAGGATTGAAATTTTTGATGGTTTTTTACTCCTCTCAACAGCCCAAACAAGTTTCTAAAAGGATGAGTTTGCAACTACTTTACTTTTGGAGAAAATTCAAAACATTCATTATTCAATAGAGCCCAATAGCAAAAATCAGGTTTTGAATGAAGAATCACATTTATTGTTAGAATCATGCAGGATTGAAATTTTTGATGGTTTTTTACTCCTCTCAACAGCCCAAACAAGTTTCTAAAAGGATGAGTTTGCAACTACTTTACTTTTGGAGAAAATTCAAAACATTCATTATTCAATAGGGCCCAAACTATCAAAAACCAGCGGTTTCAATGAACACACATTTCTTGGTAGAATCGTGCAGGACTGAAATTTTTGATGTTTTTCTACTCCTCTCATGAGCCCAAACAAGTCTCTAAAAGCATGAGTTTGCAACTACTTTACTTTTGGAGAAAATTCAAAACATTCATTATTCAATAGCGCCCAATAGCAAAAATCAGGTTTTGAATGAAGAATCACATTTCTTGGTAGAATCATGCAGGATTGAAATTTTTGATGGTTTTTTACTCCCCTCAACAGCCCAAACAAGTTTCTAAAAGGATGAGTTTGCAACTACTTTACTTTTGGAGAAAATTCAAAACATTCATTATTCAATAGGGCCCAAACTATCAAAAACCAGCGGTTTCAATGAACACACATTTCTTGGTAGAATCATGCAGGACTGAAATTTTTGATGTTTTTCTACTCCTCTCATGAGCCCAAACAAGTCTCTAAAAGCATGAGTTTGCAACTACTTTACTTTTGGAGAAAATTCAAAACATTCATTATTCAATAGAGCCCAATAGCAAAAATCAGGTTTTGAATGAAGAATCACATTTCTTGGTAGAATCATGCAGGATTTAAATTTTTGATGGTTTTTTACTCCTCTCAACAGCCCAAACAAGTTTCTAAAAGGATGAGTTTGCAACTACTTTACTTTTGGAGAAAATTCAAAACATTCATTATTCAATAGGGCCCAAAATATCCAAAACCAGCGGTTTGAATGAACACACATTTCTTGGTAGAATCGTGCAGGACTGAAATTTTTGATGTTTTTCTACTCCTCTCATGAGCCCAAACAAGTCTCTAAAAGGATGAGTTTGCAACTACTTTACTTTTGGAGAAAATTCAAAACATTCATTATTCAATAGAGCCCAATAGCAAAAACCAGCGTTTTGAATGAAGAATCACATTTCTTGGTAGAATCATGCAGGATTGAAATTTTTGATGGTTTTTTACTCCTCTCAACAGCCCAAACAAGTTTCTAAAAGGATGAGTTTGCAAATACTTTACTTTTGGAGAAAATTCAAAACATTCATTATTCAATAGGGCCCAAACTATCAAAAACCAGCGGTTTCAATGAACACACATTTCTTGGTAGAATCATGCAGGACTGAAATTTTTGATGTTTTTCTACTCCTTTCATGAGCCCAAACAAGTCTCTAAAAGGATGAGTTTGCAACTACTTTACTTTTGGAGAAAATTCAAAACATTCATTATTCAATAGAGCCCAATAGCAAAAATCAGGTTTTGAATGAAGAATCACATTTCTTGGTAGAATCATGCAGGATTGAAATTTTTGATGGTTTTGTACTCCTCTCAACAGCCCAAACAAGTTTCTAAAAGGATGAGTTTGCAACTACTTTACTTTTGGAGAAAATTCAAAACATTCATTATTCAATAGGGCCCAAAATATCAAAAACCAGCGGTTTGAATGAACACACATTTCTTGGTAGAATCGTGCAGGACTGAAATTTTTGATGTTTTTCTACTCCTCTCATGAGCCCAAACAAGTCTCTAAAAGGATGAGTTTGCAACTACTTTACTTTTGGAGAAAATTCAAAACATTCATTATTCAATAGAGCCCAATAGCAAAAACCAGCGTTTTGAATGAAGAATCACATTTCTTGGTAGAATCATGCAGGATTACAATTTTTGATGGTTTTTTACTCCTCTCAACAGCCCAAACAAGTTTCTAAAAGGATGAGTTTGCAACTACTTTACTTTTGGAGAAAATTCAAAACATTCATTATTCAATAGGGCCCAAACTATCAAAAACCAGCGGTTTCAATGAACACACATTTCTTGGTAGAATCATGCAGGACTGAAATTTTTGATGTTTTTCTACTCCTCTCATGAGCCCAAACAAGTCTCTAAAAGCATGAGTTTGCAACTACTTTACTTTTGGAGAAAATTCAAAACATTCATTATTCAATAGAGCCCAATAGCAAAAATCAGGTTTTGAATGAAGAATCACATTTCTTGGTAAAATCATGCAGGATTGAAATTTTTGATGGTTTTTTACTCCTCTCAACAGCCCAAACAAGTTTCTAAAAGGATGAGTTTGCAACTACTTTACTTTTGGAGAAAATTCAAAACATTCATTATTCAATAGGGCCCAAACTATCAAAAACCAGCGGTTTCAATGAACACACATTTCTTGGTAGAATCATGAAGGACTGAAATTTTTGATGTTTTTCTACTCCTCTCATGAGCCCAAACAAGTCTCTAAAAGCATGAGTTTGCAACTACTTTACTTTCGGAGAAAATTCAAAACATTCACTATTCAATAGAGCCCAATAGCAAAAATCAGGTTTTGAATGAAGAATCACATTTCTTGGTAAAATCATGCAGGATTGAAATTTTTGATGGTTTTCTACTCCTCTCAACAGCCCAAACAAGTTTCTAAAAGGATGAGTTTGCAACTACTTTACTTTTGGAGAAAATTCAAAACATTCATTATTCAATAGGGCCCAAACTATCAAAAACCAGCGGTTTGAATGAACACACATTTCTTGGTAGAATCATGCAGGACTGAAATTTTTGATGTTTTTCTACTCCTCTCATGAGCCCAAACAAGTCTCTAAAAGCATGAGTTTGCAACTACTTTACTTTTGGAGAAAATTCAAAACATTCATTATTCAATAGAGCCCAATAGCAAAAATCAGGTTTTGAATGAAGAATCACATTTCTTGGTAAAATCATGCAGGATTGAAATTTTTGATGGTTTTTTACTCCTCTCAACAGCCCAAACAAGTTTCTAAAAGGATGAGTTTGCAACTACTTTACTTTTGGAGAAAATTCAAAACATTCATTATTCAATAGGGCCCAAAATATCAAAAACCAGCGGTTTGAATGAACACACATTTCTTGGTAGAATCGTGCAGGACTGAAATTTTTGATTTTTTTCTACTCCTCTCATGAGCCCAAACAAGTCTCTAAAAGGATGAGTTTGCAACTACTTTACTTTTGGAGAAAATTCAAAACATTCATTACTCAATAGAGCCCAATAGCAAAAACCAGCGTTTTGAATGAAGAATCACATTTCTTGGTAGAATCATGCAGGATTGAAATTTTTGATGGTTTTTTACTCCTCTCAACAGCCCAAACAAGTTTCTAAAAGGATGAGTTTGCAACTACTTTACTTTTGGAGAAAATTCAAAACATTCATTATTCAATAGGGCCCAAACTATCAAAAACCAGCGGTTTCAATGAACACACATTTCTTGGTAGAATCATGCAGGACTGAAATTTTTGATGTTTTTCTACTCCTCTCATGAGCCCAAACAAGTCTCTAAAAGCATGAGTTTGCAACTACTTTACTTTTGGAGAAAATTCAAAACATTCATTATTCAATAGAGCCCAATAGCAAAAATCAGGTTTTGAATGAAGAATCACATTTCTTGGTAAAATCATGCAGGATTGAAATTTTTGATGGTTTTCTACTCCTCTCAACAGCCCAAACAAGTTTCTAAAAGGATGAGTTTGCAACTACTTTACTTTTGGAGAAAATTCAAAACATTCATTATTCAATAGGGCCCAAACTATCAAAAACCAGCGGTTTGAATGAACACACATTTCTTGGTAGAATCATGCAGGACTGAAATTTTTGATGTTTTTCTACTCCTCTCATGAGCCCAAACAAGTCTCTAAAAGCATGAGTTTGCAACTACTTTACTTTTGGAGAAAATTCAAAACATTCATTATTCAATAGAGCCCAATAGCAAAAGTCAGGTTTTGAATAAAGAATCACATTTCTTGGTAAAATCATGCAGGATTGAAAGTTTTGATGGTTTTTTACTCCTCTCAACAGCCCAAACAAGTTTCTAAAAGGATGAGTTTGCAACTACTTTACTTTTGGAGAAAATTCAAAACATTCATTATTCAATAGGGCCCAAACTATCAAAAACCAGCAGTTTCAATGAACACACATTTCTTGGTAGAATCATGCAGGACTGAAATTTTTGATGTTTTTCTACTCCTCTCATGAGCCCAAACAAGTCTCTAAAAGCATGAGTTTGCAACTACTTTACTTTTGGAGAAAATTCAAAACATTCATTATTCAATAGAGCCCAATAGCAAAAATCAGGTTTTGAATGAAGAATCACATTTCTTGGTAAAATCATGCAGGATTGAAATTTTTGATGGTTTTTTACTCCTCTCAACAGCCCAAACAAGTTTCTAAAAGGATGAGTTTGCAACTACTTTACTTTTGGAGAAAATTCAAAACATTCATTATTCAATAGGGCCCAAACTATCAAAAACCAGCGGTTTCAATGAACACACATTTCTTGGTAGAATCATGCAGGACTGAAATTTTTGATGTTTTTCTACTCCTCTCATGAGCCCAAACAAGTCTCTAAAAGCATGAGTTTGCAACTACTTTACTTTTGGAGAAAATTCAAAACATTCATTATTCAATAGAGCCCAATAGCAAAAATCAGGTTTTGAATGAAGAATCACATTTCTTGGTAGAATCATGCAGGATTGAAATTTTTGATGGTTTTTTACTCCTCTCAACAGCCCAAACAAGTTTCTAAAAGGATGAGTTTGCAACTACTTTACTTTTGGAGAAAATTCAAAACATTCATTATTCAATAGGGCCCAAACTATCAAAAACCAGCGGTTTTAATGAACACACATTTCTTGGTAGAATCATGCAGGACTGAAATTTTTGATGTTTTTCTACTCCTCTCATGAGCCCAAACAAGACTCTAAAAGCATGAGTTTGCAACTACTTTACTTTTGGAGAAAATTCAAAACATTCATTATTCAATAGAGCCCAATAGCAAAAATCAGGTTTTGAATGAAGAATCACATTTCTTGGTAAAATCATGCAGGATTGAAATTTTTGATGGTTTTTTACTCTTCTCAACAGCCCAAACAAGTTTCTAAAAGGATGAGTTTGCAACTACTTTACTTTTGGAGAAAATTCAAAACATTCATTATTCAATAGGGCCCAAACTATCAAAAACCAGCGGTTTGAATGAACACACATTTCCTGGTAGAATCATGCAGGACTGAAATTTTTGATGTTTTTCTACTCTCATGAGCCCAAACAAGTCTCTAAAAGCATGAGTTTGCAACTACTTTACTTTTGGAGAAAATTCAAAACATTCATTATTCAATAGAGCCCAATAGCAAAAACCAGCGTTTTGAATGAAGAATCACATTTCTTGGTAGAATCATGCAGGATTGAAATTTTTGATGGTTTTTTACTCCTCTCAACAGCCCAAACAAGTTTCTAAAAGGATGAGTTTGCAAATACTTTACTTTTGGAGAAAATTCAAAACATTCATTATTCAGTAGGGCCCAAACTATCAAAAACCAGCGGTTTCAATGAACACACATTTCTTGGTAGAATCATGCAGGACTGAAATTTTTGATGTTTTTCTACTCCTCTCATGAGCCCAAACAAGTCTCTAAAAGCATGAGTTTGCAACTACTTTACTTTTGGAGAAAATTCAAAACATTCATTATTCAATAGAGCCCAATAGCAAAAATCAGGATTTGAATGAAGAATCACATTTCTTGGTAGAATCATGCAGGATTGAAATTTTTGATGGTTTTTTACTCCTCTCAACAGCCCAAACAAGTTTCTAAAAGGATGAGTTTGCAACTGCTTCACTTTTGGAGAAAATTCAAAACATTCATTATTCAATAGGGCCCAAACTATCAAAAACCAGCGGTTTCAATGAACACACATTTCTTGGTAGAATCATGCAGGACTGAAATTTTTGATGTTTTTCTACTCCTCTCATGAGCCCAAACAAGTCTCTAAAAGCATGAGTTTGCAACTACTTTACTTTTGGAGAAAATTCAAAACATTCATTATTCAATAGAGCCCAATAGCAAAAATCAGGTTTTGAATGAAGAATCACATTTCTTGGTAGAATCATGCAGGATTGAAATTTTTGATGGTTTTTTTACTCCTCTCAACAGCTCAAACAAGTTTCTAAAAGGATGAGTTTGCAACTACTTTACTTTTGGAGAAAATTCAAAACATTCATTATTCAATAGGGCCCAAAATATCAAAAACCAGCGGTTTGAATGAACACACATTTCTTGGTAGAATCGTGCAGGACTGAAATTTTTTATGTTTTTCTACTCCTCTCATGAGCCCAAACAAGTCTCTAAAAGGATGAGCTTGCAACTAGTTTACTTTTGGAGAAAATTCAAAACATTCATTATTCAATAGAGCCCAATAGCAAAAACCAGCGTTTTGAATGAAGAATCACATTTCTTGGTAGAATCATGCAGGATTGAAATTTTTGATGGTTTTTTACTCCTCTCAACAGCCCAAACAAGTTTCTAAAAGGATGAGTTTGCAACTACTTTACTTTTGGAGAAAATTCAAAACATTCATTATTCAATAGGGCCCAAACTATCAAAAACCAGCGGTTTCAATGAACACACATTTCTTGGTAGAATCATGCAGGACTGAAATTTTTGATGTTTTTCTACTCCTCTCATGAGCCCAAACAAGTCTCTAAAAGCATGAGTTTGCAACTACTTTACTTTTGGAGAAAATTCAAAACATTCACTATTCAATAGAGCCCAATAGCAAAAATCAGGTTTTGAATGAAGAATCACATTTCTTGGTAAAATCATGCAGGATTGAAATTTTTGATGGTTTTTTACTCCTCTCAACAGCCCAAACAAGTTTCTAAAAGGATGAGTTTGCAACTACTTTACTTTTGGAGAAAATTCAAAACATTCATTATTCAATAGGGCCCAAACTATCAAAAACCAGCGGTTTCAATGAACACACATTTCTTGGTAGAATCATGCAGGACTGAAATTTTTGATGTTTTTCTACTCCTCTCATGAGCCCAAACAAGTCTCTAAAAGCATGAGTTTGCAACTACTTTACTTTTGGAGAAAATTCAAAACATTCATTATTCAATAGGGCCCAAAATATCAAAAACCAGCGGTTTGAATGAACACACATTTCTTGGTAAAATCGTGCAGGACTGAAATTTTTGATTTTTTTCTACTCCTCTCATGAGCCCAAACAAGTCTCTAAAAGGATGAGTTTGCAACTACTTTACTTTTGGAGAAAATTGAAAACATTCATTATTCAATAGAGCCCAATAGCAAAAACCAGCGTTTTGAATGAAGAATCACATTTCTTGGTAGAATCATGCAGGATTGAAATTTTTGATGGTTTTTTACTCCTCTCAACAGCCCAAACAAGTTTCTAAAAGTATGAGTTTGCAACTACTTTACTTTTGGAGAAAATTCAAAACATTCATTATTCAATAGGGCCCAAACTATCAAAAACCAGCGGTTTCAATGAACACACATTTCTTGGTAGAATCATGCAGGACTGAAATTTTTGATGTTTTTCTACTCCTCTCATGAGCCCAAACAAGTCTCTAAAAGCATGAGTTTGCAACTACTTTACTTTTGGAGAAAATTCAAAACATTCACTATTCAATAGAGCCCAATAGCAAAAATCAGGTTTTGAATGAAGAATCACATTTCTTGGTAAAATCATGCAGGATTGAAATTTCTGATGGTTTTTTACTCCTCTCAAAAGCCCAAACAAGTTTCTAAAAGGATGAGTTTGCAACTACTTTACTTTTGGAGAAAATTCAAAACATTCATTATTCAATAGGGCCCAAACTATCCAAAACCAGCGGTTTCAATGAACACACATTTCTTGGTAGAATCATGCAGGACTGAAATTTTTGATGTTTTTCTACTCCTCTCATGAGCCCAAACAAGTCTCTAAAAGCACGAGTTTGCAACTACTTTACTTTTGGAGAAAATTCAAAACATTCATTATTCAATAGGGCCCAAAATATCAAAAACCAGCGGTTTGAATGAACACACATTTCTTGGTAGAATCGTGCAGGACTGAAATTTTTGATTTTTTTCTACTACTCTCATGAGCCCAAACAAGTCTCTAAAAGGATGAGTTTGCAACTACTTTACTTTTGGAGAAAATTCAAAACATTCATTATTCAATGGAGCCCAATAGCAAAAATCAGGTTTTGAATGAAGAATCACATTTCTTGGTAAAATCATGCAGGATTGAAATTTTTGATGGTTTTTTACTCCTCTCAACAGCCCAAACAAGTTTCTAAAAGGATGAGTTTGCAAATACTTTACTTTTGGAGAAAATTCAAAACATTCATTATTCAATAGGGCCCAAACTATCAAAAACCAGCGGTTTCAATGAACACACATTTCTTGGTAGAATCATGCAGGACTGAAATTTTTGATGTTTTTCTACTCCTCTCATGAGCCCAAACAAGTCTCTAAAAGCATGAGTTTGCAACTACTTTACTTTTGGAGAAAATTCAAAACATTCACTATTCAATAGAGCCCAATAGCAAAATTCAGGTTTTGAATGAAGAATCACATTTCTTGGTAAAATCATGCAGGATTGAAATTTTTGATGGTTTTTTACTCCTCTCAACAGCCCAAACAAGTTTCTAAAAGTATGAGTTTGCAACTACTTTACTTTTGGAGAAAATTCAAAACATTCATTATTCAATAGGGCCCAAACTATCAAAAACCAGCGGTTTCAATGAACACACATTTCTTGGTAGAATCATGCAGGACTGAAATTTTTGATGTTTTTCTACTCCTCTCATGAGCCCAAACAAGTCTCTAAAAGCATGAGTTTGCAACTACTTTACTTTTGGAGAAAATTCAAAACATTCATTATTCAATAGAGCCCAATAGCAAAAATCAGGTTTTGAATGAAGAATCACATTTCTTGGTAAAATCATGCAGGATTGAAATTTTTGATGGTTTTTTACTCCTCTCAACAGCCCAAACAAGTTTCCAAAAGGATGAGTTTGCAACTACTTTACTTTTGGAGAAAATTCAAAACATTCATTATTCAATAGGGCCCAAACTATCAAAAACCAGTGGTTTCAATGAACACACATTTCTTGGTAGAATCATGCAGGACTGAAATTTTTGATGTTTTTCTACTCCTCTCATGAGCCCAAACAAGTCTCTAAAAGCATGAGTTTGCAACTACTTTACTTTTGGAGAAAATTCAAAACATTCACTATTCAATAGAGCCCAATAGCAAAAATCAGGTTTTGAATGAAGAATCACATTTCTTGGTAAAATCATGCAGGATTGAAATTTTTGATGGTTTTTTACTCCTCTCAACAGCCCAAACAAGTTTCTAAAAGTATGAGTTTGCAACTACTTTACTTTTGGAGAAAATTCAAAACATTCATTATTCAATAGGGCCCAAACTATCAAAAACCAGCGGTTTCAATGAACACACATTTCTTGGTAGAATCATGCAGGACTGAAATTTTTGATGTTTTTCTACTCCTCTCATGAGCCCAAACAAGTCTCTAAAAGCATGAGTTTGCAACTACTTTACTTTTGGAGAAAATTCAAAACATTCATTATTCAATAGAGCCCAATAGCAAAAATCAGGTTTTGAATGAAGAATCACATTTCTTGGTAAAATCATGCAGGATTGAAATTTTTGATGGTTTTTTACTCCTCTCAACAGCCCAAACAAGTTTCTAAAAGGATGAGTTTGCAACTACTTTACTTTTGGAGAAAATTCAAAACATTCATTATTCAATAGGGCCCAAACTATCAAAAACCAGCGGTTTCAATGAACACACATTTCTTGGTAGAATCATGCAGGACTGAAATTTTTGATGTTTTTCTACTCCTCTCATGAGCCCAAACAAGTCTCTAAAAGCATGAGTTTGCAACTACTTTACTTTTGGAGAAAATTCAAAACATTCATTATTCAATAGAGCCCAATAGCAAAAATCAGGTTTTGAATGAAGAATCACATTTCTTGGTAGAATCATGCAGGATTGAAATTTTTGATGGTTTTTTACTCCTCTCAACAGCCCAAACAAGTTTCTAAAAGGATGAGTTTGCAACTACTTTACTTTTGGAGAAAATTCAAAACATTCATTATTCAATAGGGCCCAAACTATCAAAAACCAGCGGTTTTAATGAACACACATTTCTTGGTAGAATCATGCAGGACTGAAATTTTTGATGTTTTTCTACTCCTCTCATGAGCCCAAACAAGACTCTAAAAGCATGAGTTTGCAACTACTTTACTTTTGGAGAAAATTCAAAACATTCATTATTCAATAGAGCCCAATAGCAAAAATCAGGTTTTGAATGAAGAATCACATTTCTTGGTAAAATCATGCAGGATTGAAATTTTTGATGGTTTTTTACTCTTCTCAACAGCCCAAACAAGTTTCTAAAAGGATGAGTTTGCAACTACTTTACTTTTGGAGAAAATTCAAAACATTCATTATTCAATAGGGCCCAAACTATCAAAAACCAGCGGTTTGAATGAACACACATTTCCTGGTAGAATCATGCAGGACTGAAATTTTTGATGTTTTTCTACTCTCATGAGCCCAAACAAGTCTCTAAAAGCATGAGTTTGCAACTACTTTACTTTTGGAGAAAATTCAAAACATTCATTATTCAATAGAGCCCAATAGCAAAAACCAGCGTTTTGAATGAAGAATCACATTTCTTGGTAGAATCATGCAGGATTGAAATTTTTGATGGTTTTTTACTCCTCTCAACAGCCCAAACAAGTTTCTAAAAGGATGAGTTTGCAAATACTTTACTTTTGGAGAAAATTCAAAACATTCATTATTCAGTAGGGCCCAAACTATCAAAAACCAGCGGTTTCAATGAACACACATTTCTTGGTAGAATCATGCAGGACTGAAATTTTTGATGTTTTTCTACTCCTCTCATGAGCCCAAACAAGTCTCTAAAAGCATGAGTTTGCAACTACTTTACTTTTGGAGAAAATTCAAAACATTCATTATTCAATAGAGCCCAATAGCAAAAATCAGGTTTTGAATGAAGAATCACATTTCTTGGTAGAATCATGCAGGATTGAAATTTTTGATGGTTTTTTACTCCTCTCAACAGCCCAAACAAGTTTCTAAAAGGATGAGTTTGCAACTGCTTCACTTTTGGAGAAAATTCAAAACATTCATTATTCAATAGGGCCCAAACTATCAAAAACCAGCGGTTTCAATGAACACACATTTCTTGGTAGAATCATGCAGGACTGAAATTTTTGATGTTTTTCTACTCCTCTCATGAGCCCAAACAAGTCTCTAAAAGCATGAGTTTGCAACTACTTTACTTTTGGAGAAAATTCAAAACATTCATTATTCAATAGAGCCCAATAGCAAAAATCAGGTTTTGAATGAAGAATCACATTTCTTGGTAGAATCATGCAGGATTGAAATTTTTGATGGTTTTTTTACTCCTCTCAACAGCTCAAACAAGTTTCTAAAAGGATGAGTTTGCAACTACTTTACTTTTGGAGAAAATTCAAAACATTCATTATTCAATAGGGCCCAAAATATCAAAAACCAGCGGTTTGAATGAACACACATTTCTAGGTAGAATCGTGCAGGACTGAAATTTTTTATGTTTTTCTACTCCTCTCATGAGCCCAAACAAGTCTCTAAAAGGATGAGCTTGCAACTAGTTTACTTTTGGAGAAAATTCAAAACATTCATTATTCAATAGAGCCCAATAGCAAAAACCAGCGTTTTGAATGAAGAATCACATTTCTTGGTAGAATCATGCAGGATTGAAATTTTTGATGGTTTTTTACTCCTCTCAACAGCCCAAACAAGTTTCTAAAAGGATGAGTTTGCAACTACTTTACTTTTGGAGAAAATTCAAAACATTCATTATTCAATAGGGCCCAAACTATCAAAAACCAGCGGTTTCAATGAACACACATTTCTTGGTAGAATCATGCAGGACTGAAATTTTTGATGTTTTTCTACTCCTCTCATGAGCCCAAACAAGTCTCTAAAAGCATGAGTTTGCAACTACTTTACTTTTGGAGAAAATTCAAAACATTCACTATTCAATAGAGCCCAATAGCAAAAATCAGGTTTTGAATGAAGAATCACATTTCTTGGTAAAATCATGCAGGATTGAAATTTTTGATGGTTTTTTACTCCTCTCAACAGCCCAAACAAGTTTCTAAAAGGATGAGTTTGCAACTACTTTACTTTTGGAGAAAATTCAAAACATTCATTATTCAATAGGGCCCAAACTATCAAAAACCAGCGGTTTCAATGAACACACATTTCTTGGTAGAATCATGCAGGACTGAAATTTTTGATGTTTTTCTACTCCTCTCATGAGCCCAAACAAGTCTCTAAAAGCATGAGTTTGCAACTACTTTACTTTTGGAGAAAATTCAAAACATTCATTATTCAATAGGGCCCAAAATATCAAAAACCAGCGGTTTGAATGAACACACATTTCTTGGTAAAATCGTGCAGGACTGAAATTTTTGATTTTTTTCTACTCCTCTCATGAGCCCAAACAAGTCTCTAAAAGGATGAGTTTGCAACTACTTTACTTTTGGAGAAAATTGAAAACATTCATTATTCAATAGAGCCCAATAGCAAAAACCAGCGTTTTGAATGAAGAATCACATTTCTTGGTAGAATCATGCAGGATTGAAATTTTTGATGGTTTTTTACTCCTCTCAACAGCCCAAACAAGTTTCTAAAAGTATGAGTTTGCAACTACTTTACTTTTGGAGAAAATTCAAAACATTCATTATTCAATAGGGCCCAAACTATCAAAAACCAGCGGTTTCAATGAACACACATTTCTTGGTAGAATCATGCAGGACTGAAATTTTTGATGTTTTTCTACTCCTCTCATGAGCCCAAACAAGTCTCTAAAAGCATGAGTTTGCAACTACTTTACTTTTGGAGAAAATTCAAAACATTCACTATTCAATAGAGCCCAATAGCAAAAATCAGGTTTTGAATGAAGAATCACATTTCTTGGTAAAATCATGCAGGATTGAAATTTCTGATGGTTTTTTACTCCTCTCAAAAGCCCAAACAAGTTTCTAAAAGGATGAGTTTGCAACTACTTTACTTTTGGAGAAAATTCAAAACATTCATTATTCAATAGGGCCCAAACTATCCAAAACCAGCGGTTTCAATGAACACACATTTCTTGGTAGAATCATGCAGGACTGAAATTTTTGATGTTTTTCTACTCCTCTCATGAGCCCAAACAAGTCTCTAAAAGCACGAGTTTGCAACTACTTTACTTTTGGAGAAAATTCAAAACATTCATTATTCAATAGGGCCCAAAATATCAAAAACCAGCGGTTTGAATGAACACACATTTCTTGGTAGAATCGTGCAGGACTGAAATTTTTGATTTTTTTCTACTACTCTCATGAGCCCAAACAAGTCTCTAAAAGGATGAGTTTGCAACTACTTTACTTTTGGAGAAAATTCAAAACATTCATTATTCAATGGAGCCCAATAGCAAAAATCAGGTTTTGAATGAAGAATCACATTTCTTGGTAAAATCATGCAGGATTGAAATTTTTGATGGTTTTTTACTCCTCTCAACAGCCCAAACAAGTTTCTAAAAGGATGAGTTTGCAAATACTTTACTTTTGGAGAAAATTCAAAACATTCATTATTCAATAGGGCCCAAACTATCAAAAACCAGCGGTTTCAATGAACACACATTTCTTGGTAGAATCATGCAGGACTGAAATTTTTGATGTTTTTCTACTCCTCTCATGAGCCCAAACAAGTCTCTAAAAGCATGAGTTTGCAACTACTTTACTTTTGGAGAAAATTCAAAACATTCACTATTCAATAGAGCCCAATAGCAAAATTCAGGTTTTGAATGAAGAATCACATTTCTTGGTAAAATCATGCAGGATTGAAATTTTTGATGGTTTTTTACTCCTCTCAACAGCCCAAACAAGTTTCTAAAAGTATGAGTTTGCAACTACTTTACTTTTGGAGAAAATTCAAAACATTCATTATTCAATAGGGCCCAAACTATCAAAAACCAGCGGTTTCAATGAACACACATTTCTTGGTAGAATCATGCAGGACTGAAATTTTTGATGTTTTTCTACTCCTCTCATGAGCCCAAACAAGTCTCTAAAAGCATGAGTTTGCAACTACTTTACTTTTGGAGAAAATTCAAAACATTCATTATTCAATAGAGCCCAATAGCAAAAATCAGGTTTTGAATGAAGAATCACATTTCTTGGTAAAATCATGCAGGATTGAAATTTTTGATGGTTTTTTACTCCTCTCAACAGCCCAAACAAGTTTCCAAAAGGATGAGTTTGCAACTACTTTACTTTTGGAGAAAATTCAAAACATTCATTATTCAATAGGGCCCAAACTATCAAAAACCAGCGGTTTCAATGAACACACATTTCTTGGTAGAATCATGCAGGACTGAAATTTTTGATGTTTTTCTACTCCTCTCATGAGCCCAAACAAGTCTCTAAAAGCATGAGTTTGCAACTACTTTACTTTTGGAGAAAATTCAAAACATTCACTATTCAATAGAGCCCAATAGCAAAAATCAGGTTTTGAATGAAGAATCACATTTCTTGGTAAAATCATGCAGGATTGAAATTTTTGATGGTTTTTTACTCCTCTCAACAGCCCAAACAAGTTTCTAAAAGTATGAGTTTGCAACTACTTTACTTTTGGAGAAAATTCAAAACATTCATTATTCAATAGGGCCCAAACTATCAAAAACCAGCGGTTTCAATGAACACACATTTCTTGGTAGAATCATGCAGGACTGAAATTTTTGATGTTTTTCTACTCCTCTCATGAGCCCAAACAAGTCTCTAAAAGCATGAGTTTGCAACTACTTTACTTTTGGAGAAAATTCAAAACATTCATTATTCAATAGGGCCCAAAATATCAAAAACCAGCGGTTTGAATGAACACACATTTCTTGGTAGAATCATGCAGGACTGAAATTTTTGATTTTTTTCTACTCCTCTCATGAGCCCAAACAAGTCTCTAAAAGGATGAGTTTGCAACTACTTTACTTTTGGAGAAAATTCAAAACATTCATTATTCAATAGAGCCCAATAGCAAAAACCAGCGTTTTGAATGAAGAATCACATTTCTTGGTAGAATCATGCAGGATTGAAATTTTTGATGGTTTTTTACTCCTCTCAACAGCCCAAACAAGTTTCTAAAAGGATGAGTTTGCAACTACTTTACTTTTGGAGAAAATTCAAAACATTCATTATTCAATAGAGCCCAATAGCAAAAATCAGGTTTTGAATGAAGAATCACATTTCTTGGTAAAATCATGCAGGATTGAAATTTTTGATGGTTTTTTACTCCTCTCAACAGCCCAAACAAGTTTCTAAAAGTATGAGTTTGCAACTACTTTACTTTTGGAGAAAATTGAAAACATTCATTATTCAATAGGGCCCAAACTACCAAAAACCAGCGGTTTGAATGAACACACATTTCTTGGTAGAATCATGCAGGACTGAAATTTTTGATGTTTTTCTACTCCTCTCATGAGCCCAAACAAGTCTCTAAAAGCATGAGTTTGCAACTACTTTACTTTTGGAGAAAATTCAAAACATTCATTATTCAATAGAGCCCAATAGCAAAAATCAGGTTTTGAATGAAGAATCACATTTCTTGGTAAAATCATGCAGGATTGAAATTTTTGATGGTTTTTTACTCCTCTCAACAGCCCAAACAAGTTTCTAAAAGTATGAGTTTGCAACTACTTTACTTTTGGAGAAAATTCAAAACATTCATTATTCAATAGGGCCCAAACTATCAAAAACCAGCGGTTTCAATGAACACACATTTCTTGGTAGAATCATGCAGGACTGAAATTTTTGATGTTTTTCTACTCCTCTCATGAGCCCAAACAAGTCTCTAAAAGCATGAGTTTGCAACTACTTTACTTTTGGAGAAAATTCAAAACATTCATTATTCAATAGGGCCCAAAATATCAAAAACCAGCGGTTTGAATGAACACACATTTCTTGGTAGAATCATGCAGGACTGAAATTTTTGATTTTTTTCTACTCCTCTCATGAGCCCAAACAAGTCTCTAAAAGGATGAGTTTGCAACTACTTTACTTTTGGAGAAAATTCAAAACATTCATTATTCAATAGAGCCCAATAGCAAAAACCAGCGTTTTGAATGAAGAATCACATTTCTTGGTAGAATCATGCAGGATTGAAATTTTTGATGGTTTTTTACTCCTCTCAACAGCCCAAACAAGTTTCTAAAAGGATGAGTTTGCAACTACTTTACTTTTGGAGAAAATTCAAAACATTCATTATTCAATAGAGCCCAATAGCAAAAATCAGGTTTTGAATGAAGAATCACATTTCTTGGTAAAATCATGCAGGATTGAAATTTTTGATGGTTTTTTACTCCTCTCAACAGCCCAAACAAGTTTCTAAAAGTATGAGTTTGCAACTACTTTACTTTTGGAGAAAATTGAAAACATTCATTATTCAATAGGGCCCAAACTATCAAAAACCAGCGGTTTGAATGAACACACATTTCTTGGTAGAATCATGCAGGACTGAAATTTTTGATGTTTTTCTACTCCTCTCATGAGCCCAAACAAGTCTCTAAAAGCATGAGTTTGCAACTACTTTACTTTTGGAGAAAATTCAAAACATTCATTATTCAATAGAGCCCAATAGCAAAAATCAGGTTTTGAATGAAGAATCACATTTCTTGGTAAAATCATGCAGGATTGAAATTTTTGATGGTTTTTTACTCCTCTCAACAGCCCAAACAAGTTTCTAAAAGGATGAGTTTGCAACTACTTTACTTTTGGAGAAAATTCAAAGCATTCATTATTCAATAGGGCCCAAACTATCAAAAACCAGCGGTTTCAATGAACACACATTTCTTGGTAGAATCATGCAGGACTGAAATTTTTGATGTTTTTCTACTCCTCTCTTGAGCCCAAACAAGCCTCTAAAAGCATGAGTTTGCAACTACTTTACTTTTGGAGAAAATTCAAAACATTCACTATTCAATAGAGCCCAATAGCAAAAATCAGGTTTTGAATGAAGAATCACATTTCTTGGTAAAATCATGCATGATTCAAATTTTTGATGGTTTTTTACTCCTCTCAACAGCCCAAACAAGTTTCTAAAAGGATGAGTTTGCAACTACTTTACTTTTGGAGAAAATTCAAAACATTCATTATTCAATAGGGCCCAAACTGTCAAAAACCAGCGGTTTCAATGAACACACATTTCTTGGTAGAATCATGCAGGACTGAAATTTTTGATGTTTTTCTACTCCTCTCATGAGCCCAAACAAGTCTCTAAAAGCATGAGTTTGCAACTACTTTACTTTTGGAGAAAATTCAAAACATTCATTATTCAATAGGACCCAAAATATCAAAAACCAGCGGTTTGAATGAACACACATTTCTTGGTAGAATCGTGCAGGACTGAAATTTTTGATTTTTTTCTACTCCTCTCATGAGCCCAAACAAGTCTCTAAAAGGATGAGTTTGCAACTACTTTACTTTTGGAGAAAATTCAAAACATTCATTATTCAATAGAGCCCAATAGCAAAAACCAGCGTTTTGAATGAAGAATCACATTTCTTGGTAGAATCATGCAGGATTGAAATTTTTGATGGTTTTTTACTCCTCTCAACAGCCCAAACAAGTTTCTAAAAGGATGAGTTTGCAACTACTTTACTTTTGGAGAAAATTCAAGAGGGCGTGGTCTGGAGCTCAATGCAGCAGGCTGTGTGAGCTCTGAGCTCTGAGGAAGCCTTCCTTATTAAGCGACATACAAAGCGAACAAGAAGAATTTGGACAAAAAGATTTATTGGACTAGAGAGCCTTATTCTCCAGGATCATTTTGAGACCTCTCTGGAGTTCTTGTGATGAATATTCCCAGAGATATGACCTTCTAATGCCTGAGGAGCGGTGAATCAGCAAGTTTTTCCCGCGCCTGCTTCTCTCTGCAGCGGCGGGCCCGAGAGGGGAAGAGGTGAGACGTTGCTAGAGAAACTGAAAGAGGCCGACAGAGGAGACTCCAGGGCCCGTTGTGACATGCGGCGGGTCTCGGGGGTCTGGCTGAGGCAGCGTTACACAGCGACGCCGGCAAGTATAGCGACGTCTGAAGAAAGTAGCAGGAGGAGTGAACCGGCCAGGATTTTCCCGCGCTTTTTCCCACACTTGTAGACCGGGCGTCCTCTCTGATACCTGAGACTTCAACGACCCTTTGTGGAACCTCTCAGCTTGAAATTTACATTATTGAACACCCTGGACCGGGAGCTGACGTGGCCTGTTTGCTGTGAGTGATCCCCCGGCGTTAAACCTCATACCGCCGCTGTTTTTGGGGCACTGCTCACTCCTGGAGCTTTGGATACATCGGGAGCCTGTTTCCCTGGAACCGGGGGACCTCTCCGAACAGAACGAGACCAGGCACGCCGGGATTGAGGCAAGATTCGGCTTTTCCTAACTAAAAATCATTGGCGGTAGAAGAAAGCTGCAGGGGTAAGGATTTGAGTGACAGCCGCGGCCGCGCGCTCGGACCCGCCGAGCTTTTTGTGATATTGTGAGCTTCTGGAGGTCCGGTTCTGTGGAAATTTTGTTCCCTGGAGTCAGGGAGATCCCTCTAAGAAGATTGAGCACTGCCATATTGAAATCCAAAGAGAACTCGGGCTTTGCTGAAGCAAGGCTCTGGGCGGTGCAGGGGAAGGCAGGAGCCGGATACCTGTAATAGTGGCTGCCGCAGCCTTACACCCGCCGCGGTTTTGGTGGAATAACTTGATCTTGGAACCTCGGATTGGAGTGTTTTTTTTTTTCCCAGAGTCGGGGTCCACCTTCTGAGCAGGGAGACACCTGGCACACTACGACCAACGGCGGCGTTGATTTTCAGAAACCGACGCTTGATTGACTGGGGCTGTTATTTTAATTGGTAAGCTTCTATATATTCTTGTCGATTTGTCCCTGCTCATCCTGCCTGCTGGAGAATATTTGGGGATTCACCCTGAAGAACAAGAGGGATCTTGGATTTCATTGAGTTTGATTTTCCCGCTATTGTTATTGTTTTAATATAAATAGCGCACTAAATCGCATCTATAGTGATTCTGTGAGTTTCTGATGTAACGGCTACTTAAAGTTGTCACTCTAAATATAGGAAGCTGCTTATTATTATTTTTATACAGTTAATTACTCATTTTCATACAGCAACTGTCATATAATAATCTGCTTAGACTTTTATATGATATTCTGGTTTTTGGTTTTATATATCTGATATAAACAGCTATCATAATACTCCCTTAAAGAGCTTGGGTTTAAGATACATACTTGATCTCCTATCTACAGATACACATATTCGTGATTTATCTCTCTCTTTGAGCGTGTTGGTGGAATAGAAATATCTCTGCTGTTCCTTAAGGATAGTGAAAGCTTTATAAATATAAAAAAAAAAAAAAATGAGTCAGAAAAACAATAAAGCGAAACAGCAGAAAGATAAGTCCACGCGCAAACAAGATATGACTAATCTAGATGAAGCTATATGCATTAGCCCTCCTCCCTCCCCCAAAAAACCTACTAAATTCGAAATCGGACAAAAGGGTGACTCCCATACTTTAATGATACAAGAGTTGGATAACATCCAATCAATAATGGATACCTCTGTTAATAGAAAATCTAAAAGAGATGAGTCTAAAGGGGAGGGTAGGTCTGTGTTGTCAGACGAGGAAGAATACTACGAAGCCTCTCCATCTCACAGTCCAGAAAAAAGTAGACCCAGAAAAGACTATAGTTCTGTAGAGGAGGAGGAGGAGGCTAGTAGCAGTGGACATGAGGGTCTGGAAAACTTCCAGGCTTCTGAAAGAGGGGTCTCTGAAAAATATATTAAAGACTTAATTCTAGCATTAAATAAAAGCTTTGAGTCCTCTCTGAATAAACATGTAAACCGTCTACAATCCAATCTTGACACAGTTAACACTAGGATTGACAATAATGAAAAGACATTAGAAGCTCTAGGGAAAACCTCAGATTCCATTCAAAAACAACAAACTAATGCCCAAAAAGAAATCCTTTTTTTACGAAATAAAGTAGCCGACCTAGAAGACCGCAGTAGGAGGAACAACATTAAATTGAGAGGGATCTCGGAAAAAATTAACCAGCACAATTTACAAAAATATGTTAAAGAGATTTTAATCAAAATTCTGCCATCCGTCCCTGAGGTAGAACTAATGATAGATAGAATCCACAGACTCCCGAGGCCTGCATCTATCTCGGCTGAGCTCCCTAGAGACACTATCTTAAGATTCCATTTTTACTCCACCAAAGAAAAATTCTTAAACTATTTTAGGACCAATAAACACCTTCCCCACCCCTATGATCACATCAAATCATATGCAGACCTTTCAAAAGAAACTATCCAAACAAGGAAGGGATTTAATGAAGTTACAACAATTCTGAGACAAAAGGGTGTGGTTTATAGGTGGGGGTTCCCTACTAAGCTTTTGATAATTCATGGTGGGAAGGTAGTAGTAATCCTATCTCCACAAGAGGGGAAAAATTTTCTTAAATCCTTGGACAAGAGAGATGAGGCTCCAGGGTGAAAAATGCAAATTTTAATTGCTATATCACTTACATTATTTGTATGCAGGAGGCTTCCTGCGGAGTTTCACGAGCTTTTCCCCATTTTAGGAAGTTTACCTAAGATTGTGGTAATCTCTTCCTGTTTATTGTTCTGTTTATATTTCCGTTTTTGTTTTTTGTTTTTTTTGTATTCTTTAGTATATGGTTAAGATATTATCACTCAATGTGAGGGGATTGAATAGTCCCGCTAAGAGGTATCTCACGTGGAGGGAGATCAGGGGCAGCAGAGCAGATATAATTTGCCTCCAAGAGGTGAAATTGGCTAGGGATGGACACCCCAAGATAGAGAATAAAAATTTCCCATATATATACAAATCTCTTAATGAAAAGAAACGAGCAGGAGTCCTCATACTAATTAAAGACACTATTTCATTCGAAATCATTAACGAATACTCTGACAGCGAGGGCAGATATTTGATTCTTACTTGTCTGATAGACAATCAACTAACGACACTTGTGAACGTTTATGCTCCATGTAACGGTCAAATGCGTTTCTTCAATGGTCTCGATAGAAAAATCCAGGAAGTAAAAAAAGGTGTTATTGTTTTGGTGGGTGATTTCAACATTGTTCCTGATGGAGCAATGGATTCCACCTCTCTCACTCGCTCATCATTTCCTGAATTAAAAAATTGGCTTTGCAACCATGAATACCTAGATGTATTCAGATGTTTAAATACATCCTCTAAGGAATATACCCATTTCTCAGAGGCACACAAGTCTTTCGCTAGGATTGACTTGTTTCTGACAGATACATTCTCAATTTCGAAATTTAAGAAAATTGAAATTCTCCCCAAAACATTTTCTGATCATTCTCCAATTGTTGCAGAAATTTTCCTTGGTAGGTCGGCGGAGTTCAGATCCCAATGGAGATGCGACTCATCCCTGTTGTTCAACCCAAAATTTAAAAAAGAAATTGAAAAAGCCTTAAATAATTATTTCATAGAAAATGATATAAACAACATTTGCCCATTCACCCTTTGGAACGCGCACAAGGCAGTAATTAGGGGGGTTATGACATATCTGGCCTACAACAAAAAAAAACTTTCCAAAGAAAAAATCCGTACCATACAATTAGAGTTACAAAAATTGGAAGCAATATTACAAAATTCATCCTCTCCTCCACCAAATATACACTCGGAGATTCTTAAACTAAGAATAGATCTTAGATCGGAGTTATTCAGTGAATACAAAAAATTCGCAAAACTAATGAAATCCAACTATTATTCTTCATACAACAAACCCACTAGACTTATGGCACAAAAATTCAGATCAATTAGGATCAAATGCAAAATCAATAAAATTAACCATGGGGGCAATAAATTGGAACACCCCAAGAAAATCGTTGAAGCATTTGCTAAATATTATTCGTCTATTTACAATCTTAAACTAGATGAACATACCCAACAACCCGACGAACAAGGCATAAATGATTTTCTTGCCCCTCTGGGGTTACCTAAGATTACCCCCCAACAACTGTCTAAACTTGAGGCCCCTTTCTCTGCGTCTGAAGTCCTGGAAGTAATTAAATCATTTAAAAAAAAGAAAACTCCGGGCCCCGATGGATTCTCGAATGAATATTACCAAGCATTCGCAAATATCATAACCCCACATTTAGTCCGCATATTTGACAAAGCATCCCGGACTGGAGAATTTCCTCAGGAAATGTTACAGGCTAATATAATTTTAATACCCAAACCTAAGGGAGACCCGGAGTCAGTCAAAAATTATAGGCCTATCTCTCTAATAAATACCGATGTCAAACTATATTCAAAAATTATAGCAAATAGACTAAAAAATATCCTCCCAAACATTATTCATAAAGATCAACTCGGGTTTATAGAGGGACGCCAGACTATCGATGGCACTAGGAGAACATTGAACTTGGTAAATTTTATTAAAAGAAAGAAAATCCCCTCTCTCCTCCTGGCTTTAGACGCAGAGAAAGCCTTCGACAGGGTTAATTGGGACTTCCTCAAAGCAACTCTGAATAAATTTGGCTTCAGTGATAATATAATAAAAACTATAATGGCTTTATACACAAACCCTTCCGCTAATGTTTATGCAAATAACCACACTTCAGATCGCATCATGATAACTAACGGAACTAGACAGGGATGCCCACTCTCCCCCCTGTTATTTGCGCTGATTATGGAACCCTTAGCAGAAGCAATAAGAACCAATGATGAGATCCATGGTATCCAAATTGAAGATCACCAATTTAAAATCGGTCTATTCGCTGATGACATTATACTGAGTCTATCAGATCCACTGAACTCTATTAGGGGTGTATTATCTACTATCGAGAATTTCTCTAAAATCTCATTTTACAAAATCAATGAGAACAAATCTAAAATCTTGGATTTCTTTCTAGACGACCTAACCATCTCACGCATTAAGGAAATTTCCCGGTTTGATTGGGAGAAAGAGGATGTTTCATACTTGGGTATTCGTATATCCAGGAACTTTAGGAAGACAGTTGAGTTGAACATACAAAACATTACAAAAAAGACTCAGATCGAATTGAACAATTTTGCGACTCACGAAATTTCATGGGTGGGAAGGATAACACTATTTAAACTTTTTACCCTTCCAAAGATACTATATATCTTTAGAGCAATACCTTTACTTGTTCCCTTAAAATTTATTAGGAAACTTCAGTCTATTATAAATAAGTTCGTTTGGAATAAGAAAAGGGCGAGAGTGGCTTCCCATATACTATACAGAAGCAAAGTCAATGGAGGCCTAGCCCTTCCAAATTTAATTAATTATTACTATGCCAATTTAATAAAACAATCCTTTTCTTGGGTTAATTCAAATAACGTCCCAGCTTGGGTAGAAATCGAGACATATTTTAATAAAAACAAAACTCTTTTAAGCGCAATTCTAGAGTGTTTGGGGTCATCTACTCCTTTACGTTATGACTCCCCAATAATCTCCGCAACTCTCTCTGCATGGAAGCAACTGGCTAAGCCGCAGGTTAAGAGAAACAGAAGCCAGAGATACGTTCAATTAAAAAATATTCCTATCAAATTTCTTGGTTTACTAATGGATAAAAAAATCCCGAAAGAATGGATAAAATTTGGTATTAAGGTGATAGGAGATTTGTTCGATGGTAAGAAATTTATAAGCAACGAATCTTTAATATCTCAAAATAATTTTTCTTGCCAGGATTTGGAACTCCTTCCCTCGATTAAGAAAAATATCTCAAAATTTTTGAAAAGAAAATCTTACATTACAGAATCTACAAGTTTGCTACTTTGCAATCCTAATGTTAAGGTCCATTGGAGATCAAGAAATATATATGATTTTTTGAACGGCTCTGATATTGGAGAAAAAACTTCATATATGATTAAATGGGAGAGCGATTTTGATACTCTATTCTCTCTGGAACAATGGGAGCTGGCTCTCAAACAGACATATTCATCCAACATTTGCGCATCTCTACATGAATCCTTTTACAAACTGACATCTAGATGGTACTATACTCCTGTGAAGCTGGCCAGGATGTTCCCAGGTAGATCCCCAGATTGTTGGAGAGATTGCGGATTCACAGGTACACTATTACATGTATTCTGGGAATGTCCTAAAATCAGGCCCATTTGGATAGAAATCTCTAGAACAATTAATATTCTGACTAAACAGAACATCACCCTTACGCCACAGATGGCATTACTGTCCATAGGTTTAGAAGTGATTCATACATCTCATATCCCAACAGTTATCCACCTTTTTCTAATAACTAAAAATGCCATAGCATCCTTATGGAACGAAGAGGCTACTCCCAAAATTAGTGATATTGTAGACAAGATGTCATTACATTGCTCATACGAAAAAAGCCATGCTTTGGCAAATGACTACTTCAGTACATATAGCAAAAGGTGGAATTCTTGGATAAGATTTACCTCTGATCAGAATTTCTCCTAATTGAACTGCTCTTGGTCTCTCCCACTATGTGATTTTTTTTATTTTTATTGCTGATATCTCTCCTCTCTGAATTTATCTGGTAAAAACGCGCTTTACTCTCTTAAAACAGAAAACAATGTAACTCATTACGTTAGTTTATTATAGGATTATCTCTTGGTTCTCTGACAATATATCACACTACTGTTAAGTGTTTATATTATTAGGTGTATTGTTACTCCTACTGATCTACTCAATGTAATACATTACTGTTATTTTGTATATTATCCTGAACCCTACCGTCAATAATATGCTGTAAAAATACTACTGTTAACTTTATGTAAAATTTTAATAAAGTTATTGAAAATGGAGAAAATTCAAAACATTCATTATTCAATAGGGCCCAAACTATCAAAAACCAGCGGTTTCAATGAACACACATTTCTTGGTAGAATCATGCAGGACTGAAATTTTTGATGTTTTTCTACTCCTCTCATGAGCCCAAACAAGTCTCTAAAAGCATGAGTTTGCAACTACTTTACTTTTGGAGAAAATTCAAAACATTCACTATTCAATAGAGCCCAATAGCAAAAATCAGGTTTTGAATGAAGAATCACATTTCTTGGTAAAATCATGCAGGATTGAAATTTTTGATGGTTTTTTACTCCTCTCAAAAGCCCAAACAAGTTTCTAAAAGGATGAGTTTGCAACTACTTTACTTTTGGAGAAAATTCAAAACATTCATTATTCAATAGGGCCCAAACTATCAAAAACCAGCGGTTTCAATGAACACACATTTCTTGGTAGAATCATGCAGGACTGAAATTTTTGATGTTTTTCTACTCCTCTCATGAGCCCAAACAAGTCTCTAAAAGCATGAGTTTGCAACTACTTTACTTTTGGAGAAAATTCAAAACATTCATTATTCAATAGGGCCCAAAATATCAAAAACCAGCGGTTTGAATGAACACACATTTCTTGGTAGAATCGTGCAGGACTGAAATTTTTGATTTTTTTCTACTCCTCTCATGAGCCCAAACAAGTCTCTAAAAGGATGAGTTTGTAACTACTTTACTTTTGGAGAAAATTCAAAACATTCATTATTCAATAGAGCCCAATAGCAAAAACCAGCGTTTTGAATGAAGAATCACATTTCTTGGTAGAATCATGCAGGATTGAAATTTTTGATGGTTTTTTACTCCTCTCAACAGCCCAAACAAGTTTCTAAAAGGATGAGTTTGCAACTACTTTACTTTTGGAGAAAATTCAAAACATTCATTATTCAATAGGGCCCAAACTATCAAAAACCAGCGGTTTCAATGAACACACATTTCTTGGTAGAATCATGCAGGACTGAAATTTTTGATGTTTTTCTACTCCTCTCATGAGCCCAAACAAGACTCTAAAAGCATGAGTTTGCAACTACTTTACTTTTGGAGAAAATTCAAAACATTCATTATTCAATAGAGCCCAATAGCAAAAATCAGGTTTTGAATGAAGAATCACATTTCTTGGTAAAATCATGCAGGATTGACATTTTTGATGGTTTTTTACTCCTCTCAACAGCCCAAACAAGTTTCTAAAAGGATGAGTTTGCAACTACTTTACTTTTGGAGAAAATTCAAAACATTCATTATTCAATAGGGCCCAAACTATCAAAAACCAGCGGTTTGAATGAACACACATTTCTTGGTAGAATCATGCAGGACTGAAATTTTTGATGTTTTTCTACTCCTCTCATGAGCCCAAACAAGTCTCTAAAAGCATGAGTTTGCAACTACTTTACTTTTGGAGAAAATTCAAAACATTCATTATTCAATAGAGCCCAATAGCAAAAATCAGGTTTTGAATGAAGAATCACATTTCTTGGTAAAATCATGCAGGATTGAAATTTTTGATGGTTTTTTACTCCTCTCAAAAGCCCAAACAAGTTTCTAAAAGGATGAGTTTGCAACTACTTTACTTTTGGAGAAAATTCAAAACATTCATTATTCAATAGGGCCCAAACTATCAAAAACCAGCGGTTTCAATGAACACACATTTCTTGGTAAAATCATGCAGGACTGAAATTTTTGATGTTTTTCTACTCCTCTCATGAGCCCAAACAAGTCTCTAAAAGCATGAGTTTGCAACTACTTTACTTTTGGAGAAAATTCAAAACATTCATTATTCAATAGGGCCCAAAATATCAAAAACCAGCGGTTTGAATGATCACACATTTCTTGGTAGAATCGTGCAGGACTGAAATTTTTGATTTTTTTCTACTCCTCTCATGAGCCCAAACAAGTCTCTAAAAGGATGAGTTTGCAACTACTTTGCTTTTGGAGAATATTCAAAACATTCATTATTCAATAGAGCCCAATAGCAAAAACCAGCGTTTTGAATGAAGAATCACATTTCTTGGTAGAATCATGCAGGATTGAAATTTTTGATGGTTTTTTACTCCTCTCAACAGCCCAAACAAGTTTCTAAAAGGATGAGTTTGCAACTACTTTACTTTTGGAGAAAATTCAAAACATTCATTATTCAATAGGGCCCAAACTATCAAAAACCAGCGGTTTCAATGAACACACATTTCTTGGTAGAATCATGCAGGACTGAAATTTTTGATGTTTTTCTACTCCTCTCATGAGCCCAAACAAGACTCTAAAAGCATGAGTTTGCAACTACTTTACTTTTGGAGAAAATTCAAAACATTCATTATTCAATAGAGCCCAATAGCAAAAATCAGGTTTTGAATGAAGAATCACATTTCTTGGTAAAATCATGCAGGATTGAAATTTTTGATGGTTTTTTACTCCTCTCAACAGCCCAAACAAGTTTCTAAAAGGATGAGTTTGCAACTACTTTACTTTTGGAGAAAATTCAAAACATTCATTATTCAATAGGGCCCAAACTATCAAAAACCAGCGGTTTCAATGAACACACATTTCTTGGTAGAATCATGCAGGACTGAAATTTTTGATGTTTTTCTACTCCTCTCATGAGCCCAAACAAGTCTCTAAAAGCATGAGTTTGCAACTACTTTACTTTTGGAGAAAATTCAAAACATTCATTATTCAATAGAGCCCAATAGCAAAAATCAGGTTTTGAATGAAGAATCACAATTCTTGGTAAAATCATGCAGGATTGAAATTTTTGATGGTTTTTTACTCGTCTCAACAGCCCAAACAAGTTTCTAAAAGGATGAGTTTGCAACTACTTTACTTTTGGAGAAAAATCAAAACATTCATTATTCAATAGGGCCCAAACTATCAAAAACCAGCGGTTTCAATGAACACACATTTCTTGGTAGAATCATGCAGGACTGAAATTTTTGATGTTTTTCTACTCCTCTCATGAGCCCAAGCAAGTCTCTTAAAGCATGAGTTTGCAACTACTTTACTTTTGGAGAAAATTCAAAACATTCATTATTCAATAGGGCCCAAAATATCAAAAACCAGCGGTTTGAATGAACACACATTTCTTGGTAGAATCGTGCAGGACTGAAATTTTTGATTTTTTTCTACTCCTCTCATGAGCCCAAACAAGTCTCTAAAAGGATGAGTTTGCAACTACTTTACTTTTGGAGAAAATTCAAAACATTCATTATTCAATAGAGCCCAATAGCAAAAATCAGCGTTTTGAATGAAGAATCACATTTCTTGGTAGAATCATGCAGGATTGAAATTTTTGATGGTTTTTTACTCCTCTCAACAGCCCAAACAAGTTTCTAAAAGGATGAGTTTGCAACTACTTTACTTTTGGAGAAAATTCAAAACATTCATTATTCAATAGAGCCCAATAGCAAAAATCAGGTTTTGAATGAAGAATCACATTTCTTGGTAAAATCATGCAGGATTGAAATTTTTGATGGTTTTTTACTCCTCTCAAAAGCCCAAACAAGTTTCTAAAAGGATGAGTTTGCAACTACTTTACTTTTGGAGAAAATTCAAAACATTCATTATTCAATAGGGCCCAAACTATCAAAAACCAGCGGTTTCAATGAACACACATTTCTTGGTAGAATCATGCAGGACTGAAACTTTTGATGTTTTTCTACTCCTCTCATGAGCCCAAACAAGTCTCTAAAATCATGAGTTTGCAACTACTTTACTTTTGGAGAAAATTCAAAACATTCATTATTCAATAGGGCCCAAAATATCAAAAACCAGCGGTTTGAATGAACACACATTTCTTGGTAGAATCGTGCAGGACTGAAATTTTTGATTTTTTTCTACTCCTCTCATGAGCCCAAACAAGTCTCTAAAAGGATGAGTTTGTAACTACTTTACTTTTGGAGAAAATTCAAAACATTCATTATTCAATAGAGCCCAATAGCAAAAACCAGCGTTTTGAATGAAGAATCACATTTCTTGGTAGAATCATGCAGGATTGAAATTTTTGATGGTTTTTTACTCCTCTCAACAGCCCAAACAAGTTTCTAAAAGGATGAGTTTGCAACTACTTTACTTTTGGAGAAAATTCAAAACATTCATTATTCAATAGGGCCCAAACTATCAAAAACCAGCGGTTTCAATGAACACACATTTCTTGGTAGAATCATGCAGGACTGAAATTTTTGATGTTTTTCTACTCCTCTCATGAGCCCAAACAAGACTCTAAAAGCATGAGTTTGCAACTACTTTACTTTTGGAGAAAATTCAAAACATTCATTATTCAATAGAGCCCAATAGCAAAAATCAGGTTTTGAATGAAGAATCACATTTCTTGGTAAAATCATGCAGGATTGAAATTTTTGATGGTTTTTTACTCCTCTCAACAGCCCAAACAAGTTTCTAAAAGGATGAGTTTGCAACTACTTTACTTTTGGAGAAAATTCAAAACATTCATTATTCAATAGGGCACAAACTATCAAAAACCAGCGGTTTGAATGAACACACATTTCTTGGTAGAATCATGCAGGACTGAAATTTTTGATGTTTTTCTACTCCTCTCATGAGCCCAAACAAGTCTCTAAAAGCATGAGTTTGCAACTACTTTACTTTTGGAGAAAATTCAAAACATTCATTATTCAATAGAGCCCAATAGCAAAAATCAGGTTTTGAATGAAGAATCACATTTCTTGGTAAAATCATGCAGGATTGAAATTTTTGATGGTTTTTTACTCCTCTCAAAAGCCCAAACAAGTTTCTAAAAGGATGAGTTTGCAACTACTTTACTTTTGGAGAAAATTCAAAACATTCATTATTCAATAGGGCCCAAACTATCAAAAACCAGCGGTTTCAATGATCACACATTTCTTGGTAAAATCATGCAGGACTGAAATTTTTGATGTTTTTCTACTCCTCTCATGAGCCCAAACAAGTCTCTAAAAGCATGAGTTTGCAACTACTTTACTTTTGGAGAAAATTCAAAACATTCATTATTCAATAGGGCCCAAAATATCAAAAACCAGCGGTTTGAATGATCACACATTTCTTGGTAGAATCGTGCAGGACTGAAATTTTTGATTTTTTTCTACTCCTCTCATGAGCCCAAACAAGTCTCTAAAAGGATGAGTTTGCAACTACTTTGCTTTTGGAGAAAATTCAAAACATTCATTATTCAATAGAGCCCAATAGCAAAAACCAGCGTTTTGAATGAAGAATCACATTTCTTGGTAGAATCATGCAGGATTGAAATTTTTGATGGTTTTTTACTCCTCTCAACAGCCCAAACAAGTTTCTAAAAGGATGAGTTTGCAACTACTTTACTTTTGGAGAAAATTCAAAACATTCATTATTCAATAGGGCCCAAACTATCAAAAACCAGCGGTTTCAATGAACACACATTTCTTGGTAGAATCATGCAGGACTGAAATTTTTGATGTTTTTCTACTCCTCTCATGAGCCCAAACAAGACTCTAAAAGCATGAGTTTGCAACTACTTTACTTTTGGAGAAAATTCAAAACATTCATTATTCAATAGAGCCCAATAGCAAAAATCAGGTTTTGAATGAAGAATCACATTTCTTGGTAAAATCATGCAGGATTGAAATTTTTGATGGTTTTTTACTCCTCTCAACAGCCCAAACAAGTTTCTAAAAGGATGAGTTTGCAACTACTTTACTTTTGGAGAAAATTCAAAACATTCATTATTCAATAGGGCCCAAACTATCAAAAACCAGCGGTTTCAATGAACACACATTTCTTGGTAGAATCATGCAGGACTGAAATTTTTGATGTTTTTCTACTCCTCTCATGAGCCCAAACAAGTCTCTAAAAGCATGAGTTTGCAACTACTTTACTTTTGGAGAAAATTCAAAACATTCATTATTCAATAGAGCCCAATAGCAAAAATCAGGTTTTGAATGAAGAATCACAATTCTTGGTAAAATCATGCAGGATTGAAATTTTTGATGGTTTTTTACTCGTCTCAACAGCCCAAACAAGTTTCTAAAAGGATGAGTTTGCAACTACTTTACTTTTGGAGAAAAATCAAAACATTCATTATTCAATAGGGCCCAAACTATCAAAAACCAGCGGTTTCAATGAACACACATTTCTTGGTAGAATCATGCAGGACTGAAATTTTTGATGTTTTTCTACTCCTCTCATGAGCCCAAACAAGTCTCTAAAAGCATGAGTTTGCAACTACTTTACTTTTGGAGAAAATTCAAAACATTCATTATTCAATAGAGCCCAATAGCAAAAATCAGGTTTTGAATGAAGAATCACATTTCTTGGTAAAATCATGCAGGATTGAAATTTTTGATGGTTTTTTACTCCTCTCAACAGCCCAAACAAGTTTCTAAAAGGATGAGTTTGCAACTACTTTACTTTTGGAGAAAATTCAAAACATTCATTATTCAATAGGGCCCAAACTATCAAAAACCAGCGGTTTCAATGAACACACATTTCTTGGTAGAATCATGCAGGACTGAAATTTTTGATGTTTTTCTACTCCTCTCATGAGCCCAAACAAGTCTCTTAAAGCATGAGTTTGCAACTACTTTACTTTTGGAGAAAATTCAAAACATTCATTATTCAATAGGGCCCAAAATATCAAAAACCAGCGGTTTGAATGAACACACATTTCTTGGTAGAATCGTGCAGGACTGAAATTTTTGATTTTTTTCTACTCCTCTCATGAGCCCAAACAAGTCTCTAAAAGGATGAGTTTGCAACTACTTTACTTTTGGAGAAAATTCAAAACATTCATTATTCAATAGAGCCCAATAGCAAAAATCAGCGTTTTGAATGAAGAATCACATTTCTTGGTAGAATCATGCAGGATTGAAATTTTTGATGGTTTTTTACTCCTCTCAACAGCCCAAACAAGTTTCTAAAAGGATGAGTTTGCAACTACTTTACTTTTGGAGAAAATTCAAAACATTCATTATTCAATAGAGCCCAATAGCAAAAATCAGGTTTTGAATGAAGAATCACATTTCTTGGTAAAATCATGCAGGATTGAAATTTTTGATGGTTTTTTACTCCTCTCAAAAGCCCAAACAAGTTTCTAAAAGGATGAGTTTGCAACTACTTTACTTTTGGAGAAAATTCAAAACATTCATTATTCAATAGGGCCCAAACTATCAAAAACCAGCGGTTTCAATGAACACACATTTCTTGGTAGAATCATGCAGGACTGAAATTTTTGATGTTTTTCTACTCCTCTCATGAGCCCAAACAAGTCTCTAAAAGCATGAGTTTGCAACTACTTTACTTTTGGAGAAAATTCAAAACATTCATTATTCAATAGGGCCCAAAATATCAAAAACCAGCGGTTTGAATGATCACACATTTCTTGGTAGAATCGTGCAGGACTGAAATTTTTGATTTTTTTCTACTCCTCTCATGAGCCCAAACAAGTCTCTAAAAGGATGAGTTTGCAACTACTTTGCTTTTGGAGAAAATTCAAAACATTCATTATTCAATAGAGCCCAATAGCAAAAACCAGCGTTTTGAATGAAGAATCACATTTCTTGGTAGAATCATGCAGGATTGAAATTTTTGATGGTTTTTTACTCCTCTCAACAGCCCAAACAAGTTTCTAAAAGGATGAGTTTGCAACTACTTTACTTTTGGAGAAAATTCAAAACATTCATTATTCAATAGGGCCCAAACTATCAAAAACCAGCGGTTTCAATGAACACACATTTCTTGGTAGAATCATGCAGGACTGAAATTTTTGATGTTTTTCTACTCCTCTCATGAGCCCAAACAAGACTCTAAAAGCATGAGTTTGCAACTACTTTACTTTTGGAGAAAATTCAAAACATTCATTATTCAATAGAGCCCAATAGCAAAAATCAGGTTTTGAATGAAGAATCACATTTCTTGGTAAAATCATGCAGGATTGAAATTTTTGATGGTTTTTTACTCCTCTCAACAGCCCAAACAAGTTTCTAAAAGGATGAGTTTGCAACTACTTTACTTTTGGAGAAAATTCAAAACATTCATTATTCAATAGGGCCCAAACTATCAAAAACCAGCGGTTTCAATGAACACACATTTCTTGGTAGAATCATGCAGGACTGAAATTTTTGATGTTTTTCTACTCCTCTCATGAGCCCAAACAAGTCTCTAAAAGCATGAGTTTGCAACTACTTTACTTTTGGAGAAAATTCAAAACATTCATTATTCAATAGAGCCCAATAGCAAAAATCAGGTTTTGAATGAAGAATCACAATTCTTGGTAAAATCATGCAGGATTGAAATTTTTGATGGTTTTTTACTCCTCTCAACAGCCCAAACAAGTTTCTAAAAGGATGAGTTTGCAACTACTTTACTTTTGGAGAAAAATCAAAACATTCATTATTCAATAGGGCCCAAACTATCAAAAACCAGCGGTTTCAATGAACACACATTTCTTGGTAGAATCATGCAGGACTGAAATTTTTGATGTTTTTCTACTCCTCTCATGAGCCCAAACAAGTCTCTAAAAGCATGAGTTTGCAACTACTTTACTTTTGGAGAAAATTCAAAACATTCATTATTCAATAGAGCCCAATAGCAAAAATCAGGTTTTGAATGAAGAATCACATTTCTTGGTAAAATCATGCAGGATTGAAATTTTTGATGGTTTTTTACTCCTCTCAACAGCCCAAACAAGTTTATAAAAGGATGAGTTTGCAACTACTTTACTTTTGGAGAAAATTCAAAACATTCATTATTCAATAGGGCCCAAACTATCAAAAACCAGCGGTTTCAATGAACACACATTTCTTGGTAGAATCATGCAGGACTGAAATTTTTGATGTTTTTCTACTCCTCTCATGAGCCCAAACAAGTCTCTTAAAGCATGAGTTTGCAACTACTTTACTTTTGGAGAAAATTCAAAACATTCATTATTCAATAGGGCCCGAAATATCAAAAACCAACGGTTTGAATGAACACACATTTCTTGGTAGAATCGTGCAGGACTGAAATTTTTGATTTTTTTCTACTCCTCTCATGAGCCCAAACAAGTCTCTAAAAGGATGAGTTTGCAACTACTTTACTTTTGGAGAAAATTCAAAACATTCATTATTCAATAGAGCCCAATAGCAAAAATCAGCGTTTTGAATGAAGAATCACATTTCTTGGTAGAATCATGCAGGATTGAAATTTTTGATGGTTTTTTACTCCTCTCAACAGCCCAAACAAGTTTCTAAAAGGATGAGTTTGCAACTACTTTACTTTTGGAGAAAATTCAAAACATTCATTATTCAATAGGGCCCAAACTATCAAAAACCAGCGGTTTCAATGAACACACATTTCTTGGTAGAATCATGCAGGACTGAAATTTTTGATGTTTTTCTACTCCTCTCATGAGCCCAAACAAGACTCTAAAAGCATGAGTTTGCAACTACTTTACTTTTGGAGAAAATTCAAAACATTCATTATTCAATAGAGCCCAATAGCAAAAATCAGGTTTTGAATGAAGAATCACATTTCTTGGTAAAATCATGCAGGATTGAAATTTTTGATGGTTTTTTACTCCTCTCAACAGCCCAAACAAGTTTCTAAAAGGATGAGTTTGCAACTACTTTACTTTTGGAGAAAATTCAAAACATTCATTATTCAATAGGGCCCAAACTATCAAAAACCAGCGGTTTGAATGAACACACATTTCTTGGTAGAATCATACAGGACTGAAATTTTTGATGTTTTTCTACTCCTCTCATGAGCCCAAACAAGTCTCTAAAAGCATGAGTTTGCAACTACTTTACTTTTGGAGAAAATTCAAAACATTCATTATTCAATAGAGCCCAATAGCAAAAATCAGGTTTTGAATGAAGAATCACATTTCTTGGTAAAATCATGCAGGATTGAAATTTTTGATGGTTTTTTACTCCTCTCAACAGCCCAAACAAGTTTCTAAAAGGATGAGTTTGCAACTACTTTACTTTTGGAGAAAATTCAAAACATTCATTATTCAATAGGGCCCAAACTATCAAAAACCAGCGGTTTCAATGAACATACATTTCTTGGTAGAATCATGCAGGACTGAAATTTTTGATGTTTTTCTACTCCTCTATTGAGCCCAAATAAGTCTCTAAAAGCATGAGTTTGCAACTACTTTACTTTTGGAGAAAATTCAAAACATTCATTATTCAATAGAGCCCAATAGCAAAAATCAGGTTTTGAATGAAGAATCACATTTCTTGGTAAAATCATGCAGGATTGAAATTTTTGATGGTTTTTTACTCCTCTCAACAGCCCAAACAAGTTTCTAAAAGGATGAGTTTGCAACTACTTTACTTTTGGAGAAAATTCAAAACATTCATTATTCAATAGGGCCCAAACTATCAAAAACCAGCGGTTTGAATGAACACACATTTCTTGGTAAAATCATGCAGGACTGAAATTTTTGATGTTTTTCTACTCCTCTCATGAGCCCAAACAAGTCTCTAAAAGCATGAGTTTGCAACTACTTTACTTTTGGAGAAAATTCAAAACATTCATTATTCAATAGAGCCCAATAGCAAAAATCAGGTTTTGAATGAAGAATCACATTTCTTGGTAAAATCATGCAGGATTGAAATTTTTGATGGTTTTTTACTCCTCTCAACAGCCCAAACAAGTTCCTAAAAGGATGAGTTTGCAACTACTTTACTTTTGGAGAAATTTCAAAACATTCATTACTCAATAGGGCCCAAACTATCAAAAACCAGCGGTTTCAATGAACACACATTTCTTGGTAGAATCATGCAGGACTGAAATTTTTGATGTTTTTCTACTCCTCTCATGAGCCCAAACAAGACTCTAAAAGCATGAGTTTGCAACTACTTTACTTTTGGAGAAAATTCAAAACATTCATTATTCAATAGAGCCCAATAGCAAAAATCAGGTTTTGAATGAAGAATCACATTTCTTGGTAAAATCATGCAGGATTGAAATTTTTGATGGTTTTTTACTCCTCTCAACAGCCCAAACAAGTTTCTAAAAGGATGAGTTTGCAACTACTTTACTTTTGGAGAATATTCAAAACATTCATTATTCAATAGGGCCCAAACTATCAAAAACCAGCGGTTTGAATGAACACACATTTCTTGGTAGAATCATGCAGGACTGAAATTTTTGATGTTTTTCTACTCCTCTCATGAGCCCAAACAAGTCTCTAAAAGCATGAGTTTGCAACTACTTTACTTTTGGAGAAAATTCAAAACATTCATTATTCAATAGAGCCCAATAGCAAAAATCAGGTTTTGAATGAAGAATCACATTTCTTGGTAAAATCATGCAGGATTGAAATTTTTGATGGTTTTTTACTCCTCTCAAAAGCCCAAAAAAGTTTCTAAAAGGATGAGTTTGCAACTACTTTACTTTTGGAGAAAATTCAAAACATTCATTATTCAATAGGGCCCAAACTATCAAAAACCAGCGGTTTCAATGAACACACATTTCTTGGTAGAATCATGCAGGACTGAAATTTTTGATGTTTTTCTACTCCTCTCATGAGCCCAAACAAGTCTCTAAAAGCATGAGTTTGCAACTACTTTACTTTTGGAGAAAATTCAAAACATTCATTATTCAATAGGGCCCAAAATATCAAAAACCAGCGGTTTGAATGATCACACATTTCTTGGTAGAATCGTGCAGGACTGAAATTTTTGATTTTTTTCTACTCCTCTCATGAGCCCAAACAAGTCTCTAAAAGGATGAGTTTGCAACTACTTTGCTTTTGGAGAAAATTCAAAACATTCATTATTCAATAGAGCCCAATAGCAAAAACCAGCGTTTTGAATGAAGAATCACATTTCTTGGTAGAATCATGCAGGATCGAAATTTTTGATGGTTTTTTACTCCTCTCAACAGCCCAAACAAGTTTCTAAAAGGATGAGTTTGCAACTACTTTACTTTTGGAGAAAATTCAAAACATTCATTATTCAATAGGGCCCAAACTATCAAAAACCAGCGGTTTCAATGAACACACATTTCTTGGTAGAATCATGCAGGACTGAAATTTTTGATGTTTTTCTACTCCTCTCATGAGCCCAAACAAGACTCTAAAAGCATGAGTTTGCAACTACTTTACTTTTGGAGAAAATTCAAAACATTCATTATTCAATAGAGCCCAATAGCAAAAATCAGGTTTTGAATGAAGAATCACATTTCTTGGTAAAATCATGCAGGATTGAAATTTTTGATGGTTTTTTACTCCTCTCAACAGCCCAAACAAGTTTCTAAAAGGATGAGTTTGCAACTACTTTACTTTTGGAGAAAATTCAAAACATTCATTATTCAATAGGGCCCAAACTATCAAAAACCAGCGGTTTCAATGAACACACATTTCTTGGTAGAATCATGCAGGACTGAAATTTTTGATGTTTTTCTACTCCTCTCATGAGCCCAAACAAGTCTCTAAAAGCATGAGTTTGCAACTACTTTACTTTTGGAGAAAATTCAAAACATTCATTATTCAATAGAGCCCAATAGCAAAAACCAGCGTTTTGAATGAAGAATCACATTTCTTGGTAGAATCATGCAGGATTGAAATTTTTGATGGTTTTTTACTCCTCTCAACAGCCCAAACAAGTTTCTAAAAGGATGAGTTTGCAACTACTTTACTTTTGGAGAAAATTCAAAACATTCATTATTCAATAGGGCCCAAACTATCAAAAACCAGCGGTTTCAATGAACACACATTTCTTGGTAGAATCATGCAGGACTGAAATTTTTGATGTTTTTCTACTCCTCTCATGAGCCCAAACAAGACTCTAAAAGCATGAGTTTGCAACTACTTTACTTTTGGAGAAAATTCAAAACATTCATTACTCAATAGAGCCCAATAGCAAAAATCAGGTTTTGAATGAAGAATCACATTTCTTGGTAAAATCATGCAGGATTGAAATTTTTGATGGTTTTTTACTCCTCTCAACAGCCCAAACAAGTTTCTAAAAGGATGAGTTTGCAACTACTTTACTTTTGGAGAAAATTCAAAACATTCATTATTCAATAGGGCCCAAACTATCAAAAACCAGCGGTTTGAATGAACACACATTTCTTGGTAGAATCATGCAGGACTGAAATTTTTGATGTTTTTCTACTCCTCTCATGAGCCCAAACAAGTCTCTAAAAGCATGAGTTTGCAACTACTTTACTTTTGGAGAAAATTCAAAACATTCATTATTCAATAGAGCCCAATAGCAAAAATCAGGTTTAGAATGAAGAATCACATTTCTTGGTAAAATCATGCAGGATTGAAATTTTTGATGGTTTTTTACTCCTCTCAAAAGCCCAAACAAGTTTCTAAAAGGATGAGTTTGCAACTACTTTACTTTTGGAGAAAATTCAAAACATTCATTATTCAATAGGGCCCAAACTATCAAAAACCAGCGGTTTCAATGAACACACATTTCTTGGTAGAATCATGCAGGACTGAAATTTTTGATGTTTTTCTACTCCTCTCATGAGCCCAAACAAGTCTCTAAAAGCATGAGTTTGCAACTACTTTACTTTTGGAGAAAATTAAAAACATTCATTATTCAATAGGGCCCAAAATATCAAAAACCAGCGGTTTGAATGATCACACATTTCTTGGTAGAATCGTGCAGGACTGAAATTTTTGATTTTTTTCTACTCCTCTCATGAGCCCAAACAAGTCTCTAAAAGGATGAGTTTGCAACTACTTTGCTTTTGGAGAAAATTCAAAACATTCATTATTCAATAGAGCCCAATAGCAAAAACCAGCGTTTTGAATGAAGAATCACATTTCTTGGTAGAATCATGCAGGATTGAAATTTTTGATGGTTTTTTAATCCTCTCAACAGCCCAAACAAGTTTCTAAAAGGATGAGTTTGCAACTACTTTACTTTTGGAGAAAATTCAAAACATTCATTATTCAATAGGGCCCAAACTATCAAAAACCAGCGGTTTCAATGAACACACATTTCTTGGTAGAATCATGCAGGACTGAAATTTTTGATGTTTTTCTACTCCTCTCATGAGCCCAAACAAGACTCTAAAAGCATGAGTTTGCAACTACTTTACTTTTGGAGAAAATTCAAAACATTCATTATTCAATAGAGCCCAATAGCAAAAATCAGGTTTTGAATGAAGAATCACATTTCTTGGTAAAATCATGCAGGATTGAAATTTTTGATGGTTTTTTACTCCTCTCAACAGCCCAAACAAGTTTCTAAAAGGATGAGTTTGCAACTACTTTACTTTTGGAGAAAATTCAAAACATTCATTATTCAATAGGGCCCAAACTATCAAAAACCAGCGGTTTCAATGAACACACATTTCTTGGTAGAATCATGCAGGACTGAAATTTTTGATGTTTTTCTACTCCTCTCATGAGCCCAAACAAGTCTCTAAAAGCATGAGTTTGCAACTACTTTACTTTTGGAGAAAATTCAAAACATTCATTATTCAATAGAGCCCAATAGCAAAAATCAGGTTTTGAATGAAGAATCACAATTCTTGGTAAAATCATGCAGGATTGAAATTTTTGATGGTTTTTTACTCCTCTCAACAGCCCAAACAAGTTTCTAAAAGGATGAGTTTGCAACTACTTTACTTTTGGAGAAAAATCAAAACATTCATTATTCAATAGGGCCCAAACTATCAAAAACCAGCGGTTTCAATGAACACACATTTCTTGGTAGAATCATGCAGGACTGAAATTTTTGATGTTTTTCTACTCCTCTCATGAGCCCAAACAAGTCTCTAAAAGCATGAGTTTGCAACTACTTTACTTTTGGAGAAAATTCAAAACATTCATTATTCAATAGAGCCCAATAGCAAAAATCAGGTTTTGAATGAAGAATCACATTTCTTGGTAAAATCATGCAGGATTGAAATTTTTGATGGTTTTTTACTCCTCTCAAAAGCCCAAACAAGTTTCTAAAAGGATGAGTTTGCAACTACTTTACTTTTGGAGAAAATTCAAAACATTCATTATTCAATAGGGCCCAAACTATCAAAAACCAGCGGTTTCAATGAACACACATTTCTTGGTAGAATCATGCAGGACTGAAATTTTTGATGTTTTTCTACTCCTCTCATGAGCCCAAACAAGTCTCTAAAAGCATGAGTTTGCAACTACTTTACTTTTGGAGAAAATTCAAAACATTCATTATTCAATAGGGCCCAAAATATCAAAAACCAGCGGTTTGAATGATCACACATTTCTTGGTAGAATCGTGCAGGACTGAAATTTTTGATTTTTTTCTACTCCTCTCATGAGCCCAAACAAGTCTCTAAAAGGATGAGTTTGCAACTACTTTGCTTTTGGAGAAAATTCAAAACATTCATTATTCAATAGAGCCCAATAGCAAAAACCAGCGTTTTGAATGAAGAATCACATTTCTTGGTAGAATCATGCAGGATTGAAATTTTTGATGGTTTTTTACTCCTCTCAACAGCCCAAACAAGTTTCTAAAAGGATGAGTTTGCAACTACTTTACTTTTGGAGAAAATTCAAAACATTCATTATTCAATAGGGCCCAAACTATCAAAAACCAGCGGTTTCAATGAACACACATTTCTTGGTAGAATCATGCAGGACTGAAATTTTTGATGTTTTTCTACTCCTCTCATGAGCCCAAACAAGACTCTAAAAGCATGAGTTTGCAACTACTTTACTTTTGGAGAAAATTCAAAACATTCATTATTCAATAGAGCCCAATAGCAAAAATCAGGTTTTGAATGAAGAATTACATTTCTTGGTAAAATCATGCAGGATTGAAATTTTTGATGGTTTTTTACTCCTCTCAACAGCCCAAACAAGTTTCTAAAAGGATGAGTTTGCAACTACTTTACTTTTGGAGAAAATTCAAAACATTCATTATTCAATAGGGCCCAAACTATCAAAAACCAGCGGTTTGAATGAACACACATTTCTTGGTAGAATCATGCAGGACTGAAATTTTTGATGTTTTTCTACTCCTCTCATGAGCCCAAACAAGTCTCTAAAAGCATGAGTTTGCAACTACTTTACTTTTGGAGAAAATTCAAAACATTCATTATTCAATAGAGCCCAATAGCAAAAATCAGGTTTTGAATGAAGAATCACAATTCTTGGTAAAATCATGCAGGATTGAAATTTTTGATGGTTTTTTACTCCTCTCAACAGCCCAAACAAGTTTCTAAAAGGATGAGTTTGCAACTACTTTACTTTTGGAGAAAATTCAAAACATTCATTATTCAATAGGGCCCAAACTATCAAAAACCAGCGGTTTGAATGAACACACATTTCTTGGTAAAATCATGCAGGACTGAAATTTTTGATGTTTTTCTACTCCTCTCATGAGCCCAAACAAGTCTCTAAAAGCATGAGTTTGCAACTACTTTACTTTTGGAGAAAATTCAAAACATTCATTATTCAATAGAGCCCAATAGCAAAAATCAGGTTTTGAATGAAGAATCACATTTCTTGGTAAAATCATGCAGGATTGAAATTTTTGATGGTTTTTTACTCCTCTCAACAGCCCAAACAAGTTCCTAAAAGGATGAGTTTGCAACTACTTTACTTTTGGAGAAATTTCAAAACATTCATTATTCAATAGGGCCCAAACTATCAAAAACCAGCGGTTTCAATGAACACACATTTCTTGGTAGAATCATGCAGGACTGAAATTTTTGATGTTTTTCTACTCCTCTCATGAGCCCAAACAAGACTCTAAAAGCATGAGTTTGCAACTACTTTACTTTTGGAGAAAATTCAAAACATTCATTATTCAATAGAGCCCAATAGCAAAAATCAGGTTTTGAATGAAGAATCACATTTCTTGGTAAAATCATGCAGGATTGAAATTTTTGATGGTTTTTTACTCCTCTCAACAGCCCAAACAAGTTTCTAAAAGGATGAGTTTGCAACTACTTTACTTTTGGAGAATATTCAAAACATTCATTATTCAATAGGGCCCAAACTATCAAAAACCAGCGGTTTGAATGAACACACATTTCTTGGTAGAATCATGCAGGACTGAAATTTTTGATGTTTTTCTACTCCTCTCATGAGCCCAAACAAGTCTCTAAAAGCATGAGTTTGCAACTACTTTACTTTTGGAGAAAATTCAAAACATTCATTATTCAATAGAGCCCAATAGCAAAAATCAGGTTTTGAATGAAGAATCACATTTCTTGGTAAAATCATGCAGGATTGAAATTTTTGATGGTTTTTTACTCCTCTCAAAAGCCCAAAAAAGTTTCTAAAAGGATGAGTTTGCAACTACTTTACTTTTGGAGAAAATTCAAAACATTCATTATTCAATAGGGCCCAAACTATCAAAAACCAGCGGTTTCAATGAACACACATTTCTTGGTAGAATCATGCAGGACTGAAATTTTTGATGTTTTTCTACTCCTCTCATGAGCCCAAACAAGTCTCTAAAAGCATGAGTTTGCAACTACTTTACTTTTGGAGAAAATTCAAAACATTCATTATTCAATAGGGCCCAAAATATCAAAAACCAGCGGTTTGAATGATCACACATTTCTTGGTAGAATCGTGCAGGACTGAAATTTTTGATTTTTTTCTACTCCTCTCATGAGCCCAAACAAGTCTCTAAAAGGATGAGTTTGCAACTACTTTGCTTTTGGAGAAAATTCAAAACATTCATTATTCAATAGAGCCCAATAGCAAAAACCAGCGTTTTGAATGAAGAATCACATTTCTTGGTAGAATCATGCAGGATCGAAATTTTTGATGGTTTTTTACTCCTCTCAACAGCCCAAACAAGTTTCTAAAAGGATGAGTTTGCAACTACTTTACTTTTGGAGAAAATTCAAAACATTCATTATTCAATAGGGCCCAAACTATCAAAAACCAGCGGTTTCAATGAACACACATTTCTTGGTAGAATCATGCAGGACTGAAATTTTTGATGTTTTTCTACTCCTCTCATGAGCCCAAACAAGACTCTAAAAGCATGAGTTTGCAACTACTTTACTTTTGGAGAAAATTCAAAACATTCATTATTCAATAGAGCCCAATAGCAAAAATCAGGTTTTGAATGAAGAATCACATTTCTTGGTAAAATCATGCAGGATTGAAATTTTTGATGGTTTTTTACTCCTCTCAACAGCCCAAACAAGTTTCTAAAAGGATGAGTTTGCAACTACTTTACTTTTGGAGAAAATTCAAAACATTCATTATTCAATAGGGCCCAAACTATCAAAAACCAGCGGTTTCAATGAACACACATTTCTTGGTAGAATCATGCAGGACTGAAATTTTTGATGTTTTTCTACTCCTCTCATGAGCCCAAACAAGTCTCTAAAAGCATGAGTTTGCAACTACTTTACTTTTGGAGAAAATTCAAAACATTCATTATTCAATAGAGCCCAATAGCAAAAACCAGCGTTTTGAATGAAGAATCACATTTCTTGGTAGAATCATGCAGGATTGAAATTTTTGATGGTTTTTTACTCCTCTCAACAGCCCAAACAAGTTTCTAAAAGGATGAGTTTGCAACTACTTTACTTTTGGAGAAAATTCAAAACATTCATTATTCAATAGGGCCCAAACTATCAAAAACCAGCGGTTTCAATGAACACACATTTCTTGGTAGAATCATGCAGGACTGAAATTTTTGATGTTTTTCTACTCCTCTCATGAGCCCAAACAAGACTCTAAAAGCATGAGTTTGCAACTACTTTACTTTTGGAGAAAATTCAAAACATTCATTACTCAATAGAGCCCAATAGCAAAAATCAGGTTTTGAATGAAGAATCACATTTCTTGGTAAAATCATGCAGGATTGAAATTTTTGATGGTTTTTTACTCCTCTCAACAGCCCAAACAAGTTTCTAAAAGGATGAGTTTGCAACTACTTTACTTTTGGAGAAAATTCAAAACATTCATTATTCAATAGGGCCCAAACTATCAAAAACCAGCGGTTTGAATGAACACACATTTCTTGGTAGAATCATGCAGGACTGAAATTTTTGATGTTTTTCTACTCCTCTCATGAGCCCAAACAAGTCTCTAAAAGCATGAGTTTGCAACTACTTTACTTTTGGAGAAAATTCAAAACATTCATTATTCAATAGAGCCCAATAGCAAAAATCAGGTTTAGAATGAAGAATCACATTTCTTGGTAAAATCATGCAGGATTGAAATTTTTGATGGTTTTTTACTCCTCTCAAAAGCCCAAACAAGTTTCTAAAAGGATGAGTTTGCAACTACTTTACTTTTGGAGAAAATTCAAAACATTCATTATTCAATAGGGCCCAAACTATCAAAAACCAGCGGTTTCAATGAACACACATTTCTTGGTAGAATCATGCAGGACTGAAATTTTTGATGTTTTTCTACTCCTCTCATGAGCCCAAACAAGTCTCTAAAAGCATGAGTTTGCAACTACTTTACTTTTGGAGAAAATTAAAAACATTCATTATTCAATAGGGCCCAAAATATCAAAAACCAGCGGTTTGAATGATCACACATTTCTTGGTAGAATCGTGCAGGACTGAAATTTTTGATTTTTTTCTACTCCTCTCATGAGCCCAAACAAGTCTCTAAAAGGATGAGTTTGCAACTACTTTGCTTTTGGAGAAAATTCAAAACATTCATTATTCAATAGAGCCCAATAGCAAAAACCAGCGTTTTGAATGAAGAATCACATTTCTTGGTAGAATCATGCAGGATTGAAATTTTTGATGGTTTTTTAATCCTCTCAACAGCCCAAACAAGTTTCTAAAAGGATGAGTTTGCAACTACTTTACTTTTGGAGAAAATTCAAAACATTCATTATTCAATAGGGCCCAAACTATCAAAAACCAGCGGTTTCAATGAACACACATTTCTTGGTAGAATCATGCAGGACTGAAATTTTTGATGTTTTTCTACTCCTCTCATGAGCCCAAACAAGACTCTAAAAGCATGAGTTTGCAACTACTTTACTTTTGGAGAAAATTCAAAACATTCATTATTCAATAGAGCCCAATAGCAAAAATCAGGTTTTGAATGAAGAATCACATTTCTTGGTAAAATCATGCAGGATTGAAATTTTTGATGGTTTTTTACTCCTCTCAACAGCCCAAACAAGTTTCTAAAAGGATGAGTTTGCAACTACTTTACTTTTGGAGAAAATTCAAAACATTCATTATTCAATAGGGCCCAAACTATCAAAAACCAGCGGTTTCAATGAACACACATTTCTTGGTAGAATCATGCAGGACTGAAATTTTTGATGTTTTTCTACTCCTCTCATGAGCCCAAACAAGTCTCTAAAAGCATGAGTTTGCAACTACTTTACTTTTGGAGAAAATTCAAAACATTCATTATTCAATAGAGCCCAATAGCAAAAATCAGGTTTTGAATGAAGAATCACAATTCTTGGTAAAATCATGCAGGATTGAAATTTTTGATGGTTTTTTACTCCTCTCAACAGCCCAAACAAGTTTCTAAAAGGATGAGTTTGCAACTACTTTACTTTTGGAGAAAAATCAAAACATTCATTATTCAATAGGGCCCAAACTATCAAAAACCAGCGGTTTCAATGAACACACATTTCTTGGTAGAATCATGCAGGACTGAAATTTTTGATGTTTTTCTACTCCTCTCATGAGCCCAAACAAGTCTCTAAAAGCATGAGTTTGCAACTACTTTACTTTTGGAGAAAATTCAAAACATTCATTATTCAATAGAGCCCAATAGCAAAAATCAGGTTTTGAATGAAGAATCACATTTCTTGGTAAAATCATGCAGGATTGAAATTTTTGATGGTTTTTTACTCCTCTCAAAAGCCCAAACAAGTTTCTAAAAGGATGAGTTTGCAACTACTTTACTTTTGGAGAAAATTCAAAACATTCATTATTCAATAGGGCCCAAACTATCAAAAACCAGCGGTTTCAATGAACACACATTTCTTGGTAGAATCATGCAGGACTGAAATTTTTGATGTTTTTCTACTCCTCTCATGAGCCCAAACAAGTCTCTAAAAGCATGAGTTTGCAACTACTTTACTTTTGGAGAAAATTCAAAACATTCATTATTCAATAGGGCCCAAAATATCAAAAACCAGCGGTTTGAATGATCACACATTTCTTGGTAGAATCGTGCAGGACTGAAATTTTTGATTTTTTTCTACTCCTCTCATGAGCCCAAACAAGTCTCTAAAAGGATGAGTTTGCAACTACTTTGCTTTTGGAGAAAATTCAAAACATTCATTATTCAATAGAGCCCAATAGCAAAAACCAGCGTTTTGAATGAAGAATCACATTTCTTGGTAGAATCATGCAGGATTGAAATTTTTGATGGTTTTTTACTCCTCTCAACAGCCCAAACAAGTTTCTAAAAGGATGAGTTTGCAACTACTTTACTTTTGGAGAAAATTCAAAACATTCATTATTCAATAGGGCCCAAACTATCAAAAACCAGCGGTTTCAATGAACACACATTTCTTGGTAGAATCATGCAGGACTGAAATTTTTGATGTTTTTCTACTCCTCTCATGAGCCCAAACAAGACTCTAAAAGCATGAGTTTGCAACTACTTTACTTTTGGAGAAAATTCAAAACATTCATTATTCAATAGAGCCCAATAGCAAAAATCAGGTTTTGAATGAAGAATTACATTTCTTGGTAAAATCATGCAGGATTGAAATTTTTGATGGTTTTTTACTCCTCTCAACAGCCCAAACAAGTTTCTAAAAGGATGAGTTTGCAACTACTTTACTTTTGGAGAAAATTCAAAACATTCATTATTCAATAGGGCCCAAACTATCAAAAACCAGCGGTTTGAATGAACACACATTTCTTGGTAGAATCATGCAGGACTGAAATTTTTGATGTTTTTCTACTCCTCTCATGAGCCCAAACAAGTCTCTAAAAGCATGAGTTTGCAACTACTTTACTTTTGGAGAAAATTCAAAACATTCATTATTCAATAGAGCCCAATAGCAAAAATCAGGTTTTGAATGAAGAATCACAATTCTTGGTAAAATCATGCAGGATTGAAATTTTTGATGGTTTTTTACTCCTCTCAACAGCCCAAACAAGTTTCTAAAAGGATGAGTTTGCAACTACTTTACTTTTGGAGAAAAATCAAAACATTCATTATTCAATAGGGCCCAAACTATCAAAAACCAGCGGTTTCAATGAACACACATTTCTTGGTAGAATCATGCAGGACTGAAATTTTTGATGTTTTTCTACTCCTCTCATGAGCCCAAACAAGTCTCTAAAAGCATGAGTTTGCAACTACTTTACTTTTGGAGAAAATTCAAAACATTCATTATTCAATAGAGCCCAATAGCAAAAATCAGGTTTTGAATGAAGAATCACATTTCTTGGTAAAATCATGCAGGATTGAAATTTTTGATGGTTTTTTACTCCTCTCAAAAGCCCAAACAAGTTTCTAAAAGGATGAGTTTGCAACTACTTTACTTTTGGAGAAAAATCAAAACATTCATTATTCAATAGGGCCCAAACTATCAAAAACCAGCGGTTTCAATGAACACACATTTCTTGGTAGAATCATGCAGGACTGAAATTTTTGATGTTTTTCTACTCCTCTCATGAGCCCAAACAAGTCTCTAAAAGCATGAGTTTGCAACTACTTTACTTTTGGAGAAAATTCAAAACATTCATTATTCAATAGAGCCCAATAGCAAAAATCAGGTTTTGAATGAAGAATCACATTTCTTGGTAAAATCATGCAGGATTGAAATTTTTGATGGTTTTTTACTCCTCTCAAAAGCCCAAACAAGTTTCTAAAAGGATGAGTTTGCAACTACTTTACTTTTGGAGAAAATTCAAAACATTCATTATTCAATAGGGCCCAAACTATCAAAAACCAGCGGTTTCAATGAACACACATTTCTTGGTAGAATCATGCAGGACTGAAATTTTTGATGTTTTTCTACTCCTCTCATGAGCCCAAACAAGTCTCTAAAAGCATGAGTTTGCAACTACTTTACTTTTGGAGAAAATTCAAAACATTCATTATTCAATAGGGCCCAAAATATCAAAAACCAGCGGTTTGAATGATCACACATTTCTTGGTAGAATCGTGCAGGACTGAAATTTTTGATTTTTTTCTACTCCTCTCATGAGCCCAAACAAGTCTCTAAAAGGATGAGTTTGCAACTACTTTGCTTTTGGAGAAAATTCAAAACATTCATTATTCAATAGAGCCCAATAGCAAAAACCAGCGTTTTGAATGAAGAATCACATTTCTTGGTAGAATCATGCAGGATTGAAATTTTTGATGGTTTTTTACTCCTCTCAACAGCCCAAACAAGTTTCTAAAAGGATGAGTTTGCAACTACTTTACTTTTGGAGAAAATTCAAAACATTCATTATTCAATAGGGCCCAAACTATCAAAAACCAGCGGTTTGAATGATCACACATTTCTTGGTAGAATCGTGCAGGACTGAAATTTTTGATTTTTTTCTACTCCTCTCATGAGCCCAAACAAGTCTCTAAAAGGATGAGTTTGCAACTACTTTGCTTTTGGAGAAAATTCAAAACATTCATTATTCAATAGAGCCCAATAGCAAAAACCAGCGTTTTGAATGAAGAATCACATTTCTTGGTAGAATCATGCAGGATTGAAATTTTTGATGGTTTTTTACTCCTCTCAACAGCCCAAACAAGTTTCTAAAAGGATGAGTTTGCAACTACTTTACTTTTGGAGAAAATTCAAAACATTCATTATTCAATAGGGCCCAAACTATCAAAAACCAGCGGTTTCAATGAACACACATTTCTTGGTAGAATCATGCAGGACTGAAATTTTTGATGTTTTTCTACTCCTCTCATGAGCCCAAACAAGTCTCTAAAAGCATGAGTTTGCAACTGCTTTACTTTTGGAGAAAATTCAAAACATTCATTATTCAATAGAGCCCAATAGCAAAAATCAGGTTTTGAATGAAGAATCACAATTCTTGGTAAAATCATGCAGGATTGAAATTTTTGATGGTTTTTTACTCCTCTCAACAGCCCAAACAAGTTTCTAAAAGGATGAGTTTGCAACTACTTTACTTTTGGAGAAAAATCAAAACATTCATTATTCAATAGGGCCCAAACTATCAAAAACCAGCGGTTTCAATGAACACACATTTCTTGGTAGAATCATGCAGCACTGAAATTTTTGATGTTTTTCTACTCCTCTCATGAGCCCAAACAAGTCTCTAAAAGCATGAGTTTGCAACTACTTTACTTTTGGAGAAAATTCAAAACATTCATTATTCAATAGAGCCCAATAGCAAAAATCAGGTTTTGAATGAAGAATCACATTTCTTGGTAAAATCATGCAGGATTGAAATTTTTGATGGTTTTTTACTCCTCTCAACAGCCCAAACAAGTTTCTAAAAGGATGAGTTTGCAACTACTTTACTTTTGGAGAAAATTCAAAACATTCATTATTCAATAGAGCCCAATAGCAAAAATCAGGTTTTGAATGAAGAATCACAATTCTTGGTAAAATCATGCAGGATTGAAATTTTTGATGGTTTTTTACTCCTCTCAACAGCCCAAACAAGTTTCTAAAAGGATGAGTTTGCAACTACTTTACTTTTGGAGAAAAATCAAAACATTCATTATTCAATAGGGCCCAAACTATCAAAAACCAGCGGTTTCAATGAACACACATTTCTTGGTAGAATCATGCAGGACTGAAATTTTTGATGTTTTTCTACTCCTCTCATGAGCCCAAACAAGTCTCTAAAAGCATGAGTATGCAACTACTTTACTTTTGGAGAAAATTCAAAACATTCATTATTCAATAGAGCCCAATAGCAAAAATCAGGTTTTGAATGAAGAATCACATTTCTTGGTAAAATCATGCAGGATTGAAATTTTTGATGGTTTTTTACTCCTCTCAAAAGCCCAAACAAGTTTCTAAAAGGATGAGTTTGCAACTACTTTACTTTTGGAGAAAAATCAAAACATTCATTATTCAATAGGGCCCAAACTATCAAAAACCAGCGGTTTCAATGAACACACATTTCTTGGTAGAATCATGCAGGACTGAAATTTTTGATGTTTTTCTACTCCTCTCATGAGCCCAAACAAGTCTCTAAAAGCATGAGTTTGCAACTACTTTACTTTTGGAGAAAATTCAAAACATTCATTATTCAATAGAGCCCAATAGCAAAAATCAGGTTTTGAATGAAGAATCACATTTCTTGGTAAAATCATGCAGGATTGAAATTTTTGATGGTTTTTTACTCCTCTCAAAAGCCCAAACAAGTTTCTAAAAGGATGAGTTTGCAACTACTTTACTTTTGGAGAAAATTCAAAACATTCATTATTCAATAGGGCCCAAACTATCAAAAACCAGCGGTTTGAATGAACACACATTTCTTGGTAGAATCATGCAGGACTGAAATTTTTGATGTTTTTCTACTCCTCTCATGAGCCCAAACAAGTCTCTAAAAGCATGAGTTTGCAACTACTTTACTTTTGGAGAAAATTCAAAACATTCATTATTCAATAGGGCCCAAAATATCAAAAACCAGCGGTTTGAATGATCACACATTTCTTGGTAGAATCGTGCAGGACTGAAATTTTTGATTTTTTTCTACTCCTCTCATGAGCCCAAACAAGTCTCTAAAAGGATGAGTTTGCAACTACTTTGCTTTTGGAGAAAATTCAAAACATTCATTATTCAATAGAGCCCAATAGCAAAAACCAGCGTTTTGAATGAAGAATCACATTTCTTGGTAGAATCATGCAGGATTGAAATTTTTGATGGTTTTTTACTCCTCTCAACAGCCCAAACAAGTTTCTAAAAGGATGAGTTTGCAACTACTTTACTTTTGGAGAAAATTCAAAACATTCATTATTCAATAGGGCCCAAACTATCAAAAACCAGCGGTTTGAATGATCACACATTTCTTGGTAGAATCGTGCAGGACTGAAATTTTTGATTTTTTTCTACTCCTCTCATGAGCCCAAACAAGTCTCTAAAAGGATGAGTTTGCAACTACTTTGCTTTTGGAGAAAATTCAAAACATTCATTATTCAATAGAGCCCAATAGCAAAAACCAGCGTTTTGAATGAAGAATCACATTTCTTGGTTGAATCATGCAGGATTGAAATTTTTGATGGTTTTTTACTCCTCTCAACAGCCCAAACAAGTTTCTAAAAGGATGAGTTTGCAACTACTTTACTTTTGGAGAAAATTCAAAACATTCATTATTCAATAGGGCCCAAACTATCAAAAACCAGCGGTTTCAATGAACACACATTTCTTGGTAGAATCATGCAGGACTGAAATTTTTGATGTTTTTCTACTCCTCTCATGAGCCCAAACAAGTCTCTAAAAGCATGAGTTTGCAACTGCTTTACTTTTGGAGAAAATTCAAAACATTCATTATTCAATAGAGCCCAATAGCAAAAATCAGGTTTTGAATGAAGAATCACAATTCTTGGTAAAATCATGCAGGATTGAAATTTTTGATGGTTTTTTACTCCTCTCAACAGCCCAAACAAGTTTCTAAAAGGATGAGTTTGCAACTACTTTACTTTTGGAGAAAAATCAAAACATTCATTATTCAATAGGGCCCAAACTATCAAAAACCAGCGGTTTCAATGAACACACATTTCTTGGTAGAATCATGCAGGACTGACATTTTTGATGTTTTTCTACTCCTCTCATGAGCCCAAACAAGTCTCTAAAAGCATGAGTTTGCAACTACTTTACTTTTGGAGAAAATTCAAAACATTCATTATTCAATAGAGCCCAATAGCAAAAATCAGGTTTTGAATGAAGAATCACATTTCTTGGTAAAATCATGCAGGATTGAAATTTTTGATGGTTTTTTACTCCTCTCAACAGCCCAAACAAGTTTCTAAAAGGATGAGTTTGCAACTACTTTACTTTTGGAGAAAATTCAAAACATTCATTATTCAATAGGGCCCAAACTATCAAAAACCAGCGGTTTCAATGAACACACATTTCTTGGTAGAATCATGCAGGACTGAAATTTTTGATGTTTTTCTACTCCTCTCATGAGCCCAAACAAGTCTCTTAAAGCATGAGTTTGCAACTACTTTACTTTTGGAGAAAATTCAAAACATTCATTATTCAATAGGGCCCAAAATATCAAAAACCAGCGGTTTGAATGAACACACATTTCTTGGTAGAATCGTGCAGGACTGAAATTTTTGATTTTTTTCTACTCCTCTCATGAGCCCAAACAAGTCTCTAAAAGGATGAGTTTGCAACTACTTTACTTTTGGAGAAAATTCAAAACATTCATTATTCAATAGAGCCCAATAGCAAAAATCAGGTTTTGAATGAAGAATCACATTTCTTGGTAGAATCATGCAGGATTGAAATTTTTGATGGTTTTTTACTCCTCTCAACAGCCCAAACAAGTTTCTAAAAGGATGAGTTTGCAACTACTTTACTTGTGGAGAAAATTCAAAACATTCATTATTCAATAGGGCCCAAACTATCAAAAACCAGCGGTTTCAATGAACACACATTTCTTGGTAGAATCATGCAGGACTGAAATTTTTGATGTTTTTCTTCTCCTCTCATGAGCCCAAACAAGACTCTAAAAGCATGAGTTTGCAACTACTTTACTTTTGGAGAAAATTCAAAACATTCATTATTCAATAGAGCCCAATAGCAAAAATCAGGTTTTGAATGAAGAATCACATTTCTTGGTAAAATCATGCAGGATTGAAATTTTTGATGGTTTTTTACTCCTCTCAACAGCCCAAACAAGTTTCTAAAAGGATGAGTTTGCAACTACTTTACTTTTGGAGAAAATTCAAAACATTCATTATTCAATAGGGCCCAAACTACCAAAAACCAGCGGTTTGAATGAACACACATTTCTTGGTAGAATCATGCAGGACTGAAATTTTTGATGTTTTTCTACTCCTCTCATGAGCCCAAACAAGTCTCTAAAAGCATGAGTTTGCAACTACTTTACTTTTGGAGAAAATTCAAAACATTCATTATTCAATAGAGCCCAATAGCAAAAATCAGGTTTTGAATGAAGAATCACATTTCTTGGTAAAATCATGCAGGATTGAAATTTTTGATGGTTTTTTACTCCTCTCAAAAGCCCAAAAAAGTTTCTAAAAGGATGAGTTTGCAACTACTTTACTTTTGGAGAAAATTCAAAACATTCATTATTCAATAGGGCCCAAACTATCAAAAACCAGCGGTTTCAATGAACACACATTTCTTGGTAGAATCATGCAGGACTGAAATTTTTGATGTTTTTCTACTCCTCTCATGAGCCCAAACAAGTCTCTAAAAGCATGAGTTTGCAACTACTTTACTTTTGGAGAAAATTCAAAACATTCATTATTCAATAGGGCCCAAAATATCAAAAACCAGCGGTTTGAATGATCACACATTTCTTGGTAGAATCGTGCAGGACTGAAATTTTTGATTTTTTTCTACTCCTCTCATGAGCCCAAACAAGTCTCTAAAAGGATGAGTTTGCAACTACTTTGCTTTTGGAGAAAATTCAAAACATTCATTATTCAATAGAGCCCAATAGCAAAAACCAGCGTTTTGAATGAAGAATCACATTTCTTGGTAGAATCATGCAGGATCGAAATTTTTGATGGTTTTTTACTCCTCTCAACAGCCCAAACAAGTTTCTAAAAGGATGAGTTTGCAACTACTTTACTTTTGGAGAAAATTCAAAACATTCATTATTCAATAGGGCCCAAACTATCAAAAACCAGCGGTTTCAATGAACACACATTTCTTGGTAGAATCATGCAGGACTGAAATTTTTGATGTTTTTCTACTCCTCTCATGAGCCCAAACAAGACTCTAAAAGCATGAGTTTGCAACTACTTTACTTTTGGAGAAAATTCAAAACATTCATTATTCAATAGAGCCCAATAGCAAAAATCAGGTTTTGAATGAAGAATCACATTTCTTGGTAAAATCATGCAGGATTGAAATTTTTGATGGTTTTTTACTCCTCTCAACAGCCCAAACAAGTTTCTAAAAGGATGAGTTTGCAACTACTTTACTTTTGGAGAAAATTCAAAACATTCATTATTCAATAGGGCCCAAACTATCAAAAACCAGCGGTTTCAATGAACACACATTTCTTGGTAGAATCATGCAGGACTGAAATTTTTGATGTTTTTCTACTCCTCTCATGAGCCCAAACAAGTCTCTAAAAGCATGAGTTTGCAACTACTTTACTTTTGGAGAAAATTCAAAACATTCATTATTCAATAGAGCCCAATAGCAAAAACCAGCGTTTTGAATGAAGAATCACATTTCTTGGTAGAATCATGCAGGATTGAAATTTTTGATGGTTTTTTACTCCTCTCAACAGCCCAAACAAGTTTCTAAAAGGATGAGTTTGCAACTACTTTACTTTTGGAGAAAATTCAAAACATTCATTATTCAATAGGGCCCAAACTATCAAAAACCAGCGGTTTCAATGAACACACATTTCTTGGTAGAATCATGCAGGACTGAAATTTTTGATGTTTTTCTACTCCTCTCATGAGCCCAAACAAGACTCTAAAAGCATGAGTTTGCAACTACTTTACTTTTGGAGAAAATTCAAAACATTCATTACTCAATAGAGCCCAATAGCAAAAATCAGGTTTTGAATGAAGAATCACATTTCTTGGTAAAATCATGCAGGATTGAAATTTTTGATGGTTTTTTACTCCTCTCAACAGCCCAAACAAGTTTCTAAAAGGATGAGTTTGCAACTACTTTACTTTTGGAGAAAATTCAAAACATTCATTATTCAATAGGGCCCAAACTATCAAAAACCAGCGGTTTGAATGAACACACATTTCTTGGTAGAATCATGCAGGACTGAAATTTTTGATGTTTTTCTACTCCTCTCATGAGCCCAAACAAGTCTCTAAAAGCATGAGTTTGCAACTACTTTACTTTTGGAGAAAATTCAAAACATTCATTATTCAATAGAGCCCAATAGCAAAAATCAGGTTTAGAATGAAGAATCACATTTCTTGGTAAAATCATGCAGGATTGAAATTTTTGATGGTTTTTTACTCCTCTCAAAAGCCCAAACAAGTTTCTAAAAGGATGAGTTTGCAACTACTTTACTTTTGGAGAAAATTCAAAACATTCATTATTCAATAGGGCCCAAACTATCAAAAACCAGCGGTTTCAATGAACACACATTTCTTGGTAGAATCATGCAGGACTGAAATTTTTGATGTTTTTCTACTCCTCTCATGAGCCCAAACAAGTCTCTAAAAGCATGAGTTTGCAACTACTTTACTTTTGGAGAAAATTAAAAACATTCATTATTCAATAGGGCCCAAAATATCAAAAACCAGCGGTTTGAATGATCACACATTTCTTGGTAGAATCGTGCAGGACTGAAATTTTTGATTTTTTTCTACTCCTCTCATGAGCCCAAACAAGTCTCTAAAAGGATGAGTTTGCAACTACTTTGCTTTTGGAGAAAATTCAAAACATTCATTATTCAATAGAGCCCAATAGCAAAAACCAGCGTTTTGAATGAAGAATCACATTTCTTGGTAGAATCATGCAGGATTGAAATTTTTGATGGTTTTTTAATCCTCTCAACAGCCCAAACAAGTTTCTAAAAGGATGAGTTTGCAACTACTTTACTTTTGGAGAAAATTCAAAACATTCATTATTCAATAGGGCCCAAACTATCAAAAACCAGCGGTTTCAATGAACACACATTTCTTGGTAGAATCATGCAGGACTGAAATTTTTGATGTTTTTCTACTCCTCTCATGAGCCCAAACAAGACTCTAAAAGCATGAGTTTGCAACTACTTTACTTTTGGAGAAAATTCAAAACATTCATTATTCAATAGAGCCCAATAGCAAAAATCAGGTTTTGAATGAAGAATCACATTTCTTGGTAAAATCATGCAGGATTGAAATTTTTGATGGTTTTTTACTCCTCTCAACAGCCCAAACAAGTTTCTAAAAGGATGAGTTTGCAACTACTTTACTTTTGGAGAAAATTCAAAACATTCATTATTCAATAGGGCCCAAACTATCAAAAACCAGCGGTTTCAATGAACACACATTTCTTGGTAGAATCATGCAGGACTGAAATTTTTGATGTTTTTCTACTCCTCTCATGAGCCCAAACAAGTCTCTAAAAGCATGAGTTTGCAACTACTTTACTTTTGGAGAAAATTCAAAACATTCATTATTCAATAGAGCCCAATAGCAAAAATCAGGTTTTGAATGAAGAATCACAATTCTTGGTAAAATCATGCAGGATTGAAATTTTTGATGGTTTTTTACTCCTCTCAACAGCCCAAACAAGTTTCTAAAAGGATGAGTTTGCAACTACTTTACTTTTGGAGAAAAATCAAAACATTCATTATTCAATAGGGCCCAAACTATCAAAAACCAGCGGTTTCAATGAACACACATTTCTTGGTAGAATCATGCAGGACTGAAATTTTTGATGTTTTTCTACTCCTCTCATGAGCCCAAACAAGTCTCTAAAAGCATGAGTTTGCAACTACTTTACTTTTGGAGAAAATTCAAAACATTCATTATTCAATAGAGCCCAATAGCAAAAATCAGGTTTTGAATGAAGAATCACATTTCTTGGTAAAATCATGCAGGATTGAAATTTTTGATGGTTTTTTACTCCTCTCAAAAGCCCAAACAAGTTTCTAAAAGGATGAGTTTGCAACTACTTTACTTTTGGAGAAAATTCAAAACATTCATTATTCAATAGGGCCCAAACTATCAAAAACCAGCGGTTTCAATGAACACACATTTCTTGGTAGAATCATGCAGGACTGAAATTTTTGATGTTTTTCTACTCCTCTCATGAGCCCAAACAAGTCTCTAAAAGCATGAGTTTGCAACTACTTTACTTTTGGAGAAAATTCAAAACATTCATTATTCAATAGGGCCCAAAATATCAAAAACCAGCGGTTTGAATGATCACACATTTCTTGGTAGAATCGTGCAGGACTGAAATTTTTGATTTTTTTCTACTCCTCTCATGAGCCCAAACAAGTCTCTAAAAGGATGAGTTTGCAACTACTTTGCTTTTGGAGAAAATTCAAAACATTCATTATTCAATAGAGCCCAATAGCAAAAACCAGCGTTTTGAATGAAGAATCACATTTCTTGGTAGAATCATGCAGGATTGAAATTTTTGATGGTTTTTTACTCCTCTCAACAGCCCAAACAAGTTTCTAAAAGGATGAGTTTGCAACTACTTTACTTTTGGAGAAAATTCAAAACATTCATTATTCAATAGGGCCCAAACTATCAAAAACCAGCGGTTTCAATGAACACACATTTCTTGGTAGAATCATGCAGGACTGAAATTTTTGATGTTTTTCTACTCCTCTCATGAGCCCAAACAAGACTCTAAAAGCATGAGTTTGCAACTACTTTACTTTTGGAGAAAATTCAAAACATTCATTATTCAATAGAGCCCAATAGCAAAAATCAGGTTTTGAATGAAGAATCACATTTCTTGGTAAAATCATGCAGGATTGAAATTTTTGATGGTTTTTTACTCCTCTCAACAGCCCAAACAAGTTTCTAAAAGGATGAGTTTGCAACTACTTTACTTTTGGAGAAAATTCAAAACATTCATTATTCAATAGGGCCCAAACTATCAAAAACCAGCGGTTTGAATGAACACACATTTCTTGGTAGAATCATGCAGGACTGAAATTTTTGATGTTTTTCTACTCCTCTCATGAGCCCAAACAAGTCTCTAAAAGCATGAGTTTGCAACTACTTTACTTTTGGAGAAAATTCAAAACATTCATTATTCAATAGAGCCCAATAGCAAAAATCAGGTTTTGAATGAAGAATCACAATTCTTGGTAAAATCATGCAGGATTGAAATTTTTGATGGTTTTTTACTCCTCTCAACAGCCCAAACAAGTTTCTAAAAGGATGAGTTTGCAACTACTTTACTTTTGGAGAAAAATCAAAACATTCATTATTCAATAGGGCCCAAACTATCAAAAACCAGCGGTTTCAATGAACACACATTTCTTGGTAGAATCATGCAGGACTGAAATTTTTGATGTTTTTCTACTCCTCTCATGAGCCCAAACAAGTCTCTAAAAGCATGAGTTTGCAACTACTTTACTTTTGGAGAAAATTCAAAACATTCATTATTCAATAGAGCCCAATAGCAAAAATCAGGTTTTGAATGAAGAATCACATTTCTTGGTAAAATCATGCAGGATTGAAATTTTTGATGGTTTTTTACTCCTCTCAAAAGCCCAAACAAGTTTCTAAAAGGATGAGTTTGCAACTACTTTACTTTTGGAGAAAAATCAAAACATTCATTATTCAATAGGGCCCAAACTATCAAAAACCAGCGGTTTCAATGAACACACATTTCTTGGTAGAATCATGCAGGACTGAAATTTTTGATGTTTTTCTACTCCTCTCATGAGCCCAAACAAGTCTCTAAAAGCATGAGTTTGCAACTACTTTACTTTTGGAGAAAATTCAAAACATTCATTATTCAATAGAGCCCAATAGCAAAAATCAGGTTTTGAATGAAGAATCACATTTCTTGGTAAAATCATGCAGGATTGAAATTTTTGATGGTTTTTTACTCCTCTCAAAAGCCCAAACAAGTTTCTAAAAGGATGAGTTTGCAACTACTTTACTTTTGGAGAAAATTCAAAACATTCATTATTCAATAGGGCCCAAACTATCAAAAACCAGCGGTTTCAATGAACACACATTTCTTGGTAGAATCATGCAGGACTGAAATTTTTGATGTTTTTCTACTCCTCTCATGAGCCCAAACAAGTCTCTAAAAGCATGAGTTTGCAACTACTTTACTTTTGGAGAAAATTCAAAACATTCATTATTCAATAGGGCCCAAAATATCAAAAACCAGCGGTTTGAATGATCACACATTTCTTGGTAGAATCGTGCAGGACTGAAATTTTTGATTTTTTTCTACTCCTCTCATGAGCCCAAACAAGTCTCTAAAAGGATGAGTTTGCAACTACTTTGCTTTTGGAGAAAATTCAAAACATTCATTATTCAATAGAGCCCAATAGCAAAAACCAGCGTTTTGAATGAAGAATCACATTTCTTGGTAGAATCATGCAGGATTGAAATTTTTGATGGTTTTTTACTCCTCTCAACAGCCCAAACAAGTTTCTAAAAGGATGAGTTTGCAACTACTTTACTTTTGGAGAAAATTCAAAACATTCATTATTCAATAGGGCCCAAACTATCAAAAACCAGCGGTTTGAATGATCACACATTTCTTGGTAGAATCGTGCAGGACTGAAATTTTTGATTTTTTTCTACTCCTCTCATGAGCCCAAACAAGTCTCTAAAAGGATGAGTTTGCAACTACTTTGCTTTTGGAGAAAATTCAAAACATTCATTATTCAATAGAGCCCAATAGCAAAAACCAGCGTTTTGAATGAAGAATCACATTTCTTGGTAGAATCATGCAGGATTGAAATTTTTGATGGTTTTTTACTCCTCTCAACAGCCCAAACAAGTTTCTAAAAGGATGAGTTTGCAACTACTTTACTTTTGGAGAAAATTCAAAACATTCATTATTCAATAGGGCCCAAACTATCAAAAACCAGCGGTTTCAATGAACACACATTTCTTGGTAGAATCATGCAGGACTGAAATTTTTGATGTTTTTCTACTCCTCTCATGAGCCCAAACAAGTCTCTAAAAGCATGAGTTTGCAACTGCTTTACTTTTGGAGAAAATTCAAAACATTCATTATTCAATAGAGCCCAATAGCAAAAATCAGGTTTTGAATGAAGAATCACAATTCTTGGTAAAATCATGCAGGATTGAAATTTTTGATGGTTTTTTACTCCTCTCAACAGCCCAAACAAGTTTCTAAAAGGATGAGTTTGCAACTACTTTACTTTTGGAGAAAAATCAAAACATTCATTATTCAATAGGGCCCAAACTATCAAAAACCAGCGGTTTCAATGAACACACATTTCTTGGTAGAATCATGCAGCACTGAAATTTTTGATGTTTTTCTACTCCTCTCATGAGCCCAAACAAGTCTCTAAAAGCATGAGTTTGCAACTACTTTACTTTTGGAGAAAATTCAAAACATTCATTATTCAATAGAGCCCAATAGCAAAAATCAGGTTTTGAATGAAGAATCACATTTCTTGGTAAAATCATGCAGGATTGAAATTTTTGATGGTTTTTTACTCCTCTCAACAGCCCAAACAAGTTTCTAAAAGGATGAGTTTGCAACTACTTTACTTTTGGAGAAAATTCAAAACATTCATTATTCAATAGAGCCCAATAGCAAAAATCAGGTTTTGAATGAAGAATCACAATTCTTGGTAAAATCATGCAGGATTGAAATTTTTGCTGGTTTTTTACTCCTCTCAACAGCCCAAACAAGTTTCTAAAAGGATGAGTTTGCAACTACTTTACTTTTGGAGAAAAATCAAAACATTCATTATTCAATAGGGCCCAAACTATCAAAAACCAGCGGTTTCAATGAACACACATTTCTTGGTAGAATCATGCAGGACTGAAATTTTTGATGTTTTTCTACTCCTCTCATGAGCCCAAACAAGTCTCTAAAAGCATGAGTTTGCAACTACTTTACTTTTGGAGAAAATTCAAAACATTCATTATTCAATAGAGCCCAATAGCAAAAATCAGGTTTTGAATGAAGAATCACATTTCTTGGTAAAATCATGCAGGATTGAAATTTTTGATGGTTTTTTACTCCTCTCAAAAGCCCAAACAAGTTTCTAAAAGGATGAGTTTGCAACTACTTTACTTTTGGAGAAAAATCAAAACATTCATTATTCAATAGGGCCCAAACTATCAAAAACCAGCGGTTTCAATGAACACACATTTCTTGGTAGAATCATGCAGGACTGAAATTTTTGATGTTTTTCTACTCCTCTCATGAGCCCAAACAAGTCTCTAAAAGCATGAGTTTGCAACTACTTTACTTTTGGAGAAAATTCAAAACATTCATTATTCAATAGAGCCCAATAGCAAAAATCAGGTTTTGAATGAAGAATCACATTTCTTGGTAAAATCATGCAGGATTGAAATTTTTGATGGTTTTTTACTCCTCTCAAAAGCCCAAACAAGTTTCTAAAAGGATGAGTTTGCAACTACTTTACTTTTGGAGAAAATTCAAAACATTCATTATTCAATAGGGCCCAAACTATCAAAAACCAGCGGTTTGAATGAACACACATTTCTTGGTAGAATCATGCAGGACTGAAATTTTTGATGTTTTTCTACTCCTCTCATGAGCCCAAACAAGTCTCTAAAAGCATGAGTTTGCAACTACTTTACTTTTGGAGAAAATTCAAAACATTCATTATTCAATAGGGCCCAAAATATCAAAAACCAGCGGTTTGAATGATCACACATTTCTTGGTAGAATCGTGCAGGACTGAAATTTTTGATTTTTTTCTACTCCTCTCATGAGCCCAAACAAGTCTCTAAAAGGATGAGTTTGCAACTGCTTTTGGAGAAAATTCAAAACATTCATTATTCAATAGAGCCCAATAGCAAAAACCAGCGTTTTGAATGAAGAATCACATTTCTTGGTAGAATCATGCAGGATTGAAATTTTTGATGGTTTTTTACTCCTCTCAACAGCCCAAACAAGTTTCTAAAAGGATGAGTTTGCAACTACTTTACTTTTGGAGAAAATTCAAAACATTCATTATTCAATAGGGCCCAAACTATCAAAAACCAGCGGTTTGAATGATCACACATTTCTTGGTAGAATCGTGCAGGACTGAAATTTTTGATTTTTTTCTACTCCTCTCATGAGCCCAAACAAGTCTCTAAAAGGATGAGTTTGCAACTACTTTGCTTTTGGAGAAAATTCAAAACATTCATTATTCAATAGAGCCCAATAGCAAAAACCAGCGTTTTGAATGAAGAATCACATTTCTTGGTAGAATCATGCAGGATTGAAATTTTTGATGGTTTTTTACTCCTCTCAACAGCCCAAACAAGTTTCTAAAAGGATGAGTTTGCAACTACTTTACTTTTGGAGAAAATTCAAAACATTCATTATTCAATAGGGCCCAAACTATCAAAAACCAGCGGTTTCAATGAACACACATTTCTTGGTAGAATCATGCAGGACTGAAATTTTTGATGTTTTTCTACTCCTCTCATGAGCCCAAACAAGTCTCTAAAAGCATGAGTTTGCAACTGCTTTACTTTTGGAGAAAATTCAAAACATTCATTATTCAATAGAGCCCAATAGCAAAAATCAGGTTTTGAATGAAGAATCACAATTCTTGGTAAAATCATGCAGGATTGAAATTTTTGATGGTTTTTTACTCCTCTCAACAGCCCAAACAAGTTTCTAAAAGGATGAGTTTGCAACTACTTTACTTTTGGAGAAAAATCAAAACATTCATTATTCAATAGGGCCCAAACTATCAAAAACCAGCGGTTTCAATGAACACACATTTCTTGGTAGAATCATGCAGGACTGACATTTTTGATGTTTTTCTACTCCTCTCATGAGCCCAAACAAGTCTCTAAAAGCATGAGTTTGCAACTACTTTACTTTTGGAGAAAATTCAAAACATTCATTATTCAATAGAGCCCAATAGCAAAAATCAGGTTTTGAATGAAGAATCACATTTCTTGGTAAAATCATGCAGGATTGAAATTTTTGATGGTTTTTTACTCCTCTCAACAGCCCAAACAAGTTTCTAAAAGGATGAGTTTGCAACTACTTTACTTTTGGAGAAAATTCAAAACATTCATTATTCAATAGGGCCCAAACTATCAAAAACCAGCGGTTTCAATGAACACACATTTCTTGGTAGAATCATGCAGGACTGAAATTTTTGATGTTTTTCTACTCCTCTCATGAGCCCAAACAAGTCTCTTAAAGCATGAGTTTGCAACTACTTTACTTTTGGAGAAAATTCAAAACATTCATTATTCAATAGGGCCCAAAATATCAAAAACCAGCGGTTTGAATGAACACACATTTCTTGGTAGAATCGTGCAGGACTGAAATTTTTGATTTTTTTCTACTCCTCTCATGAGCCCAAACAAGTCTCTAAAAGGATGAGTTTGCAACTACTTTACTTTTGGAGAAAATTCAAAACATTCATTATTCAATAGAGCCCAATAGCAAAAATCAGGTTTTGAATGAAGAATCACATTTCTTGGTAGAATCATGCAGGATTGAAATTTTTGATGGTTTTTTACTCCTCTCAACAGCCCAAACAAGTTTCTAAAAGGATGAGTTTGCAACTACTTTACTTGTGGAGAAAATTCAAAACATTCATTATTCAATAGGGCCCAAACTATCAAAAACCAGCGGTTTCAATGAACACACATTTCTTGGTAGAATCATGCAGGACTGAAATTTTTGATGTTTTTCTTCTCCTCTCATGAGCCCAAACAAGACTCTAAAAGCATGAGTTTGCAACTACTTTACTTTTGGAGAAAATTCAAAACATTCATTATTCAATAGAGCCCAATAGCAAAAATCAGGTTTTGAATGAAGAATCACATTTCTTGGTAAAATCATGCAGGATTGAAATTTTTGATGGTTTTTTACTCCTCTCAACAGCCCAAACAAGTTTCTAAAAGGATGAGTTTGCAACTACTTTACTTTTGGAGAAAATTCAAAACATTCATTATTCAATAGGGCCCAAACTACCAAAAACCAGCGGTTTGAATGAACACACATTTCTTGGTAGAATCATGCAGGACTGAAATTTTTGATGTTTTTCTACTCCTCTCATGAGCCCAAACAAGTCTCTAAAAGCATGAGTTTGCAACTACTTTACTTTTGGAGAAAATTCAAAACATTCATTATTCAATAGAGCCCAATAGCAAAAATCAGGTTTTGAATGAAGAATCACATTTCTTGGTAAAATCATGCAGGATTGAAATTTTTGATGGTTTTTTACTCCTCTCAACAGCCCAAACAAGTTTCTAAAAGGATGAGTTTGCAACTACTTTACTTTTGGAGAAAATTCAAAACATTCATTATTCAATAGGGCCCAAACTATCAAAAACCAGCGGTTTCAATGAACACACATTTCTTGGTAGAATCATGCAGGACTGAAATTTTTGATGTTTTTCTACTCCTCTATTGAGCCCAAACAAGTCTCTAAAAGCATGAGTTTGCAACTACTTTACTTTTGGAGAAAATTCAAAACATTCATTATTCAATAGAGCCCAATAGCAAAAATCAGGTTTTGAATGAAGAATCACATTTCTTGGTAAAATCATGCAGGATTGAAATTTTTGATGGTTTTTTACTCCTCTCAACAGCCCAAACAAGTTTCTAAAAGGATGAGTTTGCAACTACTTTACTTTTGGAGAAAATTCAAAACATTCATTATTCAATAGGGCCCAAACTATCAAAAACCAGCGGTTTGAATGAACACACATTTCTTGGTAAAATCATGCACAACTGAAATTTTTGATGTTTTTCTACTCCTCTCATGAGCCCAAACAAGTCTCTAAAAGCATGAGTTTGCAAATACTTTACTTTTGGAGAAAATTCAAAACATTCATTATTCAATAGAGCCCAATAGCAAAAATCAGGTTTTGAATGAAGAATCACATTTCTTGGTAAAATCATGCAGGATTGAAATTTTTGATGGTTTTTTACTCCTCTCAACAGCCCAAACAAGTTCCTAAAAGGATGAGTTTGCAACTACTTTACTTTTGGAGAAAATTCAAAACATTCATTATTCAATAGGGCCCAAACTATCAAAAACCAGCGGTTTCAATGAACACACATTTCTTGGTAGAATCATGCAGGACTGAAATTTTTGATGTTTTTCTACTCCTCTCATGAGCCCAAACAAGACTCTAAAAGCATGAGTTTGCAACTACTTTACTTTTGGAGAAAATTCAAAACATTCATTATTCAATAGAGCCCAATAGCAAAAATCAGGTTTTGAATGAAGAATCACATTTCTTGGTAAAATCATGCAGGATTGAAATTTTTGATGGTTTTTTACTCCTCTCAACAGCCCAAACAAGTTTCTAAAAGGATGAGTTTGCAACTACTTTACTTTTGGAGAAAATTCAAAACATTCATTATTCAATAGGGCCCAAACTATCAAAAACCAGCGGTTTCAATGAACACACATTTCTTGGTAGAATCATGCAGGACTGAAATTTTTGATGTTTTTCTACTCCTCTCATGAGCCCAAACAAGTCTCTAAAAGCATGAGTTTGCAACTACTTTACTTTTGGAGAAAATTCAAAACATTCATTATTCAATAGAGCCCAATAGCAAAAATCAGGTTTTGAATGAAGAATCACAATTCTTGGTAAAATCATGCAGGATTGAAATTTTTGATGGTTTTTTACTCCTCTCAACAGCCCAAACAAGTTTCTAAAAGGATGAGTTTGCAACTACTTTACTTTTGGAGAAAAATCAAAACATTCATTATTCAATAGGGCCCAAACTATCAAAAACCAGCGGTTTCAATGAACACACATTTCTTGGTAGAATCATGCAGGACTGAAATTTTTGATGTTTTTCTACTCCTCTCATGAGCCCAAACAAGTCTCTAAAAGCATGAGTTTGCAACTACTTTACTTTTGGAGAAAATTCAAAACATTCATTATTCAATAGAGCCCAATAGCAAAAATCAGGTTTTGAATGAAGAATCACATTTCTTGGTAAAATCATGCAGGATTGAAATTTTTGATGGTTTTTTACTCCTCTCAAAAGCCCAAACAAGTTTCTAAAAGGATGAGTTTGCAACTACTTTACTTTTGGAGAAAAATCAAAACATTCATTATTCAATAGGGCCCAAACTATCAAAAACCAGCGGTTTCAATGAACACACATTTCTTGGTAGAATCATGCAGGACTGAAATTTTTGATGTTTTTCTACTCCTCTCATGAGCCCAAACAAGTCTCTAAAAGCATGAGTTTGCAACTACTTTACTTTTGGAGAAAATTCAAAACATTCATTATTCAATAGAGCCCAATAGCAAAAATCAGGTTTTGAATGAAGAATCACATTTCTTGGTAAAATCATGCAGGATTGAAATTTTTGATGGTTTTTTACTCCTCTCAAAAGCCCAAACAAGTTTCTAAAAGGATGAGTTTGCAACTACTTTACTTTTGGAGAAAATTCAAAACATTCATTATTCAATAGGGCCCAAACTATCAAAAACCAGCGGTTTGAATGAACACACATTTCTTGGTAGAATCATGCAGGACTGAAATTTTTGATGTTTTTCTACTCCTCTCATGAGCCCAAACAAGTCTCTAAAAGCATGAGTTTGCAACTACTTTACTTTTGGAGAAAATTCAAAACATTCATTATTCAATAGGGCCCAAAATATCAAAAACCAGCGGTTTGAATGATCACACATTTCTTGGTAGAATCGTGCAGGACTGAAATTTTTGATTTTTTTCTACTCATCTCATGAGCCCAAACAAGTCTCTAAAAGGATGAGTTTGCAACTACTTTGCTTTTGGAGAAAATTCAAAACATTCATTATTCAATAGAGCCCAATAGCAAAAACCAGCGTTTTGAATGAAGAATCACATTTCTTGGTAGAATCATGCAGGATTGAAATTTTTGATGGTTTTTTACTCCTCTCAACAGCCCAAACAAGTTTCTAAAAGGATGAGTTTGCAACTACTTTACTTTTGGAGAAAATTCAAAACATTCATTATTCAATAGGGCCCAAACTATCAAAAACCAGCGGTTTCAATGAACACACATTTCTTGGTAGAATCATGCAGGACTGAAATTTTTGATGTTTTTCTACTCCTCTCATGAGCCCAAACAAGACTCTAAAAGCATGAGTTTGCAACTACTTTACTTTTGGAGAAAATTCAAAACATTCATTATTCAATAGAGCCCAATAGCAAAAATCAGGTTTTGAATGAAGAATCACATTTCTTGGTAAAATCATGCAGGATTGAAATTTTTGATGGTTTTTTACTCCTCTCAACAGCCCAAACAAGTTTCTAAAAGGATGAGTTTGCAACTACTTTACTTTTGGAGAAAATTCAAAACATTCATTATTCAATAGGGCCCAAACTATCAAAAACCAGCGGTTTCAATGAACACACATTTCTTGGTAGAATCATGCAGGACTGAAATTTTTGATGTTTTTCTACTCCTCTCATGAGCCCAAACAAGTATCTAAAAGCATGAGTTTGCAACTACTTTACTTTTGGAGAAAATTCAAAACATTCATTATTCAATAGAGCCCAATAGCAAAAATCAGGTTTTGAATGAAGAATCACAATTCTTGGTAAAATCATGCAGGATTGAAATTTTTGATGGTTTTTTACTCCTCTCAACAGCGCAAACAAGTTTCTAAAAGGATGAGTTTGCAACTACTTTACTTTTGGAGAAAAATCAAAACATTCATTATTCAATAGGGCCCAAACTATCAAAAACCAGCGGTTTCAATGAACACACATTTCTTGGTAGAATCATGCAGGACTGAAATTTTTGATGTTTTTCTACTCCTCTCATGAGCCCAAACAAGTCTCTAAAAGCATGAGTTTGCAACTACTTTACTTTTGGAGAAAATTCAAAACATTCATTATTCAATAGAGCCCAATAGCAAAAATCAGGTTTTGAATGAAGAATCACATTTCTTGGTAAAATCATGCAGGATTGAAATTTTTGATGGTTTTTTACTCCTCTCAACAGCCCAAACAAGTTTCTAAAAGGATGAGTTTGCAACTACTTTACTTTTGGAGAAAATTCAAAACATTCATTATTCAATAGGGCCCAAACTACCAAAAACCAGCGGTTTGAATGAACACACATTTCTTGGTAGAATCATGCAGGACTGAAATTTTTGATGTTTTTCTACTCCTCTCATGAGCCCAAACAAGTCTCTAAAAGCATGAGTTTGCAACTACTTTACTTTTGGAGAAAATTCAAAACATTCATTATTCAATAGAGCCCAATAGCAAAAATCAGGTTTTGAATGAAGAATCACATTTCTTGGTAAAATCATGCAGGATTGAAATTTTTGATGGTTTTTTACTCCTCTCAACAGCCCAAACAAGTTTCTAAAAGGATGAGTTTGCAACTACTTTACTTTTGGAGAAAATTCAAAACATTCATTATTCAATAGGGCCCAAACTATCAAAAACCAGCGGTTTCAATGAACACACATTTCTTGGTAGAATCATGCAGGACTGAAATTTTTGATGTTTTTCTACTCCTCTATTGAGCCCAAACAAGTCTCTAAAAGCATGAGTTTGCAACTACTTTACTTTTGGAGAAAATTCAAAACATTCATTATTCAATAGAGCCCAATAGCAAAAATCAGGTTTTGAATGAAGAATCACATTTCTTGGTAAAATCATGCAGGATTGAAATTTTTGATGGTTTTTTACTCCTCTCAACAGCCCAAACAAGTTTCTAAAAGGATGAGTTTGCAACTACTTTACTTTTGGAGAAAATTCAAAACATTCATTATTCAATAGGGCCCAAACTATCAAAAACCAGCGGTTTGAATGAACACACATTTCTTGGTAAAATCATGCACAACTGAAATTTTTGATGTTTTTCTACTCCTCTCATGAGCCCAAACAAGTCTCTAAAAGCATGAGTTTGCAAATACTTTACTTTTGGAGAAAATTCAAAACATTCATTATTCAATAGAGCCCAATAGCAAAAATCAGGTTTTGAATGAAGAATCACATTTCTTGGTAAAATCATGCAGGATTGAAATTTTTGATGGTTTTTTACTCCTCTCAACATCCCAAACAAGTTCCTAAAAGGATGAGTTTGCAACTACTTTACTTTTGGAGAAAATTCAAAACATTCATTATTCAATAGGGCCCAAACTATCAAAAACCAGCGGTTTCAATGAACACACATTTCTTGGTAGAATCATGCAGGACTGAAATTTTTGATGTTTTTCTACTCCTCTCATGAGCCCAAACAAGACTCTAAAAGCATGAGTTTGCAACTACTTTACTTTTGGAGAAAATTCAAAACATTCATTATTCAATAGAGCCCAATAGCAAAAATCAGGTTTTGAATGAAGAATCACATTTCTTGGTAAAATCATGCAGGATTGAAATTTTTGATGGTTTTTTACTCCTCTCAACAGCCCAAACAAGTTTCTAAAAGGATGAGTTTGCAACTACTTTACTTTTGGAGAAAATTCAAAACATTCATTATTCAATAGGGCCCAAACTATCAAAAACCAGCAGTTTGAATGAACACACATTTCTTGGTAGAATCATGCAGGACTGAAATTTTTGATGTTTTTCTACTCCTCTCATGAGCCCAAACAAGTCTCTAAAAGCATGAGTTTGCAACTACTTTACTTTTGGAGAAAATTCAAAACATTCATTATTCAATAGAGCCCAATAGCAAAAATCAGGTTTTGAATGAAGAATCACATTTCTTGGTAAAATCATGCAGGATTGAAATTTTTGATGGTTTTTTACTCCTCTCAACAGCCCAAACAAGTTTCTAAAAGGATGAGTTTGCAACTACTTTACTTTTGGAGAAAATTCAAAACATTCATTATTCAATAGGGCCCAAACTATCAAAAACCAGCGGTTTGAATGAACACACATTTCTTGGTAGAATCATGCAGGACTGAAATTTTTGATGTTTTTCTACTCCTCTCATGAGCCCAAACAAGTCACTAAAAGCATGAGTTTGCAACTACTTTACTTTTGGAGAAAATTCAAAACATTCATTATTCAATAGAGCCCAATAGCAAAAACCAGCGTTTTGAATGAAGAATCACATTTCTTGGTAGAATCATGCAGGATTGAAATTTTTGATGGTTTTTTACTCCTCTCAACAGCCCAAACAAGTTTCTAAAAGGATGAGTTTGCAACTACTTTACTTTTGGAGAAAATTCAAAACATTCATTATTCAGTAGGGCCCAAACTATCAAAAACCAGCGGTTTCAATGAACACACATTTCTTGGTAGAATCATGCAGGACTGAAATTTTTGATGTTTTTCTACTCCTCTCATGAGCCCAAACAAGTCTCTAAAAGCATGAGTTTGCAACTACTTTACTTTTGGAGAAAATTCAAAACATTCATTATTCAATACAGCCCAATAGCAAAAATCAGGTTTTGAATGAAGAATCACATTTCTTGGTAGAATCATGCAGGATTGAAATTTTTGATGGTTTTTTACTCCTCTCAACAGCCCAAACAAGTTTCTAAAAGGATGAGTTTGCAACTGCTTTACTTTTGGAGAAAATTCAAAACATTCATTATTCAATAGGGCCCAAACTATCAAAAACCAGCGGTTTGAATGAACACACATTTCTTGGTAGAATCATGCAGGACTGAAATTTTTGATGTTTTTCTACTCCTCTCATGAGCCCAAACAAGTCTCTAAAAGCATGAGTTTGCAACTACTTTACTTTTGGAGAAAATTCAAAACATTCATTATTCAATAGAGCCCAATAGCAAAAATCAGGTTTTGAATGAAGAATCACATTTCTTGGTAGAATCATGCAGGATTGAAATTTTTGATGGTTTTTTTACTCCTCTCAACAGCCCAAACAAGTTTCTAAAAGGATGAGTTTGCAACTACTTTACTTTTGGAGAAAATTCAAAACATTCATTATTCAATAGGGCCCAAAATATCAAAAACCAGCGGTTTGAATAAACACACATTTCTTGGTAGAATCGTGCAGGACTGAAATTTTTAATGTTTTTCTACTCCTCTCATGAGCCCAAACAAGTCTCTAAAAGGATGAGTTTGCAACTACTTTACTTTTGGAGAAAATTCAAAACATTCATTATTCAATAGAGCCCAATAGCAAAAACCAGCGTTTTGAATGAAGAATCACATTTCTTGGTAGAATCATGCAGGATTGAAATTTTTGATGGTTTTTTACTCCTCTCAACAGCCCAAACAAGTTTCTAAAAGGATGAGTTTGCAACTACTTTACTTTTGGAGAAAATTCAAAACATTCATTATTCAATAGGGCCCAAACTATCAAAAACCAGTGGTTTCAATGAACACACATTTCTTGGTAGAATCATGCAGGACTGAAATTTTTGATGTTTTTCTACTCCTCTCATGAGCCCAAACAAGTCTCTAAAAGCATGAGTTTGCAACTACTTTACTTTTGGAGAAAATTCAAAACATTCACTATTCAATAGAGCCCAATAGCAAAAATCAGGTTTTGAATGAAGAATCACATTTCTTGGTAAAATCATGCAGGATTGAAATTTTTGATGGTTTTTTACTCCTCTCAACAGCCCAAACAAGTTTCTAAAAGGATGAGTTTGCAACTACTTTACTTTTGGAGAAAATTCAAAACATTCATTATTCAATAGGGCCCAAACTATCAAAAACCAGCGGTTTCAATGAACACACATTTCTTGGTAGAATCATGCAGGACTGAAATTTTTGATGTTTTTCTACTCCTCTCATGAGCCCAAACAAGTCTCTAAAAGCATGAGTTTGCAACTACTTTACTTTTGGAGAAAATTCAAAACATTCACTATTCAATAGAGCCCAATAGCAAAAATCAGGTTTTGAATGAAGAATCACATTTCTTGGTAAAATCATGCAGGATTGAAATTTTTGATGGTTTTTTACTCCTCTCAACAGCCCAAAAAAGTTTCTAAAAGGATGAGTTTGCAACTACTTTACTTTTGGAGAAAATTCAAAACATTCATTATTCAATAGGGCCCAAACTATCAAAAACCAGCGGTTTCAATGAACACACATTTCTTGGTAGAATCATGCAGGACTGAAATTTTTGATGTTTTTCTACTCCTCTCATGAGCCCAAACAAGTCTCTAAAAGCATGAGTTTGCAACTACTTTACTTTTGGAGAAAATTCAAAACATTCATTATTCAATAGAGCCCAATGGCAAAAATCAGGTTTTGAATGAAGAATCACATTTCTTGGTAGAATCATGCAGGATTGAAATTTTTGATGGTTTTTTACTCCTCTCAACAGCCCAAACAAGTTTCTAAAAGGATGAGTTTGCAACTACTTTACTTTTGGAGAAAATTCAAAACATTCATTATTCAATAGGGCCCAAAATATCAAAAACCAGCGGTTTGAATGAACACACATTTCTTGGTAGAATCATGCAGGACTGAAATTTTTGATGTTTTTCTACTCCTCTCATGAGCCCAAACAAGTCTCTAAAAGGATGAGTTTGCAACTACTTTACTTTTGGAGAAAATTCAAAACATTCATTATTCAATAGAGCCCAATAGCAAAAACCAGCGTTTTGAATGAAAAATCACATTTCTTGGTAGAATCATGCAGGATTGAAATTTTTGATGGTTTTTTACTCCTCTCAACAGCCCAAACAAGTTTCTAAAAGGATGAGTATGCAACTACTTTACTTTTGGAGAAAATTCAAAACATTCATTATTCAGTAGGGCCCAAACTATCAAAAACCAGCGGTTTCAATGAACACACATTTCTTGGTAGAATCATGCAGGACTGAAATTTTTGATGTTTTTCTACTCCTCTCATGAGCCCAAACAAGTCTCTAAAAGCATGAGTTTGCAACTACTTTACTTTTGGAGAAAATTCAAAACATTCATTATTCAATAGAGCCCAATAGCAAAAATCAGGTTTTGAATGAAGAATCACATTTCTTGGTAGAATCATGCAGGATTGAAATTTTTGATGGTTTTTTACTCCTCTCAACAGCCCAAACAAGTTTCTAAAAGGATGAGTTTGCAACTGCTTTACTTTTGGAGAAAATTCAAAACATTCATTATTCAATAGGGCCCAAACTATCAAAAACCAGCGGTTTGAATGAACACACATTTCTTGGTAGAATCATGCAGGACTGAAATTTTTGATGTTTTTCTACTCCTCTCATGAGCCCAAACAAGTCTCTAAAAGCATGAGTTTGCAACTACTTTACTTTTGGAGAAAATTCAAAACATTCATTATTCAATAGAGCCCAATAGCAAAAATCAGGTTTTGAATGAAGAATCACATTTCTTGGTAGAATCATGCAGGATTGAAATTTTTGATGGTTTTTTACTCCTCTCAACAGCCCAAACAAGTTTCTAAAAGGATGAGTTTGCAACTACTTTACTTTTGGAGAAAATTCAAAACATTCATTATTCAATAGGGCCCAAAATATCAAAAACCAGCGGTTTGAATGAACACACATTTCTTGGTAGAATCATGCAGGACTGAAATTTTTTATGTTTTTCTACTCCTCTCATGAGCCCAAACAAGTCTCTAAAAGGATGAGTTTGCAACTACTTTACTTTTGGAGAAAATTCAAAACATTCATTATTCAATAGAGCCCAATAGCAAAAACCAGCGTTTTGAATGAAGAATCACATTTCTTGGTAGAATCATGCAGGATTGAAATTTTTGATGGTTTTTTACTCCTCTCAACAGCCCAAACAAGTTTCTAAAAGGATGAGTTTGCAACTACTTTACTTTTGGCGAAAATTCAAAACATTCATTATTCAATAGGGCCCAAACTATCAAAAACCAGCGGTTTGAATGAACACACATTTCTTGGTAGAATCATGCAGGACTGAAATTTTTGATGTTTTTCTACTCCTCTCATGAGCCCAAACAAGTCTCTAAAAGCATGAGTTTGCAACTACTTTACTTTTGGAAAAAATTCAAAACATTCATTATTCAATAGAGCCCAATAGCAAAAATCAGGTTTTGAATGAAGAATCACATTTCTTGGTAAAATCATGCAGGATTGAAATTTTTGATGGTTTTTTACTCCTCTCAACAGCCCAAACAAGTTTCTAAAAGGATGAGTTTGCAACTACTTTACTTTTGGAGAAAATTCAAAACATTCATTATTCAATAGGGCCCAAACTATCAAAAACCAGCGGTTTGAATGAACACACATTTCTTGGTAGAATCATGCAGGACTGAAATTTTTGATGTTTTTCTACTCCTCTCATGAGCCCAAACAAGTCTCTAAAAGCATGAGTTTGCAACTACTTTACTTTTGGAGAAAATTCAAAACATTCACTTTTCACTAGAGCCCAATAGCAAAAATCAGGTTTTGAATGAAGAATCACATTTCTTGGTAGAATCATGCTGCATTGAAATTTTTGATGGTTTTTTACTCCTCTCAACAGCCCAAACAAGTTTCTAAAAGGATGAGTTTGCAACTACTTTACTTTTGGAGAAAATTCAAAACATTCATTATTCAATAGGGCCCAAACTATCAAAAACCAGCGTTTTCAATGAACACACATTTCTTGGTAGAATCATGCAGGACTGAAATTTTTGATGTTTTTCTACTCCTCTCATGAGCCCAAACAAGTCTCTAAAAGCATGAGTTTGCAACTACTTTACTTTTGGAGAAAATTCAAAACATTCATTATTCAATAGAGCCCAATAGCAAAAATCAGGTTTTGAATGAAGATTCACATTTCTTGGTAGAATCATGCAGGATTGAAATTTTTGATGGTTTTTTACTTCTCTCAACAGCCCAAACAAGTTTCTAAAAGGATGAGTTTGCAACTACTTTACTTTTGGCAAAAATTCAAAACATTCATTATTCAATAGGACCCAAACTATCAAAAACCAGCGGTTTCAATGAACACACATTTCTTGGTAGAATCATGCAGGACTGAAATTTTTGATGTTTTTCTACTCCTCTCATGAGCCCAAACAAGTCTCTTAAAGCATGAGTTTGCAACTACTTTACTTTTGGAAAAAATTCAAAACATTCATTATTCAATAGAGCCCAATAGCAAAAATCATGTTTTGAATGAAGAATCACATTTCTTGGTAAAATCATGCAGGATTGAAATTTTTGATGGTTTTTTACTCCTCTCAACAGCCCAAACAAGTTTCTAAAAGGATGAGTTTGCAACTACTTTACTTTTGGAGAAAATTCAAAACATTCATTATTCAATAGGGCCCAAACTATCAAAAACCAGCGGTTTGAATGAACACACATTTCTTGGTAGAATCATGCAGGACTGAAATTTTTGATGTTTTTCTACTCCTCTCATGAGCCCAAACAAGTCTCTAAAAGCATGAGTTTGCAACTACTTTACTTTTGGAGAAAATTCAAAACATTCACTTTTCACTAGAGCCCAATAGCAAAAATCAGGTTTTGAATGAAGAATCACATTTCTTGGTAGAATCATGCTGCATTGAAATTTTTGATGGTTTTTTACTCCTCTCAACAGCCCAAACAAGTTTCTAAAAGGATGAGTTTGCAACTACTTTACTTTTGGAGAAAATTCAAAACATTCATTATTCAATAGGGCCCAAACTATCAAAAACCAGCGTTTTCAATGAACACAGATTTCTTGGTAGAATCATGCAGGACTGAAATTTTTGATGTTTTTCTACTCCTCTCATGAGCCCAAACAAGTCTCTAAAAGCATGAGTTTGCAACTACTTTACTTTTGGAGAAAATTCAAAACATTCATTATTCAATAGAGCCCAATAGCAAAAATCAGGTTTTGAATGAAGATTCACATTTCTTGGTAGAATCATGCAGGATTGAAATTTTTGATGGTTTTTTACTCCTCTCAACAGCCCAAACAAGTTTCTAAAAGGATGAGTTTGCAACTACTTTACTTTTGGAGAAAATTCAAAACATTCATTATTCAATAGGGCCCAAACTATCAAAAACCAGCGGTTTGAATGAACACACATTTCTTGGTAGAATCATGCAGGACTGAAATTTTTGATGTTTTTCTACTCCTCTCATGAGCCCAAACAAGTCTCTAAAAGCATGAGTTTGCAACTACTTTACTTTTGGAAAAAATTCAAAACATTCATTATTCAATAGAGCCCAATAGCAAAAATCAGGTTTTGAATGAAGAATCACATTTCTTGGTAAAATCATGCAGGATTGAAATTTTTGATGGTTTTTTACTCCTCTCAACAGCCCAAACAAGTTTCTAAAAGGATGAGTTTGCAACTACTTTACTTTTGGAGAAAATTCAAAACATTCATTATTCAATAGGGCCCAAACTATCAAAAACCAGCGGTTTGAATGAACACACATTTCTTGGTAGAATCATGCAGGACTGAAATTTTTGATGTTTTTCTACTCCTCTCATGAGCCCAAACAAGTCTCTAAAAGCATGAGTTTGCAACTACTTTACTTTTGGAGAAAATTCAAAACATTCATTATTCAATAGAGCCCAATAGCAAAAATCAGGTTTTGAATGAAGAATCACATTTCTTGGTAAAATCATGCAGGATTGATTGAAATTTTTGATGGTTTTTTACTCCTCTCAACAGCCCAAACAAGTTTCTAAAAGGATGAGTTTGCAACTACTTTACTTTTGGAGAAAATTCAAAACATTCATTATTCAATAGGGCCCAAACTATCAAAAACCAGCGGTTTCAATGAACATACATTTCTTGGTAGAATCATGCAGGACTGAAATTTTTGATGTTTTTCTACTCCTCTATTGAGCCCAAATAAGTCTCTAAAAGCATGAGTTTGCAACTACTTTACTTTTGGAGAAAATTCAAAACATTCATTATTCAATAGAGCCCAATAGCAAAAATCAGGTTTTGAATGAAGAATCACATTTCTTGGTAAAATCATGCAGGATTGAAATTTTTGATGGTTTTTTACTCCTCTCAACAGCCCAAACAAGTTTCTAAAAGGATGAGTTTGCAACTACTTTACTTTTGGAGAAAATTCAAAACATTCATTATTCAATAGGGCCCAAACTATCAAAAACCAGCGGTTTGAATGAACACACATTTCTTGGTAAAATCATGCAGGACTGAAATTTTTGATGTTTTTCTACTCCTCTCATGAGCCCAAACAAGTCTCTAAAAGCATGAGTTTGCAACTACTTTACTTTTGGAGAAAATTCAAAACATTCATTATTCAATAGAGCCCAATAGCAAAAATCAGGTTTTGAATGAAGAATCACATTTCTTGGTAAAATCATGCAGGATTGAAATTTTTGATGGTTTTTTACTCCTCTCAACAGCCCAAACAAGTTCCTAAAAGGATGAGTTTGCAACTACTTTACTTTTGGAGAAATTTCAAAACATTCATTATTCAATAGGGCCCAAACTATCAAAAACCAGCGGTTTCAATGAACACACATTTCTTGGTAGAATCATGCAGGACTGAAATTTTTGATGTTTTTCTACTCCTCTCATGAGCCCAAACAAGACTCTAAAAGCATGAGTTTGCAACTACTTTACTTTTGGAGAAAATTCAAAACATTCATTATTCAATAGAGCTCAATAGCAAAAATCAGGTTTTGAATGAAGAATCACATTTCTTGGTAAAATCATGCAGGATTGAAATTTTTGATGGTTTTTTACTCCTCTCAACAGCCCAAACAAGTTTCTAAAAGGATGAGTTTGCAACTACTTTACTTTTGGAGAATATTCAAAACATTCATTATTCAATAGGGCCCAAACTATCAAAAACCAGCGGTTTGAATGAACACACATTTCTTGGTAGAATCATGCAGGACTGAAATTTTTGATGTTTTTCTACTCCTCTCATGAGCCCAAACAAGTCTCTAAAAGCATGAGTTTGCAACTACTTTACTTTTGGAGAAAATTCAAAACATTCATTATTCAATAGAGCCCAATAGCAAAAATCAGGTTTTGAATGAAGAATCACATTTCTTGGTAAAATCATGCAGGATTGAAATTTTTGATGGTTTTTTACTCCTCTCAAAAGCCCAAAAAAGTTTCTAAAAGGATGAGTTTGCAACTACTTTACTTTTGGAGAAAATTCAAAACATTCATTATTCAATAGGGCCCAAACTATCAAAAACCAGCGGTTTCAATGAACACACATTTCTTGGTAGAATCATGCAGGACTGAAATTTTTGATGTTTTTCTACTCCTCTCATGAGCCCAAACAAGTCTCTAAAAGCATGAGTTTGCAACTACTTTACTTTTGGAGAAAATTCAAAACATTCATTATTCAATAGGGCCCAAAATATCAAAAACCAGCGGTTTGAATGATCACACATTTCTTGGTAGAATCGTGCAGGACTGAAATTTTTGATTTTTTTCTACTCCTCTCATGAGCCCAAACAAGTCTCTAAAAGGATGAGTTTGCAACTACTTTGCTTTTGGAGAAAATTCAAAACATTCATTATTCAATAGAGCCCAATAGCAAAAACCAGCGTTTTGAATGAAGAATCACATTTCTTGGTAGAATCATGCAGGATCGAAATTTTTGATGGTTTTTTACTCCTCTCAACAGCCCAAACAAGTTTCTAAAAGGATGAGTTTGCAACTACTTTACTTTTGGAGAAAATTCAAAACATTCATTATTCAATAGGGCCCAAACTATCAAAAACCAGCGGTTTCAATGAACACACATTTCTTGGTAGAATCATGCAGGACTGAAATTTTTGATGTTTTTCTACTCCTCTCATGAGCCCAAACAAGACTCTAAAAGCATGAGTTTGCAACTACTTTACTTTTGGAGAAAATTCAAAACATTCATTATTCAATAGAGCCCAATAGCAAAAATCAGGTTTTGAATGAAGAATCACATTTCTTGGTAAAATCATGCAGGATTGAAATTTTTGATGGTTTTTTACTCCTCTCAACAGCCCAAACAAGTTTCTAAAAGGATGAGTTTGCAACTACTTTACTTTTGGAGAAAATTCAAAACATTCATTATTCAATAGGGCCCAAACTATCAAAAACCAGCGGTTTCAATGAACACACATTTCTTGGTAGAATCATGCAGGACTGAAATTTTTGATGTTTTTCTACTCCTCTCATGAGCCCAAACAAGTCTCTAAAAGCATGAGTTTGCAACTACTTTACTTTTGGAGAAAATTCAAAACATTCATTATTCAATAGAGCCCAATAGCAAAAACCAGCGTTTTGAATGAAGAATCACATTTCTTGGTAGAATCATGCAGGATTGAAATTTTTGATGGTTTTTTACTCCTCTCAACAGCCCAAACAAGTTTCTAAAAGGATGAGTTTGCAACTACTTTACTTTTGGAGAAAATTCAAAACATTCATTATTCAATAGGGCCCAAACTATCAAAAACCAGCGGTTTCAATGAACACACATTTCTTGGTAGAATCATGCAGGACTGAAATTTTTGATGTTTTTCTACTCCTCTCATGAGCCCAAACAAGACTCTAAAAGCATGAGTTTGCAACTACTTTACTTTTGGAGAAAATTCAAAACATTCATTACTCAATAGAGCCCAATAGCAAAAATCAGGTTTTGAATGAAGAATCACATTTCTTGGTAAAATCATGCAGGATTGAAATTTTTGATGGTTTTTTACTCCTCTCAACAGCCCAAACAAGTTTCTAAAAGGATGAGTTTGCAACTACTTTACTTTTGGAGAAAATTCAAAACATTCATTATTCAATAGGGCCCAAACTATCAAAAACCAGCGGTTTGAATGAACACACATTTCTTGGTAGAATCATGCAGGACTGAAATTTTTGATGTTTTTCTACTCCTCTCATGAGCCCAAACAAGTCTCTAAAAGCATGAGTTTGCAACTACTTTACTTTTGGAGAAAATTCAAAACATTCATTATTCAATAGAGCCCAATAGCAAAAATCAGGTTTAGAATGAAGAATCACATTTCTTGGTAAAATCATGCAGGATTGAAATTTTTGATGGTTTTTTACTCCTCTCAAAAGCCCAAACAAGTTTCTAAAAGGATGAGTTTGCAACTACTTTACTTTTGGAGAAAATTCAAAACATTCATTATTCAATAGGGCCCAAACTATCAAAAACCAGCGGTTTCAATGAACACACATTTCTTGGTAGAATCATGCAGGACTGAAATTTTTGATGTTTTTCTACTCCTCTCATGAGCCCAAACAAGTCTCTAAAAGCATGAGTTTGCAACTACTTTACTTTTGGAGAAAATTAAAAACATTCATTATTCAATAGGGCCCAAAATATCAAAAACCAGCGGTTTGAATGATCACACATTTCTTGGTAGAATCGTGCAGGACTGAAATTTTTGATTTTTTTCTACTCCTCTCATGAGCCCAAACAAGTCTCTAAAAGGATGAGTTTGCAACTACTTTGCTTTTGGAGAAAATTCAAAACATTCATTATTCAATAGAGCCCAATAGCAAAAACCAGCGTTTTGAATGAAGAATCACATTTCTTGGTAGAATCATGCAGGATTGAAATTTTTGATGGTTTTTTAATCCTCTCAACAGCCCAAACAAGTTTCTAAAAGGATGAGTTTGCAACTACTTTACTTTTGGAGAAAATTCAAAACATTCATTATTCAATAGGGCCCAAACTATCAAAAACCAGCGGTTTCAATGAACACACATTTCTTGGTAGAATCATGCAGGACTGAAATTTTTGATGTTTTTCTACTCCTCTCATGAGCCCAAACAAGACTCTAAAAGCATGAGTTTGCAACTACTTTACTTTTGGAGAAAATTCAAAACATTCATTATTCAATAGAGCCCAATAGCAAAAATCAGGTTTTGAATGAAGAATCACATTTCTTGGTAAAATCATGCAGGATTGAAATTTTTGATGGTTTTTTACTCCTCTCAACAGCCCAAACAAGTTTCTAAAAGGATGAGTTTGCAACTACTTTACTTTTGGAGAAAATTCAAAACATTCATTATTCAATAGGGCCCAAACTATCAAAAACCAGCGGTTTCAATGAACACACATTTCTTGGTAGAATCATGCAGGACTGAAATTTTTGATGTTTTTCTACTCCTCTCATGAGCCCAAACAAGTCTCTAAAAGCATGAGTTTGCAACTACTTTACTTTTGGAGAAAATTCAAAACATTCATTATTCAATAGAGCCCAATAGCAAAAATCAGGTTTTGAATGAAGAATCACAATTCTTGGTAAAATCATGCAGGATTGAAATTTTTGATGGTTTTTTACTCCTCTCAACAGCCCAAACAAGTTTCTAAAAGGATGAGTTTGCAACTACTTTACTTTTGGAGAAAAATCAAAACATTCATTATTCAATAGGGCCCAAACTATCAAAAACCAGCGGTTTCAATGAACACACATTTCTTGGTAGAATCATGCAGGACTGAAATTTTTGATGTTTTTCTACTCCTCTCATGAGCCCAAACAAGTCTCTAAAAGCATGAGTTTGCAACTACTTTACTTTTGGAGAAAATTCAAAACATTCATTATTCAATAGAGCCCAATAGCAAAAATCAGGTTTTGAATGAAGAATCACATTTCTTGGTAAAATCATGCAGGATTGAAATTTTTGATGGTTTTTTACTCCTCTCAAAAGCCCAAACAAGTTTCTAAAAGGATGAGTTTGCAACTACTTTACTTTTGGAGAAAATTCAAAACATTCATTATTCAATAGGGCCCAAACTATCAAAAACCAGCGGTTTCAATGAACACACATTTCTTGGTAGAATCATGCAGGACTGAAATTTTTGATGTTTTTCTACTCCTCTCATGAGCCCAAACAAGTCTCTAAAAGCATGAGTTTGCAACTACTTTACTTTTGGAGAAAATTCAAAACATTCATTATTCAATAGGGCCCAAAATATCAAAAACCAGCGGTTTGAATGATCACACATTTCTTGGTAGAATCGTGCAGGACTGAAATTTTTGATTTTTTTCTACTCCTCTCATGAGCCCAAACAAGTCTCTAAAAGGATGAGTTTGCAACTACTTTGCTTTTGGAGAAAATTCAAAACATTCATTATTCAATAGAGCCCAATAGCAAAAACCAGCGTTTTGAATGAAGAATCACATTTCTTGGTAGAATCATGCAGGATTGAAATTTTTGATGGTTTTTTACTCCTCTCAACAGCCCAAACAAGTTTCTAAAAGGATGAGTTTGCAACTACTTTACTTTTGGAGAAAATTCAAAACATTCATTATTCAATAGGGCCCAAACTATCAAAAACCAGCGGTTTCAATGAACACACATTTCTTGGTAGAATCATGCAGGACTGAAATTTTTGATGTTTTTCTACTCCTCTCATGAGCCCAAACAAGACTCTAAAAGCATGAGTTTGCAACTACTTTACTTTTGGAGAAAATTCAAAACATTCATTATTCAATAGAGCCCAATAGCAAAAATCAGGTTTTGAATGAAGAATCACATTTCTTGGTAAAATCATGCAGGATTGAAATTTTTGATGGTTTTTTACTCCTCTCAACAGCCCAAACAAGTTTCTAAAAGGATGAGTTTGCAACTACTTTACTTTTGGAGAAAATTCAAAACATTCATTATTCAATAGGGCCCAAACTATCAAAAACCAGCGGTTTGAATGAACACACATTTCTTGGTAGAATCATGCAGGACTGAAATTTTTGATGTTTTTCTACTCCTCTCATGAGCCCAAACAAGTCTCTAAAAGCATGAGTTTGCAACTACTTTACTTTTGGAGAAAATTCAAAACATTCATTATTCAATAGAGCCCAATAGCAAAAATCAGGTTTTGAATGAAGAATCACAATTCTTGGTAAAATCATGCAGGATTGAAATTTTTGATGGTTTTTTACTCCTCTCAACAGCCCAAACAAGTTTCTAAAAGGATGAGTTTGCAACTACTTTACTTTTGGAGAAAAATCAAAACATTCATTATTCAATAGGGCCCAAACTATCAAAAACCAGCGGTTTCAATGAACACACATTTCTTGGTAGAATCATGCAGGACTGAAATTTTTGATGTTTTTCTACTCCTCTCATGAGCCCAAACAAGTCTCTAAAAGCATGAGTTTGCAACTACTTTACTTTTGGAGAAAATTCAAAACATTCATTATTCAATAGAGCCCAATAGCAAAAATCAGGTTTTGAATGAAGAATCACATTTCTTGGTAAAATCATGCAGGATTGAAATTTTTGATGGTTTTTTACTCCTCTCAAAAGCCCAAACAAGTTTCTAAAAGGATGAGTTTGCAACTACTTTACTTTTGGAGAAAAATCAAAACATTCATTATTCAATAGGGCCCAAACTATCAAAAACCAGCGGTTTCAATGAACACACATTTCTTGGTAGAATCATGCAGGACTGAAATTTTTGATGTTTTTCTACTCCTCTCATGAGCCCAAACAAGTCTCTAAAAGCATGAGTTTGCAACTACTTTACTTTTGGAGAAAATTCAAAACATTCATTATTCAATAGAGCCCAATAGCAAAAATCAGGTTTTGAATGAAGAATCACATTTCTTGGTAAAATCATGCAGGATTGAAATTTTTGATGGTTTTTTACTCCTCTCAAAAGCCCAAACAAGTTTCTAAAAGGATGAGTTTGCAACTACTTTACTTTTGGAGAAAATTCAAAACATTCATTATTCAATAGGGCCCAAACTATCAAAAACCAGCGGTTTCAATGAACACACATTTCTTGGTAGAATCATGCAGGACTGAAATTTTTGATGTTTTTCTACTCCTCTCATGAGCCCAAACAAGTCTCTAAAAGCATGAGTTTGCAACTACTTTACTTTTGGAGAAAATTCAAAACATTCATTATTCAATAGGGCCCAAAATATCAAAAACCAGCGGTTTGAATGATCACACATTTCTTGGTAGAATCGTGCAGGACTGAAATTTTTGATTTTTTTCTACTCCTCTCATGAGCCCAAACAAGTCTCTAAAAGGATGAGTTTGCAACTACTTTGCTTTTGGAGAAAATTCAAAACATTCATTATTCAATAGAGCCCAATAGCAAAAACCAGCGTTTTGAATGAAGAATCACATTTCTTGGTAGAATCATGCAGGATTGAAATTTTTGATGGTTTTTTACTCCTCTCAACAGCCCAAACAAGTTTCTAAAAGGATGAGTTTGCAACTACTTTACTTTTGGAGAAAATTCAAAACATTCATTATTCAATAGGGCCCAAACTATCAAAAACCAGCGGTTTGAATGATCACACATTTCTTGGTAGAATCGTGCAGGACTGAAATTTTTGATTTTTTTCTACTCCTCTCATGAGCCCAAACAAGTCTCTAAAAGGATGAGTTTGCAACTACTTTGCTTTTGGAGAAAATTCAAAACATTCATTATTCAATAGAGCCCAATAGCAAAAACCAGCGTTTTGAATGAAGAATCACATTTCTTGGTAGAATCATGCAGGATTGAAATTTTTGATGGTTTTTTACTCCTCTCAACAGCCCAAACAAGTTTCTAAAAGGATGAGTTTGCAACTACTTTACTTTTGGAGAAAATTCAAAACATTCATTATTCAATAGGGCCCAAACTATCAAAAACCAGCGGTTTCAATGAACACACATTTCTTGGTAGAATCATGCAGGACTGAAATTTTTGATGTTTTTCTACTCCTCTCATGAGCCCAAACAAGTCTCTAAAAGCATGAGTTTGCAACTGCTTTACTTTTGGAGAAAATTCAAAACATTCATTATTCAATAGAGCCCAATAGCAAAAATCAGGTTTTGAATGAAGAATCACAATTCTTGGTAAAATCATGCAGGATTGAAATTTTTGATGTTTTTTACTCCTCTCAACAGCCCAAACAAGTTTCTAAAAGGATGAGTTTGCAACTACTTTACTTTTGGAGAAAAATCAAAACATTCATTATTCAATAGGGCCCAAACTATCAAAAACCAGCGGTTTCAATGAACACACATTTCTTGGTAGAATCATGCAGCACTGAAATTTTTGATGTTTTTCTACTCCTCTCATGAGCCCAAACAAGTCTCTAAAAGCATGAGTTTGCAACTACTTTACTTTTGGAGAAAATTCAAAACATTCATTATTCAATAGAGCCCAATAGCAAAAATCAGGTTTTGAATGAAGAATCACATTTCTTGGTAAAATCATGCAGGATTGAAATTTTTGATGGTTTTTTACTCCTCTCAACAGCCCAAACAAGTTTCTAAAAGGATGAGTTTGCAACTACTTTACTTTTGGAGAAAATTCAAAACATTCATTATTCAATAGAGCCCAATAGCAAAAATCAGGTTTTGAATGAAGAATCACAATTCTTGGTAAAATCATGCAGGATTGAAATTTTTGATGGTTTTTTACTCCTCTCAACAGCCCAAACAAGTTTCTAAAAGGATGAGTTTGCAACTACTTTACTTTTGGAGAAAAATCAAAACATTCATTATTCAATAGGGCCCAAACTATCAAAAACCAGCGGTTTCAATGAACACACATTTCTTGGTAGAATCATGCAGGACTGAAATTTTTGATGTTTTTCTACTCCTCTCATGAGCCCAAACAAGTCTCTAAAAGCATGAGTTTGCAACTACTTTACTTTTGGAGAAAATTCAAAACATTCATTATTCAATAGAGCCCAATAGCAAAAATCAGGTTTTGAATGAAGAATCACATTTCTTGGTAAAATCATGCAGGATTGAAATTTTTGATGGTTTTTTACTCCTCTCAAAAGCCCAAACAAGTTTCTAAAAGGATGAGTTTGCAACTACTTTACTTTTGGAGAAAAATCAAAACATTCATTATTCAATAGGGCCCAAACTATCAAAAACCAGCGGTTTCAATGAACACACATTTCTTGGTAGAATCATGCAGGACTGAAATTTTTGATGTTTTTCTACTCCTCTCATGAGCCCAAACAAGTCTCTAAAAGCATGAGTTTGCAACTACTTTACTTTTGGAGAAAATTCAAAACATTCATTATTCAATAGAGCCCAATAGCAAAAATCAGGTTTTGAATGAAGAATCACATTTCTTGGTAAAATCATGCAGGATTGAAATTTTTGATGGTTTTTTACTCCTCTCAAAAGCCCAAACAAGTTTCTAAAAGGATGAGTTTGCAACTACTTTACTTTTGGAGAAAATTCAAAACATTCATTATTCAATAGGGCCCAAACTATCAAAAACCAGCGGTTTGAATGAACACACATTTCTTGGTAGAATCATGCAGGACTGAAATTTTTGATGTTTTTCTACTCCTCTCATGAGCCCAAACAAGTCTCTAAAAGCATGAGTTTGCAACTACTTTACTTTTGGAGAAAATTCAAAACATTCATTATTCAATAGGGCCCAAAATATCAAAAACCAGCGGTTTGAATGATCACACATTTCTTGGTAGAATCGTGCAGGACTGAAATTTTTGATTTTTTTCTACTCCTCTCATGAGCCCAAACAAGTCTCTAAAAGGATGAGTTTGCAACTACTTTGCTTTTGGAGAAAATTCAAAACATTCATTATTCAATAGAGCCCAATAGCAAAAACCAGCGTTTTGAATGAAGAATCACATTTCTTGGTAGAATCATGCAGGATTGAAATTTTTGATGGTTTTTTACTCCTCTCAACAGCCCAAACAAGTTTCTAAAAGGATGAGTTTGCAACTACTTTACTTTTGGAGAAAATTCAAAACATTCATTATTCAATAGGGCCCAAACTATCAAAAACCAGCGGTTTGAATGATCACACATTTCTTGGTAGAATCGTGCAGGACTGAAATTTTTGATTTTTTTCTACTCCTCTCATGAGCCCAAACAAGTCTCTAAAAGGATGAGTTTGCAACTACTTTGCTTTTGGAGAAAATTCAAAACATTCATTATTCAATAGAGCCCAATAGCAAAAACCAGCGTTTTGAATGAAGAATCACATTTCTTGGTAGAATCATGCAGGATTGAAATTTTTGATGGTTTTTTACTCCTCTCAACAGCCCAAACAAGTTTCTAAAAGGATGAGTTTGCAACTACTTTACTTTTGGAGAAAATTCAAAACATTCATTATTCAATAGGGCCCAAACTATCAAAAACCAGCGGTTTCAATGAACACACATTTCTTGGTAGAATCATGCAGGACTGAAATTTTTGATGTTTTTCTACTCCTCTCATGAGCCCAAACAAGTCTCTAAAAGCATGAGTTTGCAACTGCTTTACTTTTGGAGAAAATTCAAAACATTCATTATTCAATAGAGCCCAATAGCAAAAATCAGGTTTTGAATGAAGAATCACAATTCTTGGTAAAATCATGCAGGATTGAAATTTTTGATGGTTTTTTACTCCTCTCAACAGCCCAAACAAGTTTCTAAAAGGATGAGTTTGCAACTACTTTACTTTTGGAGAAAAATCAAAACATTCATTATTCAATAGGGCCCAAACTATCAAAAACCAGCGGTTTCAATGAACACACATTTCTTGGTAGAATCATGCAGGACTGACATTTTTGATGTTTTTCTACTCCTCTCATGAGCCCAAACAAGTCTCTAAAAGCATGAGTTTGCAACTACTTTACTTTTGGAGAAAATTCAAAACATTCATTATTCAATAGAGCCCAATAGCAAAAATCAGGTTTTGAATGAAGAATCACATTTCTTGGTAAAATCATGCAGGATTGAAATTTTTGATGGTTTTTTACTCCTCTCAACAGCCCAAACAAGTTTCTAAAAGGATGAGTTTGCAACTACTTTACTTTTGGAGAAAATTCAAAACATTCATTATTCAATAGGGCCCAAACTATCAAAAACCAGCGGTTTCAATGAACACACATTTCTTGGTAGAATCATGCAGGACTGAAATTTTTGATGTTTTTCTACTCCTCTCATGAGCCCAAACAAGTCTCTTAAAGCATGAGTTTGCAACTACTTTACTTTTGGAGAAAATTCAAAACATTCATTATTCAATAGGGCCCAAAATATCAAAAACCAGCGGTTTGAATGAACACACATTTCTTGGTAGAATCGTGCAGGACTGAAATTTTTGATTTTTTTCTACTCCTCTCATGAGCCCAAACAAGTCTCTAAAAGGATGAGTTTGCAACTACTTTACTTTTGGAGAAAATTCAAAACATTCATTATTCAATAGAGCCCAATAGCAAAAATCAGCGTTTTGAATGAAGAATCACATTTCTTGGTAGAATCATGCAGGATTGAAATTTTTGATGGTTTTTTACTCCTCTCAACAGCCCAAACAAGTTTCTAAAAGGATGAGTTTGCAACTACTTTACTTGTGGAGAAAATTCAAAACATTCATTATTCAATAGGGCCCAAACTATCAAAAACCAGCGGTTTCAATGAACACACATTTCTTGGTAGAATCATGCAGGACTGAAATTTTTGATGTTTTTCTTCTCCTCTCATGAGCCCAAACAAGACTCTAAAAGCATGAGTTTGCAACTACTTTACTTTTGGAGAAAATTCAAAACATTCATTATTCAATAGAGCCCAATAGCAAAAATCAGGTTTTGAATGAAGAATCACATTTCTTGGTAAAATCATGCAGGATTGAAATTTTTGATGGTTTTTTACTCCTCTCAACAGCCCAAACAAGTTTCTAAAAGGATGAGTTTGCAACTACTTTACTTTTGGAGAAAATTCAAAACATTCATTATTCAATAGGGCCCAAACTACCAAAAACCAGCGGTTTGAATGAACACACATTTCTTGGTAGAATCATGCAGGACTGAAATTTTTGATGTTTTTCTACTCCTCTCATGAGCCCAAACAAGTCTCTAAAAGCATGAGTTTGCAACTACTTTACTTTTGGAGAAAATTCAAAACATTCATTATTCAATAGAGCCCAATAGCAAAAATCAGGTTTTGAATGAAGAATCACATTTCTTGGTAAAATCATGCAGGATTGAAATTTTTGATGGTTTTTTACTCCTCTCAACAGCCCAAACAAGTTTCTAAAAGGATGAGTTTGCAACTACTTTACTTTTGGAGAAAATTCAAAACATTCATTATTCAATAGGGCCCAAACTATCAAAAACCAGCGGTTTCAATGAACACACATTTCTTGGTAGAATCATGCAGGACTGAAATTTTTGATGTTTTTCTACTCCTCTATTGAGCCCAAACAAGTCTCTAAAAGCATGAGTTTGCAACTACTTTACTTTTGGAGAAAATTCAAAACATTCATTATTCAATAGAGCCCAATAGCAAAAATCAGGTTTTGAATGAAGAATCACATTTCTTGGTAAAATCATGCAGGATTGAAATTTTTGATGGTTTTTTACTCCTCTCAACAGCCCAAACAAGTTTCTAAAAGGATGAGTTTGCAACTACTTTACTTTTGGAGAAAATTCAAAACATTCATTATTCAATAGGGCCCAAACTATCAAAAACCAGCGGTTTGAATGAACACACATTTCTTGGTAAAATCATGCACAACTGAAATTTTTGATGTTTTTCTACTCCTCTCATGAGCCCAAACAAGTCTCTAAAAGCATGAGTTTGCAAATACTTTACTTTTGGAGAAAATTCAAAACATTCATTATTCAATAGAGCCCAATAGCAAAAATCAGGTTTTGAATGAAGAATCACATTTCTTGGTAAAATCATGCAGGATTGAAATTTTTGATGGTTTTTTACTCCTCTCAACAGCCCAAACAAGTTCCTAAAAGGATGAGTTTGCAACTACTTTACTTTTGGAGAAAATTCAAAACATTCATTATTCAATAGGGCCCAAACTATCAAAAACCAGCGGTTTCAATGAACACACATTTCTTGGTAGAATCATGCAGGACTGAAATTTTTGATGTTTTTCTACTCCTCTCATGAGCCCAAACAAGACTCTAAAAGCATGAGTTTGCAACTACTTTACTTTTGGAGAAAATTCAAAACATTCATTATTCAATAGAGCCCAATAGCAAAAATCAGGTTTTGAATGAAGAATCACATTTCTTGGTAAAATCATGCAGGATTGAAATTTTTGATGGTTTTTTACTCCTCTCAACAGCCCAAACAAGTTTCTAAAAGGATGAGTTTGCAACTACTTTACTTTTGGAGAAAATTCAAAACATTCATTATTCAATAGGGCCCAAACTATCAAAAACCAGCGGTTTCAATGAACACACATTTCTTGGTAGAATCATGCAGGACTGAAATTTTTGATGTTTTTCTACTCCTCTCATGAGCCCAAACAAGTCTCTAAAAGCATGAGTTTGCAACTACTTTACTTTTGGAGAAAATTCAAAACATTCATTATTCAATAGAGCCCAATAGCAAAAATCAGGTTTTGAATGAAGAATCACAATTCTTGGTAAAATCATGCAGGATTGAAATTTTTGATGGTTTTTTACTCCTCTCAACAGCCCAAACAAGTTTCTAAAAGGATGAGTTTGCAACTACTTTACTTTTGGAGAAAAATCAAAACATTCATTATTCAATAGGGCCCAAACTATCAAAAACCAGCGGTTTCAATGAACACACATTTCTTGGTAGAATCATGCAGGACTGAAATTTTTGATGTTTTTCTACTCCTCTCATGAGCCCAAACAAGTCTCTAAAAGCATGAGTTTGCAACTACTTTACTTTTGGAGAAAATTCAAAACATTCATTATTCAATAGAGCCCAATAGCAAAAATCAGGTTTTGAATGAAGAATCACATTTCTTGGTAAAATCATGCAGGATTGAAATTTTTGATGGTTTTTTACTCCTCTCAAAAGCCCAAACAAGTTTCTAAAAGGATGAGTTTGCAACTACTTTACTTTTGGAGAAAAATCAAAACATTCATTATTCAATAGGGCCCAAACTATCAAAAACCAGCGGTTTCAATGAACACACATTTCTTGGTAGAATCATGCAGGACTGAAATTTTTGATGTTTTTCTACTCCTCTCATGAGCCCAAACAAGTCTCTAAAAGCATGAGTTTGCAACTACTTTACTTTTGGAGAAAATTCAAAACATTCATTATTCAATAGAGCCCAATAGCAAAAATCAGGTTTTGAATGAAGAATCACATTTCTTGGTAAAATCATGCAGGATTGAAATTTTTGATGGTTTTTTACTCCTCTCAAAAGCCCAAACAAGTTTCTAAAAGGATGAGTTTGCAACTACTTTACTTTTGGAGAAAATTCAAAACATTCATTATTCAATAGGGCCCAAACTATCAAAAACCAGCGGTTTGAATGAACACACATTTCTTGGTAGAATCATGCAGGACTGAAATTTTTGATGTTTTTCTACTCCTCTCATGAGCCCAAACAAGTCTCTAAAAGCATGAGTTTGCAACTACTTTACTTTTGGAGAAAATTCAAAACATTCATTATTCAATAGGGCCCAAAATATCAAAAACCAGCGGTTTGAATGATCACACATTTCTTGGTAGAATCGTGCAGGACTGAAATTTTTGATTTTTTTCTACTCATCTCATGAGCCCAAACAAGTCTCTAAAAGGATGAGTTTGCAACTACTTTGCTTTTGGAGAAAATTCAAAACATTCATTATTCAATAGAGCCCAATAGCAAAAACCAGCGTTTTGAATGAAGAATCACATTTCTTGGTAGAATCATGCAGGATTGAAATTTTTGATGGTTTTTTACTCCTCTCAACAGCCCAAACAAGTTTCTAAAAGGATGAGTTTGCAACTACTTTACTTTTGGAGAAAATTCAAAACATTCATTATTCAATAGGGCCCAAACTATCAAAAACCAGCGGTTTCAATGAACACACATTTCTTGGTAGAATCATGCAGGACTGAAATTTTTGATGTTTTTCTACTCCTCTCATGAGCCCAAACAAGACTCTAAAAGCATGAGTTTGCAACTACTTTACTTTTGGAGAAAATTCAAAACATTCATTATTCAATAGAGCCCAATAGCAAAAATCAGGTTTTGAATGAAGAATCACATTTCTTGGTAAAATCATGCAGGATTGAAATTTTTGATGGTTTTTTACTCCTCTCAACAGCCCAAACAAGTTTCTAAAAGGATGAGTTTGCAACTACTTTACTTTTGGAGAAAATTCAAAACATTCATTATTCAATAGGGCCCAAACTATCAAAAACCAGCGGTTTCAATGAACACACATTTCTTGGTAGAATCATGCAGGACTGAAATTTTTGATGTTTTTCTACTCCTCTCATGAGCCCAAACAAGTATCTAAAAGCATGAGTTTGCAACTACTTTACTTTTGGAGAAAATTCAAAACATTCATTATTCAATAGAGCCCAATAGCAAAAATCAGGTTTTGAATGAAGAATCACAATTCTTGGTAAAATCATGCAGGATTGAAATTTTTGATGGTTTTTTACTCCTCTCAACAGCCCAAACAAGTTTCTAAAAGGATGAGTTTGCAACTACTTTACTTTTGGAGAAAAATCAAAACATTCATTATTCAATAGGGCCCAAACTATCAAAAACCAGCGGTTTCAATGAACACACATTTCTTGGTAGAATCATGCAGGACTGAAATTTTTGATGTTTTTCTACTCCTCTCATGAGCCCAAACAAGTCTCTAAAAGCATGAGTTTGCAACTACTTTACTTTTGGAGAAAATTCAAAACATTCATTATTCAATAGAGCCCAATAGCAAAAATCAGGTTTTGAATGAAGAATCACATTTCTTGGTAAAATCATGCAGGATTGAAATTTTTGATGGTTTTTTACTCCTCTCAACAGCCCAAACAAGTTTCTAAAAGGATGAGTTTGCAACTACTTTACTTTTGGAGAAAATTCAAAACATTCATTATTCAATAGGGCCCAAACTACCAAAAACCAGCGGTTTGAATGAACACACATTTCTTGGTAGAATCATGCAGGACTGAAATTTTTGATGTTTTTCTACTCCTCTCATGAGCCCAAACAAGTCTCTAAAAGCATGAGTTTGCAACTACTTTACTTTTGGAGAAAATTCAAAACATTCATTATTCAATAGAGCCCAATAGCAAAAATCAGGTTTTGAATGAAGAATCACATTTCTTGGTAAAATCATGCAGGATTGAAATTTTTGATGGTTTTTTACTCCTCTCAACAGCCCAAACAAGTTTCTAAAAGGATGAGTTTGCAACTACTTTACTTTTGGAGAAAATTCAAAACATTCATTATTCAATAGGGCCCAAACTATCAAAAACCAGCGGTTTCAATGAACACACATTTCTTGGTAGAATCATGCAGGACTGAAATTTTTGATGTTTTTCTACTCCTCTATTGAGCCCAAACAAGTCTCTAAAAGCATGAGTTTGCAACTACTTTACTTTTGGAGAAAATTCAAAACATTCATTATTCAATAGAGCCCAATAGCAAAAATCAGGTTTTGAATGAAGAATCACATTTCTTGGTAAAATCATGCAGGATTGAAATTTTTGATGGTTTTTTACTCCTCTCAACAGCCCAAACAAGTTTCTAAAAGGATGAGTTTGCAACTACTTTACTTTTGGAGAAAATTCAAAACATTCATTATTCAATAGGGCCCAAACTATCAAAAACCAGCGGTTTGAATGAACACACATTTCTTGGTAAAATCATGCACAACTGAAATTTTTGATGTTTTTCTACTCCTCTCATGAGCCCAAACAAGTCTCTAAAAGCATGAGTTTGCAAATACTTTACTTTTGGAGAAAATTCAAAACATTCATTATTCAATAGAGCCCAATAGCAAAAATCAGGTTTTGAATGAAGAATCACATTTCTTGGTAAAATCATGCAGGATTGAAATTTTTGATGGTTTTTTACTCCTCTCAACAGCCCAAACAAGTTCCTAAAAGGATGAGTTTGCAACTACTTTACTTTTGGAGAAAATTCAAAACATTCATTATTCAATAGGGCCCAAACTATCAAAAACCAGCGGTTTCAATGAACACACATTTCTTGGTAGAATCATGCAGGACTGAAATTTTTGATGTTTTTCTACTCCTCTCATGAGCCCAAACAAGACTCTAAAAGCATGAGTTTGCAACTACTTTACTTTTGGAGAAAATTCAAAACATTCATTATTCAATAGAGCCCAATAGCAAAAATCAGGTTTTGAATGAAGAATCACATTTCTTGGTAAAATCATGCAGGATTGAAATTTTTGATGGTTTTTTACTCCTCTCAACAGCCCAAACAAGTTTCTAAAAGGATGAGTTTGCAACTACTTTACTTTTGGAGAAAATTCAAAACATTCATTATTCAATAGGGCCCAAACTATCAAAAACCAGCAGTTTGAATGAACACACATTTCTTGGTAGAATCATGCAGGACTGAAATTTTTGATGTTTTTCTACTCCTCTCATGAGCCCAAACAAGTCTCTAAAAGCATGAGTTTGCAACTACTTTACTTTTGGAGAAAATTCAAAACATTCATTATTCAATAGAGCCCAATAGCAAAAATCAGGTTTTGAATGAAGAATCACATTTCTTGGTAAAATCATGCAGGATTGAAATTTTTGATGGTTTTTTACTCCTCTCAACAGCCCAAACAAGTTTCTAAAAGGATGAGTTTGCAACTACTTTACTTTTGGAGAAAATTCAAAACATTCATTATTCAATAGGGCCCAAACTATCAAAAACCAGCGGTTTGAATGAACACACATTTCTTGGTAGAATCATGCAGGACTGAAATTTTTGATGTTTTTCTACTCCTCTCATGAGCCCAAACAAGTCACTAAAAGCATGAGTTTGCAACTACTTTACTTTTGGAGAAAATTCAAAACATTCATTATTCAATAGAGCCCAATAGCAAAAACCAGCGTTTTGAATGAAGAATCACATTTCTTGGTAGAATCATGCAGGATTGAAATTTTTGATGGTTTTTTACTCCTCTCAACAGCCCAAACAAGTTTCTAAAAGGATGAGTTTGCAACTACTTTACTTTTGGAGAAAATTCAAAACATTCATTATTCAGTAGGGCCCAAACTATCAAAAACCAGCGGTTTCAATGAACACACATTTCTTGGTAGAATCATGCAGGACTGAAATTTTTGATGTTTTTCTACTCCTCTCATGAGCCCAAACAAGTCTCTAAAAGCATGAGTTTGCAACTACTTTACTTTTGGAGAAAATTCAAAACATTCATTATTCAATACAGCCCAATAGCAAAAATCAGGTTTTGAATGAAGAATCACATTTCTTGGTAGAATCATGCAGGATTGAAATTTTTGATGGTTTTTTACTCCTCTCAACAGCCCAAACAAGTTTCTAAAAGGATGAGTTTGCAACTGCTTTACTTTTGGAGAAAATTCAAAACATTCATTATTCAATAGGGCCCAAACTATCAAAAACCAGCGGTTTGAATGAACACACATTTCTTGGTAGAATCATGCAGGACTGAAATTTTTGATGTTTTTCTACTCCTCTCATGAGCCCAAACAAGTCTCTAAAAGCATGAGTTTGCAACTACTTTACTTTTGGAGAAAATTCAAAACATTCATTATTCAATAGAGCCCAATAGCAAAAATCAGGTTTTGAATGAAGAATCACATTTCTTGGTAGAATCATGCAGGATTGAAATTTTTGATGGTTTTTTTACTCCTCTCAACAGCCCAAACAAGTTTCTAAAAGGATGAGTTTGCAACTACTTTACTTTTGGAGAAAATTCAAAACATTCATTATTCAATAGGGCCCAAAATATCAAAAACCAGCGGTTTGAATAAACACACATTTCTTGGTAGAATCGTGCAGGACTGAAATTTTTAATGTTTTTCTACTCCTCTCATGAGCCCAAACAAGTCTCTAAAAGGATGAGTTTGCAACTACTTTACTTTTGGAGAAAATTCAAAACATTCATTATTCAATAGAGCCCAATAGCAAAAACCAGCGTTTTGAATGAAGAATCACATTTCTTGGTAGAATCATGCAGGATTGAAATTTTTGATGGTTTTTTACTCCTCTCAACAGCCCAAACAAGTTTCTAAAAGGATGAGTTTGCAACTACTTTACTTTTGGAGAAAATTCAAAACATTCATTATTCAATAGGGCCCAAACTATCAAAAACCAGTGGTTTCAATGAACACACATTTCTTGGTAGAATCATGCAGGACTGAAATTTTTGATGTTTTTCTACTCCTCTCATGAGCCCAAACAAGTCTCTAAAAGCATGAGTTTGCAACTACTTTACTTTTGGAGAAAATTCAAAACATTCACTATTCAATAGAGCCCAATAGCAAAAATCAGGTTTTGAATGAAGAATCACATTTCTTGGTAAAATCATGCAGGATTGAAATTTTTGATGGTTTTTTACTCCTCTCAACAGCCCAAACAAGTTTCTAAAAGGATGAGTTTGCAACTACTTTACTTTTGGAGAAAATTCAAAACATTCATTATTCAATAGGGCCCAAACTATCAAAAACCAGCGGTTTCAATGAACACACATTTCTTGGTAGAATCATGCAGGACTGAAATTTTTGATGTTTTTCTACTCCTCTCATGAGCCCAAACAAGTCTCTAAAAGCATGAGTTTGCAACTACTTTACTTTTGGAGAAAATTCAAAACATTCACTATTCAATAGAGCCCAATAGCAAAAATCAGGTTTTGAATGAAGAATCACATTTCTTGGTAAAATCATGCAGGATTGAAATTTTTGATGGTTTTTTACTCCTCTCAACAGCCCAAAAAAGTTTCTAAAAGGATGAGTTTGCAACTACTTTACTTTTGGAGAAAATTCAAAACATTCATTATTCAATAGGGCCCAAACTATCAAAAACCAGCGGTTTCAATGAACACACATTTCTTGGTAGAATCATGCAGGACTGAAATTTTTGATGTTTTTCTACTCCTCTCATGAGCCCAAACAAGTCTCTAAAAGCATGAGTTTGCAACTACTTTACTTTTGGAGAAAATTCAAAACATTCATTATTCAATAGAGCCCAATGGCAAAAATCAGGTTTTGAATGAAGAATCACATTTCTTGGTAGAATCATGCAGGATTGAAATTTTTGATGGTTTTTTACTCCTCTCAACAGCCCAAACAAGTTTCTAAAAGGATGAGTTTGCAACTACTTTACTTTTGGAGAAAATTCAAAACATTCATTATTCAATAGGGCCCAAAATATCAAAAACCAGCGGTTTGAATGAACACACATTTCTTGGTAGAATCATGCAGGACTGAAATTTTTGATGTTTTTCTACTCCTCTCATGAGCCCAAACAAGTCTCTAAAAGGATGAGTTTGCAACTACTTTACTTTTGGAGAAAATTCAAAACATTCATTATTCAATAGAGCCCAATAGCAAAAACCAGCGTTTTGAATGAAAAATCACATTTCTTGGTAGAATCATGCAGGATTGAAATTTTTGATGGTTTTTTACTCCTCTCAACAGCCCAAACAAGTTTCTAAAAGGATGAGTATGCAACTACTTTACTTTTGGAGAAAATTCAAAACATTCATTATTCAGTAGGGCCCAAACTATCAAAAACCAGCGGTTTCAATGAACACACATTTCTTGGTAGAATCATGCAGGACTGAAATTTTTGATGTTTTTCTACTCCTCTCATGAGCCCAAACAAGTCTCTAAAAGCATGAGTTTGCAACTACTTTACTTTTGGAGAAAATTCAAAACATTCATTATTCAATAGAGCCCAATAGCAAAAATCAGGTTTTGAATGAAGAATCACATTTCTTGGTAGAATCATGCAGGATTGAAATTTTTGATGGTTTTTTACTCCTCTCAACAGCCCAAACAAGTTTCTAAAAGGATGAGTTTGCAACTGCTTTACTTTTGGAGAAAATTCAAAACATTCATTATTCAATAGGGCCCAAACTATCAAAAACCAGCGGTTTGAATGAACACACATTTCTTGGTAGAATCATGCAGGACTGAAATTTTTGATGTTTTTCTACTCCTCTCATGAGCCCAAACAAGTCTCTAAAAGCATGAGTTTGCAACTACTTTACTTTTGGAGAAAATTCAAAACATTCATTATTCAATAGAGCCCAATAGCAAAAATCAGGTTTTGAATGAAGAATCACATTTCTTGGTAGAATCATGCAGGATTGAAATTTTTGATGGTTTTTTACTCCTCTCAACAGCCCAAACAAGTTTCTAAAAGGATGAGTTTGCAACTACTTTACTTTTGGAGAAAATTCAAAACATTCATTATTCAATAGGGCCCAAAATATCAAAAACCAGCGGTTTGAATGAACACACATTTCTTGGTAGAATCATGCAGGACTGAAATTTTTTATGTTTTTCTACTCCTCTCATGAGCCCAAACAAGTCTCTAAAAGGATGAGTTTGCAACTACTTTACTTTTGGAGAAAATTCAAAACATTCATTATTCAATAGAGCCCAATAGCAAAAACCAGCGTTTTGAATGAAGAATCACATTTCTTGGTAGAATCATGCAGGATTGAAATTTTTGATGGTTTTTTACTCCTCTCAACAGCCCAAACAAGTTTCTAAAAGGATGAGTTTGCAACTACTTTACTTTTGGCGAAAATTCAAAACATTCATTATTCAATAGGGCCCAAACTATCAAAAACCAGCGGTTTGAATGAACACACATTTCTTGGTAGAATCATGCAGGACTGAAATTTTTGATGTTTTTCTACTCCTCTCATGAGCCCAAACAAGTCTCTAAAAGCATGAGTTTGCAACTACTTTACTTTTGGAAAAAATTCAAAACATTCATTATTCAATAGAGCCCAATAGCAAAAATCAGGTTTTGAATGAAGAATCACATTTCTTGGTAAAATCATGCAGGATTGAAATTTTTGATGGTTTTTTACTCCTCTCAACAGCCCAAACAAGTTTCTAAAAGGATGAGTTTGCAACTACTTTACTTTTGGAGAAAATTCAAAACATTCATTATTCAATAGGGCCCAAACTATCAAAAACCAGCGGTTTGAATGAACACACATTTCTTGGTAGAATCATGCAGGACTGAAATTTTTGATGTTTTTCTACTCCTCTCATGAGCCCAAACAAGTCTCTAAAAGCATGAGTTTGCAACTACTTTACTTTTGGAGAAAATTCAAAACATTCACTTTTCACTAGAGCCCAATAGCAAAAATCAGGTTTTGAATGAAGAATCACATTTCTTGGTAGAATCATGCTGCATTGAAATTTTTGATGGTTTTTTACTCCTCTCAACAGCCCAAACAAGTTTCTAAAAGGATGAGTTTGCAACTACTTTACTTTTGGAGAAAATTCAAAACATTCATTATTCAATAGGGCCCAAACTATCAAAAACCAGCGTTTTCAATGAACACACATTTCTTGGTAGAATCATGCAGGACTGAAATTTTTGATGTTTTTCTACTCCTCTCATGAGCCCAAACAAGTCTCTAAAAGCATGAGTTTGCAACTACTTTACTTTTGGAGAAAATTCAAAACATTCATTATTCAATAGAGCCCAATAGCAAAAATCAGGTTTTGAATGAAGATTCACATTTCTTGGTAGAATCATGCAGGATTGAAATTTTTGATGGTTTTTTACTTCTCTCAACAGCCCAAACAAGTTTCTAAAAGGATGAGTTTGCAACTACTTTACTTTTGGCAAAAATTCAAAACATTCATTATTCAATAGGACCCAAACTATCAAAAACCAGCGGTTTCAATGAACACACATTTCTTGGTAGAATCATGCAGGACTGAAATTTTTGATGTTTTTCTACTCCTCTCATGAGCCCAAACAAGTCTCTAAAAGCATGAGTTTGCAACTACTTTACTTTTGGAAAAAATTCAAAACATTCATTATTCAATAGAGCCCAATAGCAAAAATCATGTTTTGAATGAAGAATCACATTTCTTGGTAAAATCATGCAGGATTGAAATTTTTGATGGTTTTTTACTCCTCTCAACAGCCCAAACAAGTTTCTAAAAGGATGAGTTTGCAACTACTTTACTTTTGGAGAAAATTCAAAACATTCATTATTCAATAGGGCCCAAACTATCAAAAACCAGCGGTTTGAATGAACACACATTTCTTGGTAGAATCATGCAGGACTGAAATTTTTGATGTTTTTCTACTCCTCTCATGAGCCCAAACAAGTCTCTAAAAGCATGAGTTTGCAACTACTTTACTTTTGGAGAAAATTCAAAACATTCACTTTTCACTAGAGCCCAATAGCAAAAATCAGGTTTTGAATGAAGAATCACATTTCTTGGTAGAATCATGCTGCATTGAAATTTTTGATGGTTTTTTACTCCTCTCAACAGCCCAAACAAGTTTCTAAAAGGATGAGTTTGCAACTACTTTACTTTTGGAGAAAATTCAAAACATTCATTATTCAATAGGGCCCAAACTATCAAAAACCAGCGTTTTCAATGAACACAGATTTCTTGGTAGAATCATGCAGGACTGAAATTTTTGATGTTTTTCTACTCCTCTCATGAGCCCAAACAAGTCTCTAAAAGCATGAGTTTGCAACTACTTTACTTTTGGAGAAAATTCAAAACATTCATTATTCAATAGAGCCCAATAGCAAAAATCAGGTTTTGAATGAAGATTCACATTTCTTGGTAGAATCATGCAGGATTGAAATTTTTGATGGTTTTTTACTCCTCTCAACAGCCCAAACAAGTTTCTAAAAGGATGAGTTTGCAACTACTTTACTTTTGGAGAAAATTCAAAACATTCATTATTCAATAGGGCCCAAACTATCAAAAACCAGCGGTTTGAATGAACACACATTTCTTGGTAGAATCATGCAGGACTGAAATTTTTGATGTTTTTCTACTCCTCTCATGAGCCCAAACAAGTCTCTAAAAGCATGAGTTTGCAACTACTTTACTTTTGGAAAAAATTCAAAACATTCATTATTCAATAGAGCCCAATAGCAAAAATCAGGTTTTGAATGAAGAATCACATTTCTTGGTAAAATCATGCAGGATTGAAATTTTTGATGGTTTTTTACTCCTCTCAACAGCCCAAACAAGTTTCTAAAAGGATGAGTTTGCAACTACTTTACTTTTGGAGAAAATTCAAAACATTCATTATTCAATAGGGCCCAAACTATCAAAAACCAGCGGTTTGAATGAACACACATTTCTTGGTAGAATCATGCAGGACTGAAATTTTTGATGTTTTTCTACTCCTCTCATGAGCCCAAACAAGTCTCTAAAAGCATGAGTTTGCAACTACTTTACTTTTGGAGAAAATTCAAAACATTCACTTTTCACTAGAGCCCAATAGCAAAAATCAGGTTTTGAATGAAGAATCACATTTCTTGGTAGAATCATGCTGCATTGAAATTTTTGATGGTTTTTTACTCCTCTCAACAGCCCAAACAAGTTTCTAAAAGGATGAGTTTGCAACTACTTTACTTTTGGAGAAAATTCAAAACATTCATTATTCAATAGGGCCCAAACTATCAAAAACCAGCGTTTTCAATGAACACACATTTCTTGGTAGAATCATGCAGGACTGAAATTTTTGATGTTTTTCTACTCCTCTCATGAGCCCAAACAAGTCTCTAAAAGCATGAGTTTGCAACTACTTTACTTTTGGAGAAAATTCAAAACATTCATTATTCAATAGAGCCCAATAGCAAAAATCAGGTTTTGAATGAAGATTCACATTTCTTGGTAGAATCATGCAGGATTGAAATTTTTGATGGTTTTTTACTTCTCTCAACAGCCCAAACAAGTTTCTAAAAGGATGAGTTTGCAACTACTTTACTTTTGGCGAAAATTCAAAACATTCATTATTCAATAGGACCCAAACTATCAAAAACCAGCGGTTTCAATGAACACACATTTCTTGGTAGAATCATGCAGGACTGAAATTTTTGATGTTTTTCTACTCCTCTCATGAGCCCAAACAAGTCTCTAAAAGCATGAGTTTGCAACTACTTTACTTTTGGAAAAAATTCAAAACATTCATTATTCAATAGAGCCCAATAGCAAAAATCATGTTTTGAATGAAGAATCACATTTCTTGGTAAAATCATGCAGGATTGAAATTTTTGATGGTTTTTTACTCCTCTCAACAGCCCAAACAAGTTTCTAAAAGGATGAGTTTGCAACTACTTTACTTTTGGAGAAAATTCAAAACATTCATTATTCAATAGGGCCCAAACTATCAAAAACCAGCGGTTTGAATGAACACACATTTCTTGGTAGAATCATGCAGGACTGAAATTTTTGATGTTTTTCTACTCCTCTCATGAGCCCAAACAAGTCTCTAAAAGCATGAGTTTGCAACTACTTTACTTTTGGAGAAAATTCAAAACATTCACTTTTCACTAGAGCCCAATAGCAAAAATCAGGTTTTGAATGAAGAATCACATTTCTTGGTAGAATCATGCTGCATTGAAATTTTTGATGGTTTTTTACTCCTCTCAACAGCCCAAACAAGTTTCTAAAAGGATGAGTTTGCAACTACTTTACTTTTGGAGAAAATTCAAAACATTCATTATTCAATAGGGCCCAAACTATCAAAAACCAGCGTTTTCAATGAACACACATTTCTTGGTAGAATCATGCAGGACTGAAATTTTTGATGTTTTTCTACTCCTCTCATGAGCCCAAACAAGTTTCTAAAAGCATGAGTTTGCAACTACTTTACTTTTGGAGAAAATTCAAAACATTCATTATTCAATAGAGCCCAATAGCAAAAATCAGGTTTTGAATGAAGATTCACATTTCTTGGTAGAATCATGCAGGATTGAAATTTTTGATGGTTTTTTACTCCTCTCAACAGCCCAAACAAGTTTCTAAAAGGATGAGTTTGCAACTACTTTACTTTTGGAGAAAATTCAAAACATTCATTATTCAATAGGGCCCAAACTATAAAAAACCAGCGGTTTCAATGAACACACATTTCTTGGTAGAATCATGCAGGACTGAAATTTTTGATGTTTTTCTACTCCTCTCATGAGCCCAAACAAGTCTAAAAAAACATGAGTTTGCAACTACTTTACTTTTGGAGAAAATTCAAAACATTTACTATTCAATAGAGCCCAATAGCAAAAATCAGATTTTGAATGAAGAATCGCATTTCTTGGTAAAATCATGCAGGATTGAAATTTTTGATGGTTTTTTACTCCTCTCAACAGCCCAAACAAGTTTCTAAAAGGATGAGTTTGCAACTACTTTACTTTTGGAGAAAATTCAAAACATTCATTATTCAATAGGGCCCAAACTATCAAAAACCAGCGGTTTCAATGAACACACATTTCTTGGTAGAATCATGCAGGACTGAAATTTTTGATGTTTTTCTACTCCTCTCATGAGCCCAAACAAGTCTCTAAAAGCATGAGTTTGCAACTACTTTACTTTTGGAGAAAATTCAAAACTTTCATTATTCAATAGAGCCCAATAGCAAAAATCAGGATTTGAATGAAGAATCACATTTCTTGGTAAAATCATGCAGGATTGAAATTTTTGATGGTTTTTTACTCCTCTCAACAGCCCAAACAAGTTTCTAAAAGGATGAGTTTGCAACTACTTTACTTTTGGAGAAAATTCAAAACATTCATTATTCAATAGGGCCCAAACTATCAAAAACCAGCGGTTTCAATGAACACACATTTCTTGGTAGAATCATGCAGGACTGAAATTTTTGATGTTTTTCTACTCCTCTCATGAGCCCAAACAAGACTCTAAAAGCATGAGTTTGCAACTACTTTACTTTTGGAGAAAATTCAAAACATTCATTATTCAATAGAGCCCAATAGCAAAAATCAGGTTTTGAATGAAGAATCACATTTCTTGGTAAAATCATGCAGGATTGAAATTTTTGATGGTTTTTTACTCCTCTCAACAGCCCAAACAAGTTTCTAAAAGGATGAGTTTGCAACTACTTTACTTTTGGAGAAAATTCAAAACATTCATTATTCAATAGGGCCCAAACTATCAAAAACCAGCGGTTTGAATGAACACACATTTCTTGGTAGAATCATGCAGGACTGAAATTTTTGATGTTTTTCTACTCCTCTCATGAGCCCAAACAAGTCTCTAAAAGCATGAGTTTGCAACTACTTTACTTTTGGAGAAAATTCAAAACATTCATTATTCAATAGAGCCCAATAGCAAAAATCAGGTTTTGAATGAAGAATCACATTTCTTGGTAGAATCATGCAGGATTGAAATTTTTGATGGTTTTTTACTCCTCTCAACAGCCCAAACAAGTTTCTAAAAGGATGAGTTTGCAACTACTTTACTTTTGGAGAAAATTCAAAACATTCATTATTCAATAGGGCCCAAAATATCAAAAACCAGCGGTTTGAATGAACACACATTTCTTGGTAGAATCGTGCAGGACTGAAATTTTTTATGTTTTTCTACTCCTCTCATGAGCCCAAACAAGTCTCTAAAAGTATGAGTTTGCAACTACTTTACTTTTGGAGAAAATTCAAAACATTCATTATTCAATAGAGCCCAATAGCAAAAACCAGCGTTTTGAATGAAGAATCACATTTCTTGGTAGAATCATGCTGCATTGAAATTTTTGATGGTTTTTTACTCCTCTCAACAGCCCAAACAAGTTTCTAAAAGAATGAGTTTGCAACTACTTTACTTTTGAAGAAAATTCAAAACATTCATTATTCAATAGGGCCCAAACTATCAAAAACCAGCGGTTTCAATGAACACACATTTCTTGGTAGAATCATGCAGGACTGAAATTTTTGATGTTTTTCTACTCCTCTCATGAGCCCAAACAAGTCTCTAAAAGCATGAGTTTGCAACTACTTTACTTTTGGAGAAAATTCAAAACATTCATTATTCAATAGGGCCCAAAATATCAAAAACCAGCGGTTTGAATGAACACACATTTCTTGGTAGAATCGTGCAGGACTGAAATTTTTGATTTTTTTCTACTCCTCTCATGAGCCCAAACAAGTCTCTAAAAGGATGAGTTTGCAACTACTTTACTTTTGGAGAAAATTCAAAACATTCATTATTCAATAGAGCCCAATAGCAAAAACCAGCGTTTTGAATGAAGAATCACATTTCTTGGTAGAATCATGCAGGATTGAAATTTTTGATGGTTTTTTACTCCTCTCAACAGCCCAAACAAGTTTCTAAAAGGATGAGTTTGCAACTACTTTACTTTTGGAGAAAATTCAAAACATTCATTATTCAATAGGGCCCAAACTATCAAAAACCAGCGGTTTCAATGAACACACATTTCTTGGTAGAATCATGCAGGACTGAAATTTTTGATGTTTTTCTTCTCCTCTCATGAGCCCAAACAAGTCTCTAAAAGCATGAGTTTGCAACTACTTTACTTTTGGAGAAAATTCAAAACATTCACTATTCAATAGAGCCCAATAGCAAAAATCAGGTTTTGAATGAAGAATCACATTTCTTGGTAAAATCATGCAGGATTGAAATTTTTGATGGTTTTTTACTCCTCTCAAAAGCCCAAACAAGTTTCTAAAAGGATGAGTTTGCAACTACTTTACTTTTGGAGAAAATTCAAAACATTCATTATTCAATAGGGCCCAAACTATCAAAAACCAGCGGTTTCAATGAACACACATTTCTTGGTAGAATCATGCAGGACTGAAATTTTTGATGTTTTTCTACTCCTCTCATGAGCCCAAACAAGTCTCTAAAAGCATGAGTTTGCAACTACTTTACTTTTGGAGAAAATTCAAAACATTCATTATTCAATAGGGCCCAAAATATCAAAAACCAGCGGTTTGAATGAACACACATTTCTTGGTAGAATCGTGCAGGACTGAAATTTTTGATTTTTTTCTACTCCTCTCATGAGCCCAAACAAGTCTCTAAAAGGATGAGTTTGCAACTACTTTACTTTTGGAGAAAATTCAAAACATTCATTATTCAATAGAGCCCAATAGCAAAAACCAGCGTTTTGAATGAAGAATCACATTTCTTGGTAGAATCATGCAGGATTGAAATTTTTGATGGTTTTTTACTCCTCTCAACAGCCCAAACAAGTTTCTAAAAGGATGAGTTTGCAACTACTTTACTTTTGGAGAAAATTCAAAACATTCATTATTCAATAGGGCCCAAACTATCAAAAACCAGCGGTTTCAATGAACACACATTTCTTGGTAGAATCATGCAGGACTGAAATTTTTGATGTTTTTCTACTCCTCTCATGAGCCCAAACAAGACTCTAAAAGCATGAGTTTGCAACTACTTTACTTTTGGAGAAAATTCAAAACATTCATTATTCAATAGAGCCCAATAGCAAAAATCAGGTTTTGAATGAAGAATCACATTTCTTGGTAAAATCATGCAGGATTGAAATTTTTGATGTTTTTTTACTCCTCTCAACAGCCCAAACAAGTTTCTAAAAGGATGAGTTTGCAACTACTTTACTTTTGGAGAAAATTCAAAACATTCATTATTCAATAGGGCCCAAACTATCAAAAACCAGCGGTTTGAATGAACACACATTTCTTGGTAGAATCATGCAGGACTGAAATTTTTGATGTTTTTCTATTCCTCTCATGAGCCCAAACAAGTCTCTAAAAGCATGAGTTTGCAACTACTTTACTTTTGGAGAAAATTCAAAACATTCATTATTCAATAGAGCCCAATAGCAAAAATCAGGTTTTGAATGAAGAATCACATTTCTTGGTAAAATCATGCAGGATTGAAATTTTTGATGGTTTTTTACTCCTCTCAACAGCCCAAACAAGTTTCTAAAAGGATGAGTTTGCAACTACTTTACTTTTGGAGAAAATTCAAAACATTCATTATTCAATAGGGCCCAAACTATCAAAAACCAGCGGTTTCAATGAACACACATTTCTTGGTAGAATCATGCAGGACTGAAATTTTTGATGTTTTTCTACTCCTCTCATGAGCCCAAACAAGTCTCTAAAAGCATGAGTTTGCAACTACTTTACTTTTGGAGAAAATTCAAAACATTCATTATTCAATAGGGCCCAAAATATCAAAAACCAGCGGTTTGAATGAACACACATTTCTTGGTAGAATCGTGCAGGACTGAAATTTTTGATTTTTTTCTACTCCTCTCATGAGCCCAAACAAGTCTCTAAAAGGATGAGTTTGCAACTACTTTACTTTTGGAGAAAATTCAAAACATTCATTATTCAATAGAGCCCAATAGCAAAAACCAGCGTTTTGAATGAAGAATCACATTTCTTGGTAGAATCATGCAGGATTTAAATTTTTGATGGTTTTTTACTCCTCTCAACAGCCCAAACAAGTTTCTAAAAGGATGAGTTTGCAACTACTTTACTTTTGGAGAAAATTCAAAACATTCATTATTCAATAGGGCCCAAACTATCAAAAACCAGCGGTTTCAATGAACACACATTTCTTGGTAGAATCATGCAGGACTGAAATTTTTGATGTTTTTCTACTCCTCTCATGAGCCCAAACAAGACTCTAAAAGCATGAGTTTGCAACTACTTTACTTTTGGAGAAAATTCAAAACATTCATTATTCAATAGAGCCCAATAGCAAAAATCAGGTTTTGAATGAAGAATCACATTTCTTGGTAAAATCATGCAGGATTGAAATTTTTGATGGTTTTTTACTCCTCTCAACAGCCCAAACAAGTTTCTAAAAGGATGAGTTTGCAACTACTTTACTTTTGAAGAAAATTCAAAACATTCATTATTCAATAGGGCCCAAACTATCAAAAACCAGCGGTTTCAATGAGCACACATTTCTTGGTAGAATCATGCAGGACTGAAATTTTTGATGTTTTTCTACTCCTCTCATGAGCCCAAACAAGTCTCTAAAAGCATGAGTTTGCAACTACTTTACTTTTGGAGAAAATTCAAAACATTCATTATTCAATAGGGCCCAAAATATCAAAAACCAGCGGTTTGAATGAACACACATTTCTTGGTAGAATCGTGCAGGACTGAAATTTTTGATTTTTTTCTACTCCTCTCATGAGCCCAAACAAGTCTCTAAAAGCATGAGTTTGCAACTACTTTACTTTTGGAGAAAATTCAAAACATTCACTATTCAATAGAGCCCAATAGCAAAAATCAGGTTTTGAATGAAGAATCACATTTCTTGGTAAAATCATGCAGGATTGAAATTTTTGATGGTTTTTTACTCCTCTCAAAAGCCCAAACAAGTTTCTAAAAGGATGAGTTTGCAACTACTTTACTTTTGGAGAAAATTCAAAACATTCATTATTCAATAGGGCCCAAACTATCAAAAACCAGCGGTTTCAATGAACACACATTTCTTGGTAGAATCATGCAGGACTGAAATTTTTGATGTTTTTCTACTCCTCTCATGAGCCCAAACAAGTCTCTAAAAGCATGAGTTTGCAACTACTTTACTTTTGGAGAAAATTCAAAACATTCATTATTCAATAGGGCCCAAAATATCAAAAACCAGCAGTTTGAATGAACACACATTTCTTGGTAGAATCGTGCAGGACGGAAATTTTTGATTTTTTTCTACTCCTCTCATGAGCCCAAACAAGTCTCTAAAAGGATGAGTTTGCAACTACTTTACTTTTGGAGAAAATTCAAAACATTCATTATTCAATAGAGCCCAATAGCAAAAACCAGCGTTTTGAATGAAGAATCACATTTCTTGGTAGAATCATGCAGGATTGAAATTTTTGATGGTTTTTTACTCCTCTCAACAGCCCAAACAAGTTTCTAAAAGGATGAGTTTGCAACTACTTTACTTTTGGAGAAAATTCAAAACATTCATTATTCAATAGGGCCCAAACTATCAAAAACCAGCGGTTTCAATGAACACACATTTCTTGGTAGAATCATGCAGGACTGAAATTTTTGATGTTTTTCTACTCCTCTCATGAGCCCAAACAAGACTCTAAAAGCATGAGTTTGCAACTACTTTACTTTTGGAGAAAATTCAAAACATTCATTATTCAATAGAGCCCAATAGCAAAAATCAGGTTTTGAATGAAGAATCACATTTCTTGGTAAAATCATGCAGGATTGAAATTTTTGATGGTTTTTTACTCCTCTCAACAGCCCAAACAAGTTTCTAAAAGGATGAGTTTGCAACTACTTTACTTTTGGAGAAAATTCAAAACATTCATTATTCAATAGGGCCCAAACTATCAAAAACCAGCGGTTTCAATGAACACACATTTCTTGGTAGAATCATGCAGGACTGAAATTTTTGATGTTTTTCTACTCCTCTCATGAGCCCAAACAAGTCTCTAAAAGCATGAGTTTGCAACTACTTTACTTTTGGAGAAAATTCAAAACATTCATTATTCAATAGGGCCCAAAATATCAAAAACCAGCGGTTTGAATGAACACACATTTCTTGGTAGAATCGTGCAGGACTGAAATTTTTGATTTTTTTCTACTCCTCTCATGAGCCCAAACAAGTCTCTAAAAGGATGAGTTTGCAACTACTTTACTTTTGGAGAAAATTCAAAACATTCATTATTCAATAGAGCCCAATAGCAAAAACCAGCGTTTTGAATGAAGAATCACATTTCTTGGTAGAATCATGCATGATTGAAATTTTTGATGGTTTTTTACTCCTCTCAACAGCCCAAACAAGTTTCTAAAAGGATGAGTTTGCAACTACTTTACTTTTGGAGAAAATTCAAAACATTCATTATTCAATAGGGCCCAAACTATCAAAAACCAGCGGTTTCAATGAACACACATTTCTTGGTAGAATCATGCAGGACTGAAATTTTTGATGTTTTTCTACTCCTCTCATGAGCCCAAACAAGACTCTAAAAGCATGAGTTTGCAACTACTTTACTTTTGGAGAAAATTCAAAACATTCATTATTCAATAGAGCCCAATAGCAAAAATCAGGTTTTGAATGAAGAATCACATTTCTTGGTAAAATCATGCAGGATTGAAATTTTTGATGGTTTTTTACTCCTCTCAACAGCCCAAACAAGTTTCTAAAAGGATGAGTTTGCAACTACTTTACTTTTGGAGAAAATTCAAAACATTCATTATTCAATAGGGCCCAAACTATCAAAAACCAGCGGTTTCAATGAACACACATTTCTTGGTAGAATCATGCAGGACTGAAATTTTTGATGTTTTTCTACTCCTCTTATGAGCCCAAACAAGTCTCTAAAAGCATGAGTTTGCAACTACTTTACTTTTGGAGAAAATTCAAAACATTCATTATTCAATAGGGCCCAAAATATCAAAAACCAGCGGTTTGAATGAACACACATTTCTTGGTAGAATCGTGCAGGACTGAAATTTTTGATTTTTTTCTACTCCTCTCATGAGCCCAAACAAGTCTCTAAAAGGATGAGTTTGCAACTACTTTACTTTTGGAGAAAATTCAAAACATTCATTATTCAATAGAGCCCAATAGCAAAAACCAGCGTTTTGAATGAAGAATCACATTTCTTGGTAGAATCATGCAGGATTGAAATTTTTGATGGTTTTTTACTCCTCTCAACAGCCCAAACAAGTTTCTAAAAGGATGAGTTTGCAACTACTTTACTTTTGGAGAAAATTCAAAACATTCATTATTCAATAGGGCCCAAACTATCAAAAACCAGCGGTTTCAATGAACACACATTTCTTGGTAGAATCATGCAGGACTGAAATTTTTGATGTTTTTCTACTCCTCTCATGAGCCCAAACAAGACTCTAAAAGCATGAGTTTGCAACTACTTTACTTTTGGAGAAAATTCAAAACATTCATTATTCAATAGAGCCCAATAGCAAAAATCAGGTTTTGAATGAAGAATCACATTTCTTGGTAAAATCATGCAGGATTGAAATTTTTGATGGTTTTTTACTCCTCTCAACAGCCCAAACAAGTTTCTAAAAGGATGAGTTTGCAACTACTTTACTTTTGGAGAAAATTCAAAACATTCATTATTCAATAGGGCCCAAACTATCAAAAACCAGCGGTTTGAATGAACACACATTTCTTGGTAGAATCATGCAGGACTGAAATTTTTGATGTTTTTCTACTCCTCTCATGAGCCCAAACAAGTCTCTAAAAGCATGAGTTTGCAACTACTTTACTTTTGGAGAAAATTCAAAACATTTATTATTCAATAGAGCACAATAGCAAAAATCAGGTTTTGAATGAAGAATCACATTTCTTGGTAAAATCATGCAGGATTGAAATTTTTGATGGTTTTTTACTCCTCTCAACAGCCCAAACAAGTTTCTAAAAGGATGAGTTTGCAACTACTTTACTTTTGGAGAAAATTGAAAACATTCATTATTCAATAGGGCCCAAACTATCAAAAACCAGCGGTTAGAATGAACACACATTTCTTGGTAGAATCATGCAGGACTGAAATTTTTGATGTTTTTCTACTCCTCTCATGAGCCCAAACAAGTCTCTAAAAGCATGAGTTTGCAACTACTTTACTTTTGGAGAAAATTCAAAACATTCATTATTCAATATAGCCCAATAGCAAAAATCAGGTTTTGAATGAAGAATCACATTTCTTGGTAAAATCATGCAGGATTGAAATTTTTGATGGTTTTTTACTCCTCTCAACAGCCCAAACAAGTTTCTAAAAGGATGAGTTTGCAACTACTTTACTTTTGGAGAAAATTCAAAACATTCATTATTCAATAGGGCCCAAACTATCAAAAACCAGCGGTTTCAATGAACACACATTTCTTGGTAGAATCATGCAGGACTGAAATTTTTGATGTTTTTCTACTCCTCTCATGAGCCCAAACAAGTCTCTATAAGCATGAGTTTGCAACTACTTTACTTTTGGAGAAAATTCAAAACATTCATTATTCAATAGGGCCCAAAATATCAAAAACCAGCGGTTTGAATGAACACACATTTCTTGGTAGAATCGTGCAGGACTGAAATTTTTGATTTTTTTCTACTCCTCTCAACAGCCCAAACAAGTTTCTAAAAGGATGAGTTTGCAACTACTTTACTTTTGGAGAAAATTCAAAACATTCATTATTCAATAGGGCCCAAACTATCAAAAAACAGCAGTTTCAATGAACACACATTTCTTGGTAGAATCATGCAGGACTGAAATTTTTGATGTTTTTCTACTCCTCTCATGAGCCCAAACAAGTCTCTATAAGCATGAGTTTGCAACTACTTTACTTTTGGAGAAAATTCAAAACATTCATTATTCAATAGGGCCCAAAATATCAAAAACCAGCGGTTTGAATGAACACACATTTCTTGGTAGAATCGTGCAGGACTGAAATTTTTGATTTTTTTCTACTCCTCTCATGAGCCCAAACAAGTCTCTAAAAGGATGAGTTTGCAACTACTTTACTTTTGGAGAAAATTCAAAACATTCATTATTCAATAGAGCCCAATAGCAAAAACCAGCGTTTTGAATGAAGAATCACATTTCTTGGTAGAATCATGCAGGATTGAAATTTTTGATGGTTTTTTACTCCTCTCAACAGCCCAAACAAGTTTCTAAAAGGATGAGTTTGCAACTACTTTACTTTTGGAGAAAATTCAAAACATTCATTACTCAATAGAGCCCAATAGCAAAAACCAGCGTTTTGAATGAAGAATCACATTTCTTGGTAGAATCATGCAGGATTGAAATTTTTGATGTTTTTTTACTCCTCTCAACAGCCCAAACAAGTTTCTAAAAGGATGAGTTTGCAACTACTTTACTTTTGGAGAAAATTCAAAACATTCATTATTCAATAGGGCCCAAACTATCAAAAACCAGCGGTTTCAATGAACACACATTTCTTGGTAGAATCATGCAGGACTGAAATTTTTGATGTTTTTCTACTCCTCTCATGAGCCCAAACAAGACTCTAAAAGCATGAGTTTGCAACTACTTTACTTTTGGAGAAAATTCAAAACATTCATTATTCAATAGAGCCCAATAGCAAAAATCAGGTTTTGAATGAAGAATCACATTTCTTGGTAAAATCATGCAGGATTGAAATTTTTGATGGTTTTTTACTCCTCTCAACAGCCCAAACAAGTTTCTAAAAGGATGAGTTTGCAACTACTTTACTTTTGGAGAAAATTCAAAACATTCATTATTCAATAGGGCCCAAACTATCAAAAACCAGCGGTTTCAATGAACACACATTTCTTGGTAGAATCATGCAGGACTGAAATTTTTGATGTTTTTCTACTCCTCTCATGAGCCCAAACAAGTCTCTAAAAGCATGAGTTTGCAACTACTTTACTTTTGGAGAAAATTCAAAACATTCACTATTCAATAGAGCCCAATAGCAAAAATCAGGTTTTGAATGAAGAATCACATTTCTTGGTAAAATCATGCAGGATTGAAATTTTTGATGGTTTTTTACTCCTCTCAACAGCCCAAACAAGTTTCTAAAAGGATGAGTTTGCAACTACTTTACTTTTGGAGAAAATTCAAAACATTCATTATTCAATAGGGCCCAAACTATCAAAAACCAGCGGTTTCAATGAACACACATTTCTTGGTAGAATCATGCAGGACTGAAATTTTTGATGTTTTTCTACTCCTCTCATGAGCCCAAACAAGTCTCTAAAAGCATGAGTTTGCAACTACTTTACTTTTGGAGAAAATTCAAAACATTCATTATTCAATAGGGCCCAAAATATCAAAAACCAGCGGTTTGAATGAACACACATTTCTTGGTAGAATCGTGCAGGACTGAAATTTTTGATTTTTTTCTACTCCTCTCATGAGCCCAAACAAGTCTCTAAAAGGATGAGTTTGCAACTACTTTACTTTTGGAGAAAATTCAAAACATTCATTATTCAATAGAGCCCAATAGCAAAAACCAGCGTTTTGAATGAAGAATCACATTTCTTGGTAGAATCATGCATGATTGAAATTTTTGATGGTTTTTTACTCCTCTCAACAGCCCAAACAAGTTTCTAAAAGGATGAGTTTGCAACTACTTTACTTTTGGAGAAAATTCAAAACATTCATTATTCAATAGGGCCCAAACTATCAAAAACCAGCGGTTTCAATGAACACACATTTCTTGGTAGAATCATGCAGGACTGAAATTTTTGATGTTTTTCTACTCCTCTCATGAGCCCAAACAAGACTCTAAAAGCATGAGTTTGCAACTACTTTACTTTTGGAGAAAATTCAAAACATTCATTATTCAATAGAGCCCAATAGCAAAAATCAGGTTTTGAATGAAGAATCACATTTCTTGGTAAAATCATGCAGGATTGAAATTTTTGATGGTTTTTTACTCCTCTCAACAGCCCAAACAAGTTTCTAAAAGGATGAGTTTGCAACTACTTTACTTTTGGAGAAAATTCAAAACATTCATTATTCAATAGGGCCCAAACTATCAAAAACCAGCGGTTTCAATGAACACACATTTCTTGGTAGAATCATGCAGGACTGAAATTTTTGATGTTTTTCTACTCCTCTTATGAGCCCAAACAAGTCTCTAAAAGCATGAGTTTGCAACTACTTTACTTTTGGAGAAAATTCAAAACATTCATTATTCAATAGGGCCCAAAATATCAAAAACCAGCGGTTTGAATGAACACACATTTCTTGGTAGAATCGTGCAGGACTGAAATTTTTGATTTTTTTCTACTCCTCTCATGAGCCCAAACAAGTCTCTAAAAGGATGAGTTTGCAACTACTTTACTTTTGGAGAAAATTCAAAACATTCATTATTCAATAGAGCCCAATAGCAAAAACCAGCGTTTTGAATGAAGAATCACATTTCTTGGTAGAATCATGCAGGATTGAAATTTTTGATGGTTTTTTACTCCTCTCAACAGCCCAAACAAGTTTCTAAAAGGATGAGTTTGCAACTACTTTACTTTTGGAGAAAATTCAAAACATTCATTATTCAATAGGGCCCAAACTATCAAAAACCAGCGGTTTCAATGAACACACATTTCTTGGTAGAATCATGCAGGACTGAAATTTTTGATGTTTTTCTACTCCTCTCATGAGCCCAAACAAGACTCTAAAAGCATGAGTTTGCAACTACTTTACTTTTGGAGAAAATTCAAAACATTCCTTATTCAATAGAGCCCAATAGCAAAAATCAGGTTTTGAATGAAGAATCACATTTCTTGGTAAAATCATGCAGGATTGAAATTTTTGATGGTTTTTTACTCCTCTCAACAGCCCAAACAAGTTTCTAAAAGGATGAGTTTGCAACTACTTTACTTTTGGAGAAAATTCAAAACATTCATTATTCAATAGGGCCCAAACTATCAAAAACCAGCGGTTTGAATGAACACACATTTCTTGGTAGAATCATGCAGGACTGAAATTTTTGATGTTTTTCTACTCCTCTCATGAGCCCAAACAAGTCTCTAAAAGCATGAGTTTGCAACTACTTTACTTTTGGAGAAAATTCAAAACATTTATTATTCAATAGAGCCCAATAGCAAAAATCAGGTTTTGAATGAAGAATCACATTTCTTGGTAAAATCATGCAGGATTGAAATTTTTGATGGTTTTTTACTCCTCTCAACAGCCCAAACAAGTTTCTAAAAGGATGAGTTTGCAACTACTTTACTTTTGGAGAAAATTCAAAACATTCATTATTCAATAGGGCCCAAACTATCAAAAACCAGCGGTTTCAATGAACACACATTTCTTGGTAGAATCATGCAGGACTGAAATTTTTGATGTTTTTCTACTCCTCTTATGAGCCCAAACAAGTCTCTAAAAGCATGAGTTTGCAACTACTTTACTTTTGGAGAAAATTCAAAACATTCATTATTCAATAGGGCCCAAAATATCAAAAACCAGCGGTTTGAATGAACACACATTTCTTGGTAGAATCGTGCAGGACTGAAATTTTTGATTTTTTTCTACTCCTCTCATGAGCCCAAACAAGTCTCTAAAAGGATGAGTTTGCAACTACTTTACTTTTGGAGAAAATTCAAAACATTCATTATTCAATAGAGCCCAATAGCAAAAACCAGCGTTTTGAATGAAGAATCACATTTCTTGGTAGAATCATGCAGGATTGAAATTTTTGATGGTTTTTTACTCCTCTCAACAGCCCAAACAAGTTTCTAAAAGGATGAGTTTGCAACTACTTTACTTTTGGAGAAAATTCAAAACATTCATTATTCAATAGGGCCCAAACTATCAAAAACCAGCGGTTTCAATGAACACACATTTCTTGGTAGAATCATGCAGGACTGAAATTTTTGATGTTTTTCTACTCCTCTCATGAGCCCAAACAAGACTCTAAAAGCATGAGTTTGCAACTACTTTACTTTTGGAGAAAATTCAAAACATTCCTTATTCAATAGAGCCCAATAGCAAAAATCAGGTTTTGAATGAAGAATCACATTTCTTGGTAAAATCATGCAGGATTGAAATTTTTGATGGTTTTTTACTCCTCTCAACAGCCCAAACAAGTTTCTAAAAGGATGAGTTTGCAACTACTTTACTTTTGGAGAAAATTCAAAACATTCATTATTCAATAGGGCCCAAACTATCAAAAACCAGCGGTTTGAATGAACACACATTTCTTGGTAGAATCATGCAGGACTGAAATTTTTGATGTTTTTCTACTCCTCTCATGAGCCCAAACAAGTCTCTAAAAGCATGAGTTTGCAACTACTTTACTTTTGGAGAAAATTCAAAACATTTATTATTCAATAGAGCCCAATAGCAAAAATCAGGTTTTGAATGAAGAATCACATTTCTTGGTAAAATCATGCAGGATTGAAATTTTTGATGGTTTTTTACTCCTCTCAACAGCCCAAACAAGTTTCTAAAAGGATGAGTTTGCAACTACTTTACTTTTGGAGAAAATTGAAAACATTCATTATTCAATAGGGCCCAAACTATCAAAAACCAGCGGTTAGAATGAACACACATTTCTTGGTAGAATCATGCAGGACTGAAATTTTTGATGTTTTTCTACTCCTCTCATGAGCCCAAACAAGTCTCTAAAAGCATGAGTTTGCAACTACTTTACTTTTGGAGAAAATTCAAAACATTCATTATTCAATATAGCCCAATAGCAAAAATCAGGTTTTGAATGAAGAATCACATTTCTTGGTAAAATCATGCAGGATTGAAATTTTTGATGGTTTTTTACTCCTCTCAACAGCCCAAACAAGTTTCTAAAAGGATGAGTTTGCAACTACTTTACTTTTGGAGAAAATTCAAAACATTCATTATTCAATAGGGCCCAAACTATCAAAAACCAGCGGTTTCAATGAACACACATTTCTTGGTAGAATCATGCAGGACTGAAATTTTTGATGTTTTTCTACTCCTCTCATGAGCCCAAACAAGTCTCTATAAGCATGAGTTTGCAACTACTTTACTTTTGGAGAAAATTCAAAACATTCATTATTCAATAGGGCCCAAAATATCAAAAACCAGCGGTTTGAATGAACACACATTTCTTGGTAGAATCGTGCAGGACTGAAATTTTTGATTTTTTTCTACTCCTCTCAACAGCCCAAACAAGTTTCTAAAAGGATGAGTTTGCAACTACTTTACTTTTGGAGAAAATTCAAAACATTCATTATTCAATAGGGCCCAAACTATCAAAAACCAGCGGTTTCAATGAACACACATTTCTTGGTAGAATCATGCAGGACTGAAATTTTTGATGTTTTTCTACTCCTCTCATGAGCCCAAACAAGTCTCTATAAGCATGAGTTTGCAACTACTTTACTTTTGGAGAAAATTCAAAACATTCATTATTCAATAGGGCCCAAAATATCAAAAACCAGCGGTTTGAATGAACACACATTTCTTGGTAGAATCGTGCAGGACTGAAATTTTTGATTTTTTTCTACTCCTCTCATGAGCCCAAACAAGTCTCTAAAAGGATGAGTTTGCAACTACTTTACTTTTGGAGAAAATTCAAAACATTCATTATTCAATAGAGCCCAATAGCAAAAACCAGCGTTTTGAATGAAGAATCACATTTCTTGGTAGAATCATGCAGGATTGAAATTTTTGATGGTTTTTTACTCCTCTCAACAGCCCAAACAAGTTTCTAAAAGGATGAGTTTGCAACTACTTTACTTTTGGAGAAAATTCAAAACATTCATTACTCAATAGAGCCCAATAGCAAAAACCAGCGTTTTGAATGAAGAATCACATTTCTTGGTAGAATCATGCAGGATTGAAATTTTTGATGTTTTTTTACTCCTCTCAACAGCCCAAACAAGTTTCTAAAAGGATGAGTTTGCAACTACTTTACTTTTGGAGAAAATTCAAAACATTCATTATTCAATAGGGCCCAAACTATCAAAAACCAGCGGTTTCAATGAACACACATTTCTTGGTAGAATCATGCAGGACTGAAATTTTTGATGTTTTTCTACTCCTCTCATGAGCCCAAACAAGACTCTAAAAGCATGAGTTTGCAACTACTTTACTTTTGGAGAAAATTCAAAACATTCATTATTCAATAGAGCCCAATAGCAAAAATCAGGTTTTGAATGAAGAATCACATTTCTTGGTAAAATCATGCAGGATTGAAATTTTTGATGGTTTTTTACTCCTCTCAACAGCCCAAACAAGTTTCTAAAAGGATGAGTTTGCAACTACTTTACTTTTGGAGAAAATTCAAAACATTCATTATTCAATAGGGCCCAAACTATCAAAAACCAGCGGTTTCAATGAACACACATTTCTTGGTAGAATCATGCAGGACTGAAATTTTTGATGTTTTTCTACTCCTCTCATGAGCCCAAACAAGTCTCTAAAAGCATGAGTTTGCAACTACTTTACTTTTGGAGAAAATTCAAAACATTCACTATTCAATAGAGCCCAATAGCAAAAATCAGGTTTTGAATGAAGAATCACATTTCTTGGTAAAATCATGCAGGATTGAAATTTTTGATGGTTTTTTACTCCTCTCAAAAGCCCAAACAAGTTTCTAAAAGGATGAGTTTGCAACTACTTTACTTTTGGAGAAAATTCAAAACATTCATTATTCAATAGGGCCTAAACTATCAAAAACCAGCGGTTTCAATGAACACACATTTCTTGGTAGAATCATGCAGAACTGAAATTTTTGATGTTTTTCTACTCCTCTCATGAGCCCAAACAAGTCTCTAAAAGCATGAGTTTGCAACTACTTTACTTTTGGAGAAAATTCAAAACATTCATTATTCAATAGGGCCCAAAATATCAAAAACCAGCGGTTTGAATGAACACACATTTCTTGGTAGAATCGTGCAGGACTGAAATTTTTGATTTTTTTCTACTCCTCTCATGAGCCCAAACAAGTCTCTAAAAGGATGAGTTTGCAACTACTTTACTTTTGGAGAAAATTCAAAACATTCATTACTCAATAGAGCCCAATAGCAAAAACCAGCGTTTTGAATGAAGAATCACATTTCTTGGTAGAATCATGCAGGATTGAAATTTTTGATGGTTTTTTACTCCTCTCAACAGCCCAAACAAGTTTCTAAAAGGATGAGTTTGCAACTACTTTACTTTTGGAGAAAATTCAAAACATTCATTATTCAATAGGGCCCAAACTATCAAAAACCAGCGGTTTCAATGAACACACATTTCTTGGTAGAATCATGCAGGACTGAAATTTTTGATGTTTTTCTACTCCTCTCATGAGCCCAAACAAGTCTCTAAAAGCATGAGTTTGCAACTACTTTACTTTTGGAGAAAATTCAAAACATTCATTATTCAATAGAGCCCAATAGCAAAAATCAGGTTTTGAATGAAGAATCACATTTCTTGGTAAAATCATGCAGGATTGAAATTTTTGATGGTTTTCTACTCCTCTCAACAGCCCAAACAAGTTTCTAAAAGGATGAGTTTGCAACTACTTTACTTTTGGAGAAAATTCAAAACATTCATTATTCAATAGGGCCCAAACTATCAAAAACCAGCGGTTTGAATGAACACACATTTCTTGGTAGAATCATGCAGGACTGAAATTTTTGATGTTTTTCTACTCCTCTCATGAGCCCAAACAAGTCTCTAAAAGCATGAGTTTGCAACTACTTTACTTTTGGAGAAAATTCAAAACATTCATTATTCAATAGAGCCCAATAGCAAAAGTCAGGTTTTGAATAAAGAATCACATTTCTTGGTAAAATCATGCAGGATTGAAAGTTTTGATGGTTTTTTACTCCTCTCAACAGCCCAAACAAGTTTCTAAAAGGATGAGTTTGCAACTACTTTACTTTTGGAGAAAATTCAAAACATTCATTATTCAATAGGGCCCAAACTATCAAAAACCAGCAGTTTCAATGAACACACATTTCTTGGTAGAATCATGCAGGACTGAAATTTTTGATGTTTTTCTACTCCTCTCATGAGCCCAAACAAGTCTCTAAAAGCATGAGTTTGCAACTACTTTACTTTTGGAGAAAATTCAAAACATTCATTATTCAATAGAGCCCAATAGCAAAAATCAGGTTTTGAATGAAGAATCACATTTCTTGGTAAAATCATGCAGGATTGAAATTTTTGATGGTTTTTTACTCCTCTCAACAGCCCAAACAAGTTTCTAAAAGGATGAGTTTGCAACTACTTTACTTTTGGAGAAAATTCAAAACATTCATTATTCAATAGGGCCCAAAATATCAAAAACCTGCGGTTTGAATGAACACACATTTCTTGGTAGAATCGTGCAGGACGGAAATTTTTGATTTTTTTCTACTCCTCTCATGAGCCCAAACAAATCTCTAAAAGGATGAGTTTGCAACTACTTTACTTTTGGAGAAAATTCAAAACATTCATTACTCAATAGAGCCCAATAGCAAAAACCAGCGTTTTGAATGAAGAATCACATTACTTGGTAGAATCATGCAGGATTGAAATTTTTGATGGTTTTTTACTCCTCTCAACAGCCCAAACAAGTTTCTAAAAGGATGAGTTTGCAACTACTTTACTTTTGGAGAAAATTCAAAACATTCATTATTCAATAGGGCCCAAACTATCAAAAACCAGCGGTTTCAATGAACACACATTTCTTGGTAGAATCATGCAGGACTGAAATTTTTGATGTTTTTCTACTCCTCTCATGAGCCCAAACAAGTCTCTAAAAGCATGAGTTTGCAACTACTTTACTTTTGGAGAAAATTCAAAACATTCATTATTCAATAGAGCCCAATAGCAAAAATCAGGTTTTGAATGAAGAATCACATTTCTTGGTAAAATCATGCAGGATTGAAATTTTTGATGGTTTTCTACTCCTCTCAACAGCCCAAACAAGTTTCTAAAAGGATGAGTTTGCAACTACTTTACTTTTGGAGAAAATTCAAAACATTCATTATTCAATAGGGCCCAAACTATCAAAAACCAGCGGTTTGAATGAACACACATTTCTTGGTAGAATCATGCAGGACTGAAATTTTTGATGTTTTTCTACTCCTCTCATGAGCCCAAACAAGTCTCTAAAAGCATGAGTTTGCAACTACTTTACTTTTGGAGAAAATTCAAAACATTCATTATTCAATAGAGCCCAATAGCAAAAGTCAGGTTTTGAATAAAGAATCACATTTCTTGGTAAAATCATGCAGGATTGAAAGTTTTGATGGTTTTTTACTCCTCTCAACAGCCCAAACAAGTTTCTAAAAGGATGAGTTTGCAACTACTTTACTTTTGGAGAAAATTCAAAACATTCATTATTCAATAGGGCCCAAACTATCAAAAACCAGCAGTTTCAATGAACACACATTTCTTGGTAGAATCATGCAGGACTGAAATTTTTGATGTTTTTCTACTCCTCTCATGAGCCCAAACAAGTCTCTAAAAGCATGAGTTTGCAACTACTTTACTTTTGGAGAAAATTCAAAACATTCATTATTCAATAGAGCCCAATAGCAAAAATCAGGTTTTGAATGAAGAATCACATTTCTTGGTAAAATCATGCAGGATTGAAATTTTTGATGGTTTTTTACTCCTCTCAACAGCCCAAACAAGTTTCTAAAAGGATGAGTTTGCAACTACTTTACTTTTGGAGAAAATTCAAAACATTCATTATTCAATAGGGCCCAAACTATCAAAAACCAGCGGTTTCAATGAACACACATTTCTTGGTAGAATCATGCAGGACTGAAATTTTTGATGTTTTTCTACTCCTCTCATGAGCCCAAACAAGACTCTAAAAGCATGAGTTTGCAACTACTTTACTTTTGGAGAAAATTCAAAACATTCATTATTCAATAGAGCCCAATAGCAAAAATCAGGTTTTGAATGAAGAATCACATTTCTTGGTAAAATCATGCAGGATTGAAATTTTTGATGGTTTTTTACTCCTCTCAACAGCCCAAACAAGTTTCTAAAAGGATGAGTTTGCAACTACTTTACTTTTGGAGAAAATTCAAAACATTCATTATTCAATAGGGCCCAAACTATCAAAAACCAGCGGTTTCAATGAACACACATTTCTTGGTAGAATCATGCAGGACTGAAATTTTTGATGTTTTTCTACTCCTCTCATGAGCCCAAACAAGTCTCTAAAAGCATGAGTTTGCAACTACTTTACTTTTGGAGAAAATTCAAAACATTCACTATTCAATAGAGCCCAATAGCAAAAATCAGGTTTTGAATGAAGAATCACATTTCTTGGTAAAATCATGCAGGATTGAAATTTTTGATGGTTTTTTACTCCTCTCAAAAGCCCAAACAAGTTTCTAAAAGGATGAGTTTGCAACTACTTTACTTTTGGAGAAAATTCAAAACATTCATTATTCAATAGGGCCTAAACTATCAAAAACCAGCGGTTTCAATGAACACACATTTCTTGGTAGAATCATGCAGAACTGAAATTTTTGATGTTTTTCTACTCCTCTCATGAGCCCAAACAAGTCTCTAAAAGCATGAGTTTGCAACTACTTTACTTTTGGAGAAAATTCAAAACATTCATTATTCAATAGGGCCCAAAATATCAAAAACCAGCGGTTTGAATGAACACACATTTCTTGGTAGAATCGTGCAGGACTGAAATTTTTGATTTTTTTCTACTCCTCTCATGAGCCCAAACAAGTCTCTAAAAGGATGAGTTTGCAACTACTTTACTTTTGGAGAAAATTCAAAACATTCATTACTCAATAGAGCCCAATAGCAAAAACCAGCGTTTTGAATGAAGAATCACATTTCTTGGTAGAATCATGCAGGATTGAAATTTTTGATGGTTTTTTACTCCTCTCAACAGCCCAAACAAGTTTCTAAAAGGATGAGTTTGCAACTACTTTACTTTTGGAGAAAATTCAAAACATTCATTATTCAATAGGGCCCAAACTATCAAAAACCAGCGGTTTCAATGAACACACATTTCTTGGTAGAATCATGCAGGACTGAAATTTTTGATGTTTTTCTACTCCTCTCATGAGCCCAAACAAGTCTCTAAAAGCATGAGTTTGCAACTACTTTACTTTTGGAGAAAATTCAAAACATTCATTATTCAATAGAGCCCAATAGCAAAAATCAGGTTTTGAATGAAGAATCACATTTCTTGGTAAAATCATGCAGGATTGAAATTTTTGATGGTTTTCTACTCCTCTCAACAGCCCAAACAAGTTTCTAAAAGGATGAGTTTGCAACTACTTTACTTTTGGAGAAAATTCAAAACATTCATTATTCAATAGGGCCCAAACTATCAAAAACCAGCGGTTTGAATGAACACACATTTCTTGGTAGAATCATGCAGGACTGAAATTTTTGATGTTTTTCTACTCCTCTCATGAGCCCAAACAAGTCTCTAAAAGCATGAGTTTGCAACTACTTTACTTTTGGAGAAAATTCAAAACATTCATTATTCAATAGAGCCCAATAGCAAAAGTCAGGTTTTGAATAAAGAATCACATTTCTTGGTAAAATCATGCAGGATTGAAAGTTTTGATGGTTTTTTACTCCTCTCAACAGCCCAAACAAGTTTCTAAAAGGATGAGTTTGCAACTACTTTACTTTTGGAGAAAATTCAAAACATTCATTATTCAATAGGGCCCAAACTATCAAAAACCAGCAGTTTCAATGAACACACATTTCTTGGTAGAATCATGCAGGACTGAAATTTTTGATGTTTTTCTACTCCTCTCATGAGCCCAAACAAGTCTCTAAAAGCATGAGTTTGCAACTACTTTACTTTTGGAGAAAATTCAAAACATTCATTATTCAATAGAGCCCAATAGCAAAAATCAGGTTTTGAATGAAGAATCACATTTCTTGGTAAAATCATGCAGGATTGAAATTTTTGATGGTTTTTTACTCCTCTCAACAGCCCAAACAAGTTTCTAAAAGGATGAGTTTGCAACTACTTTACTTTTGGAGAAAATTCAAAACATTCATTATTCAATAGGGCCCAAAATATCAAAAACCTGCGGTTTGAATGAACACACATTTCTTGGTAGAATCGTGCAGGACGGAAATTTTTGATTTTTTTCTACTCCTCTCATGAGCCCAAACAAATCTCTAAAAGGATGAGTTTGCAACTACTTTACTTTTGGAGAAAATTCAAAACATTCATTACTCAATAGAGCCCAATAGCAAAAACCAGCGTTTTGAATGAAGAATCACATTTCTTGGTAGAATCATGCAGGATTGAAATTTTTGATGGTTTTTTACTCCTCTCAACAGCCCAAACAAGTTTCTAAAAGGATGAGTTTGCAACTACTTTACTTTTGGAGAAAATTCAAAACATTCATTATTCAATAGGGCCCAAACTATCAAAAACCAGCGGTTTCAATGAACACACATTTCTTGGTAGAATCATGCAGGACTGAAATTTTTGATGTTTTTCTACTCCTCTCATGAGCCCAAACAAGTCTCTAAAAGCATGAGTTTGCAACTACTTTACTTTTGGAGAAAATTCAAAACATTCATTATTCAATAGAGCCCAATAGCAAAAATCAGGTTTTGAATGAAGAATCACATTTCTTGGTAAAATCATGCAGGATTGAAATTTTTGATGGTTTTCTACTCCTCTCAACAGCCCAAACAAGTTTCTAAAAGGATGAGTTTGCAACTACTTTACTTTTGGAGAAAATTCAAAACATTCATTATTCAATAGGGCCCAAACTATCAAAAACCAGCGGTTTGAATGAACACACATTTCTTGGTAGAATCATGCAGGACTGAAATTTTTGATGTTTTTCTACTCCTCTCATGAGCCCAAACAAGTCTCTAAAAGCATGAGTTTGCAACTACTTTACTTTTGGAGAAAATTCAAAACATTCATTATTCAATAGAGCCCAATAGCAAAAGTCAGGTTTTGAATAAAGAATCACATTTCTTGGTAAAATCATGCAGGATTGAAAGTTTTGATGGTTTTTTACTCCTCTCAACAGCCCAAACAAGTTTCTAAAAGGATGAGTTTGCAACTACTTTACTTTTGGAGAAAATTCAAAACATTCATTATTCAATAGGGCCCAAACTATCAAAAACCAGCAGTTTCAATGAACACACATTTCTTGGTAGAATCATGCAGGACTGAAATTTTTGATGTTTTTCTACTCCTCTCATGAGCCCAAACAAGTCTCTAAAAGCATGAGTTTGCAACTACTTTACTTTTGGAGAAAATTCAAAACATTCATTATTCAATAGAGCCCAATAGCAAAAATCAGGTTTTGAATGAAGAATCACATTTCTTGGTAAAATCATGCAGGATTGAAATTTTTGATGGTTTTTTACTCCTCTCAACAGCCCAAACAAGTTTCTAAAAGGATGAGTTTGCAACTACTTTACTTTTGGAGAAAATTCAAAACATTCATTATTCAATAGGGCCCAAACTATCAAAAACCAGCGGTTTCAATGAACACACATTTCTTGGTAGAATCATGCAGGACTGAAATTTTTGATGTTTTTCTACTCCTCTCATGAGCCCAAACAAGTCTCTAAAAGCATGAGTTTGCAACTACTTTACTTTTGGAGAAAATTCAAAACATTCATTATTCAATAGAGCCCAATAGCAAAAATCAGGTTTTGAATGAAGAATCACATTTCTTGGTAGAATCATGCAGGATTGAAATTTTTGATGGTTTTTTACTCCTCTCAACAGCCCAAACAAGTTTCTAAAAGGATGAGTTTGCAACTACTTTACTTTTGGAGAAAATTCAAAACATTCATTATTCAATAGGGCCCAAACTATCAAAAACCAGCGGTTTCAATGAACACACATTTCTTGGTAGAATCATGCAGGACTGAAATTTTTGATGTTTTTCTACTCCTCTCATGAGCGCAAACAAGACTCTAAAAGCATGAGTTTGCAACTACTTTACTTTTGGAGAAAATTCAAAACATTCATTATTCAATAGAGCCCAATAGCAAAAATCAGGTTTTGAATGAAGAATCACATTTCTTGGTAAAATCATGCAGGATTGAAATTTTTGATGGTTTTTTACTCTTCTCAACAGCCCAAACAAGTTTCTAAAAGGATGAGTTTGCAACTACTTTACTTTTGGAGAAAATTCAAAACATTCATTATTCAATAGGGCCCAAACTATCAAAAACCAGCGGTTTGAATGAACACACATTTCTTGGTAGAATCATGCAGGACTGAAATTTTTGATGTTTTTCTACTCCTCTCATGAGCCCAAAAAAGTCTCTAAAAGCATGAGTTTGCAACTACTTTACTTTTGGAGAAAATTCAAAACATTCATTATTCAATAGAGCCCAATAGCAAAAACCAGCGTTTTGAATGAAGAATCACATTTCTTGGTAGAATCATGCAGGATTGAAATTTTTGATGGTTTTTTACTCCTCTCAACAGCCCAAACAAGTTTCTAAAAGGATGAGTTTGCAACTACTTTACTTTTGGAGAAAATTCAAAACATTCATTATTCAGTAGGGCCCAAACTATCAAAAACCAGCGGTTTCAATGAACACACATTTCTTGGTAGAATCATGCAGGACTGAAATTTTTGATGTTTTTCTACTCCTCTCATGAGCCCAAACAAGTCTCTAAAAGCATGAGTTTGCAACTACTTTACTTTTGGAGAAAATTCAAAACATTCATTATTCAATAGAGCCCAATAGCAAAAATCAGGTTTTGAATGAAGAATCACATTTCTTGGTAGAATCATGCAGGATTGAAATTTTTGATGGTTTTTTACTCCTCTCAACAGCCCAAACAAGTTTCTAAAAGGATGAGTTTGCAACTGCTTCACTTTTGGAGAAAATTCAAAACATTCATTATTCAATAGGGCCCAAACTATCAAAAACCAGCGGTTTGAATGAACACACATTTCTTGGTAGAATCATGCAGGACTGAAATTTTTGATGTTTTTCTACTCCTCTCATGAGCCCAAACAAGTCTCTAAAAGCATGAGTTTGCAACTACTTTACTTTTGGAGAAAATTCAAAACATTCATTATTCAATAGAGCCCAATAGCAAAAATCAGGTTTTGAATGAAGAATCACATTTCTTGGTAGAATCATGCAGGATTGAAATTTTTGATGGTTTTTTTACTCCTCTCAACAGCTCAAACAAGTTTCTAAAAGGATGAGTTTGCAACTACTTTACTTTTGGAGAAAATTCAAAACATTCATTATTCAATAGGGCCCAAAATATCAAAAACCAGCGGTTTGAATGAACACACATTTCTTGGTAGAATCGTGCAGGACTGAAATTTTTTATGTTTTTCTACTCCTCTCATGAGCCCAAACAAGTCTCTAAAAGGATGAGTTTGCAACTACTTTACTTTTGGAGAAAATTCAAAACATTCATTATTCAATAGAGCCCAATAGCAAAAACCAGCGTTTTGAATGAAGAATCACATTTCTTGGTAGAATCATGCAGGATTGAAATTTTTGATGGTTTTTTACTCCTCTCAACAGCCCAAACAAGTTTCTAAAAGGATGAGTTTGCAACTACTTTACTTTTGGAGAAAATTCAAAACATTCATTATTCAATAGGGCCCATACTATCAAAAACCAGCGGTTTCAATGAACACACATTTCTTGGTAGAATCATGCAGGACTGAAATTTTTGATGTTTTTCTACTCCTCTCATGAGCCCAAACAAGTCTCTAAAAGCATGAGTTTGCAACTACTTTACTTTTGGAGAAAATTCAAAACATTCACTATTCAATAGAGCCCAATAGCAAAAATCAGGTTTTGAATGAAGAATCACATTTCTTGGTAAAATCATGCAGGATTGAAATTTTTGATGGTTTTTTACTCCTCTCAACAGCCCAAACAAGTTTCTAAAAGGATGAGTTTGCAACTACTTTACTTTTGGAGAAAATTCAAAACATTCATTATTCAATAGGGCCCAAACTATCAAAAACCAGCGGTTTCAATGAACACACATTTCTTGGTAGAATCATGCAGGACTGAAATTTTTGATGTTTTTCTACTCCTCTCATGAGCCCAAACAAGTCTCTAAAAGGATGAGTTTGCAACTACTTTACTTTTGGAGAAAATTCAAAACATTCACTATTCAATAGAGCCCAATAGCAAAAATCAGGTTTTGAATGAAGAATCACATTTCTTGGTAAAATCATGCAGGATTGAAATTTTTGATGGTTTTTTACTCCTCTCAACAGCCCAAACAAGTTTCTAAAAGGATGAGTTTGCAACTACTTTACTTTTGGAGAAAATTCAAAACATTCATTATTCAATAGGGCCCAAACTATCAAAAACCAGCGGTTTCAATGAACACACATTTCTTGGTAGAATCATGCAGGACTGAAATTTTTGATGTTTTTCTACTCCTCTCATGAGCCCAAACAAGTCTCTAAAAGCATGAATTTGCAACTACTTTACTTTTGGAGAAAATTCAAAACATTCATTATTCAATAGGGCCCAAAATATCAAAAACCAGCGGTTTGAATGAACACACATTTCTTGGTAAAATCGTGCAGGACTGAAATTTTTGATTTTTTTCTACTCCTCTCATGAGCCCAAACAAGTCTCTAAAAGGATGAGTTTGCAACTACTTTACTTTTGGAGAAAATTGAAAACATTCATTATTCAATAGAGCCCAATAGCAAAAACCAGCGTTTTGAATGAAGAATCACATTTCTTGGTAGAATCATGCAGGATTGAAATTTTTGATGGTTTTTTACTCCGCTCAACAGCCCAAACAAGTTTCTAAAAGTATGAGTTTGCAACTACTTTACTTTTGGAGAAAATTCAAAACATTCATTATTCAATAGGGCCCAAACTATCAAAAACCAGCGGTTTCAATGAACACACATTTCTTGGTAGAATCATGCAGGACTGAAATTTTTGATGTTTTTCTACTCCTCTCATGAGCCCAAACAAGTCTCTAAAAGCATGAGTTTGCAACTACTTTACTTTTGGAGAAAATTCAAAACATTCACTATTCAATAGAGCCCAATAGCAAAAATCAGGTTTTGAATGAAGAATCACATTTCTTGGTAAAATCATGCAGGATTGAAATTTTTGATGGTTTTTTACTCCTCTCAAAAGCCCAAACAAGTTTCTAAAAGGATGAGTTTGCAACTACTTTACTTTTGGAGAAAATTCAAAACATTCATTATTCAATAGGGCCCAAACTATCCAAAACCAGCGGTTTCAATGAACACACATTTCTTGGTAGAATCATGCAGGACTGAAATTTTTGATGTTTTTCTACTCCTCTCATGAGCCCAAACAAGTCTCTAAAAGCACGAGTTTGCAACTACTTTACTTTTGGAGAAAATTCAAAACATTCATTATTCAATAGGGCCCAAAATATCAAAAACCAGCGGTTTGAATGAACACACATTTCTTGGTAGAATCGTGCAGGACTGAAATTTTTGATTTTTTTCTACTCCTCTCATGAGCCCAGACAAGTCTCTAAAAGGATGAGTTTGCAACTACTTTACTTTTGGAGAAAATTCAAAACATTCATTATTCAATAGAGCCCAATAGCAAAAATCAGGTTTTGAATGAAGAATCACATTTCTTGGTAAAATCATGCAGGATTGAAATTTTTGATGGTTTTTTACTCCTCTCAACAGCCCAAACAAGTTTCTAAAAGGATGAGTTTGCAACTACTTTACTTTTGGAGAAAATTCAAAACATTCATTATTCAATAGGGCCCAAACTATCAAAAACCAGCGGTTTCAATGAACACACATTTCTTGGTAGAATCATGCAGGACTGAAATTTTTGATGTTTTTCTACTCCTCTCATGAGCCCAAACAAGTCTCTAAAAGCATGAGTTTGCAACTACTTTACTTTTGGAGAAAATTCAAAACATTCACTATTCAATAGAGCCCAATAGCAAAAATCAGGTTTTGAATGAAGAATCACATTTCTTGGTAAAATCATGCAGGATTGAAATTTTTGATGGTTTTTTACTCCTCTCAACAGCCCAAACAAGTTTCTAAAAGTATGAGTTTGCAACTACTTTACTTTTGGAGAAAATTCAAAACATTCATTATTCAATAGGGCCCAAACTATCAAAAACCAGCGGTTTCAATGAACACACATTTCTTGGTAGAATCATGCAGGACTGAAATTTTTGATGTTTTTCTACTCCTCTCATGAGCCCAAACAAGTCTCTAAAAGCATGAGTTTGCAACTACTTTACTTTTGGAGAAAATTCAAAACATTCATTATTCAATAGAGCCCAATAGCAAAAATCAGGTTTTGAATGAAGAATCACATTTCTTGGTAAAATCATGCAGGATTGAAATTTTTGATGGTTTTTTACTCCTTTCAACAGCCCAAACAAGTTTCTAAAAGGATGAGTTTGCAACTACTTTACTTTTGGAGAAAATTCAAAACATTCATTATTCAATAGGGCCCAAACTATCAAAAACCAGCGGTTTCAATGAACACACATTTCTTGGTAGAATCATGCAGTACTGAAATTTTTGATGTTTTTCTACTCCTCTCATGAGCCCAAACAAGTCTCTAAAAGCATGAGTTTGCAACTACTTTACTTTTGGAGAAAATTCAAAACATTCACTATTCAATAGAGCCCAATAGCAAAAATCAGGTTTTGAATGAAGAATCACATTTCTTGGTAAAATCATGCAGGATTGAAATTTTTGATGGTTTTTTACTCCTCTCAACAGCCCAAACAAGTTTCTAAAAGTATGAGTTTGCAACTACTTTACTTTTGGAGAAAATTCAAAACATTCATTATTCAATAGGGCCCAAACTATCAAAAACCAGCGGTTTCAATGAACACACATTTCTTGGTAGAATCATGCAGGACTGAAATTTTTGATGTTTTTCTACTCCTCTCATGAGCCCAAACAAGTCTCTAAAAGCATGAGTTTGCAACTACTTTACTTTTGGAGAAAATTCAAAACATTCATTATTCAATAGGGCCCAAACTATCAAAAACCAGCGGTTTGAATGAACACACATTTCTTGGTAGAATCATGCAGGACTGAAATTTTTGATTTTTTTCTACTCCTCTCATGAGCCCAAACAAGTCTCTAAAAGGATGAGTTTGCAACTACTTTACTTTTGGAGAAAATTCAAAACATTCATTATTCAATAGAGCCCAATAGCAAAAACCAGCGTTTTGAATGAAGAATCACATTTCTTGGTAGAATCATGCAGGATTGAAATTTTTGATGGTTTTTTACTCCTCTCAACAGCCCAAACAAGTTTCTAAAAGGATGAGTTTGCAACTACTTTACTTTTGGAGAAAATTCAAAACATTCATTATTCAATAGGGCCCAAACTATCAAAAACCAGCAGTTTCAATGAGCACACATTTCTTGGTAGAATCATGCAGGACTGAAATTTTTGTTGTTTTTCTACTCCTCTCATGAGCCCAAACAAGACTCTAAAAGCATGAGTTTGCAACTACTTTACTTTTGGAGAAAATTCAAAACATTCATTATTCAATAGAGCCCAATAGCAAAAATCAGGTTTTGAATGAAGAATCACATTTCTTGGTAGAATCATGCAGGATTGAAATTTTTGATGGTTTTTTACTCCTCTCAACAGCCCAAACAAGTTTCTAAAAGGATGAGTTTGCAACTACTTTACTTTTGGAGAAAATTCAAAACATTCATTATTCAATAGGGCCCAAACTATCAAAAACCAGCGGTTTCAATGAACACACATTTCTTGGTAGAATCATGCAGGACTGAAATTTTTGATGTTTTTCTACTCCTCTCATGAGCCCAAACAAGACTCTAAAAGCATGAGTTTGCAACTACTTTACTTTTGGAGAAAATTCAAAACATTCATTATTCAATAGAGCCCAATAGCAAAAATCAGGTTTTGAATGAAGAATCACATTTCTTGGTAAAATCATGCAGGATTGAAATTTTTGATGGTTTTTTACTCTTCTCAACAGCCCAAACAAGTTTCTAAAAGGATGAGTTTGCAACTACTTTACTTTTGGAGAAAATTCAAAACATTCATTATTCAATAGGGCCCAAACTATCAAAAACCAGCGGTTTGAATGAACACACATTTCTTGGTAGAATCATGCAGGACTGAAATTTTTGATGTTTTTCTACTCCTCTCATGAGCCCAAAAAAGTCTCTAAAAGCATGAGTTTGCAACTACTTTACTTTTGGAGAAAATTCAAAACATTCATTATTCAATAGAGCCCAATAGCAAAAACCAGCGTTTTGAATGAAGAATCACATTTCTTAGTAGAATCATGCAGGATTGAAATTTTTGATGGTTTTTTACTCCTCTCAACAGCCCAAACAAGTTTCTAAAAGGATGAGTTTGCAACTACTTTACTTTTGGAGAAAATTCAAAACATTCATTATTCAGTAGGGCCCAAACTATCAAAAACCAGCGGTTTCAATGAACACACATTTCTTGGTAGAATCATGCAGGACTGAAATTTTTGATGTTTTTCTACTCCTCTCATGAGCCCAAACAAGTCTCTAAAAGCATGAGTTTGCAACTACTTTACTTTTGGAGAAAATTCAAAACATTCATTATTCAATAGAGCCCAATAGCAAAAATCAGGTTTTGAATGAAGAATCACATTTCTTGGTAGAATCATGCAGGATTGAAATTTTTGATGGTTTTTTACTCCTCTCAACAGCCCAAACAAGTTTCTAAAAGGATGAGTTTTCAACTACTTTACTTTTGGAGAAAATTCAAAACATTCATTATTCAATAGGGCCCAAACTATCAAAAACCAGCGGTTTCAATGAACACACATTTCTTGGTAGAATCATGCAGGACTGAAATTTTTGATGTTTTTCTACTCCTCTCATGAGCCCAAACAAGTCTCTAAAAGCATGAGTTTGCAACTACTTTACTTTTGGAGAAAATTCAAAACATTCACTATTCAATAGAGCCCAATAGCAAAAATCAGGTTTTGAATGAAGAATCACATTTCTTGGTAAAATCATGCAGGATTGAAATTTTTGATGGTTTTTTACTCCTCTCAACAGCCCAAACAAGTTTCTAAAAGGATGAGTTTGCAACTACTTTACTTTTGGAGAAAATTCAAAACATTCATTATTCAATAGGGCCCAAACTATCAAAAACCAGCGGTTTCAATGAACACACATTTCTTGGTAGAATCATGCAGGACTGAAATTTTTGATGTTTTTCTACTCCTCTCATGAGCCCAAACAAGTCTCTAAAAGGATGAGTTTGCAACTACTTTACTTTTGGAGAAAATTCAAAACATTCACTATTCAATAGAGCCCAATAGCAAAAATCAGGTTTTGAATGAAGAATCACATTTCTTGGTAAAATCATGCAGGATTGAAATTTTTGATGGTTTTTTACTCCTCTCAACAGCCCAAACAAGTTTCTAAAAGGATGAGTTTGCAACTACTTTACTTTTGGAGAAAATTCAAAACATTCATTATTCAATAGGGCCCAAACTATCAAAAACCAGCGGTTTCAATGAACACACATTTCTTGGTAGAATCATGCAGGACTGAAATTTTTGATGTTTTTCTACTCCTCTCATGAGCCCAAACAAGTCTCTAAAAGCATGAGTTTGCAACTACTTTACTTTTGGAGAAAATTCAAAACATTCATTATTCAATAGGGCCCAAAATATCAAAAACCAGCGGTTTGAATGAACACACATTTCTTGGTAAAATCGTGCAGGACTGAAATTTTTGATTTTTTTCTACTCCTCTCATGAGCCCAAACAAGTCTCTAAAAGGATGAGTTTGCAACTACTTTACTTTTGGAGAAAATTGAAAACATTCATTATTCAATAGAGCCTAATAGCAAAAACCAGCGTTTTGAATGAAGAATCACATTTCTTGGTAGAATCATGCAGGATTGAAATTTTTGATGGTTTTTTACTCCGCTCAACAGCCCAAACAAGTTTCTAAAAGTATGAGTTTGCAACTACTTTACTTTTGGAGAAAATTCAAAACATTCATTATTCAATAGGGCCCAAACTATCAAAAACCAGCGGTTTCAATGAACACACATTTCTTGGTAGAATCATGCAGGACTGAAATTTTTGATGTTTTTCTACTCCTCTCATGAGCCCAAACAAGTCTCTAAAAGCATGAGTTTGCAACTACTTTACTTTTGGAGAAAATTCAAAACATTCACTATTCAATAGAGCCCAATAGCAAAAATCAGGTTTTGAATGAAGAATCACATTTCTTGGTAAAATCATGCAGGATTGAAATTTTTGATGGTTTTTTACTCCTCTCAAAAGCCCAAACAAGTTTCTAAAAGGATGAGTTTGCAACTACTTTACTTTTGGAGAAAATTCAAAACATTCATTATTCAATAGGGCCCAAACTATCCAAAACCAGCAGTTTCAATGAACACACATTTCTTGGTAGAATCATGCAGGACTGAAATTTTTGATGTTTTTCTACTCCTCTCATGAGCCCAAACAAGTCTCTAAAAGCACGAGTTTGCAACTACTTTACTTTTGGAGAAAATTCAAAACATTCATTATTCAATAGGGCCCAAAATATCAAAAACCAGCGGTTTGAATGAACACACATTTCTTGGTAGAATCGTGCAGGACTGAAATTTTTGATTTTTTTCTACTCCTCTCATGAGCCCAGACAAGTCTCTAAAAGGATGAGTTTGCAACTACTTTACTTTTGGAGAAAATTCAAAACATTCATTATTCAATAGAGCCCAATAGCAAAAATCAGGTTTTGAATGAAGAATCACATTTCTTGGTAAAATCATGCAGGATTGAAATTTTTGATGGTTTTTTACTCCTCTCAACAGCCCAAACAAGTTTCTAAAAGGATGAGTTTGCAACTACTTTACTTTTGGAGAAAATTCAAAACATTCATTATTCAATAGGGCCCAAACTATCAAAAACCAGCGGTTTCAATGAACACACATTTCTTGGTAGAATCATGCAGGACTGAAATTTTTGATGTTTTTCTACTCCTCTCATGAGCCCAAACAAGTCTCTAAAAGCATGAGTTTGCAACTACTTTACTTTTGGAGAAAATTCAAAACATTCACTATTCAATAGAGCCCAATAGCAAAAATCAGGTTTTGAATGAAGAATCACATTTCTTGGTAAAATCATGCAGGATTGAAATTTTTGATGGTTTTTTACTCCTCTCAACAGCCCAAACAAGTTTCTAAAAGTATGAGTTTGCAACTACTTTACTTTTGGAGAAAATTCAAAACATTCATTATTCAATAGGGCCCAAACTATCAAAAACCAGCGGTTTCAATGAACACACATTTCTTGGTAGAATCATGCAGGACTGAAATTTTTGATGTTTTTCTACTCCTCTCATGAGCCCAAACAAGTCTCTAAAAGCATGAGTTTGCAACTACTTTACTTTTGGAGAAAATTCAAAACATTCATTATTCAATAGAGCCCAATAGCAAAAATCAGGTTTTGAATGAAGAATCACATTTCTTGGTAAAATCATGCAGGATTGAAATTTTTGATGGTTTTTTACTCCTTTCAATAGCCCAAACAAGTTTCTAAAAGGATGAGTTTGCAACTACTTTACTTTTGGAGAAAATTCAAAACATTCATTATTCAATAGGGCCCAAACTATCAAAAACCAGCGGTTTCAATGAACACACATTTCTTGGTAGAATCATGCAGTACTGAAATTTTTGATGTTTTTCTACTCCTCTCATGAGCCCAAACAAGTCTCTAAAAGCATGAGTTTGCAACTACTTTACTTTTGGAGAAAATTCAAAACATTCACTATTCAATAGAGCCCAATAGCAAAAATCAGGTTTTGAATGAAGAATCACATTTCTTGGTAAAATCATGCAGGATTGAAATTTTTGATGGTTTTTTACTCCTCTCAACAGCCCAAACAAGTTTCTAAAAGTATGAGTTTGCAACTACTTTACTTTTGGAGAAAATTCAAAACATTCATTATTCAATAGGGCCCAAACTATCAAAAACCAGCGGTTTCAATGAACACACATTTCTTGGTAGAATCATGCAGGACTGAAATTTTTGATGTTTTTCTACTCCTCTCATGAGCCCAAACAAGTCTCTAAAAGCATGAGTTTGCAACTACTTTACTTTTGGAGAAAATTCAAAACATTCATTATTCAATAGGGCCCAAAATATCAAAAACCAGCGGTTTGAATGAACACACATTTCTTGGTAGAATCATGCAGGACTGAAATTTTTGATTTTTTTCTACTCCTCTCATGAGCCCAAACAAGTCTCTAAAAGGATGAGTTTGCAACTACTTTACTTTTGGAGAAAATTCAAAACATTCATTATTCAATAGAGCCCAATAGCAAAAACCAGCGTTTTGAATGAAGAATCACATTTCTTGGTAGAATCATGCAGGATTGAAATTTTTGATGGTTTTTTACTCCTCTCAACAGCCCAAACAAGTTTCTAAAAGGATGAGTTTGCAACTACTTTACTTTTGGAGAAAATTCAAAACATTCATTATTCAATAGGGCCCAAACTATCAAAAACCAGCAGTTTCAATGAGCACACATTTCTTGGTAGAATCATGCAGGACTGAAATTTTTGTTGTTTTTCTACTCCTCTCATGAGCCCAAACAAGACTCTAAAAGCATGAGTTTGCAACTACTTTACTTTTGGAGAAAATTCAAAACATTCATTATTCAATAGAGCCCAATAGCAAAAATCAGGTTTTGAATGAAGAATCACATTTCTTGGTAAAATCATGCAGGATTGAAATTTTTGATGGTTTTTTACTCCTCTCAACAGCCCAAACAAGTTTCTAAAAGGATGAGTTTGCAACTACTTTACTTTTGGAGAAAATTGAAAACATTCATTATTCAATAGGGCCCAAACTATCAAAAACCAGCGGTTTGAATGAACACACATTTCTTGGTAGAATCATGCAGGACTGAAATTTTTGATGTTTTTCTACTCCTCTCATGAGCCCAAACAAGTCTCTAAAAGCATGAGTTTGCAACTACTTTACTTTTGGAGAAAATTCAAAACATTCATTATTCAATAGAGCCCAATAGCAAAAATCAGGTTTTGAATGAAGAATCACATTTCTTGGTAAAATCATGCAGGATTGAAATTTTTGATGGTTTTTTACTCCTCTCAACAGCCCAAACAAGTTTCTAAAAGGATGAGTTTGCAACTACTTTACTTTTGGAGAAAATTCAAAACATTCTTTATTCAATAGGGCCCAAACTATCAAAAACCAGCGGTTTCAATGAACACACATTTCTTGGTAGAATCATGCAGGACTGAAATTTTTGATGTTTTTCTACTCCTCTCATGAGCCCAAACAAGTCTCTAAAAGCATGAGTTTGCAACTACTTTACTTTTGGAGAAAATTCAAAACATTCATTATTCAATAGGGCCCAAAATATCAAAAACCAGCGGTTTGAATGAACACACATTTCTTGGTAGAATCGTGCAGGACTGAAATTTTTGATTTTTTTCTACTCCTCTCATGAGCCCAAACAAGTCTCTAAAAGGATGAGTTTGCAACTACTTTACTTTTGGAGAAAATTCAAAACATTCATTATTCAATAGAGCCCAATAGCAAAAACCAGCGTTTTGAATGAAGAATCACATTTCTTGGTAGAATCATGCAGGATTGAAATTTTTGATGGTTTTTTACTCCTCTCAACATCCCAAACAAGTTTCTAAAAGGATGAGTTTGCAACTACTTTACTTTTGGAGAAAATTCAAGAGGGCGTGGTCTGGAGCTCAATGCAGCAGGCTGTGTGAGCTCTGAGGAAGCCTTCCTTATTAAGCGACATACAAAGCGAACAAGAAGAATTTGGACAAAAAGATTTATTGGACTAGAGAGCCTTATTCTCCAGGATCATTTTGAGACCTCTCTGGAGTTCTTGTGATGAATATTCCCAGAGATATGACCTTCTAATGCCTGAGGAGCGGTGAATCAGCAAGTTTTTCCCGCGCCTGCTTCTCTCTGCAGCGGCGGGCCCGAGAGGGGAAGAGGTGAGACGTTGCTAGAAAAACTGAAAGAGGCCGACAGAGGAGACTCCAGGGCCCGTTGTGACAAGCGGCGGGTCTCGGGGGTCTGGCTGAGGCAGCGTTACACAGCGACGCCGGCAAGTATAGCGACGTCTGAAGAAAGTAGCAGGAGGAGTGAACCGGCCAGGATTTTCCCGCGCTTTTTCCCACACTTGTAGACCGGGCGTCCTCTCTGATACCTGAGACTTCAACGACCCTTTGTGGAACCTCTCAGCTTGAAATTTACATTATTGAACACCCTGGACCGGGAGCTGACGTGGCCTGTTTGCTGTGAGTGATCCCCCGGCGTTAAACCTCATACCGCCGCTGTTTTTGGGGTACTGCTCACTCCTGGAGCTTTGGATACATCGGGAGCCTGTTTCCCTGGAACCGGGGGACCTCTCCGAACAGAACGAGACCAGGCACGCCGGGATTGAGGCAAGATTCGGCTTTTCCTAACTAAAAATCATTGGCGGTAGAAGAAAGCTGCAGGGGTAAGGATTTGAGTGACAGCCGCGGCCGCGCGCTCGGACCCGCCGAGCTTTTTGTGATATTGTGAGCTTCTGGAGGTCCGGTTCTGTGGAAATTTTGTTCCCTGGAGTCAGGGAGATCCCTCTAAGAAGATTGAGCACTGCCATATTGAAATCCAAAGAGAACTCGGGCTTTGCTGAAGCAAGGCTCTGGGCGGTGCAGGGGAAGGCAGGAGCCGGATACCTGTAATAGTGGCTGCCGCAGCCTTACACCCGCCGCGGTTTTGGTGGAATAACTTGATCTTGGAACCTCGGATTGGAGTGTTTTTTTTTTTCCCAGAGTCGGGGTCCACCTTCTGAGCAGGGAGACACCTGGCACACTACGACCAACGGCGGCGTTGATTTTCAGAAACCGACGCTTGATTGACTGGGGCTGTTATTTTAATTGGTAAGCTTCTATATATTCTTGTCGATTTGTCCCTGCTCATCCTGCCTGCTGGAGAATATTTGGGGATTCACCCTGAAGAACAAGAGGGATCTTGGATTTCATTGAGTTTGATTTTCCCGCTATTGTTATTGTTTTAATATAAATAGCGCACTAAATCGCATCTATAGTGATTCTGTGAGTTTCTGATGTAACGGCTACTTAAAGTTGTCACTCTAAATATAGGAAGCTGCTTATTATTATTTTTATACAGTTAATTACTCATTTTCATACAGCAACTGTCATATAATAATCTGCTTAGACTTTTATATGATATTCTGGTTTTTGGTTTTATATATCTGATATAAACAGCTATCATAATACTCCCTTAAAGAGCTTGGGTTTAAGATACATACTTGATCTCCTATCTACAGATACACATATTCGTGATTTATCTCTCTCTTTGAGCGTGTTGGTGGAATAGAAATATCTCTGCTGTTCCTTAAGGATAGTGAAAGCTTTATAAATATAAAAAAAAAAAAAAAATGAGTCAGAAAAACAATAAAGCGAAACAGCAGAAAGATAAGTCCACGCGCAAACAAGATATGACTAATCTAGATGAAGCTATATGCATTAGCCCTCCTCCCTCCCCCAAAAAACCTACTAAATTCGAAATCGGACAAAAGGGTGACTCCCATACTTTAATGATACAAGAGTTGGATAACATCCAATCAATAATGGATACCTCTGTTAATAGAAAATCTAAAAGAGATGAGTCTAAAGGGGAGGGTAGGTCTGTGTTGTCAGACGAGGAAGAATACTACGAAGCCTCTCCATCTCACAGTCCAGAAAAAAGTAGACCCAGAAAAGACTATAGTTCTGTAGAGGAGGAGGAGGAGGCTAGTAGCAGTGGACATGAGGGTCTGGAAAACTTCCAGGCTTCTGAAAGAGGGGTCTCTGAAAAATATATTAAAGACTTAATTCTAGCATTAAATAAAAGCTTTGAGTCCTCTCTGAATAAACATGTAAACCGTCTACAATCCAATCTTGACACAGTTAACACTAGGATTGACAATAATGAAAAGACATTAGAAGCTCTAGGGAAAACCTCAGATTCCATTCAAAAACAACAAACTAATGCCCAAAAAGAAATCCTTTTTTTACGAAATAAAGTAGCCGACCTAGAAGACCGCAGTAGGAGGAACAACATTAAATTGAGAGGGATCTCGGAAAAAATTAACCAGCACAATTTACAAAAATATGTTAAAGAGATTTTAATCAAAATTCTGCCATCCGTCCCTGAGGTAGAACTAATGATAGATAGAATCCACAGACTCCCGAGGCCTGCATCTATCTCGGCTGAGCTCCCTAGAGACACTATCTTAAGATTCCATTTTTACTCCACCAAAGAAAAATTCTTAAACTATTTTAGGACCAATAAACACCTTCCCCACCCCTATGATCACATCAAATCATATGCAGACCTTTCAAAAGAAACTATCCAAACAAGGAAGGGATTTAATGAAGTTACAACAATTCTGAGACAAAAGGGTGTGGTTTATAGGTGGGGGTTCCCTACTAAGCTTTTGATAATTCATGGTGGGAAGGTAGTAGTAATCCTATCTCCACAAGAGGGGAAAAATTTTCTTAAATCCTTGGACAAGAGAGATGAGGCTCCAGGGTGAAAAATGCAAATTTTAATTGCTATATCACTTACATTATTTGTATGCAGGAGGCTTCCTGCGGAGTTTCACGAGCTTTTCCCCATTTTAGGAAGTTTACCTAAGATTGTGGTAATCTCTTCCTGTTTATTGTTCTGTTTATATTTCCGTTTTTGTTTTTTGTTTTTTTTGTATTCTTTAGTATATGGTTAAGATATTATCACTCAATGTGAGGGGATTGAATAGTCCCGCTAAGAGGTATCTCACGTGGAGGGAGATCAGGGGCAGCAGAGCAGATATAATTTGCCTCCAAGAGGTGAAATTGGCTAGGGATGGACACCCCAAGATAGAGAATAAAAATTTCCCATATATATACAAATCTCTTAATGAAAAGAAACGAGCAGGAGTCCTCATACTAATTAAAGACACTATTTCATTCGAAATCATTAACGAATACTCTGACAGCGAGGGCAGATATTTGATTCTTACTTGTCTGATAGACAATCAACTAACGACACTTGTGAACGTTTATGCTCCATGTAACGGTCAAATGCGTTTCTTCAATGGTCTCGATAGAAAAATCCAGGAAGTAAAAAAAGGTGTTATTGTTTTGGTGGGTGATTTCAACATTGTTCCTGATGGAGCAATGGATTCCACCTCTCTCACTCGCTCATCATTTCCTGAATTAAAAAATTGGCTTTGCAACCATGAATACCTAGATGTATTCAGATGTTTAAATACATCCTCTAAGGAATATACCCATTTCTCAGAGGCACACAAGTCTTTCGCTAGGATTGACTTGTTTCTGACAGATACATTCTCAATTTCGAAATTTAAGAAAATTGAAATTCTCCCCAAAACATTTTCTGATCATTCTCCAATTGTTGCAGAAATTTTCCTTGGTAGGTCGGCGGAGTTCAGATCCCAATGGAGATGCGACTCATCCCTGTTGTTCAACCCAAAATTTAAAAAAGAAATTGAAAAAGCCTTAAATAATTATTTCATAGAAAATGATATAAACAACATTTGCCCATTCACCCTTTGGAACGCGCACAAGGCAGTAATTAGGGGGGTTATGACATATCTGGCCTACAACAAAAAAAAACTTTCCAAAGAAAAAATCCGTACCATACAATTAGAGTTACAAAAATTGGAAGCAATATTACAAAATTCATCCTCTCCTCCACCAAATATACACTCGGAGATTCTTAAACTAAGAATAGATCTTAGATCGGAGTTATTCAGTGAATACAAAAAATTCGCAAAACTAATGAAATCCAACTATTATTCTTCATACAACAAACCCACTAGACTTATGGCACAAAAATTCAGATCAATTAGGATCAAATGCAAAATCAATAAAATTAACCATGGGGGCAATAAATTGGAACACCCCAAGAAAATCGTTGAAGCATTTGCTAAATATTATTCGTCTATTTACAATCTTAAACTAGATGAACATACCCAACAACCCGACGAACAAGGCATAAATGATTTTCTTGCCCCTCTGGGGTTACCTAAGATTACCCCCCAACAACTGTCTAAACTTGAGGCCCCTTTCTCTGCGTCTGAAGTCCTGGAAGTAATTAAATCATTTAAAAAAAAGAAAACTCCGGGCCCCGATGGATTCTCGAATGAATATTACCAAGCATTCGCAAATATCATAACCCCACATTTAGTCCGCATATTTGACAAAGCATCCCGGACTGGAGAATTTCCTCAGGAAATGTTACAGGCTAATATAATTTTAATACCCAAACCTAAGGGAGACCCGGAGTCAGTCAAAAATTATAGGCCTATCTCTCTAATAAATACCGATGTCAAACTATATTCAAAAATTATAGCAAATAGACTAAAAAATATCCTCCCAAACATTATTCATAAAGATCAACTCGGGTTTATAGAGGGACGCCAGACTATCGATGGCACTAGGAGAACATTGAACTTGGTAAATTTTATTAAAAGAAAGAAAATCCCCTCTCTCCTCCTGGCTTTAGACGCAGAGAAAGCCTTCGACAGGGTTAATTGGGACTTCCTCAAAGCAACTCTGAATAAATTTGGCTTCAGTGATAATATAATAAAAACTATAATGGCTTTATACACAAACCCTTCCGCTAATGTTTATGCAAATAACCACACTTCAGATCGCATCATGATAACTAACGGAACTAGACAGGGATGCCCACTCTCCCCCCTGTTATTTGCGCTGATTATGGAACCCTTAGCAGAAGCAATAAGAACCAATGATGAGATCCATGGTATCCAAATTGAAGATCACCAATTTAAAATCGGTCTATTCGCTGATGACATTATACTGAGTCTATCAGATCCACTGAACTCTATTAGGGGTGTATTATCTACTATCGAGAATTTCTCTAAAATCTCATTTTACAAAATCAATGAGAACAAATCTAAAATCTTGGATTTCTTTCTAGACGACCTAACCATCTCACGCATTAAGGAAATTTCCCGGTTTGATTGGGAGAAAGAGGATGTTTCATACTTGGGTATTCGTATATCCAGGAACTTTAGGAAGACAGTTGAGTTGAACATACAAAACATTACAAAAAAGACTCAGATCGAATTGAACAATTTTGCGACTCACGAAATTTCATGGGTGGGAAGGATAACACTATTTAAACTTTTTACCCTTCCAAAGATACTATATATCTTTAGAGCAATACCTTTACTTGTTCCCTTAAAATTTATTAGGAAACTTCAGTCTATTATAAATAAGTTCGTTTGGAATAAGAAAAGGGCGAGAGTGGCTTCCCATATACTATACAGAAGCAAAGTCAATGGAGGCCTAGCCCTTCCAAATTTAATTAATTATTACTATGCCAATTTAATAAAACAATCCTTTTCTTGGGTTAATTCAAATAACGTCCCAGCTTGGGTAGAAATCGAGACATATTTTAATAAAAACAAAACTCTTTTAAGCGCAATTCTAGAGTGTTTGGGGTCATCTACTCCTTTACGTTATGACTCCCCAATAATCTCCGCAACTCTCTCTGCATGGAAGCAACTGGCTAAGCCGCAGGTTAAGAGAAACAGAAGCCAGAGATACGTTCAATTAAAAAATATTCCTATCAAATTTCTTGGTTTACTAATGGATAAAAAAATCCCGAAAGAATGGATAAAATTTGGTATTAAGGTGATAGGAGATTTGTTCGATGGTAAGAAATTTATAAGCAACGAATCTTTAATATCTCAAAATAATTTTTCTTGCCAGGATTTGGAACTCCTTCCCTCGATTAAGAAAAATATCTCAAAATTTTTGAAAAGAAAATCTTACATTACAGAATCTACAAGTTTGCTACTTTGCAATCCTAATGTTAAGGTCCATTGGAGATCAAGAAATATATATGATTTTTTGAACGGCTCTGATATTGGAGAAAAAACTTCATATATGATTAAATGGGAGAGCGATTTTGATACTCTATTCTCTCTGGAACAATGGGAGCTGGCTCTCAAACAGACATATTCATCCAACATTTGCGCATCTCTACATGAATCCTTTTACAAACTGACATCTAGATGGTACTATACTCCTGTGAAGCTGGCCAGGATGTTCCCAGGTAGATCCCCAGATTGTTGGAGAGATTGCGGATTCACAGGTACACTATTACATGTATTCTGGGAATGTCCTAAAATCAGGCCCATTTGGATAGAAATCTCTAGAACAATTAATATTCTGACTAAACAGAACATCACCCTTACGCCACAGATGGCATTACTGTCCATAGGTTTAGAAGTGATTCATACATCTCATATCCCAACAGTTATCCACCTTTTTCTAATAACTAAAAATGCCATAGCATCCTTATGGAACGAAGAGGCTACTCCCAAAATTAGTGATATTGTAGACAAGATGTCATTACATTGCTCATACGAAAAAAGCCATGCTTTGGCAAATGACTACTTCAGTACATATAGCAAAAGGTGGAATTCTTGGATAAGATTTACCTCTGATCAGAATTTCTCCTAATTGAACTGCTCTTGGTCTCTCCCACTATGTGATTTTTTTTATTTTTATTGCTGATATCTCTCCTCTCTGAATTTATCTGGTAAAAACGCGCTTTACTCTCTTAAAACAGAAAACAATGTAACTCATTACGTTAGTTTATTATAGGATTATCTCTTGGTTCTCTGACAATATATCACACTACTGTTAAGTGTTTATATTATTAGGTGTATTGTTACTCCTACTGATCTACTCAATGTAATACATTACTGTTATTTTGTATATTATCCTGAACCCTACCGTCAATAATATGCTGTAAAAATACTACTGTTAACTTTATGTAAAATTTTAATAAAGTTATTGAAAATGGAGAAAATTCAAAACATTCATTATTCAATAGGGCCCAAACTATCAAAAACCAGCGGTTTCAATGAACACACATTTCTTGGTAGAATCATGCAGGACTGAAATTTTTGATGTTTTTCTACTCCTCTCATGAGCCCAAACAAGTCTCTAAAAGCATGAGTTTGCAACTACTTTACTTTTGGAGAAAATTCAAAACATTCACTATTCAATAGAGCCCAATAGCAAAAATCAGGTTTTGAATGAAGAATCACATTTCTTGGTAAAATCATGCAGGATTGAAATTTTTGATGGTTTTTTACTCCTCTCAAAAGCCCAAACAAGTTTCTAAAAGGATGAGTTTGCAACTACTTTACTTTTGGAGAAAATTCAAAACATTCATTATTCAATAGGGCCCAAACTATCAAAAACCAGCGGTTTCAATGAACACACATTTCTTGGTAGAATCATGCAGGACTGAAATTTTTGATGTTTTTCTACTCCTCTCATGAGCCCAAACAAGTCTCTAAAAGCATGAGTTTGCAACTACTTTACTTTTGGAGAAAATTCAAAACATTCATTATTCAATAGGGCCCAAAATATCAAAAACCAGCGGTTTGAATGAACACACATTTCTTGGTAGAATCGTGCAGGACTGAAATTTTTGATTTTTTTCTACTCCTCTCATGAGCCCAAACAAGTCTCTAAAAGGATGAGTTTGTAACTACTTTACTTTTGGAGAAAATTCAAAACATTCATTATTCAATAGAGCCCAATAGCAAAAACCAGCGTTTTGAATGAAGAATCACATTTCTTGGTAGAATCATGCAGGATTGAAATTTTTGATGGTTTTTTACTCCTCTCAACAGCCCAAACAAGTTTCTAAAAGGATGAGTTTGCAACTACTTTACTTTTGGAGAAAATTCAAAACATTCATTATTCAATAGGGCCCAAACTATCAAAAACCAGCGGTTTCAATGAACACACATTTCTTGGTAGAATCATGCAGGACTGAAATTTTTGATGTTTTTCTACTCCTCTCATGAGCCCAAACAAGACTCTAAAAGCATGAGTTTGCAACTACTTTACTTTTGGAGAAAATTCAAAACATTCATTATTCAATAGAGCCCAATAGCAAAAATCAGGTTTTGAATGAAGAATCACATTTCTTGGTAAAATCATGCAGGATTGAAATTTTTGATGGTTTTTTACTCCTCTCAACAGCCAAAACAAGTTTCTAAAAGGATGAGTTTGCAACTACTTTACTTTTGGAGAAAATTCAAAACATTCATTATTCAATAGGGCCCAAACTATCAAAAACCAGCGGTTTGAATGAACACACATTTCTTGGTAGAATCATGCAGGACTGAAATTTTTGATGTTTTTCTACTCCTCTCATGAGCCCAAACAAGTCTCTAAAAGCATGAGTTTGCAACTACTTTACTTTTGGAGAAAATTCAAAACATTCATTATTCAATAGAGCCCAATAGCAAAAATCAGGTTTTGAATGAAGAATCACATTTCTTGGTAAAATCATGCAGGATTGAAATTTTTGATGGTTTTTTACTCCTCTCAAAAGCCCAAACAAGTTTCTAAAAGGATGAGTTTGCAACTACTTTACTTTTGGAGAAAATTCAAAACATTCATTATTCAATAGGGCCCAAACTATCAAAAACCAGCGGTTTCAATGAACACACATTTCTTGGTAAAATCATGCAGGACTGAAATTTTTGATGTTTTTCTACTCCTCTCATGAGCCCAAACAAGTCTCTAAAAGCATGAGTTTGCAACTACTTTACTTTTGGAGAAAATTCAAAACATTCATTATTCAATAGGGCCCAAAATATCAAAAACCAGCGGTTTGAATGATCACACATTTCTTGGTAGAATCGTGCAGGACTGAAATTTTTGATTTTTTTCTACTCCTCTCATGAGCCCAAACAAGTCTCTAAAAGGATGAGTTTGCAACTACTTTGCTTTTGGAGAAAATTCAAAACATTCATTATTCAATAGAGCCCAATAGCAAAAACCAGCGTTTTGAATGAAGAATCACATTTCTTGGTAGAATCATGCAGGATTGAAATTTTTGATGGTTTTTTACTCCTCTCAACAGCCCAAACAAGTTTCTAAAAGGATGAGTTTGCAACTACTTTACTTTTGGAGAAAATTCAAAACATTCATTATTCAATAGGGCCCAAACTATCAAAAACCAGCGGTTTCAATGAACACACATTTCTTGGTAGAATCATGCAGGACTGAAATTTTTGATGTTTTTCTACTCCTCTCATGAGCCCAAACAAGACTCTAAAAGCATGAGTTTGCAACTACTTTACTTTTGGAGAAAATTCAAAACATTCATTATTCAATAGAGCCCAATAGCAAAAATCAGGTTTTGAATGAAGAATCACATTTCTTGGTAAAATCATGCAGGATTGAAATTTTTGATGGTTTTTTACTCCTCTCAACAGCCCAAACAAGTTTCTAAAAGGATGAGTTTGCAACTACTTTACTTTTGGAGAAAATTCAAAACATTCATTATTCAATAGGGCCCAAACTATCAAAAACCAGCGGTTTCAATGAACACACATTTCTTGGTAGAATCATGCAGGACTGAAATTTTTGATGTTTTTCTACTCCTCTCATGAGCCCAAACAAGTCTCTAAAAGCATGAGTTTGCAACTACTTTACTTTTGGAGAAAATTCAAAACATTCATTATTCAATAGAGCCCAATAGCAAAAATCAGGTTTTGAATGAAGAATCACAATTCTTGGTAAAATCATGCAGGATTGAAATTTTTGATGGTTTTTTACTCGTCTCAACAGCCCAAACAAGTTTCTAAAAGGATGAGTTTGCAACTACTTTACTTTTGGAGAAAAATCAAAACATTCATTATTCAATAGGGCCCAAACTATCAAAAACCAGCGGTTTCAATGAACACACATTTCTTGGTAGAATCATGCAGGACTGAAATTTTTGATGTTTTTCTACTCCTCTCATGAGCCCAAACAAGTCTCTAAAAGCATGAGTTTGCAACTACTTTACTTTTGGAGAAAATTCAAAACATTCATTATTCAATAGAGCCCAATAGCAAAAATCAGGTTTTGAATGAAGAATCACATTTCTTGGTAAAATCATGCAGGATTGAAATTTTTGATGGTTTTTTACTCCTCTCAACAGCCCAAACAAGTTTCTAAAAGGATGAGTTTGCAACTACTTTACTTTTGGAGAAAATTCAAAACATTCATTATTCAATAGGGCCCAAACTATCAAAAACCAGCGGTTTCAATGAACACACATTTCTTGGTAGAATCATGCAGGACTGAAATTTTTGATGTTTTTCTACTCCTCTCATGAGCCCAAACAAGTCTCTTAAAGCATGAGTTTGCAACTACTTTACTTTTGGAGAAAATTCAAAACATTCATTATTCAATAGGGCCCAAAATATCAAAAACCAGCGGTTTGAATGAACACACATTTCTTGGTAGAATCGTGCAGGACTGAAATTTTTGATTTTTTTCTACTCCTCTCATGAGCCCAAACAAGTCTCTAAAAGGATGAGTTTGCAACTACTTTACTTTTGGAGAAAATTCAAAACATTCATTATTCAATAGAGCCCAATAGCAAAAATCAGCGTTTTGAATGAAGAATCACATTTCTTGGTAGAATCATGCAGGATTGAAATTTTTGATGGTTTTTTACTCCTCTCAACAGCCCAAACAAGTTTCTAAAAGGATGAGTTTGCAACTACTTTACTTTTGGAGAAAATTCAAAACATTCATTATTCAATAGGGCCCAAACTATCAAAAACCAGCGGTTTCAATGAACACACATTTCTTGGTAGAATCATGCAGGACTGAAATTTTTGATGTTTTTCTACTCCTCTCATGAGCCCAAACAAGTCTCTAAAAGCATGAGTTTGCAACTACTTTACTTTTGGAGAAAATTCAAAACATTCATTATTCAATAGGGCCCAAAATATCAAAAACCAGCGGTTTGAATGAACACACATTTCTTGGTAGAATCGTGCAGGACTGAAATTTTTGATTTTTTTCTACTCCTCTCATGAGCCCAAACAAGTCTCTAAAAGGATGAGTTTGTAACTACTTTACTTTTGGAGAAAATTCAAAACATTCATTATTCAATAGAGCCCAATAGCAAAAACCAGCGTTTTGAATGAAGAATCACATTTCTTGGTAGAATCATGCAGGATTGAAATTTTTGATGGTTTTTTACTCCTCTCAACAGCCCAAACAAGTTTCTAAAAGGATGAGTTTGCAACTACTTTACTTTTGGAGAAAATTCAAAACATTCATTATTCAATAGGGCCCAAACTATCAAAAACCAGCGGTTTCAATGAACACACATTTCTTGGTAGAATCATGCAGGACTGAAATTTTTGATGTTTTTCTACTCCTCTCATGAGCCCAAACAAGACTCTAAAAGCATGAGTTTGCAACTACTTTACTTTTGGAGAAAATTCAAAACATTCATTATTCAATAGAGCCCAATAGCAAAAATCAGGTTTTGAATGAAGAATCACATTTCTTAGTAAAATCATGCAGGATTGAAATTTTTGATGGTTTTTTACTCCTCTCAACAGCCCAAACAAGTTTCTAAAAGGATGAGTTTGCAACTACTTTACTTTTGGAGAAAATTCAAAACATTCATTATTCAATAGGGCCCAAACTATCAAAAACCAGCGGTTTGAATGAACACACATTTCTTGGTAGAATCATGCAGGACTGAAATTTTTGATGTTTTTCTACTCCTCTCATGAGCCCAAACAAGTCTCTAAAAGCATGAGTTTGCAACTACTTTACTTTTGGAGAAAATTCAAAACATTCATTTTTCAATAGAGCCCAATAGCAAAAATCAGGTTTTGAATGAAGAATCACATTTCTTGGTAAAATCATGCAGGATTGAAATTTTTGATGGTTTTTTACTCCTCTCAACAGCCCAAACAAGTTTCTAAAAGGATGAGTTTGCAACTACTTTACTTTTGGAGAAAATTCAAAACATTCATTATTCAATAGGGCCCAAACTATCAAAAACCAGCGGTTTCAATGAACACACATTTCTTGGTAGAATCATGCAGGACTGAAATTTTTGATGTTTTTCTACTCCTCTCATGAGCCCAAACAAGTCTCTTAAAGCATGAGTTTGCAACTACTTTACTTTTGGAGAAAATTCAAAACATTCATTATTCAATAGGGCCCAAAATATCAAAAACCAGCGGTTTGAATGAACACACATTTCTTGGTAGAATCGTGCAGGACTGAAATTTTTGATTTTTTTCTACTCCTCTCATGAGCCCAAACAAGTCTCTAAAAGGATGAGTTTGCAACTACTTTACTTTTGGAGAAAATTCAAAACATTCATTATTCAATAGAGCCCAATAGCAAAAATCAGCGTTTTGAATGAAGAATCACATTTCTTGGTAGAATCATGCAGGATTGAAATTTTTGATGGTTTTTTACTCCTCTCAACAGCCCAAACAAGTTTCTAAAAGGATGAGTTTGCAACTACTTTACTTTTGGAGAAAATTCAAAACATTCATTATTCAATAGGGCCCAAACTATCAAAAACCAGCGGTTTCAATGAACACACATTTCTTGGTAGAATCATGCAGGACTGAAATTTTTGATGTTTTTCTACTCCTCTCATGAGCCCAAACAAGACTCTAAAAGCATGAGTTTGCAACTACTTTAATTTTGGAGAAAATTCAAAACATTCATTATTCAATAGAGCCCAATAGCAAAAATCAGGTTTTGAATGAAGAATCACATTTCTTGGTAAAATCATGCAGGATTGAAATTTTTGATGGTTTTTTACTCCTCTCAACAGCCCAAACAAGTTTCTAAAAGGATGAGTTTGCAACTACTTTACTTTTGGAGAAAATTCAAAACATTCATTATTCAATAGGGCCCAAACTATCAAAAACCAGCGGTTTGAATGAACACACATTTCTTGGTAGAATCATACAGGACTGAAATTTTTGATGTTTTTCTACTCCTCTCATGAGCCCAAACAAGTCTCTAAAAGCATGAGTTTGCAACTACTTTACTTTTGGAGAAAATTCAAAACATTCATTATTCAATAGAGCCCAATAGCAAAAATCAGGTTTTGAATGAAGAATCACATTTCTTGGTAAAATCATGCAGGATTGAAATTTTTGATGGTTTTTTACTCCTCTCAACAGCCCAAACAAGTTTCTAAAAGGATGAGTTTGCAACTACTTTACTTTTGGAGAAAATTCAAAACATTCATTATTCAATAGGGCCCAAACTATCAAAAACCAGCGGTTTCAATGAACACACATTTCTTGGTAGAATCATGCAGGACTGAAATTTTTGATGTTTTTCTACTCCTCCATTGAGCCCAAACAAGTCTCTAAAAGCATGAGTTTGCAACTACTTTACTTTTGGAGAAAATTCAAAACATTCATTATTCAATAGAGCCCAATAGCAAAAATCAGGTTTTGAATGAAGAATCACATTTCTTGGTAAAATCATGCAGGATTGAAATTTTTGATGGTTTTTTACTCCTCTCAACAGCCCAAACAAGTTTCTAAAAGGATGAGTTTGCAACTACTTTACTTTTGGAGAAAATTCAAAACATTCATTATTCAATAGGGCCCAAACTATCAAAAACCAGCGGTTTGAATGAACACACATTTCTTGGTAAAATCATGCAGGACTGAAATTTTTGATGTTTTTCTACTCCTCTCATGAGCCCAAACAAGTCTCTAAAAGCATGAGTTTGCAACTACTTTACTTTTGGAGAAAATTCAAAACATTCATTATTCAATAGAGCCCAATAGCAAAAATCAGGTTTTGAATGAAGAATCACATTTCTTGGTAAAATCATGCAGGATTGAAATTTTTGATGGTTTTTTACTCCTCTCAACAGCCCAAACAAGTTCCTAAAAGGATGAGTTTGCAACTACTTTACTTTTGGAGAAAATTCAAAACATTCATTATTCAATAGGGCCCAAACTATCAAAAACCAGTGGTTTCAATGAACACACATTTCTTGGTAGAATCATGCAGGACTGAAATTTTTGATGTTTTGCTACTCCTCTCATGAGCCCAAACAAGACTCTAAAAGCATGAGTTTGCAACTACTTTACTTTTGGAGAAAATTCAAAACATTCATTATTCAATAGAGCCCAATAGAAAAAATCAGGTTTTGAATGAAGAATCACATTTCTTGGTAAAATCATGCAGGATTGAAATTTTTGATGGTTTTTTACTCCTCTCAACAGCCCAAACAAGTTTCTAAAAGGATGAGTTTGCAACTACTTTACTTTTGGAGAAAATTCAAAACATTCATTATTCAATAGGGCCCAAACTATCAAAAACCAGCGGTTTGAATGAACACACATTTCTTGGTAGAATCATGCAGGACTGAAATTTTTGATGTTTTTCTACTCCTCTCATGAGCCCAAACAAGTCTCTAAAAGCATGAGTTTGCAACTACTTTACTTTTGGAGAAAATTCAAAACATTCATTATTCAATAGAGCCCAATAGCAAAAATCAGGTTTTGAATGAAGAATCACATTTCTTGGTAAAATCATGCAAGATTGAAATTTTTGATGGTTTTTTACTCCTCTCAAAAGCCCAAACAAGTTTCTAAAAGGATGAGTTTGCAACTACTTTACTTTTGGAGAAAATTCAAAACATTCATTATTCAATAGGGCCCAAACTATCAAAAACCAGCGGTTTCAATGAACACACATTTCTTGGTAGAATCATGCAGGACTGAAATTTTTGATGTTTTTCTACTCCTCTCATGAGCCCAAACAAGTCTCTAAAAGCATGAGTTTGCAACTACTTTACTTTTGGAGAAAATTCAAAACATTCATTATTCAATAGGGCCCAAAATATCAAAAACCAGCGGTTTGAATGAACACACATTTCTTGGTAGAATCGTGCAGGACTGAAATTTTTGATTTTTTTCTACTCCTCTCATGAGCCCAAACAAGTCTCTAAAAGGATGAGTTTGTAACTACTTTACTTTTGGAGAAAATTCAAAACATTCATTATTCAATAGAGCCCAATAGCAAAAACCAGCGTTTTGAATGAAGAATCACATTTCTTGGTAGAATCATGCAGGATTGAAATTTTTGATGGTTTTTTACTCCTCTCAACAGCCCAAACAAGTTTCTAAAAGGATGAGTTTGCAACTACTTTACTTTTGGAGAAAATTCAAAACATTCATTATTCAATAGGGCCCAAACTATCAAAAACCAGCGGTTTCAATGAACACACATTTCTTGGTAGAATCATGCAGGACTGAAATTTTTGATGTTTTTCTACTCCTCTCATGAGCCCAAACAAGACTCTAAAAGCATGAGTTTGCAACTACTTTACTTTTGGAGAAAATTCAAAACATTCATTATTCAATAGAGCCCAATAGCAAAAATCAGGTTTTGAATGAAGAATCACATTTCTTGGTAAAATCATGCAGGATTGAAATTTTTGATGGTTTTTTACTCCTCTCAACAGCCCAAACAAGTTTCTAAAAGGATGAGTTTGCAACTACTTTACTTTTGGAGAAAATTCAAAACATTCATTATTCAATAGGGCCCAAACTATCAAAAACCAGCGGTTTGAATGAACACACATTTCTTGGTAGAATCATGCAGGACTGAAATTTTTGATGTTTTTCTACTCCTCTCATGAGCCCAAACAAGTCTCTAAAAGCATGAGTTTGCAACTACTTTACTTTTGGAGAAAATTCAAAACATTCATTATTCAATAGAGCCCAATAGCAAAAATCAGGTTTTGAATGAAGAATCACATTTCTTGGTAAAATCATGCAGGATTGAAATTTTTGATGGTTTTTTACTCCTCTCAAAAGCCCAAACAAGTTTCTAAAAGGATGAGTTTGCAACTACTTTACTTTTGGAGAAAATTCAAAACATTCATTATTCAATAGGGCCCAAACTATCAAAAACCAGCGGTTTCAATGAACACACATTTCTTGGTAGAATCATGCAGGACTGAAATTTTTGATGTTTTTCTACTCCTCTCATGAGCCCAAACAAGTCTCTAAAAGCATGAGTTTGCAACTACTTTACTTTTGGAGAAAATTCAGAACATTCATTATTCAATAGGGCCCAAAATATCAAAAACCAGCGGTTTGAATGATCACACATTTCTTGGTAGAATCGTGCAGGACTGAAATTTTTGATTTTTTTCTACTCCTCTCATGAGCCCAAACAAGTCTCTAAAGGATGAGTTTGCAACTACTTTGCTTTTGGAGAAAATTCAAAACATTCATTATTCAATAGAGCCCAATAGCAAAAACCAGCGTTTTGAATGAAGAATCACATTTCTTGGTAGAATCATGCAGGATTGAAATTTTTGATGGTTTTTTACTCCTCTCAACAGCCCAAACAAGTTTCTAAAAGGATGAGTTTGCAACTACTTTACTTTTGGAGAAAATTCAAAACATTAATTATTCAATAGGGCCCAAACTATCAAAAACCAGCGGTTTCAATGAACACACATTTCTTGGTAGAATCATGCAGGACTGAAATTTTTGATGTTTTTCTACTCCTCTCATGAGCCCAAACAAGACTCTAAAAGCATGAGTTTGCAACTACTTTACTTTTGGAGAAAATTCAAAACATTCATTATTCAATAGAGCCCAATAGCAAAAATCAGGTTTTGAATGAAGAATCACATTTCTTGGTAAAATCATGCAGGATTGAAATTTTTGATGGTTTTTTACTCCTCTCAACAGCCCAAACAAGTTTCTAAAAGGATGAGTTTGCAACTACTTTACTTTTGGAGAAAATTCAAAACATTCATTATTCAATAGGGCCCAAACTATCAAAAACCAGCGGTTTCAATGAACACACATTTCTTGGTAGAATCATGCAGGACTGAAATTTTTGATGTTTTTCTACTCCTCTCATGAGCCCAAACAAGTCTCTAAAAGCATGAGTTTGCAACTACTTTACTTTTGGAGAAAATTCAAAACATTCATTATTCAATAGAGCCCAATAGCAAAAATCAGGTTTTGAATGAAGAATCACATTTCTTGGTAAAATCATGCAGGATTGAAATTTTTGATGGTTTTTTACTCCTCTCAACAGCCCAAACAAGTTTCTAAAAGGATGAGTTTGCAACTACTTTACTTTTGGAGAAAAATCAAAACATTCATTATTCAATAGGGCCCAAACTATCAAAAACCAGCGGTTTCAATGAACACACATTTCTTGGTAGAATCATGCAGGACTGAAATTTTTGATGTTTTTCTACTCCTCTCATGAGCCCAAACAAGTCTCTAAAAGCATGAGTTTGCAACTACTTTACTTTTGGAGAAAATTCAAAACATTCATTATTCAATAGAGCCCAATAGCAAAAATCAGGTTTTGAATGAAGAATCACATTTCTTGGTAAAATCATGCAGGATTGAAATTTTTGATGGTTTTTTACTCCTCTCAACAGCCCAAACAAGTTTCTAAAAGGATGAGTTTGCAACTACTTTACTTTTGGAGAAAATTCAAAACATTCATTATTCAATAGGGCCCAAACTATCAAAAACCAGCGGTTTCAATGAACACACATTTCTTGGTAGAATCATGCAGGACTGAAATTTTTGATGTTTTTCTACTCCTCTCATGAGCCCAAACAAGTCTCTTAAAGCATGAGTTTGCAACTACTTTACTTTTGGAGAAAATTCAAAACATTCATTATTCAATAGGGCCCAAAATATCAAAAACCAGCGGTTTGAATGAACACACATTTCTTGGTAGAATCGTGCAGGACTGAAATTTTTGATTTTTTTCTACTCCTCTCATGAGCCCAAACAAGTCTCTAAAAGGATGAGTTTGCAACTACTTTACTTTTGGAGAAAATTCAAAACATTCATTATTCAATAGAGCCCAATAGCAAAAATCAGCGTTTTGAATGAAGAATCACATTTCTTGGTAGAATCATGCAGGATTGAAATTTTTGATGGTTTTTTACTCCTCTCAACAGCCCAAACAAGTTTCTAAAAGGATGAGTTTGCAACTACTTTACTTTTGGAGAAAATTCAAAACATTCATTATTCAATAGGGCCCAAACTATCAAAAACCAGCGGTTTCAATGAACACACATTTCTTGGTAGAATCATGCAGGACTGAAATTTTTGATGTTTTTCTACTCCTCTCATGAGCCCAAACAAGACTCTAAAAGCATGAGTTTGCAACTACTTTAATTTTGGAGAAAATTCAAAACATTCATTATTCAATAGAGCCCAATAGCAAAAATCAGGTTTTGAATGAAGAATCACATTTCTTGGTAAAATCATGCAGGATTGAAATTTTTGATGGTTTTTTACTCCTCTCAACAGCCCAAACAAGTTTCTAAAAGGATGAGTTTGCAACTACTTTACTTTTGGAGAAAATTCAAAACATTCATTATTCAATAGGGCCCAAACTATCAAAAACCAGCGGTTTGAATGAACACACATTTCTTGGTAGAATCATACAGGACTGAAATTTTTGATGTTTTTCTACTCCTCTCATGAGCCCAAACAAGTCTCTAAAAGCATGAGTTTGAAACTACTTTACTTTTGGAGAAAATTCAAAACATTCATTATTCAATAGAGCCCAATAGCAAAAATCAGGTTTTGAATGAAGAATCACATTTCTTGGTAAAATCATGCAGGATTGAAATTTTTGATGGTTTTTTACTCCTCTCAACAGCCCAAACAAGTTTCTAAAAGGATGAGTTTGCAACTACTTTACTTTTGGAGAAAATTCAAAACATTCATTATTCAATAGGGCCCAAACTATCAAAAACCAGCGGTTTCAATGAACACACATTTCTTGGTAGAATCATGCAGGACTGAAATTTTTGATGTTTTTCTACTCCTCCATTGAGCACAAACAAGTCTCTAAAAGCATGAGTTTGCAACTACTTTACTTTTGGAGAAAATTCAAAACATTCATTATTCAATAGAGCCCAATAGCAAAAATCAGGTTTTGAATGAAGAATCACATTTCTTGGTAAAATCATGCAGGATTGAAATTTTTGATGGTTTTTTACTCCTCTCAACAGCCCAAACAAGTTTCTAAAAGGATGAGTTTGCAACTACTTTACTTTTGGAGAAAATTCAAAACATTCATTATTCAATAGGGCCCAAACTATCAAAAACCAGCGGTTTCAATGAACACACATTTCTTGGTAGAATCATGCAGGACTGAAATTTTTGATGTTTTTCTACTCCTCTCATGAGCCCAAACAAGTCTCTAAAAGCATGAGTTTGCAACTACTTTACTTTTGGAGAAAATTCAAAACATTCATTATTCAATAGGGCCCAAAATATCAAAAACCAGCGGTTTGAATGATCACACATTTCTTGGTAGAATCGTGCAGGACTGAAATTTTTGATTTTTTTCTACTCCTCTCATGAGCCCAAACAAGTCTCTAAAAGGATGAGTTTGCAACTACTTTGCTTTTGGAGAAAATTCAAAACATTCATTATTCAATAGAGCCCAATAGCAAAAACCAGCGTTTTGAATGAAGAATCACATTTCTTGGTAGAATCATGCAGGATTGAAATTTTTGATGGTTTTTTACTCCTCTCAACAGCCCAAACAAGTTTCTAAAAGGATGAGTTTGCAACTACTTTACTTTTGGAGAAAATTCAAAACATTCATTATTCAATAGGGCCCAAACTATCAAAAACCAGCGGTTTCAATGAACACACATTTCTTGGTAGAATCATGCAGGACTGAAATTTTTGATGTTTTTCTACTCCTCTCATGAGCCCAAACAAGACTCTAAAAGCATGAGTTTGCAACTACTTTACTTTTGGAGAAAATTCAAAACATTCATTATTCAATAGAGCCCAATAGCAAAAATCAGGTTTTGAATGAAGAATCACATTTCTTGGTAAAATCATGCAGGATTGAAATTTTTGATGGTTTTTTACTCCTCTCAACAGCCCAAACAAGTTTCTAAAAGGATGAGTTTGCAACTACTTTACTTTTGGAGAAAATTCAAAACATTCATTATTCAATAGGGCCCAAACTATCAAAAACCAGCGGTTTCAATGAACACACATTTCTTGGTAGAATCATGCAGGACTGAAATTTTTGATGTTTTTCTACTCCTCTCATGAGCCCAAACAAGTCTCTAAAAGCATGAGTTTGCAACTACTTTACTTTTGGAGAAAATTCAAAACATTCATTATTCAATAGGGCCCAATAGCAAAAATCAGGTTTTGAATGAAGAATCACAATTCTTGGTAAAATCATGCAGGATTGAAATTTTTGATGGTTTTTTACTCCTCTCAACAGCCCAAACAAGTTTCTAAAAGGATGAGTTTGCAACTACTTTACTTTTGGAGAAAAATCAAAACATTCATTATTCAATAGGGCCCAAACTATCAAAAACCAGCGGTTTCAATGAACACACATTTCTTGGTAGAATCATGCAGGACTGAAATTTTTGATGTTTTTCTACTCCTCTCATGAGCCCAAACAAGTCTCTAAAAGCATGAGTTTGCAACTACTTTACTTTTGGAGAAAATTCAAAACATTCATTATTCAATAGAGCCCAATAGCAAAAATCAGGTTTTGAATGAAGAATCACATTTCTTGGTAAAATCATGCAGGATTGAAATTTTTGATGGTTTTTTACTCCTCTCAACAGCCCAAACAAGTTTCTAAAAGGATGAGTTTGCAACTACTTTACTTTTGGAGAAAATTCAAAACATTCATTATTCAATAGGGCCCAAACTATCAAAAACCAGCGGTTTCAATGAACACACATTTCTTGGTAGAATCATGCAGGACTGAAATTTTTGATGTTTTTCTACTCCTCTCATGAGCCCAAACAAGTCTCTTAAAGCATGAGTTTGCAACTACTTTACTTTTGGAGAAAATTCAAAACATTCATTATTCAATAGGGCCCAAAATATCAAAAACCAGCGGTTTGAATGAACACACATTTCTTGGTAGAATCGTGCAGGACTGAAATTTTTGAATTTTTTCTACTCCTCTCATGAGCCCAAACAAGTCTCTAAAAGGATGAGTTTGCAACTACTTTACTTTTGGAGAAAATTCAAAACATTCATTATTCAATAGAGCCCAATAGCAAAAATCAGCGTTTTGAATGAAGAATCACATTTCTTGGTAGAATCATGCAGGATTGAAATTTTTGATGGTTTTTTACTCCTCTCAACAGCCCAAACAAGTTTCTAAAAGGATGAGTTTGCAACTACTTTACTTTTGGAGAAAATTCAAAACATTCATTATTCAATAGGGCCCAAACTATCAAAAACCAGCGGTTTCAATGAACACACATTTCTTGGTAGAATCATGCAGGACTGAAATTTTTGATGTTTTTCTACTCCTCTCATGAGCCCAAACAAGACTCTAAAAGCATGAGTTTGCAACTACTTTACTTTTGGAGAAAATTCAAAACATTCATTATTCAATAGAACCCAATAGCAAAAATCAGGTTTTGAATGAATAATCACATTTCTTGGTAAAATCATGCAGGATTGAAATTTTTGATGGTTTTTTACTCCTCTCAACAGCCCAAACAAGTTTCTAAAAGGATGAGTTTGCAACTACTTTACTTTTGGAGAAAATTCAAAACATTCATTATTCAATAGGGCCCAAACTACCAAAAACCAGCGGTTTGAATGAACACACATTTCTTGGTAGAATCATGCAGGACTGAAATTTTTGATGTTTTTCTACTCCTCTCATGAGCCCAAACAAGTCTCTAAAAGCATGAGTTTGCAACTACTTTACTTTTGGAGAAAATTCAAAACATTCATTATTCAATAGAGCCCAATAGCAAAAATCAGGTTTTGAATGAAGAATCACATTTCTTGGTAAAATCAAGCAGGATTGAAATTTTTGATGGTTTTTTACTCCTCTCAACAGCCCAAACAAGTTTCTAAAAGGATGAGTTTGCAACTACTTTACTTTTGGAGAAAATTCAAAACATTCATTATTCAATAGGGCCCAAACTATCAAAAACCAGCGGTTTGAATGAACACACATTTCTTGGTAGAATCATGCAGGACTGAAATTTTTGATGTTTTTCTACTCCTCTCATGAGCCCAAACAAGTCTCTAAAAGCATGAGTTTGCAACTACTTTACTTTTGGAGAAAATTCAAAACATTCATTATTCAATAGAGCCCAATAGCAAAAATCAGGTTTTGAATGAAGAATCACATTTCTTGGTAAAATCATGCAGGATTGAAATTTTTGATGGTTTTTTACTCCTCTCAACAGCCCAAACAAGTTTCTAAAAGGATGAGTTTGCAACTACTTTACTTTTGGAGAAAATTCAAAACATTCATTATTCAATAGGGCCCAAACTATCAAAAACCAGCGGTTTGAATGAACACACATTTCTTGGTAGAATCATGCAGGACTGAAATTTTTGATGTTTTTCTACTCCTCTCATGAGTCCAAACAAGTCTCTAAAAGCATGAGTTTGCAACTACTTTACTTTTGGAGAAAATTCAAAACATTCATTATTCAATAGAGCCCAATAGCAAAAACCAGCGTTTTGAATGAAGAATCACATTTCTTGGTAGAATCATGCAGGATTGAAATTTTTGATGGTTTTTTACTCCTCTCAACAGCCCAAACAAGTTTCTAAAAGGATGAGTTTGCAACTACTTTACTTTTGGAGAAAATTCAAAACATTCATTATTCAGTAGGGCCCAAACTATCAAAAACCAGCGGTTTGAATGAACACACATTTCTTGGTAGAATCATGCAGGACTGAAATTTTTGATGTTTTTCTACTCCTCTCATGAGCCCAAACAAGTCTCTAAAAGCATGAGTTTGCAACTACTTTACTTTTGGAGAAAATTCAAAACATTCATTATTCAATAGAGCCCAATAGCAAAAATCAGGTTTTGAATGAAGAATCACATTTCTTGGTAGAATCATGCAGGATTGAAATTTTTGATGGTTTTTTACTCCTCTCAACAGCCCAAACAAGTTTCTAAAAGGATGAGTTTGCAACTGCTTTACTTTTGGAGAAAATTCAAAACATTCATTATTCAATAGGGCCCAAACTATCAAAAACCAGCGGTTTGAATGAACACACATTTCTTGGTAGAATCATGCAGGACTGAAATTTTTGATGTTTTTCTACTCCTCTCATGAGCCCAAACAAGTCTCTAAAAGCATGAGTTTGCAACTACTTTACTTTTGGAGAAAATTCAAAACATTCATTATTCAATAGAGCCCAATAGCAAAAATCAGGTTTTGAATGAAGAATCACATTTCTTGGTAGAATCATGCAGGATTGAAATTTTTGATGGTTTTGTACTCCTCTCAACAGCCCAAACAAGTTTCTAAAAGGATGAGTTTGCAACTACTTTACTTTTGGAGAAAATTCAAAACATTCATTATTCAATAGGGCCCAAAATATCAAACACCAGCGGTTTGAATGAACACACATTTCTTGGTAGAATCGTGCAGGACTGAAATTTTTAATGTTTTTCTACTCCTCTCATGAGCCCAAACAAGTCTCTAAAAGGATGAGTTTGCAACTACTTTACTTTTGGAGAAAATTCAAAACATTCATTATTCAATAGAGCCCAATAGCAAAAACCAGCGTTTTGAATGAAGAATCACATTTCTTGGTAGAATCATGCAGGATTGAAATTTTTGATGGTTTTTTACTCCTCTCAACAGCCCAAACAAGTTTCTAAAAGGATGAGTTTGCAACTACTTTACTTTTGGAGAAAAATCAAAACATTCATTATTCAATAGGGCCCAAACTATCAAAAACCAGCGGTTTCAATGAACACACATTTCTTGGTAGAATCATGCAGGACTGAAATTTTTGATGTTTTTCTACTCCTCTCATGAGCCCAAACAAGTCTCTAAAAGCATGAGTTTGCAACTACTTTACTTTTGGAGAAAATTCAAAACATTCATTATTCAATAGAGCCCAATGGCAAAAATCAGGTTTTGAATGAAGAATCACATTTCTTGGTAGAATCATGCAGGATTGAAATTTTTGATGGTTTTTTACTCCTCTCAACAGCCCAAACAAGTTTCTAAAAGGATGAGTTTGCAACTACTTTACTTTTGGAGAAAATTCAAAACATTCATTATTCAATAGGGCCCAAAATATCAAAAACCAGCGGTTTGAATGAACACACATTTCTTGGTAGAATCATGCAGGACTGAAATTTTTGATGTTTTTCTACTCCTCTCATGAGCCCAAACAAGTCTCTAAAAGGATGAGTTTGCAACTACTTTACTTTTGGAGAAAATTCAAAACATTCATTATTCAATAGAGCCCAATAGCAAAAACCAGCGTTTTGAATGAAAAATCACATTTCTTGGTAGAATCATGCAGGATTGAAATTTTTGATGGTTTTTTACTCCTCTCAACAGCCCAAACAAGTTTCTAAAAGGATGAGTTTGCAACTACTTTACTTTTGGAGAAAATTCAAAACATTCATTATTCAGTAGGGCCCAAACTATCAAAAACCAGCGGTTTCAATGAACACACATTTCTTGGTAGAATCATGCAGGACTGAAATTTTTGATGTTTTTCTACTCCTCTCATGAGCCCAAACAAGTCTCTAAAAGCATGAGTTTGCAACTACTTTACTTTTGGAGAAAATTCAAAACATTCATTATTCAATAGAGCCCAATAGCAAAAATCAGGTTTTGAATGAAGAATCACATTTCTTGGTAGAATCATGCAGGATTGAAATTTTTGATGGTTTTTTACTCCTCTCAACAGCCCAAACAAGTTTCTAAAAGGATGAGTTTGCAACTGCTTTACTTTTGGAGAAAATTCAAAACATTCATTATTCAATAGGGCCCAACTATCAAAAACCAGCGGTTTGAATGAACACACATTTCTTGGTAGAATCATGCAGGACTGAAATTTTTGATGTTTTTCTACTCCTCTCATGAGCCCAAACAAGTCTCTAAAAGCATGAGTTTGCAACTACTTTACTTTTGGAGAAAATTCAAAACATTCATTATTCAATAGAGCCCAATAGCAAAAATCAGGTTTTGAATGAAGAATCACATTTCTTGGTAGAATCATGCAGGATTGAAATTTTTGATGGTTTTTTACTCCTCTCAACAGCCCAAACAAGTTTCTAAAAGGATGAGTTTGCAACTACTTTACTTTTGGAGAAAATTCAAAACATTCATTATTCAATAGGGCCCAAAATATCAAAAACCAGCGGTTTGAATGAACACACATTTCTTGGTAGAATCGTGCAGGACTGAAATTTTTTATGTTTTTCTACTCCTCTCATGAGCCCAAACAAGTCTCTAAAAGAATGAGTTTGCAACTACTTTACTTTTGGAGAAAATTCAAAACATTCATTATTCAATAGAGCCCAATAGCAAAAACCAGCTTTTTGAATGAAGAATCACATTTCTTGGTAGAATCATGCAGGATTGAAATTTTTGATGGTTTTTTACTCCTCTCAACAGCCCAAACAAGTTTCTAAAAGGATGAGTTTGCAACTACTTTACTTTTGGCGAAAATTCAAAACATTCATTATTCAATAGGGCCCAAACTATCAAAAACCAGCGGTTTCAATGAACACACATTTCTTGGTAGAATCATGCAGGACTGAAATTTTTGATGTTTTTCTACTCCTCTCATGAGCCCAAACAAGTCTCTAAAAGCATGAGTTTGCAACTACTTTACTTTTGGAAAAAATTCAAAACATTCATTATTCAATAGAGCCCAATAGCAAAAATCAGGTTTTGAATGAAGAATCACATTTCTTGGTAAAATCATGCAGGATTGAAATTTTTGATGGTTTTTTACTCCTCTCAACAGCCCAAACAAGTTTCTAAAAGGATGAGTTTGCAACTACTTTACTTTTGGAGAAAATTCAAAACATTCATTATTCAATAGGGCCCAAACTATCAAAAACCAGCGGTTTCAATGAACACACATTTCTTGGTAGAATCATGCAGGACTGAAATTTTTGATGTTTTTCTACTCCTCCATTGAGCCCAAACAAGTCTCTAAAAGCATGAGTTTGCAACTACTTTACTTTTGGAGAAAATTCAAAACATTCATTATTCAATAGAGCCCAATAGCAAAAATCAGGTTTTGAATGAAGAATCACATTTCTTGGTAAAATCATGCAGGATTGAAATTTTTGATGGTTTTTTACTCCTCTCAACAGCCCAAACAAGTTTCTAAAAGGATGAGTTTGCAACTACTTTACTTTTGGAGAAAATTCAAAACATTCATTATTCAATAGGGCCCAAACTATCAAAAACCAGCGGTTTCAATGAACACACATTTCTTGGTAGAATCATGCAGGACTGAAATTTTTGATGTTTTTCTACTCCTCTCATGAGCCCAAACAAGTCTCTAAAAGCATGAGTTTGCAACTACTTTACTTTTGGAGAAAATTCAAAACATTCATTATTCAATAGGGCCCAAAATATCAAAAACCAGCGGTTTGAATGATCACACATTTCTTGGTAGAATCGTGCAGGACTGAAATTTTTGATTTTTTTCTACTCCTCTCATGAGCCCAAACAAGTCTCTAAAAGGATGAGTTTGCAACTACTTTGCTTTTGGAGAAAATTCAAAACATTCATTATTCAATAGAGCCCAATAGCAAAAACCAGCGTTTTGAATGAAGAATCACATTTCTTGGTAGAATCATGCAGGATTGAAATTTTTGATGGTTTTTTACTCCTCTCAACAGCCCAAACAAGTTTCTAAAAGGATGAGTTTGCAACTACTTTACTTTTGGAGAAAATTCAAAACATTCATTATTCAATAGGGCCCAAACTATCAAAAACCAGCGGTTTCAATGAACACACATTTCTTGGTAGAATCATGCAGGACTGAAATTTTTGATGTTTTTCTACTCCTCTCATGAGCCCAAACAAGACTCTAAAAGCATGAGTTTGCAACTACTTTACTTTTGGAGAAAATTCAAAACATTCATTATTCAATAGAGCCCAATAGCAAAAATCAGGTTTTGAATGAAGAATCACATTTCTTGGTAAAATCATGCAGGATTGAAATTTTTGATGGTTTTTTACTCCTCTCAACAGCCCAAACAAGTTTCTAAAAGGATGAGTTTGCAACTACTTTACTTTTGGAGAAAATTCAAAACATTCATTATTCAATAGGGCCCAAACTATCAAAAACCAGCGGTTTCAATGAACACACATTTCTTGGTAGAATCATGCAGGACTGAAATTTTTGATGTTTTTCTACTCCTCTCATGAGCCCAAACAAGTCTCTAAAAGCATGAGTTTGCAACTACTTTACTTTTGGAGAAAATTCAAAACATTCATTATTCAATAGGGCCCAATAGCAAAAATCAGGTTTTGAATGAAGAATCACAATTCTTGGTAAAATCATGCAGGATTGAAATTTTTGATGGTTTTTTACTCCTCTCAACAGCCCAAACAAGTTTCTAAAAGGATGAGTTTGCAACTACTTTACTTTTGGAGAAAAATCAAAACATTCATTATTCAATAGGGCCCAAACTATCAAAAACCAGCGGTTTCAATGAACACACATTTCTTGGTAGAATCATGCAGGACTGAAATTTTTGATGTTTTTCTACTCCTCTCATGAGCCCAAACAAGTCTCTAAAAGCATGAGTTTGCAACTACTTTACTTTTGGAGAAAATTCAAAACATTCATTATTCAATAGAGCCCAATAGCAAAAATCAGGTTTTGAATGAAGAATCACATTTCTTGGTAAAATCATGCAGGATTGAAATTTTTGATGGTTTTTTACTCCTCTCAACAGCCCAAACAAGTTTCTAAAAGGATGAGTTTGCAACTACTTTACTTTTGGAGAAAATTCAAAACATTCATTATTCAATAGGGCCCAAACTATCAAAAACCAGCGGTTTCAATGAACACACATTTCTTGGTAGAATCATGCAGGACTGAAATTTTTGATGTTTTTCTACTCCTCTCATGAGCCCAAACAAGTCTCTTAAAGCATGAGTTTGCAACTACTTTACTTTTGGAAAAAATTCAAAACATTCATTATTCAATAGGGCCCAAAATATCAAAAACCAGCGGTTTGAATGAACACACATTTCTTGGTAGAATCGTGCAGGACTGAAATTTTTGAATTTTTTCTACTCCTCTCATGAGCCCAAACAAGTCTCTAAAAGGATGAGTTTGCAACTACTTTACTTTTGGAGAAAATTCAAAACATTCATTATTCAATAGAGCCCAATAGCAAAAATCAGCGTTTTGAATGAAGAATCACATTTCTTGGTAGAATCATGCAGGATTGAAATTTTTGATGGTTTTTTACTCCTCTCAACAGCCCAAACAAGTTTCTAAAAGGATGAGTTTGCAACTACTTTACTTTTGGAGAAAATTCAAAACATTCATTATTCAATAGGGCCCAAACTATCAAAAACCAGCGGTTTCAATGAACACACATTTCTTGGTAGAATCATGCAGGACTGAAATTTTTGATGTTTTTCTACTCCTCTCATGAGCCCAAACAAGACTCTAAAAGCATGAGTTTGCAACTACTTTACTTTTGGAGAAAATTCAAAACATTCATTATTCAATAGAGCCCAATAGCAAAAATCAGGTTTTGAATGAAGAATCACATTTCTTGGTAAAATCATGCAGGATTGAAATTTTTGATGGTTTTTTACTCCTCTCAACAGCCCAAACAAGTTTCTAAAAGGATGAGTTTGCAACTACTTTACTTTTGGAGAAAATTCAAAACATTCATTATTCAATAGGGCCCAAACTACCAAAAACCAGCGGTTTGAATGAACACACATTTCTTGGTAGAATCATGCAGGACTGAAATTTTTGATGTTTTTCTACTCCTCTCATGAGCCCAAACAAGTCTCTAAAAGCATGAGTTTGCAACTACTTTACTTTTGGAGAAAATTCAAAACATTCATTATTCAATAGAGCCCAATAGCAAAAATCAGGTTTTGAATGAAGAATCACATTTCTTGGTAAAATCAAGCAGGATTGAAATTTTTGATGGTTTTTTACTCCTCTCAACAGCCCAAACAAGTTTCTAAAAGGATGAGTTTGCAACTACTTTACTTTTGGAGAAAATTCAAAACATTCATTATTCAATAGGGCCCAAACTATCAAAAACCAGCGGTTTGAATGAACACACATTTCTTGGTAGAATCATGCAGGACTGAAATTTTTGATGTTTTTCTACTCCTCTCATGAGCCCAAACAAGTCTCTAAAAGCATGAGTTTGCAACTACTTTACTTTTGGAGAAAATTCAAAACATTCATTATTCAATAGAGCCCAATAGCAAAAATCAGGTTTTGAATGAAGAATCACATTTCTTGGTAAAATCATGCAGGATTGAAATTTTTGATGGTTTTTTACTCCTCTCAACAGCCCAAACAAGTTTCTAAAAGGATGAGTTTGCAACTACTTTACTTTTGGAGAAAATTCAAAACATTCATTATTCAGTAGGGCCCAAACTATCAAAAACCAGCGGTTTGAATGAACACACATTTCTTGGTAGAATCATGCAGGACTGAAATTTTTGATGTTTTTCTACTCCTCTCATGAGCCCAAACAAGTCTCTAAAAGCATGAGTTTGCAACTACTTTACTTTTGGAGAAAATTCAAAACATTCATTATTCAATAGAGCCCAATAGCAAAAATCAGGTTTTGAATGAAGAATCACATTTCTTGGTAGAATCATGCAGGATTGAAATTTTTGATGGTTTTTTACTCCTCTCAACAGCCCAAACAAGTTTCTAAAAGGATGAGTTTGCAACTGCTTTACTTTTGGAGAAAATTCAAAACATTCATTATTCAATAGGGCCCAAACTATCAAAAACCAGCGGTTTGAATGAACACACATTTCTTGGTAGAATCATGCAGGACTGAAATTTTTGATGTTTTTCTACTCCTCTCATGAGCCCAAACAAGTCTCTAAAAGCATGAGTTTGCAACTACATTACTTTTGGAGAAAATTCAAAACATTCATTATTCAATAGAGCCCAATAGCAAAAATCAGGTTTTGAATGAAGAATCACATTTCTTGGTAGAATCATGCAGGATTGAAATTTTTGATGGTTTTGTACTCCTCTCAACAGCCCAAACAAGTTTCTAAAAGGATGAGTTTGCAACTACTTTACTTTTGGAGAAAATTCAAAACATTCATTATTCAATAGGGCCCAAAATATCAAACACCAGCGGTTTGAATGAACACACATTTCTTGGTAGAATCGTGCAGGACTGAAATTTTTAATGTTTTTCTACTCCTCTCATGAGCCCAAACAAGTCTCTAAAAGGATGAGTTTGCAACTACTTTACTTTTGGAGAAAATTCAAAACATTCATTATTCAATAGAGCCCAATAGCAAAAACCAGCGTTTTGAATGAAGAATCACATTTCTTGGTAGAATCATGCAGGATTGAAATTTTTGATGGTTTTTTACTCCTCTCAACAGCCCAAACAAGTTTCTAAAAGGATGAGTTTGCAACTACTTTACTTTTGGAGAAAAATCAAAACATTCATTATTCAATAGGGCCCAAACTATCAAAAACCAGCGGTTTCAATGAACACACATTTCTTGGTAGAATCATGCAGGACTGAAATTTTTGATGTTTTTCTACTCCTCTCATGAGCCCAAACAAGTCTCTAAAAGCATGAGTTTGCAACTACTTTACTTTTGGAGAAAATTCAAAACATTCACTATTCAATAGAGCCCAATAGCAAAAATCAGGTTTTGAATGAAGAATCACATTTCTTGGTAAAATCATGCAGGATTGAAATTTTTGATGGTTTTTTACTCCTCTCAACAGCCCAAAAAAGTTTCTAAAAGGATGAGTTTGCAACTACTTTACTTTTGGAGAAAATTCAAAACATTCATTATTCAATAGGGCCCAAACTATCAAAAACCAGCGGTTTCAATGAACACACATTTCTTGGTAGAATCATGCAGGACTGAAATTTTTGATGTTTTTCTACTCCTCTCATGAGCCCAAACAAGTCTCTAAAAGCATGAGTTTGCAACTACTTTACTTTTGGAGAAAATTCAAAACATTCATTATTCAATAGAGCCCAATGGCAAAAATCAGGTTTTGAATGAAGAATCACATTTCTTGGTAGAATCATGCAGGATTGAAATTTTTGATGGTTTTTTACTCCTCTCAACAGCCCAAACAAGTTTCTAAAAGGATGAGTTTGCAACTACTTTACTTTTGGAGAAAATTCAAAACATTCATTATTCAATAGGGCCCAAACTATCAAAAACCAGCGGTTTGAATGAACACACATTTCTTGGTAGAATCATGCAGGACTGAAATTTTTGATGTTTTTCTACTCCTCTCATGAGCCCAAACAAGTCTCTAAAAGGATGAGTTTGCAACTACTTTACTTTTGGAGAAAATTCAAAACATTCATTATTCAATAGAGCCCAATAGCAAAAACCAGCGTTTTGAATGAAAAATCACATTTCTTGGTAGAATCATGCAGGATTGAAATTTTTGATGGTTTTTTACTCCTCTCAACAGCCCAAACAAGTTTCTAAAAGGATGAGTTTGCAACTACTTTACTTTTGGAGAAAATTCAAAACATTCATTATTCAGTAGGGCCCAAACTATCAAAAACCAGCGGTTTCAATGAACACACATTTCTTGGTAGAATCATGCAGGACTGAAATTTTTGATGTTTTTCTACTCCTCTCATGAGCCCAAACAAGTCTCTAAAAGCATGAGTTTGCAACTACTTTACTTTTGGAGAAAATTCAAAACATTCATTATTCAATAGAGCCCAATAGCAAAAATCAGGTTTTGAATGAAGAATCACATTTCTTGGTAGAATCATGCAGGATTGAAATTTTTGATGGTTTTTTACTCCTCTCAACAGCCCAAACAAGTTTCTAAAAGGATGAGTTTGCAACTGCTTTACTTTTGGAGAAAATTCAAAACATTCATTATTCAATAGGGCCCAACTATCAAAAACCAGCGGTTTGAATGAACACACATTTCTTGGTAGAATCATGCAGGACTGAAATTTTTGATGTTTTTCTACTCCTCTCATGAGCCCAAACAAGTCTCTAAAAGCATGAGTTTGCAACTACTTTACTTTTGGAGAAAATTCAAAACATTCATTATTCAATAGAGCCCAATAGCAAAAATCAGGTTTTGAATGAAGAATCACATTTCTTGGTAGAATCATGCAGGATTGCAATTTTTGATGGTTTTTTACTCCTCTCAACAGCCCAAACAAGTTTCTAAAAGGATGAGTTTGCAACTACTTTACTTTTGGAGAAAATTCAAAACATTCATTATTCAATAGGGCCCAAAATATCAAAAACCAGCGGTTTGAATGAACACACATTTCTTGGTAGAATCGTGCAGGACTGAAATTTTTTATGTTTTTCTACTCCTCTCATGAGCCCAAACAAGTCTCTAAAAGAATGAGTTTGCAACTACTTTACTTTTGGAGAAAATTCAAAACATTCATTATTCAATAGAGCCCAATAGCAAAAACCAGCGTTTTGAATGAAGAATCACATTTCTTGGTAGAATCATGCAGGATTGAAATTTTTGATGGTTTTTTACTCCTCTCAACAGCCCAAACAAGTTTCTAAAAGGATGAGTTTGCAACTACTTTACTTTTGGAGAAAATTCAAAACATTCATTATTCAGTAGGGCCCAAACTATCAAAAACCAGCGGTTTGAATGAACACACATTTCTTGGTAGAATCATGCAGGACTGAAATTTTTGATGTTTTTCTACTCCTCTCATGAGCCCAAACAAGTCTCTAAAAGCATGAGTTTGCAACTACTTTACTTTTGGAGAAAATTCAAAACATTCATTATTCAATAGAGCCCAATAGCAAAAATCAGGTTTTGAATGAAGAATCACATTTCTTGGTAGAATCATGCAGGATTGAAATTTTTGATGGTTTTTTACTCCTCTCAACAGCCCAAACAAGTTTCTAAAAGGATGAGTTTGCAACTGCTTTACTTTTGGAGAAAATTCAAAACATTCATTATTCAATAGGGCCCAAACTATCAAAAACCAGCGGTTTGAATGAACACACATTTCTTGGTAGAATCATGCAGGACTGAAATTTTTGATGTTTTTCTACTCCTCTCATGAGCCCAAACAAGTCTCTAAAAGCATGAGTTTGCAACTACATTACTTTTGGAGAAAATTCAAAACATTCATTATTCAATAGAGCCCAATAGCAAAAATCAGGTTTTGAATGAAGAATCACATTTCTTGGTAGAATCATGCAGGATTGAAATTTTTGATGGTTTTGTACTCCTCTCAACAGCCCAAACAAGTTTCTAAAAGGATGAGTTTGCAACTACTTTACTTTTGGAGAAAATTCAAAACATTCATTATTCAATAGGGCCCAAAATATCAAACACCAGCGGTTTGAATGAACACACATTTCTTGGTAGAATCGTGCAGGACTGAAATTTTTAATGTTTTTCTACTCCTCTCATGAGCCCAAACAAGTCTCTAAAAGGATGAGTTTGCAAGTACTTTACTTTTGGAGAAAATTCAAAACATTCATTATTCAATAGAGCCCAATAGCAAAAACCAGCGTTTTGAATGAAGAATCACATTTCTTGGTAGAATCATGCAGGATTGAAATTTTTGATGGTTTTTTACTCCTCTCAACAGCCCAAACAAGTTTCTAAAAGGATGAGTTTGCAACTACTTTACTTTTGGAGAAAAATCAAAACATTCATTATTCAATAGGGCCCAAACTATCAAAAACCAGCGGTTTCAATGAACACACATTTCTTGGTAGAATCATGCAGGACTGAAATTTTTGATGTTTTTCTACTCCTCTCATGAGCCCAAACAAGTCTCTAAAAGCATGAGTTTGCAACTACTTTACTTTTGGAGAAAATTCAAAACATTCACTATTCAATAGAGCCCAATAGCAAAAATCAGGTTTTGAATGAAGAATCACATTTCTTGGTAAAATCATGCAGGATTGAAATTTTTGATGGTTTTTTACTCCTCTCAACAGCCCAAAAAAGTTTCTAAAAGGATGAGTTTGCAACTACTTTACTTTTGGAGAAAATTCAAAACATTCATTATTCAATAGGGCCCAAACTATCAAAAACCAGCGGTTTCAATGAACACACATTTCTTGGTAGAATCATGCAGGACTGAAATTTTTGATGTTTTTCTACTCCTCTCATGAGCCCAAACAAGTCTCTAAAAGCATGAGTTTGCAACTACTTTACTTTTGGAGAAAATTCAAAACATTCATTATTCAATAGAGCCCAATGGCAAAAATCAGGTTTTGAATGAAGAATCACATTTCTTGGTAGAATCATGCAGGATTGAAATTTTTGATGGTTTTTTACTCCTCTCAACAGCCCAAACAAGTTTCTAAAAGGATGAGTTTGCAACTACTTTACTTTTGGAGAAAATTCAAAACATTCATTATTCAATAGGGCCCAAACTATCAAAAACCAGCGGTTTGAATGAACACACATTTCTTGGTAGAATCATGCAGGACTGAAATTTTTGATGTTTTTCTACTCCTCTCATGAGCCCAAACAAGTCTCTAAAAGGATGAGTTTGCAACTACTTTACTTTTGGAGAAAATTCAAAACATTCATTATTCAATAGAGCCCAATAGCAAAAACCAGCGTTTTGAATGAAAAATCACATTTCTTGGTAGAATCATGCAGGATTGAAATTTTTGATGGTTTTTTACTCCTCTCAACAGCCCAAACAAGTTTCTAAAAGGATGAGTTTGCAACTACTTTACTTTTGGAGAAAATTCAAAACATTCATTATTCAGTAGGGCCCAAACTATCAAAAACCAGCGGTTTCAATGAACACACATTTCTTGGTAGAATCATGCAGGACTGAAATTTTTGATGTTTTTCTACTCCTCTCATGAGCCCAAACAAGTCTCTAAAAGCATGAGTTTGCAACTACTTTACTTTTGGAGAAAATTCAAAACATTCATTATTCAATAGAGCCCAATAGCAAAAATCAGGTTTTGAATGAAGAATCACATTTCTTGGTAGAATCATGCAGGATTGAAATTTTTGATGGTTTTTTACTCCTCTCAACAGCCCAAACAAGTTTCTAAAAGGATGAGTTTGCAACTGCTTTACTTTTGGAGAAAATTCAAAACATTCATTATTCAATAGGGCCCAACTATCAAAAACCAGCGGTTTGAATGAACACACATTTCTTGGTAGAATCATGCAGGACTGAAATTTTTGATGTTTTTCTACTCCTCTCATGAGCCCAAACAAGTCTCTAAAAGCATGAGTTTGCAACTACTTTACTTTTGGAGAAAATTCAAAACATTCATTATTCAATAGAGCCCAATAGCAAAAATCAGGTTTTGAATGAAGAATCACATTTCTTGGTAGAATCATGCAGGATTGCAATTTTTGATGGTTTTTTACTCCTCTCAACAGCCCAAACAAGTTTCTAAAAGGATGAGTTTGCAACTACTTTACTTTTGGAGAAAATTCAAAACATTCATTATTCAATAGGGCCCAAAATATCAAAAACCAGCGGTTTGAATGAACACACATTTCTTGGTAGAATCGTGCAGGACTGAAATTTTTTATGTTTTTCTACTCCTCTCATGAGCCCAAACAAGTCTCTAAAAGAATGAGTTTGCAACTACTTTACTTTTGGAGAAAATTCAAAACATTCATTATTCAATAGAGCCCAATAGCAAAAACCAGCGTTTTGAATGAAGAATCACATTTCTTGGTAGAATCATGCAGGATTGAAATTTTTGATGGTTTTTTACTCCTCTCAACAGCCCAAACAAGTTTCTAAAAGGATGAGTTTGCAACTACTTTACTTTTGGCGAAAATTCAAAACATTCATTATTCAATAGGGCCCAAACTATCAAAAACCAGCGGTTTCAATGAACACACATTTCTTGGTAGAATCATGCAGGACTGAAATTTTTGATGTTTTTCTACTCCTCTCATGAGCCCAAACAAGTCTCTAAAAGCATGAGTTTGCAACTACTTTACTTTTGGAAAAAATTCAAAACATTCATTATTCAATAGAGCCCAATAGCAAAAATCAGGTTTTGAATGAAGAATCACATTTCTTGGTAAAATCATGCAGGATTGAAATTTTTGATGGTTTTTTACTCCTCTCAACAGCCCAAACAAGTTTCTAAAAGGATGAGTTTGCAACTACTTTACTTTTGGAGAAAATTCAAAACATTCATTATTCAATAGGGCCCAAACTATCAAAAACCAGCGGTTTCAATGAACACACATTTCTTGGTAGAATCATGCAGGACTGAAATTTTTGATGTTTTTCTACTCCTCTCATGAGCCCAAACAAGTCTCTAAAAGCATGAGTTTGCAACTACTTTACTTTTGGAGAAAATTCAAAACATTCACTATTCAATAGAGCCCAATAGCAAAAATCAGGTTTTGAATGAAGAATCACATTTCTTGGTAGAATCATGCAGGATTGAAATTTTTGATGGTTTTTTACTCCTCTCAACAGCCCAAACAAGTTTCTAAAAGGATGAGTTTGCAACTACTTTACTTTTGGAGAAAATTCAAAACATTCATTATTCAATAGGGCCCAAAATATCAAAAACCAGCGGTTTGAATGAACACTCATTTCTTGGTAGAATCATGCAGGACTGAAATTTTTGATGTTTTTCTACTCCTCTCATGAGCCCAAACAAGTCTCTAAAAGGATGAGTTTGCAACTACTTTACTTTTGGAGAAAATTCAAAACATTCATTATTCAATAGAGCCCAATAGCAAAAACCAGCGTTTTGAATGAAAAATCACATTTCTTGGTAGAATCATGCAGGATTGAAATTTTTGATGGTTTTTTACTCCTCTCAACAGCCCAAACAAGTTTCTAAAAGGATGAGTTTGCAACTACTTTACTTTTGGAGAAAATTCAAAACATTCATTATTCAGTAGGGCCCAAACTATCAAAAACCAGCGGTTTCAATGAACACACATTTCTTGGTAGAATCATGCAGGACTGAAATTTTTGATGTTTTTCTACTCCTCTCATGAGCCCAAACAAGTCTCTAAAAGCATGAGTTTGCAACTACTTTACTTTTGGAGAAAATTCAAAACATTCATTATTCAATAGAGCCCAATAGCAAAAATCAGGTTTTGAATGAAGAATCACATTTCTTGGTAGAATCATGCAGGATTGAAATTTTTGATGGTTTTTTACTCCTCTCAACAGCCCAAACAAGTTTCTAAAAGGATGAGTTTGCAACTGCTTTACTTTTGGAGAAAATTCAAAACATTCATTATTCAATAGGGCCCAACTATCAAAAACCAGCGGTTTGAATGAACACACATTTCTTGGTAGAATCATGCAGGACTGAAATTTTTGATGTTTTTCTACTCCTCTCATGAGCCCAAACAAGTCTCTAAAAGCATGAGTTTGCAACTACTTTACTTTTGGAGAAAATTCAAAACATTCATTATTCAATAGAGCCCAATAGCAAAAATCAGGTTTTGAATGAAGAATCACATTTCTTGGTAGAATCATGCAGGATTGAAATTTTTGATGGTTTTTTACTCCTCTCAACAGCCCAAACAAGTTTCTAAAAGGATGAGTTTGCAACTACTTTACTTTTGGAGAAAATTCAAAACATTCATTATTCAATAGGGCCCAAACTATCAAAAACCAGCGGTTTGAATGAACACACATTTCTTGGTAGAATCATGCAGGACTGAAATTTTTGATGTTTTTCTACTCCTCTCATGAGCCCAAACAAGTCTCTAAAAGCATGAGTTTGCAACTACTTTACTTTTGGAGAAAATTCAAAACATTCACTTTTCACTAGAGCCCAATAGCAAAAATCAGGTTTTGAATGAAGAATCACATTTCTTGGTAGAATCATGCTGCATTGAAATTTTTGATGGTTTTTTACTCCTCTCAACAGCCCAAACAAGTTTCTAAAAGGATGAGTTTGCAACTACTTTACTTTTGGAGAAAATTCAAAACATTCATTATTCAATAGGGCCCAAACTATCAAAAACCAGCGTTTTCAATGAACACACATTTCTTGGTAGAATCATGCAGGACTGAAATTTTTGATGTTTTTCTACTCCTCTCATGAGCCCAAACAAGTCTCTAAAAGCATGAGTTTGCAACTACTTTACTTTTGGAGAAAATTCAAAACATTCATTATTCAATAGAGCCCAATAGCAAAAATCAGGTTTTGAATGAAGATTCACATTTCTTGGTAGAATCATGCAGGATTGAAATTTTTGATGGTTTTTTACTCCTCTCAACAGCCCAAACAAGTTTCTAAAAGGATGAGTTTGCAACTACTTTACTTTTGGAGAAAATTCAAAACATTCATTATTCAATAGGGCCCAAACTATCAAAAACCAGCGGTTTCAATGAACACACATTTCTTGGTAGAATCATGCAGGACTGAAATTTTTGATGTTTTTCTACTCCTCTCATGAGCCCAAACAAGTCTAAAAAAACATGAGTTTGCAACTACTTTACTTTTGGAGAAAATTCAAAACATTTACTATTCAATAGAGCCCAATAGCAAAAATCAGGTTTTGAATGAAGAATCGCATTTCTTGGTAAAATCATGCAGGATTGAAATTTTTGATGGTTTTTTACTCCTCTCAACAGCCCAAACAAGTTTCTAAAAGGATGAGTTTGCAACTACTTTACTTTTGGAGAAAATTCAAAACATTCATTATTCAATAGGGCCCAAACTATCAAAAACCAGCGGTTTCAATGAACACACATTTCTTGGTAGAATCATGCAGGACTGAAATTTTTGATGTTTTTCTACTCCTCTCATGAGCCCAAACAAGTCTCTAAAAGCATGAGTTTGCAACTACTTTACTTTTGGAGAAAATTCAAAACTTTCATTATTCAATAGAGCCCAATAGCAAAAATCAGGATTTGAATGAAGAATCACATTTCTTGGTAAAATCATGCAGGATTGAAATTTTTGATGGTTTTTTACTCCTCTCAACAGCCCAAACAAGTTTCTAAAAGGATGAGTTTGCAACTACTTTACTTTTGGAGAAAATTCAAAACATTCATTATTCAATAGGGCCCAAACTATCAAAAACCAGCGGTTTCAATGAACACACATTTCTTGGTAGAATCATGCAGGACTGAAATTTTTGATGTTTTTCTACTCCTCTCATGAGCCCAAACAAGACTCTAAAAGCATGAGTTTGCAACTACTTTACTTTTGGAGAAAATTCAAAACATTCATTATTCAATAGAGCCCAATAGCAAAAATCAGGTTTTGAATGAAGAATCACATTTCTTGGTGAAATCGTGCAGGATTGAAATTTTTGATGGTTTTTTACTCCTCTCAACAGCCCAAACAAGTTTCTAAAAGGATGAGTTTGCAACTACTTTACTTTTGGAGAAAATTCAAAACATTCATTATTCAATAGGGCCCAAACTATCAAAAACCAGCGGTTTGAATGAACACACATTTCTTGGTAGAATCATGCAGGACTGAAATTTTTGATGTTTTTCTACTCCTCTCATGAGCCCAAACAAGTCTCTAAAAGCATGAGTTTGCAACTACTTTACTTTTGGAGAAAATTCAAAACATTCACTTTTCACTAGAGCCCAATAGCAAAAATCAGGTTTTGAATGAAGAATCACATTTCTTGGTAGAATCATGCTGCATTGAAATTTTTGATGGTTTTTTACTCCTCTCAACAGCCCAAACAAGTTTCTAAAGGAATGAGTTTGCAACTACTTTACTTTTGAAGAAAATTCAAAACATTCATTATTCAATAGGGCCCAAACTATCAAAAACCAGCGGTTTCAATGAACACACATTTCTTGGTAGAATCATGCAGGACTGAAATTTTTGATGTTTTTCTACTCCTCTCATGAGCCCAAACAAGTCTCTAAAAGCATGAGTTTGCAACTACTTTACTTTTGGAGAAAATTCAAAACATTCATTATTCAATACGGCCCAAACTATCAAAAACCAGCGGTTTCAATGAACACACATTTCTTGGTAGAATCGTGCAGGACTGAAATTTTTGATTTTTTTCTACTCCTCTCATGAGCCCAAACAAGTCTCTAAAAGGATGAGTTTGCAACTACTTTACTTTTGGAGAAAATTCAAAACATTCATTATTCAATAGAGCCCAATAGCAAAAACCAGCGTTTTGAATGAAGAATCACATTTCTTGGTAGAATCATGCAGGATTGAAATTTTTGATGGTTTTTTACTCCTCTCAACAGCCCAAACAAGTTTCTAAAAGGATGAGTTTGCAACTGCTTTACTTTTGGAGAAAATTCAAAACATTCATTATTCAATAGGGCCCAAACTATCAAAAACCAGCGGTTTCAATGAACACACATTTCTTGGTAGAATCATGCAGGACTGAAATTTTTGATGTTTTTCTACTCCTCTCATGAGCCCAAACAAGTCTCTAAAAGCATGAGTTTGCAACTACTTTACTTTTGGAGAAAATTCAAAACATTCACTATTCAATAGAGCCCAATAGCAAAAATCAGGTTTTGAATGAAGAATCACATTTCTTGGTAAAATCATGCAGGATTGAAATTTTTGATGGTTTTTTACTCCTCTCAAAAGCCCAAACAAGTTTCTAAAAGGATGAGTTTGCAACTACTTTACTTTTGGAGAAAATTCAAAACATTCATTATTCAATAGGGCCCAAACTATCAAAAACCAGCGGTTTCAATGAACACACATTTCTTGGTAGAATCATGCAGGACTGAAATTTTTGATGTTTTTCTACTCCTCTCATGAGCCCAAACAAGTCTCTAAAAGCATGAGTTTGCAACTACTTTACTTTTGGAGAAAATTCAAAACATTCATTATTCAATAGGGCCCAAAATATCAAAAAACAGCGGTTTGAATGAACACACATTTCTTGGTAGAATCGTGCAGGACTGAAATTTTTGATTTTTTTCTACTCCTCTCATGAGCCCAAACAAGTCTCTAAAAGGATGAGTTTGCAACTACTTTACTTTTGGAGAAAATTCAAAACATTCATTATTCAATAGAGCCCAATAGCAAAAACCAGCGTTTTGAATGAAGAATCACATTTCTTGGTAGAATCATGCAGGATTGAAATTTTTGATGGTTTTTTACTCCTCTCAACAGCCCAAACAAGTTTCTAAAAGGATGAGTTTGCAACTACTTTACTTTTGGAGAAAATTCAAAACATTCATTATTCAATAGGGCCCAAACTATCAAAAACCAGCGGTTTCAATGAACACACATTTCTTGGTAGAATCATGCAGGACTGAAATTTTTGATGTTTTTCTACTCCTCTCATGAGCCCAAACAAGTCTCTAAAAGCATGAGTTTGCAACTACTTTACTTTTGGAGAAAATTCAAAACATTCATTATTCAATAGGGCCCAAAATATCAAAAACCAGCGGTTTGAATGAACACACATTTCTTGGTAGAATCGTGCAGGACTGAAATTTTTGATTTTTTTCTACTCCTCTCATGAGCCCAAACAAGTCTCTAAAAGGATGAGTTTGCAACTACTTTACTTTTGGAGAAAATTCAAAACATTCATTATTCAATAGAGCCCAATAGCAAAAACCAGCGTTTTGAATGAAGAATCACATTTCTTGGTAGAATCATGCAGGATTGAAATTTTTGATGGTTTTTTACTCCTCTCAACAGCCCAAACAAGTTTCTAAAAGGATGAGTTTGCAACTACTTTACTTTTGGAGAAAATTCAAAACATTCATTATTCAATAGGGCCCAAACTATCTAAAACCAGCGGTTTCAATGAACACACATTTCTTGGTAGAATCATGCAGGACTGAAATTTTTGATGTTTTTCTACTCCTCTCATGAGCCCAAACAAGTCTCTAAAAGCATGAGTTTGCAACTACTTTACTTTTGGAGAAAATTCAAAACATTCATTATTCAATAGAGCCCAATAGCAAAAATCAGGTTTTGAATGAAGAATCACATTTCTTGGTAAAATCATGCAGGATTGAAATTTTTGATGGTTTTTTACTCCTCTCAACAGCCCAAACAAGTTTCTAAAAGGATGAGTTTGCAACTACTTTACTTTTGGAGAAAATTCAAAACATTCATTATTCAATAGGGCCCAAACTATCAAAAACCAGCGGTTTGAATGAACACACATTTCTTGGTAGAATCATGCAGGACTGAAATTTTTGATGTTTTTCTACTCCTCTCATGAGCCCAAACAAGTCTCTAAAAGCATGAGTTTGCAACTACTTTACTTTTGGAGAAAATTCAAAACATTCATTATTCAATAGGGCCCAAAATATCAAAAACCAGCGGTTTGAATGATCACACATTTCTTGGTAGAATCGTGCAGGACTGAAATTTTTGATTTTTTTCTACTCCTCTCATGAGCCCAAACAAGTCTCTAAAAGGATGAGTTTGCAACTACTTTGCTTTTGGAGAAAATTCAAAACATTCATTATTCAATAGAGCCCAATAGCAAAAACCAGCGTTTTGAATGAAGAATCACATTTCTTGGTAGAATCATGCAGGATTGAAATTTTTGATGGTTTTTTACTCCTCTCAACAGCCCAAACAAGTTTCTAAAAGGATGAGTTTGCAACTACTTTACTTTTGGAGAAAATTCAAAACATTCATTATTCAATAGGGCCCAAACTATCAAAAACCAGCGGTTTCAATGAACACACATTTCTTGGTAGAATCATGCAGGACTGAAATTTTTGATGTTTTTCTACTCCTCTCATGAGCCCAAACAAGACTCTAAAAGCATGAGTTTGCAACTACTTTACTTTTGGAGAAAATTCAAAACATTCATTATTCAATAGAGCCCAATAGCAAAAATCAGGTTTTGAATGAAGAATCACATTTCTTGGTAAAATCATGCAGGATTGAAATTTTTGATGGTTTTTTACTCCTCTCAACAGCCCAAACAAGTTTCTAAAAGGATGAGTTTGCAACTACTTTACTTTTGGAGAAAATTCAAAACATTCATTATTCAATAGGGCCCAAACTATCAAAAACCAGCGGTTTCAATGAACACACATTTCTTGGTAGAATCATGCAGGACTGAAATTTTTGATGTTTTTCTACTCCTCTCATGAGCCCAAACAAGTCTCTAAAAGCATGAGTTTGCAACTACTTTACTTTTGGAGAAAATTCAAAACATTCATTATTCAATAGAGCCCAATAGCAAAAATCAGGTTTTGAATGAAGAATCACAATTCTTGGTAAAATCATGCAGGATTGAAATTTTTGATGGTTTTTTACTCCTCTCAACAGCCCAAACAAGTTTCTAAAAGGATGAGTTTGCAACTACTTTACTTTTGGAGAAAAATCAAAACATTCATTATTCAATAGGGCCCAAACTATCAAAAACCAGCGGTTTCAATGAACACACATTTCTTGGTAGAATCATGCAGGACTGAAATTTTTGATGTTTTTCTACTCCTCTCATGAGCCCAAACAAGTCTCTAAAAGCATGAGTTTGCAACTACTTTACTTTTGGAGAAAATTCAAAACATTCATTATTCAATAGAGCCCAATAGCAAAAATCAGGTTTTGAATGAAGAATCACATTTCTTGGTAAAATCATGCAGGATTGAAATTTTTGATGGTTTTTTACTCCTCTCAACAGCCCAAACAAGTTTCTAAAAGGATGAGTTTGCAACTACTTTACTTTTGGAGAAAATTCAAAACATTCATTATTCAATAGGGCCCAAACTATCAAAAACCAGCGGTTTCAATGAACACACATTTCTTGGTAGAATCATGCAGGACTGAAATTTTTGATGTTTTTCTACTCCTCTCATGAGCCCAAACAAGTCTCTTAAAGCATGAGTTTGCAACTACTTTACTTTTGGAGAAAATTCAAAACATTCATTATTCAATAGGGCCCAAAATATCAAAAACCAACGGTTTGAATGAACACACATTTCTTGGTAGAATCGTGCAGGACTGAAATTTTTGATTTTTTTCTACTCCTCTCATGAGCCCAAACAAGTCTCTAAAAGGATGAGTTTGCAACTACTTTACTTTTGGAGAAAATTCAAAACATTCATTATTCAATAGAGCCCAATAGCAAAAATCAGCGTTTTGAATGAAGAATCACATTTCTTGGTAGAATCATGCAGGATTGAAATTTTTGATGGTTTTTTACTCCTCTCAACAGCCCAAACAAGTTTCTAAAAGGATGAGTTTGCAACTACTTTACTTTTGGAGAAAATTCAAAACATTCATTATTCAATAGGGCCCAAACTATCAAAAACCAGCGGTTTCAATGAACACACATTTCTTGGTAGAATCATGCAGGACTGAAATTTTTGATGTTTTTCTACTCCTCTCATGAGCCCAAACAAGACTCTAAAAGCATGAGTTTGCAACTACTTTACTTTTGGAGAAAATTCAAAACATTCATTATTCAATAGAGCCCAATAGCAAAAATCAGGTTTTGAATGAAGAATCACATTTCTTGGTAAAATCATGCAGGATTGAAATTTTTGTTGGTTTTTTACTCCTCTCAACAGCCCAAACAAGTTTCTAAAAGGATGAGTTTGCAACTACTTTACTTTTGGAGAAAATTCAAAACATTCATTATTCAATAGGGCCCAAACTACCAAAAACCAGCGGTTTGAATGAACACACATTTCTTGGTAGAATCATGCAGGACTGAAATTTTTGATGTTTTTCTACTCCTCTCATGAGCCCAAACAAGTCTCTAAAAGCATGAGTTTGCAACTACTTTACTTTTGGAGAAAATTCAAAACATTCATTATTCAATAGAGCCCAATAGCAAAAATCAGGTTTTGAATGAAGAATCACATTTCTTGGTAAAATCATGCAGGATTGAAATTTTTGATGGTTTTTTACTCCTCTCAACAGCCCAAACAAGTTTCTAAAAGGATGAGTTTGCAACTACTTTACTTTTGGAGAAAATTCAAAACATTCATTATTCAATAGGGCCCAAACTATCAAAAACCAGCGGTTTCAATGAACACACATTTCTTGGTAGAATCATGCAGGACTGAAATTTTTGATGTTTTTCTACTCCTCTCATGAGCCCAAACAAGTCTCTTAAAGCATGAGTTTGCAACTACTTTACTTTTGGAGAAAATTCAAAACATTCATTATTCAATAGGGCCCAAAATATCAAAAACCAACGGTTTGAATGAACACACATTTCTTGGTAGAATCGTGCAGGACTGAAATTTTTGATTTTTTTCTACTCCTCTCATGAGCCCAAACAAGTCTCTAAAAGGATGAGTTTGCAACTACTTTACTTTTGGAGAAAATTCAAAACATTCATTATTCAATAGAGCCCAATAGCAAAAATCAGCGTTTTGAATGAAGAATCACATTTCTTGGTAGAATCATGCAGGATTGAAATTTTTGATGGTTTTTTACTCCTCTCAACAGCCCAAACAAGTTTCTAAAAGGATGAGTTTGCAACTACTTTACTTTTGGAGAAAATTCAAAACATTCATTATTCAATAGGGCCCAAACTATCAAAAACCAGCGGTTTCAATGAACACACATTTCTTGGTAGAATCATGCAGGACTGAAATTTTTGATGTTTTTCTACTCCTCTCATGAGCCCAAACAAGACTCTAAAAGCATGAGTTTGCAACTACTTTACTTTTGGAGAAAATTCAAAACATTCATTATTCAATAGAGCCCAATAGCAAAAATCAGGTTTTGAATGAAGAATCACATTTCTTGGTAAAATCATGCAGGATTGAAATTTTTGTTGGTTTTTTACTCCTCTCAACAGCCCAAACAAGTTTCTAAAAGGATGAGTTTGCAACTACTTTACTTTTGGAGAAAATTCAAAACATTCATTATTCAATAGGGCCCAAACTACCAAAAACCAGCGGTTTGAATGAACACACATTTCTTGGTAGAATCATGCAGGACTGAAATTTTTGATGTTTTTCTACTCCTCTCATGAGCCCAAACAAGTCTCTAAAAGCATGAGTTTGCAACTACTTTACTTTTGGAGAAAATTCAAAACATTCATTATTCAATAGAGCCCAATAGCAAAAATCAGGTTTTGAATGAAGAATCACATTTCTTGGTAAAATCATGCAGGATTGAAATTTTTGATGGTTTTTTACTCCTCTCAACAGCCCAAACAAGTTTCTAAAAGGATGAGTTTGCAACTACTTTACTTTTGGAGAAAATTCAAAACATTCATTATTCAATAGGGCCCAAACTATCAAAAACCAGCGGTTTCAATGAACACACATTTCTTGGTAGAATCATGCAGGACTGAAATTTTTGATGTTTTTCTACTCCTCTATTGAGCCCAAACAAGTCTCTAAAAGCATGAGTTTGCAACTACTTTACTTTTGGAGAAAATTCAAAACATTCATTATTCAATAGAGCCCAATAGCAAAAATCAGGTTTTGAATGAAGAATCACATTTCTTGGTAAAATCATGCAGGATTGAAATTTTTGATGGTTTTTTACTCCTCTCAACAGCCCAAACAAGTTTCTAAAAGGATGAGTTTGCAACTACTTTACTTTTGGAGAAAATTCAAAACATTCATTATTCAATAGGGCCCAAACTATCAAAAACCAGCGGTTTGAATGAACACACATTTCTTGGTAGAATCATGCAGGACTGAAATTTTTGATGATTTTCTACTCCTCTCATGAGCCCAAACAAGTCTCTAAAAGCATGAGTTTGCAACTACTTTACTTTTGGAGAAAATTCAAAACATTCATTATTCAATAGAGCCCAATAGCAAAAATCAGGTTTTGAATGAAGAATCACATTTCTTGGTAAAATCATGCAGGATTGAAATTTTTGATGGTTTTTTACTCCTCTCAACAGCCCAAACAAGTTTCTAAAAGGATGAGTTTGCAACTACTTTACTTTTGGAGAAAATTCAAAACATTCATTATTCAATAGGGCCCAAACTATCAAAAACCAGCGGTTTGAATGAACACACATTTCTTGGTAGAATCATGCAGGACTGAAATTTTTGATGTTTTTCTACTCCTCTCATGAGCCCAAACAAGTCTCTAAAAGCATGAGTTTGCAACTACTTTACTTTTGGAGAAAATTCAAAACATTCATTATTCAATAGAGCCCAATAGCAAAAACCAGCGTTTTGAATGAAGAATCACATTTCTTGGTAGAATCATGCAGGATTGAAATTTTTGATGGTTTTTTACTCCTCTCAACAGCCCAAACAAGTTTCTAAAAGGATGAGTTTGCAACTACTTTACTTTTGGAGAAAATTCAAAACATTCATTATTCAGTAGGGCCCAAACTATCAAAAACCAGCGGTTTGAATGAACACACATTTCTTGGTAGAGTCATGCAGGACTGAAATTTTTGATGTTTTTCTACTCCTCTCATGAGCCCAAACAAGTCTCTAAAAGCATGAGTTTGCAACTACTTTACTTTTGGAGAAAATTCAAAACATTCATTATTCAATAGAGCCCAATAGCAAAAATCAGGTTTTGAATGAAGAATCACATTTCTTGGTAGAATCATGCAGGATTGAAATTTTTGATGGTTTTTTACTCCTCTCAACAGCCCAAACAAGTTTCTAAAAGGATGAGTTTGCAACTGCTTTACTTTTGGAGAAAATTCAAAACATTCATTATTCAATAGGGCCCAAACTATCAAAAACCAGCGGTTTGAATGAACACACATTTCTTGGTAGAATCATGCAGGACTGAAATTTTTGATGTTTTTCTACTCCTCTCATGAGCCCAAACAAGTCTCTAAAAGCATGAGTTTGCAACTACTTTACTTTTGGAGAAAATTCAAAACATTCATTATTCAATAGAGCCCAATAGCAAAAATCAGGTTTTGAATGAAGAATCACATTTCTTGGTAGAATCATGCAGGATTGAAATTTTTGATGGTTTTTTTACTCCTCTCAACAGCCCAAACAAGTTTCTAAAAGGATGAGTTTGCAACTACTTTACTTTTGGAGAAAATTCAAAACATTCATTATTCAATAGGGCCCAAAATATCAAAAACCAGCGGTTTGAATGAACACACATTTCTTGGTAGAATCGTGCAGGACTGAAATTTTTAATGTTTTTCTACTCCTCTCATGAGCCCAAACAAGTCTCTAAAAGGATGAGTTTGCAACTACTTTACTTTTGGAGAAAATTCAAAACATTCATTATTCAATAGAGCCCAATAGCAAAAACCAGCGTTTTGAATGAAGAATCACATTTCTTGGTAGAATCATGCAGGATTGAAATTTTTGATGGTTTTTTACTCCTCTCAACAGCCCAAACAAGTTTCTAAAAGGATGAGTTTGCAACTACTTTACTTTTGGAGAAAATTCAAAACATTCATTATTCAATAGGGCCCAAACTATAAAAAACCAGCGGTTTCAATGAACACACATTTCTTGGTAGAATCATGCAGGACTGAAATTTTTGATGTTTTTCTACTCCTCTCATGAGCCCAAACAAGACTCTAAAAGCATGAGTTTGCAACTACTTTACTTTTGGAGAAAATTCAAAACATTCATTATTCAATAGAGCCCAATAGCAAAAATCAGGTTTTGAATGAAGAATCACATTTCTTGGTAAAATCATGCAGGATTGAAATTTTTGATGGTTTTTTACTCCTCTCAACAGCCCAAACAAGTTTCTAAAAGGATGAGTTTGCAACTACTTTACTTTTGGAGAAAATTCAAAACATTCATTATTCAATAGGGCCCAAACTATCAAAAACCAGCGGTTTCAATGAACACACATTTCTTGGTAGAATCATGCAGGACTGAAATTTTTGATGTTTTTCTACTCCTCTCATGAGCCCAAACAAGTCTCTAAAAGCATGAGTTTGCAACTACTTTACTTTTGGAGAAAATTCAAAACATTCATTATTCAATAGAGCCCAATAGCAAAAATCAGGTTTTGAATGAAGAATCACAATTCTTGGTAAAATCATGCAGGATTGAAATTTTTGATGGTTTTTTACTCCTCTCAACAGCCCAAACAAGTTTCTAAAAGGATGAGTTTGCAACTACTTTACTTTTGGAGAAAAATCAAAACATTCATTATTCAATAGGGCCCAAACTATCAAAAACCAGCGGTTTCAATGAACACACATTTCTTGGTAGAATCATGCAGGACTGAAATTTTTGATGTTTTTCTACTCCTCTCATGAGCCCAAACAAGACTCTAAAAGCATGAGTTTGCAACTACTTTACTTTTGGAGAAAATTCAAAACATTCATTATTCAATAGAGCCCAATAGCAAAAATCAGGTTTTGAATGAAGAATCACATTTCTTGGTAAAATCATGCAGGATTGAAATTTTTGATGGTTTTTTACTCCTCTCAACAGCCCAAACAAGTTTCTAAAAGGATGAGTTTGCAACTACTTTACTTTTGGAGAAAATTCAAAACATTCATTATTCAATAGGGCCCAAACTATCAAAAACCAGCGGTTTCAATGAACACACATTTCTTGGTAGAATCATGCAGGACTGAAATTTTTGATGTTTTTCTACTCCTCTCATGAGCCCAAACAAGTCTCTTAAAGCATGAGTTTGCAACTACTTTACTTTTGGAGAAAATTCAAAACATTCATTATTCAATAGGGCCCAAAATATCAAAAACCAACGGTTTGAATGAACACACATTTCTTGGTAGAATCGTGCAGGACTGAAATTTTTGATTTTTTTCTACTCCTCTCATGAGCCCAAACAAGTCTCTAAAAGGATGAGTTTGCAACTACTTTACTTTTGGAGAAAATTCAAAACATTCATTATTCAATAGAGCCCAATAGCAAAAATCAGCGTTTTGAATGAAGAATCACATTTCTTGGTAGAATCATGCAGGATTGAAATTTTTGATGGTTTTTTACTCCTCTCAACAGCCCAAACAAGTTTCTAAAAGGATGAGTTTGCAACTACTTTACTTTTGGAGAAAATTCAAAACATTCATTATTCAATAGGGCCCAAACTATCAAAAACCAGCGGTTTCAATGAACACACATTTCTTGGTAGAATCATGCAGGACTGAAATTTTTGATGTTTTTCTACTCCTCTCATGAGCCCAAACAAGACTCTAAAAGCATGAGTTTGCAACTACTTTACTTTTGGAGAAAATTCAAAACATTCATTATTCAATAGAGCCCAATAGCAAAAATCAGGTTTTGAATGAAGAATCACATTTCTTGGTAAAATCATGCAGGATTGAAATTTTTGTTGGTTTTTTACTCCTCTCAACAGCCCAAACAAGTTTCTAAAAGGATGAGTTTGCAACTACTTTACTTTTGGAGAAAATTCAAAACATTCATTATTCAATAGGGCCCAAACTACCAAAAACCAGCGGTTTGAATGAACACACATTTCTTGGTAGAATCATGCAGGACTGAAATTTTTGATGTTTTTCTACTCCTCTCATGAGCCCAAACAAGTCTCTAAAAGCATGAGTTTGCAACTACTTTACTTTTGGAGAAAATTCAAAACATTCATTATTCAATAGAGCCCAATAGCAAAAATCAGGTTTTGAATGAAGAATCACATTTCTTGGTAAAATCATGCAGGATTGAAATTTTTGATGGTTTTTTACTCCTCTCAACAGCCCAAACAAGTTTCTAAAAGGATGAGTTTGCAACTACTTTACTTTTGGAGAAAATTCAAAACATTCATTATTCAATAGGGCCCAAACTATCAAAAACCAGCGGTTTCAATGAACACACATTTCTTGGTAGAATCATGCAGGACTGAAATTTTTGATGTTTTTCTACTCCTCTCATGAGCCCAAACAAGTCTCTTAAAGCATGAGTTTGCAACTACTTTACTTTTGGAGAAAATTCAAAACATTCATTATTCAATAGGGCCCAAAATATCAAAAACCAACGGTTTGAATGAACACACATTTCTTGGTAGAATCGTGCAGGACTGAAATTTTTGATTTTTTTCTACTCCTCTCATGAGCCCAAACAAGTCTCTAAAAGGATGAGTTTGCAACTACTTTACTTTTGGAGAAAATTCAAAACATTCATTATTCAATAGAGCCCAATAGCAAAAATCAGCGTTTTGAATGAAGAATCACATTTCTTGGTAGAATCATGCAGGATTGAAATTTTTGATGGTTTTTTACTCCTCTCAACAGCCCAAACAAGTTTCTAAAAGGATGAGTTTGCAACTACTTTACTTTTGGAGAAAATTCAAAACATTCATTATTCAATAGGGCCCAAACTATCAAAAACCAGCGGTTTCAATGAACACACATTTCTTGGTAGAATCATGCAGGACTGAAATTTTTGATGTTTTTCTACTCCTCTCATGAGCCCAAACAAGACTCTAAAAGCATGAGTTTGCAACTACTTTACTTTTGGAGAAAATTCAAAACATTCATTATTCAATAGAGCCCAATAGCAAAAATCAGGTTTTGAATGAAGAATCACATTTCTTGGTAAAATCATGCAGGATTGAAATTTTTGTTGGTTTTTTACTCCTCTCAACAGCCCAAACAAGTTTCTAAAAGGATGAGTTTGCAACTACTTTACTTTTGGAGAAAATTCAAAACATTCATTATTCAATAGGGCCCAAACTACCAAAAACCAGCGGTTTGAATGAACACACATTTCTTGGTAGAATCATGCAGGACTGAAATTTTTGATGTTTTTCTACTCCTCTCATGAGCCCAAACAAGTCTCTAAAAGCATGAGTTTGCAACTACTTTACTTTTGGAGAAAATTCAAAACATTCATTATTCAATAGAGCCCAATAGCAAAAATCAGGTTTTGAATGAAGAATCACATTTCTTGGTAAAATCATGCAGGATTGAAATTTTTGATGGTTTTTTACTCCTCTCAACAGCCCAAACAAGTTTCTAAAAGGATGAGTTTGCAACTACTTTACTTTTGGAGAAAATTCAAAACATTCATTATTCAATAGGGCCCAAACTATCAAAAACCAGCGGTTTCAATGAACACACATTTCTTGGTAGAATCATGCAGGACTGAAATTTTTGATGTTTTTCTACTCCTCTATTGAGCCCAAACAAGTCTCTAAAAGCATGAGTTTGCAACTACTTTACTTTTGGAGAAAATTCAAAACATTCATTATTCAATAGAGCCCAATAGCAAAAATCAGGTTTTGAATGAAGAATCACATTTCTTGGTAAAATCATGCAGGATTGAAATTTTTGATGGTTTTTTACTCCTCTCAACAGCCCAAACAAGTTTCTAAAAGGATGAGTTTGCAACTACTTTACTTTTGGAGAAAATTCAAAACATTCATTATTCAATAGGGCCCAAACTATCAAAAACCAGCGGTTTGAATGAACACACATTTCTTGGTAGAATCATGCAGGACTGAAATTTTTGATGATTTTCTACTCCTCTCATGAGCCCAAACAAGTCTCTAAAAGCATGAGTTTGCAACTACTTTACTTTTGGAGAAAATTCAAAACATTCATTATTCAATAGAGCCCAATAGCAAAAATCAGGTTTTGAATGAAGAATCACATTTCTTGGTAAAATCATGCAGGATTGAAATTTTTGATGGTTTTTTACTCCTCTCAACAGCCCAAACAAGTTTCTAAAAGGATGAGTTTGCAACTACTTTACTTTTGGAGAAAATTCAAAACATTCATTATTCAATAGGGCCCAAACTATCAAAAACCAGCGGTTTGAATGAACACACATTTCTTGGTAGAATCATGCAGGACTGAAATTTTTGATGTTTTTCTACTCCTCTCATGAGCCCAAACAAGTCTCTAAAAGCATGAGTTTGCAACTACTTTACTTTTGGAGAAAATTCAAAACATTCATTATTCAATAGAGCCCAATAGCAAAAACCAGCGTTTTGAATGAAGAATCACATTTCTTGGTAGAATCATGCAGGATTGAAATTTTTGATGGTTTTTTACTCCTCTCAACAGCCCAAACAAGTTTCTAAAAGGATGAGTTTGCAACTACTTTACTTTTGGAGAAAATTCAAAACATTCATTATTCAGTAGGGCCCAAACTATCAAAAACCAGCGGTTTGAATGAACACACATTTCTTGGTAGAATCATGCAGGACTGAAATTTTTGATGTTTTTCTACTCCTCTCATGAGCCCAAACAAGTCTCTAAAAGCATGAGTTTGCAACTACTTTACTTTTGGAGAAAATTCAAAACATTCATTATTCAATAGAGCCCAATAGCAAAAATCAGGTTTTGAATGAAGAATCACATTTCTTGGTAGAATCATGCAGGATTGAAATTTTTGATGGTTTTTTACTCCTCTCAACAGCCCAAACAAGTTTCTAAAAGGATGAGTTTGCAACTGCTTTACTTTTGGAGAAAATTCAAAACATTCATTATTCAATAGGGCCCAAACTATCAAAAACCAGCGGTTTGAATGAACACACATTTCTTGGTAGAATCATGCAGGACTGAAATTTTTGATGTTTTTCTACTCCTCTCATGAGCCCAAACAAGTCTCTAAAAGCATGAGTTTGCAACTACTTTACTTTTGGAGAAAATTCAAAACATTCATTATTCAATAGAGCCCAATAGCAAAAATCAGGTTTTGAATGAAGAATCACATTTCTTGGTAGAATCATGCAGGATTGAAATTTTTGATGGTTTTTTTACTCCTCTCAACAGCCCAAACAAGTTTCTAAAAGGATGAGTTTGCAACTACTTTACTTTTGGAGAAAATTCAAAACATTCATTATTCAATAGGGCCCAAAATATCAAAAACCAGCGGTTTGAATGAACACACATTTCTTGGTAGAATCGTGCAGGACTGAAATTTTTAATGTTTTTCTACTCCTCTCATGAGCCCAAACAAGTCTCTAAAAGGATGAGTTTGCAACTACTTTACTTTTGGAGAAAATTCAAAACATTCATTATTCAATAGAGCCCAATAGCAAAAACCAGCGTTTTGAATGAAGAATCACATTTCTTGGTAGAATCATGCAGGATTGAAATTTTTGATGGTTTTTTACTCCTCTCAACAGCCCAAACAAGTTTCTAAAAGGATGAGTTTGCAACTACTTTACTTTTGGAGAAAATTCAAAACATTCATTATTCAATAGGGCCCAAACTATCAAAAACCAGCGGTTTCAATGAACACACATTTCTTGGTAGAATCATGCAGGACTGAAATTTTTGATGTTTTTCTACTCCGCTCATGAGCCCAAACAAGTCTCTAAAAGCATGAGTTTGCAACTACTTTACTTTTGGAGAAAATTCAAAACATTCATTATTCAATAGAGCCCAATAGCAAAAATCAGGTTTTGAATGAAGAATCACATTTCTTGGTAGAATCATGCAGGATTGAAATTTTTGATGGTTTTTTACTCCTCTCAACAGCCCAAACAAGTTTCTAAAAGGATGAGTTTGCAACTGCTTTACTTTTGGAGAAAATTCAAAACATTCATTATTCAATAGGGCCCAAACTATCAAAAACCAGCGGTTTGAATGAACACACATTTCTTGGTAGAATCATGCAGGACTGAAATTTTTGATGTTTTTCTACTCCTCTCATGAGCCCAAACAAGTCTCTAAAAGCATGAGTTTGCAACTACTTTACTTTTGGAGAAAATTCAAAACATTCATTATTCAATAGAGCCCAATAGCAAAAATCAGGTTTTGAATGAAGAATCACATTTCTTGGTAGAATCATGCAGGATTGAAATTTTTGATGGTTTTTTTACTCCTCTCAACAGCCCAAACAAGTTTCTAAAAGGATGAGTTTGCAACTACTTTACTTTTGGAGAAAATTCAAAACATTCATTATTCAATAGGGCCCAAAATATCAAAAACCAGCGGTTTGAATGAACACACATTTCTTGGTAGAATCGTGCAGGACTGAAATTTTTAATGTTTTTCTACTCCTCTCATGAGCCCAAACAAGTCTCTAAAAGGATGAGTTTGCAACTACTTTACTTTTGGAGAAAATTCAAAACATTCATTATTCAATAGAGCCCAATAGCAAAAACCAGCGTTTTGAATGAAGAATCACATTTCTTGGTAGAATCATGCAGGATTGAAATTTTTGATGGTTTTTTACTCCTCTCAACAGCCCAAACAAGTTTCTAAAAGGATGAGTTTGCAACTACTTTACTTTTGGAGAAAATTCAAAACATTCATTATTCAATAGGGCCCAAACTATCAAAAACCAGCGGTTTCAATGAACACACATTTCTTGGTAGAATCATGCAGGACTGAAATTTTTGATGTTTTTCTACTCCTCTCATGAGCCCAAACAAGTCTCTAAAAGCATGAGTTTGCAACTACTTTACTTTTGGAGAAAATTCAAAACATTCATTATTCAATAGAGCCCAATAGCAAAAATCAGGTTTTGAATGAAGAATCACATTTCTTGGTAGAATCATGCAGGATTGAAATTTTTGATGGTTTTTTTACTCCTCTCAACAGCCCAAACAAGTTTCTAAAAGGATGAGTTTGCAACTACTTTACTTTTGGAGAAAATTCAAAACATTCATTATTCAATAGGGCCCAAAATATCAAAAACCAGCGGTTTGAATGAACACACATTTCTTGGTAGAATTGTGCAGGACTGAAATTTTTAATGTTTTTCTACTCCTCTCATGAGCCCAAACAAGTCTCTAAAAGGATGAGTTTGCAACTACTTTACTTTTGGAGAAAATTCAAAACATTCATTATTCAATAGAGCCCAATAGCAAAAACCAGCGTTTTGAATGAAGAATCACATTTCTTGGTAGAATCATGCAGGATTGAAATTTTTGATGGTTTTTTACTCCTCTCAACAGCCCAAACAAGTTTCTAAAAGGATGAGTTTGCAACTACTTTACTTTTGGAGAAAATTCAAAACATTCATTATTCAATAGGGCCCAAACTATCAAAAACCAGCGGTTTCAATGAACACACATTTCTTGGTAGAATCATGCAGGACTGAAATTTTTGATGTTTTTCTACTCCTCTCATGAGCCCAAACAAGTCTCTAAAAGCATGAGTTTGCAACTACTTTACTTTTGGAGAAAATTCAAAACATTCACTATTCAATAGAGCCCAATAGCAAAAATCAGGTTTTGAATGAAGAATCACATTTCTTGGTAAAATCATGCAGGATTGAAATTTTTGATGGTTTTTTACTCCTCTCAAAAGCCCAAACAAGTTTCTAAAAGGATGAGTTTGCAACTACTTTACTTTTGGAGAAAATTCAAAACATTCATTATTCAATAGGGCCCAAACTATCAAAAACCAGCGGTTTCAATGAACACACATTTCTTGGTAGAATCATGCAGGACTGAAATTTTTGATGTTTTTCTACTCCTCTCATGAGCCCAAACAAGTCTCTAAAAGCATGAGTTTGCAACTACTTTACTTTTGGAGAAAATTCAAAACATTCACTATTCAATAGAGCCCAATAGCAAAAATCAGGTTTTGAATGAAGAATCACATTTCTTGGTAAAATCATGCAGGATTGAAATTTTTGATGGTTTTTTACTCCTCTCAACAGCCCAAAAAAGTTTCTAAAAGGATGAGTTTGCAACTACTTTACTTTTGGAGAAAATTCAAAACATTCATTATTCAATAGGGCCCAAACTATCAAAAACCAGCGGTTTCAATGAACACACATTTCTTGGTAGAATCATGCAGGACTGAAATTTTTGATGTTTTTCTACTCCTCTCATGAGCCCAAACAAGTCTCTAAAAGCATGAGTTTGCAACTACTTTACTTTTGGAGAAAATTCAAAACATTCATTATTCAATAGAGCCCAATATCAAAAATCAGGTTTTGAATGAAGAATCACATTTCTTGGTAGAATCATGCAGGATTGAAATTTTTGATGGTTTTTTACTCCTCTCAACAGCCCAAACAAGTTTCTAAAAGGATGAGTTTGCAACTACTTTACTTTTGGAGAAAATTCAAAACATTCATTATTCAATAGGGCCCAAAATATCAAAAACCAGCGGTTTGAATGAACACACATTTCTTGGTAGAATCATGCAGGACTGAAATTTTTGATGTTTTTCTACTCCTCTCATGAGCCCAAACAAGTCTCTAAAAGGATGAGTTTGCAACTACTTTACTTTTGGAGAAAATTCAAAACATTCATTATTCAATAGAGCCCAATAGCAAAAACCAGCGTTTTGAATGAAAAATCACATTTCTTGGTAGAATCATGCAGGATTGAAATTTTTGATGGTTTTTTACTCCTCTCAACAGCCCAAACAAGTTTCTAAAAGGATGAGTTTGCAACTACTTTACTTTTGGAGAAAATTCAAAACATTCATTATTCAGTAGGGCCCAAACTATCAAAAACCAGCGGTTTCAATGAACACACATTTCTTGGTAGAATCATGCAGGACTGAAATTTTTGATGTTTTTCTACTCCTCTCATGAGCCCAAACAAGTCTCTAAAAGCATGAGTTTGCAACTACTTTACTTTTGGAGAAAATTCAAAACATTCATTATTCAATAGAGCCCAATAGCAAAAATCAGGTTTTGAATGAAGAATCACATTTCTTGGTAGAATCATGCAGGATTGAAATTTTTGATGGTTTTTTACTCCTCTCAACAGCCCAAACAAGTTTCTAAAAGGATGAGTTTGCAACTGCTTTACTTTTGGAGAAAATTCAAAACATTCATTATTCAATAGGGCCCAAACTATCAAAAACCAGCGGTTTGAATGAACACACATTTCTTGGTAGAATCATGCAGGACTGAAATTTTTGATGTTTTTCTACTCCTCTCATGAGCCCAAACAAGTCTCTAAAAGCATGAGTTTGCAACTACTTTACTTTTGGAGAAAATTCAAAACATTCATTATTCAATAGAGCCCAATAGCAAAAATCAGGTTTTGAATGAAGAATCACATTTCTTGGTAGAATCATGCAGGATTGAAATTTTTGATGGTTTTTTACCTCTCAACAGCCCAAACAAGTTTCTAAAAGGATGAGTTTGCAACTACTTTACTTTTGGAGAAAATTCAAAACATTCATTATTCAATAGGGCCCAAAATATCAAAAACCAGCGGTTTGAATGAACACACATTTCTTGGTAGAATCGTGCAGGACTGAAATTTTTTATGTTTTTCTACTCCTCTCATGAGCCCAAACAAGTCTCTAAAAGAATGAGTTTGCAACTACTTTACTTTTGGAGAAAATTCAAAACATTCATTATTCAATAGAGCCCAATAGCAAAAACCAGCGTTTTGAATGAAGAATCACATTTCTTGGTAGAATCATGCAGGATTGAAATTTTTGATGGTTTTTTACTCCTCTCAACAGCCCAAACAAGTTTCTAAAAGGATGAGTTTGCAACTACTTTACTTTTGGCGAAAATTCAAAACATTCATTATTCAATAGTGCCCAAACTATCAAAAACCAGCGGTTTCAATGAACACACATTTCTTGGTAGAATCATGCAGGACTGAAATTTTTGATGTTTTTCTACTCCTCTCATGAGCCCAAACAAGTCTCTAAAAGCATGAATTTGCAACTACTTTACTTTTGGAAAAAATTCAAAACATTCATTATTCAATAGAGCCCAATAGCAAAAATCAGGTTTTGAATGAAGAATCACATTTCTTGGTAAAATCATGCAGGATTGAAATTTTTGATGGTTTTTTACTCCTCTCAACAGCCCAAACAAGTTTCTAAAAGGATGAGTTTGCAACTACTTTACTTTTGGAGAAAATTCAAAACATTCATTATTCAATAGGGCCCAAACTATCAAAAACCAGCGGTTTGAATGAACACACATTTCTTGGTAGAATCATGCAGGACTGAAATTTTTGATGTTTTTCTACTCCTCTCATGAGCCCAAACAAGTCTCTAAAAGCATGAGTTTGCAACTACTTTACTTTTGGAGAAAATTCAAAACATTCACTTTTCACTAGAGCCCAATAGCAAAAATCAGGTTTTGAATGAAGAATCACATTTCTTGGTAGAATCATGCTGCATTGAAATTTTTGATGGTTTTTTACTCCTCTCAACAGCCCAAACAAGTTTCTAAAAGGATGAGTTTGCAACTACTTTACTTTTGGAGAAAATTCAAAACATTCATTATTCAATAGGGCCCAAACTATCAAAAACCAGCGGTTTCAATGAACACACATTTCTTGGTAGAATCATGCAGGACTGAAATTTTTGATGTTTTTCTACTCCTCTCATGAGCCCAAACAAGACTCTAAAAGCATGAGTTTGCAACTACTTTACTTTTGGAGAAAATTCAAAACATTCATTATTCAATAGAGCCCAATAGCAAAAATCAGGTTTTGAATGAAGAATCACATTTCTTGGTGAAATCGTGCAGGATTGAAATTTTTGATGGTTTTTTACTCCTCTCAACAGCCCAAACAAGTTTCTAAAAGGATGAGTTTGCAACTACTTTACTTTTGGAGAAAATTCAAAACATTCATTATTCAATAGGGCCCAAACTATCAAAAACCAGCGGTTTGAATGAACACACATTTCTTGGTAGAATCATGCAGGACTGAAATTTTTGATGTTTTTCTACTCCTCTCATGAGCCCAAACAAGTCTCTAAAAGCATGAGTTTGCAACTACTTTACTTTTGGAGAAAATTCAAAACATTCACTTTTCACTAGAGCCCAATAGCAAAAATCAGGTTTTGAATGAAGAATCACATTTCTTGGTAGAATCATGCTGCATTGAAATTTTTGATGGTTTTTTACTCCTCTCAACAGCCCAAACAAGTTTCTAAAGGAATGAGTTTGCAACTACTTTACTTTTGAAGAAAATTCAAAACATTCATTATTCAATAGGGCCCAAACTATCAAAAACCAGCGGTTTCAATGAACACACATTTCTTGGTAGAATCATGCAGGACTGAAATTTTTGATGTTTTTCTACTCCTCTCATGAGCCCAAACAAGTCTCTAAAAGCATGAGTTTGCAACTACTTTACTTTTGGAGAAAATTCAAAACATTCATTATTCAATAGGGCCCAAAATATCAAAAACCAGCGGTTTGAATGAACACACATTTCTTGGTAGAATCGTGCAGGACTGAAATTTTTGATTTTTTTCTACTCCTCTCATGAGCCCAAACAAGTCTCTAAAAGGATGAGTTTGCAACTACTTTACTTTTGGAGAAAATTCAAAACATTCATTATTCAATAGAGCCCAATAGCAAAAACCAGCGTTTTGAATGAAGAATCACATTTCTTGGTAGAATCATGCAGGATTGAAATTTTTGATGGTTTTTTACTCCTCTCAACAGCCCAAACAAGTTTCTAAAAGGATGAGTTTGCAACTACTTTACTTTTGGAGAAAATTCAAAACATTCATTATTCAATAGGGCCCAAACTATCAAAAACCAGCGGTTTCAATGAACACACATTTCTTGGTAGAATCATGCAGGACTGAAATTTTTGATGTTTTTCTACTCCTCTCATGAGCCCAAACAAGTCTCTAAAAGCATGAGTTTGCAACTACTTTACTTTTGGAGAAAATTCAAAACATTCACTATTCAATAGAGCCCAATAGCAAAAATCAGGTTTTGAATGAAGAATCACATTTCTTGGTAAAATCATGCAGGATTGAAATTTTTGATGGTTTTTTACTCCTCTCAAAAGCCCAAACAAGTTTCTAAAAGGATGAGTTTGCAACTACTTTACTTTTGGAGAAAATTCAAAACATTCATTATTCAATAGGGCCCAAACTATCAAAAACCAGCGGTTTCAATGAACACACATTTCTTGGTAGAATCATGCAGGACTGAAATTTTTGATGTTTTTCTACTCCTCTCATGAGCCCAAACAAGTCTCTAAAAGCATGAGTTTGCAACTACTTTACTTTTGGAGAAAATTCAAAACATTCATTATTCAATAGGGCCCAAAATATCAAAAACCAGCGGTTTGAATGAACACACATTTCTTGGTAGAATCGTGCAGGACTGAAATTTTTGATTTTTTTCTACTCCTCTCATGAGCCCAAACAAGTCTCTAAAAGGATGAGTTTGCAACTACTTTACTTTTGGAGAAAATTCAAAACATTCATTATTCAATAGAGCCCAATAGCAAAAACCAGCGTTTTGAATGAAGAATCACATTTCTTGGTAGAATCATGCAGGATTGAAATTTTTGATGGTTTTTTACTCCTCTCAACAGCCCAAACAAGTTTCTAAAAGGATGAGTTTGCAACTACTTTACTTTTGGAGAAAATTCAAAACATTCATTATTCAATAGGGCCCAAACTATCAAAAACCAGCGGTTTCAATGAACACACATTTCTTGGTAGAATCATGCAGGACTGAAATTTTTGATGTTTTTCTACTCCTCTCATGAGCCCAAACAAGTCTCTAAAAGCATGAGTTTGCAACTACTTTACTTTTGGAGAAAATTCAAAACATTCATTATTCAATAGGGCCCAAAATATCAAAAACCAGCGGTTTGAATGAACACACATTTCTTGGTAGAATCGTGCAGGACTGAAATTTTTGATTTTTTTCTACTCCTCTCATGAGCCCAAACAAGTCTCTAAAAGGATGAGTTTGCAACTACTTTACTTTTGGAGAAAATTCAAAACATTCATTATTCAATAGAGCCCAATAGCAAAAACCAGCGTTTTGAATGAAGAATCACATTTCTTGGTAGAATCATGCAGGATTGAAATTTTTGATGGTTTTTTACTCCTCTCAACAGCCCAAACAAGTTTCTAAAAGGATGAGTTTGCAACTACTTTACTTTTGGAGAAAATTCAAAACATTCATTATTCAATAGGGCCCAAACTATCTAAAACCAGCGGTTTCAATGAACACACATTTCTTGGTAGAATCATGCAGGACTGAAATTTTTGATGTTTTTCTACTCCTCTCATGAGCCCAAACAAGTCTCTAAAAGCATGAGTTTGCAACTACTTTACTTTTGGAGAAAATTCAAAACATTCATTATTCAATAGAGCCCAATAGCAAAAATCAGGTTTTGAATGAAGAATCACATTTCTTGGTAAAATCATGCAGGATTGAAATTTTTGATGGTTTTTTACTCCTCTCAACAGCCCAAACAAGTTTCTAAAAGGATGAGTTTGCAACTACTTTACTTTTGGAGAAAATTCAAAACATTCATTATTCAATAGGGCCCAAACTATCAAAAACCAGCGGTTTGAATGAACACACATTTCTTGGTAGAATCATGCAGGACTGAAATTTTTGATGTTTTTCTACTCCTCTCATGAGCCCAAACAAGTCTCTAAAAGCATGAGTTTGCAACTACTTTACTTTTGGAGAAAATTCAAAACATTCATTATTCAATAGGGCCCAAAATATCAAAAACCAGCGGTTTGAATGATCACACATTTCTTGGTAGAATCGTGCAGGACTGAAATTTTTGATTTTTTTCTACTCCTCTCATGAGCCCAAACAAGTCTCTAAAAGGATGAGTTTGCAACTACTTTGCTTTTGGAGAAAATTCAAAACATTCATTATTCAATAGAGCCCAATAGCAAAAACCAGCGTTTTGAATGAAGAATCACATTTCTTGGTAGAATCATGCAGGATTGAAATTTTTGATGGTTTTTTACTCCTCTCAACAGCCCAAACAAGTTTCTAAAAGGATGAGTTTGCAACTACTTTACTTTTGGAGAAAATTCAAAACATTCATTATTCAATAGGGCCCAAACTATCAAAAACCAGCGGTTTCAATGAACACACATTTCTTGGTAGAATCATGCAGGACTGAAATTTTTGATGTTTTTCTACTCCTCTCATGAGCCCAAACAAGACTCTAAAAGCATGAGTTTGCAACTACTTTACTTTTGGAGAAAATTCAAAACATTCATTATTCAATAGAGCCCAATAGCAAAAATCAGGTTTTGAATGAAGAATCACATTTCTTGGTAAAATCATGCAGGATTGAAATTTTTGATGGTTTTTTACTCCTCTCAACAGCCCAAACAAGTTTCTAAAAGGATGAGTTTGCAACTACTTTACTTTTGGAGAAAATTCAAAACATTCATTATTCAATAGGGCCCAAACTATCAAAAACCAGCGGTTTCAATGAACACACATTTCTTGGTAGAATCATGCAGGACTGAAATTTTTGATGTTTTTCTACTCCTCTCATGAGCCCAAACAAGTCTCTAAAAGCATGAGTTTGCAACTACTTTACTTTTGGAGAAAATTCAAAACATTCATTATTCAATAGAGCCCAATAGCAAAAATCAGGTTTTGAATGAAGAATCACAATTCTTGGTAAAATCATGCAGGATTGAAATTTTTGATGGTTTTTTACTCCTCTCAACAGCCCAAACAAGTTTCTAAAAGGATGAGTTTGCAACTACTTTACTTTTGGAGAAAAATCAAAACATTCATTATTCAATAGGGCCCAAACTATCAAAAACCAGCGGTTTCAATGAACACACATTTCTTGGTAGAATCATGCAGGACTGAAATTTTTGATGTTTTTCTACTCCTCTCATGAGCCCAAACAAGACTCTAAAAGCATGAGTTTGCAACTACTTTACTTTTGGAGAAAATTCAAAACATTCATTATTCAATAGAGCCCAATAGCAAAAATCAGGTTTTGAATGAAGAATCACATTTCTTGGTAAAATCATGCAGGATTGAAATTTTTGATGGTTTTTTACTCCTCTCAACAGCCCAAACAAGTTTCTAAAAGGATGAGTTTGCAACTACTTTACTTTTGGAGAAAATTCAAAACATTCATTATTCAATAGGGCCCAAACTATCAAAAACCAGCGGTTTCAATGAACACACATTTCTTGGTAGAATCATGCAGGACTGAAATTTTTGATGTTTTTCTACTCCTCTCATGAGCCCAAACAAGTCTCTTAAAGCATGAGTTTGCAACTACTTTACTTTTGGAGAAAATTCAAAACATTCATTATTCAATAGGGCCCAAAATATCAAAAACCAACGGTTTGAATGAACACACATTTCTTGGTAGAATCGTGCAGGACTGAAATTTTTGATTTTTTTCTACTCCTCTCATGAGCCCAAACAAGTCTCTAAAAGGATGAGTTTGCAACTACTTTACTTTTGGAGAAAATTCAAAACATTCATTATTCAATAGAGCCCAATAGCAAAAATCAGCGTTTTGAATGAAGAATCACATTTCTTGGTAGAATCATGCAGGATTGAAATTTTTGATGGTTTTTTACTCCTCTCAACAGCCCAAACAAGTTTCTAAAAGGATGAGTTTGCAACTACTTTACTTTTGGAGAAAATTCAAAACATTCATTATTCAATAGGGCCCAAACTATCAAAAACCAGCGGTTTCAATGAACACACATTTCTTGGTAGAATCATGCAGGACTGAAATTTTTGATGTTTTTCTACTCCTCTCATGAGCCCAAACAAGACTCTAAAAGCATGAGTTTGCAACTACTTTACTTTTGGAGAAAATTCAAAACATTCATTATTCAATAGAGCCCAATAGCAAAAATCAGGTTTTGAATGAAGAATCACATTTCTTGGTAAAATCATGCAGGATTGAAATTTTTGATGGTTTTTTACTCCTCTCAACAGCCCAAACAAGTTTCTAAAAGGATGAGTTTGCAACTACTTTACTTTTGGAGAAAATTCAAAACATTCATTATTCAATAGGGCCCAAACTACCAAAAACCAGCGGTTTGAATGAACACACATTTCTTGGTAGAATCATGCAGGACTGAAATTTTTGATGTTTTTCTACTCCTCTCATGAGCCCAAACAAGTCTCTAAAAGCATGAGTTTGCAACTACTTTACTTTTGGAGAAAATTCAAAACATTCATTATTCAATAGAGCCCAATAGCAAAAATCAGGTTTTGAATGAAGAATCACATTTCTTGGTAAAATCATGCAGGATTGAAATTTTTGATGGTTTTTTACTCCTCTCAACAGCCCAAACAAGTTTCTAAAAGGATGAGTTTGCAACTACTTTACTTTTGGAGAAAATTCAAAACATTCATTATTCAATAGGGCCCAAACTATCAAAAACCAGCGGTTTCAATGAACACACATTTCTTGGTAGAATCATGCAGGACTGAAATTTTTGATGTTTTTCTACTCCTCTATTGAGCCCAAACAAGTCTCTAAAAGCATGAGTTTGCAACTACTTTACTTTTGGAGAAAATTCAAAACATTCATTATTCAATAGAGCCCAATAGCAAAAATCAGGTTTTGAATGAAGAATCACATTTCTTGGTAAAATCATGCAGGATTGAAATTTTTGATGGTTTTTTACTCCTCTCAACAGCCCAAACAAGTTTCTAAAAGGATGAGTTTGCAACTACTTTACTTTTGGAGAAAATTCAAAACATTCATTATTCAATAGGGCCCAAACTATCAAAAACCAGCGGTTTGAATGAACACACATTTCTTGGTAAAATCTTGCAGGACTGAAATTTTTGATGTTTTTCTACTCCTCTCATGAGCCCAAACAAGTCTCTAAAAGCATGAGTTTGCAAATACTTTACTTTTGGAGAAAATTCAAAACATTCATTATTCAATAGAGCCCAATAGCAAAAATCAGGTTTTGAATGAAGAATCACATTTCTTGGTAAAATCATGCAGGATTGAAATTTTTGATGGTTTTTTACTCCTCTCAACAGCCCAAACAAGTTCCTAAAAGGATGAGTTTGCAACTACTTTACTTTTGGAGAAAATTCAAAACATTCATTATTCAATAGGGCCCAAACTATCAAAAACCAGCGGTTTCAATGAACACACATTTCTTGGTAGAATCATGCAGGACTGAAATTTTTGATGTTTTTCTACTCCTCTCATGAGCCCAAACAAGACTCTAAAAGCATGAGTTTGCAACTACTTTACTTTTGGAGAAAATTCAAAACATTCATTATTCAATAGAGCCCAATAGCAAAAATCAGGTTTTGAATGAAGAATCACATTTCTTGGTAAAATCATGCAGGATTGAAATTTTTGATGGTTTTTTACTCCTCTCAACAGCCCAAACAAGTTTCTAAAAGGATGAGTTTGCAACTACTTTACTTTTGGAGAAAATTCAAAACATTCATTATTCAATAGGGCCCAAACTATCAAAAACCAGCGGTTTGAATGAACACACATTTCTTGGTAGAATCATGCAGGACTGAAATTTTTGATGATTTTCTACTCCTCTCATGAGCCCAAACAAGTCTCTAAAAGCATGAGTTTGCAACTACTTTACTTTTGGAGAAAATTCAAAACATTCATTATTCAATAGAGCCCAATAGCAAAAATCAGGTTTTGAATGAAGAATCACATTTCTTGGTAAAATCATGCAGGATTGAAATTTTTGATGGTTTTTTACTCCTCTCAACAGCCCAAACAAGTTTCTAAAAGGATGAGTTTGCAACTACTTTACTTTTGGAGAAAATTCAAAACATTCATTATTCAATAGGGCCCAAACTATCAAAAACCAGCGGTTTGAATGAACACACATTTCTTGGTAGAATCATGCAGGACTGAAATTTTTGATGTTTTTCTACTCCTCTCATGAGCCCAAACAAGTCTCTAAAAGCATGAGTTTGCAACTACTTTACTTTTGGAGAAAATTCAAAACATTCATTATTCAATAGAGCCCAATAGCAAAAACCAGCGTTTTGAATGAAGAATCACATTTCTTGGTAGAATCATGCAGGATTGAAATTTTTGATGGTTTTTTACTCCTCTCAACAGCCCAAACAAGTTTCTAAAAGGATGAGTTTGCAACTACTTTACTTTTGGAGAAAATTCAAAACATTCATTATTCAGTAGGGCCCAAACTATCAAAAACCAGCGGTTTGAATGAACACACATTTCTTGGTAGAATCATGCAGGACTGAAATTTTTGATGTTTTTCTACTCCTCTCATGAGCCCAAACAAGTCTCTAAAAGCATGAGTTTGCAACTACTTTACTTTTGGAGAAAATTCAAAACATTCATTATTCAATAGAGCCCAATAGCAAAAATCAGGTTTTGAATGAAGAATCACATTTCTTGGTAGAATCATGCAGGATTGAAATTTTTGATGGTTTTTTTACTCCTCTCAACAGCCCAAACAAGTTTCTAAAAGGATGAGTTTGCAACTACTTTACTTTTGGAGAAAATTCAAAACATTCATTATTCAATAGGGCCCAAAATATCAAAAACCAGCGGTTTGAATGAACACACATTTCTTGGTAGAATCGTGCAGGACTGAAATTTTTAATGTTTTTCTACTCCTCTCATGAGCCCAAACAAGTCTCTAAAAGGATGAGTTTGCAACTACTTTACTTTTGGAGAAAATTCAAAACATTCATTATTCAATAGAGCCCAATAGCAAAAACCAGCGTTTTGAATGAAGAATCACATTTCTTGGTAGAATCATGCAGGATTGAAATTTTTGATGGTTTTTTACTCCTCTCAACAGCCCAAACAAGTTTCTAAAAGGATGAGTTTGCAACTACTTTACTTTTGGAGAAAATTCAAAACATTCATTATTCAATAGGGCCCAAACTATCAAAAACCAGCGGTTTCAATGAACACACATTTCTTGGTAGAATCATGCAGGACTGAAATTTTTGATGTTTTTCTACTCCTCTCATGAGCCCAAACAAGTCTCTAAAAGCATGAGTTTGCAACTACTTTACTTTTGGAGAAAATTCAAAACATTCATTATTCAATAGAGCCCAATAGCAAAAATCAGGTTTTGAATGAAGAATCACATTTCTTGGTAGAATCATGCAGGATTGAAATTTTTGATGGTTTTTTTACTCCTCTCAACAGCCCAAACAAGTTTCTAAAAGGATGAGTTTGCAACTACTTTACTTTTGGAGAAAATTCAAAACATTCATTATTCAATAGGGCCCAAAATATCAAAAACCAGCGGTTTGAATGAACACACATTTCTTGGTAGAATCGTGCAGGACTGAAATTTTTAATGTTTTTCTACTCCTCTCATGAGCCCAAACAAGTCTCTAAAAGGATGAGTTTGCAACTACTTTACTTTTGGAGAAAATTCAAAACATTCATTATTCAATAGAGCCCAATAGCAAAAACCAGCGTTTTGAATGAAGAATCACATTTCTTGGTAGAATCATGCAGGATTGAAATTTTTGATGGTTTTTTACTCCTCTCAACAGCCCAAACAAGTTTCTAAAAGGATGAGTTTGCAACTACTTTACTTTTGGAGAAAATTCAAAACATTCATTATTCAATAGGGCCCAAACTATCAAAAACCAGCGGTTTCAATGAACACACATTTCTTGGTAGAATCATGCAGGACTGAAATTTTTGATGTTTTTCTACTCCTCTCATGAGCCCAAACAAGTCTCTAAAAGCATGAGTTTGCAACTACTTTACTTTTGGAGAAAATTCAAAACATTCACTATTCAATAGAGCCCAATAGCAAAAATCAGGTTTTGAATGAAGAATCACATTTCTTGGTAAAATCATGCAGGATTGAAATTTTTGATGGTTTTTTACTCCTCTCAAAAGCCCAAACAAGTTTCTAAAAGGATGAGTTTGCAACTACTTTACTTTTGGAGAAAATTCAAAACATTCATTATTCAATAGGGCAAAAACTATCAAAAACCAGCGGTTTCAATGAACACACATTTCTTGGTAGAATCATGCAGGACTGAAATTTTTGATGTTTTTCTACTCCTCTCATGAGCCCAAACAAGTCTCTAAAAGCATGAGTTTGCAACTACTTTACTTTTGGAGAAAATTCAAAACATTCACTATTCAATAGAGCCCAATAGCAAAAATCAGGTTTTGAATGAAGAATCACATTTCTTGGTAAAATCATGCAGGATTGAAATTTTTGATGGTTTTTTACTCCTCTCAACAGCCCAAAAAAGTTTCTAAAAGGATGAGTTTGCAACTACTTTACTTTTGGAGAAAATTCAAAACATTCATTATTCAATAGGGCCCAAACTATCAAAAACCAGCGGTTTCAATGAACACACATTTCTTGGTAGAATCATGCAGGACTGAAATTTTTGATGTTTTTCTACTCCTCTCATGAGCCCAAACAAGTCTCTAAAAGCATGAGTTTTCAACTACTTTACTTTTGGAGAAAATTCAAAACATTCATTATTCAATAGAGCCCAATATCAAAAATCAGGTTTTGAATGAAGAATCACATTTCTTGGTAGAATCATGCAGGATTGAAATTTTTGATGGTTTTTTACTCCTCTCAACAGCCCAAACAAGTTTCTAAAAGGATGAGTTTGCAACTACTTTACTTTTGGAGAAAATTCAAAACATTCATTATTCAATAGGGCCCAAAATATCAAAAACCAGCGGTTTGAATGAACACACATTTCTTGGTAGAATCATGCAGGACTGAAATTTTTGATGTTTTTCTACTCCTCTCATGAGCCCAAACAAGTCTCTAAAAGGATGAGTTTGCAACTACTTTACTTTTGGAGAAAATTCAAAACATTCATTATTCAATAGAGCCCAATAGCAAAAACCAGCGTTTTGAATGAAAAATCACATTTCTTGGTAGAATCATGCAGGATTGAAATTTTTGATGGTTTTTTACTCCTCTCAACAGCCCAAACAAGTTTCTAAAAGGATGAGTTTGCAACTACTTTACTTTTGGAGAAAATTCAAAACATTCATTATTCAGTAGGGCCCAAACTATCAAAAACCAGCGGTTTCAATGAACACACATTTCTTGGTAGAATCATGCAGGACTGAAATTTTTGATGTTTTTCTACTCCTCTCATGAGCCCAAACAAGTCTCTAAAAGCATGAGTTTGCAACTACTTTACTTTTGGAGAAAATTCAAAACATTCATTATTCAATAGAGCCCAATAGCAAAAATCAGGTTTTGAATGAAGAATCACATTTCTTGGTAGAATCATGCAGGATTGAAATTTTTGATGGTTTTTTACTCCTCTCAACAGCCCAAACAAGTTTCTAAAAGGATGAGTTTGCAACTGCTTTACTTTTGGAGAAAATTCAAAACATTCATTATTCAATAGGGCCCAACTATCAAAAACCAGCGGTTTGAATGAACACACATTTCTTGGTAGAATCATGCAGGACTGAAATTTTTGATGTTTTTCTACTCCTCTCATGAGCCCAAACAAGTCTCTAAAAGCATGAGTTTGCAACTACTTTACTTTTGGAGAAAATTCAAAACATTCATTATTCAATAGAGCCCAATAGCAAAAATCAGGTTTTGAATGAAGAATCACATTTCTTGGTAGAATCATGCAGGATTGAAATTTTTGATGGTTTTTTACCTCTCAACAGCCCAAACAAGTTTCTAAAAGGATGAGTTTGCAACTACTTTACTTTTGGAGAAAATTCAAAACATTCATTATTCAATAGGGCCCAAAATATCAAAAACCAGCGGTTTGAATGAACACACATTTCTTGGTAGAATCGTGCAGGACTGAAATTTTTTATGTTTTTCTACTCCTCTCATGAGCCCAAACAAGTCTCTAAAAGAATGAGTTTGCAACTACTTTACTTTTGGAGAAAATTCAAAACATTCATTATTCAATAGAGCCCAATAGCAAAAACCAGCGTTTTGAATGAAGAATCACATTTCTTGGTAGAATCATGCAGGATTGAAATTTTTGATGGTTTTTTACTCCTCTCAACAGCCCAAACAAGTTTCTAAAAGGATGAGTTTGCAACTACTTTACTTTTGGCGAAAATTCAAAACATTCATTATTCAATAGGGCCCAAACTATCAAAAACCAGCGGTTTCAATGAACACACATTTCTTGGTAGAATCATGCAGGACTGAAATTTTTGATGTTTTTCTACTCCTCTCATGAGCCCAAACAAGTCTCTAAAAGCATGAGTTTGCAACTACTTTACTTTTGGAAAAAATTCAAAACATTCATTATTCAATAGAGCCCAATAGCAAAAATCAGGTTTTGAATGAAGAATCACATTTCTTGGTAAAATCATGCATGATTGAAATTTTTGATGGTTTTTTACTCCTCTCAACAGCCCAAACAAGTTTCTAAAAGGATGAGTTTGCAACTACTTTACTTTTGGAGAAAATTCAAAACATTCATTATTCAATAGGGCCCAAACTATCAAAAACCAGCGGTTTGAATGAACACACATTTCTTGGTAGAATCATGCAGGACTGAAATTTTTGATGTTTTTCTACTCCTCTCATGAGCCCAAACAAGTCTCTAAAAGCATGAGTTTGCAACTACTTTACTTTTGGAGAAAATTCAAAACATTCACTTTTCACTAGAGCCCAATAGCAAAAATCAGGTTTTGAATGAAGAATCACATTTCTTGGTAGAATCATGCTGCATTGAAATTTTTGATGGTTTTTTACTCCTCTCAACAGCCCAAAAAAGTTTCTAAAAGGATGAGTTTGCAACTACTTTACTTTTGGAGAAAATTCAAAACATTCATTATTCAATAGGGCCCAAACTATCAAAAACCAGCGTTTTCAATGAACACACATTTCTTGGTAGAATCATGCAGGACTGAAATTTTTGATGTTTTTCTACTCCTCTCATGAGCCCAAACAAGTCTCTAAAAGCATGAGTTTGCAACTACTTTACTTTTGGAGAAAATTCAAAACATTCATTATTCAATAGAGCCCAATAGCAAAAATCAGGTTTTGAATGAAGATTCACATTTCTTGGTAGAATCATGCAGGATTGAAATTTTTGATGGTTTTTTACTCCTCTCAACAGCCCAAACAAGTTTCTAAAAGGATGAGTTTGCAACTACTTTACTTTTGGAGAAAATTCAAAACATTCATTATTCAATAGGGCCCAAACTATCAAAAGCCAGCGGTTTCAATGAACACACATTTCTTGGTAGAATCATGCAGGACTGAAATTTTTGATGTTTTTCTACTCCTCTCATGAGCCCAAACAAGTCTAAAAAAACATGAGTTTGCAACTACTTTACTTTTGGAGAAAATTCAAAACATTTACTATTCAATAGAGCCCAATAGCAAAAATCAGGTTTTGAATAAAGAATCGCATTTCTTGGTAAAATCATGCAGGATTGAAATTTTTGATGGTTTTTTACTCCTCTCAACAGCCCAAACAAGTTTCTAAAAGGATGAGTTTGCAACTACTTTACTTTTGGAGAAAATTCAAAACATTCATTATTCAATAGGGCCCAAACTATCAAAAACCAGCGGTTTCAATGAACACACATTTCTTGGTAGAATCATGCAGGACTGAAATTTTTGATGTTTTTCTACTCCTCTCATGAGCCCAAACAAGTCTCTAAAAGCATGAGTTTGCAACTACTTTACTTTTGGAGAAAATTCAAAACTTTCATTATTCAATAGAGCCCAATAGCAAAAATCAGGATTTGAATGAAGAATCACATTTCTTGGTAAAATCATGCAGGATTGAAATTTTTGATGTTTTTCTACTCCTCTCATGAGCCCAAACAAGTCTCTAAAAGCATGAGTTTGCAACTACTTTACTTTTGGAGAAAATTCAAAACATTCATTATTCAATAGGGCCCAAAATATCAAAAACCAGCGGTTTGAATGAACACACATTTCTTGGTAGAATCGTGCAGGACTGAAATTTTTGATTTTTTTCTACTCCTCTCATGAGCCCAAACAAGTCTCTAAAAGGATGAGTTTGCAACTACTTTACTTTTGGAGAAAATTCAAAACATTCATTATTCAATAGAGCCCAATAGCAAAAACCAGCGTTTTGAATGAAGAATCACATTTCTTGGTAGAATCATGCAGGATTGAAATTTTTGATGGTTTTTTACTCCTCTCAACAGCCCAAACAAGTTTCTAAAAGGATGAGTTTGCAACTACTTTACTTTTGGAGAAAATTCAAAACATTCATTATTCAATAGGGCCCAAACTATCTAAAACCAGCGGTTTCAATGAACACACATTTCTTGGTAGAATCATGCAGGACTGAAATTTTTGATGTTTTTCTACTCCTCTCATGAGCCCAAACAAGACTCTAAAAGCATGAGTTTGCAACTACTTTACTTTTGGAGAAAATTCAAAACATTCATTATTCAATAGAGCCCAATAGCAAAAATCAGGTTTTGAATGAAGAATCACATTTCTTGGTAAAATCATGCAGGATTGAAATTTTTGATGGTTTTTTACTCCTCTCAACAGCCCAAACAAGTTTCTAAAAGGATGAGTTTGCAACTACTTTACTTTTGGAGAAAATTCAAAACATTCATTATTCAATAGGGCCCAAACTATCAAAAACCAGCGGTTTGAATGAACACACATTTCTTGGTAGAATCATGCAGGACTGAAATTTTTGATGTTTTTCTACTCCTCTCATGAGCCCAAACAAGTCTCTAAAAGCATGAGTTTGCAACTACTTTACTTTTGGAGAAAATTCAAAACATTCATTATTCAATAGAGCCCAATAACAAAAATCAGGTTTTGAATGAAGAATCACATTTCTTGGTAAAATCATGCAGGATTGAAATTTTTGATGGTTTTTACTCCTCTCAACAGCCCAAACAAGTTTCTAAAAGGATGAGTTTGCAACTACTTTACTTTTGGAGAAAATTCAAAACATTCATTATTCAATAGGGCCCAAACTATCAAAAACCAGCGGTTTGAATGAACACACATTTCTTGGTAGAATCATGCAGGACTGAAATTTTTGATGTTTTTCTACTCCTCTCATGAGCCCAAACAAGACTCTAAAAGCATGAGTTTGCAACTACTTTACTTTTGGAGAAAATTCAAAACATTCATTATTCAATAGAGCCCAATAGCAAAAATCAGGTTTTGAATGAAGAATCACATTTCTTGGTAAAATCATGCAGGATTGAAATTTTTGATGGTTTTTTACTCCTCTCAACAGCCCAAACAAGTTTCTAAAAGGATGAGTTTGCAACTACTTTACTTTTGGAGAAAATTCAAAACATTCATTATTCAATAGGGCCCAAACTATCAAAAACCAGCGGTTTGAATGAACACACATTTCTTGGTAGAATCATGCAGGACTGAAATTTTTGATGTTTTTCTACTCCTCTCATGAGCCCAAACAAGTCTCTAAAAGCATGAGTTTGCAACTACTTTACTTTTGGAGAAAATTCAAAACATTCATTATTCAATAGAGCCCAATAGCAAAAATCAGGTTTTGAATGAAGAATCACATTTCTTGGTAGAATCATGCAGGATTGAAATTTTTGATGGTTTTTTACTCCTCTCAACAGCCCAAACAAGTTTCTAAAAGGATGAGTTTGCAACTACTTTACTTTTGGAGAAAATTCAAAACATTCATTATTCAATAGGGCCCAAAATATCAAAAACCAGCGGTTTGAATGAACACACATTTCTTGGTAGAATCGTGCAGGACTGAAATTTTTTATGTTTTTCTACTCCTCTCATGAGCCCCAACAAGTCTCTAAAAGGATGAGTTTGCAACTACTTTACTTTTGGAGAAAATTCAAAACATTCATTATTCAATAGAGCCCAATAGCAAAAACCAGCGTTTTGAATGAAGAATCACATTTCTTGGTAGAATCATGCAGGATTGAAATTTTTGATGGTTTTTTACTCCTCTCAAAAGCCCAAACAAGTTTCTAAAAGGATGAGTTTGCAACTACTTTACTTTTGGAGAAAATTCAAAACATTCATTATTCAATAGGGCCCAAACTATCAAAAACCAGCGGTTTCAATGAACACACATTTCTTGGTAGAATCATGCAGGACTGAAATTTTTGATGTTTTTCTACTCCTCTCATGAGCCCAAACAAGTCTCTAAAAGCATGAGTTTGCAACTACTTTACTTTTGGAGAAAATTCAAAACATTCATTATTCAATAGAGCCCAATACCAAAAATCAGGTTTTGAATGAAGAATCACATTTCTTGGTAAAATCATGCAGGATTGAAATTTTTGATGGTTTTTTACTCCTCTCAACAGCCCAAACAAGTTTCTAAAAGGATGAGTTTGCAACTACTTTACTTTTGGAGAAAATTCAAAACATTCATTATTCAATAGGGCCCAAACTATCAAAAACCAGCGGTTTCAATGAACACACATTTCTTGGTAGAATCATGCAGGACTGAAATTTTTGATGTTTTTCTACTCCTCTCATGAGCCCAAACAAGTCTCTAAAAGCATGAGTTTGCAACTACTTTACTTTTGGAGAAAATTCAAAACATTCACTTTTCACTAGAGCCCAATAGCAAAAATCAGGTTTTGAATGAAGAATCACATTTCTTGGTAGAATCATGCTGCATTGAAATTTTTGATGGTTTTTTACTCCTCTCAACAGCCCAAACAAGTTTCTAAAAGGATGAGTTTGCAACTACTTTACTTTTGAAGAAAATTCAAAACATTCATTATTCAATAGGGCCCAAACTATCAAAAACCAGCGGTTTCAATGAGCACACATTTCTTGGTAGAATCATGCAGGACTGAAATTTTTGATGTTTTTCTACTCCTCTCATGAGCCCAAACAAGTCTCTAAAAGCATGAGTTTGCAACTACTTTACTTTTGGAGAAAATTCAAAACATTCATTATTCAATAGGGCCCAAAATATCAAAAACCAGCGGTTTGAATGAACACACATTTCTTGGTAGAATCGTGCAGGACTGAAATTTTTGATTTTTTTCTACTCCTCTCATGAGCCCAAACAAGTCTCTAAAAGGATGAGTTTGCAACTACTTTACTTTTGGAGAAAATTCAAAACATTCATTATTCAATAGAGCCCAATAGCAAAAACCAGCATTTTGAATGAAGAATCACATTTCTTGGTAGAATCATGCAGGATTGAAATTTTTGATGGTTTTTTACTCCTCTCAACAGCCCAAACAAGTTTCTAAAAGGATGAGTTTGCAACTACTTTACTTTTGGAGAAAATTCAAAACATTCATTATTCAATAGGGCCCAAACTATCAAAAACCAGCGGTTTCAATGAACACACATTTCTTGATAGAATCATGCAGGACTGAAATTTTTGATGTTTTTCTACTCCTCTCATGAGCCCAAACAAGACTCTAAAAGCATGAGTTTGCAACTACTTTACTTTTGGAGAAAATTCAAAACATTCATTATTCAATAGAGCCCAATAGCAAAAATCAGGTTTTGAATGAAGAATCACATTTCTTGGTAAAATCATGCAGGATTGAAATTTTTGATGGTTTTTTACTCCTCTCAACAGCCCAAACAAGTTTCTAAAAGGATGAGTTTGCAACTACTTTACTTTTGGCGAAAATTCAAAACATTCATTATTCAATAGGGCCCAAACTATCAAAAACCAGCGGTTTGAATGAACACACATTTCTTGGTAGAATCATGCAGGACTGAAATTTTTGATGTTTTTCTACTCCTCTCATGAGCCCAAACAAGTCTCTAAAAGCATGAGTTTGCAACTACTTTACTTTTGGAGAAAATTCAAAACATTCATTATTCAATAGGGCCCAAAATATCAAAAACCAGCGGTTTGAATGAACACACATTTCTTGGTAGAATCATGCAGGACTGAAATTTATGATGTTTTTCTACTCCTCTCATGAGCCCAAACAAGTCTCTAAAAGGATGAGTTTGCAACTACTTTACTTTTGGAGAAAATTCAAAACATTCATTATTCAATAGAGCCCAATAGCAAAAACCAGCGTTTTGAATGCAGAATCACATTTCTTAGTAGAATCAAGCAGGATTGAAATTTTTGATGGTTTTTTACTCCTCTCAACAGCCCAAACAAGTTTCTAAAAGGATGAGTTTGCAACTACTTTACTTTTGGAGAAAATTCAAAACATTCATTATTCAATAGGGCCCAAAATATCAAAAACCAGCGGTTTGAATGAACACACATTTCTTGGTAGAATCGTGCAGGACTGAAATTTTTGATGTTTTTCTACTCCTCTCATGAGCCCAAACAAGTCTCTAAAAGGATGAGTTTGCAACTACTTTACTTTTGGAGAAAATTCAAAACATTCATTATTCAATAGAGCCCAATAGCAAAAACCAGCGTTTTGAATGAAGAATCACATTTCTTGGTAGAATCATGCAGGATTGAAATTTTTGATGGTTTTTTACTCCTCTCAACAGCCCAAACAAGTTTCTAAAAGGATGAGTTTGCAACTACTTTACTTTTGGAGAAAATTCAAAACATTCATTATTCAGTAGGGCCCAAACTATCAAAAACCAGCGGTTTGAATGAACACACATTTCTTGGTAGAATCATGCAGGACTGAAATTTTTGATGTTTTTCTACTCCTCTCATGAGCCCAAACAAGTCTCTAAAAGCATGAGTTTGCAACTACTTTACTTTTGGAGAAAATTCAAAACATTCATTATTCAATAGAGCCCAATAGCAAAAATCAGGTTTTGAATGAAGAATCACATTTCTTGGTAGAATCATGCAGGATTGAAATTTTTGATGGTTTTTTACTCCTCTCAACAGCCCAAACAAGTTTCTAAAAGGATGAGTTTGCATCTGCTTTACTTTTGGAGAAAATTCAAAACATTCATTATTCAATAGGGCCCAAACTATCAAAAACCAGCGGTTTGAATGAACACACATTTCTTGGTAGAATCATGCAGGACTGAAATTTTTGATGTTTTTCTACTCCTCTCATGAGCCCAAACAAGTCTCTAAAAGCATGAGTTTGCAACTACTTTACTTTTGGAGAAAATTCAAAACATTCATTATTCAATAGAGCCCAATAGCAAAAATCAAGTTTTGAATGAAGAATCACATTTCTTGGTAGAATCATGCAGGATTGAAATTTTTGATGGTTTTTTTACTCCTCTCAACAGCCCAAACAAGTTTCTAAAAGGATGAGTTTGCAACTACTTTACTTTTGGAGAAAATTCAAAACATTCATTATTCAATAGGGCCCAAAATATCAAAAACCAGCGGTTTGAATGAACACACATTTCTTGGTAGAATCGTGCAGGACTGAAATTTTTTATGTTTTTCTACTCCTCTCATGAGCCCAAACAAGTCTCTAAAAGGATGAGTTTGCAACTACTTTACTTTTGGAGAAAATTCAAAACATTCATTATTCAATAGAGCCCAATAGCAAAAACCAGCGTTTTGAATGAAGAATCACATTTCTTGGTAGAATCATGCAGGATTGAAATTTTTGATGGTTTTTTACTCCTCTCAACAGCCCAAACAAGTTTCTAAAAGGATGAGTTTGCAACTACTTTACTTTTGGAGAAAATTCAAAACATTCATTATTCAATAGGGCCCAAACTATCAAAAACCAGCGGTTTCAATTAACACACATTTCTTGGTAGAATCATGCAGGACTGAAATTTTTGATGTTTTTCTACTCCTCTCATGAGCCCAAACAAGTCTCTAAAAGCATGAGTTTGCAACTACTTTACTTTTGGAGAAAATTCAAAACATTCACTATTCAATAGAGCCCAATAGCAAAAATCAGGTTTTGAATGAAGAATCACATTTCTTGGTAAAATCATGCAGGATTGAAATTTTTGATGGTTTTTTACTCCTCTCAACAGCCCAAACAAGTTTCTAAAAGGATGAGTTTGCAACTACTTTACTTTTGGAGAAAATTCAAAACATTCATTATTCAATAGGGCCCAAACTATCAAAAACCAGCGGTTTCAATGAACACACATTTCTTGGTAGAATCATGCAGGACTGAAATTTTTGATGTTTTTCTACTCCTCTCATGAGCCCAAACAAGTCTCTAAAAGCATGAGTTTGCAACTACTTTACTTTTGGAGAAAATTCAAAACATTCACTATTCAATAGAGCCCAATAGCAAAAATCAGGTTTTGAATGAAGAATCGCATTTCTTGGTAAAATCATGCAGGATTGAAATTTTTGATGGTTTTTTACTCCTCTCAACAGCCCAAACAAGTTTCTAAAAGGATGAGTTTGCAACTACTTTACTTTTGGAGAAAATTCAAAACATTCATTATTCAATAGGGCCCAAACTATCAAAAACCAGCGGTTTCAATGAACACACATTTCTTGGTAGAATCATGCAGGACTGAAATTTTTTATGTTTTTCTACTCCTCTCATGAGCCCAAACAAGTCTCTAAAAGCATGAGTTTGCAACTACTTTACTTTTGGAGAAAATTCAAAACATTCATTATTCAATAGAGCCCAATAGCAAAAATCAGGTTTTGAATGAAGAATCACATTTCTTTGTAGAATCATGCAGGATTGAAATTTTTGATGGTTTTTTACTCCTCTCAACAGCCCAAACAAGTTTCTAAAAGGATGAGTTTGCAACTACTTTACTTTTGGAGAAAATTCAAAACATTCATTATTCAATAGGGCCCAAACTATCAAAAACCAGCGGTTTCAATGAACACACATTTCTTGGTAGAATCATGCAGGACTGAAATTTTTGATGTTTTTCTACTCCTCTCATGAGCCCAAACAAGTCTCTAAAAGCATGAGTTTGCAACTACTTTACTTTTGGAGAAAATTCAAAACATTCATTATTCAATAGAGCCCAATAGCAAAAATCAGGATTTGAATGAAGAATCACATTTCTTGGTAAAATCATGCAGGATTGAAATTTTTGATGGTTTTTTACTCCTCTCAACAGCCCAAACAAGTTTCTAAAAGGATGAGTTTGCAACTACTTTACTTTTGGAGAAAATTCAAAACATTCATTATTCAATAGGGCCCAAACTATCAAAAACCAGCGGTTTGAATGAACACACATTTCTTGGTAGAATCATGCAGGACTGAAATTTTTGATGTTTTTCTACTCCTCTCATGAGCCCAAACAAGTCTCTAAAAGCATGAGTTTGCAACTACTTTACTTTTGGAGAAAATTCAAAACATTCACTATTCAATAGAGCCCAATAGCAAAAATCAGGTTTTGAATGAAGAATCGCATTTCTTGGTAAAATCATGCAGGATTGAAATTTTTGATGTTTTTTTACTCCTCTCAACAGCCCAAACAAGTTTCTAAAAGGATGAGTTTGCAACTACTTTACTTTTGGAGAAAATTCAAAACATTCATTATTCAATAGGGCCCAAACTATCAAAAACCAGCGGTTTCAATGAACACACATTTCTTGGTAGAATCATGCAGGACTGAAATTTTTGATGTTTTTCTACTCCTCTCATGAGCCCAAACAAGTCTCTAAAAGCATGAGTTTGCAACTACTTTACTTTTGGAGAAAATTCAAAACATTCATTATTCAATAGAGCACAACAGCAAAAATCAGGTTTTGAATGAAGAATCACATTTCTTGGTAGAATCATGCAGGATTGAAATTTTTGATGGTTTTTTACTCCTCTCAACAGCCCAAACAAGTTTCTAAAAGGATGAGTTTGCAACTACTTTACTTTTGGAGAAAATTCAAAACATTCATTATTCAATAGGGCCCAAACTATCAAAAACCAGCGGTTTGAATGAACACACATTTCTTGGTAGAATCATGCAGGACTGAAATTTTTGATGTTTTTCTACTCCTCTCATGAGCCCAAATAAGTCTCTAAAAGCATGAGTTTGCAACTACTTTACTTTTGGAGAAAATTCAAAACATTCATTATTCAATAGAGCCCAATAGCAAAAATCAGGTTTTGAATGAAGAATCACATTTCTTGGTAGAATCATGCAGGATTGAAATTTTTGATGGTTTTTTACTCCTCTCAACAGCCCAAACAAGTTTCTAAAAGGATGAGTTTGCAACTACTTTACTTTTGGAGAAAATTCAAAACATTCATTATTCAATAGGGCCCAAAATATCAAAAACCAGCGGTTTGAATGAACACACATTTCTTGGTAGAATCGTGCAGGACTGAAATTTTTTGTTTTTCTACTCCTCTCATGAGCCCAAACAAGTCTCTAAAAGCATGAGTTTGCAACTACTTTACTTTTGGAGAAAATTCAAAACATTCATTATTCAATAGAGCCCAATAGCAAAAACCAGCGTTTTGAATGAAGAATCACATTTCTTGGTAGAATCAAGCAGGATTGAAATTTTTGATGGTTTTTTACTCCTCTCAACAGCCCAAACAAGTTTCTAAAAGGATGAGTTTGCAACTACTTTACTTTTGGAGAAAATTCAAAACATTCATTATTCAATAGGGCCCAAACTATCAAAAACCAGCGGTTTCAATGAACACACATTTCTTGGTAGAATCATGCAGGACTGAAATTTTTGATGTTTTTCTACTCCTCTCATGAGCCCAAACAAGTCTCTAAAAGCATGAGTTTGCAACTACTTTACTTTTGGAGAAAATTCAAAACATTCATTATTCAATAGAGCCCAATAGCAAAAATCAGGTTTTGAATGAAGAATCACATTTCTTGGTAAAATCATGCAGGATTGAAATTTTTGATGGTTTTTTACTCCTCTCAACAGCCCAAACAAGTTTCTAAAAGGATGAGTTTGCAACTACTTTACTTTTGGAGAAAATTCAAAACATTCATTATTCAATAGGGCCCAAACTATCAAAAACCAGCGGTTTGAATGAACACACATTTCTTGGTAGAATCATGCAGGACTGAAATTTTTGATGTTTTTCTACTCCTCTCATGAGCCCAAACAAGTCTCTAAAAGCATGAGTTTGCAACTACTTTACTTTTGGAGAAAATTCAAAACATTCATTATTCAATAGAGCCCAATAGCAAAAATCAGGTTTTGAATGAAGAATCACATTTCTTGGTAAAATCATGCAGGATTGAAATTTTTGATGGTTTTTTACTCCTCTCAACAGCCCAAACAAGTTTCTAAAAGGATGAGTTTGCAACTACTTTACTTTTGGAGAAAATTCAAAACATTCATTATTCAATAGGGCCCAAAATATCAAAAACCAGCGGTTTGAATGAACACACATTTCTTGGTAGAATCGTGCAGGACTGAAATTTTTGATTTTTTTCTACTCCTCTCATGAGCCCAAACAAGTCTCTAAAAGGATGAGTTTGCAACTACTTTACTTTTGGAGAAAATTCAAAACATTCATTATTCAATAGAGCCCAATAGCAAAAACCAGCGTTTTGAATGAAGAATCACATTTCTTGGTAGAATCATGCAGGATTGAAATTTTTGATGGTTTTTTACTCCTCTCAACAGCCCAAACAAGTTTCTAAAAGGATGAGTTTGCAACTACTTTACTTTTGGAGAAAATTCAAAACATTCATTATTCAATAGGGCCCAAACTGTCAAAAACCAGCGGTTTGAATGAACACACATTTCTTGGTAGAATCATGCAGGACTGAAATTTTTGATGTTTTTCTACTCCTCTCATGAGCCCAAACAAGTCTCTAAAAGCATGAGTTTGCAACTACTTTACTTTTGGAGAAAATTCAAAACATTCATTATTCAATAGAGCCCAATAGCAAAAATCAGGTTTTGAATGAAGAATCACATTTCTTGGTAAAATCATGCAGGATTGAAATTTTTGATGGTTTTTTACTCCTCTCAACAGCCCAAACAAGTTTCTAAAAGGATGAGTTTGCAACTACTTTACTTTTGGAGAAAATTCAAAACATTCATTATTCAATAGGGCCCAAACTATCAAAAACCAGCGGTTTGAATGAACACACATTTCTTGGTAGAATCATGCAGGACTGAAATTTTTGATGTTTTTCTACTCCTCTCATGAGCCCAAACAAGTCTCTAAAAGCATGAGTTTGCAACTACTTTACTTTTGGAGAAAATTCAAAACATTCATTATTCAATAGAGCCCAATAGCAAAAACCAGGTTTTGAATGAAGAATCACATTTCTTGGTAGAATCATGCAGGATTGAAATTTTTGATGGTTTTTTACTCGTCTCAACAGCCCAAACAAGTTTCTAAAAGGATGAGTTTGCAACTACTTTACTTTTGGAGAAAATTCAAAACATTCATTATTCAGTAGGGCCCAAACTATCAAAAACTAGCGGTTTGAATGAACACACATTTCTTGGTAGAATCATGCAGGACTGAAATTTTTGATGTTTTTCTACTCCTCTCATGAGCCCAAACAAGTCTCTAAAAGCATGAGTTTGCAACTACTTTACTTTTGGAGAAAATTCAAAACATTCATTATTCAATAGAGCCCAATAGCAAAAATCAGGTTTTGAATGAAGAATCACATTTCTTGGTAGAATCATGCAGGATTGAAATTTTTGATGGTTTTTTACTCCTCTCAACAGCCCAAACAAGTTTCTAAAAGGATGAGTTTGCAACTGCTTTACTTTTGGAGAAAATTCAAAACATTCATTATTCAATAGGGCCCAAACTATCAAAAACCAGCGGTTTGAATGAACACACATTTCTTGGTAGAATGGTGCAGGACTGAAATTTTTTATGTTTTTCTACTCCTCTCATGAGCCCAAACAAGTCTCTAAAAGGATGAGTTTGCAACTACTTTACTTTTGGAGAAAATTCAAAACATTCATTATTCAATAGATCCCAATGGCAAAAACCAGCGTTTTGAATGCAGAATCACATTTCTTGGTAGAATCATGCAGGATTGAAATTTTTGATGGTTTTTTACTCCTCTCAACAGCCCAAACAAGTTTCTAAAAGGATGAGTTTGCAACTACTTTACTTTTGGAGAAAATTCAAAACATTCATTATTCAATAGGGCCCAAACTATCAAAAACCAGCGGTTTCAATGAACACACATTTCTTGGTAGAATCATGCAGGACTGAAATTTTTGATGTTTTTCTACTCCTCTCATGAGCCCAAACAAGTCTCTAAAAGCATGAGTTTGCAACTACATTACTTTTGGAGAAAATTCAAAACATTCACTATTCAATAGAGCCCAATAGCAAAAATCAGGTTTTGAATGAAGAATCACATTTCTTGGTAAAATCATGCAGGATTGAAATTTTTGATGGTTTTTTACTCCTCTCAACAGCCCAAACAAGTTTCTAAAAGGATGAGTTTGCAACTACTTTACTTTTGGAGAAAATTCAAAACATTCATTATTCAATAGGGCCCAAACTATCAAAAACCAGCGGTTTCAATGAACACACATTTCTTGGTAGAATCATGCAGGACTGAAATTTTTGATGTTTTTCTACTCCTCTCATGAGCCCAAACAAGTCTCTAAAAGCATGAGTTTGCAACTACTTTACTTTTGGAGAAAATTCAAAACATTCACTATTCAATAGAGCCCAATAGCAAAAATCAGGTTTTGAATGAAGAATCACATTTCTTGGTAAAATCATGCAGGATTGAAATTTTTGATGGTTTTTTACTCCTCTCAACAGCCCAAACAAGTTTCTAAAAGGATGAGTTTGCAACTACTTTACTTTTGGAGAAAATTCAAAACATTCATTATTCAATAGGGCCCAAACTATCAAAAACCAGCGGTTTCAATGAACACACATTTCTTGGTAGAATCATGCAGGACTGACATTTTTGATGTTTTTCTACTCCTCTCATGAGCCCAAACAAGTCTCTAAAAGCATGAGTTTGCAACTACTTTACTTTTGGAGAAAATTCAAAACATTCATTATTCAATAGAGCCCAATAGCAAAAACCAGCGTTTTGAATGAAGAATCACATTTCTTGGTAGAATCATGCAGGATTGAAATTTTTGATGGTTTTTTACTCCTCTCAACAGCCCAAACAAGTTTCTAAAAGGATGAGTTTGCAACTACTTTACTTTTGGAGAAAATTCAAAACATTCATTATTCAATAGGGCCCAAAATATCAAAAACCAGCGGTTTGAATGAACACACATTTCTTGGTAGAATCGTGCAGGACTGAAATTTTTGATGTTTTTCTACTCCTCTCATGAACCCAAACAAGTCTCTAAAAGCATGAGTTTGCAACTACTTTACTTTTGGAGAAAATTCAAAACATTCATTATTCAATAGAGCCCAATAGCAAAAATCAGGTTTTGAATGAAGAATCACATTTCTTGGTAGAATCATGCAGGATTGAAATTTTTGATGGTTTTTTACTCCTCTCAACAGCCCAAACAAGTTTCTAAAAGGATGAGTTTGCAACTACTTTACTTTTGGAGAAAATTCAAAACATTCATTATTCAATAGGGCCCAAACTATCAAAAACCAGCAGTTTCAATGAACACACATTTTTTGGTAGAATCTTGCAGGACTGAAATTTTTGATGTTTTTCTACTCCTCTCATGAGCCCAAACAAGTCTCTAAAAGCATGAGTTTGCAACTACTTTACTTTTGGAAAAAATTCAAAACATTCATTATTCAATAGAGCCCAATAGCAAAAATCAGGTTTTGAATGAAGAATCACATTTCTTGGTAAAATCATGCAGGATTGAAATTTTTGATGGTTTTTTACTCCTCTCAACAGCCCAAACAAGTTTCTAAAAGGATGAGTTTGCAACTACTTTACTTTTGGAGAAAATTCAAAACATTCATTATTCAATAGGGCCCAAACTATCAAAAACCAGCGGTTTCAATGAACACACATTTCTTGGTAGAATCATGCAGGACTGAAATTTTTGATGTTTTTCTACTCCTCTCATGAGCCCAAACAAGTCTCTAAAAGCATGAGTTTGCAACTACTTTACTTTTGGAGAAAATTCAAAACATTCACTATTCAATAGAGCCCAATAGCAAAAATCAGGTTTTGAATGAAGAATCGCATTTCTTGGTAAAATCATGCAGGATTGAAATTTTTGATGGTTTTTTACTCCTCTCAACAGCCCAAACAAGTTTCTAAAAGGATGAGTTTGCAACTACTTTACTTTTGGAGAAAATTCAAAACATTCATTATTCAATAGGGCCCAAACTATCAAAAACCAGCGGTTTCAATGAACACACATTTCTTGGTAGAATCATGCAGGACTGAAATTTTTTATGTTTTTCTACTCCTCTCATGAGCCCAAACAAGTCTCTAAAAGCATGAGTTTGCAACTACTTTACTTTTGGAGAAAATTCAAAACATTCATTATTCAATAGAGCCCAATAGCAAAAATCAGGTTTTGAATGAAGAATCACATTTCTTTGTAGAATCATGCAGGATTGAAATTTTTGATGGTTTTTTACTCCTCTCAACAGCCCAAACAAGTTTCTAAAAGGATGAGTTTGCAACTACTTTACTTTTGGAGAAAATTCAAAACATTCATTATTCAATAGGGCCCAAAGTATCAAAAACCAGCGGTTTCAATGAACACACATTTCTTGGTAGAATCATGCAGGACTGAAATTTTTGATGTTTTTCTACTCCTCTCATGAGCCCAAACAAGTCTCTAAAAGCATGAGTTTGCAACTACTTTACTTTTGGAGAAAATTCAAAACATTCATTCAATAGAGCCCAATAGCAAAAATCAGGATTTGAATGAAGAATCACATTTCTTGGTAAAATCATGCAGGATTGAAATTTTTGATGGTTTTTTACTCCTCTCAACAGCCCAAACAAGTTTCTAAAAGGATGAGTTTGCAACTACTTTACTTTTGGAGAAAATTCAAAACATTCATTATTCAATTGGGCCCAAACTATCAAAAACCAGCGGTTTGAATGAACACACATTTCTTGGTAGAATCATGCAGGACTGAAATTTTTGATGTTTTTCTACTCCTCTCATGAGCCCAAACAAGTCTCTAAAAGCATGAGTTTGCAACTACTTTACTTTTGGAGAAAATTCAAAACATTCACTATTCAATAGAGCCCAATAGCAAAAATCAGGTTTTGAATGAAGAATCGCATTTCTTGGTAAAATCATGCAGGATTGAAATTTTTGATGGTTTTTTACTCCTCTCAACAGCCCAAACAAGTTTCTAAAAGGATGAGTTTGCAACTACTTTACTTTTGGAGAAAATTCAAAACATTCATTATTCAATAGGGCCCAAACTATCAAAAACCAGCGGTTTCAATGAACACACATTTCTTGGTAGAATCATGCAGGACTGAAATTTTTGATGTTTTTCTACTCCTCTCATGAGCCCAAACAAGTCTCTAAAAGCATGAGTTTGCAACTACTTTACTTTTGGAGAAAATTCAAAACATTCATTATTCAATAGAGCACAATAGCAAAAATCAGGTTTTGAATGAAGAATCACATTTCTTGGTAGAATCATGCAGGATTGAAATTTTTGATGGTTTTTTACTCCTCTCAACAGCCCAAACAAGTTTCTAAAAGGATGAGTTTGCAACTACTTTACTTTTGGAGAAAATTCAAAACATTCATTATTCAATAGGGCCCAAACTATCAAAAACCAGCGGTTTGAATGAACACACATTTCTTGGTAGAATCATGCAGGACTGAAATTTTTGATGTTTTTCTACTCCTCTCATGAGCCCAAATAAGTCTCTAAAAGCATGAGTTTGCAACTACTTTACTTTTGGAGAAAATTCAAAACATTCATTATTCAATAGAGCCCAATAGCAAAAATCAGGTTTTGAATGAAGAATCACATTTCTTGGTAGAATCATGCAGGATTGAAATTTTTGATGGTTTTTTACTCCTCTCAACAGCCCAAACAAGTTTCTAAAAGGATGAGTTTGCAACTACTTTACTTTTGGAGAAAATTCAAAACATTCATTATTCAATAGGGCCCAAAATATCAAAAACCAGCGGTTTGAATGAACACACATTTCTTGGTAGAATCGTGCAGGACTGAAATTTTTTATGTTTTTCTACTCCTCTCATGAGCCCAAACAAGTCTCTAAAAGCATGAGTTTGCAACTACTTTACTTTTGGAGAAAATTCAAAACATTCATTATTCAATAGAGCCCAATAGCAAAAACCAGCGTTTTGAATGAAGAATCACATTTCTTGGTAGAATCAAGCAGGATTGAAACTTTTGATGGTTTTTTACTCCTCTCAACAGCCCAAACAAGTTTCTAAAAGGATGAGTTTGCAACTACTTTACTTTTGGAGAAAATTCAAAACATTCATTATTCAATAGGGCCCAAACTATCAAAAACCAGCGGTTTCAATGAACACACATTTCTTGGTAGAATCATGCAGGACTGAAATTTTTGATGTTTTTCTACTCCTCTCATGAGCCCAAACAAGTCTCTAAAAGCATGAGTTTGCAACTACTTTACTTTTGGAGAAAATTCAAAACATTCATTATTCAATAGAGCCCAATAGCAAAAATCAGGTTTTGAATGAAGAATCACATTTCTTGGTAAAATCATGCAGGATTGAAATTTTTGATGGTTTTTTACTCCTCTCAACAGCCCAAACAAGTTTCTAAAAGGATGAGTTTGCAACTACTTTACTTTTGGAGAAAATTCAAAACATTCATTATTCAATAGGGCCCAAACTATCAAAAACCAGCGGTTTGAATGAACACACATTTCTTGGTAGAATCATGCAGGAGTGAAATTTTTGATGTTTTTCTACTCCTCTCATGAGCCCAAACAAGTCTCTAAAAGCATGAGTTTGCAAGTACTTTACTTTTGGAGAAAATTCAAAACATTCATTATTCAATAGAGCCCAATAGCAAAAATCAGGTTTTGAATGAAGAATCACATTTCTTGGTAAAATCATGCAGGATTGAAATTTTTGATGGTTTTTTACTCCTCTCAACAGCGCAAACAAGTTTCTAAAAGGATGAGTTTGCAACTACTTTACTTTTGGAGAAAATTCAAAACATTCATTATTCAATAGGGCCCAAAATATCAAAAACCAGCGGTTTGAATGAACACACATTTCTTGGTAGAATCGTGCAGGACTGAAATTTTTGATTTTTTTCTACTCCTCTCATGAGCCCAAACAAGTCTCTAAAAGGATGAGTTTGCAACTACTTTACTTTTGGAGAAAATTCAAAACATTCATTATTCAATAGAGCCCAATAGCAAAAACCAGCGTTTTGAATGAAGAATCACATTTCTTGGTAGAATCATGCAGGATTGAAATTTTTGATGGTTTTTTACTCCTCTCAACAGCCCAAACAAGTTTCTAAAAGGATGAGTTTGCAACTACTTTACTTTTGGAGAAAATTCAAAACATTCATTATTCAATAGGGCCCAAACTATCAAAAACCAGCGGTTTGAATGAACACACATTTCTTGGTAGAATCATGCAGGACTGAAATTTTTGATGTTTTACTACTCCTCTCATGAGCCCAAACAAGACTCTAAAAGCATGAGTTTGCAACTACTTTACTTTTGGAGAAAATTCAAAACATTCATTATTCAATAGAGCCCAATAGCAAAAATCAGGTTTTGAATGAAGAATCACATTTCTTGGTAAAATCATGCAGGATTGAAATTTTTGATGGTTTTTTACTCCTCTCAACAGCCCAAACAAGTTTCTAAAAGGATGAGTTTGCAACTACTTTACTTTTGGAGAAAATTCAAAACATTCATTATTCAATAGGGCCCAAACTATCAAAAACCAGCGGTTTCAATGAACACACATTTCTTGGTAGTATCATGCAGGACTGAAATTTTTGATGTTTTTCTACTCCTCTCATGAGCCCAAACAAGTCTCTAAAAGCATGAGTTTGCAACTACGTTACTTTTGGAGAAAATTCAAAACATTCATTATTCAATAGAGCCCAATAGCAAAAATCAGGTTTTGAATGAAGAATCACATTTCTTGGTAAAATCATGAAGGATTGAAATTTTTGATGGTTTTTTACTCCTCTCAACAGCCCAAACAAGTTTCTAAAAGGATGAGTTTGCAACTACTTTACTTTTGGAGAAAATTCAAAACATTCATTATTCAATAGGGCCCAAACTATCAAAAACCAGCGGTTTGAATGAACACACATTTCTTGGTAGAATCATGCAGGACTGAAATTTTTGATGTTTTTCTACTCCTCTCATGAGCCCAAACAAGTCTCTAAAAGCATGAGTTTGCAACTACTTTACTTTTGGAGAAAATTCAAAACATTCATTATTCAATAGAGCCCAATAGCAAAAACCAGCGTTTTGAATGAAGAATCACATTTCTTGGTAGAATCATGCAGGATTGAAATTTTTGATGGTTTTTTACTCCTCTCAACAGCCCAAACAAGTTTCTAAAAGGATGAGTTTGCAACTACTTTACTTTTGGAGAAAATTCAAAACATTCATTATTCAGTAGGGCCCAAACTATCAAAAACCACCGGTTTAAATGAACACACATTTCTTGGAAGAATCATGCAGGACTGAAATTTTTGATGTTTTTCTACTCCTCTCATGAGCCCAAACAAGTCTCTAAAAGCATGAGTTTGCAACTACTTTACTTTTGGAGAAAATTCAAAACATTCATTATTCAATAGAGCCCAATAGCAAAAATCAGGTTTTGAATGAAGAATCACATTTCTTGGTAGAATCATGCAGGATTGAAATTTTTGATGGTTTTTTACTCCTCTCAACAGCCCAAACAAGTTTCTAAAAGGATGAGTTTGCAACTGCTTTACTTTTGGAGAAAATTCAAAACATTCATTATTCAATAGGGCCCAAACTATCAAAAACCAGCGGTTTGAATGAACACACATTTCTTGGTAGAATCATGCAGGACTGAAATTTTTGATGTTTTTCTACTCCTCTCATGAGCCCAAACAAGTCTCTAAAAGCATGAGTTTGCAACTACTTTACTTTTGGAGAAAATTCAAAACATTCATTATTCAATAGAGCCCAATAGCAAAAATCAGGTTTTGAATGAAGAATCACATTTCTTGGTAGAATCATGCAGGATTGAAATTTTTGATGGTTTTTTTACTCCTCTCAACAGCCCAAACAAGTTTCTAAAAGGATGAGTTTGCAACTACTTTACTTTTGGAGAAAATTCAAAACATTCATTATTCAATAGGGCCCAAAATATCAAAAACCAGCGGTTTGAATGAACACACATTTCTTGGTAGAATCGTGCAGGACTGAAATTTTTTATGTTTTTCTACTCCTCTCATGAGCCCAAACAAGTCTCTAAAAGGATGAGTTTGCAACTACTTTACTTTTGGAGAAAATTCAAAACATTCATTATTCAATAGATCCCAATAGCAAAAACCAGCGTTTTGAATGCAGAATCACATTTCTTGGTAGAATCATGCAGGATTGAAATTTTTGATGGTTTTTTACTCCTCTCAACAGCCCAAACAAGTTTCTAAAAGGATGAGTTTGCAACTACTTTACTTTTGGAGAAAATTCAAAACATTCATTATTCAATAGGGCCCAAACTATCAAAAACCAGCGGTTTCAATGAACACACATTTCTTGGTAGAATCATGCAGGACTGAAATTTTTGATGTTTTTCTACTCCTCTCATGAGCCCAAACAAGTCTCTAAAAGCATGAGTTTGCAACTACATTACTTTTGGAGAAAATTCAAAACATTCACTATTCAATAGAGCCCAATAGCAAAAATCAGGTTTTGAATGAAGAATCACATTTCTTGGTAAAATCATGCAGGATTGAAATTTTTGATGGTTTTTTACTCCTCTCAACAGCCCAAACAAGTTTCTAAAAGGATGAGTTTGCAACTACTTTACTTTTGGAGAAAATTCAAAACATTCATTATTCAATAGGGCCCAAACTATCAAAAACCAGCGGTTTCAATGAACACACATTTCTTGGTAGAATCATGCAGGACTGAAATTTTTGATGTTTTTCTACTCCTCTCATGAGCCCAAACAAGTCTCTAAAAGCATGAGTTTGCAACTACTTTACTTTTGGAGAAAATTCAAAACATTCACTATTCAATAGAGCCCAATAGCAAAAATCAGGTTTTGAATGAAGAATCACATTTCTTGGTAAAATCATACAGGATTGAAATTTTTGATGGTTTTTTACTCCTCTCAACAGCCCAAACAAGTTTCTAACAGCATGACTTTGCAACTACTTTACTTTTGGAGAAAATTCAAAACATTCATTATTCAATAGAGCCCAATAGCAAAAACCAGCGTTTTGAATGAAGAATCACATTTCTTGGTAGAATCATGCAGGATTGAAATTTTTGATGGTTTTTTACTCCTCTCAACAGCCCAAACAAGTTTCTAAAAGGATGAGTTTGCAACTACTTTACTTTTGGAGAAAATTCAAAACATTCATTTTTCAATAGGGCCCAAAATATCAAAAACCAGCGGTTTGAATGAACACACATTTCTTGGTAGAATCGTGCAGGACTGAAATTTTTGATGTTTTTCTACTCCTCTCATGAGCCCAAACAAGTCTCTAAAAGGATGAGTTTGCAACTACTTTACTTTTGGAGAAAATTCAAAACATTCATTATTCAATAGAGCCCAATAGCAAAAACCAGCGTTTTGAATGAAGAATCACATTTCTTGGTAGAATCATGCAGGATTGAAATTTTTGATGGTTTTTTACTCCTCTCAACAGCCCAAACAAGTTTCTAAAAGGATGAGTTTGCAACTGCTTTACTTTTGGAGAAAATTCAAAACATTCATTATTCAATAGGGCCCAAACTATCAAAAACCAGCGGTTTGAATGAACACACATTTCTTGGTAGAATCATGCAGGACTGAAATTTTTGATGTTTTTCTACTCCTCTCATGAGCCCAAACAAGTCTCTAAAAGCATGAGTTTGCAACTACTTTACTTTTGGAGAAAATTCAAAACATTCATTATTCAATAGAGCCCAATAGCAAAAATCAAGTTTTGAATGAAGAATCACATTTCTTGGTAGAATCATGCAGGATTGAAATTTTTGATGGTTTTTTACTCCTCTCAACAGCCCAAACAAGTTTCTAAAAGGATGAGCTTGCAACTACTTTACTTTTGGAGAAAATTCAAAACATTCATTATTCAGTAGGGCCCAAACTATCAAAAACCAGCGGTTTGAATGAACACACATTTCTTGGTAGAATCATGCAGGACTGAAATTTTTGATGTTTTTCTACTCCTCTCATGAGCCCAAACAAGTCTCTAAAAGCATGAGTTTGCAACTACTTTACTTTTGGAGAAAATTCAAAACATTCATTATTCAATAGAGCCCAATAGCAAAAATCAGGTTTTGAATGAAGAATCACATTTCTTGGTAGAATCATGCAGGATTGAAATTTTTGATGGTTTTTTACTCCTCTCAACAGCCCAAACAAGTTTCTAAAAGGATGAGCTTGCAACTACTTTACTTTTGGAGAAAATTCAAAACATTCATTATTCAATAGAGCCCAATAGCAAAAATCAAGTTTTGAATGAAGAATCACATTTCTTGGTAGAATCATGCAGGATTGAAATTTTTGATGGTTTTTTACTCCTCTCAACAGCCCAAACAAGTTTCTAAAAGGATGAGCTTGCAACTACTTTACTTTTGGAGAAAATTCAAAACATTCATTATTCAGTAGGGCCCAAACTATCAAAAACCAGCGGTTTGAATGAACACACATTTCTTGGTAGAATCATGCAGGACTGAAATTTTTGATGTTTTTCTACTCCTCTCATGAGCCCAAACAAGTCTCTAAAAGCATGAGTTTGCAACTACTTTACTTTTGGAGAAAATTCAAAACATTCATTATTCAATAGAGCCCAATAGCAAAAATCAGGTTTTGAATGAAGAATCACATTTCTTGGTAGAATCATGCAGGATTGAAATTTTTGATGGTTTTTTTACTCCTCTCAACAGCCCAAACAAGTTTCTAAAAGGATGAGTTTGCAACTACTTTACTTTTGGAGAAAATTCAAAACATTCATTATTCAATAGGGCCCAAAATATCAAAAACCAGCGGTTTGAATGAACACACATTTCTTGGTAGAATCGTGCAGGACTGAAATTTTTTATGTTTTTCTACTCCTCTCATGAGCCCAAACAAGTCTCTAAAAGGATGAGTTTGCAACTACTTTACTTTTGGAGAAAATTCAAAACATTCATTATTCAATAGAGCCCAATAGCAAAAACCAGCGTTTTGAATGAAGAATCACATTTCTTGGTAGAATCATGCAGGATTGAAATTTTTGATGGTTTTTTACTCCTCTCAACAGCCCAAACAAGTTTCTAAAAGGATGAGTTTGCAACTACTTTACTTTTGGAGAAAATTCAAAACATTCATTATTCAATAGGGCCCAAACTATCAAAAACCAGCGGTTTCAATGAACACACATTTCTTGGTAGAATCATGCAGGACTGAAATTTTTGATGTTTTTCTACTCCTCTCATGAGCCCAAACAAGTCTCTAAAAGCATGAGTTTGCAACTACTTTACTTTTGGAGAAAATTCAAAACATTCACTATTCAATAGAGCCCAATAGCAAAAATCAGGTTTTGAATGAAGAATCACATTTCTTGGTAAAATCATGCAGGATTGAAATTTTTGATGGTTTTTTACTCCTCTCAACAGCCCAAACAAGTTTCTAAAAGGATGAGTTTGCAACTACTTTACTTTTGGAGAAAATTCAAAACATTCATTATTCAATAGGGCCCAAACTATCAAAAACCAGCGGTTTCAATGAACACACATTTCTTGGTAGAATCATGCAGGACTGAAATTTTTGATGTTTTTCTACTCCTCTCATGAGCCCAAACAAGTCTCTAAAAGCATGAGTTTGCAACTACTTTACTTTTGGAGAAAATTCAAAACATTCACTATTCAATAGAGCCCAATAGCAAAAATCAGGTTTTGAATGAAGAATCACATTTCTTGGTAAAATCATGCAGGATTGAAATTTTTGATGGTTTTTTACTCCTCTCAACAGCCCAAACAAGTTTCTAAAAGGATGAGTTTGCAACTACTTTACTTTTGGAGAAAATTCAAAACATTCATTATTCAATAGGGCCCAAACTATCAAAAACCAGCGGTTTCAATGAACACACATTTCTTGGTAGAATCATGCAGGACTGACATTTTTGATGTTTTTCTACTCCTCTCATGAGCCCAAACAAGTCTCTAAAAGCATGAGTTTGCAACTACTTTACTTTTGGAGAAAATTCAAAACATTCATTATTCAATAGAGCCCAATAGCAAAAACCAGCGTTTTGAATGAAGAATCACATTTCTTGGTAGAATCATGCAGGATTGAAATTTTTGATGGTTTTTTACTCCTCTCAACAGCCCAAACAAGTTTCTAAAAGGATGAGTTTGCAACTACTTTACTTTTGGAGAAAATTCAAAACATTCATTATTCAATAGGGCCCAAAATATCAAAAACCAGCGGTTTGAATGAACACACATTTCTTGGTAGAATCGTGCAGGACTGAAATTTTTGATGTTTTTCTACTCCTCTCTTGAGCCCAAACAAGTCTCTAAAAGGATGAATTTGCAACTACTTTACTTTTGGAGAAAATTCAAAACATTCATTATTCAATAGAGCCCAATAGCAAAAACCAGCGTTTTGAATGAAGAATCACATTTCTTGGTAGAATCATGCAGGATTGAAATTTTTGATGGTTTTTTACTCCACTCAAAAGCCCAAACAAGTTTCTAAAAGGATGAGTTTGCAACTACTTTACTTTTGGAGAAAATTCAAAACATTCATTATTCAATAGGGCCCAAACTATCAAAAACCAGCGGTTTCAATGAACACACATTTCTTGGTAGAATCATGCAGGACTGAAATTTTTGATGTTTTTCTACTCCTCTCATGAGCCCAAACAAGTCTCTAAAAGCATGAGTTTGCAACTACTTTACTTTTGGAGAAAATTCAAAACATTCATTATTCAATAGAGCCCAATAGCAAAAATCAGGTTTTGAATGAAGAATCACATTTCTTGGTAGAATCATGCAGGATTGAAATTTTTGATGGTTTTTTACTCCTCTCAACAGCCCAAACAAGTTTCTAAAAGGATGAGTTTGCAACTGCTTTACTTTTGGAGAAAATTCAAAACATTCATTATTCAATAGGGCCCAAACTATCAAAAACCAGCGGTTTGAATGAACACACATTTCTTGGTAGAATCATGCAGGACTGAAATTTTTGATGTTTTTCTACTCCTCTCATGAGCCCAAACAAGTCTCTAAAAGCATGAGTTTTCAACTACTTTACTTTTGGAGAAAATTCAAAACATTCATTATTCAATAGAGCCCAATAGCAAAAATCACGTTTTGAATGAAGAATCACATTTCTTGGTAGAAACATGCAGGATTGAAATTTTTGATGGTTTTTTACTCCTCTAAACAGCCCAAACAAGTTTCTAAAAGGATGAGTTTGCAACTACTTTACTTTTGGAGAAAATTCAAAACATTCATTATTCAATAGGGCCCAAAATATCAAAAACCAGCGGTTTGAATGAACACACATTTCTTGGTAGAATCGTGCAGGACTGAAATTTTTTATGTTTTTCTACTCCTCTCATGAGCCCAAACAAGTCTCTAAAAGGATGAGTTTGCAACTACTTTACTTTTGGAGAAAATTCAAAACATTCATTATTCAATAGAGCCCAATAGCAAAAACCAGCGTTTTGAATGAAGAATCACATTTCTTGGTAGAATCATGCAGGATTGAAATTTTTGATGGTTTTTTACTCCTCTCAACAGCCCAAACAAGTTTCTAAAAGGATGAGTTTGCAACTACTTTACTTTTGGAGAAAATTCAAAACATTCATTATTCAATAGGGCCCAAACTATCAAAAACCAGCGGTTTCAATGAACACACATTTCTTGGTAGAATCATGCAGGACTGAAATTTTTGATGTTTTTCTACTCCTCTCATGAGCCCAAACAAGTCTCTAAAAGCATGAGTTTGCAACTACTTTACTTTTGGAGAAAATTCAAAACATTCATTAGTCAATAGAGCCCAATAGCAAAAATCAGGTTTTGAATGAAGAATCACATTTCTTGGTAAAATCAAGCAGGATTGAAATTTTTGATGGTTTTTTACTCCTCTCAACAGCCCAAACAAGTTTCTAAAAGGATGAGTTTGCAACTACTTTACTTTTGGAGAAAATTCAAAACATTCATTATTCAATAGGGCCCAAAATATCAAAAACCAGCGGTTTGAATGAACACACATTTCTTGGTAGAATCGTGCAGGACTGAAATTTTTTATGTTTTTCTACTCCTCTCATGAGCCCAAACAAGTCTCTAAAAGGATGAGTTTGCAACTACTTTACTTTTGGAGAAAATTCAAAACATTCATTATTCAATAGAGCCCAATAGCAAAAACCAGCGTTTTGAATGAAGAATCACATTTCTTGGTAGAATCATGCAGGATTGAAATTTTTGATGGTTTTTTACTCCTCTCAACAGCCCAAACAAGTTTCTAAAAGGATGAGTTTGCAACTACTTTACTTTTGGAGAAAATTCAAAACATTCATTATTCAATAGGGCCCAAACTATCAAAAACCAGCGGTTTCAATGAACACACATTTCTTGGTAGAATCATGCAGGACTGAAATTTTTGATGTTTTTCTACTCCTCTCATGAGCCCAAACAAGTCTCTAAAAGCATGAGTTTGCAAGTACTTTACTTTTGGAGAAAATTCAAAACATTCATTATTCAATAGAGCCCAATAGCAAAAATCAGGTTCTGAATGAAGATTCATATTTCTTGGTAGAATCATGCAGTATTGAAATTTTTGATGGTTTTTTACTCCTCTCATGAGCCCAAACAAGTCTCTAAAAGCATGAGTTTGCAACTACTTTACTTTTGGAGAAAATTCAAAACATTCATTATTCAATAGGGCCCAAACTATCAAAAACCAGCGGTTTCAATGAACACACATTTCTTGGTAGAATCATGCAGGACTGAAATTTTTGATGTTTTTCTACTCCTCTCATGAGCCCAAACAAGTCTCTAAAAGCATGAGTTTGCAACTACTTTACTTTTGGAGAAAATTCAAAACATTCACTATTCAATAGAGCCCAATAGCAAAAATCAGGTTTTGAATGAAGAATCGCATTTCTTGGTAAAATCATGCAGGATTGAAATTTTTGATGGTTTTTTACTCCTCTCAACAGCCCAAACAAGTTTCTAAAAGGATGAGTTTGCAACTACTTTACTTTTGGAGAAAATTCAAAACATTCATTATTCAATAGGGCCCAAACTATCAAAAACCAGCGGTTTCAATGAACACACATTTCTTGGTAGAATCTTGCAGGACTGAAATTTTTGATGTTTTTCTACTCCTCTCATGAGCCCAAACAAGACTCTAAAAGCATGAGTTTGCAACTACTTTACTTTTGGAGAAAATTCAAAACATTCATTATACAATAGAGCCCAATAGCAAAAATCAGGATTTGAATGAAGAATCACATTTCTTGGTAAAATCATGCAGGATTGAAATTTTTGATGGTTTTTTACTCCTCTCAACAGCCCAAACAAGTTTCTAAAAGGATGAGTTTGCAACTACTTTACTTTTGGAGAAAATTCAAAACATTCATTATTCAATAGGGCCCAAACTATCAAAAACCAGCGGTTTCAATGAACACACATTTCTTGGTAGAATCATGCAGGACTGAAATTTTTGATGTTTTTCTACTCCTCTCATGAGCCCAAACAAGACTCTAAAAGCATGAGTTTTCAACTACTTTACTTTTGGAGAAAATTCAAAACATTCATTATTCAATAGAGCCCAATAGCAAAAATCAGGTTTTGAATGAAGAATCACATTTCTTGGTAAAATCATGCAGGATTGAAATTTTTGATGGTTTTTTACTCCTCTCAACAGCCCAAACAAGTTTCTAAAAGGATGAGTTTGCAACTACTTTACTTTTGGAGAAAATTCAAAACATTCATTATTCAATAGGGCCCAAACTATCAAAAACCAGCGGTTTGAATGAACACTCATTTCTTGGTAGAATCATGCAGGACTGAAATTTTTGATGTTTTTCTACTCCTCTCATGAGCCCAAATAAGTCTCTAAAAGCATGAGTTTGCAACTACTTAACTTTTGGAGAAAATTCAAAACATTCATTATTCAATAGAGCCCAATAGCAAAAATCAGGTTTTGAATGAAGAATCACATTTCTTGGTAGAATCATGCAGGATTGAAATTTTTGATGGTTTTTTACTCCTCTCAACAGCCCAAACAAGTTTCTAAAAGGATGAGTTTGCAACTACTTTACTTTTGGAGAAAATTCAAAACATTCATTATTCAATAGGGCCCAAAATATCAAAAACCAGCGGTTTGAATGAACACACATTTCTTGGTAGAATCGTGCAGGACTGAAATTTTTTATGTTTTTCTACTCCTCTCATGAGCCCAAACAAGTCTCTAAAAGGATGAGTTTGCAACTACTTTACTTTTGGAGAAAATTCAAAACATTCATTATTCAATAGAGCCCAATAGCAAAAACCAGCGTTTTGAATGAAGAATCACATTTCTTGGTAGAATCAAGCAGGATTTAAATTTTTGATGGTTTTTTACTCCTCTCAACAGCCCAAACAAGTTTCTAAAAGGATGATTTTGCAACTACTTTACTTTTGGAGAAAATTCAAAACATTCATTATTCAATAGGGCCCAAACTATCAAAAACCAGCGGTTTCAATGAACACACATTTCTTGGTAGAATCATGCAGGACTGAAATTTTTGATGTTTTTCTACTCCTCTCATGAGCCCAAACAAGTCTCTAAAAGCATGAGTTTGCAACTACTTTACTTTTGGAGAAAATTCAAAACATTCATTATTCAATAGAGCCCAATAGCAAAAATCAGGTTTTGAATGAAGAATCACATTTCTTGGTAAAATCATGCAGGATTGAAATTTTTGATGGTTTTTTACTCCTCTCAACAGCCCAAACAAGTTTCTAAAAGGATGAGTTTGCAACTACTTTACTTTTGGAGAAAATTCAAAACATTCATTATTCAATAGGGCCCAAACTATCAAAAACCAGCGGTTTCAATGAACACACATTTCTTGGTAGAATCATGCAGGACTGAAATTTTTGATGTTTTTCTACTCCTCTCATGAGCCCAAACAAGTCTCTAAAAGCATGAGTTTGCAACTACTTTACTTTTGGAGAAAATTCAAAACATTCACTTTTCACTAGAGCCCAATAGCAAAAATCAGGTTTTGAATGAAGAATCACATTTCTTGGTAGAATCATGCTGCATTGAAATTTTTGACGGTTTTTTACTCCTCTCAACAGCCCAAACAAGTTTCTAAAAGGATGAGTTTGCAACTACTTTACTTTTGGAGAAAATTCAAAACATTCATTATTCAATAGGGCCCAAACTATCAAAAACCAGCGGTTTCAATGAACACACATTTCTTGGTAGAATCATGCAGGACTGAAATTTTTGATGTTTTTCTACTCCTCTCATGAGCCCAAACAAGTCTCTAAAAGCATGAGTTTGCAAGTATTTTACTTTTGGAGAAAATTCAAAACATTCATTATTCAATAGAGCCCAATAGCAAAAATCAGGTTTTGAATGAAGATTCACATTTCTTGGTAGAATCATGCAGGATTGAAATTTTTGATGGTTTTTTACTCCTCTCAACAGCCCAAACAAGTTTCTTAAAGGATGAGTTTGCAACTACTTTACTTTTGGAGAAAATTCAAAACATTCATTATTCAATAGGGCCCAAACTATCAAAAACCAGCGGTTTCAATGAACACACATTTTTTGGTAGAATCATGCAGGACTGAAATTTTTGATGTTTTTCTACTCCTCTCATGAGCCCAAACAAGTCTCTAAAAGCATGAGTTTGCAACTACTTTACTTTTGGAAAAAATTCAAAACATTCATTATTCAATAGAGCCCAATAGCAAAAATCAGGTTTTGAATGAAGAATCACATTTCTTGGTAAAATCATGCAGGATTGAAATTTTTGATGGTTTTTTACTCCTCTCAACAGCCCAAACAAGTTTCTAAAAGGATGAGTTTGCAACTACTTTACTTTTGGAGAAAATTCAAAACATTCATTATTCAATAGGGCCCAAACTATCAAAAACCAGCGGTTTCAATGAACACACATTTCTTGGTAGAATCATGCAGGACTGAAATTTTTGATGTTTTTCTACTCCTCTCATGAGCCCAAACAAGTCTCTAAAAGCATGAGTTTGCAACTACTTTACTTTTGGAGAAAATTCAAAACATTCACTATTCAATAGAGCCCAATAGCAAAAATCAGGTTTTGAATGAAGAATCGCATTTCTTGGTAAAATCATGCAGGATTGAAATTTTTGATGGTTTTTTCCTCCTCTCAACAGCCCAAACAAGTTTCTAAAAGGATGAGTTTGCAACTACTTTACTTTTGGAGAAAATTCAAAACATTCATTATTCAATAAGGCCCAAACTATCAAAAACCAGCGGTTTGAATGAACACACATTTCTTGGTAGAATCATGCAGGACTGAAATTTTTGATGTTTTTCTACTCCTCTCATGAGCCCAAACAAGTCTCTAAAAGCATGAGTTTGCAACTACTTTACTTTTGGAGAAAATTCAAAACATTCATTATTCAATAGAGCCCAATAGCAAAAATCAGGTTTTGAATGAAGAATCACATTTCTTGGTAGAATCATGCAGGATTGAAATTTTTGATGGTTTTTTTACTCCTCTCAACAGCCCAAACAAGTTTCTAAAAGGATGAGTTTGCAACTACTTTATTTTTGGAGAAAATTCAAAACATTCATTATTCAATAGGGCCCAAAATATCAAAAACCAGCGGTTTGAATGAACACACATTTCTTGGTAGAATCGTGCAGGACTGAAATTTTTTATGTTTTTCTACTCCTCTCATGAGCCCAAACAAGTCTCTAAAAGGATGAGTTTGCAACTACTTTACTTTTGGAGAAAATTCAAAACATTCATTATTCAATAGAGACCAATAGCAAAAACCAGCGTTTTGAATGCAGAATCACATTTCTTGGTAGAATCATGCAGGATTGAAATTTTTGATGGTTTTTTACTCCTCTCAACAGCCCAAACAAGTTTCTAAAAGGATGAGTTTGCAACTACTTTACTTTTGGAGAAAATTCAAAACATTCATTATTCAATAGGGCCCAAACTATCAAAAACCAGCGGTTTCAATGAACACACATTTCTTGGTAGAATCATGCAGGACTGAAATTTTTGATGTTTTTCTACTCCTCTCATGAGCCCAAACAAGACTCTAAAAGCATGAGTTTTCAACTACTTTACTTTTGGAGAAAATTCAAAACATTCATTATTCAATAGAGCCCAATAGCAAAAATCAGGTTTTGAATGAAGAATCACATTTCTTGGTAAAATCATGCAGGATTGAAATTTTTGATGGTTTTTTACTCCTCTCAACAGCCCAAACAAGTTTCTAAAAGGATGAGTTTGCAACTACTTTACTTTTGGAGAAAATTCAAAACATTCATTATTCAATAGGGCCCAAACTATCAAAAACCAGCGGTTTCAATGAACACACATTTCTTGGTAGAATCATGCAGGACTGAAATTTTTGATGTTTTTCTACTCCTCTCATGAGCCCAAACAAGTCTCTAAAAGCATGAGTTTGCAACTACTTTACTTTTGGAGAAAATTCAAAACATTCACTATTCAATAGAGCCCAATAGCAAAAATCAGGTTTTGAATGAAGAATCACATTTCTTGGTAAAATCATGCAGGATTGAAATTTTTGATGGTTTTTTACTCCTCTCAACAGCCCAAACAAGTTTCTAAAAGGATGAGTTTGCAACTACTTTACTTTTGGAGAAAATTCAAAACATTCATTATTCAATAGGGCCCAAACTATCAAAAACCAGCGGTTTCAATGAACACACATTTCTTGGTAGAATCATGCAGGACTGACATTTTTGATGTTTTTCTACTCCTCTCATGAGCCCAAACAAGTCTCTAAAAGCATGAGTTTGCAACTACTTTACTTTTGGAGAAAATTCAAAACATTCATTATTCAATAGAGCCCAATAGCAAAAACCAGCGTTTTGAATGAAGAATCACATTTCTTGGTAGAATCATGCAGGATTGAAATTTTTGATGGTTTTTTACTCCTCTCAACAGCCCAAACAAGTTTCTAAAAGGATGAGTTTGCAACTACTTTACTTTTGGAGAAAATTCAAAACATTCATTATTCAATAGGGCCCAAAATATCAAAAACCAGCGGTTTGAATGAACACACATTTCTTGGTAGAATCGTGCAGGACTGAAATTTTTGATGTTTTTCTACTCCTCTCATGAGCCCAAACAAGTCTCTAAAAGGATGAGTTTGCAACTACTTTACTTTTGGAGAAAATTCAAAACATTCATTATTCAATAGAGCCCAATAGCAAAAACCAGCGTTTTGAATGAAGAATCACATTTCTTGGTAGAATCATGCAGGATTGAAATTTTTGATGGTTTTTTACTCCTCTCAACAGCCCAAACAAGTTTCTAAAAGGATGAGTTTGCAACTACTTTACTTTTGGAGAAAATTCAAAACATTCATTATTCAGTAGGGCCCAAACTATCAAAAACCAGCGGTTTCAATGAACACACATTTCTTGGTAGAATCATGCAGGACTGAAATTTTTGATGTTTTTCTACTCCTCTCATGAGCCCAAACAAGTCTCTAAAAGCATGAGTTTGCAACTACTTTACTTTTGGAGAAAATTCAAAACATTCATTATTCAATAGAGCCCAATAGCAAAAATCAGGTTTTGAATGAAGAATCACATTTCTTGGTAGAATCATGCAGGATTGAAATTTTTGATGGTTTTTTACTCCTCTCAACAGCCCAAACAAGTTTCTAAAAGGATGAGTTTGCAACTGCTTTACTTTTGGAGAAAATTCAAAACATTCATTATTCAATAGGGCCCAAACTATCAAAAACCAGCGGTTTGAATGAACACACATTTCTTGGTAGAATCATGCAGGACTGAAATTTTTTATGTTTTTCTACTCCTCTCATGAGCCCAAACAAGTCTCTAAAAGCATGAGTTTGCAACTACTTTACTTTTGGAGAAAATTCAAAACATTCATTATTCAATAGAGCCCAATAGCAAAAATCAGGTTTTGAATGAAGAATCACATTTCTTGGTAGAATCATGCAGGATTGAAATTTTTGATGGTTTTTTACTCCTCTCAACAGCCCAAACAAGTTTCTAAAAGGATGAGTTTGCAACTACTTTACTTTTGGAGAAAATTCAAAACATTCATTATTCAATAGGGCCCAAAATATCAAAAACCAGCGGTTTGAATGAACACACATTTCTTGGTAGAATCGTGCAGGACTGAAATTTTTTATGTTTTTCTACTCCTCTCATGATCCCAAACAAGTCTCTAAAAGGATGAGTTTGCAACTACTTTACTTTTGGAGAAAATTCAAAACATTCATTATTCAATAGAGCCCAATAGCAAAAACCAGCGTTTTGAATGAAGAATCACATTTCTTGGTAGAATCATGCAGGATTGAAATTTTTGATGGTTTTTTACTCCTCTCAACAGCCCAAACAAGTTTCTAAAAGGATGAGTTTGCAACTACTTTACTTTTGGAGAAAATTCAAAACATTCATTATTCAATAGGGCCCAAACTATCAAAAACCAGCGGTTTCAATGAACACACATTTCTTGGTAGAATCATGCAGGACTGAAATTTTTGATGTTTTTCTACTCCTCTCATGAGCCCAAACAAGTCTCTAAAAGCATGAGTTTGCAACTACTTTACTTTTGGAGAAAATTCAAAACATTCATTATTCAATAGAGCCCAATAGCAAAAATCAGGTTTTGAATGAAGAATCACATTTCTTGGTAAAATCAAGCAGGATTGAAATTTTTGATGGTTTTTTACTCCTCTCAACAGCCCAAACAAGTTTCTAAAAGGATGAGTTTGCAACTACTTTACTTTTGGAGAAAATTCAAAACATTCATTATTCAATAGGGCCCAAAATATCAAAAACCAGCGGTTTGAATGAACACACATTTCTTGGTAGAATCGTGCAGGACTGAAATTTTTTATGTTTTTCTACTCTCATGAGCCCAAACAAGTCTCTAAAAGCATGAGTTTGCAACTACTTTACTTTTGGAGAAAATTCAAAACATTCATTATTCAATAGAGCCCAATAGCAAAAACCAGCGTTTTGAATGAAGAATCACATTTCTTGGTAGAATCAAGCAGGATTGAAATTTTTGATGGTTTTTTACTCCTCTCAACAGCCCAAACAAGTTTCTAAAAGGATGAGTTTGCAACTACTTTACTTTTGGAGAAAATTCAAAACATTCATTATTCAATAGGGCCCAAACTATCAAAAACCAGCGGTTTCAATGAACACACATTTCTTGGTAGAATCATGCAGGACTGAAATTTTTGATGTTTTTCTACTCCTCTCATGAGCCCAAACAAGTCTCTAAAAGCATGAGTTTGCAACTACTTTACTTTTGGAGAAAATTCAAAACATTCATTATTCAATAGAGTCCAATAGCAAAAATCAGGTTTTGAATGAAGAATCACATTTCTTGGTAAAATCATGCAGGATTGAAATTTTTGATGGTTTTTTACTCCTCTCAACAGCCCAAACAAGTTTCTAAAAGGATGAGTTTGCAACTACTTTACTTTTGGAGAAAATTCAAAACATTCATTATTCAATAGGGCCCAAACTATCAAAAACCACCGGTTTGAATGAACACACATTTCTTGGTAGAATCATGCAGGACTGAAATTTTTGATGTTTTTCTACTCCTCTCATGAGCCCAAACAAGTCTCTAAAAGCATGAGTTTGCAACTACTTTACTTTTGGAGAAAATTCAAAACATTCATTATTCAATAGAGCCCAATAGCAAAAATCAGGTTTTGAATGAAGAATCACATTTCTTGGTAAAATCATGCAGGATTGAAATTTTTGATGGTTTTTTACTCCTCTCAACAGCCCAAACAAGTTTCTAAAAGGATGAGTTTGCAACTACTTTACTTTTGGAGAAAATTCAAAACATTCATTATTCAATAGGGCCCAAAATATCAAAAACCAGCGGTTTGAATGAACACACATTTCTTGGTAGAATCGTGCAGGACTGAAATTTTTGATTTTTTTCTACTCCTCTCATGAGCCCAAACAAGTCTCTAAAAGGATGAGTTTGCAACTACTTTACTTTTGGAGAAAATTCAAAACATTCATTATTCAATAGAGCCCAATAGCAAAAACCAGCGTTTTGAATGAAGAATCACATTTCTTGGTAGAATCATGCAGGATTGAAATTTTTGATGGTTTTTTACTCCTCTCAACAGCCCAAACAAGTTTCTAAAAGGATGAGTTTGCAACTACTTTACTTTTGGAGAAAATTCAAAACATTCATTATTCAATAGGGCCCAAACTATCAAAAACCAGCAGTTTGAATGAACACACATTTCTTGGTAGAATCATGCAGGACTGAAATTTTTGATGTTTTACTACTCCTCTCATGAGCCCAAACAAGACTCTAAAAGCATGAGTTTGCAACTACTTTACTTTTGGAGAAAATTCAAAACATTCATTATTCAATAGAGCCCAATAGCAAAAATCAGGTTTTGAATGAAGAATCACATTTCTTGGTAAAATCATGCAGGATTGAAATTTTTGATGGTTTTTTTACTCCTCTCAACAGCCCAAACAAGTTTCTAAAAGGATGAGTTTGCAACTACTTTACTTTTGGAGAAAATTCAAAACATTCATTATTCAATAGGGCCCAAACTATCAAAAACCAGCGGTTTGAATGAACACACATTTCTTGGTAGAATCATGCAGGACTGAAATTTTTGATGTTTTTCTACTCCTCTCATGAGCCCAAACAAGTCTCTAAAAGCATGAGTTTGCAACTACTTTACTTTTGGAGAAAATTCAAAACATTCATTATTCAATAGAGCCCAATAGCAAAAACCAGCGTTTTGAATGAAGAATCACATTTCTTGGTAGAATCATGCAGGATTGAAATTTTTGATGGTTTTTTACTCCTCTCAACAGCCCAAACAAGTTTCTAAAAGGATGGGTTTGCAACTACTTTACTTTTGGAGAAAATTCAAAACATTCATTATTCAGTAGGGCCCAAACTATCAAAAACCAGCGGTTTGAATGAACACACATTTCTTGGTAGAATCATGCAGGACTGAAATTTTTGATGTTTTTCTACTCCTCTCATGAGCCCAAACAAGTCTCTAAAAGCATGAGTTTGCAACTACTTTACTTTTGGAGAAAATTCAAAACATTCATTATTCAATAGAGCCCAATAGCAAAAATCAGGTTTTGAATGAAGAATCACATTTCTTGGTAAAATCATGCAGGATTGAAATTTTTGATGGTTTTTTACTCCTCTCAACAGCCCAAACAAGTTTCTAAAAGGATGAGTTTGCAACTACTTTACTTTTGGAGAAAATTCAAAACATTCATTATTCAATAGGGCCCAAACTATCAAAAACCAGCGGTTTGAATGAACACACATTTCTTGGTAGAATCATGCAGGACTGAAATTTTTGATGTTTTTCTACTCCTCTCATGAGCCCAAACAAGTCTCTAAAAGCATGAGTTTGCAACTACTTTACTTTTGGAGAAAATTCAAAACATTCATTATGCAATAGAGCCCAATAGCAAAAATCAGGTTTTGAATGAAGAATCACATTTCTTGGTAAAATCATGCAGGATTGAAATTTTTGATGGTTTTTTACTCCTCTCAACAGCCCAAACAAGTTTCTAAAAGGATGAGTTTGCAACTACTTTACTTTTGGAGAAAATTCAAAACATTCATTATTCAATAGGGCCCAAAATATCAAAAACCAGCGGTTTGAATGAACACACATTTCTTGGTAGAATCGTGCAGGACTGAAATTTTTGATTTTTTTCTACTCCTCTCATGAGCCCAAACAAGTCTCTAAAAGGATGAGTTTGCAACTACTTTACTTTTGGAGAAAATTCAAAACATTCATTATTCAATAGAGCCCAATAGCAAAAACCAGCGTTTTGAATGAAGAATCACATTTCTTGGTAGAATCATGCAGGATTGAAATTTTTGATGGTTTTTTACTCCTCTCAACAGCCCAAACAAGTTTCTAAAAGGATGAGTTTGCAACTACTTTACTTTTGGAGAAAATTCAAAACATTCATTATTCAATAGGGCCCAAACTGTCAAAAACCAGCGGTTTGAATGAACACACATTTCTTGGTAGAATCATGCAGGACTGAAATTTTTGATGTTTTTCTACTCCTCTCATGAGCCCAAACAAGTCTCTAAAAGCATGAGTTTGCAACTACTTTACTTTTGGAGAAAATTCAAAACATTCATTATTCAATAGAGCCCAATAGCAAAAATCAGGTTTTGAATGAAGAATCACATTTCTTGGTAAAATCATGCAGGATTGAAATTTTTGATGGTTTTTTACTCCTCTCAACAGCCCAAACAAGTTTCTAAAAGGATGAGTTTGCAACTAATTTACTTTTGGAGAAAATTCAAAACATTCATTATTCAATAGGGCCCAAACTATCAAAAACCAGCGGTTTGAATGAACACACATTTCTTGGTAGAATCATGCAGGACTGAAATTTTTGATGTTTTTCTACTCCTCTCATGAGCCCAAACAAGTCTCTAAAAGCATGAGTTTGCAACTACTTTACTTTTGGAGAAAATTCAAAACATTCATTATTCAATAGAGCCCAATAGCAAAAACCAGCGTTTTGAATGAAGAATCACATTTCTTGGTAGAATCATGCAGGATTGAAATTTTTGATGGTTTTTTACTCCTCTCAACAGCCCAAACAAGTTTCTAAAAGGATGAGTTTGCAACTACTTTACTTTTGGAGAAAATTCAAAACATTCATTATTCAGTAGGGCCCAAACTATCAAAAACCAGCGGTTTGAATGAACACACATTTCTTGGTAGAATCATGCAGGACTGAAATTTTTGATGTTTTTCTACTCCTCTCATGAGCCCAAACAAGTCTCTAAAAGCATGAGTTTGCAACTACTTTACTTTTGGAGAAAATTCAAAACATTCATTATTCAATAGAGCCCAATAGCAAAAATCAGGTTTTGAATGAAGAAACACATTTCTTGGTAGAATCATGCAGGATTGAAATTTTTGATGGTTTTTTACTCCTCTCAACAGCCCAAACAAGTTTCTAAAAGGATGAGTTTGCAACTGCTTTACTTTTGGAGAAAATTCAAAACATTCATTATTCAATAGGGCCCAAACTATCAAAAACCAGCGGTTTGAATGAACACACATTTCTTGGTAGAATGGTGCAGGACTGAAATTTTTTATGTTTTTCTACTCCTCTCATGAGCCCAAACAAGTCTCTAAAAGGATGAGTTTACAACTACTTTACTTTTGGAGAAAATTCAAAACATTCATTATTCAATAGATCCCAATGGCAAAAACCAGCGTTTTGAATGCAGAATCACATTTCTTGGTAGAATCATGCAGGATTGAAATTTTTGATGGTTTTTTACTCCTCTCAACAGCCCAAACAAGTTTCTAAAAGGATGAGTTTGCAACTACTTTACTTTTGGAGAAAATTCAAAACATTCATTATTCAATAGGGCCCAAACTATCAAAAACCAGCGGTTTCAATGAACACACATTTCTTGGTAGAATCATGCAGGACTGAAATTTTTGATGTTTTTCTACTCCTCTCATGAGCCCAAACAAGTCTCTAAAAGCATGAGTTTGCAACTACATTACTTTTGGAGAAAATTCAAAACATTCACTATTCAATAGAGCCCAATAGCAAAAATCAGGTTTTGAATGAAGAATCACATTTCTTGGTAAAATCATGCAGGATTGAAATTTTTGATGGTTTTTTACTCCTCTCAACAGCCCAAACAAGTTTCTAAAAGGATGAGTTTGCAACTACTTTACTTTTGGAGAAAATTCAAAACATTCATTATTCAATAGGGCCCAAACTATCAAAAACCAGCGGTTTCAATGAACACACATTTCTTGGTAGAATCATGCAGGACTGAAATTTTTGATGTTTTTCTACTCCTCTCATGAGCCCAAACAAGTCTCTAAAAGCATGAGTTTGCAACTACTTTACTTTTGGAGAAAATTCAAAACATTCACTATTCAATAGAGCCCAATAGCAAAAATCAGGTTTTGAATGAAGAATCACATTTCTTGGTAAAATCATACAGGATTGAAATTTTTGATGGTTTTTTACTCCTCTCAACAGCCCAAACAAGTTTCTAACAGCATGACTTTGCAACTACTTTACTTTTGGAGAAAATTCAAAACATTCATTATTCAATAGAGCCCAATAGCAAAAACCAGCGTTTTGAATGAAGAATCACATTTCTTGGTAGAATCATGCAGGATTGAAATTTTTGATGGTTTTTTACTCCTCTCAACAGCCCAAACAAGTTTCTAAAAGGATGAGTTTGCAACTACTTTACTTTTGGAGAAAATTCAAAACATTCATTTTTCAATAGGGCCCAAAATATCAAAAACCAGCGGTTTGAATGAACACACATTTCTTGGTAGAATCGTGCAGGACTGAAATTTTTGATGTTTTTCTACTCCTCTCCTGAGCCCAAACAAGTCTCTAAAAGGATGAGTTTGCAACTACTTTACTTTTGGAGAAAATTCAAAACATTCATTATTCAATAGAGCCCAATAGCAAAAACCAGCGTTTTGAATGAAGAATCACATTTCTTGGTAGAATCATGCAGGATTGAAATTTTTGATGGTTTTTTACTCCTCTCAACAGCCCAAACAAGTTTCTAAAAGGATGAGTTTGCAACTGCTTTACTTTTGGAGAAAATTCAAAACATTCATTATTCAATAGGGCCCAAACTATCAAAAACCAGCGGTTTGAATGAGCACACATTTCTTGGTAGAATCATGCAGGACTGAAATTTTTGATGTTTTTCTACTCCTCTCATGAGCCCAAACAAGTCTCTAAAAGCATGAGTTTGCAACTACTTTACTTTTGGAGAAAATTCAAAACATTCATTATTCAATAGAGCCCAATAGCAAAAATCAAGTTTTGAATGAAGAATCACATTTCTTGGTAGAATCATGCAGGATTGAAATTTTTGATGGTTTTTTACTCCTCTCAACAGCCCAAACAAGTTTCTAAAAGGATGAGCTTGCAACTACTTTACTTTTGGAGAAAATTCAAAACATTCATTATTCAGTAGGGCCCAAACTATCAAAAACCAGCGGTTTGAATGAACACACATTTCTTGGTAGAATCATGCAGGACTGAAATTTTTGATGTTTTTCTACTCCTCTCATGAGCCCAAACAAGTCTCTAAAAGCATGAGTTTGCAAATACTTTACTTTTGGAGAAAATTCAAAACATTCATTATTCAATAGAGCCCAATAGCAAAAATCAGGTTTTGAATGAAGAATCACATTTCTTGGTAGAATCATGCAGGATTGAAATTTTTGATGGTTTTTTACTCCTCTCAACAGCCAAAACAAGTTTCTAAAAGGATGAGCTTGCAACTACTTTACTTTTGGAGAAAATTCAAAACATTCATTATTCAATAGAGCCCAATAGCAAAAATCAAGTTTTTAATGAAGAATCACATTTCTTGGTAGAATCATGCAGGATTGAAATTTTTGATGGTTTTTTACTCCTCTCAACAGCCCAAACAAGTTTCTAAAAGGATGAGCTTGCAACTACTTTACTTTTGGAGAAAATTCAAAACATTCATTATTCAATAGGGCCCAAAATATCAAAAACCAGCGGTTTGAATGAACACACATTTCTTGGTAGAATCATGCAGGACTGAAATTTTTGATGTTTTTCTACTCCTCTCATGAGCCCAAACAAGTCTCTAAAAGCATGAGTTTGCAACTACTTTACTTTTGGAGAAAATTCAAAACATTCATTATTCAATAGAGCCCAATAGCAAAAATCAGGTTTTGAATGAAGAATCACATTTCTTGGTAGAATCATGCAGGATTGAAATTTTTGATGGTTTTTTTACTCCTCTCAACAGCCCAAACAAGTTTCTAAAAGGATGAGTTTGCAACTACTTTACTTTTGGAGAAAATTCAAAACATTCATTATTCAATAGGGCCCAAAATATCAAAAACCAGCGGTTTGAATGAACACACATTTCTTGGTAGAATCGTGCAGGACTGAAATTTTTTATGTTTTTCTACTCCTCTCATGAGCCCAAACAAGTCTCTAAAAGGATGAGTTTGCAACTACTTTACTTTTGGAGAAAATTCAAAACATTCATTATTCAATAGAGCCCAATAGCAAAAACCAGCGTTTTGAATGAAGAATCACATTTCTTGGTAGAATCATGCAGGATTGAAATTTTTGATGGTTTTTTACTCCTCTCAACAGCCCAAACAAGTTTCTAAAAGGATGAGTTTGCAACTACTTTACTTTTGGAGAAAATTCAAAACATTCATTATTCAATAGGGCCCAAACTATCAAAAACCAGCGGTTTCAATGAACACACATTTCTTGGTAGAATCATGCAGGACTGAAATTTTTGATGTTTTTCTACTCCTCTCATGAGCCCAAACAAGTCTCTAAAAGCATGAGTTTGCAACTACTTTACTTTTGGAGAAAATTCAAAACATTCACTATTCAATAGAGCCCAATAGCAAAAATCAGGTTTTGAATGAAGAATCACATTTCTTGGTAAAATCATGCAGGATTGAAATTTTTGATGGTTTTTTACTCCTCTCAACAGCCCAAACAAGTTTCTAAAAGGATGAGTTTGCAACTACTTTACTTTTGGAGAAAATTCAAAACATTCATTATTCAATAGGGCCCAAACTATCAAAAACCAGCGGTTTCAATGAACACACATTTCTTGGTAGAATCATGCAGGACTGAAATTTTTGATGTTTTTCTACTCCTCTCATGAGCCCAAACAAGTCTCTAAAAGCATGAGTTTGCAACTACTTTACTTTTGGAGAAAATTCAAAACATTCACTATTCAATAGAGCCCAATAGCAAAAATCAGGTTTTGAATGAAGAATCACATTTCTTGGTAAAATCATGCAGGATTGAAATTTTTGATGGTTTTTTACTCCTCTCAACAGCCCAAACAAGTTTCTAAAAGGATGAGTTTGCAACTACTTTACTTTTGGAGAAAATTCAAAACATTCATTATTCAATAGGGCCCAAACTATCAAAAACCAGCGGTTTCAATGAACACACATTTCTTGGTAGAATCATGCAGGACTGACATTTTTGATGTTTTTCTACTCCTCTCATGAGCCCAAACAAGTCTCTAAAAGCATGAGTTTGCAACTACTTTACTTTTGGAGAAAATTCAAAACATTCATTATTCAATAGAGCCCAATAGCAAAAACCAGCGTTTTGAATGAAGAATCACATTTCTTGGTAGAATCATGCAGGATTGAAATTTTTGATGGTTTTTTACTCCTCTCAACAGCCCAAACAAGTTTCTAAAAGGATGAGTTTGCAACTACTTTACTTTTGGAGAAAATTCAAAACATTCATTATTCAATAGGGCCCAAAATATCAAAAACCAGCGGTTTGAATGAACACACATTTCTTGGTAGAATCGTGCAGGACTGAAATTTTTGATGTTTTTCTACTCCTCTCTTGAGCCCAAACAAGTCTCTAAAAGGATGAATTTGCAACTACTTTACTTTTGGAGAAAATTCAAAACATTCATTATTCAATAGAGCCCAATAGCAAAAACCAGCGTTTTGAATGAAGAATCACATTTCTTGGTAGAATCATGCAGGATTGAAATTTTTGATGGTTTTTTACTCCACTCAAAAGCCCAAACAAGTCTCTAAAAGCATGAGTTTGCAACTACTTTACTTTTGGAGAAAATTCAAAACATTCATTATTCAATAGAGCCCAATAGCAAAAATCAGGTTTTGAATGAAGAATCACATTTCTTGGTAGAATCATGCAGGATTGAAATTTTTGATGGTTTTTTACTCCTCTCAACAGCCCAAACAAGTTTCTAAAAGGATGAGTTTGCAACTGCTTTACTTTTGGAGAAAATTCAAAACATTCATTATTCAATAGGGCCCAAACTATCAAAAACCAGCGGTTTGAATGAACACACATTTCTTGGTAGAATCATGCAGGACTGAAATTTTTGATATTTTTCTACTCCTCTCATGAGCCCAAACAAGTCTCTAAAAGCATGAGTTTTCAACTACTTTACTTTTGGAGAAAATTCAAAACATTCATTATTCAATAGAGCCCAATAGCAAAAATCACGTTTTGAATGAAGAATCACATTTCTTGGTAGAAACATGCAGGATTGAAATTTTTGATGGTTTTTTACTCCTCTCAACAGCCCAAACAAGTTTCTAAAAGGATGAGTTTGCAACTACTTTACTTTTGGAGAAAATTCAAAACATTCATTATTCAATAGGGCCCAAAATATCAAAAACCAGCGGTTTGAATGAACACACATTTCTTGGTAGAATCGTGCAGGACTGAAATTTTTTATGTTTTTCTACTCCTCTCATGAGCCCAAACAAGTCTCTAAAAGGATGAGTTTGCAACTACTTTACTTTTGGAGAAAATTCAAAACATTCATTATTCAATATAGCCCAATAGCAAAAACCAGCGTTTTGAATGAAGAATCACATTTCTTGGTAGAATCATGCAGGATTGAAATTTTTGATGGTTTTTTTCTCCTCTCAACAGCCCAAACAAGTTTCTAAAAGGATGAGTTTGCAACTACTTTACTTTTGGAGAAAATTCAAAACATTCATTATTCAATAGGGCCCAAACTATCAAAAACCAGCGGTTTCAATGAACACACATTTCTTGGTAGAATCATGCAGGACTGAAATTTTTGATGTTTTTCTACTCCTCTCATGAGCCCAAACAAGTCTCTAAAAGCATGAGTTTGCAACTACTTTACTTTTGGAGAAAATTCAAAACATTCATTAGTCAATAGAGCCCAATAGCAAAAATCAGGTTTTGAATGAAGAATCACATTTCTTGGTAAAATCAAGCAGGATTGAAATTTTTGATGGTTTTTTACTCCTCTCAACAGCCCAAACAAGTTTCTAAAAGGATGAGTTTGCAACTACTTTACTTTTGGAGAAAATTCAAAACATTCATTATTCAATAGGGCCCAAAATATCAAAAACCAGCGGTTTGAATGAACACACATTTCTTGGTAGAATCGTGCAGGACTGAAATTTTTTATGTTTTTCTACTCCTCTCATGAGCCCAAACAAGTCTCTAAAAGGATGAGTTTGCAACTACTTTACTTTTGGAGAAAATTCAAAACATTCATTATTCAATAGAGCCCAATAGCAAAAACCAGCGTTTTGAATGAAGAATCACATTTCTTGGTAGAATCATGCAGGATTGAAATTTTTGATGGTTTTTTTCTCCTCTCAACAGCCCAAACAAGTTTCTAAAAGGATGAGTTTGCAACTACTTTACTTTTGGAGAAAATTCAAAACATTCATTATTCAATAGGGCCCAAACTATCAAAAACCAGCGGTTTCAATGAACACACATTTCTTGGTAGAATCATGCAGGACTGAAATTTTTGATGTTTTTCTACTCCTCTCATGAGCCCAAACAAGTCTCTAAAAGCATGAGTTTGCAAGTACTTTACTTTTGGAGAAAATTCAAAACATTCATTATTCAATAGAGCCCAATAGCAAAAATCAGGTTCTGAATGAAGATTCATATTTCTTGGTAGAATCATGCAGGATTGAAATTTTTGATGGTTTTTTACTCCTCTCATGAGCCCAAACAAGTCTCTAAAAGCATGAGTTTGCAACTACTTTACTTTTGGAGAAAATTCAAAACATTCATTATTCAATAGGGCCCAAACTATCAAAAACCAGCGGTTTCAATGAACACACATTTCTTGGTAGAATCATGCAGGACTGAAATTTTTGATGTTTTTCTACTCCTCTCATGAGCCCAAACAAGTCTCTAAAAGCATGAGTTTGCAACTACTTTACTTTTGGAGAAAATTCAAAACATTCACTATTCAATAGAGCCCAATAGCAAAAATCAGGTTTTGAATGAAGAATCGCATTTCTTGGTAAAATCATGCAGGATTGAAATTTTTGATGGTTTTTTACTCCTCTCAACAGCCCAAACAAGTTTCTAAAAGGATGAGTTTGCAACTACTTTACTTTTGGAGAAAATTCAAAACATTCATTATTCAATAGGGCCCAAACTATCAAAAACCAGCGGTTTCAATGAACACACATTTCTTGGTAGAATCATGCAGGACTGAAATTTTTGATGTTTTTCTACTCCTCTCATGAGCCCAAACAAGACTCTAAAAGCATGAGTTTGCAACTACTTTACTTTTGGAGAAAATTCAAAACATTCATTATACAATAGAGCCCAATAGCAAAAATCAGGATTTGAATGAAGAATCACATTTCTTGGTAAAATCATGCAGGATTGAAATTTTTGATGGTTTTTTACTCCTCTCAACAGCCCAAACAAGTTTCTAAAAGGATGAGTTTGCAACTACTTTACTTTTGGAGAAAATTCAAAACATTCATTATTCAATAGGGCCCAAACTATCAAAAACCAGCGGTTTCAATGAACACACATTTCTTGGTAGAATCATGCAGGACTGAAATTTTTGATGTTTTTCTACTCCTCTCATGAGCCCAAACAAGACTCTAAAAGCATGAGTTTTCAACTACTTTACTTTTGGAGAAAATTCAAAACATTCATTATTCAATAGAGCCCAATAGCAAAAATCAGGTTTTGAATGAAGAATCACATTTCTTGGTAAAATCATGCAGGATTGAAATTTTTGATGGTTTTTTACTCCTCTCAACAGCCCAAACAAGTTTCTAAAAGGATGAGTTTGCAACTACTTTACTTTTGGAGAAAATTCAAAACATTCATTATTCAATAGGGCCCAAACTATCAAAAACCAGCGGTTTGAATGAACACTCATTTCTTGGTAGAATCATGCAGGACTGAAATTTTTGATGTTTTTCTACTCCTCTCATGAGCCCAAATAAGTCTCTAAAAGCATGAGTTTGCAACTACTTAACTTTTGGAGAAAATTCAAAACATTCATTATTCAATAGAGCCCAATAGCAAAAATCAGGTTTTGAATGAAGAATCACATTTCTTGGTAGAATCATGCAGGATTGAAATTTTTGATGGTTTTTTACTCCTCTCAACAGCCCAAACAAGTTTCTAAAAGGATGAGTTTGCAACTACTTTACTTTTGGAGAAAATTCAAAACATTCATTATTCAATAGGGCCCAAAATATCAAAAACCAGCGGTTTGAATGAACACACATTTCTTGGTAGAATCGTGCAGGACTGAAATTTTTTATGTTTTTCTACTCCTCTCATGAGCCCAAACAAGTCTCTAAAAGGATGAGTTTGCAACTACTTTACTTTTGGAGAAAATTCAAAACATTCATTATTCAATAGAGCCCAATAGCAAAAACCAGCGTTTTGAATGAAGAATCACATTTCTTGGTAGAATCAAGCAGGATTTAAATTTTTGATGGTTTTTTACTCCTCTCAACAGCCCAAACAAGTTTCTAAAAGGATGATTTTGCAACTACTTTACTTTTGGAGAAAATTCAAAACATTCATTATTCAATAGGGCCCAAACTATCAAAAACCAGCGGTTTCAATGAACACACATTTCTTGGTAGAATCATGCAGGACTGAAATTTTTGATGTTTTTCTACTCCTCTCATGAGCCCAAACAAGTCTCTAAAAGCATGAGTTTGCAACTACTTTACTTTTGGAGAAAATTCAAAACATTCATTATTCAATAGAGCCCAATAGCAAAAATCAGGTTTTGAATGAAGAATCACATTTCTTGGTAAAATCATGCAGGATTGAAATTTTTGATGGTTTTTTACTCCTCTCAACAGCCCAAACAAGTTTCTAAAAGGATGAGTTTGCAACTACTTTACTTTTGGAGAAAATTCAAAACATTCATTATTCAATAGGGCCCAAACTATCAAAAACCAGCGGTTTCAATGAACACACATTTCTTGGTAGAATCATGCAGGACTGAAATTTTTGATGTTTTTCTACTCCTCTCATGAGCCCAAACAAGTCTCTAAAAGCATGAGTTTGCAACTACTTTACTTTTGGAGAAAATTCAAAACATTCACTTTTCACTAGAGCCCAATAGCAAAAATCAGGTTTTGAATGAAGAATCACATTTCTTGGTAGAATCATGCTGCATTGAAATTTTTGACGGTTTTTTACTCCTCTCAACAGCCCAAACAAGTTTCTAAAAGGATGAGTTTGCAACTACTTTACTTTTGGAGAAAATTCAAAACATTCATTATTCAATAGGGCCCAAACTATCAAAAACCATCGGTTTCAATGAACACACATTTCTTGGTAGAATCATGCAGGACTGAAATTTTTGATGTTTTTCTACTCCTCTCATGAGCCCAAACAAGTCTCTAAAAGCATGAGTTTGCAAGTATTTTACGTTTGGAGAAAATTCAAAACATTCATTATTCAATAGAGCCCAATAGCAAAAATCAGGTTTTGAATGAAGATTCACATTTCTTGGTAGAATCATGCAGGATTGAAATTTTTGATGGTTTTTTACTCCTCTCAACAGCCCAAACAAGTTTCTAAAAGGATGAGTTTGCAACTACTTTACTTTTGGAGAAAATTCAAAACATTCATTATTCAATAGGGCCCAAACTATCAAAAACCAGCGGTTTCAATGAACACACATTTTTTGGTAGAATCATGCAGGACTGAAATTTTTGATGTTTTTCTACTCCTCTCATGAGCCCAAACAAGTCTCTAAAATCATGAGTTTGCAACTACTTTACTTTTGGAAAAAATTCAAAACATTCATTATTCAATAGAGCCCAATAGCAAAAATCAGGTTTTGAATGAAGAATCACATTTCTTGGTAAAATCATGCAGGATTGAAATTTTTGATGGTTTTTTACTCCTCTCAACAGCCCAAACAAGTTTCTAAAAGGATGAGTTTGCAACTACTTTACTTTTGGAGAAAATTCAAAACATTCATTATTCAATATGGCCCAAACTATCAAAAACCAGCGGTTTCAATGAACACACATTTCTTGGTAGAATCATGCAGGACTGAAATTTTTGATGTTTTTCTACTCCTCTCATGAGCCCAAACAAGTCTCTAAAAGCATGAGTTTGCAACTACTTTACTTTTGGAGAAAATTCAAAACATTCACTATTCAATAGAGCCCAATAGCAAAAATCAGGTTTTGAATGAAGAATCGCATTTCTTGGTAAAATCATGCAGGATTGAAATTTTTGATGGTTTTTTCCTCCTCTCAACAGCCCAAACAAGTTTCTAAAAGGATGAGTTTGCAACTACTTTACTTTTGGAGAAAATTCAAAACATTCATTATTCAATAAGGCCCAAACTATCAAAAACCAGCGGTTTGAATGAACACACATTTCTTGGTAGAATCATGCAGGACTGAAATTTTTGATGTTTTTCTACTCCTCTCATGAGCCCAAACAAGTCTCTAAAAGCATGAGTTTGCAACTACTTTACTTTTGGAGAAAATTCAAAACATTCATTATTCAATAGAGCCCAATAGCAAAAATCAGGTTTTGAATGAAGAATCACATTTCTTGGTAGAATCATGCAGGATTGAAATTTTTGATGGTTTTTTTACTCCTCTCAACAGCCCAAACAAGTTTCTAAAAGGATGAGTTTGCAACTACTTTATTTTTGGAGAAAATTCAAAACATTCATTATTCAATAGGGCCCAAAATATCAAAAACCAGCGGTTTGAATGAACACACATTTCTTGGTAGAATCGTGCAGGACTGAAATTTTTTATGTTTTTCTACTCCTCTCATGAGCCCAAACAAGTCTCTAAAAGGATGAGTTTGCAACTACTTTACTTTTGGAGAAAATTCAAAACATTCATTATTCAATAGAGACCAATAGCAAAAACCAGCGTTTTGAATGCAGAATCACATTTCTTGGTAGAATCATGCAGGATTGAAATTTTTGATGGTTTTTTACTCCTCTCAACAGCCCAAACAAGTTTCTAAAAGGATGAGTTTGCAACTACTTTACTTTTGGAGAAAATTCAAAACATTCATTATTCAATAGGGCCCAAACTATCAAAAACCAGCGGTTTCAATGAACACACATTTCTTGGTAGAATCATGCAGGACTGAAATTTTTGATGTTTTTCTACTCCTCTCATGAGCCCAAACAAGTCTCTAAAAGCATGAGTTTGCAACTACTTTACTTTTGGAGAAAATTCAAAACATTCACTATTCAATAGAGCCCAATAGCAAAAATCAGGTTTTGAATGAAGAATCACATTTCTTGGTAAAATCATGCAGGATTGAAATTTTTGATGGTTTTTTACTCCTCTCAACAGCCCAAACAAGTTTCTAAAAGGATGAGTTTGCAACTACTTTACTTTTGGAGAAAATTCAAAACATTCATTATTCAATAGGGCCCAAACTATCAAAAACCAGCGGTTTCAATGAACACACATTTCTTGGTAGAATCATGCAGGACTGAAATTTTTGATGTTTTTCTACTCCTCTCATGAGCCCAAACAAGTCTCTAAAAGCATGAGTTTGCAACTACTTTACTTTTGGAGAAAATTCAAAACATTCACTATTCAATAGAGCCCAATAGCAAAAATCAGGTTTTGAATGAAGAATCACATTTCTTGGTAAAATCATGCAGGATTGAAATTTTTGATGGTTTTTTACTCCTCTCAACAGCCCAAACAAGTTTCTAAAAGGATGAGTTTGCAACTACTTTACTTTTGGAGAAAATTCAAAACATTCATTATTCAATAGGGCCCAAACTATCAAAAACCAGCGGTTTCAATGAACACACATTTCTTGGTAGAATCATGCAGGACTGACATTTTTGATGTTTTTCTACTCCTCTCATGAGCCCAAACAAGTCTCTAAAAGCATGAGTTTGCAACTACTTTACTTTTGGAGAAAATTCAAAACATTCATTATTCAATAGAGCCCAATAGCAAAAACCAGCGTTTTGAATGAAGAATCACATTTCTTGGTAGAATCATGCAGGATTGAAATTTTTGATGGTTTTTTACTCCTCTCAACAGCCCAAACAAGTTTCTAAAAGGATGAGTTTGCAACTACTTTACTTTTGGAGAAAATTCAAAACATTCATTATTCAATAGGGCCCAAAATATCAAAAACCAGCGGTTTGAATGAACACACATTTCTTGGTAGAATCGTGCAGGACTGAAATTTTTGATGTTTTTCTACTCCTCTCATGAGCCCAAACAAGTCTCTAAAAGGATGAGTTTGCAACTACTTTACTTTTGGAGAAAATTCAAAACATTCATTATTCAATAGAGCCCAATAGCAAAAACCAGCGTTTTGAATGAAGAATCACATTTCTTGGTAGAATCATGCAGGATTGAAATTTTTGATGGTTTTTTACTCCTCTCAACAGCCCAAACAAGTTTCTAAAAGGATGAGTTTGCAACTACTTTACTTTTGGAGAAAATTCAAAACATTCATTATTCAGTAGGGCCCAAACTATCAAAAACCAGCGGTTTCAATGAACACACATTTCTTGGTAGAATCATGCAGGACTGAAATTTTTGATGTTTTTCTACTCCTCTCATGAGCCCAAACAAGTCTCTAAAAGCATGAGTTTGCAACTACTTTACTTTTGGAGAAAATTCAAAACATTCATTATTCAATAGAGCCCAATAGCAAAAATCAGGTTTTGAATGAAGAATCACATTTCTTGGTAGAATCATGCAGGATTGAAATTTTTGATGGTTTTTTACTCCTCTCAACAGCCCAAACAAGTTTCTAAAAGGATGAGTTTGCAACTGCTTTACTTTTGGAGAAAATTCAAAACATTCATTATTCAATAGGGCCCAAACTATCAAAAACCAGCGGTTTGAATGAACACACATTTCTTGGTAGAATCATGCAGGACTGAAATTTTTTATGTTTTTCTACTCCTCTCATGAGCCCAAACAAGTCTCTAAAAGCATGAGTTTGCAACTACTTTACTTTTGGAGAAAATTCAAAACATTCATTATTCAATAGAGCCCAATAGCAAAAATCAGGTTTTGAATGAAGAATCACATTTCTTGGTAGAATCATGCAGGATTGAAATTTTTGATGGTTTTTTACTCCTCTCAACAGCCCAAACAAGTTTCTAAAAGGATGAGTTTGCAACTACTTTACTTTTGGAGAAAATTCAAAACATTCATTATTCAATAGGGCCCAAAATATCAAAAACCAGCGGTTTGAATGAACACACATTTCTTGGTAGAATCGTGCAGGACTGAAATTTTTTATGTTTTTCTACTCCTCTCATGATCCCAAACAAGTCTCTAAAAGGATGAGTTTGCAACTACTTTACTTTTGGAGAAAATTCAAAACATTCATTATTCAATAGAGCCCAATAGCAAAAACCAGCGTTTTGAATGAAGAATCACATTTCTTGGTAGAATCATGCAGGATTGAAATTTTTGATGGTTTTTTACTCCTCTCAACAGCCCAAACAAGTTTCTAAAAGGATGAGTTTGCAACTACTTTACTTTTGGAGAAAATTCAAAACATTCATTATTCAATAGGGCCCAAACTATCAAAAACCAGCGGTTTCAATGAACACACATTTCTTGGTAGAATCATGCAGGACTGAAATTTTTGATGTTTTTCTACTCCTCTCATGAGCCCAAACAAGTCTCTAAAAGCATGAGTTTGCAACTACTTTACTTTTGGAGAAAATTCAAAACATTCATTATTCAATAGAGCCCAATAGCAAAAATCAGGTTTTGAATGAAGAATCACATTTCTTGGTAAAATCAAGCAGGATTGAAATTTTTGATGGTTTTTTACTCCTCTCAACAGCCCAAACAAGTTTCTAAAAGGATGAGTTTGCAACTACTTTACTTTTGGAGAAAATTCAAAACATTCATTATTCAATAGGGCCCAAAATATCAAAAACCAGCGGTTTGAATGAACACACATTTCTTGGTAGAATCGTGCAGGACTGAAATTTTTTATGTTTTTCTACTCTCATGAGCCCAAACAAGTCTCTAAAAGCATGAGTTTGCAACTACTTTACTTTTGGAGAAAATTCAAAACATTCATTATTCAATAGAGCCCAATAGCAAAAACCAGCGTTTTGAATGAAGAATCACATTTCTTGGTAGAATCAAGCAGGATTGAAATTTTTGATGGTTTTTTACTCCTCTCAACAGCCCAAACAAGTTTCTAAAAGGATGAGTTTGCAACTACTTTACTTTTGGAGAAAATTCAAAACATTCATTATTCAATAGGGCCCAAACTATCAAAAACCAGCGGTTTCAATGAACACACATTTCTTGGTAGAATCATGCAGGACTGAAATTTTTGATGTTTTTCTACTCCTCTCATGAGCCCAAACAAGTCTCTAAAAGCATGAGTTTGCAACTACTTTACTTTTGGAGAAAATTCAAAACATTCATTATTCAATAGAGCCCAATAGCAAAAATCAGGTTTTGAATGAAGAATCACATTTCTTGGTAAAATCATGCAGGATTGAAATTTTTGATGGTTTTTTACTCCTCTCAACAGCCCAAACAAGTTTCTAAAAGGATGAGTTTGCAACTACTTTACTTTTGGAGAAAATTCAAAACATTCATTATTCAATAGGGCCCAAACTATCAAAAACCACCGGTTTGAATGAACACACATTTCTTGGTAGAATCATGCAGGACTGAAATTTTTGATGTTTTTCTACTCCTCTCATGAGCCCAAACAAGTCTCTAAAAGCATGAGTTTGCAACTACTTTACTTTTGGAGAAAATTCAAAACATTCATTATTCAATAGAGCCCAATAGCAAAAATCAGGTTTTGAATGAAGAATCACATTTCTTGGTAAAATCATGCAGGATTGAAATTTTTGATGGTTTTTTACTCCTCTCAACAGCCCAAACAAGTTTCTAAAAGGATGAGTTTGCAACTACTTTACTTTTGGAGAAAATTCAAAACATTCATTATTCAATAGGGCCCAAAATATCAAAAACCAGCGGTTTGAATGAACACACATTTCTTGGTAGAATCGTGCAGGACTGAAATTTTTGATTTTTTTCTACTCCTCTCATGAGCCAAAACAAGTCTCTAAAAGGATGAGTTTGCAACTACTTTACTTTTGGAGAAAATTCAAAACATTCATTATTCAATAGAGCCCAATAGCAAAAACCAGCGTTTTGAATGAAGAATCACATTTCTTGGTAGAATCATGCAGGATTGAAATTTTTGATGGTTTTTTACTCCTCTCAACAGCCCAAACAAGTTTCTAAAAGGATGAGTTTGCAACTACTTTACTTTTGGAGAAAATTCAAAACATTCATTATTCAATAGGGCCCAAACTATCAAAAACCAGCGGTTTGAATGAACACACATTTCTTGGTAGAATCATGCAGGACTGAAATTTTTGATGTTTTACTACTCCTCTCATGAGCCCAAACAAGACTCTAAAAGCATGAGTTTGCAACTACTTTACTTTTGGAGAAAATTCAAAACATTCATTATTCAATAGAGCCCAATAGCAAAAATCAGGTTTTGAATGAAGAATCACATTTCTTGGTAAAATCATGCAGGATTGAAATTTTTGATGGTTTTTTACTCCTCTCAACAGCCCAAACAAGTTTCTAAAAGGATGAGTTTGCAACTACTTTACTTTTGGAGAAAATTCAAAACATTCATTATTCAATAGGGCCCAAACTATCAAAAACCAGCGGTTTGAATGAACACACATTTCTTGGTAGAATCATGCAGGACTGAAATTTTTGATGTTTTTCTACTCCTCTCATGAGCCCAAACAAGTCTCTAAAAGCATGAGTTTGCAACTACTTTACTTTTGGAGAAAATTCAAAACATTCATTATTCAATAGAGCCCAATAGCAAAAACCAGCGTTTTGAATGAAGAATCACATTTCTTGGTAGAATCATGCAGGATTGAAATTTTTGATGGTTTTTTACTCCTCTCAACAGCCCAAACAAGTTTCTAAAAGGATGGGTTTGCAACTACTTTACTTTTGGAGAAAATTCAAAACATTCATTATTCAGTAGGGCCCAAACTATCAAAAACCAGCGGTTTGAATGAACACACATTTCTTGGTAGAATCATGCAGGACTGAAATTTTTGATGTTTTTCTACTCCTCTCATGAGCCCAACCAAGTCTCTAAAAGCATGAGTTTGCAACTACTTTACTTTTGGAGAAAATTCAAAACATTCATTATTCAATAGAGCCCAATAGCAAAAATCAGGTTTTGAATGAAGAATCACATTTCTTGGTAGAATCATGCAGGATTGAAATTTTTGATGGTTTTTTACTCCTCTCAACAGCCCAAACAAGTTTCTAAAAGGATGAGTTTGCAACTACTTTACTTTTGGAGAAAATTCAAAACATTCATTATTCAATAGGGCCCAAACTATCAAAAACCAGCGGTTTCAATGAACACACATTTCTTGGTAGAATCATGCAGGACTGAAATTTTTGATGTTTTTCTACTCCTCTCATGAGCCCAAACAAGTCTCTAAAAGCATGAGTTTGCAACTACATTACTTTTGGAGAAAATTCAAAACATTCACTATTCAATAGAGCCCAATAGCAAAAATCAGGTTTTGAATGAAGAATCACATTTCTTGGTAAAATCATGCAGGATTGAAATTTTTGATGGTTTTTTACTCCTCTCAACAGCCCAAACAAGTTTCTAAAAGGATGAGTTTGCAACTACTTTACTTTTGGAGAAAATTCAAAACATTCATTATTCAATAGGGCCCAAACTATCAAAAACCAGCGGTTTCAATGAACACACATTTCTTGGTAGAATCATGCAGGACTGAAATTTTTGATGTTTTTCTACTCCTCTCATGAGCCCAAACAAGTCTCTAAAAGCATGAGTTTGCAACTACTTTACTTTTGGAGAAAATTCAAAACATTCACTATTCAATAGAGCCCAATAGCAAAAATCAGGTTTTGAATGAAGAATCACATTTCTTGGTAAAATCATACAGGATTGAAATTTTTGATGGTTTTTTACTCCTCTCAACAGCCCAAACAAGTTTCTAAAAGGATGAGTTTGCAACTACTTTACTTTTGGAGAAAATTCAAAACATTCATTATTCAATAGGGCCCAAACTATCAAAAACCAGCGGTTTCAATGAACACACATTTCTTGGTAGAATCATGCAGGACTGACATTTTTTATGTTTTTCTACTCCTCTCATGAGCCCAAACAAGTCTCTAAAAGCATGAGTTTGCAACTACTTTACTTTTGGAGAAAATTCAAAACATTCATTATTCAATAGAGCCCAATAGCAAAAACCAGCGTTTTGAATGAAGAATCACATTTCTTGGTAGAATCATGCAGGATTGAAATTTTTGATTGTTTTTTACTCCTCTCAACAGCCCAAACAAGTTTCTAAAAGGATGAGTTTGCAACTACTTTACTTTTGGAGAAAATTCAAAACATTCATTATTCAATAGGGCCCAAAATATCAAAAACCAGCGGTTTGAATGAACACACATTTCTTGGTAGAATCGTGCAGGACTGAAATTTTTGATGTTTTTCTACTCCTCTCATGAGCCCAAACAAGTCTCTAAAAGGATGAGTTTGCAACTACTTTACTTTTGGAGAAAATTCAAAACATTCATTATTCAATAGAGCCCAATAGCAAAAACCAGCGTTTTGAATGAAGAATCACATTTCTTGGTAGAATCATGCAGGATTGAAATTTTTGATGGTTTTTTACTCCTCTCAACAGCCCAAACAAGTTTCTAAAAGGATGAGCTTGCAACTACTTTACTTTTGGAGAAAATTCAAAACATTCATTATTCAGTAGGGCCCAAACTATCAAAAACCAGCGGTTTGAATGAACACACATTTCTTGGTAGAATCATGCAGGACTGAAATTTTTGATGTTTTTCTACTCCTCTCATGAGCCCAAACAAGTCTCTAAAAGCATGAGTTTGCAACTACTTTACTTTTGGAGAAAATTCAAAACATTCATTATTCAATAGAGCCCAATAGCAAAAATCAGGTTTTGAATGAAGAATCACATTTCTTGGTAGAATCATGCAGGATTGAAATTTTTGATGGTTTTTTACTCCTCTCAACAGCCCAAACAAGTTTCTAAAAGGATGAGTTTGCAACTGCTTTACTTTTGGAGAAAATTCAAAACATTCATTATTCAATAGGGCCCAAACTATCAAAAACCAGCGGTTTGAATGAACACACATTTCTTGGTAGAATCATGCAGGACTGAAATTTTTGATGTTTTTCTACTCCTCTCATGAGCCCAAACAAGTCTCTAAAAGCATGAGTTTGCAACTACTTTACTTTTGGAGAAAATTCAAAACATTCATTATTCAATAGAGCCCAATAGCAAAAATCAAGTTTTGAATGAAGAATCACATTTCTTGGTAGAATCATGCAGGATTGAAATTTTTGATGGTTTTTTTACTCCTCTCAACAGCCCAAACAAGTTTCTAAAAGGATGAGTTTGCAACTACTTTACTTTTGGAGAAAATTCAAAACATTCATTATTCAATAGGGCCCAAAATATCAAAAACCAGCGGTTTGAATGAACACACATTTCTTGGTAGAATCGTGCAGGACTGAAATTTTTTATGTTTTTCTACTCCTCTCATGAGCCCAAACAAGTCTCTAAAAGGATGAGTTTGCAACTACTTTACTTTTGGAGAAAATTCAAAACATTCATTATTCAATAGAGCCCAATAGCAAAAACCAGCGTTTTGAATGAAGAATCACATTTCTTGGTAGAATCATGCAGGATTGAAATTTTTGATGGTTTTTTACTCCTCTCAACAGCCCAAACAAGTTTCTAAAAGGATGAGTTTGCAACTACTTTACTTTTGGAGAAAATTCAAAACATTCATTATTCAATAGGGCCCAAACTATCAAAAACCAGCGGTTTCAATGAACACACATTTCTTGGTAGAATCATGCAGGACTGAAATTTTTGATGTTTTTCTACTCCTCTCATGAGCCCAAACAAGTCTCTAAAAGCATGAGTTTGCAACTACTTTACTTTTGGAGAAAATTCAAAACATTCACTATTCAATAGAGCCCAATAGCAAAAATCAGGTTTTGAATGAAGAATCACATTTCTTGGTAAAATCATGCAGGATTGAAATTTTTGATGGTTTTTTACTCCTCTCAACAGCCCAAACAAGTTTCTAAAAGGATGAGTTTGCAACTACTTTACTTTTGGAGAAAATTCAAAACATTCATTATTCAATAGGGCCCAAACTATCAAAAACCAGCGGTTTCAATGAACACACATTTCTTGGTAGAATCATGCAGGACTGAAATTTTTGATGTTTTTCTACTCCTCTCATGAGCCCAAACAAGTCTCTAAAAGCATGAGTTTGCAACTACTTTACTTTTGGAGAAAATTCAAAACATTCACTATTCAATAGAGCCCAATAGCAAAAATCAGGTTTTGAATGAAGAATCACATTTCTTGGTAAAATCATGCAGGATTGAAATTTTTGATGGTTTTTTACTCCTCTCAACAGCCCAAACAAGTTTCTAAAAGGATGAGTTTGCAACTACTTTACTTTTGGAGAAAATTCAAAACATTCATTATTCAGTAGGGCCCAAACTATCAAAAACCAGCGGTTTCAATGAACACACATTTCTTGGTAGAATCATGCAGGACTGAAATTTTTGATGTTTTTCTACTCCTCTCATGAGCCCAAACAAGTCTCTAAAAGCATGAGTTTGCAACTACTTTACTTTTGGAGAAAATTCAAAACATTCATTATTCAATAGAGCCCATTAGCAAAAATCAGGTTTTGAATGAAGAATCACATTTCTTGGTAGAATCATGCAGGACTGAAATTTTTGATGTTTTTCTACTCCTCTCATGAGCCCAAACAAGTCTCTAAAAGCATGAGTTTGCAACTACTTTACTTTTGGAGAAAATTCAAAACATTCACTATTCAATAGAGCCCAATAGCAAAAATCAGGTTTTGAATGAAGAATCACATTTCTTGGTAAAATCATGCAGGATTGAAATTTTTGATGGTTTTTTACTCCTCTCAACAGCCCAAACAAGTTTCTAAAAGGATGAGTTTGCAACTACTTTACTTTTGGAGAAAATTCAAAACATTCATTATTCAGTAGGGCCCAAACTATCAAAAACCAGCGGTTTCAATGAACACACATTTCTTGGTAGAATCATGCAGGACTGAAATTTTTGATGTTTTTCTACTCCTCTCATGAGCCCAAACAAGTCTCTAAAAGCATGAGTTTGCAACTACTTTACTTTTGGAGAAAATTCAAAACATTCATTATTCAATAGAGCCCATTAGCAAAAATCAGGTTTTGAATGAAGAATCACATTTCTTGGTAGAATCATGCAGGATTGAAATTTTTGATGGTTTTTTACTCCTCTCAACAGCCCAAACAAGTTTCTAAAAGGATGAGTTTGCAACTGCTTTACTTTTGGAGAAAATTCAAAACATTCATTATTCAATAGGGCCCAAACTATCAAAAACCAGCGGTTTGAATGAACACACATTTCTTGGTAGAATCATGCAGGACTGAAATTTTTTATGTTTTTCTACTCCTCTCATGAGCCCAAACAAGTCTCTAAAAGCATGAGTTTGCAACTACTTTACTTTTGGAGAATATTCAAAACATTCATTATTCAATAGAGCCCAATAGCAAAAATCAGGTTTTGAATGAAGAATCACATTTCTTGGTAGAATCATGCAGGATTGAAATTTTTGATGGTTTTTTACTCCTCTCAACAGCCCAAACAAGTTTCTAAAAGGATGAGTTTGCAACTACTTTACTTTTGGAGAAAATTCAAAACATTCATTATTCAATAGGGCCCAAAATATCAAAAACCAGCGGTTTGAATGAACACACATTTCTTGGTAGAATCGTGCAGGACTGAAATTTTTGATGTTTTTCTACTCCTCTCATGAGCCCAAACAAGTCTCTAAAAGGATGAGTTTGCAACTACTTTACTTTTGGAGAAAATTCAAAACATTCATTATTCAATAGAGCCCAATAGCAAAAACCAGCGTTTTGAATGAAGAATCACATTTCTTGGTAGAATCATGCAGGATTGAAATTTTTGATGGTTTTTTACTCCTCTCAACAGCCCAAACAAGTTTCTAAAAGGATGAGTTTGCAACTACTTTACTTTTGGAGAAAATTCAAAACATTCTTTATTCAATAGAGCCCAATAGCAAAAACCAGCGTTTTGAATGAAGAATCACATTTCTTGGTAGAATCAAGCAGGATTGAAATTTTTGATGGTTTTTTACTCCTCTCAACAGCCCAAACAAGTTTCTAAAAGGATGAGTTTGCAACTACTTTACTTTTGGAGAAAATTCAAAACATTCATTATTCAATAGGGCCCAAACTATCAAAAACCAGCGGTTTCAATGAACACACATTTCTTGGTAGAATCATGCAGGACTGAAATTTTTGATGTTTTTCTACTCCTCTCATGAGCCCAAACAAGTCTCTAAAAGCATGAGTTTGCAACTACTTTACTTTTGGAGAAAATTCAAAACATTCATTATTCAATAGAGCCCAATAGCAAAAATCAGGTTTTGAATGAAGAATCACATTTCTTGGTAAAATCATGCAGGATTGAAATTTTTGATGGTTTTTTACTCCTCTCAACAGCCCAAACAAGTTTCTAAAAGGATGAGTTTGCAACTACTTTACTTTTGGAGAAAATTCAAAACATTCATTATTCAATAGGGCCCAAACTATCAAAAACCAGCGGTTTCAATGAACACACATTTCTTGGTAGAATCATGCAGGACTGAAATTTTTGATGTTTTTCTACTCCTCTCATGAGCCCAAACAAGTCTCTAAAAGCATGAGTTTGCAACTACTTTACTTTTGGAGAAAATTCAAAACATTCATTATTCAATAGAGCCCAATAGCAAAAATCAGGTTTTGAATGAAGAATCACATTTCTTGGTAAAATCATGCAGGATTGAAATTTTTGATGGTTTTTTACTCCTCTCAACAGCCCAAACAAGTTTCTAAAAGGATGAGTTTGCAACTACTTTACTTTTGGAGAAAATTCAAAACATTCATTATTCAATAGGGCCCAAAATATCAAAAACCAGCGGTTTGAATGAACACACATTTCTTGGTAGAATCATGCAGGACTGAAATTTTTGATTTTTTTCTACTCCTCTCATGAGCCCAAACAAGTCTCTAAAAGGATGAGTTTGCAACTACTTTACTTTTGGAGAAAATTCAAAACATTCATTATTCAATAGAGCCCGATAGCAAAAACCAGCGTTTTGAATGAAGAATCACATTTCTTGGTAGAATCATGCAGGATTGAAATTTTTGATGGTTTTTTACTCCTCTCAACAGCCCAAACAAGTTTCTAAAAGGATGAGTTTGCAACTACTTTACTTTTGGAGAAAATTCAAAACATTCATTATTCAATAGGGCCCAAACTATCAAAAACCAGCGGTTTGAATGAACACACATTTCTTGGTAGAATCATGCAGGACTGAAATTTTTGATGTTTTACTACTCCTCTCATGAGCCCAAACAAGACTCTAAAAGCATGAGTTTGCAACTACTTTACTTTTGGAGAAAATTCAAAACATTCATTATTCAATAGAGCCCAATAGCAAAAATCAGGTTTTGAATGAAGAATCACATTTCTTGGTAAAATCATGCAGGATTGAAATTTTTGATGGTTTTTTACTCCTCTCAACAGCCCAAACAAGTTTCTAAAAGGATGAGTTTGCAACTACTTTACTTTTGGAGAAAATTCAAAACATTCATTATTCAATAGGGCCCAAACTATCAAAAACCAGCGGTTTGAATGAACACACATTTCTTGGTAGAATCATGCAGGACTGAAATTTTTGATGTTTTTCTACTCCTCTCATGAGCCCAAACAAGTCTCTAAAAGCATGAGTTTGCAACTACTTTACTTTTGGAGAAAATTCAAAACATTCATTATTCAATAGAGCCCAATAGCAAAAATCAGGTTTTGAATGAAGAATCACATTTCTTGGTAAAATCATGCAGGATTGAAATTTTTGATGGTTTTTTACTCCTCTCAACAGCCCAAACAAGTTTCTAAAAGGATGAGTTTGCAACTACTTTACTTTTGGAGAAAATTCAAAACATTCATTATTCAATAGGGCCCAAACTATCAAAAACCAGCGGTTTGAATGAACACACATTTCTTGGTAGAATCATGCAGGACTGAAATTTTTGATGTTTTTCTACTCCTCTCATGAGCCCAAACAAGTCTCTAAAAGCATGAGTTTGCAACTACTTTACTTTTGGAGAAAATTCAAAACATTCATTATTCAATAGAGCCCAATAGCAAAAACCAGCGTTTTGAATGAAGAATCACATTTCTTGGTAGAATCATGCAGGATTGAAATTTTTGATGGTTTTTTACTCCTCTCAACAGCCCAAACAAGTTTCTAAAAGGATGAGTTTGCAACTACTTTACTTTTGGAGAAAATTCAAAACATTCATTATTCAGTAGGGCCCAAACTATCAAAAACCAGCGGTTTGAATGAACACACATTTCTTGGTAGAATCATGCAGGACTGAAATTTTTGATGTTTTTCTACTCCTCTCATGAGCCCAACCAAGTCTCTAAAAGCATGAGTTTGCAACTACTTTACTTTTGGAGAAAATTCAAAACATTCATTATTCAATAGAGCCCAATAGCAAAAATCAGGTTTTGAATGAAGAATCACATTTCTTGGTAGAATCATGCAGGATTGAAATTTTTGATGGTTTTTTTACTCCTCTCAACAGCCCAAACAAGTTTCTAAAAGGATGAGTTTGCAACTGCTTTACTTTTGGAGAAAATTCAAAACATTCATTATTCAATAGGGCCCAAACTATCAAAAACCAGCGGTTTCAATGAACACACATTTCTTGGTAGAATCATGCAGGACTGAAATTTTTGATGTTTTTCTACTCCTCTCATGAGCCCAAACAAGTCTCTAAAAGCATGAGTTTGCAACTACTTTACTTTTGGAGAAAATTCAAAACATTCATTATTCAATAGAGCCCAATAGCAAAAATCAGGTTTTGAATGAAGAATCACATTTCTTGGTAGAATCATGCAGGATTGAAATTTTTGATGGTTTTTTTACTCCTCTCAACAGCCCAAACAAGTTTCTAAAAGGATGAGTTTGCAACTACTTTACTTTTGGAGAAAATTCAAAACATTCATTATTCAATAGGGCCCAAAATATCAAAAACCAGCGGTTTGAATGAACACACATTTCTTGGTAGAATCGTGCAGGACTGAAATTTTTTATGTTTTTCTACTCCTCTCATGAGCCCAAACAAGTCTCTAAAAGGATGAGTTTGCAACTACTTTACTTTTGGAGAAAATTCAAAACATTCATTATTCAATAGATCCCAATAGCAAAAACCAGCGTTTTGAATGCAGAATCACATTTCTTGGTAGAATCATGCAGGATTGAAATTTTTGATGGTTTTTTACTCCTCTCAACAGCCCAAACAAGTTTCTAAAAGGATGAGTTTGCAACTACTTTACTTTTGGAGAAAATTCAAAACATTCATTATTCAATAGGGCCCAAACTATCAAAAACCAGCGGTTTCAATGAACACACATTTCTTGGTAGAATCATGCAGGACTGAAATTTTTGATGTTTTTCTACTCCTCTCATGAGCCCAAACAAGTCTCTAAAAGCATGAGTTTGCAACTACATTACTTTTGGAGAAAATTCAAAACATTCACTATTCAATAGAGCCCAATAGCAAAAATCAGGTTTTGAATGAAGAATCACATTTCTTGGTAAAATCATACAGGATTGAAATTTTTGATGGTTTTTTACTCCTCTCAACAGCCCAAACAAGTTTCTAAAAGGATGAGTTTGCAACTACTTTACTTTTGGAGAAAATTCAAAACATTCATTATTCAATAGGGCCCAAACTATCAAAAACCAGCGGTTTCAATGAACACACATTTCTTGGTAGAATCATGCAGGACTGACATTTTTTATGTTTTTCTACTCCTCTCATGAGCCCAAACAAGTCTCTAAAAGCATGAGTTTGCAACTACTTTACTTTTGGAGAAAATTCAAAACATTCATTATTCAATAGAGCCCAATAGCAAAAACCAGCGTTTTGAATGAAGAATCACATTTCTTGGTAGAATCATGCAGGATTGAAATTTTTGATGGTTTTTTACTCCTCTCAACAGCCCAAACAAGTTTCTAAAAGGATGAGTTTGCAACTACTTTACTTTTGGAGAAAATTCAAAACATTCATTATTCAATAGGGCCCAAAATATCAAAAACCAGCGGTTTGAATGAACACACATTTCTTGGTAGAATCGTGCAGGACTGAAATTTTTGATGTTTTTCTACTCCTCTCATGAGCCCAAACAAGTCTCTAAAAGCATGAGTTTGCAACTACTTTACTTTTGGAGAAAATTCAAAACATTCATTATTCAATAGAGCCCAATAGCAAAAATCAGGTTTTGAATGAAGAATCACATTTCTTGGTAGAATCATGCAGGATTGAAATTTTTGATGGTTTTTTACTCCTCTCAACAGCCCAAACAAGTTTCTAAAAGGATGAGTTTGCAACTGCTTTACTTTTGGAGAAAATTCAAAACATTCATTATTCAATAGGGCCCAAACTATCAAAAACCAGCGGTTTGAATGAACACACATTTCTTGGTAGAATCATGCAGGACTGAAATTTTTGATGTTTTTCTACTCCTCTCATGAGCCCAAACAAGTCTCTAAAAGCATGAGTTTGCAACTACTTTACTTTTGGAGAAAATTCAAAACATTCATTATTCAATAGAGCCCAATAGCAAAAATCAAGTTTTGAATGAAGAATCACATTTCTTGGTAGAATCATGCAGGATTGAAATTTTTGATGGTTTTTTTACTCCTCTCAACAGCCCAAACAAGTTTCTAAAAGGATGAGTTTGCAAATACTTTACTTTTGGAGAAAATTCAAAACATTCATTATTCAATAGGGCCCAAAATATCAAAAACCAGCGGTTTGAATGAACACACATTTCTTGGTAGAATCGTGCAGGACTGAAATTTTTTATGTTTTTCTACTCCTCTCATGAGCCCAAACAAGTCTCTAAAAGGATGAGTTTGCAACTACTTTACTTTTGGAGAAAATTCAAAACATTCATTATTCAATAGAGCCCAATAGCAAAAACCAGCGTTTTGAATGAAGAATCACATTTCTTGGTAGAATCATGCAGGATTGAAATTTTTGATGGTTTTTTACTCCTCTCAACAGCCCAAACAAGTTTCTAAAAGGATGAGTTTGCAACTACTTTACTTTTGGAGAAAATTCAAAACATTCATTATTCAATAGGGCCCAAACTATCAAAAACCAGCGGTTTCAATGAACACACATTTCTTGGTAGAATCATGCAGGACTGAAATTTTTGATGTTTTTCTACTCCTCTCATGAGCCCAAACAAGTCTCTAAAAGCATGAGTTTGCAACTACTTTACTTTTGGAGAAAATTCAAAACATTCACTATTCAATAGAGCCCAATAGCAAAAATCAGGTTTTGAATGAAGAATCACATTTCTTGGTAAAATCATGCAGGATTGAAATTTTTGATGGTTTTTTACTCCTCTCAACAGCCCAAACAAGTTTCTAAAAGGATGAGTTTGCAACTACTTTACTTTTGGAGAAAATTCAAAACATTCATTATTCAATAGGGCCCAAACTATCAAAAACCAGCGGTTTCAATGAACACACATTTCTTGGTAGAATCATGCAGGACTGAAATTTTTGATGTTTTTCTACTCCTCTCATGAGCCCAAACAAGTCTCTAAAAGCATGAGTTTGCAACTACATTACTTTTGGAGAAAATTCAAAACATTCACTATTCAATAGAGCCCAATAGCAAAAATCAGGTTTTGAATGAAGAATCACATTTCTTGGTAAAATCATGCAGGATTGAAATTTTTGATGGTTTTTTACTCCTCTCAACAGCCCAAACAAGTTTCTAAAAGGATGAGTTTGCAACTACTTTACTTTTGGAGAAAATTCAAAACATTCATTATTCAATAGGGCCCAAACTATCAAAAACCAGCGGTTTCAATGAACACACATTTCTTGGTAGAATCATGCAGGACTGAAATTTTTGATGTTTTTCTACTCCTCTCATGAGCCCAAACAAGTCTCTAAAAGCATGAGTTTGCAACTACTTTACTTTTGGAGAAAATTCAAAACATTCACTATTCAATAGAGCCCAATAGCAAAAATCAGGTTTTGAATGAAGAATCACATTTCTTGGTAAAATCATACAGGATTGAAATTTTTGATGGTTTTTTACTCCTCTCAACAGCCCAAACAAGTTTCTAAAAGGATGAGTTTGCAACTACTTTACTTTTGGAGAAAATTCAAAACATTCATTATTCAATAGGGCCCAAACTATCAAAAACCAGCGGTTTCAATGAACACACATTTCTTGGTAGAATCATGCAGGACTGACATTTTTTATGTTTTTCTACTCCTCTCATGAGCCCAAACAAGTCTCTAAAAGCATGAGTTTGCAACTACTTTACTTTTGGAGAAAATTCAAAACATTCATTATTCAATAGAGCCCAATAGCAAAAACCAGCGTTTTGAATGAAGAATCACATTTCTTGGTAGAATCATGCAGGATTGAAATTTTTGATTGTTTTTTACTCCTCTCAACAGCCCAAACAAGTTTCTAAAAGGATGAGTTTGCAACTACTTTACTTTTGGAGAAAATTCAAAACATTCATTATTCAATAGGGCCCAAAATATCAAAAACCAGCGGTTTGAATGAACACACATTTCTTGGTAGAATCGTGCAGGACTGAAATTTTTGATGTTTTTCTACTCCTCTCATGAGCCCAAACAAGTCTCTAAAAGGATGAGTTTGCAACTACTTTACTTTTGGAGAAAATTCAAAACATTCATTATTCAATAGAGCCCAATAGCAAAAACCAGCGTTTTGAATGAAGAATCACATTTCTTGGTAGAATCATGCAGGATTGAAATTTTTGATGGTTTTTTACTCCTCTCAACAGCCCAAACAAGTTTCTAAAAGGATGAGCTTGCAACTACTTTACTTTTGGAGAAAATTCAAAACATTCATTATTCAGTAGGGCCCAAACTATCAAAAACCAGCGGTTTGAATGAACACACATTTCTTGGTAGAATCATGCAGGACTGAAATTTTTGATGTTTTTCTACTCCTCTCATGAGCCCAAACAAGTCTCTAAAAGCATGAGTTTGCAACTACTTTACTTTTGGAGAAAATTCAAAACATTCATTATTCAATAGAGCCCAATAGCAAAAATCAGGTTTTGAATGAAGAATCACATTTCTTGGTAGAATCATGCAGGATTGAAATTTTTGATGGTTTTTTACTCCTCTCAACAGCCCAAACAAGTTTCTAAAAGGATGAGTTTGCAACTGCTTTACTTTTGGAGAAAATTCAAAACATTCATTATTCAATAGGGCCCAAACTATCAAAAACCAGCGGTTTGAATGAACACACATTTCTTGGTAGAATCATGCAGGACTGAAATTTTTGATGTTTTTCTACTCCTCTCATGAGCCCAAACAAGTCTCTAAAAGCATGAGTTTGCAAATACTTTACTTTTGGAGAAAATTCAAAACATTCATTATTCAATAGAGCCCAATAGCAAAAATCAAGTTTTGAATGAAGAATCACATTTCTTGGTAGAATCATGCAGGATTGAAATTTTTGATGGTTTTTTTACTCCTCTCAACAGCCCAAACAAATTTCTAAAAGGATGAGTTTGCAACTACTTTACTTTTGGAGAAAATTCAAAACATTCATTATTCAATAGGGCCCAAAATATCAAAAACCAGCGGTTTGAATGAACACACATTTCTTGGTAGAATCGTGCAGGACTGAAATTTTTTATGTTTTTCTACTCCTCTCATGAGCCCAAACAAGTCTCTAAAAGGATGAGTTTGCAACTACTTTACTTTTGGAGAAAATTCAAAACATTCATTATTCAATAGAGCCCAATAGCAAAAACCAGCGTTTTGAATGAAGAATCACATTTCTTGGTAGAATCATGCAGGATTGAAATTTTTGATGGTTTTTTACTCCTCTCAACAGCCCAAACAAGTTTCTAAAAGGATGAGTTTGCAACTACTTTACTTTTGGAGAAAATTCAAAACATTCATTATTCAATAGGGCCCAAACTATCAAAAACCAGCGGTTTCAATGAACACACATTTCTTGGTAGAATCATGCAGGACTGAAATTTTTGATGTTTTTCTACTCCTCTCATGAGCCCAAACAAGTCTCTAAAAGCATGAGTTTGCAACTACTTTACTTTTGGAGAAAATTCAAAACATTCACTATTCAATAGAGCCCAATAGCAAAAATCAGGTTTTGAATGAAGAATCACATTTCTTGGTAAAATCATGCAGGATTGAAATTTTTGATGGTTTTTTACTCCTCTCAACAGCCCAAACAAGTTTCTAAAAGGATGAGTTTGCAACTACTTTACTTTTGGAGAAAATTCAAAACATTCATTATTCAATAGGGCCCAAACTATCAAAAACCAGCGGTTTCAATGAACACACATTTCTTGGTAGAATCATGCAGGACTGAAATTTTTGATGTTTTTCTACTCCTCTCATGAGCCCAAACAAGTCTCTAAAAGCATGAGTTTGCAACTACTTTACTTTTGGAGAAAATTCAAAACATTCACTATTCAATAGAGCCCAATAGCAAAAATCAGGTTTTGAATGAAGAATCACATTTCTTGGTAAAATCATGCAGGATTGAAATTTTTGATGGTTTTTTACTCCTCTCAACAGCCCAAACAAGTTTCTAAAAGGATGAGTTTGCAACTACTTTACTTTTGGAGAAAATTCAAAACATTCATTATTCAGTAGGGCCCAAACTATCAAAAACCAGCGGTTTCAATGAACACACATTTCTTGGTAGAATCATGCAGGACTGAAATTTTTGATGTTTTTCTACTCCTCTCATGAGCCCAAACAAGTCTCTAAAAGCATGAGTTTGCAACTACTTTACTTTTGGAGAAAATTCAAAACATTCATTATTCAATAGAGCCCATTAGCAAAAATCAGGTTTTGAATGAAGAATCACATTTCTTGGTAGAATCATGCAGGACTGAAATTTTTGATGTTTTTCTACTCCTCTCATGAGCCCAAACAAGTCTCTAAAAGCATGAGTTTGCAACTACTTTACTTTTGGAGAAAATTCAAAACATTCACTATTCAATAGAGCCCAATAGCAAAAATCAGGTTTTGAATGAAGAATCACATTTCTTGGTAAAATCATGCAGGATTGAAATTTTTGATGGTTTTTTACTCCTCTCAACAGCCCAAACAAGTTTCTAAAAGGATGAGTTTGCAACTACTTTACTTTTGGAGAAAATTCAAAACATTCATTATTCAGTAGGGCCCAAACTATCAAAAACCAGCGGTTTCAATGAACACACATTTCTTGGTAGAATCATGCAGGACTGAAATTTTTGATGTTTTTCTACTCCTCTCATGAGCCCAAACAAGTCTCTAAAAGCATGAGTTTGCAACTACTTTACTTTTGGAGAAAATTCAAAACATTCATTATTCAATAGAGCCCATTAGCAAAAATCAGGTTTTGAATGAAGAATCACATTTCTTGGTAGAATCATGCAGGATTGAAATTTTTGATGGTTTTTTACTCCTCTCAACAGCCCAAACAAGTTTCTAAAAGGATGAGTTTGCAACTGCTTTACTTTTGGAGAAAATTCAAAACATTCATTATTCAATAGGGCCCAAACTATCAAAAACCAGCGGTTTGAATGAACACACATTTCTTGGTAGAATCATGCAGGACTGAAATTTTTTATGTTTTTCTACTCCTCTCATGAGCCCAAACAAGTCTCTAAAAGCATGAGTTTGCAACTACTTTACTTTTGGAGAATATTCAAAACATTCATTATTCAATAGAGCCCAATAGCAAAAATCAGGTTTTGAATGAAGAATCACATTTCTTGGTAGAATCATGCAGGATTGAAATTTTTGATGGTTTTTTACTCCTCTCAACAGCCCAAACAAGTTTCTAAAAGGATGAGTTTGCAACTACTTTACTTTTGGAGAAAATTCAAAACATTCATTATTCAATAGGGCCCAAAATATCAAAAACCAGCGGTTTGAATGAACACACATTTCTTGGTAGAATCGTGCAGGACTGAAATTTTTGATGTTTTTCTACTCCTCTCATGAGCCCAAACAAGTCTCTAAAAGGATGAGTTTGCAACTACTTTACTTTTGGAGAAAATTCAAAACATTCATTATTCAATAGAGCCCAATAGCAAAAACCAGCGTTTTGAATGAAGAATCACATTTCTTGGTAGAATCATGCAGGATTGAAATTTTTGATGGTTTTTTACTCCTCTCAACAGCCCAAACAAGTTTCTAAAAGGATGAGTTTGCAACTACTTTACTTTTGGAGAAAATTCAAAACATTCTTTATTCAATAGAGCCCAATAGCAAAAACCAGCGTTTTGAATGAAGAATCACATTTCTTGGTAGAATCAAGCAGGATTGAAATTTTTGATGGTTTTTTACTCCTCTCAACAGCCCAAACAAGTTTCTAAAAGGATGAGTTTGCAACTACTTTACTTTTGGAGAAAATTCAAAACATTCATTATTCAATAGGGCCCAAACTATCAAAAACCAGCGGTTTCAATGAACACACATTTCTTGGTAGAATCATGCAGGACTGAAATTTTTGATGTTTTTCTACTCCTCTCATGAGCCCAAACAAGTCTCTAAAAGCATGAGTTTGCAACTACTTTACTTTTGGAGAAAATTCAAAACATTCATTATTCAATAGAGCCCAATAGCAAAAATCAGGTTTTGAATGAAGAATCACATTTCTTGGTAAAATCATGCAGGATTGAAATTTTTGATGGTTTTTTACTCCTCTCAACAGCCCAAACAAGTTTCTAAAAGGATGAGTTTGCAACTACTTTACTTTTGGAGAAAATTCAAAACATTCATTATTCAATAGGGCCCAAACTATCAAAAACCAGCGGTTTCAATGAACACACATTTCTTGGTAGAATCATGCAGGACTGAAATTTTTGATGTTTTTCTACTCCTCTCATGAGCCCAAACAAGTCTCTAAAAGCATGAGTTTGCAACTACTTTACTTTTGGAGAAAATTCAAAACATTCATTATTCAATAGAGCCCAATAGCAAAAATCAGGTTTTGAATGAAGAATCACATTTCTTGGTAAAATCATGCAGGATTGAAATTTTTGATGGTTTTTTACTCCTCTCAACAGCCCAAACAAGTTTCTAAAAGGATGAGTTTGCAACTACTTTACTTTTGGAGAAAATACAAAACATTCATTATTCAATAGGGCCCAAAATATCAAAAACCAGCGGTTTGAATGAACACACATTTCTTGGTAGAATCATGCAGGACTGAAATTTTTGATTTTTTTCTACTCCTCTCATGAGCCCAAACAAGTCTCTAAAAGGATGAGTTTGCAACTACTTTACTTTTGGAGAAAATTCAAAACATTCATTATTCAATAGAGCCCAATAGCAAAAACCAGCGTTTTGAATGAAGAATCACATTTCTTGGTAGAATCATGCAGGATTGAAATTTTTGATGGTTTTTTACTCCTCTCAACAGCCCAAACAAGTTTCTAAAAGGATGAGTTTGCAACTACTTTACTTTTGGAGAAAATTCAAAACATTCATTATTCAATAGGGCCCAAACTATCAAAAACCAGCGGTTTGAATGAACACACATTTCTTGGTAGAATCATGCAGGACTGAAATTTTTGATGTTTTACTACTCCTCTCATGAGCCCAAACAAGACTCTAAAAGCATGAGTTTGCAACTACTTTACTTTTGGAGAAAATTCAAAACATTCATTATTCAATAGAGCCCAATAGCAAAAATCAGGTTTTGAATGAAGAATCACATTTCTTGGTAAAATCATGCAGGATTGAAATTTTTGATGGTTTTTTACTCCTCTCAACAGCCCAAACAAGTTTCTAAAAGGATGAGTTTGCAACTACTTTACTTTTGGAGAAAATTCAAAACATTCATTATTCAATAGGGCCCAAACTATCAAAAACCAGCGGTTTGAATGAACACACATTTCTTGGTAGAATCATGCAGGACTGAAATTTTTGATGTTTTTCTACTCCTCTCATGAGCCCAAACAAGTCTCTAAAAGCATGAGTTTGCAACTACTTTACTTTTGGAGAAAATTCAAAACATTCATTATTCAATAGAGCCCAATAGCAAAAATCAGGTTTTGAATGAAGAATCACATTTCTTGGTAAAATCATGCAGGATTGAAATTTTTGATGGTTTTTTACTCCTCTCAACAGCCCAAACAAGTTTCTAAAAGGATGAGTTTGCAACTACTTTACTTTTGGAGAAAATTCAAAACATTCATTATTCAATAGGGCCCAAACTATCAAAAACCAGCGGTTTGAATGAACACACATTTCTTGGTAGAATCATGCAGGACTGAAATTTTTGATGTTTTTCTACTCCTCTCATGAGCCCAAACAAGTCTCTAAAAGCATGAGTTTGCAACTACTTTACTTTTGGAGAAAATTCAAAACATTCATTATTCAATAGAGCCCAATAGCAAAAACCAGCGTTTTGAATGAAGAATCACATTTCTTGGTAGAATCATGCAGGATTGAAATTTTTGATGGTTTTTTACTCCTCTCAACAGCCCAAACAAGTTTCTAAAAGGATGAGTTTGCAACTACTTTACTTTTGGAGAAAATTCAAAACATTCATTATTCAGTAGGGCCCAAACTATCAAAAACCAGCGGTTTGAATGAACACACATTTCTTGGTAGAATCATGCAGGACTGAAATTTTTGATGTTTTTCTACTCCTCTCATGAGCCCAACCAAGTCTCTAAAAGCATGAGTTTGCAACTACTTTACTTTTGGAGAAAATTCAAAACATTCATTATTCAATAGAGCCCAATAGCAAAAATCAGGTTTTGAATGAAGAATCACATTTCTTGGTAGAATCATGCAGGATTGAAATTTTTGATGGTTTTTTACTCCTCTCAACAGCCCAAACAAGTTTCTAAAAGGATGAGTTTGCAACTGCTTTACTTTTGGAGAAAATTCAAAACATTCATTATTCAATAGGGCCCAAACTATCAAAAACCAGCGGTTTCAATGAACACACATTTCTTGGTAGAATCATGCAGGACTGAAATTTTTGATGTTTTTCTACTCCTCTCATGAGCCCAAACAAGTCTCTAAAAGCATGAGTTTGCAACTACTTTACTTTTGGAGAAAATTCAAAACATTCATTATTCAATAGAGCCCAATAGCAAAAATCAGGTTTTGAATGAAGAATCACATTTCTTGGTAGAATCATGCAGGATTGAAATTTTTGATGGTTTTTTTACTCCTCTCAACAGCCCAAACAAGTTTCTAAAAGGATGAGTTTGCAACTACTTTACTTTTGGAGAAAATTCAAAACATTCATTATTCAATAGGGCCCAAAATATCAAAAACCAGCGGTTTGAATGAACACACATTTCTTGGTAGAATCGTGCAGGACTGAAATTTTTTATGTTTTTCTACTCCTCTCATGAGCCCAAACAAGTCTCTAAAAGGATGAGTTTGCAACTACTTTACTTTTGGAGAAAATTCAAAACATTCATTATTCAATAGATCCCAATAGCAAAAACCAGCGTTTTGAATGCAGAATCACATTTCTTGGTAGAATCATGCAGGATTGAAATTTTTGATGGTTTTTTACTCCTCTCAACAGCCCAAACAAGTTTCTAAAAGGATGAGTTTGCAACTACTTTACTTTTGGAGAAAATTCAAAACATTCATTATTCAATAGGGCCCAAACTATCAAAAACCAGCGGTTTCAATGAACACACATTTCTTGGTAGAATCATGCAGGACTGAAATTTTTGATGTTTTTCTACTCCTCTCATGAGCCCAAACAAGTCTCTAAAAGCATGAGTTTGCAACTACATTACTTTTGGAGAAAATTCAAAACATTCACTATTCAATAGAGCCCAATAGCAAAAATCAGGTTTTGAATGAAGAATCACATTTCTTGGTAAAATCATACAGGATTGAAATTTTTGATGGTTTTTTACTCCTCTCAACAGCCCAAACAAGTTTCTAAAAGGATGAGTTTGCAACTACTTTACTTTTGGAGAAAATTCAAAACATTCATTATTCAATAGGGCCCAAACTATCAAAAACCAGCGGTTTCAATGAACACACATTTCTTGGTAGAATCATGCAGGACTGACATTTTTTATGTTTTTCTACTCCTCTCATGAGCCCAAACAAGTCTCTAAAAGCATGAGTTTGCAACTACTTTACTTTTGGAGAAAATTCAAAACATTCATTATTCAATAGAGCCCAATAGCAAAAACCAGCGTTTTGAATGAAGAATCACATTTCTTGGTAGAATCATGCAGGATTGAAATTTTTGATGGTTTTTTACTCCTCTCAACAGCCCAAACAAGTTTCTAAAAGGATGAGTTTGCAACTACTTTACTTTTGGAGAAAATTCAAAACATTCATTATTCAATAGGGCCCAAAATATCAAAAACCAGCGGTTTGAATGAACACACATTTCTTGGTAGAATCGTGCAGGACTGAAATTTTTGATGTTTTTCTACTCCTCTCATGAGCCCAAACAAGTCTCTAAAAGCATGAGTTTGCAACTACTTTACTTTTGGAGAAAATTCAAAACATTCATTATTCAATAGAGCCCAATAGCAAAAATCAGGTTTTGAATGAAGAATCACATTTCTTGGTAGAATCATGCAGGATTGAAATTTTTGATGGTTTTTTACTCCTCTCAACAGCCCAAACAAGTTTCTAAAAGGATGAGTTTGCAACTGCTTTACTTTTGGAGAAAATTCAAAACATTCATTATTCAATAGGGCCCAAACTATCAAAAACCAGCGGTTTGAATGAACACACATTTCTTGGTAGAATCATGCAGGACTGAAATTTTTGATGTTTTTCTACTCCTCTCATGAGCCCAAACAAGTCTCTAAAAGCATGAGTTTGCAACTACTTTACTTTTGGAGAAAATTCAAAACATTCATTATTCAATAGAGCCCAATAGCAAAAATCAAGTTTTGAATGAAGAATCACATTTCTTGGTAGAATCATGCAGGATTGAAATTTTTGATGGTTTTTTTACTCCTCTCAACAGCCCAAACAAGTTTCTAAAAGGATGAGTTTGCAAATACTTTACTTTTGGAGAAAATTCAAAACATTCATTATTCAATAGGGCCCAAAATATCAAAAACCAGCGGTTTGAATGAACACACATTTCTTGGTAGAATCGTGCAGGACTGAAATTTTTTATGTTTTTCTACTCCTCTCATGAGCCCAAACAAGTCTCTAAAAGGATGAGTTTGCAACTACTTTACTTTTGGAGAAAATTCAAAACATTCATTATTCAATAGAGCCCAATAGCAAAAACCAGCGTTTTGAATGAAGAATCACATTTCTTGGTAGAATCATGCAGGATTGAAATTTTTGATGGTTTTTTACTCCTCTCAACAGCCCAAACAAGTTTCTAAAAGGATGAGTTTGCAACTACTTTACTTTTGGAGAAAATTCAAAACATTCATTATTCAATAGGGCCCAAACTATCAAAAACCAGCGGTTTCAATGAACACACATTTCTTGGTAGAATCATGCAGGACTGAAATTTTTGATGTTTTTCTACTCCTCTCATGAGCCCAAACAAGTCTCTAAAAGCATGAGTTTGCAACTACTTTACTTTTGGAGAAAATTCAAAACATTCACTATTCAATAGAGCCCAATAGCAAAAATCAGGTTTTGAATGAAGAATCACATTTCTTGGTAAAATCATGCAGGATTGAAATTTTTGATGGTTTTTTACTCCTCTCAACAGCCCAAACAAGTTTCTAAAAGGATGAGTTTGCAACTACTTTACTTTTGGAGAAAATTCAAAACATTCATTATACAATAGGGCCCAAACTATCAAAAACCAGCGGTTTCAATGAACACACATTTCTTGGTAGAATCATGCAGGACTGAAATTTTTGATGTTTTTCTACTCCTCTCATGAGCCCAAACAAGTCTCTAAAAGCATGAGTTTGCAACTACTTTACTTTTGGAGAAAATTCAAAACATTCACTATTCAATAGAGCCCAATAGCAAAAATCAGGTTTTGAATGAAGAATCACATTTCTTGGTAAAATCATGCAGGATTGAAATTTTTGATGGTTTTTTACTCCTCTCAACAGCCCAAACAAGTTTCTAAAAGGATGAGTTTGCAACTACTTTACTTTTGGAGAAAATTCAAAACATTCATTATTCAGTAGGGCCCAAACTATCAAAAACCAGCGGTTTCAATGAACACACATTTCTTGGTAGAATCATGCAGGACTGAAATTTTTGATGTTTTTCTACTCCTCTCATGAGCCCAAACAAGTCTCTAAAAGCATGAGTTTGCAACTACTTTACTTTTGGAGAAAATTCAAAACATTCATTATTCAATAGAGCCCATTAGCAAAAATCAGGTTTTGAATGAAGAATCACATTTCTTGGTAGAATCATGCAGGATTGAAATTTTTGATGGTTTTTTACTCCTCTCAACAGCCCAAACAAGTTTCTAAAAGGATGAGTTTGCAACTGCTTTACTTTTGGAGAAAATTCAAAACATTCATTATTCAATAGGGCCCAAACTATCAAAAACCAGCGGTTTGAATGAACACACATTTCTTGGTAGAATCATGCAGGACTGAAATTTTTTATGTTTTTCTACTCCTCTCATGAGCCCAAACAAGTCTCTAAAAGCATGAGTTTGCAACTACTTTACTTTTGGAGAATATTCAAAACATTCATTATTCAATAGAGCCCAATAGCAAAAATCAGGTTTTGAATGAAGAATCACATTTCTTGGTAGAATCATGCAGGATTGAAATTTTTGATGGTTTTTTACTCCTCTCAACAGCCCAAACAAGTTTCTAAAAGGATGAGTTTGCAACTACTTTACTTTTGGAGAAAATTCAAAACATTCATTATTCAATAGGGCCCAAAATATCAAAAACCAGCGGTTTGAATGAACACACATTTCTTGGTAGAATCGTGCAGGACTGAAATTTTTGATGTTTTTCTACTCCTCTCATGAGCCCAAACAAGTCTCTAAAAGGATGAGTTTGCAACTACTTTACTTTTGGAGAAAATTCAAAACATTCATTATTCAATAGAGCCCAATAGCAAAAACCAGCGTTTTGAATGAAGAATCACATTTCTTGGTAGAATCATGCAGGATTGAAATTTTTGATGGTTTTTTACTCCTCTCAACAGCCCAAACAAGTTTCTAAAAGGATGAGTTTGCAACTACTTTACTTTTGGAGAAAATTCAAAACATTCATTATTCAATAGAGCCCAATAGCAAAAACCAGCGTTTTGAATGAAGAATCACATTTCTTGGTAGAATCAAGCAGGATTGAAATTTTTGATGGTTTTTTACTCCTCTCAACAGCCCAAACAAGTTTCTAAAAGGATGAGTTTGCAACTACTTTACTTTTGGAGAAAATTCAAAACATTCATTATTCAATAGGGCCCAAACTATCAAAAACCAGCGGTTTCAATGAACACACATTTCTTGGTAGAATCATGCAGGACTGAAATTTTTGATGTTTTTCTACTCCTCTCATGAGCCCAAACAAGTCTCTAAAAGCATGAGTTTGCAACTACTTTACTTTTGGAGAAAATTCAAAACATTCATTATTCAATAGAGCCCAATAGCAAAAATCAGGTTTTGAATGAAGAATCACATTTCTTGGTAAAATCATGCAGGATTGAAATTTTTGATGGTTTTTTACTCCTCTCAACAGCCCAAACAAGTTTCTAAAAGGATGAGTTTGCAACTACTTTACTTTTGGAGAAAATTCAAAACATTCATTATTCAATAGGGCCCAAACTATCAAAAACCAGCGGTTTCAATGAACACACATTTCTTGGTAGAATCATGCAGGACTGAAATTTTTGATGTTTTTCTACTCCTCTCATGAGCCCAAACAAGTCTCTAAAAGCATGAGTTTGCAACTACTTTACTTTTGGAGAAAATTCAAAACATTCATTATTCAATAGAGCCCAATAGCAAAAATCAGGTTTTGAATGAAGAATCACATTTCTTGGTAAAATCATGCAGGATTGAAATTTTTGATGGTTTTTTACTCCTCTCAACAGCCCAAACAAGTTTCTAAAAGGATGAGTTTGCAACTACTTTACTTTTGGAGAAAATTCAAAACATTCATTATTCAATAGGGCCCAAAATATCAAAAACCAGCGGTTTGAATGAACACACATTTCTTGGTAGAATCGTGCAGGACTGAAATTTTTGATTTTTTTCTACTCCTCTCATGAGCCCAAACAAGTCTCTAAAAGGATGAGTTTGCAACTACTTTACTTTTGGAGAAAATTCAAAACATTCATTATTCAATAGAGCCCAATAGCAAAAACCAGCGTTTTGAATGAAGAATCACATTTCTTGGTAGAATCATGCAGGATTGAAATTTTTGATGGTTTTTTACTCCTCTCAACAGCCCAAACAAGTTTCTAAAAGGATGAGTTTGCAACTACTTTACTTTTGGAGAAAATTCAAAACATTCATTATTCAATAGGGCCCAAACTATCAAAAACCAGCGGTTTGAATGAACACACATTTCTTGGTAGAATCATGCAGGACTGAAATTTTTGATGTTTTACTACTCCTCTCATGAGCCCAAACAAGACTCTAAAAGCATGAGTTTGCAACTACTTTACTTTTGGAGAAAATTCAAAACATTCATTATTCAATAGAGCCCAATAGCAAAAATCAGGTTTTGAATGAAGAATCACATTTCTTGGTAAAATCATGCAGGATTGAAATTTTTGATGGTTTTTTACTCCTCTCAACAGCCCAAACAAGTTTCTAAAAGGATGAGTTTGCAACTACTTTACTTTTGGAGAAAATTCAAAACATTCATTATTCAATAGGGCCCAAACTATCAAAAACCAGCGGTTTGAATGAACACACATTTCTTGGTAGAATCATGCAGGACTGAAATTTTTGATGTTTTTCTACTCCTCTCATGAGCCCAAACAAGTCTCTAAAAGCATGAGTTTGCAACTACTTTACTTTTGGAGAAAATTCAAAACATTCATTATTCAATAGAGCCCAATAGCAAAAATCAGGTTTTGAATGAAGAATCACATTTCTTGGTAAAATCATGCAGGATTGAAATTTTTGATGGTTTTTTACTCCTCTCAACAGCCCAAACAAGTTTCTAAAAGGATGAGTTTGCAACTACTTTACTTTTGGAGAAAATTCAAAACATTCATTATTCAATAGGGCCCAAACTATCAAAAACCAGCGGTTTGAATGAACACACATTTCTTGGTAGAATCATGCAGGACTGAAATTTTTGATGTTTTTCTACTCCTCTCATGAGCCCAAACAAGTCTCTAAAAGCATGAGTTTGCAACTACTTTACTTTTGGAGAAAATTCAAAACATTCATTATTCAATAGAGCCCAATAGCAAAAACCAGCGTTTTGAATGAAGAATCACATTTCTTGGTAGAATCATGCAGGATTGAAATTTTTGATGGTTTTTTACTCCTCTCAACAGCCCAAACAAGTTTCTAAAAGGATGAGTTTGCAACTACTTTACTTTTGGAGAAAATTCAAAACATTCATTATTCAGTAGGGCCCAAACTATCAAAAACCAGCGGTTTGAATGAACACACATTTCTTGGTAGAATCATGCAGGACTGAAATTTTTGATGTTTTTCTACTCCTCTCATGAGCCCAACCAAGTCTCTAAAAGCATGAGTTTGCAACTACTTTACTTTTGGAGAAAATTCAAAACATTCATTATTCAATAGAGCCCAATAGCAAAAATCAGGTTTTGAATGAAGAATCACATTTCTTGGTAGAATCATGCAGGATTGAAATTTTTGATGGTTTTTTACTCCTCTCAACAGCCCAAACAAGTTTCTAAAAGGATGAGTTTGCAACTGCTTTACTTTTGGAGAAAATTCAAAACATTCATTATTCAATAGGGCCCAAACTATCAAAAACCAGCGGTTTCAATGAACACACATTTCTTGGTAGAATCATGCAGGACTGAAATTTTTGATGTTTTTCTACTCCTCTCATGAGCCCAAACAAGTCTCTAAAAGCATGAGTTTGCAACTACTTTACTTTTGGAGAAAATTCAAAACATTCATTATTCAATAGAGCCCAATAGCAAAAATCAGGTTTTGAATGAAGAATCACATTTCTTGGTAGAATCATGCAGGATTGAAATTTTTGATGGTTTTTTTACTCCTCTCAACAGCCCAAACAAGTTTCTAAAAGGATGAGTTTGCAACTACTTTACTTTTGGAGAAAATTCAAAACATTCATTATTCAATAGGGCCCAAAATATCAAAAACCAGCGGTTTGAATGAACACACATTTCTTGGTAGAATCGTGCAGGACTGAAATTTTTTATGTTTTTCTACTCCTCTCATGAGCCCAAACAAGTCTCTAAAAGGATGAGTTTGCAACTACTTTACTTTTGGAGAAAATTCAAAACATTCATTATTCAATAGATCCCAATAGCAAAAACCAGCGTTTTGAATGCAGAATCACATTTCTTGGTAGAATCATGCAGGATTGAAATTTTTGATGGTTTTTTACTCCTCTCAACAGCCCAAACAAGTTTCTAAAAGGATGAGTTTGCAACTACTTTACTTTTGGAGAAAATTCAAAACATTCATTATTCAATAGGGCCCAAACTATCAAAAACCAGCGGTTTCAATGAACACACATTTCTTGGTAGAATCATGCAGGACTGAAATTTTTGATGTTTTTCTACTCCTCTCATGAGCCCAAACAAGTCTCTAAAAGCATGAGTTTGCAACTACATTACTTTTGGAGAAAATTCAAAACATTCACTATTCAATAGAGCCCAATAGCAAAAATCAGGTTTTGAATGAAGAATCACATTTCTTGGTAAAATCATGCAGGATTGAAATTTTTGATGGTTTTTTACTCCTCTCAACAGCCCAAACAAGTTTCTAAAAGGATGAGTTTGCAACTACTTTACTTTTGGAGAAAATTCAAAACATTCATTATTCAATAGGGCCCAAACTATCAAAAACCAGCGGTTTCAATGAACACACATTTCTTGGTAGAATCATGCAGGACTGAAATTTTTGATGTTTTTCTACTCCTCTCATGAGCCCAAACAAGTCTCTAAAAGCATGAGTTTGCAACTACTTTACTTTTGGAGAAAATTCAAAACATTCATTATTCAATAGAGCCCAATAGCAAAAATCAGGTTTTGAATGAAGAATCACATTTCTTGGTAAAATCATGCAGGATTGAAATTTTTGATGGTTTTTTACTCCTCTCAACAGCCCAAACAAGTTTCTAAAAGGATGAGTTTGCAACTACTTTACTTTTGGAGAAAATTCAAAACATTCATTATTCAATAGGGCCCAAAATATCAAAAACCAGCGGTTTGAATGAACACACATTTCTTGGTAGAATCGTGCAGGACTGAAATTTTTGATTTTTTTCTACTCCTCTCATGAGCCCAAACAAGTCTCTAAAAGGATGAGTTTGCAACTACTTTACTTTTGGAGAAAATTCAAAACATTCATTATTCAATAGAGCCCAATAGCAAAAACCAGCGTTTTGAATGAAGAATCACATTTCTTGGTAGAATCATGCAGGATTGAAATTTTTGATGGTTTTTTACTCCTCTCAACAGCCCAAACAAGTTTCTAAAAGGATGAGTTTGCAACTACTTTACTTTTGGAGAAAATTCAAAACATTCATTATTCAATAGGGCCCAAACTATCAAAAACCAGCGGTTTGAATGAACACACATTTCTTGGTAGAATCATGCAGGACTGAAATTTTTGATGTTTTACTACTCCTCTCATGAGCCCAAACAAGACTCTAAAAGCATGAGTTTGCAACTACTTTACTTTTGGAGAAAATTCAAAACATTCATTATTCAATAGAGCCCAATAGCAAAAATCAGGTTTTGAATGAAGAATCACATTTCTTGGTAAAATCATGCAGGATTGAAATTTTTGATGGTTTTTTACTCCTCTCAACAGCCCAAACAAGTTTCTAAAAGGATGAGTTTGCAACTACTTTACTTTTGGAGAAAATTCAAAACATTCATTATTCAATAGGGCCCAAACTATCAAAAACCAGCGGTTTGAATGAACACACATTTCTTGGTAGAATCATGCAGGACTGAAATTTTTGATGTTTTTCTACTCCTCTCATGAGCCCAAACAAGTCTCTAAAAGTATGAGTTTGCAACTACTTTACTTTTGGAGAAAATTCAAAACATTCATTATTCAATAGAGCCCAATAGCAAAAATCAGGTTTTGAATGAAGAATCACATTTCTTGGTAAAATCATGCAGGATTGAAATTTTTGATGGTTTTTTACTCCTCTCAACAGCCCAAACAAGTTTCTAAAAGGATGAGTTTGCAACTACTTTACTTTTGGAGAAAATTCAAAACATTCATTATTCAATAGGGCCCAAACTATCAAAAACCAGCGGTTTGAATGAACACACATTTCTTGGTAGAATCATGCAGGACTGAAATTTTTGATGTTTTTCTACTCCTCTCATGAGCCCAAACAAGTCTCTAAAAGCATGAGTTTGCAACTACTTTACTTTTGGAGAAAATTCAAAACATTCATTATTCAATAGAGCCCAATAGCAAAAACCAGCGTTTTGAATGAAGAATCACATTTCTTGGTAGAATCATGCAGGATTGAAATTTTTGATGGTTTTTTACTCCTCTCAACAGCCCAAACAAGTTTCTAAAAGGATGAGTTTGCAACTACTTTACTTTTGGAGAAAATTCAAAACATTCATTATTCAGTAGGGCCCAAACTATCAAAAACCAGCGGTTTGAATGAACACACATTTCTTGGTAGAATCATGCAGGACTGAAATTTTTGATGTTTTTCTACTCCTCTCATGAGCCCAACCAAGTCTCTAAAAGCATGAGTTTGCAACTACTTTACTTTTGGAGAAAATTCAAAACATTCATTATTCAATAGAGCCCAATAGCAAAAATCAGGTTTTGAATGAAGAATCACATTTCTTGGTAGAATCATGCAGGATTGAAATTTTTGATGGTTTTTTACTCCTCTCAACAGCCCAAACAAGTTTCTAAAAGGATGAGTTTGCAACTGCTTTACTTTTGGAGAAAATTCAAAACATTCATTATTCAATAGGGCCCAAACTATCAAAAACCAGCGGTTTCAATGAACACACATTTCTTGGTAGAATCATGCAGGACTGAAATTTTTGATGTTTTTCTACTCCTCTCATGAGCCCAAACAAGTCTCTAAAAGCATGAGTTTGCAACTACTTTACTTTTGGAGAAAATTCAAAACATTCATTATTCAATAGAGCCCAATAGCAAAAATCAGGTTTTGAATGAAGAATCACATTTCTTGGTAGAATCATGCAGGATTGAAATTTTTGATGGTTTTTTTACTCCTCTCAACAGCCCAAACAAGTTTCTAAAAGGATGAGTTTGCAACTACTTTACTTTTGGAGAAAATTCAAAACATTCATTATTCAATAGGGCCCAAAATATCAAAAACCAGCGGTTTGAATGAACACACATTTCTTGGTAGAATCGTGCAGGACTGAAATTTTTTATGTTTTTCTACTCCTCTCATGAGCCCAAACAAGTCTCTAAAAGGATGAGTTTGCAACTACTTTACTTTTGGAGAAAATTCAAAACATTCATTATTCAATAGATCCCAATAGCAAAAACCAGCGTTTTGAATGCAGAATCACATTTCTTGGTAGAATCATGCAGGATTGAAATTTTTGATGGTTTTTTACTCCTCTCAACAGCCCAAACAAGTTTCTAAAAGGATGAGTTTGCAACTACTTTACTTTTGGAGAAAATTCAAAACATTCATTATTCAATAGGGCCCAAACTATCAAAAACCAGCGGTTTCAATGAACACACATTTCTTGGTAGAATCATGCAGGACTGAAATTTTTGATGTTTTTCTACTCCTCTCATGAGCCCAAACAAGTCTCTAAAAGCATGAGTTTGCAACTACATTACTTTTGGAGAAAATTCAAAACATTCACTATTCAATAGAGCCCAATAGCAAAAATCAGGTTTTGAATGAAGAATCACATTTCTAGGTAAAATCATGCAGGATTGAAATTTTTGATGGTTTTTTACTCCTCTCAACAGCCCAAACAAGTTTCTAAAAGGATGAGTTTGCAACTACTTTACTTTTGGAGAAAATTCAAAACATTCATTATTCAATAGGGCCCAAACTATCAAAAACCAGCGGTTTCAATGAACACACATTTCTTGGTAGAATCATGCAGGACTGAAATTTTTGATGTTTTTCTACTCCTCTCATGAGCCCAAACAAGTCTCTAAAAGCATGAGTTTGCAACTACTTTACTTTTGGAGAAAATTCAAAACATTCACTATTCAATAGAGCCCAATAGCAAAAATCAGGTTTTGAATGAAGAATCACATTTCTTGGTAAAATCATACAGGATTGAAATTTTTGATGGTTTTTTACTCCTCTCAACAGCCCAAACAAGTTTCTAAAAGGATGAGTTTGCAACTACTTTACTTTTGGAGAAAATTCAAAACATTCATTATTCAATAGGGCCCAAACTATCAAAAACCAGCGGTTTCAATGAACACACATTTCTTGGTAGAATCATGCAGGACTGACATTTTTTATGTTTTTCTACTCCTCTCATGAGCCCAAACAAGTCTCTAAAAGCATGAGTTTGCAACTACTTTACTTTTGGAGAAAATTCAAAACATTCATTATTCAATAGAGCCCAATAGCAAAAATCAGGTTTTGAATGAAGAATCACATTTCTTGGTAGAATCATGCAGGATTGAAATTTTTGATGGTTTTTTACTCCTCTCAACAGCCCAAACAAGTTTCTAAAAGGATGAGTTTGCAACTGCTTTACTTTTGGAGAAAATTCAAAACATTCATTATTCAATAGGGCCCAAACTATCAAAAACCAGCGGTTTGAATGAACACACATTTCTTGGTAGAATCATGCAGGACTGAAATTTTTGATGTTTTTCTACTCCTCTCATGAGCCCAAACAAGTCTCTAAAAGCATGAGTTTGCAACTACTTTACTTTTGGAGAAAATTCAAAACATTCATTATTCAATAGAGCCCAATAGCAAAAATCAAGTTTTGAATGAAGAATCACATTTCTTGGTAGAATCATGCAGGATTGAAATTTTTGATGGTTTTTTTACTCCTCTCAACAGCCCAAACAAGTTTCTAAAAGGATGAGTTTGCAACTACTTTACTTTTGGAGAAAATTCAAAACATTCATTATTCAATAGGGCCCAAAATATCAAAAACCAGCGGTTTGAATGAACACACATTTCTTGGTAGAATCGTGCAGGACTGAAATTTTTTATGTTTTTCTACTCCTCTCATGAGCCCAAACAAGTCTCTAAAAGGATGAGTTTGCAACTACTTTACTTTTGGAGAAAATTCAAAACATTCATTATTCAATAGAGCCCAATAGCAAAAACCAGCGTTTTGAATGAAGAATCACATTTCTTGGTAAAATCATGCAGGATTGAAATTTTTGATGGTTTTTTACTCCTCTCAACAGCCCAAACAAGTTTCTAAAAGGATGAGTTTGCAACTACTTTACTTTTGGAGAAAATTCAAAACATTCATTATTCAATAGGGCCCAAACTATCAAAAACCAGCGGTTTCAATGAACACACATTTCTTGGTAGAATCATGCAGGACTGAAATTTTTGATGTTTTTCTACTCCTCTCATGAGCCCAAACAAGACTCTAAAAGCATGAGTTTGCAACTACTTTACTTTTGGAGAAAATTCAAAACATTCATTATTCAATAGAGCCCAATAGCAAAAATCAGGTTTTGAATGAAGAATCACATTTCTTGGTAAAATCATGCAGGATTGAAATTTTTGATGGTTTTTTACTCCTCTCAACAGCCCAAACAAGTTTCTAAAAGGATGAGTTTGCAACTACTTTACTTTTGGAGAAAATTCAAAACATTCATTATTCAATAGGGCCCAAACTATCAAAAACCAGCGGTTTGAATGAACACACATTTCTTGGTAGAATCATGCAGGACTGAAATTTTTGATGTTTTTCTACTCCTCTCATGAGCCCAAATAAGTCTCTAAAAGCATGAGTTTGCAACTACTTTACTTTTGGAGAAAATTCAAAACATTCATTATTCAATAGAGCCCAATAGCAAAAATCAGGTTTTGAATGAAGAATCACATTTCTTGGTAGAATCATGCAGGATTGAAATTTTTGATGGTTTTTTACTCCTCTCAACAGCCCAAACAAGTTTCTAAAAGGATGAGTTTGCAACTACTTTACTTTTGGAGAAAATTCAAAACATTCATTATTCAATAGGGCCCAAAATATCAAAAACCAGCGGTTTGAATGAACACACATTTCTTGGTAGAATCGTGCAGGACTGAAATTTTTTATGTTTTTCTACTCCTCTCATGAGCCCAAACAAGTCTCTAAAAGGATGAGTTTGCAACTACTTTACTTTTGGAGAAAATTCAAAACATTCATTATTCAATAGAGCCCAATAGCAAAAACCAGCGTTTTGAATGAAGAATCACATTTCTTGGTAGAATCAAGCAGGATTGAAATTTTTGATGGTTTTTTACTCCTCTCAACAGCCCAAACAAGTTTCTAAAAGGATGAGTTTGCAACTACTTTACTTTTGGAGAAAATTCAAAACATTCATTATTCAATAGGGCCCAAACTATCAAAAACCAGCGGTTTCAATGAACACACATTTCTTGGTAGAATCATGCAGGACTGAAATTTTTGATGTTTTTTTACTCCTCTCATGAGCCCAAACAAGTCTCTAAAAGCATGAGTTTGCAACTACTTTACTTTTGGAGAAAATTCAAAACATTCATTATTCAATAGAGCCCAATAGCAAAAATCAGGTTTTGAATGAAGAATCACATTTCTTGGTAAAATCATGCAGGATTGAAATTTTTGATGGTTTTTTACTCCTCTCAACAGCCCAAACAAGTTTCTAAAAGGATGAGTTTGCAACTACTTTACTTTTGGAGAAAATTCAAAACATTCATTATTCAATAGGGCCCAAACTATCAAAAACCAGCGGTTTGAATGAACACACATTTCTTGGTAGAATCATGCAGGACTGAAATTTTTGATGTTTTTCTACTCCTCTCATGAGCCCAAACAAGTCTCTAAAAGCATGAGTTTGCAACTACTTTACTTTTGGAGAATATTCAAAACATTCATTATTCAATAGAGCCCAATAGCAAAAATCAGGTTTTGAATGAAGAATCACATTTCTTGGTAGAATCATGCAGGATTGAAATTTTTGATGGTTTTTTACTCCTCTCAACAGCCCAAACAAGTTTCTAAAAGGATGAGTTTGCAACTACTTTACTTTTGGAGAAAATTCAAAACATTCATTATTCAATAGGGCCCAAAATATCAAAAACCAGCGGTTTGAATGAACACACATTTCTTGGTAGAATCGTGCAGGACTGAAATTTTTGATGTTTTTCTACTCCTCTCATGAGCCCAAACAAGTCTCTAAAAGGATGAGTTTGCAACTACTTTACTTTTGGAGAAAATTCAAAACATTCATTATTCAATAGAGCCCAATAGCAAAAACCAGCGTTTTGAATGAAGAATCACATTTCTTGGTAGAATCATGCAGGATTGAAATTTTTGATGGTTTTTTACTCCTCTCAACAGCCCAAACAAGTTTCTAAAAGGATGAGTTTGCAACTACTTTACTTTTGGAGAAAATTCAAAACATTCATTATTCAATAGGGCCCAAACTATCAAAAACCAGCGGTTTCAATGAACACACATTTCTTGGTAGAATCATGCAGGACTGAAATTTTTGATGTTTTTCTACTCCTCTCATGAGCCCAAACAAGTCTCTAAAAGCATGAGTTTGCAACTACTTTACTTTTGGAGAAAATTCAAAACATTCATTATTCAATAGAGCCCAATAGCAAAAATCAGGTTTTGAATGAAGAATCACATTTCTTGGTAAAATCAAGCAGGATTGAAATTTTTGATAGTTTTTTACTCCTCTCAACAGCCCAAACAAGTTTCTAAAAGGATGAGTTTGCAACTACTTTACTTTTGGAGAAAATTCAAAACATTCATTATTCAATAGGGCCCAAACTATCAAAAACCAGCGGTTTCAATGAACACACATTTCTTGGTAGAATCATGCAGGACTGAAATTTTTGATGTTTTTCTACTCCTCTCATGAGCCCAAACAAGTCTCTAAAAGCATGAGTTTGCAACTACTTTACTTTTGGAGAAAATTCAAAACATTCACTTTTCACTAGAGCCCAATAGCAAAAATCAGGTTTTGAATGAAGAATCACATTTCTTGGTAGAATCATGCTGCATTGAAATTTTTGATGGTTTTTTACTCCTCTCAACAGCCCAAACAAGTTTCTAAAAGGATGAGTTTGCAACTACTTTACTTTTGGAGAAAATTCAAAACATTCATTATTCAATAGGGCCCAAACTATCAAAAACCAGCGGTTTCAATGAACACACATTTCTTGGTAGAATCATGCAGGACTGAAATTTTTGATGTTTTTCTACTCCTCTCATGAGCCCAAACAAGTCTCTAAAAGCATGAGTTTGCAACTACATTACTTTTGGAGAAAATTCAAAACATTCACTATTCAATAGAGCCCAATAGCAAAAATCAGGTTTTGAATGAAGAATCACATTTCTTGGTAAAATCATTCAGGATTGAAATTTTTGATGGTTTTTTACTCCTCTCAACAGCCCAAACAAGTTTCTAAAAGGATGAGTTTGCAACTACTTTACTTTTGGAGAAAATTCAAAACATTCATTATTCAATAGGGCCCAAACTATCAAAAACCAGCGGTTTCAATGAACACACATTTCTTGGTAGAATCATGCAGGACTGAAATTTTTGATGTTTTTCTACTCCTCTCATGAGCCCAAACAAGTCTCTAAAAGCATGAGTTTGCAACTACTTTACTTTTGGAGAAAATTCAAAACATTCATTATTCAATAGAGCCCAATAGCAAAAATCAGGTTTTGAATGAAGAATCACATTTCTTGGTAAAATCATGCAGGATTGAAATTTTTGATGGTTTTTTACTCCTCTCAACAGCCCAAACAAGTTTCTAAAAGGATGAGTTTGCAACTACTTTACTTTTGGAGAAAATTCAAAACATTCATTATTCAATAGGGCCCAAAATATCAAAAACCAGCGGTTTGAATGAACACACATTTCTTGGTAGAATCGTGCAGGACTGAAATTTTTGATTTTTTTCTACTCCTCTCATGAGCCCAAACAAGTCTCTAAAAGGATGAGTTTGCAACTACTTTACTTTTGGAGAAAATTCAAAACATTCATTATTCAATAGAGCCCAATAGCAAAAACCAGCGTTTTGAATGAAGAATCACATTTCTTGGTAGAATCATGCAGGATTGAAATTTTTGATGGTTTTTTACTCCTCTCAACAGCCCAAACAAGTTTCTAAAAGGATGAGTTTGCAACTACTTTACTTTTGGAGAAAATTCAAAACATTCATTATTCAATAGGGCCCAAACTATCAAAAACCAGCGGTTTGAATGAACACACATTTCTTGGTAGAATCATGCAGGACTGAAATTTTTGATGTTTTACTACTCCTCTCATGAGCCCAAACAAGACTCTAAAAGCATGAGTTTGCAACTACTTTACTTTTGGAGAAAATTCAAAACATTCATTATTCAATAGAGCCCAATAGCAAAAATCAGGTTTTGAATGAAGAATCACATTTCTTGGTAAAATCATGCAGGATTGAAATTTTTGATGGTTTTTTACTCCTCTCAACAGCCCAAACAAGTTTCTAAAAGGATGAGTTTGCAACTACTTTACTTTTGGAGAAAATTCAAAACATTCATTATTCAATAGGGCCCAAACTATCAAAAACCAGCGGTTTGAATGAACACACATTTCTTGGTAGAATCATGCAGGACTGAAATTTTTGATGTTTTTCTACTCCTCTCATGAGCCCAAACAAGTCTCTAAAAGTATGAGTTTGCAACTACTTTACTTTTGGAGAAAATTCAAAACATTCATTATTCAATAGAGCCCAATAGCAAAAATCAGGTTTTGAATGAAGAATCACATTTCTTGGTAAAATCATGCAGGATTGAAATTTTTGATGGTTTTTTACTCCTCTCAACAGCCCAAACAAGTTTCTAAAAGGATGAGTTTGCAACTACTTTACTTTTGGAGAAAATTCAAAACATTCATTATTCAATAGGGCCCAAACTATCAAAAACCAGCGGTTTGAATGAACACACATTTCTTGGTAGAATCATGCAGGACTGAAATTTTTGATGTTTTTCTACTCCTCTCATGAGCCCAAACAAGTCTCTAAAAGCATGAGTTTGCAACTACTTTACTTTTGGAGAAAATTCAAAACATTCATTATTCAATAGAGCCCAATAGCAAAAACCAGCGTTTTGAATGAAGAATCACATTTCTTGGTAGAATCATGCAGGATTGAAATTTTTGATGGTTTTTTACTCCTCTCAACAGCCCAAACAAGTTTCTAAAAGGATGAGTTTGCAACTACTTTACTTTTGGAGAAAATTCAAAACATTCATTATTCAGTAGGGCCCAAACTATCAAAAACCAGCGGTTTGAATGAACACACATTTCTTGGTAGAATCATGCAGGACTGAAATTTTTGATGTTTTTCTACTCCTCTCATGAGCCCAACCAAGTCTCTAAAAGCATGAGTTTGCAACTACTTTACTTTTGGAGAAAATTCAAAACATTCATTATTCAATAGAGCCCAATAGCAAAAATCAGGTTTTGAATGAAGAATCACATTTCTTGGTAGAATCATGCAGGATTGAAATTTTTGATGGTTTTTTACTCCTCTCAACAGCCCAAACAAGTTTCTAAAAGGATGAGTTTGCAACTGCTTTACTTTTGGAGAAAATTCAAAACATTCATTATTCAATAGGGCCCAAACTATCAAAAACCAGCGGTTTCAATGAACACACATTTCTTGGTAGAATCATGCAGGACTGAAATTTTTGATGTTTTTCTACTCCTCTCATGAGCCCAAACAAGTCTCTAAAAGCATGAGTTTGCAACTACTTTACTTTTGGAGAAAATTCAAAACATTCATTATTCAATAGAGCCCAATAGCAAAAATCAGGTTTTGAATGAAGAATCACATTTCTTGGTAGAATCATGCAGGATTGAAATTTTTGATGGTTTTTTTACTCCTCTCAACAGCCCAAACAAGTTTCTAAAAGGATGAGTTTGCAACTACTTTACTTTTGGAGAAAATTCAAAACATTCATTATTCAATAGGGCCCAAAATATCAAAAACCAGCGGTTTGAATGAACACACATTTCTTGGTAGAATCGTGCAGGACTGAAATTTTTTATGTTTTTCTACTCCTCTCATGAGCCCAAACAAGTCTCTAAAAGGATGAGTTTGCAACTACTTTACTTTTGGAGAAAATTCAAAACATTCATTATTCAATAGATCCCAATAGCAAAAACCAGCGTTTTGAATGCAGAATCACATTTCTTGGTAGAATCATGCAGGATTGAAATTTTTGATGGTTTTTTACTCCTCTCAACAGCCCAAACAAGTTTCTAAAAGGATGAGTTTGCAACTACTTTACTTTTGGAGAAAATTCAAAACATTCATTATTCAATAGGGCCCAAACTATCAAAAACCAGCGGTTTCAATGAACACACATTTCTTGGTAGAATCATGCAGGACTGAAATTTTTGATGTTTTTCTACTCCTCTCATGAGCCCAAACAAGTCTCTAAAAGCATGAGTTTGCAACTACATTACTTTTGGAGAAAATTCAAAACATTCACTATTCAATAGAGCCCAATAGCAAAAATCAGGTTTTGAATGAAGAATCACATTTCTAGGTAAAATCATGCAGGATTGAAATTTTTGATGGTTTTTTACTCCTCTCAACAGCCCAAACAAGTTTCTAAAAGGATGAGTTTGCAACTACTTTACTTTTGGAGAAAATTCAAAACATTCATTATTCAATAGGGCCCAAACTATCAAAAACCAGCGGTTTCAATGAACACACATTTCTTGGTAGAATCATGCAGGACTGAAATTTTTGATGTTTTTCTACTCCTCTCATGAGCCCAAACAAGTCTCTAAAAGCATGAGTTTGCAACTACTTTACTTTTGGAGAAAATTCAAAACATTCACTATTCAATAGAGCCCAATAGCAAAAATCAGGTTTTGAATGAAGAATCACATTTCTTGGTAAAATCATACAGGATTGAAATTTTTGATGGTTTTTTACTCCTCTCAACAGCCCAAACAAGTTTCTAAAAGGATGAGTTTGCAACTACTTTACTTTTGGAGAAAATTCAAAACATTCATTATTCAATAGGGCCCAAACTATCAAAAACCAGCGGTTTCAATGAACACACATTTCTTGGTAGAATCATGCAGGACTGACATTTTTTATGTTTTTCTACTCCTCTCATGAGCCCAAACAAGTCTCTAAAAGCATGAGTTTGCAACTACTTTACTTTTGGAGAAAATTCAAAACATTCATTATTCAATAGAGCCCAATAGCAAAAATCAGGTTTTGAATGAAGAATCACATTTCTTGGTAGAATCATGCAGGATTGAAATTTTTGATGGTTTTTTACTCCTCTCAACAGCCCAAACAAGTTTCTAAAAGGATGAGTTTGCAACTGCTTTACTTTTGGAGAAAATTCAAAACATTCATTATTCAATAGGGCCCAAACTATCAAAAACCAGCGGTTTGAATGAACACACATTTCTTGGTAGAATCATGCAGGACTGAAATTTTTGATGTTTTTCTACTCCTCTCATGAGCCCAAACAAGTCTCTAAAAGCATGAGTTTGCAACTACTTTACTTTTGGAGAAAATTCAAAACATTCATTATTCAATAGAGCCCAATAGCAAAAATCAGGTTTTGAATGAAGAATCACATTTCTTGGTAGAATCATGCAGGATTGAAATTTTTGATGGTTTTTTTACTCCTCTCAACAGCCCAAACAAGTTTCTAAAAGGATGAGTTTGCAACTACTTTACTTTTGGAGAAAATTCAAAACATTCATTATTCAATAGGGCCCAAAATATCAAAAACCAGCGGTTTGAATGAACACACATTTCTTGGTAGAATCGTGCAGGACTGAAATTTTTTATGTTTTTCTACTCCTCTCATGAGCCCAAACAAGTCTCTAAAAGGATGAGTTTGCAACTACTTTACTTTTGGAGAAAATTCAAAACATTCATTATTCAATAGAGCCCAATAGCAAAAACCAGCGTTTTGAATGAAGAATCACATTTCTTGGTAGAATCATGCAGGATTGAAATTTTTGATGGTTTTTTACTCCTCTCAACAGCCCAAACAAGTTTCTAAAAGGATGAGTTTGCAACTACTTTACTTTTGGAGAAAATTCAAAACATTCATTATTCAATAGGGCCCAAACTATCAAAAGCCAGCGGTTTCAATGAACACACATTTCTTGGTAGAATCATGCAGGACTGAAATTTTTGATGTTTTTCTACTCCTCTCATGAGCCCAAACAAGTCTCTAAAAGCATGAGTTTGCAACTACTTTACTTTTGGAGAAAATTCAAAACATTCACTATTCAATAGAGCCCAATAGCAAAAATCAGGTTTTGAATGAAGAATCACATTTCTTGGTAAAATCATGCAGGATTGAAATTTTTGATGGTTTTTTACTCCTCTCAACAGCCCAAACAAGTTTCTAAAAGGATGAGTTTGCAACTACTTTACTTTTGGAGAAAATTCAAAACATTCATTATTCAATAGGGCCCAAACTATCAAAAACCAGCGGTTTCAATGAACACACATTTCTTGGTAGAATCATGCAGGACTGAAATTTTTGATGTTTTTCTACTCCTCTCATGAGCCCAAACAAGTCTCTAAAAGCATGAGTTTGCAACTACTTTACTTTTGGAGAAAATTCAAAACATTCACTATTCAATAGAGCCCAATAGCAAAAATCAGGTTTTGAATGAAGAATCACATTTCTTGGTAAAATCATGCAGGATTGAAATTTTTGATGGTTTTTTACTCCTCTCAACAGCCCAAACAAGTTTCTAAAAGGATGAGTTTGCAACTACTTTACTTTTGGAGAAAATTCAAAACATTCATTATTCAGTAGGGCCCAAACTATCAAAAACCAGCGGTTTCAATGAACACACATTTCTTGGTAGAATCATGCAGGACTGAAATTTTTGATGTTTTTCTACTCCTCTCATGAGCCCAAACAAGTCTCTAAAAGCATGAGTTTGCAACTACTTTACTTTTGGAGAAAATTCAAAACATTCATTATTCAATAGAGCCCATTAGCAAAAATCAGGTTTTGAATGAAGAATCACATTTCTTGGTAGAATCATGCAGGATTGAAATTTTTGATGGTTTTTTACTCCTCTCAACAGCCCAAACAAGTTTCTAAAAGGATGAGTTTGCAACTACTTTACTTTTGGAGAAAATTCAAAACATTCATTATTCAGTAGGGCCCAAACTATCAAAAACCAGCGGTTTCAATGAACACACATTTCTTGGTAGAATCATGCAGGACTGAAATTTTTGATGTTTTTCTACTCCTCTCATGAGCCCAAACAAGTCTCTAAAAGCATGAGTTTGCAACTACTTTACTTTTGGAGAAAATTCAAAACATTCATTATTCAATAGAGCCCATTAGCAAAAATCAGGTTTTGAATGAAGAATCACATTTCTTGGTAGAATCATGCAGGATTGAAATTTTTGATGGTTTTTTACTCCTCTCAACAGCCCAAACAAGTTTCTAAAAGGATGAGTTTGCAACTGCTTTACTTTTGGAGAAAATTCAAAACATTCATTATTCAATAGGGCCCAAACTATCAAAAACCAGCGGTTTGAATGAACACACATTTCTTGGTAGAATCATGCAGGACTGAAATTTTTGATGTTTTTCTACTCCTCTCATGAGCCCAAACAAGTCTCTAAAAGCATGAGTTTGCAACTACTTTACTTTTGGAGAATATTCAAAACATTCATTATTCAATAGAGCCCAATAGCAAAAATCAGGTTTTGAATGAAGAATCACATTTCTTGGTAGAATCATGCAGGATTGAAATTTTTGATGGTTTTTTACTCCTCTCAACAGCCCAAACAAGTTTCTAAAAGGATGAGTTTGCAACTACTTTACTTTTGGAGAAAATTCAAAACATTCATTATTCAATAGGGCCCAAACTATCAAAAGCCAGCGGTTTCAATGAACACACATTTCTTGGTAGAATCATGCAGGACTGAAATTTTTGATGTTTTTCTACTCCTCTCATGAGCCCAAACAAGTCTCTAAAAGCATGAGTTTGCAACTACTTTACTTTTGGAGAAAATTCAAAACATTCACTATTCAATAGAGCCCAATAGCAAAAATCAGGTTTTGAATGAAGAATCACATTTCTTGGTAAAATCATGCAGGATTGAAATTTTTGATGGTTTTTTACTCCTCTCAACAGCCCAAACAAGTTTCTAAAAGGATGAGTTTGCAACTACTTTACTTTTGGAGAAAATTCAAAACATTCATTATTCAATAGGGCCCAAACTATCAAAAACCAGCGGTTTCAATGAACACACATTTCTTGGTAGAATCATGCAGGACTGAAATTTTTGATGTTTTTCTACTCCTCTCATGAGCCCAAACAAGTCTCTAAAAGCATGAGTTTGCAACTACTTTACTTTTGGAGAAAATTCAAAACATTCACTATTCAATAGAGCCCAATAGCAAAAATCAGGTTTTGAATGAAGAATCACATTTCTTGGTAAAATCATGCAGGATTGAAATTTTTGATGGTTTTTTACTCCTCTCAACAGCCCAAACAAGTTTCTAAAAGGATGAGTTTGCAACTACTTTACTTTTGGAGAAAATTCAAAACATTCATTATTCAGTAGGGCCCAAACTATCAAAAACCAGCGGTTTCAATGAACACACATTTCTTGGTAGAATCATGCAGGACTGAAATTTTTGATGTTTTTCTACTCCTCTCATGAGCCCAAACAAGTCTCTAAAAGCATGAGTTTGCAACTACTTTACTTTTGGAGAAAATTCAAAACATTCATTATTCAATAGAGCCCATTAGCAAAAATCAGGTTTTGAATGAAGAATCACATTTCTTGGTAGAATCATGCAGGATTGAAATTTTTGATGGTTTTTTACTCCTCTCAACAGCCCAAACAAGTTTCTAAAAGGATGAGTTTGCAACTACTTTACTTTTGGAGAAAATTCAAAACATTCATTATTCAGTAGGGCCCAAACTATCAAAAACCAGCGGTTTCAATGAACACACATTTCTTGGTAGAATCATGCAGGACTGAAATTTTTGATGTTTTTCTACTCCTCTCATGAGCCCAAACAAGTCTCTAAAAGCATGAGTTTGCAACTACTTTACTTTTGGAGAAAATTCAAAACATTCATTATTCAATAGAGCCCATTAGCAAAAATCAGGTTTTGAATGAAGAATCACATTTCTTGGTAGAATCATGCAGGATTGAAATTTTTGATGGTTTTTTACTCCTCTCAACAGCCCAAACAAGTTTCTAAAAGGATGAGTTTGCAACTGCTTTACTTTTGGAGAAAATTCAAAACATTCATTATTCAATAGGGCCCAAACTATCAAAAACCAGCGGTTTGAATGAACACACATTTCTTGGTAGAATCATGCAGGACTGAAATTTTTGATGTTTTTCTACTCCTCTCATGAGCCCAAACAAGTCTCTAAAAGCATGAGTTTGCAACTACTTTACTTTTGGAGAATATTCAAAACATTCATTATTCAATAGAGCCCAATAGCAAAAATCAGGTTTTGAATGAAGAATCACATTTCTTGGTAGAATCATGCAGGATTGAAATTTTTGATGGTTTTTTACTCCTCTCAACAGCCCAAACAAGTTTCTAAAAGGATGAGTTTGCAACTACTTTACTTTTGGAGAAAATTCAAAACATTCATTATTCAATAGGGCCCAAAATATCAAAAACCAGCGGTTTGAATGAACACACATTTCTTGGTAGAATCGTGCAGGACTGAAATTTTTGATGTTTTTCTACTCCTCTCATGAGCCCAAACAAGTCTCTAAAAGGATGAGTTTGCAACTACTTTACTTTTGGAGAAAATTCAAAACATTCATTATTCAATAGAGCCCAATAGCAAAAACCAGCGTTTTGAATGAAGAATCACATTTCTTGGTAGAATCATGCAGGATTGAAATTTTTGATGGTTTTTTACTCCTCTCAACAGCCCAAACAAGTTTCTAAAAGGATGAGTTTGCAACTACTTTACTTTTGGAGAAAATTCAAAACATTCATTATTCAATAGGGCCCAAACTATCAAAAACCAGCGGTTTCAATGAACACACATTTCTTGGTAGAATCATGCAGGACTGAAATTTTTGATGTTTTTCTACTCCTCTCATGAGCCCAAACAAGTCTCTAAAAGCATGAGTTTGCAACTACTTTACTTTTGGAGAAAATTCAAAACATTCATTATTCAATAGAGCCCAATAGCAAAAATCAGGTTTTGAATGAAGAATCACATTTCTTGGTAGAATCATGCTGCATTGAAATTTTTGATGGTTTTTTACTCCTCTCAACAGCCCAAACAAGTTTCTAAAAGGATGAGTTTGCAACTACTTTACTTTTGGAGAAAATTCAAAACATTCATTATTCAATAGGGCCCAAACTATCAAAAACCAGCGGTTTCAATGAACACACATTTCTTGGTAGAATCATGCAGGACTGAAATTTTTGATGTTTTTCTACTCCTCTCATGAGCCCAAACAAGTCTCTAAAAGCATGAGTTTGCAAGTACTTTACTTTTGGAGAAAATTCAAAACATTCATTATTCAATAGAGCCCAATAGCAAAAATCAGGTTTTGAATGAAGATTCACATTTCTTGGTAGAATCATGCAGGATTGAAATTTTTGATGGTTTTTTACTCCTCTCATGATCCCAAACAAGTCTCTAAAAGCATGAGTTTGCAACTACTTTACTTTTGGAAAAAATTCAAAACATTCATTATTCAATAGAGCCCAATAGCAAAAATCAGGTTTTGAATGAAGAATCACATTTCTTGGTAAAATCATGCAGGATTGAAATTTTTGATGGTTTTTTACTCCTCTCAACAGCCCAAACAAGTTTCTAAAAGGATGAGTTTGCAACTACTTTACTTTTGGAGAAAATTCAAAACATTCATTATTCAATAGGGCCCAAACTATCAAAAACCAGCGGTTTCAATGAACACACATTTCTTGGTAGAATCATGCAGGACTGAAATTTTTGATGTTTTTCTACTCCTCTCATGAGCCCAAACAAGTCTCTAAAAGCATGAGTTTGCAACTACTTTACTTTTGGAGAAAATTCAAAACATTCATTATTCAATAGAGCCCAATAGCAAAAATCAGGATTTGAATGAAGAATCACATTTCTTGGTAAAATCATGCAGGATTGAAATTTTTGATGGTTTTTTACTCCTCTCAACAGCCCAAACAAGTTTCTAAAAGGATGAGTTTGCAACTACTTTACTTTTGGAGAAAATTCAAAACATTCATTATTCAATAGGGCCCAAACTATCAAAAACCAGCGGTTTCAATGAACACACATTTCTTGGTAGAATCATGCAGGACTGAAATTTTTGATGTTTTTCTACTCCTCTCATGAGCCCAAACAAGACTCTAAAAGCATGAGTTTGCAACTACTTTACTTTTGGAGAAAATTCAAAACATTCATTATTCAATAGAGCCCAATAGCAAAAATCAGGTTTTGAATGAAGAATCACATTTCTTGGTAAAATCATGCAGGATTGAAATTTTTGATGGTTTTTTACTCCTCTCAACAGCCCAAACAAGTTTCTAAAAGGATGAGTTTGCAACTACTTTACTTTTGGAGAAAATTCAAAACATTCATTATTCAATAGGGCCCAAACTATCAAAAACCAGCGGTTTGAATGAACACACATTTCTTGGTAGAATCATGCAGGACTGAAATTTTTGATGTTTTTCTACTCCTCTCATGAGCCCAAATAAGTCTCTAAAAGCATGAGTTTGCAACTACTTTACTTTTGGAGAAAATTCAAAACATTCATTATTCAATAGAGCCCAATAGCAAAAATCAGGTTTTGAATGAAGAATCACATTTCTTGGTAGAATCATGCAGGATTGAAATTTTTGATGGTTTTTTACTCCTCTCAACAGCCCAAACAAGTTTCTAAAAGGATGAGTTTGCAACTACTTTACTTTTGGAGAAAATTCAAAACATTCCTTATTCAATAGGGCCCAAAATATCAAAAACCAGCGGTTTGAATGAACACACATTTCTTGGTAGAATCGTGCAGGACTGAAATTTTTTATGTTTTTCTACTCCTCTCATGAGCCCAAACAAGTCTCTAAAAGGATGAGTTTGCAACTACTTTACTTTTGGAGAAAATTCAAAACATTCATTATTCAATAGAGCCCAATAGCAAAAACCAGCGTTTTGAATGAAGAATCACATTTCTTGGTAGAATCAAGCAGGATTGAAATTTTTGATGGTTTTTTACTCCTCTCAACAGCCCAAACAAGTTTCTAAAAGGATGAGTTTGCAACTACTTTACTTTTGGAGAAAATTCAAAACATTCATTATTCAATAGGGCCCAAACTATCAAAAACCAGCGGTTTCAATGAACACACATTTCTTGGTAGAATCATGCAGGACTGAAATTTTTGATGTTTTTTTACTCCTCTCATGAGCCCAAACAAGTCTCTAAAAGCATGAGTTTGCAACTACTTTACTTTTGGAGAAAATTCAAAACATTCATTATTCAATAGAGCCCAATAGCAAAAATCAGGTTTTGAATGAAGAATCACATTTCTTGGTAAAATCATGCAGGATTGAAATTTTTGATGGTTTTTTACTCCTCTCAACAGCCCAAACAAGTTTCTAAAAGGATGAGTTTGCAACTACTTTACTTTTGGAGAAAATTCAAAACATTCATTATTCAATAGGGCCCAAACTATCAAAAACCAGCGGTTTGAATGAACACACATTTCTTGGTAGAATCATGCAGGACTGAAATTTTTGATGTTTTTCTACTCCTCTCATGAGCCCAAACAAGTCTCTAAAAGCATGAGTTTGCAACTACTTTACTTTTGGAGAATATTCAAAACATTCATTATTCAATAGAGCCCAATAGCAAAAATCAGGTTTTGAATGAAGAATCACATTTCTTGGTAGAATCATGCAGGATTGAAATTTTTGATGGTTTTTTACTCCTCTCAACAGCCCAAACAAGTTTCTAAAAGGATGAGTTTGCAACTACTTTACTTTTGGAGAAAATTCAAAACATTCATTATTCAATAGGGCCCAAAATATCAAAAACCAGCGGTTTGAATGAACACACATTTCTTGGTAGAATCGTGCAGGACTGAAATTTTTGATGTTTTTCTACTCCTCTCATGAGCCCAAACAAGTCTCTAAAAGGATGAGTTTGCAACTACTTTACTTTTGGAGAAAATTCAAAACATTCATTATTCAATAGAGCCCAATAGCAAAAACCAGCGTTTTGAATGAAGAATCACATTTCTTGGTAGAATCATGCAGGATTGAAATTTTTGATGGTTTTTTACTCCTCTCAACAGCCCAAACAAGTTTCTAAAAGGATGAGTTTGCAACTACTTTACTTTTGGAGAAAATTCAAAACATTCATTATTCAATAGGGCCCAAACTATCAAAAACCAGCGGTTTCAATGAACACACATTTCTTGGTAGAATCATGCAGGACTGAAATTTTTGATGTTTTTCTACTCCTCTCATGAGCCCAAACAAGTCTCTAAAAGCATGAGTTTGCAACTACTTTACTTTTGGAGAAAATTCAAAACATTCATTATTCAATAGAGCCCAATAGCAAAAATCAGGTTTTGAATGAAGAATCACATTTCTTGGTAAAATCATGCAGGATTGAAATTTTTGATGGTTTTTTACTCCTCTCAACAGCCCAAACAAGTTTCTAAAAGGATGAGTTTGCAACTACTTTACTTTTGGAGAAAATTCAAAACATTCATTATTCAATAGGGCCCAAACTATCAAAAACCAGCGGTTTCAATGAACACACATTTCTTGGTAGAATCATGCAGGACTGAAATTTTTGATGTTTTTCTACTCTCATGAGCCCAAACAAGTCTCTAAAAGCATGAGTTTGCAACTACTTTACTTTTGGAGAAAATTCAAAACATTCATTATTCAATAGAGCCCAATAGCAAAAATCAGGATTTGAATGAAGAATCACATTTCTTGGTAAAATCATGCAGGATTGAAATTTTTGATGGTTTTTTACTCCTCTCAACAGCCCAAACAAGTTTCTAAAAGGATGAGTTTGCAACTACTTTACTTTTGGAGAAAATTCAAAACATTCATTATTCAATAGGGCCCAAACTATCAAAAACCAGCGGTTTCAATGAACACACATTTCTTGGTAGAATCATGCAGGACTGAAATTTTTGATGTTTTTCTACTCCTCTCATGAGCCCAAACAAGTCTCTTAAAGCATGAGTTTGCAACTACTTTACTTTTGGAGAAAATTCAAAACATTCACTATTCAATAGAGCCCAATAGCAAAAATCAGGTTTTGAATGAAGAATCGCATTTCTTGGTAAAATCATGCAGGATTGAAATTTTTGATGGTTTTTTACTCCTCTCAACAGCCCAAACAAGTTTCTAAAAGGATGAGTTTGCAACTACTTTACTTTTGGAGAAAATTCAAAACATTCATTATTCAATAGGGCCCAAACTATCAAAAACCAGCGGTTTCAATGAACACACATTTCTTGGTAGAATCATGCAGGACTGAAATTTTTGATGTTTTTCTACTCCTCTCATGAGCCCAAACAAGTCTCTAAAAGCATGAGTTTGCAACTACTTTTCTTTTGGAGAAAATTCAAAACATTCATTATTCAATAGAGCACAATAGCAAAAATCAGGTTTTGAATGAAGAATCACATTTCTTGGTAGAATCATGCAGGATTGAAATTTTTGATGGTTTTTTACTCCTCTCAACAGCCCAAACAAGTTTCTAAAAGGATGAGTTTGCAACTACTTTACTTTTGGAGAAAATTCAAAACATTCATTATTCAATAGGGCCCAAACTATCAAAAACCAGCGGTTTGAATGAACACACATTTCTTGGTAGAATCATGCAGGACTGAAATTTTTGATGTTTTTCTACTCCTCTCATGAGCCCAAATAAGTCTCTAAAAGCATGAGTTTGCAACTACTTTACTTTTGGAGAAAATTCAAAACATTCATTATTCAATAGAGCCCAATAGCAAAAATCAGGTTTTGAATGAAGAATCACATTTCTTGGTAGAATCATGCAGGATTGAAATTTTTGATGGTTTTTTACTCCTCTCAACAGCCCAAACAAGTTTCTAAAAGGATGAGTTTGCAACTACTTTAGTTTTGGAGAAAATTCAAAACATTCATTATTCAATAGGGCCCAAAATATCAAAAACCAGCGGTTTGAATGAACACACATTTCTTGGTAGAATCGTGCAGGACTGAAATTTTTTATGTTTTTCTACTCCTCTCATGAGCCCAAACAAGTCTCTAAAAGGATGAGTTTGCAACTACTTTACTTTTGGAGAAAATTCAAAACATTCATTATTCAATAGAGCCCAATAGCAAAAACCAGCGTTTTGAATGAAGAATCACATTTCTTGGTAAAATCATGCAGGATTGAAATTTTTGATGGTGTTTTACTCCTCTCAACAGCCCAAACAAGTTTCTAAAAGGATGAGTTTGCAACTATTTTACTTTTGGAGAAAATTCAAAACATTCATTATTCAATAGGGCCCAAACTATCAAAAACCAGCGGTTTCAATGAACACACATTTCTTGGTAGAATCATGCAGGACTGAAATTTTTGATGTTTTTCTACTCCTCTCATGAGCCCAAACAAGTCTCTAAAAGCATGAGTTTGCAACTACTTTACTTTTGGAGAAAATTCAAAACATTCATTATTCAATAGAGCCCAATAGCAAAAATCAGGTTTTGAATGAAGAATCACATTTCTTGGTAAAATCATGCAGGATTGAAATTTTTGATGGTTTTTTACTCCTCTCAACAGCCCAAACAAGTTTCTAAAAGGATGAGTTTGCAACTACTTTACTTTTGGAGAAAATTCAAAACATTCATTATTCAATAGGGCCCAAACTATCAAAAACCAGCGGTTTGAATGAACACACATTTCTTGGTAGAATCATGCAGGACTGAAATTTTTGATGTTTTTCTACTCCTCTCATGAGCCCAAATAAGTCTCTAAAAGCATGAGTTTGCAACTACTTTACTTTTGGAGAAAATTCAAAACATTCATTATTCAATAGAGCCCAATAGCAAAAATCAGGTTTTGAATGAAGAATCACATTTCTTGGTAGAATCATGCAGGATTGAAATTTTTGATGGTTTTTTACTCCTCTCAACAGCCCAAACAAGTTTCTAAAAGGATGAGTTTGCAACTACTTTACTTTTGGAGAAAATTCAAAACATTCATTATTCAATAGGGCCCAAAATATCAAAAACCAGCGGTTTGAATGAACACACATTTCTTGGTAGAATCGTGCAGGACTGAAATTTTTTATGTTTTTCTACTCCTCTCATGAGCCCAAACAAGTCTCTAAAAGGATGAGTTTGCAACTACTTTACTTTTGGAGAAAATTCAAAACATTCATTATTCAATAGAGCCCAATAGCAAAAACCAGCGTTTTGAATGAAGAATCACATTTCTTGGTAGAATCAAGCAGGATTGAAATTTTTGATGGTTTTTTACTCCTCTCAACAGCCCAAACAAGTTTCTAAAAGGATGAGTTTGCAACTACTTTACTTTTGGAGAAAATTCAAAACATTCATTATTCAATAGGGCCCAAACTATCAAAAACCAGCGGTTTCAATGAACACACATTTCTTGGTAGAATCATGCAGGACTGAAATTTTTGATGTTTTTCTACTCCTCTCATGAGCCCAAACAAGTCTCTAAAAGCATGAGTTTGCAACTACTTTACTTTTGGAGAAAATTCAAAACATTCATTATTCAATAGAGCCCAATAGCAAAAATCAGGTTTTGAATGAAGAATCACATTTCTTGGTAAAATCATGCAGGATTGAAATTTTTGATGGTTTTTTACTCCTCTCAACAGCCCAAACAAGTTTCTAAAAGGATGAGTTTGCAACTACTTTACTTTTGGAGAAAATTCAAAACATTCATTATTCAATAGGGCCCAAACTATCAAAAACCAGCGGTTTGAATGAACACACATTTCTTGGTAGAATCATGCAGGACTGAAATTTTTGATGTTTTTCTACTCCTCTCATGAGCCCAAACAAGTCTCTAAAAGCATGAGTTTGCAACTACTTTACTTTTGGAGAAAATTCAAAACATTCACTTTTCACTAGAGCCCAATAGCAAAAATCAGGTTTTTTAATGAAGAATCACATTTCTTGGTAGAATCATGCTGCATTGAAATTTTTGATGGTTTTTTACTCCTCTCAACAGCCCAAACAAGTTTCTAAAAGGATGAGTTTGCAACTACTTTACTTTTGGAGAAAATTCAAAACATTCATTATTCAATAGGGCCCAAACTATCAAAAACCAGCGGTTTCAATGAACACACATTTCTTGGTAGAATCATGCAGGACTGAAATTTTTGATGTTTTTCTACTCCTCTCATGAGCCCAAACAAGTCTCTAAAAGCATGAGTTTGCAACTACTTTACTTTTGGAGAAAATTCAAAACATTCATTATTCAATAGAGCCCAATAGCAAAAATCAGGTTTTGAATGAAGATTCACATTTCTTGGTAGAATCATGCAGGATTGAAATTTTTGATGGTTTTTTACTCCTCTCAACAGCCCAAACAAGTTTCTAAAAGGATGAGTTTGCAACTACTTTACTTTTGGAGAAAATTCAAAACATTCATTATTCAATAGGGCCCAAACTATCAAAAACCAGCGGTTTCAATGAACACACATTTTTTGGTAGAATCATGCAGGACTGAAATTTTTGATGTTTTTCTACTCCTCTCATGAGCCCAAACAAGTCTCTAAAAGCATGAGTTTGCAACTACTTTACTTTTGGAGAAAATTCAAAACATTCACTATTCAATAGAGCCCAATAGCAAAAATCAGGTTTTGAATGAAGAATCGCATTTCTTGGTAAAATCATGCAGGATTGAAATTTTTGATGGTTTTTTACTCCTCTCAACAGCCCAAACAAGTTTCTAAAAGGATGAGTTTGCAACTACTTTACTTTTGGAGAAAACTCAAAACATTCATTATTCAATAGGGCCCAAACTATCAAAAACCAGCGGTTTCAATGAACACACATTTCTTGGTAGAATCATGCAGGACTGAAATTTTTTTATGTTTTTCTACTCCTCTCATGAGCCCAAACAAGTCTCTAAAAGCATGAGTTTGCAACTACTTTACTTTTGGAGAAAATTCAAAACATTCATTATTCAATAGAGCCCAATAGCAAAAATCAGGTTTTGAATGAAGAATCACATTTCTTTGTAGAATCATGCAGGATTGAAATTTTTGATGGTTTTTTACTCCTCTCAACAGCCCAAACAAGTTTCTAAAAGGATGAGTTTGCAACTACTTTACTTTTGGAGAAAATTCAAAACATTCATTATTCAATAGGGCCCAAACTATCAAAAACCAGCGGTTTCAATGAACACACATTTCTTGGTAGAATCATGCAGGACTGAAATTTTTGATGTTTTTCTACTCCTCTCATGAGCCCAAACAAGTCTCTAAAAGCATGAGTTTGCAACTACTTTACTTTTGGAGAAAATTCAAAACATTCACTATTCAATAGAGCCCAATAGCAAAAATCAGGTTTTGAATGAAGAATCGCATTTCTTGGTAAAATCATGCAGGATTGAAATTTTTGATGGTTTTTTACTCCTCTCAACAGCCCAAACAAGTTTCTAAAAGGATGAGTTTGCAACTACTTTACTTTTGGAGAAAATTCAAAACATTCATTATTCAATAGGGCCCAAACTATCAAAAACCAGCGGTTTCAATGAACACACATTTCTTGGTAGAATCATGCAGGACTGAAATTTTTGATGTTTTTCTACTCCTCTCATGAGCCCAAACAAGTCTCTAAAAGCATGAGTTTGCAACTACTTTTCTTTTGGAGAAAATTCAAAACATTCATTATTCAATAGAGCACAATAGCAAAAATCAGGTTTTGAATGAAGAATCACATTTCTTGGTAGAATCATGCAGGATTGAAATTTTTGATGGTTTTTTACTCCTCTCAACAGCCCAAACAAGTTTCTAAAAGGATGAGTTTGCAACTACTTTACTTTTGGAGAAAATTCAAAACATTCATTATTCAATAGGGCCCAAACTATCAAAAACCAGCGGTTTGAATGAACACACATTTCTTGGTAGAATCATGCAGGACTGAAATTTTTGATGTTTTTCTACTCCTCTCATGAGCCCAAATAAGTCTCTAAAAGCATGAGTTTGCAACTACTTTACTTTTGGAGAAAATTCAAAACATTCATTATTCAATAGAGCCCAATAGCAAAAATCAGGTTTTGAATGAAGAATCACATTTCTTGGTAGAATCATGCAGGATTGAAATTTTTGATGGTTTTTTACTCCTCTCAACAGCCCAAACAAGCTTCTAAAAGGATGAGTTTGCAACTACTTTAGTTTTGGAGAAAATTCAAAACATTCTTTATTCAATAGGGCCCAAAATATCAAAAACCAGCGGTTTGAATGAACACACATTTCTTGGTAGAATCGTGCAGGACTGAAATTTTTTATGTTTTTCTACTCCTCTCATGAGCCCAAACAAGTCTCTAAAAGGATGAGTTTGCAACTACTTTACTTTTGGAGAAAATTCAAAACATTCATTATTCAATAGAGCCCAATAGCAAAAACCAGCGTTTTGAATGAAGAATCACATTTCTTGGTAAAATCATGCAGGATTGAAATTTTTGATGGTGTTTTACTCCTCTCAACAGCCCAAACAAGTTTCTAAAAGGATGAGTTTGCAACTACTTTACTTTTGGAGAAAATTCAAAACATTCATTATTCAATAGAGCCCAATAGCAAAAACCAGCGTTTTGAATGAAGAATCACATTTCTTGGTAGAATCATGCAGGATTGAAATTTTTGATGGTTTTTTACTCCTCTCAACAGCCCAAACAAGTTTCTAAAAGGATGAGTTTGCAACTACTTTACTTTTGGAGAAAATTCAAAACATTCATTATTCAATAGGGCCCAAACTATCAAAAACCAGCGGTTTCAATGAACACACATTTCTTGGTAGAATCATGCAGGACTGAAATTTTTGATGTTTTTCTACTCCTCTCATGAGCCCAAACAAGTCTCTAAAAGCATGAGTTTGCAACTACTTTACTTTTGGAGAAAATTCAAAACATTCATTATTCAATAGAGCCCAATAGCAAAAATCAGGTTTTGAATGAAGAATCACATTTCTTGGTAAAATCATGCAGGATTGAAATTTTTGATGGTTTTTTACTCCTCTCAACAGCCCAAACAAGTTTCTAAAAGGATGAGTTTGCAACTACTTTACTTTTGGAGAAAATTCAAAACATTCATTATTCAATAGGGCCCAAACTATCAAAAACCAGCGGTTTCAATGAACACACATTTCTTGGTAGAATCATGCAGGACTGAAATTTTTGATGTTTTTCTACTCCTCTCATGAGCCCAAACAAGTCTCTAAAAGCATGAGTTTGCAACTACTTTACTTTTGGAGAAAATTCAAAACATTCACTTTTCACTAGAGCCCAATAGCAAAAATCAGGTTTTGAATGAAGAATCACATTTCTTGGTAGAATCATGCTGGATTGAAATTTTTGATGGTTTTTTACTCCTCTCAACAGCCCAAACAAGTTTCTAAAAGGATGAGTTTGCAACTACTTTACTTTTGGAGAAAATTCAAAACATTCATTATTCAATAGGGCCCAAACTATCAAAAACCAGCGGTTTCAATGAACACACATTTCTTGGTAGAATCATGCAGGACTGAAATTTTTGATGTTTTTCTACTCCTCTCATGAGCCCAAACAAGGCTCTAAAAGCATGAGTTTGCAAGTACTTTACTTTTGGAGAAAATTCAAAACATTCATTATTCAATAGAGCCCAATAGCAAAAATCAGGTTTTGAATGAAGATTCACATTTCTTGGTAGAATCATGCAGGATTGAAATTTTTGATGGTTTTTTACTCCTCTCATGAGCCCAAACAAGTCTCTAAAAGCATGAGTTTGCAACTACTTTACTTTTGGAAAAAATTCAAAACATTCATTATTCAATAGAGCCCAATAGCAAAAATCAGGTTTTGAATGAAGAATCACATTTCTTGGTAAAATCATGCAGGATTGAAATTTTTGATGGTTTTTTACTCCTCTCAACAGCCCAAACAAGTTTCTAAAAGGATGAGTTTGCAACTACTTTACTTTTGGAGAAAATTCAAAACATTCATTATTCAATAGGGCCCAAACTATCAAAAACCAGCGGTTTCAATGAACACACATTTCTTGGTAGAATCATGCAGGACTGAAATTTTTGATGTTTTTCTACTCCTCTCATGAGCCCAAACAAGTCTCTAAAAGCATGAGTTTGCAACTACTTTACTTTTGGAGAAAATTCAAAACATTCACTATTCAATAGAGCCCAATAGCAAAAATCAGGTTTTGAATGAAGAATCGCATTTCTTGGTAAAATCATGCAGGATTGAAATTTTTGATGGTTTTTTACTCCTCTCAACAGCCCAAACAAGTTTCTAAAAGGATGAGTTTGCAACTACTTTACTTTTGGAGAAAATTCAAAACATTCATTATTCAATAGGGCCCAAACTATCAAAAACCAGCGGTTTCAATGAACACACATTTCTTGGTAGAATCATGCAGGACTGAAATTTTTGATGTTTTTCTACTCCTCTCATGAGCCCAAACAAGTCTCTAAAAGCATGAGTTTGCAACTACTTTACTTTTGGAGAAAATTCAAAACATTCATTATTCAATAGAGCCCAATAGCAAAAATCAGGATTTGAATGAAGAATCACATTTCTTGGTAAAATCATGCAGGATTGAAATTTTTGATGGTTTTTTACTCCTCTCAACAGCCCAAACAAGTTTCTAAAAGGATGAGTTTGCAACTACTTTACTTTTGGAGAAAATTCAAAACATTCATTATTCAATAGGGCCCAAACTATCAAAAACCAGCGGTTTCAATGAACACACATTTCTTGGTAGAATCATGCAGGACTGAAATTTTTGATGTTTTTCTACTCCTCTCATGAGCCCAAACAAGACTCTAAAAGCATGAGTTTGCAACTACTTTACTTTTGGAGAAAATTCAAAACATTCATTATTCAATAGAGCCCAATAGCAAAAATCAGGTTTTGAATGAAGAATCACATTTCTTGGTAAAATCATGCAGGATTGAAATTTTTGATGGTTTTTTACTCCTCTCAACAGCCCAAACAAGTTTCTAAAAGGATGAGTTTGCAACTACTTTACTTTTGGAGAAAATTCAAAACATTCATTATTCAATAGGGCCCAAACTATCAAAAACCAGCGGTTTGAATGAACACACATTTCTTGGTAGAATCATGCAGGACTGAAATTTTTGATGTTTTTCTACTCCTCTCATGAGCCCAAATAAGTCTCTAAAAGCATGAGTTTGCAACTACTTTACTTTTGGAGAAAATTCAAAACATTCATTATTCAATAGAGCCCAATAGCAAAAATCAGGTTTTGAATGAAGAATCACATTTCTTTTTAGAATCATGCAGGATTGAAATTTTTGATGGTTTTTTACTCCTCTCAACAGCCCAAACAAGTTTCTAAAAGGATGAGTTTGCAACTACTTTACTTTTGGAGAAAATTCAAAACATTCATTATTCAATAGGGCCCAAAATATCAAAAACCAGCGGTTTGAATGAACACACATTTCTTGGTAGAATCGTGCAGGACTGAAATTTTTTATGTTTTTCTACTCCTCTCATGAGCCCAAACAAGTCTCTAAAAGGATGAGTTTGCAACTACTCTACTTTTGGAGAAAATTCAAAACATTCATTATTCAATAGAGCCCAATAGCAAAAACCAGCGTTTTGAATGAAGAATCACATTTCTTGGTAGAATCAAGCAGGATTGAAATTTTTGATGGTTTTTTACTCCTCTCAACAGCCCAAACAAGTTTCTAAAAGGATGAGTTTGCAACTACTTTACTTTTGGAGAAAATTCAAAACATTCATTATTCAATAGGACCCAAACTATCAAAAACCAGCGGTTTCAATGAACACACATTTCTTGGTAGAATCATGCAGGACTGAAATTTTTGATGTTTTTCTACTCCTCTCATGAGCCCAAACAAGTCTCTAAAAGCATGAGTTTGCAACTACTTTACTTTTGGAGAAAATTCAAAACATTCATTATTCAATAGAGCCCAATAGCAAAAATCAGGTTTTGAATGAAGAATCACATTTCTTGGTAAAATCATGCAGGATTGAAATTTTTGATGGTTTTTTACTCCTCTCAACAGCCCAAACAAGTTTCTAAAAGGATGAGTTTGCAACTACTTTACTTTTGGAGAAAATTCAAAACATTCATTATTCAATAGGGCCCAAACTATCAAAAACCAGCGGTTTGAATGAACACACATTTCTTGGTAGAATCATGCAGGACTGAAATTTTTGATGTTTTTCTACTCCTCTCATGAGCCCAAATAAGTCTCTAAAAGCATGAGTTTGCAACTACTTTACTTTTGGAGAAAATTCAAAACATTCATTATTCAATAGAGCCCAATAGCAAAAATCAGGTTTTGAATGAAGAATCACATTTCTTGGTAGAATCATGCAGGATTGAAATTTTTGATGGTTTTTTACTCCTCTCAACAGCCCAAACAAGTTTCTAAAAGGATGAGTTTGCAACTACTTTACTTTTGGAGAAAATTCAAAACATTCATTATTCAATAGGGCCCAAAATATCAAAAACCAGCGGTTTGAATGAACACACATTTCTTGGTAGAATCGTGCAGGACTGAAATTTTTTATGTTTTTCTACTCCTCTCATGAGCCCAAACAAGTCTCTAAAAGGATGAGTTTGCAACTACTTTACTTTTGGAGAAAATTCAAAACATTCATTATTCAATAGAGCCCAATAGCAAAAACCAGCGTTTTGAATGAAGAATCACATTTCTTGGTAGAATCAAGCAGGATTGAAATTTTTGATGGTTTTTTACTCCTCTCAACAGCCCAAACAAGTTTCTAAAAGGATGAGTTTGCAACTACTTTACTTTTGGAGAAAATTCAAAACATTCATTATTCAATAGGGCCCAAACTATCAAAAACCAGCGGTTTCAATGAACACACATTTCTTGGTAGAATCATGCAGGACTGAAATTTTTGATGTTTTTTTACTCCTCTCATGAGCCCAAACAAGTCTCTAAAAGCATGAGTTTGCAACTACTTTACTTTTGGAGAAAATTCAAAACATTCATTATTCAATAGAGCCCAATAGCAAAAATCAGGTTTTGAATGAAGAATCACATTTCTTGGTAAAATCATGCAGGATTGAAATTTTTGATGGTTTTTTACTCCTCTCAACAGCCCAAACAAGTTTCTAAAAGGATGAGTTTGCAACTACTTTACTTTTGGAGAAAATTCAAAACATTCATTATTCAATAGGGCCCAAACTATCAAAAACCAGCGGTTTGAATGAACACACATTTCTTGGTAGAATCATGCAGGACTGAAATTTTTGATGTTTTTCTACTCCTCTCATGAGCCCAAACAAGTCTCTAAAAGCATGAGTTTGCAACTACTTTACTTTTGGAGAAAATTCAAAACATTCACTTTTCACTAGAGCCCAATAGCAAAAATCAGGTTTTGAATGAAGAATCACATTTCTTGGTAGAATCATGCTGCATTGAAATTTTTGATGGTTTTTTACTCCTCTCAACAGCCCAAACAAGTTTCTAAAAGGATGAGTTTGCAACTACTTTACTTTTGGAGAAAATTCAAAACATTCATTATTCAATAGGGCCCAAACTATCAAAAACCAGCGGTTTCAATGAACACACATTTCTTGGTAGAATCATGCAGGACTGAAATTTTTGATGTTTTTCTACTCCTCTCATGAGCCCAAACAAGTCTCTAAAAGCATGAGTTTGCAACTACTTTACTTTTGGAGAAAATTCAAAACATTCATTATTCAATAGAGCCCAATAGCAAAAATCAGGTTTTGAATGAAGATTCACATTTCTTGGTAGAATCATGCAGGATTGAAATTTTTGATGGTTTTTTACTCCTCTCAACAGCCCAAACAAGTTTCTAAAAGGATGAGTTTGCAACTACTTTACTTTTGGAGAAAATTCAAAACATTCATTATTCAATAGGGCCCAAACTATCAAAAACCAGCGGTTTCAATGAACACACATTTTTTGGTAGAATCATGCAGGACTGAAATTTTTGATGTTTTTCTACTCCTCTCATGAGCCCAAACAAGTCTCTAAAAGCATGAGTTTGCAACTACTTTACTTTTGGAAAAAATTCAAAACATTCATTATTCAATAGAGCCCAATAGCAAAAATCAGGTTTTGAATGAAGAATCACATTTCTTGGTAAAATCATGCAGGATTGAAATTTTTGATGGTTTTTTACTCCTCTCAACAGCCCAAACAAGTTTCTAAAAGGATGAGTTTGCAACTACTTTACTTTTGGAGAAAATTCAAAACATTCATTATTCAATAGGGCCCAAACTATCAAAAACCAGCGGTTTCAATGAACACACATTTCTTGGTAGAATCATGCAGGACTGAAATTTTTGATGTTTTTCTACTCCTCTCATGAGCCCAAACAAGTCTCTAAAAGCATGAGTTTGCAACTACTTTACTTTTGGAGAAAATTCAAAACATTCATTATTCAATAGAGCCCAATAGCAAAAATCAGGATTTGAATGAAGAATCACATTTCTTGGTAAAATCATGCAGGATTGAAATTTTTGATGGTTTTTTACTCCTCTCAACAGCCCAAACAAGTTTCTAAAAGGATGAGTTTGCAACTACTTTACTTTTGGAGAAAATTCAAAACATTCATTATTCAATAGGGCCCAAACTATCAAAAACCAGCGGTTTCAATGAACACACATTTCTTGGTAGAATCATGCAGGACTGAAATTTTTGATGTTTTTCTACTCCTCTCATGAGCCCAAACAAGTCTCTTAAAGCATGAGTTTGCAACTACTTTACTTTTGGAGAAAATTCAAAACATTCACTATTCAATAGAGCCCAATAGCAAAAATCAGGTTTTGAATGAAGAATCGCATTTCTTGGTAAAATCATGCAGGATTGAAATTTTTGATGGTTTTTTACTCCTCTCAACAGCCCAAACAAGTTTCTAAAAGGATGAGTTTGCAACTACTTTACTTTTGGAGAAAATTCAAAACATTCATTATTCAATAGGGCCCAAACTATCAAAAACCAGCGGTTTCAATGAACACACATTTCTTGGTAGAATCATGCAGGACTGAAATTTTTGATGTTTTTCTACTCCTCTCATGAGCCCAAACAAGTCTCTAAAAGCATGAGTTTGCAACTACTTTTCTTTTGGAGAAAATTCAAAACATTCATTATTCAATAGAGCACAATAGTAAAAATCAGGTTTTGAATGAAGAATCACATTTCTTGGTAGAATCATGCAGGATTGAAATTTTTGATGGTTTTTTACTCCTCTCAACAGCCCAAACAAGTTTCTAAAAGGATGAGTTTGCAACTACTTTACTTTTGGAGAAAATTCAAAACATTCATTATTCAATAGGGCCCAAACTATCAAAAACCAGCGGTTTGAATGAACACACATTTCTTGGTAGAATCATGCAGGACTGAAATTTTTGATGTTTTTCTACTCCTCTCATGAGCCCAAATAAGTCTCTAAAAGCATGAGTTTGCAACTACTTTACTTTTGGAGAAAATTCAAAACATTCATTATTCAATAGAGCCCAATAGCAAAAATCAGGTTTTGAATGAAGAATCACATTTCTTGGTAGAATCATGCAGGATTGAAATTTTTGATGGTTTTTTACTCCTCTCAACAGCCCAAACAAGTTTCTAAAAGGATGAGTTTGCAACTACTTTAGTTTTGGAGAAAATTCAAAACATTCATTATTCAATAGGGCCCAAAATATCAAAAACCAGCGGTTTGAATGAACACACATTTCTTGGTAGAATCGTGCAGGACTGAAATTTTTTATGTTTTTCTACTCCTCTCATGAGCCCAAACAAGTCTCTAAAAGGATGAGTTTGCAACTACTTTACTTTTGGAGAAAATTCAAAACATTCATTATTCAATAGAGCCCAATAGCAAAAACCAGCGTTTTGAATGAAGAATCACATTTCTTGGTAAAATCATGCAGGATTGAAATTTTTGATGGTGTTTTACTCCTCTCAACAGCCCAAACAAGTTTCTAAAAGGATGAGTTTGCAACTATTTTACTTTTGGAGAAAATTCAAAACATTCATTATTCAATAGGGCCCAAACTATCAAAAACCAGCGGTTTCAATGAACACACATTTCTTGGTAGAATCATGCAGGACTGAAATTTTTGATGTTTTTCTACTCCTCTCATGAGCCCAAACAAGTCTCTAAAAGCATGAGTTTGCAACTACTTTACTTTTGGAGAAAATTCAAAACATTCATTATTCAATAGAGCCCAATAGCAAAAATCAGGTTTTGAATGAAGAATCACATTTCTTGGTAAAATCATGCAGGATTGAAATTTTTGATGGTTTTTTACTCCTCTCAACAGCCCAAACAAGTTTCTAAAAGGATGAGTTTGCAACTACTTTACTTTTGGAGAAAATTCAAAACATTCATTATTCAATAGGGCCCAAACTATCAAAAACCAGCGGTTTGAATGAACACACATTTCTTGGTAGAATCATGCAGGACTGAAATTTTTGATGTTTTTCTACTCCTCTCATGAGCCCAAATAAGTCTCTAAAAGCATGAGTTTGCAACTACTTTACTTTTGGAGAAAATTCAAAACATTCATTATTCAATAGAGCCCAATAGCAAAAATCAGGTTTTGAATGAAGAATCACATTTCTTGGTAGAATCATGCAGGATTGAAATTTTTGATGGTTTTTTACTCCTCTCAACAGCCCAAACAAGTTTCTAAAAGGATGAGTTTGCAACTACTTTACTTTTGGAGAAAATTCAAAACATTCATTATTCAATAGGGCCCAAAATATCAAAAACCAGCGGTTTGAATGAACACACATTTCTTGGTAGAATCGTGCAGGACTGAAATTTTTTATGTTTTTCTACTCCTCTCATGAGCCCAAACAAGTCTCTAAAAGGATGAGTTTGCAACTACTTTACTTTTGGAGAAAATTCAAAACATTCATTATTCAATAGAGCCCAATAGCAAAAACCAGCGTTTTGAATGAAGAATCACATTTCTTGGTAGAATCAAGCAGGATTGAAATTTTTGATGGTTTTTTACTCCTCTCAACAGCCCAAACAAGTTTCTAAAAGGATGAGTTTGCAACTACTTTACTTTTGGAGAAAATTCAAAACATTCATTATTCAATAGGGCCCAAACTATCAAAAACCAGCGGTTTCAATGAACACACATTTCTTGGTAGAATCATGCAGGACTGAAATTTTTGATGTTTTTCTACTCCTCTCATGAGCCCAAACAAGTCTCTAAAAGCATGAGTTTGCAACTACTTTACTTTTGGAGAAAATTCAAAACATTCATTATTCAATAGAGCCCAATAGCAAAAATCAGGTTTTGAATGAAGAATCACATTTCTTGGTAAAATCATGCAGGATTGAAATTTTTGATGGTTTTTTACTCCTCTCAACAGCCCAAACAAGTTTCTAAAAGGATGAGTTTGCAACTACTTTACTTTTGGAGAAAATTCAAAACATTCATTATTCAATAGGGCCCAAACTATCAAAAACCAGCGGTTTGAATGAACACACATTTCTTGGTAGAATCATGCAGGACTGAAATTTTTGATGTTTTTCTACTCCTCTCATGAGCCCAAACAAGTCTCTAAAAGCATGAGTTTGCAACTACTTTACTTTTGGAGAAAATTCAAAACATTCACTTTTCACTAGAGCCCAATAGCAAAAATCAGGTTTTTTAATGAAGAATCACATTTCTTGGTAGAATCATGCTGCATTGAAATTTTTGATGGTTTTTTACTCCTCTCAACAGCCCAAACAAGTTTCTAAAAGGATGAGTTTGCAACTACTTTACTTTTGGAGAAAATTCAAAACATTCATTATTCAATAGGGCCCAAACTATCAAAAACCAGCGGTTTCAATGAACACACATTTCTTGGTAGAATCATGCAGGACTGAAATTTTTGATGTTTTTCTACTCCTCTCATGAGCCCAAACAAGTCTCTAAAAGCATGAGTTTGCAACTACTTTACTTTTGGAGAAAATTCAAAACATTCATTATTCAATAGAGCCCAATAGCAAAAATCAGGTTTTGAATGAAGATTCACATTTCTTGGTAGAATCATGCAGGATTGAAATTTTTGATGGTTTTTTACTCCTCTCAACAGCCCAAACAAGTTTCTAAAAGGATGAGTTTGCAACTACTTTACTTTTGGAGAAAATTCAAAACATTCATTATTCAATAGGGCCCAAACTATCAAAAACCAGCGGTTTCAATGAACACACATTTTTTGGTAGAATCATGCAGGACTGAAATTTTTGATGTTTTTCTACTCCTCTCATGAGCCCAAACAAGTCTCTAAAAGCATGAGTTTGCAACTACTTTACTTTTGGAGAAAATTCAAAACATTCACTATTCAATAGAGCCCAATAGCAAAAATCAGGTTTTGAATGAAGAATCGCATTTCTTGGTAAAATCATGCAGGATTGAAATTTTTGATGGTTTTTTACTCCTCTCAACAGCCCAAACAAGTTTCTAAAAGGATGAGTTTGCAACTACTTTACTTTTGGAGAAAACTCAAAACATTCATTATTCAATAGGGCCCAAACTATCAAAAACCAGCGGTTTCAATGAACACACATTTCTTGGTAGAATCATGCAGGACTGAAATTTTTTTATGTTTTTCTACTCCTCTCATGAGCCCAAACAAGTCTCTAAAAGCATGAGTTTGCAACTACTTTACTTTTGGAGAAAATTCAAAACATTCATTATTCAATAGAGCCCAATAGCAAAAATCAGGTTTTGAATGAAGAATCACATTTCTTTGTAGAATCATGCAGGATTGAAATTTTTGATGGTTTTTTACTCCTCTCAACAGCCCAAACAAGTTTCTAAAAGGATGAGTTTGCAACTACTTTACTTTTGGAGAAAATTCAAAACATTCATTATTCAATAGGGCCCAAACTATCAAAAACCAGCGGTTTCAATGAACACACATTTCTTGGTAGAATCATGCAGGACTGAAATTTTTGATGTTTTTCTACTCCTCTCATGAGCCCAAACAAGTCTCTAAAAGCATGAGTTTGCAACTACTTTACTTTTGGAGAAAATTCAAAACATTCACTATTCAATAGAGCCCAATAGCAAAAATCAGGTTTTGAATGAAGAATCGCATTTCTTGGTAAAATCATGCAGGATTGAAATTTTTGATGGTTTTTTACTCCTCTCAACAGCCCAAACAAGTTTCTAAAAGGATGAGTTTGCAACTACTTTACTTTTGGAGAAAATTCAAAACATTCATTATTCAATAGGGCCCAAACTATCAAAAACCAGCGGTTTCAATGAACACACATTTCTTGGTAGAATCATGCAGGACTGAAATTTTTGATGTTTTTCTACTCCTCTCATGAGCCCAAACAAGTCTCTAAAAGCATGAGTTTGCAACTACTTTTCTTTTGGAGAAAATTCAAAACATTCATTATTCAATAGAGCACAATAGCAAAAATCAGGTTTTGAATGAAGAATCACATTTCTTGGTAGAATCATGCAGGATTGAAATTTTTGATGGTTTTTTACTCCTCTCAACAGCCCAAACAAGTTTCTAAAAGGATGAGTTTGCAACTACTTTACTTTTGGAGAAAATTCAAAACATTCATTATTCAATAGGGCCCAAACTATCAAAAACCAGCGGTTTGAATGAACACACATTTCTTGGTAGAATCATGCAGGACTGAAATTTTTGATGTTTTTCTACTCCTCTCATGAGCCCAAATAAGTCTCTAAAAGCATGAGTTTGCAACTACTTTACTTTTGGAGAAAATTCAAAACATTCATTATTCAATAGAGCCCAATAGCAAAAATCAGGTTTTGAATGAAGAATCACATTTCTTGGTAGAATCATGCAGGATTGAAATTTTTGATGGTTTTTTACTCCTCTCAACAGCCCAAACAAGCTTCTAAAAGGATGAGTTTGCAACTACTTTAGTTTTGGAGAAAATTCAAAACATTCATTATTCAATAGGGCCCAAAATATCAAAAACCAGCGGTTTGAATGAACACACATTTCTTGGTAGAATCGTGCAGGACTGAAATTTTTTATGTTTTTCTACTCCTCTCATGAGCCCAAACAAGTCTCTAAAAGGATGAGTTTGCAACTACTTTACTTTTGGAGAAAATTCAAAACATTCATTATTCAATAGAGCCCAATAGCAAAAACCAGCGTTTTGAATGAAGAATCACATTTCTTGGTAAAATCATGCAGGATTGAAATTTTTGATGGTGTTTTACTCCTCTCAACAGCCCAAACAAGTTTCTAAAAGGATGAGTTTGCAACTACTTTACTTTTGGAGAAAATTCAAAACATTCATTATTCAATAGAGCCCAATAGCAAAAACCAGCGTTTTGAATGAAGAATCACATTTCTTGGTAGAATCATGCAGGATTGAAATTTTTGATGGTTTTTTACTCCTCTCAACAGCCCAAACAAGTTTCTAAAAGGATGAGTTTGCAACTACTTTACTTTTGGAGAAAATTCAAAACATTCATTATTCAATAGGGCCCAAACTATCAAAAACCAGCGGTTTCAATGAACACACATTTCTTGGTAGAATCATGCAGGACTGAAATTTTTGATGTTTTTCTACTCCTCTCATGAGCCCAAACAAGTCTCTAAAAGCATGAGTTTGCAACTACTTTACTTTTGGAGAAAATTCAAAACATTCATTATTCAATAGAGCCCAATAGCAAAAATCAGGTTTTGAATGAAGAATCACATTTCTTGGTAAAATCATGCAGGATTGAAATTTTTGATGGTTTTTTACTCCTCTCAACAGCCCAAACAAGTTTCTAAAAGGATGAGTTTGCAACTACTTTACTTTTGGAGAAAATTCAAAACATTCATTATTCAATAGGGCCCAAACTATCAAAAACCAGCGGTTTCAATGAACACACATTTCTTGGTAGAATCATGCAGGACTGAAATTTTTGATGTTTTTCTACTCCTCTCATGAGCCCAAACAAGTCTCTAAAAGCATGAGTTTGCAACTACTTTACTTTTGGAGAAAATTCAAAACATTCACTTTTCACTAGAGCCCAATAGCAAAAATCAGGTTTTGAATGAAGAATCACATTTCTTGGTAGAATCATGCTGCATTGAAATTTTTGATGGTTTTTTACTCCTCTCAACAGCCCAAACAAGTTTCTAAAAGGATGAGTTTGCAACTACTTTACTTTTGGAGAAAATTCAAAACATTCATTATTCAATAGGGCCCAAACTATCAAAAACCAGCGGTTTCAATGAACACACATTTCTTGGTAGAATAATGCAGGACTGAAATTTTTGATGTTTTTCTACTCCTCTCATGAGCCCAAACAAGGCTCTAAAAGCATGAGTTTGCAAGTACTTTACTTTTGGAGAAAATTCAAAACATTCATTATTCAATAGAGCCCAATAGCAAAAATCAGGTTTTGAATGAAGATTCACATTTCTTGGTAGAATCATGCAGGATTGAAATTTTTGATGGTTTTTTACTCCTCTCATGAGCCCAAACAAGTCTCTAAAAGCATGAGTTTGCAACTACTTTACTTTTGGAAAAAATTCAAAACATTCATTATTCAATAGAGCCCAATAGCAAAAATCAGGTTTTGAATGAAGAATCACATTTCTTGGTAAAATCATGCAGGATTGAAATTTTTGATGGTTTTTTACTCCTCTCAACAGCCCAAACAAGTTTCTAAAAGGATGAGTTTGCAACTACTTTACTTTTGGAGAAAATTCAAAACATTCATTATTCAATAGGGCCCAAACTATCAAAAACCAGCGGTTTCAATGAACACACATTTCTTGGTAGAATCATGCAGGACTGAAATTTTTGATGTTTTTCTACTCCTCTCATGAGCCCAAACAAGTCTCTAAAAGCATGAGTTTGCAACTACTTTACTTTTGGAGAAAATTCAAAACATTCACTATTCAATAGAGCCCAATAGCAAAAATCAGGTTTTGAATGAAGAATCGCATTTCTTGGTAAAATCATGCAGGATTGAAATTTTTGATGGTTTTTTACTCCTCTCAACAGCCCAAACAAGTTTCTAAAAGGATGAGTTTGCAACTACTTTACTTTTGGAGAAAATTCAAAACATTCATTATTCAATAGGGCCCAAACTATCAAAAACCAGCGGTTTCAATGAACACACATTTCTTGGTAGAATCATGCAGGACTGAAATTTTTGATGTTTTTCTACTCCTCTCATGAGCCCAAACAAGTCTCTAAAAGCATGAGTTTGCAACTACTTTACTTTTGGAGAAAATTCAAAACATTCATTATTCAATAGAGCCCAATAGCAAAAATCAGGATTTGAATGAAGAATCACATTTCTTGGTAAAATCATGCAGGATTGAAATTTTTGATGGTTTTTTACTCCTCTCAACAGCCCAAACAAGTTTCTAAAAGGATGAGTTTGCAACTACTTTACTTTTGGAGAAAATTCAAAACATTCATTATTCAATAGGGCCCAAACTATCAAAAACCAGCGGTTTCAATGAACACACATTTCTTGGTAGAATCATGCAGGACTGAAATTTTTGATGTTTTTCTACTCCTCTCATGAGCCCAAACAAGACTCTAAAAGCATGAGTTTGCAACTACTTTACTTTTGGAGAAAATTCAAAACATTCATTATTCAATAGAGCCCAATAGCAAAAATCAGGTTTTGAATGAAGAATCACATTTCTTGGTAAAATCATGCAGGATTGAAATTTTTGATGGTTTTTTACTCCTCTCAACAGCCCAAACAAGTTTCTAAAAGGATGAGTTTGCAACTACTTTACTTTTGGAGAAAATTCAAAACATTCATTATTCAATAGGGCCCAAACTATCAAAAACCAGCGGTTTGAATGAACACACATTTCTTGGTAGAATCATGCAGGACTGAAATTTTTGATGTTTTTCTACTCCTCTCATGAGCCCAAATAAGTCTCTAAAAGCATGAGTTTGCAACTACTTTACTTTTGGAGAAAATTCAAAACATTCATTATTCAATAGAGCCCAATAGCAAAAATCAGGTTTTGAATGAAGAATCACATTTCTTTTTAGAATCATGCAGGATTGAAATTTTTGATGGTTTTTTACTCCTCTCAACAGCCCAAACAAGTTTCTAAAAGGATGAGTTTGCAACTACTTTACTTTTGGAGAAAATTCAAAACATTCATTATTCAATAGGGCCCAAAATATCAAAAACCAGCGGTTTGAATGAACACACATTTCTTGGTAGAATCGTGCAGGACTGAAATTTTTTATGTTTTTCTACTCCTCTCATGAGCCCAAACAAGTCTCTAAAAGGATGAGTTTGCAACTACTTTACTTTTGGAGAAAATTCAAAACATTCATTATTCAATAGAGCCCAATAGCAAAAACCAGCGTTTTGAATGAAGAATCACATTTCTTGGTAGAATCAAGCAGGATTGAAATTTTTGATGGTTTTTTACTCCTCTCAACAGCCCAAACAAGTTTCTAAAAGGATGAGTTTGCAACTACTTTACTTTTGGAGAAAATTCAAAACATTCATTATTCAATAGGACCCAAACTATCAAAAACCAGCGGTTTCAATGAACACACATTTCTTGGTAGAATCATGCAGGACTGAAATTTTTGATGTTTTTCTACTCCTCTCATGAGCCCAAACAAGTCTCTAAAAGCATGAGTTTGCAACTACTTTACTTTTGGAGAAAATTCAAAACATTCATTATTCAATAGAGCCCAATAGCAAAAATCAGGTTTTGAATGAAGAATCACATTTCTTGGTAAAATCATGCAGGATTGAAATTTTTGATGGTTTTTTACTCCTTTCAACAGCCCAAACAAGTTTCTAAAAGGATGAGTTTGCAACTACTTTACTTTTGGAGAAAATTCAAAACATTAGGGCCCAAACTATCAAAAACCAGCGGTTTCAATGAACACACATTTCTTGGTAGAATCATGCAGGACTGAAATTTTTGATGTTTTTCTACTCCTCTCATGAGCCCAAACAAGTCTCTAAAAGCATGAGTTTGCAACTACTTTACTTTTGGAGAAAATTCAAAACATTCACTTTTCACTAGAGCCCAATAGCAAAAATCAGGTTTTGAATGAAGAATCACATTTCTTGGTAGAATCATGCTGCATTGAAATTTTTGATGGTTTTTTACTCCTCTCAACAGCCCAAACAAGTTTCTAAAAGGATGAGTTTGCAACTACTTTACTTTTGGAGAAAATTCAAAACATTCATTATTCAATAGGGCCCAAACTATCAAAAACCAGCGGTTTCAATGAACACACATTTCTTGGTAGAATCATGCAGGACTGAAATGTTTGATGTTTTTCTACTCCTCTCATGAGCCCAAACAAGTCTCTAAAAGCATGAGTTTGCAAGTACTTTACTTTTGGAGAAAATTCAAAACATTCATTATTCAATAGAGCCCAATAGCAAAAATCAGGTTTTGAATGAAGATTCACATTTCTTGGTAGAATCATGCAGGATTGAAATTTTTGATGGTTTTTTACTCCTCTCATGAGCCCAAACAAGTCTCTAAAAGCATGAGTTTGCAACTACTTTACTTTTGGAAAAAATTCAAAACATTCATTATTCAATAGAGCCCAATAGCAAAAATCAGGTTTTGAATGAAGAATCACATTTCTTGGTAAAATCATGCAGGATTGAAATTTTTGATGGTTTTTTACTCCTCTCAACAGCCCAAACAAGTTTCTAAAAGGATGAGTTTGCAACTACTTTACTTTTGGAGAAAATTCAAAACATTCATTATTCAATAGGGCCCAAACTATCAAAAACCAGCGGTTTCAATGAACACACATTTCTTGGTAGAATCATGCAGGACTGAAATTTTTGATGTTTTTCTACTCCTCTCATGAGCCCAAACAAGTCTCTAAAAGCATGAGTTTGCAACTACTTTACTTTTGGAGAAAATTCAAAACATTCACTATTCAATAGAGCCCAATAGCAAAAATCAGGTTTTGAATGAAGAATCGCATTTCTTGGTAAAATCATGCAGGATTGAAATTTTTGATGGTTTTTTACTCCTCTCAACAGCCCAAACAAGTTTCTAAAAGGATGAGTTTGCAACTACTTTACTTTTGGAGAAAACTCAAAACATTCATTATTCAATAGGGCCCAAACTATCAAAAACCAGCGGTTTCAATGAACACACATTTCTTGGTAGAATCATGCAGGACTGAAATTTTTTTATGTTTTTCTACTCCTCTCATGAGCCCAAACAAGTCTCTAAAAGCATGAGTTTGCAACTACTTTACTTTTGGAGAAAATTCAAAACATTCATTATTCAATAGAGCCCAATAGCAAAAATCAGGTTTTGAATGAAGAATCACATTTCTTTGTAGAATCATGCAGGATTGAAATTTTTGATGGTTTTTTACTCCTCTCAACAGCCCAAACAAGTTTCTAAAAGGATGAGTTTGCAACTACTTTACTTTTGGAGAAAATTCAAAACATTCATTATTCAATAGGGCCCAAACTATCAAAAACCAGCGGTTTCAATGAACACACATTTCTTGGTAGAATCATGCAGGACTGAAATTTTTGATGTTTTTCTACTCCTCTCATGAGCCCAAACAAGTCTCTAAAAGCATGAGTTTGCAACTACTTTACTTTTGGAGAAAATTCAAAACATTCACTATTCAATAGAGCCCAATAGCAAAAATCAGGTTTTGAATGAAGAATCGCATTTCTTGGTAAAATCATGCAGGATTGAAATTTTTGATGGTTTTTTACTCCTCTCAACAGCCCAAACAAGTTTCTAAAAGGATGAGTTTGCAACTACTTTACTTTTGGAGAAAATTCAAAACATTCATTATTCAATAGGGCCCAAACTATCAAAAACCAGCGGTTTCAATGAACACACATTTCTTGGTAGAATCATGCAGGACTGAAATTTTTGATGTTTTTCTACTCCTCTCATGAGCCCAAACAAGTCTCTAAAAGCATGAGTTTGCAACTACTTTTCTTTTGGAGAAAATTCAAAACATTCATTATTCAATAGAGCACAATAGCAAAAATCAGGTTTTGAATGAAGAATCACATTTCTTGGTAGAATCATGCAGGATTGAAATTTTTGATGGTTTTTTACTCCTCTCAACAGCCCAAACAAGTTTCTAAAAGGATGAGTTTGCAACTACTTTACTTTTGGAGAAAATTCAAAACATTCATTATTCAATAGGGCCCAAACTATCAAAAACCAGCGGTTTGAATGAACACACATTTCTTGGTAGAATCATGCAGGACTGAAATTTTTGATGTTTTTCTACTCCTCTCATGAGCCCAAATAAGTCTCTAAAAGCATGAGTTTGCAACTACTTTACTTTTGGAGAAAATTCAAAACATTCATTATTCAATAGAGCCCAATAGCAAAAATCAGGTTTTGAATGAAGAATCACATTTCTTGGTAGAATCATGCAGGATTGAAATTTTTGATGGTTTTTTACTCCTCTCAACAGCCCAAACAAGCTTCTAAAAGGATGAGTTTGCAACTACTTTAGTTTTGGAGAAAATTCAAAACATTCATTATTCAATAGGGCCCAAAATATCAAAAACCAGCGGTTTGAATGAACACACATTTCTTGGTAGAATCGTGCAGGACTGAAATTTTTTATGTTTTTCTACTCCTCTCATGAGCCCAAACAAGTCTCTAAAAGGATGAGTTTGCAACTACTTTACTTTTGGAGAAAATTCAAAACATTCATTATTCAATAGAGCCCAATAGCAAAAACCAGCGTTTTGAATGAAGAATCACATTTCTTGGTAAAATCATGCAGGATTGAAATTTTTGATGGTGTTTTACTCCTCTCAACAGCCCAAACAAGTTTCTAAAAGGATGAGTTTGCAACTACTTTACTTTTGGAGAAAATTCAAAACATTCATTATTCAATAGAGCCCAATAGCAAAAACCAGCGTTTTGAATGAAGAATCACATTTCTTGGTAGAATCATGCAGGATTGAAATTTTTGATGGTTTTTTACTCCTCTCAACAGCCCAAACAAGTTTCTAAAAGGATGAGTTTGCAACTACTTTACTTTTGGAGAAAATTCAAAACATTCATTATTCAATAGGGCCCAAACTATCAAAAACCAGCGGTTTCAATGAACACACATTTCTTGGTAGAATCATGCAGGACTGAAATTTTTGATGTTTTTCTACTCCTCTCATGAGCCCAAACAAGTCTCTAAAAGCATGAGTTTGCAACTACTTTACTTTTGGAGAAAATTCAAAACATTCATTATTCAATAGAGCCCAATAGCAAAAATCAGGTTTTGAATGAAGAATCACATTTCTTGGTAAAATCATGCAGGATTGAAATTTTTGATGGTTTTTTACTCCTCTCAACAGCCCAAACAAGTTTCTAAAAGGATGAGTTTGCAACTACTTTACTTTTGGAGAAAATTCAAAACATTCATTATTCAATAGGGCCCAAACTATCAAAAACCAGCGGTTTCAATGAACACACATTTCTTGGTAGAATCATGCAGGACTGAAATTTTTGATGTTTTTCTACTCCTCTCATGAGCCCAAACAAGTCTCTAAAAGCATGAGTTTGCAACTACTTTACTTTTGGAGAAAATTCAAAACATTCACTTTTCACTAGAGCCCAATAGCAAAAATCAGGTTTTGAATGAAGAATCACATTTCTTGGTAGAATCATGCTGCATTGAAATTTTTGATGGTTTTTTACTCCTCTCAACAGCCCAAACAAGTTTCTAAAAGGATGAGTTTGCAACTACTTTACTTTTGGAGAAAATTCAAAACATTCATTATTCAATAGGGCCCAAACTATCAAAAACCAGCGGTTTCAATGAACACACATTTCTTGGTAGAATAATGCAGGACTGAAATTTTTGATGTTTTTCTACTCCTCTCATGAGCCCAAACAAGGCTCTAAAAGCATGAGTTTGCAAGTACTTTACTTTTGGAGAAAATTCAAAACATTCATTATTCAATAGAGCCCAATAGCAAAAATCAGGTTTTGAATGAAGATTCACATTTCTTGGTAGAATCATGCAGGATTGAAATTTTTGATGGTTTTTTACTCCTCTCATGAGCCCAAACAAGTCTCTAAAAGCATGAGTTTGCAACTACTTTACTTTTGGAAAAAATTCAAAACATTCATTATTCAATAGAGCCCAATAGCAAAAATCAGGTTTTGAATGAAGATTCACATTTCTTGGTAAAATCATGCAGGATTGAAATTTTTGATGGTTTTTTACTCCTCTCAACAGCCCAAACAAGTTTCTAAAAGGATGAGTTTGCAACTACTTTACTTTTGGAGAAAATTCAAAACATTCATTATTCAATAGGGCCCAAACTATCAAAAACCAGCGGTTTCAATGAACACACATTTCTTGGTAGAATCATGCAGGACTGAAATTTTTGATGTTTTTCTACTCCTCTCATGAGCCCAAACAAGTCTCTAAAAGCATGAGTTTGCAACTACTTTACTTTTGGAGAAAATTCAAAACATTCACTATTCAATAGAGCCCAATAGCAAAAATCAGGTTTTGAATGAAGAATCGCATTTCTTGGTAAAATCATGCAGGATTGAAATTTTTGATGGTTTTTTACTCCTCTCAACAGCCCAAACAAGTTTCTAAAAGGATGAGTTTGCAACTACTTTACTTTTGGAGAAAATTCAAAACATTCATTATTCAATAGGGCCCAAACTATCAAAAACCAGCGGTTTCAATGAACACACATTTCTTGGTAGAATCATGCAGGACTGAAATTTTTGATGTTTTTCTACTCCTCTCATGAGCCCAAACAAGTCTCTAAAAGCATGAGTTTGCAACTACTTTACTTTTGGAGAAAATTCAAAACATTCATTATTCAATAGAGCCCAATAGCAAAAATCAGGATTTGAATGAAGAATCACATTTCTTGGTAAAATCATGCAGGATTGAAATTTTTGATGGTTTTTTACTCCTCTCAACAGCCCAAACAAGTTTCTAAAAGGATGAGTTTGCAACTACTTTACTTTTGGAGAAAATTCAAAACATTCATTATTCAATAGGGCCCAAACTATCAAAAACCAGCGGTTTCAATGAACACACATTTCTTGGTAGAATCATGCAGGACTGAAATTTTTGATGTTTTTCTACTCCTCTCATGAGCCCAAACAAGACTCTAAAAGCATGAGTTTGCAACTACTTTACTTTTGGAGAAAATTCAAAACATTCATTATTCAATAGAGCCCAATAGCAAAAATCAGGTTTTGAATGAAGAATCACATTTCTTGGTAAAATCATGCAGGATTGAAATTTTTGATGGTTTTTTACTCCTCTCAACAGCCCAAACAAGTTTCTAAAAGGATGAGTTTGCAACTACTTTACTTTTGGAGAAAATTCAAAACATTCATTATTCAATAGGGCCCAAACTATCAAAAACCAGCGGTTTGAATGAACACACATTTCTTGGTAGAATCATGCAGGACTGAAATTTTTGATGTTTTTCTACTCCTCTCATGAGCCCAAATAAGTCTCTAAAAGCATGAGTTTGCAACTACTTTACTTTTGGAGAAAATTCAAAACATTCATTATTCAATAGAGCCCAATAGCAAAAATCAGGTTTTGAATGAAGAATCACATTTCTTTTTAGAATCATGCAGGATTGAAATTTTTGATGGTTTTTTACTCCTCTCAACAGCCCAAACAAGTTTCTAAAAGGATGAGTTTGCAACTACTTTACTTTTGGAGAAAATTCAAAACATTCATTATTCAATAGGGCCCAAAATATCAAAAACCAGCGGTTTGAATGAACACACATTTCTTGGTAGAATCGTGCAGGACTGAAATTTTTTATGTTTTTCTACTCCTCTCATGAGCCCAAACAAGTCTCTAAAAGGATGAGTTTGCAACTACTTTACTTTTGGAGAAAATTCAAAACATTCATTATTCAATAGAGCCCAATAGCAAAAACCAGCGTTTTGAATGAAGAATCACATTTCTTGGTAGAATCAAGCAGGATTGAAATTTTTGATGGTTTTTTACTCCTCTCAACAGCCCAAACAAGTTTCTAAAAGGATGAGTTTGCAACTACTTTACTTTTGGAGAAAATTCAAAACATTCATTATTCAATAGGACCCAAACTATCAAAAACCAGCGGTTTCAATGAACACACATTTCTTGGTAGAATCATGCAGGACTGAAATTTTTGATGTTTTTCTACTCCTCTCATGAGCCCAAACAAGTCTCTAAAAGCATGAGTTTGCAACTACTTTACTTTTGGAGAAAATTCAAAACATTCATTATTCAATAGAGCCCAATAGCAAAAATCAGGTTTTGAATGAAGAATCACATTTCTTGGTAAAATCATGCAGGATTGAAATTTTTGATGGTTTTTTACTCCTTTCAACAGCCCAAACAAGTTTCTAAAAGGATGAGTTTGCAACTACTTTACTTTTGGAGAAAATTCAAAACATTAGGGCCCAAACTATCAAAAACCAGCGGTTTCAATGAACACACATTTCTTGGTAGAATCATGCAGGACTGAAATTTTTGATGTTTTTCTACTCCTCTCATGAGCCCAAACAAGTCTCTAAAAGCATGAGTTTGCAACTACTTTACTTTTGGAGAAAATTCAAAACATTCACTTTTCACTAGAGCCCAATAGCAAAAATCAGGTTTTGAATGAAGAATCACATTTCTTGGTAGAATCATGCTGCATTGAAATTTTTGATGGTTTTTTACTCCTCTCAACAGCCCAAACAAGTTTCTAAAAGGATGAGTTTGCAACTACTTTACTTTTGGAGAAAATTCAAAACATTCATTATTCAATAGGGCCCAAACTATCAAAAACCAGCGGTTTCAATGAACACACATTTCTTGGTAGAATCATGCAGGACTGAAATGTTTGATGTTTTTCTACTCCTCTCATGAGCCCAAACAAGTCTCTAAAAGCATGAGTTTGCAAGTACTTTACTTTTGGAGAAAATTCAAAACATTCATTATTCAATAGAGCCCAATAGCAAAAATCAGGTTTTGAATGAAGATTCACATTTCTTGGTAGAATCATGCAGGATTGAAATTTTTGATGGTTTTTTACTCCTCTCATGAGCCCAAACAAGTCTCTAAAAGCATGAGTTTGCAACTACTTTACTTTTGGAAAAAATTCAAAACATTCATTATTCAATAGAGCCCAATAGCAAAAATCAGGTTTTGAATGAAGAATCACATTTCTTGGTAAAATCATGCAGGATTGAAATTTTTGATGGTTTTTTACTCCTCTCAACAGCCCAAACAAGTTTCTAAAAGGATGAGTTTGCAACTACTTTACTTTTGGAGAAAATTCAAAACATTCATTATTCAATAGGGCCCAAACTATCAAAAACCAGCGGTTTCAATGAACACACATTTCTTGGTAGAATCATGCAGGACTGAAATTTTTGATGTTTTTCTACTCCTCTCATGAGCCCAAACAAGTCTCTAAAAGCATGAGTTTGCAACTACTTTACTTTTGGAGAAAATTCAAAACATTGACTATTCAATAGAGCCCAATAGCAAAAATCAGGTTTTGAATGAAGAATCGCATTTCTTGGTAAAATCATGCAGGATTGAAATTTTTGATGGTTTTTTACTCCTCTCAACAGCCCAAACAAGTTTCTAAAAGGATGAGTTTGCAACTACTTTACTTTTGGAGAAAATTCAAAACATTCATTATTCAATAGAGCCCAATAGCAAAAACCAGCGTTTTGAATGAAGAATCACATTTCTTGGTAAAATCATGCAGGATTGAAATTTTTGATGGTGTTTTACTCCTCTCAACAGCCCAAACAAGTTTCTAAAAGGATGAGTTTGCAACTACTTTACTTTTGGAGAAAATTCAAAACATTCATTATTCAATAGAGCCCAATAGCAAAAACCAGCGTTTTGAATGAAGAATCACATTTCTTGGTAGAATCATGCAGGATTGAAATTTTTGATGGTTTTTTACTCCTCTCAACAGCCCAAACAAGCTTCTAAAAGGATGAGTTTGCAACTACTTTAGTTTTGGAGAAAATTCAAAACATTCATTATTCAATAGGGCCCAAAATATCAAAAACCAGCGGTTTGAATGAACACACATTTCTTGGTAGAATCGTGCAGGACTGAAATTTTTTATGTTTTTCTACTCCTCTCATGAGCCCAAACAAGTCTCTAAAAGGATGAGTTTGCAACTACTTTACTTTTGGAGAAAATTCAAAACATTCATTATTCAATAGAGCCCAATAGCAAAAACCAGCGTTTTGAATGAAGAATCACATTTCTTGGTAAAATCATGCAGGATTGAAATTTTTGATGGTGTTTTACTCCTCTCAACAGCCCAAACAAGTTTCTAAAAGGATGAGTTTGCAACTACTTTACTTTTGGAGAAAATTCAAAACATTCATTATTCAATAGAGCCCAATAGCAAAAACCAGCGTTTTGAATGAAGAATCACATTTCTTGGTAGAATCATGCAGGATTGAAATTTTTGATGGTTTTTTACTCCTCTCAACAGCCCAAACAAGTTTCTAAAAGGATGAGTTTGCAACTACTTTACTTTTGGAGAAAATTCAAAACATTCATTATTCAATAGGGCCCAAACTATCAAAAACCAGCGGTTTCAATGAACACACATTTCTTGGTAGAATCATGCAGGACTGAAATTTTTGATGTTTTTCTACTCCTCTCATGAGCCCAAACAAGTCTCTAAAAGCATGAGTTTGCAACTACTTTACTTTTGGAGAAAATTCAAAACATTCATTATTCAATAGAGCCCAATAGCAAAAATCAGGTTTTGAATGAAGAATCACATTTCTTGGTAAAATCATGCAGGATTGAAATTTTTGATGGTTTTTTACTCCTCTCAACAGCCCAAACAAGTTTCTAAAAGGATGAGTTTGCAACTACTTTACTTTTGGAGAAAATTCAAAACATTCATTATTCAATAGGGCCCAAACTATCAAAAACCAGCGGTTTCAATGAACACACATTTCTTGGTAGAATCATGCAGGACTGAAATTTTTGATGTTTTTCTACTCCTCTCATGAGCCCAAACAAGTCTCTAAAAGCATGAGTTTGCAACTACTTTACTTTTGGAGAAAATTCAAAACATTCACTTTTCACTAGAGCCCAATAGCAAAAATCAGGTTTTGAATGAAGAATCACATTTCTTGGTAGAATCATGCTGCATTGAAATTTTTGATGGTTTTTTACTCCTCTCAACAGCCCAAACAAGTTTCTAAAAGGATGAGTTTGCAACTACTTTACTTTTGGAGAAAATTCAAAACATTCATTATTCAATAGGGCCCAAACTATCAAAAACCAGCGGTTTCAATGAACACACATTTCTTGGTAGAATAATGCAGGACTGAAATTTTTGATGTTTTTCTACTCCTCTCATGAGCCCAAACAAGGCTCTAAAAGCATGAGTTTGCAAGTACTTTACTTTTGGAGAAAATTCAAAACATTCATTATTCAATAGAGCCCAATAGCAAAAATCAGGTTTTGAATGAAGATTCACATTTCTTGGTAGAATCATGCAGGATTGAAATTTTTGATGGTTTTTTACTCCTCTCATGAGCCCAAACAAGTCTCTAAAAGCATGAGTTTGCAACTACTTTACTTTTGGAAAAAATTCAAAACATTCATTATTCAATAGAGCCCAATAGCAAAAATCAGGTTTTGAATGAAGATTCACATTTCTTGGTAAAATCATGCAGGATTGAAATTTTTGATGGTTTTTTACTCCTCTCAACAGCCCAAACAAGTTTCTAAAAGGATGAGTTTGCAACTACTTTACTTTTGGAGAAAATTCAAAACATTCATTATTCAATAGGGCCCAAACTATCAAAAACCAGCGGTTTCAATGAACACACATTTCTTGGTAGAATCATGCAGGACTGAAATTTTTGATGTTTTTCTACTCCTCTCATGAGCCCAAACAAGTCTCTAAAAGCATGAGTTTGCAACTACTTTACTTTTGGAGAAAATTCAAAACATTCACTATTCAATAGAGCCCAATAGCAAAAATCAGGTTTTGAATGAAGAATCGCATTTCTTGGTAAAATCATGCAGGATTGAAATTTTTGATGGTTTTTTACTCCTCTCAACAGCCCAAACAAGTTTCTAAAAGGATGAGTTTGCAACTACTTTACTTTTGGAGAAAATTCAAAACATTCATTATTCAATAGGGCCCAAACTATCAAAAACCAGCGGTTTCAATGAACACACATTTCTTGGTAGAATCATGCAGGACTGAAATTTTTGATGTTTTTCTACTCCTCTCATGAGCCCAAACAAGTCTCTAAAAGCATGAGTTTGCAACTACTTTACTTTTGGAGAAAATTCAAAACATTCATTATTCAATAGAGCCCAATAGCAAAAATCAGGATTTGAATGAAGAATCACATTTCTTGGTAAAATCATGCAGGATTGAAATTTTTGATGGTTTTTTACTCCTCTCAACAGCCCAAACAAGTTTCTAAAAGGATGAGTTTGCAACTACTTTACTTTTGGAGAAAATTCAAAACATTCATTATTCAATAGGGCCCAAACTATCAAAAACCAGCGGTTTCAATGAACACACATTTCTTGGTAGAATCATGCAGGACTGAAATTTTTGATGTTTTTCTACTCCTCTCATGAGCCCAAATAAGTCTCTAAAAGCATGAGTTTGCAACTACTTTACTTTTGGAGAAAATTCAAAACATTCATTATTCAATAGAGCCCAATAGCAAAAATCAGGTTTTGAATGAAGAATCACATTTCTTTTTAGAATCATGCAGGATTGAAATTTTTGATGGTTTTTTACTCCTCTCAACAGCCCAAACAAGTTTCTAAAAGGATGAGTTTGCAACTACTTTACTTTTGGAGAAAATTCAAAACATTCATTATTCAATAGGGCCCAAAATATCAAAAACCAGCGGTTTGAATGAACACACATTTCTTGGTAGAATCGTGCAGGACTGAAATTTTTTATGTTTTTCTACTCCTCTCATGAGCCCAAACAAGTCTCTAAAAGGATGAGTTTGCAACTACTTTACTTTTGGAGAAAATTCAAAACATTCATTATTCAATAGAGCCCAATAGCAAAAACCAGCGTTTTGAATGAAGAATCACATTTCTTGGTAGAATCAAGCAGGATTGAAATTTTTGATGGTTTTTTACTCCTCTCAACAGCCCAAACAAGTTTCTAAAAGGATGAGTTTGCAACTACTTTACTTTTGGAGAAAATTCAAAACATTCATTATTCAATAGGACCCAAACTATCAAAAACCAGCGGTTTCAATGAACACACATTTCTTGGTAGAATCATGCAGGACTGAAATTTTTGATGTTTTTCTACTCCTCTCATGAGCCCAAACAAGTCTCTAAAAGCATGAGTTTGCAACTACTTTACTTTTGGAGAAAATTCAAAACATTCATTATTCAATAGAGCCCAATAGCAAAAATCAGGTTTTGAATGAAGAATCACATTTCTTGGTAAAATCATGCAGGATTGAAATTTTTGATGGTTTTTTACTCCTTTCAACAGCCCAAACAAGTTTCTAAAAGGATGAGTTTGCAACTACTTTACTTTTGGAGAAAATTCAAAACATTAGGGCCCAAACTATCAAAAACCAGCGGTTTCAATGAACACACATTTCTTGGTAGAATCATGCAGGACTGAAATTTTTGATGTTTTTCTACTCCTCTCATGAGCCCAAACAAGTCTCTAAAAGCATGAGTTTGCAACTACTTTACTTTTGGAGAAAATTCAAAACATTCACTTTTCACTAGAGCCCAATAGCAAAAATCAGGTTTTGAATGAAGAATCACATTTCTTGGTAGAATCATGCTGCATTGAAATTTTTGATGGTTTTTTACTCCTCTCAACAGCCCAAACAAGTTTCTAAAAGGATGAGTTTGCAACTACTTTACTTTTGGAGAAAATTCAAAACATTCATTATTCAATAGGGCCCAAACTATCAAAAACCAGCGGTTTCAATGAACACACATTTCTTGGTAGAATCATGCAGGACTGAAATGTTTGATGTTTTTCTACTCCTCTCATGAGCCCAAACAAGTCTCTAAAAGCATGAGTTTGCAAGTACTTTACTTTTGGAGAAAATTCAAAACATTCATTATTCAATAGAGCCCAATAGCAAAAATCAGGTTTTGAATGAAGATTCACATTTCTTGGTAGAATCATGCAGGATTGAAATTTTTGATGGTTTTTTACTCCTCTCATGAGCCCAAACAAGTCTCTAAAAGCATGAGTTTGCAACTACTTTACTTTTGGAAAAAATTCAAAACATTCATTATTCAATAGAGCCCAATAGCAAAAATCAGGTTTTGAATGAAGAATCACATTTCTTGGTAAAATCATGCAGGATTGAAATTTTTGATGGTTTTTTACTCCTCTCAACAGCCCAAACAAGTTTCTAAAAGGATGAGTTTGCAACTACTTTACTTTTGGAGAAAATTCAAAACATTCATTATTCAATAGGGCCCAAACTATCAAAAACCAGCGGTTTCAATGAACACACATTTCTTGGTAGAATCATGCAGGACTGAAATTTTTGATGTTTTTCTACTCCTCTCATGAGCCCAAACAAGTCTCTAAAAGCATGAGTTTGCAACTACTTTACTTTTGGAGAAAATTCAAAACATTGACTATTCAATAGAGCCCAATAGCAAAAATCAGGTTTTGAATGAAGAATCGCATTTCTTGGTAAAATCATGCAGGATTGAAATTTTTGATGGTTTTTTACTCCTCTCAACAGCCCAAACAAGTTTCTAAAAGGATGAGTTTGCAACTACTTTACTTTTGGAGAAAATTCAAAACATTCATTATTCAATAGAGCCCAATAGCAAAAACCAGCGTTTTGAATGAAGAATCACATTTCTTGGTAAAATCATGCAGGATTGAAATTTTTGATGGTGTTTTACTCCTCTCAACAGCCCAAACAAGTTTCTAAAAGGATGAGTTTGCAACTACTTTACTTTTGGAGAAAATTCAAAACATTCATTATTCAATAGAGCCCAATAGCAAAAACCAGCGTTTTGAATGAAGAATCACATTTCTTGGTAGAATCATGCAGGATTGAAATTTTTGATGGTTTTTTACTCCTCTCAACAGCCCAAACAAGTTTCTAAAAGGATGAGTTTGCAACTACTTTACTTTTGGAGAAAATTCAAAACATTCATTATTCAATAGGGCCCAAACTATCAAAAACCAGCGGTTTCAATGAACACACATTTCTTGGTAGAATCATGCAGGACTGAAATTTTTGATGTTTTTCTACTCCTCTCATGAGCCCAAACAAGTCTCTAAAAGCATGAGTTTGCAACTACTTTACTTTTGGAGAAAATTCAAAACATTCATTATTCAATAGAGCCCAATAGCAAAAATCAGGTTTTGAATGAAGAATCACATTTCTTGGTAAAATCATGCAGGATTGAAATTTTTGATGGTTTTTTACTCCTCTCAACAGCCCAAACAAGTTTCTAAAAGGATGAGTTTGCAACTACTTTACTTTTGGAGAAAATTCAAAACATTCATTATTCAATAGGGCCCAAACTATCAAAAACCAGCGGTTTCAATGAACACACATTTCTTGGTAGAATCATGCAGGACTGAAATTTTTGATGTTTTTCTACTCCTCTCATGAGCCCAAACAAGTCTCTAAAAGCATGAGTTTGCAACTACTTTACTTTTGGAGAAAATTCAAAACATTCACTTTTCACTAGAGCCCAATAGCAAAAATCAGGTTTTGAATGAAGAATCACATTTCTTGGTAGAATCATGCTGCATTGAAATTTTTGATGGTTTTTTACTCCTCTCAACAGCCCAAACAAGTTTCTAAAAGGATGAGTTTGCAACTACTTTACTTTTGGAGAAAATTCAAAACATTCATTATTCAATAGGGCCCAAACTATCAAAAACCAGCGGTTTCAATGAACACACATTTCTTGGTAGAATCATGCAGGACTGAAATTTTTGATGTTTTTCTACTCCTCTCATGAGCCCAAACAAGGCTCTAAAAGCATGAGTTTGCAAGTACTTTACTTTTGGAGAAAATTCAAAACATTCATTATTCAATAGAGCCCAATAGCAAAAATCAGGTTTTGAATGAAGATTCACATTTCTTGGTAGAATCATGCAGGATTGAAATTTTTGATGGTTTTTTACTCCTCTCATGAGCCCAAACAAGTCTCTAAAAGCATGAGTTTGCAACTACTTTACTTTTGGAAAAAATTCAAAACATTCATTATTCAATAGAGCCCAATAGCAAAAATCAGGTTTTGAATGAAGAATCACATTTCTTGGTAAAATCATGCAGGATTGAAATTTTTGATGGTTTTTTACTCCTCTCAACAGCCCAAACAAGTTTCTAAAAGGATGAGTTTGCAACTACTTTACTTTTGGAGAAAATTCAAAACATTCATTATTCAATAGGGCCCAAACTATCAAAAACCAGCGGTTTCAATGAACACACATTTCTTGGTAGAATCATGCAGGACTGAAATTTTTGATGTTTTTCTACTCCTCTCATGAGCCCAAACAAGTCTCTAAAAGCATGAGTTTGCAACTACTTTACTTTTGGAGAAAATTCAAAACATTCACTATTCAATAGAGCCCAATAGCAAAAATCAGGTTTTGAATGAAGAATCGCATTTCTTGGTAAAATCATGCAGGATTGAAATTTTTGATGGTTTTTTACTCCTCTCAACAGCCCAAACAAGTTTCTAAAAGGATGAGTTTGCAACTACTTTACTTTTGGAGAAAATTCAAAACATTCATTATTCAATAGGGCCCAAACTATCAAAAACCAGCGGTTTCAATGAACACACATTTCTTGGTAGAATCATGCAGGACTGAAATTTTTGATGTTTTTCTACTCCTCTCATGAGCCCAAACAAGTCTCTAAAAGCATGAGTTTGCAACTACTTTACTTTTGGAGAAAATTCAAAACATTCATTATTCAATAGAGCCCAATAGCAAAAATCAGGATTTGAATGAAGAATCACATTTCTTGGTAAAATCATGCAGGATTGAAATTTTTGATGGTTTTTTACTCCTCTCAACAGCCCAAACAAGTTTCTAAAAGGATGAGTTTGCAACTACTTTACTTTTGGAGAAAATTCAAAACATTCATTATTCAATAGGGCCCAAACTATCAAAAACCAGCGGTTTCAATGAACACACATTTCTTGGTAGAATCATGCAAGACTGAAATTTTTGATGTTTTTCTACTCCTCTCATGAGCCCAAACAAGACTCTAAAAGCATGAGTTTGCAACTACTTTACTTTTGGAGAAAATTCAAAACATTCATTATTCAATAGAGCCCAATAGCAAAAATCAGGTTTTGAATGAAGAATCACATTTCTTGGTAAAATCATGCAGGATTGAAATTTTTGATGGTTTTTTACTCCTCTCAACAGCCCAAACAAGTTTCTAAAAGGATGAGTTTGCAACTACTTTACTTTTGGAGAAAATTCAAAACATTCATTATTCAATAGGGCCCAAACTATCAAAAACCAGCGGTTTGAATGAACACACATTTCTTGGTAGAATCATGCAGGACTGAAATTTTTGATGTTTTTCTACTCCTCTCATGAGCCCAAATAAGTCTCTAAAAGCATGAGTTTGCAACTACTTTACTTTTGGAGAAAATTCAAAACATTCATTATTCAATAGAGCCCAATAGCAAAAATCAGGTTTTGAATGAAGAATCACATTTCTTTTTAGAATCATGCAGGATTGAAATTTTTGATGGTTTTTTACTCCTCTCAACAGCCCAAACAAGTTTCTAAAAGGATGAGTTTGCAACTACTTTACTTTTGGAGAAAATTCAAAACATTCATTATTCAATAGGGCCCAAAATATCAAAAACCAGCGGTTTGAATGAACACACATTTCTTGGTAGAATCGTGCAGGACTGAAATTTTTTATGTTTTTCTACTCCTCTCATGAGCCCAAACAAGTCTCTAAAAGGATGAGTTTGCAACTACTTTACTTTTGGAGAAAATTCAAAACATTCATTATTCAATAGAGCCCAATAGCAAAAACCAGCGTTTTGAATGAAGAATCACATTTCTTGGTAGAATCAAGCAGGATTGAAATTTTTGATGGTTTTTTACTCCTCTCAACAGCCCAAACAAGTTTCTAAAAGGATGAGTTTGCAACTACTTTACTTTTGGAGAAAATTCAAAACATTCATTATTCAATAGGACCCAAACTATCAAAAACCAGCGGTTTCAATGAACACACATTTCTTGGTAGAATCATGCAGGACTGAAATTTTTGATGTTTTTCTACTCCTCTCATGAGCCCAAACAAGTCTCTAAAAGCATGAGTTTGCAACTACTTTACTTTTGGAGAAAATTCAAAACATTCATTATTCAATAGAGCCCAATAGCAAAAATCAGGTTTTGAATGAAGAATCACATTTCTTGGTAAAATCATGCAGGATTGAAATTTTTGATGGTTTTTTACTCCTTTCAACAGCCCAAACAAGTTTCTAAAAGGATGAGTTTGCAACTACTTTACTTTTGGTGAAAATTCAAAACATTCATTATTCAATAGGGCCCAAACTATCAAAAACCAGCGGTTTCAATGAACACACATTTCTTGGTAGAATCATGCAGGACTGAAATTTTTGATGTTTTTCTACTCCTCTCATGAGCCCAAACAAGTCTCTAAAAGCATGAGTTTGCAACTACTTTACTTTTGGAGAAAATTCAAAACATTCACTTTTCACTAGAGCCCAATAGCAAAAATCAGGTTTTGAATGAAGAATCACATTTCTTGGTAGAATCATGCTGCATTGAAATTTTTGATGGTTTTTTACTCCTCTCAACAGCCCAAACAAGTTTCTAAAAGGATGAGTTTGCAACTACTTTACTTTTGGAGAAAATTCAAAACATTCATTATTCAATAGGGCCCAAACTATCAAAAACCATCGGTTTCAATGAACACACATTTCTTGGTAGAATCATGCAGGACTGAAATGTTTGATGTTTTTCTACTCCTCTCATGAGCCCAAACAAGTCTCTAAAAGCATGAGTTTGCAAGTACTTTACTTTTGGAGAAAATTCAAAACATTCATTATTCAATAGAGCCCAATAGCAAAAATCAGGTTTTGAATGAAGATTCACATTTCTTGGTAGAATCATGCAGGATTGAAATTTTTGATGGTTTTTTACTCCTCTCATGAGCCCAAACAAGTCTCTAAAAGCATGAGTTTGCAACTACTTTACTTTTGGAAAAAATTCAAAACATTCATTATTCAATAGAGCCCAATAGCAAAAATCAGGTTTTGAATGAAGAATCACATTTCTTGGTAAAATCATGCAGGATTGAAATTTTTGATGGTTTTTTACTCCTCTCAACAGCCCAAACAAGTTTCTAAAAGGATGAGTTTGCAACTACTTTACTTTTGGAGAAAATTCAAAACATTCATTATTCAATAGGGCCCAAACTATCAAAAACCAGCGGTTTCAATGAACACACATTTCTTGGTAGAATCATGCAGGACTGAAATTTTTGATGTTTTTCTACTCCTCTCATGAGCCCAAACAAGTCTCTAAAAGCATGAGTTTGCAACTACTTTACTTTTGGAGAAAATTCAAAACATTCACTATTCAATAGAGCCCAATAGCAAAAATCAGGTTTTGAATGAAGAATCGCATTTCTTGGTAAAATCATGCAGGATTGAAATTTTTGATGGTTTTTTACTCCTCTCAACAGCCCAAACAAGTTTCTAAAAGGATGAGTTTGCAACTACTTTACTTTTGGAGAAAATTCAAAACATTCATTATTCAATAGGGCCCAAACTATCAAAAACCAGCGGTTTCAATGAACACACATTTCTTGGTAGAATCATGCAGGACTGAAATTTTTGATGTTTTTCTACTCCTCTCATGAGCCCAAACAAGTCTCTAAAAGCATGAGTTTGCAACTACTTTACTTTTGGAGAAAATTCAAAACATTCATTATTCAATAGAGCCCAATAGCAAAAATCAGGATTTGAATGAAGAATCACATTTCTTGGTAAAATCATGCAGGATTGAAATTTTTGATGGTTTTTTACTCCTCTCAACAGCCCAAACAAGTTTCTAAAAGGATGAGTTTGCAACTACTTTACTTTTGGAGAAAATTCAAAACATTCATTATTCAATAGGGCCCAAACTATCAAAAACCAGCGGTTTCAATGAACACACATTTCTTGGTAGAATCATGCAGGACTGAAATTTTTGATGTTTTTCTACTCCTCTCATGAGCCCAAACAAGTCTCTAAAAGCATGAGTTTGCAACTACTTTACTTTTGGAGAAAATTCAAAACATTCATTATTCAATAGAGCCCAATAGCAAAAATCAGGATTTGAATGAAGAATCACATTTCTTGGTAAAATCATGCAGGATTGAAATTTTTGATGGTTTTTTACTCCTCTCAACAGCCCAAACAAGTTTCTAAAAGGATGAGTTTGCAACTACTTTACTTTTGGAGAAAATTCAAAACATTCATTATTCAATAGGGCCCAAACTATCAAAAACCAGCGGTTTCAATGAACACACATTTCTTGGTAGAATCATGCAGGACTGAAATTTTTGATGTTTTTCTACTCCTCTCATGAGCCCAAACAAGACTCTAAAAGCATGAGTTTGCAACTACTTTACTTTTGGAGAAAATTCAAAACATTCATTATTCAATAGAGCCCAATAGCAAAAATCTGGTTTTGAATGAAGAATCACATTTCTTGGTAAAATCATGCAGGATTGAAATTTTTGATGGTTTTTTACTCCTCTCAACAGCCCAAACAAGTTTCTAAAAGGATGAGTTTGCAACTACTTTACTTTTGGAGAAAATTCAAAACATTCATTATTCAATAGGGCCCAAACTATCAAAAACCAGCGGTTTGAATGAACACACATTTCTTGGTAGAATCATGCAGGACTGAAATTTTTGATGTTTTTCTACTCCTCTCATGAGCCCAAATAAGTCTCTAAAAGCATGAGTTTGCAACTACTTTACTTTTGGAGAAAATTCAAAACATTCATTATTCAATAGAGCCCAATAGCAAAAATCAGGTTTTGAATGAAGAATCACATTTCTTTTTAGAATCATGCAGGATTGAAATTTTTGATGGTTTTTTACTCCTCTCAACAGCCCAAACAAGTTTCTAAAAGGATGAGTTTGCAACTACTTTACTTTTGGAGAAAATTCAAAACATTCATTATTCAATAGGGCCCAAAATATCAAAAACCAGCGGTTTGAATGAACACACATTTCTTGGTAGAATCGTGCAGGACTGAAATTTTTTATGTTTTTCTACTCCTCTCATGAGCCCAAACAAGTCTCTAAAAGGATGAGTTTGCAACTACTTTACTTTTGGAGAAAATTCAAAACATTCATTATTCAATAGAGCCCAATAGCAAAAATCAGGTTTTGAATGAAGAATCACATTTCTTGGTAAAATCATGCAGGATTGAAATTTTTGATGGTTTTTTACTCCTTTCAACAGCCCAAACAAGTTTCTAAAAGGATGAGTTTGCAACTACTTTACTTTTGGAGAAAATTCAAAACATTCATTATTCAATAGGGCCCAAACTATCAAAAACCAGCGGTTTCAATGAACACACATTTCTTGGTAGAATCATGCAGGACTGAAATTTTTGATGTTTTTCTACTCCTCTCATGAGCCCAAACAAGTCTCTAAAAGCATGAGTTTGCAACTACTTTACTTTTGGAGAAAATTCAAAACATTCACTTTTCACTAGAGCCCAATAGCAAAAATCAGGTTTTGAATGAAGAATCACATTTCTTGGTAGAATCATGCTGCATTGAAATTTTTGATGGTTTTTTACTCCTCTCAACAGCCCAAACAAGTTTCTAAAAGGATGAGTTTGCAACTACTTTACTTTTGGAGAAAATTCAAAACATTCATTATTCAATAGGGCCCAAACTATCAAAAACCAGCGGTTTCAATGAACACACATTTCTTGGTAGAATCATGCAGGACTGAAATGTTTGATGTTTTTCTACTCCTCTCATGAGCCCAAACAAGTCTCTAAAAGCATGAGTTTGCAAGTACTTTACTTTTGGAGAAAATTCAAAACATTCATTATTCAATAGAGCCCAATAGCAAAAATCAGGTTTTGAATGAAGATTCACATTTCTTGGTAGAATCATGCAGGATTGAAATTTTTGATGGTTTTTTACTCCTCTCATGAGCCCAAACAAGTCTCTAAAAGCATGAGTTTGCAACTACTTTACTTTTGGAAAAAATTCAAAACATTCATTATTCAATAGAGCCCAATAGCAAAAATCAGGTTTTGAATGAAGAATCACATTTCTTGGTAAAATCATGCAGGATTGAAATTTTTGATGGTTTTTTACTCCTCTCAACAGCCCAAACAAGTTTCTAAAAGGATGAGTTTGCAACTACTTTACTTTTGGAGAAAATTCAAAACATTCATTATTCAATAGGGCCCAAACTATCAAAAACCAGCGGTTTCAATGAACACACATTTCTTGGTAGAATCATGCAGGACTGAAATTTTTGATGTTTTTCTACTCCTCTCATGAGCCCAAACAAGTCTCTAAAAGCATGAGTTTGCAACTACTTTACTTTTGGAGAAAATTCAAAACATTCACTATTCAATAGAGCCCAATAGCAAAAATCAGGTTTTGAATGAAGAATCGCATTTCTTGGTAAAATCATGCAGGATTGAAATTTTTGATGGTTTTTTACTCCTCTCAACAGCCCAAACAAGTTTCTAAAAGGATGAGTTTGCAACTACTTTACTTTTGGAGAAAATTCAAAACATTCATTATTCAATAGGGCCCAAACTATCAAAAACCAGCGGTTTCAATGAACACACATTTCTTGGTAGAATCATGCAGGACTGAAATTTTTGATGTTTTTCTACTCCTCTCATGAGCCCAAACAAGTCTCTAAAAGCATGAGTTTGCAACTACTTTACTTTTGGAGAAAATTCAAAACATTCATTATTCAATAGAGCCCAATAGCAAAAATCAGGATTTGAATGAAGAATCACATTTCTTGGTAAAATCATGCAGGATTGAAATTTTTGATGGTTTTTTACTCCTCTCAACAGCCCAAACAAGTTTCTAAAAGGATGAGTTTGCAACTACTTTACTTTTGGAGAAAATTCAAAACATTCATTATTCAATAGGGCCCAAACTATCAAAAACCAGCGGTTTCAATGAACACACATTTCTTGGTAGAATCATGCAGGACTGAAATTTTTGATGTTTTTCTACTCCTCTCATGAGCCCAAACAAGACTCTAAAAGCATGAGTTTGCAACTACTTTACTTTTGGAGAAAATTCAAAACATTCATTATTCAATAGAGCCCAATAGCAAAAATCAGGTTTTGAATGAAGAATCACATTTCTTGGTAAAATCATGCAGGATTGAAATTTTTGATGGTTTTTTACTCCTCTCAACAGCCCAAACAAGTTTCTAAAAGGATGAGTTTGCAACTACTTTACTTTTGGAGAAAATTCAAAACATTCATTATTCAATAGGGCCCAAACTATCAAAAACCAGCGGTTTGAATGAACACACATTTCTTGGTAGAATCATGCAGGACTGAAATTTTTGATGTTTTTCTACTCCTCTCATGAGCCCAAATAAGTCTCTAAAAGCATGAGTTTGCAACTACTTTACTTTTGGAGAAAATTCAAAACATTCATTATTCAATAGAGCCCAATAGCAAAAATCAGGTTTTGAATGAAGAATCACATTTCTTTTTAGAATCATGCAGGATTGAAATTTTTGATGGTTTTTTACTCCTCTCAACAGCCCAAACAAGTTTCTAAAAGGATGAGTTTGCAACTACTTTACTTTTGGAGAAAATTCAAAACATTCATTATTCAATAGGGCCCAAAATATCAAAAACCAGCGGTTTGAATGAACACACATTTCTTGGTAGAATCGTGCAGGACTGAAATTTTTTATGTTTTTCTACTCCTCTCATGAGCCCAAACAAGTCTCTAAAAGGATGAGTTTGCAACTACTTTACTTTTGGAGAAAATTCAAAACATTCATTATTCAATAGAGCCCAATAGCAAAAACCAGCGTTTTGAATGAAGAATCACATTTCTTGGTAGAATCAAGCAGGATTGAAATTTTTGATGGTTTTTTACTCCTCTCAACAGCCCAAACAAGTTTCTAAAAGGATGAGTTTGCAACTACTTTACTTTTGGAGAAAATTCAAAACATTCATTATTCAATAGGACCCAAACTATCAAAAACCAGCGGTTTCAATGAACACACATTTCTTGGTAGAATCATGCAGGACTGAAATTTTTGATGTTTTTCTACTCCTCTCATGAGCCCAAACAAGTCTCTAAAAGCATGAGTTTGCAACTACTTTACTTTTGGAGAAAATTCAAAACATTCATTATTCAATAGAGCCCAATAGCAAAAATCAGGTTTTGAATGAAGAATCACATTTCTTGGTAAAATCATGCAGGATTGAAATTTTTGATGGTTTTTTACTCCTCTCAACAGCCCAAACAAGTTTCTAAAAGGATGAGTTTGCAACTACTTTACTTTTGGAGAAAATTCAAAACATTCATTATTCAATAGGGCCCAAACTATCAAAAACCAGCGGTTTGAATGAACACACATTTCTTGGTAGAATCATGCAGGACTGAAATTTTTGATGTTTTTCTACTCCTCTCATGAGCCCAAACAAGTCTCTAAAAGCATGAGTTTGCAACTACTTTACTTTTGGAGAAAATTCAAAACATTCATTATTCAATAGAGCCCAATAGCAAAAATCAGGTTTTGAATGAAGATTCACATTTCTTGGTAGAATCATGCAGGATTGAAATTTTTGATGGTTTTTTACTCCTCTCAACAGCCCAAACAAGTTTCTAAAAGGATGAGTTTGCAACTACTTTACTTTTGGAGAAAATTCAAAACATTCATTATTCAATAGGGCCCAAACTATCAAAAACCAGCGGTTTCAATGAACACACATTTTTTGGTAGAATCATGCAGGACTGAAATTTTTGATGTTTTTCTACTCCTCTCATGAGCCCAAACAAGTCTCTAAAAGCATGAGTTTGCAACTACTTTACTTTTGGAAAAAATTCAAAACATTCATTATTCAATAGAGCCCAATAGCAAAAATCAGGTTTTGAATGAAGAATCACATTTCTTGGTAAAATCATGCAGGATTGAAATTTTTGATGGTTTTTTACTCCTCTCAACAGCCCAAACAAGTTTCTAAAAGGATGAGTTTGCAACTACTTTACTTTTGGAGAAAATTCAAAACATTCATTATTCAATAGGGCCCAAACTATCAAAAACCAGCGGTTTCAATGAACACACATTTCTTGGTAGAATCATGCAGGACTGAAATTTTTGATGTTTTTCTACTCCTCTCATGAGCCCAAACAAGTCTCTAAAAGCATGAGTTTGCAACTACTTTACTTTTGGAGAAAATTCAAAACATTCACTATTCAATAGAGCCCAATAGCAAAAATCAGGTTTTGAATGAAGAATCGCATTTCTTGGTAAAATCATGCAGGATTGAAATTTTTGATGGTTTTTTACTCCTCTCAACAGCCCAAACAAGTTTCTAAAAGGATGAGTTTGCAACTACTTTACTTTTGGAGAAAATTCAAAACATTCATTATTCAATAGGGCCCAAACTATCAAAAACCAGCGGTTTCAATGAACACACATTTCTTGGTAGAATCATGCAGGACTGAAATTTTTGATGTTTTTCTACTCCTCTCATGAGCCCAAACAAGTCTCTAAAAGCATGAGTTTGCAACTACTTTACTTTTGGAGAAAATTCAAAACATTCATTATTCAATAGAGCCCAATAGCAAAAATCAGGTTTTGAATGAAGAATCACATTTCTTTGTAGAATCATGCAGGATTGAAATTTTTGATGGTTTTTTACTCCTCTCAACAGCCCAAACAAGTTTCTAAAAGGATGAGTTTGCAACTACTTTACTTTTGGAGAAAATTCAAAACATTCATTATTCAATAGGGCCCAAACTATCAAAAACCAGCGGTTTCAATGAACACACATTTCTTGGTAGAATCATGCAGGACTGAAATTTTTGATGTTTTTCTACTCCTCTCATGAGCCCAAACAAGTCTCTAAAAGCATGAGTTTGCAACTACTTTACTTTTGGAGAAAATTCAAAACATTCATTATTCAATAGAGCCCAATAGCAAAAATCAGGATTTGAATGAAGAATCACATTTCTTGGTAAAATCATGCAGGATTGAAATTTTTGATGGTTTTTTACTCCTCTCAACAGCCCAAACAAGTTTCTAAAAGGATGAGTTTGCAACTACTTTACTTTTGGAGAAAATTCAAAACATTCATTATTCAATAGGGCCCAAACTATCAAAAACCAGCGGTTTCAATGAACACACATTTCTTGGTAGAATCATGCAGGACTGAAATTTTTGATGTTTTTCTACTCCTCTCATGAGCCCAAATAAGTCTCTAAAAGCATGAGTTTGCAACTACTTTACTTTTGGAGAAAATTCAAAACATTCATTATTCAATAGAGCCCAATAGCAAAAATCAGGTTTTGAATGAAGAATCACATTTCTTGGTAGAATCATGCAGGATTGAAATTTTTGATGGTTTTTTACTCCTCTCAACAGCCCAAACAAGTTTCTAAAAGGATGAGTTTGCAACTACTTTACTTTTGGAGAAAATTCAAAACATTCATTATTCAATAGGGCCCAAACTATCAAAAACCAGTGGTTTCAATGAACACACATTTTTTGGTAGAATCATGCAGGACTGAAATTTTTGATGTTTTTCTACTCCTCTCATGAGCCCAAACAAGTCTCTAAAAGCATGAGTTTGCAACTACTTTACTTTTGGAGAAAATTCAAAACATTCATTATTCAATAGAGCCCAATAGCAAAAATCAGGATTTGAATGAAGAATCACATTTCTTGGTAAAATCATGCAGGATTGAAATTTTTGATGGTTTTTTACTCCTCTCAACAGCCCAAACAAGTTTCTAAAAGGATGAGTTTGCAACTACTTTACTTTTGGAGAAAATTCAAAACATTCATTATTCAATAGGGCCCAAACTATCAAAAACCAGCGGTTTGAATGAACACACATTTCTTGGTAGAATCATGCAGGACTGAAATTTTTGATGTTTTTCTACTCCTCTCATGAGCCCAAACAAGTCTCTAAAAGCATGAGTTTGCAACTACTTTACTTTTGGAGAAAATTCAAAACATTCATTATTCAATAGAGCCCAATAGCAAAAATCAGGTTTTGAATGAAGAATCACATTTCTTGGTAAAATCATGCAGGATTGAAATTTTTGATGGTTTTTTACTCCTCTCAACAGCCCAAACAAGTTTCTAAAAGGATGAGTTTGCAACTACTTTACTTTTGGAGAAAATTCAAAACATTCATTATTCAATAGGGCCCAAACTATCAAAAACCAGCGGTTTGAATGAACACACATTTCTTGGTAGAATCATGCAGGACTGAAATTTTTGATGTTTTTCTACTCCTCTCATGAGCCCAAACAAGTCTCTAAAAGCATGAGTTTGCAACTACTTTACTTTTGGAGAAAATTCAAAACATTCATTATTCAATAGAGCCCAATAGCAAAAACCAGCGTTTTGAATGAAGAATCACATTTATTGGTAGAATCATGCAGGATTGAAATTTTTGATGGTTTTTTACTCCTCTCAACAGCCCAAACAAGTTTCTAAAAGGATGAGTTTGCAACTACTTTACTTTTGGAGAAAATTCAAAACATTCATTATTCAGTAGGGCCCAAACTATCAAAAACCAGCGGTTTGAATGAACACACATTTCTTGGTAGAATCATGCAGGACTGAAATTTTTGATGTTTTTCTACTCCTCTCATGAGCCCAAACAAGTCTCTAAAAGCATGAGTTTGCAACTACTTTACTTTTGGAGAAAATTCAAAACATTCATTATTCAATAGAGCCCAATAGCAAAAATCAGGTTTTGAATGAAGAATCACATTTCTTGGTAGAATCATGCAGAATTGAAATTTTTGATGGTTTTTTTACTCCTCTCAACAGCCCAAACAAGTTTCTAAAAGGATGAGTTTGCAACTACTTTACTTTTGGAGAAAATTCAAAACATTCATTATTCAATAGGGCCCAAAATATCAAAAACCAGCGGTTTGAATGAACACACATTTCTTGGTAGAATCGTGCAGGACTGAAATTTTTTATGTTTTTCTACTCCTCTCATGAGCCCAAACAAGTCTCTAAAAGGATGAGTTTGCAACTACTTTACTTTTGGAGAAAATTCAAAACATTCATTATTCAATAGAGCCCAATAGCAAAAACCAGCGTTTTGAATGCAGAATCACATTTCTTGGTAGAATCATGCAGGATTGAAATTTTTGATGGTTTTTTACTCCTCTCAACAGCCCAAACAAGTTTCTAAAAGGATGAGTTTGCAACTACTTTACTTTTGGAGAAAATTCAAAACATTCATTATTCAATAGGGCCCAAACTATCAAAAACCAGCGGTTTCAATGAACACACATTTCTTGGTAGAATCATGCAGGACTGAAATTTTTGATGTTTTTCTACTCCTCTCATGAGCCCAAACAAGTCTCTAAAAGCATGAGTTTGCAACTACTTTACTTTTGGAGAAAATTCAAAACATTCACTATTCAATAGAGCCCAATAGCAAAAATCAGGTTTTGAATGAAGAATCACATTTCTTGGTAAAATCATACAGGATTGAAATTTTTGATGGTTTTTTACTTCTCTCAACAGCCCAAACAAGTTTCTAAAAGGATGAGTTTGCAACTACTTTACTTTTGGAGAAAATTCAAAACATTCATTATTCAATAGGGCCCAAACTATCAAAAACCAGCGGTTTCAATGAACAGACATTTCTTGGTAGAATCATGCAGGACTGACATTTTTGATGTTTTTCTACTCCTCTCATGAGCCCAAACAAGTCTCTAAAAGCATGAGTTTGCAACTACTTTACTTTTGGAGAAAATTCAAAACATTCATTATTCAATAGAGCCCAATAGCAAAAACCAGCGTTTTGAATGAAGAATCACATTTCTTGGTAGAATCATGCAGGATTGAAATTTTTGATGGTTTTTTACTCCTCTCAACAGCCCAAACAAGTTTCTAAAAGGATGAGTTTGCAACTACTTTACTTTTGGAGAAAATTCAAAACATTCATTATTCAGTAGGGCCCAAACTATCAAAAACCAGCGGTTTGAATGAACACACATTTCTTGGTAGAATCATGCAGGACTGAAATTTTTGATGTTTTTCTACTCCTCTCATGAGCCCAAACAAGTCTCTAAAAGCATGAGTTTGCAACTACTTTACTTTTGGAGAAAATTCAAAACATTCATTATTCAATAGAGCCCAATAGCAAAAATCAGGTTTTGAATGAAGAATCACATTTCTTGGTAGAATCATGCAGGATTGAAATTTTTGATGGTTTTTTTACTCCTCTCAACAGCCCAAACAAGTTTCTAAAAGGATGAGTTTGCAACTACTTTACTTTTGGAGAAAATTCAAAACATTCATTATTCAATAGGGCCCAAAATATCAAAAACCAGCGGTTTGAATGAACACACATTTCTTGGTAGAATCGTGCAGGACTGAAATTTTTTATGTTTTTCTACTCCTCTCATGAGCCCAAACAAGTCTCTAAAAGGATGAGTTTGCAACTACTTTACTTTTGGAGAAAATTCAAAACATTCATTATTCAATAGAGCCCAATAGCAAAAACCAGCGTTTTGAATGAAGAATCACATTTCTTGGTAGAATCATGCAGGATTGAAATTTTTGATGGTTTTTTACTCCTCTCAACAGCCCAAACAAGTTTCTAAAAGGATGAGTTTGCAACTACTTTACTTTTGGAGAAAATTCAAAACATTCATTATTCAATAGGGCCCAAACTATCAAAAACCAGCGGTTTCAATGAACACACATTTCTTGGTAGAATCATGCAGGACTGAAATTTTTGATGTTTTTCTACTCCTCTCATGAGCCCAAACAAGTCTCTAAAAGCATGAGTTTGCAACTACTTTACTTTTGGAGAAAATTCAAAACATTCACTATTCAATAGAGCCCAATAGCAAAAATCAGGTTTTGAATGAAGAATCACATTTCTTGGTAAAATCATGCAGGATTGAAATTTTTGATGGTTTTTTTACTCCTCTCAACAGCCCAAACAAGTTTCTAAAAGGATGAGTTTGCAACTACTTTACTTTTGGAGAAAATTCAAAACATTCATTATTCAATAGGGCCCAAACTATCAAAAACCAGCGGTTTCAATGAACACACATTTCTTGGTAGAATCATGCAGGACTGAAATTTTTGATGTTTTTCTACTCCTCTCATGAGCCCAAACAAGTCTCTAAAAGCATGAGTTTGCAACTACTTTACTTTTGGAGAAAATTCAAAACATTCACTATTCAATAGAGCCCAATAGCAAAAATCAGGTTTTGAATGAAGAATCACATTTCTTGGTAAAATCATGCAGGATTGAAATTTTTGATGGTTTTTTACTCCTCTCAACAGCCCAAACAAGTTTCTAAAAGGATGAGTTTGCAACTACTTTACTTTTGGAGAAAATTCAAAACATTCATTATTCAATAGGGCCCAAACTATCAAAAACCAGCGGTTTCAATGAACACACATTTCTTGGTAGAATCATGCAGGACTGACATTTTTGATGTTTTTCTACTCCTCTCATGAGCCCAAACAAGTCTCTAAAAGCATGAGTTTGCAACTACTTTACTTTTGGAGAAAATTCAAAACATTCATTATTCAATAGAGCCCAATAGCAAAAATCAGGTTTTGAATGAAGAATCACATTTCTTGGTAGAATCATGCAGGATTGAAATTTTTGATGGTTTTTTACTCCTCTCAACAGCCCAAACAAGTTTCTAAAAGGATGAGTTTGCAACTACTTTACTTTTGGAGAAAATTCAAAACATTCATTATTCAATAGGGCCCAAAATATCAAAAACCAGCGGTTTGAATGAACACACATTTCTTGGTAGAATCATGCAGGACTGAAATTTTTGATGTTTTTCTACTCCTCTCATGAGCCCAAACAAGTCTCTAAAAGGATGAGTTTGCAACTACTTTACTTTTGGAGAAAATTCAAAACATTCATTATTCAATAGAGCCCAATAGCAAAAACCAGCGTTTTGAATGAAGAATCACATTTCTTGGTAAAATCATGCAGGATTGAAATTTTTGATGGTGTTTTACTCCTCTCAACAGCCCAAACAAGTTTCTAAAAGGATGAGTTTGCAACTACTTTACTTTTGGAGAAAATTCAAAACATTCATTATTCAATAGGGCCCAAACTATCAAAAACCAGCGGTTTCAATGAACACACATTTCTTGGTAGAATCATGCAGGACTGAAATTTTTGATGTTTTTCTACTCCTCTCATGAGCCCAAACAAGTCTCTAAAAGCATGAGTTTGCAACTACTTTACTTTTGGAGAAAATTCAAAACATTCATTATTCAATAGAGCCCAATAGCAAAAATCAGGTTTTGAATGAAGAATCACATTTCTTGGTAAAATCATGCAGGATTGAAATTTTTGATGGTTTTTTACTCCTCTCAACAGCCCAAACAAGTTTCTAAAAGGATGAGTTTGCAACTACTTTACTTTTGGAGAAAATTCAAAACATTCATTATTCAATAGGGCCCAAACTATCAAAAACCAGCGGTTTGAATGAACACACATTTCTTGGTAGAATCATGCAGGACTGAAATTTTTGATGTTTTTCTACTCCTCTCATGAGCCCAAACAAGTCTCTAAAAGCATGAGTTTGCAACTACTTTACTTTTGGAGAAAATTCAAAACATTCACTTTTCACTAGAGCCCAATAGCAAAAATCAGGTTTTGAATGAAGAATCACATTTCTTGGTAGAATCATGCTGCATTGAAATTTTTGATGGTTTTTTACTCCTCTCAACAGCCCAAACAAGTTTCTAAAAGGATGAGTTTGCAACTACTTTACTTTTGGAGAAAATTCAAAACATTCATTATTCAATAGGGCCCAAACTATCAAAAACCAGCGGTTTCAATGAACACACATTTCTTGGTAGAATCATGCAGGACTGAAATTTTTGATGTTTTTCTACTCCTCTCATGAGCCCAAACAAGTCTCTAAAAGCATGAGTTTGCAACTACTTTACTTTTGGAGAAAATTCAAAACATTCATTATTCAATAGAGCCCAATAGCAAAAATCAGGTTTTGAATGAAGATTCACATTTCTTGGTAGAATCATGCAGGATTGAAATTTTTGATGGTTTTTTACTCCTCTCAACAGCCCAAACAAGTTTCTAAAAGGATGAGTTTGCAACTACTTTACTTTTGGAGAAAATTCAAAACATTCATTATTCAATAGGGCCCAAACTATCAAAAACCAGCGGTTTCAATGAACACACATTTTTTGGTAGAATCATGCAGGACTGAAATTTTTGATGTTTTTCTACTCCTCTCATGAGCCCAAACAAGTCTCTAAAAGCATGAGTTTGCAACTACTTTACTTTTGGAAAAAATTCAAAACATTCATTATTCAATAGAGCCCAATAGCAAAAATCAGGTTTTGAATGAAGAATCACATTTCTTGGTAAAATCATGCAGGATTGAAATTTTTGATGGTTTTTTACTCCTCTCAACAGCCCAAACAAGTTTCTAAAAGGATGAGTTTGCAACTACTTTACTTTTGGAGAAAATTCAAAACATTCATTATTCAATAGGGCCCAAACTATCAAAAACCAGCGGTTTCAATGAACACACATTTCTTGGTAGAATCATGCAGGACTGAAATTTTTGATGTTTTTCTACTCCTCTCATGAGCCCAAACAAGTCTCTAAAAGCATGAGTTTGCAACTACTTTACTTTTGGAGAAAATTCAAAACATTCACTATTCAATAGAGCCCAATAGCAAAAATCAGGTTTTGAATGAAGAATCGCATTTCTTGGTAAAATCATGCAGGATTGAAATTTTTGATGGTTTTTTACTCCTCTCAACAGCCCAAACAAGTTTCTAAAAGGATGAGTTTGCAACTACTTTACTTTTGGAGAAAATTCAAAACATTCATTATTCAATAGGGCCCAAACTATCAAAAACCAGCGGTTTCAATGAACACACATTTCTTGGTAGAATCATGCAGGACTGAAATTTTTGATGTTTTTCTACTCCTCTCATGAGCCCAAACAAGTCTCTAAAAGCATGAGTTTGCAACTACTTTACTTTTGGAGAAAATTCAAAACATTCATTATTCAATAGAGCCCAATAGCAAAAATCAGGTTTTGAATGAAGAATCACATTTCTTTGTAGAATCATGCAGGATTGAAATTTTTGATGGTTTTTTACTCCTCTCAACAGCCCAAACAAGTTTCTAAAAGGATGAGTTTGCAACTACTTTACTTTTGGAGAAAATTCAAAACATTCATTATTCAATAGGGCCCAAACTATCAAAAACCAGCGGTTTCAATGAACACACATTTCTTGGTAGAATCATGCAGGACTGAAATTTTTGATGTTTTTCTACTCCTCTCATGAGCCCAAACAAGTCTCTAAAAGCATGAGTTTGCAACTACTTTACTTTTGGAGAAAATTCAAAACATTCATTATTCAATAGAGCCCAATAGCAAAAATCAGGATTTGAATGAAGAATCACATTTCTTGGTAAAATCATGCAGGATTGAAATTTTTGATGGTTTTTTACTCCTCTCAACAGCCCAAACAAGTTTCTAAAAGGATGAGTTTGCAACTACTTTACTTTTGGAGAAAATTCAAAACATTCATTATTCAATAGGGCCCAAACTATCAAAAACCAGCGGTTTCAATGAACACACATTTCTTGGTAGAATCATGCAGGACTGAAATTTTTGATGTTTTTCTACTCCTCTCATGAGCCCAAATAAGTCTCTAAAAGCATGAGTTTGCAACTACTTTACTTTTGGAGAAAATTCAAAACATTCATTATTCAATAGAGCCCAATAGCAAAAATCAGGTTTTGAATGAAGAATCACATTTCTTGGTAGAATCATGCAGGATTGAAATTTTTGATGGTTTTTTACTCCTCTCAACAGCCCAAACAAGTTTCTAAAAGGATGAGTTTGCAACTACTTTACTTTTGGAGAAAATTCAAAACATTCATTATTCAATAGGGCCCAAACTATCAAAAACCAGTGGTTTCAATGAACACACATTTTTTGGTAGAATCATGCAGGACTGAAATTTTTGATGTTTTTCTACTCCTCTCATGAGCCCAAACAAGTCTCTAAAAGCATGAGTTTGCAACTACTTTACTTTTGGAGAAAATTCAAAACATTCATTATTCAATAGAGCCCAATAGCAAAAATCAGGATTTGAATGAAGAATCACATTTCTTGGTAAAATCATGCAGGATTGAAATTTTTGATGGTTTTTTACTCCTCTCAACAGCCCAAACAAGTTTCTAAAAGGATGAGTTTGCAACTACTTTACTTTTGGAGAAAATTCAAAACATTCATTATTCAATAGGGCCCAAACTATCAAAAACCAGCGGTTTGAATGAACACACATTTCTTGGTAGAATCATGCAGGACTGAAATTTTTGATGTTTTTCTACTCCTCTCATGAGCCCAAACAAGTCTCTAAAAGCATGAGTTTGCAACTACTTTACTTTTGGAGAAAATTCAAAACATTCATTATTCAATAGAGCCCAATAGCAAAAATCAGGTTTTGAATGAAGAATCACATTTCTTGGTAAAATCATGCAGGATTGAAATTTTTGATGGTTTTTTACTCCTCTCAACAGCCCAAACAAGTTTCTAAAAGGATGAGTTTGCAACTACTTTACTTTTGGAGAAAATTCAAAACATTCATTATTCAATAGGGCCCAAACTATCAAAAACCAGCGGTTTGAATGAACACACATTTCTTGGTAGAATCATGCAGGACTGAAATTTTTGATGTTTTTCTACTCCTCTCATGAGCCCAAACAAGTCTCTAAAAGCATGAGTTTGCAACTACTTTACTTTTGGAGAAAATTCAAAACATTCATTATTCAATAGAGCCCAATAGCAAAAACCAGCGTTTTGAATGAAGAATCACATTTCTTGGTAGAATCATGCAGGATTGAAATTTTTGATGGTTTTTTACTCCTCTCAACAGCCCAAACAAGTTTCTAAAAGGATGAGTTTGCAACTACTTTACTTTTGGAGAAAATTCAAAACATTCATTATTCAGTAGGGCCCAAACTATCAAAAACCAGCGGTTTGAATGAACACACATTTCTTGGTAGAATCATGCAGGACTGAAATTTTTGATGTTTTTCTACTCCTCTCATGAGCCCAAACAAGTCTCTAAAAGCATGAGTTTGCAACTACTTTACTTTTGGAGAAAATTCAAAACATTCATTATTCAATAGAGCCCAATAGCAAAAATCAGGTTTTGAATGAAGAATCACATTTCTTGGTAGAATCATGCAGAATTGAAATTTTTGATGGTTTTTTTACTCCTCTCAACAGCCCAAACAAGTTTCTAAAAGGATGAGTTTGCAACTACTTTACTTTTGGAGAAAATTCAAAACATTCATTATTCAATAGGGCCCAAAATATCAAAAACCAGCGGTTTGAATGAACACACATTTCTTGGTAGAATCGTGCAGGACTGAAATTTTTTATGTTTTTCTACTCCTCTCATGAGCCCAAACAAGTCTCTAAAAGGATGAGTTTGCAACTACTTTACTTTTGGAGAAAATTCAAAACATTCATTATTCAATAGAGCCCAATAGCAAAAACCAGCGTTTTGAATGCAGAATCACATTTCTTGGTAGAATCATGCAGGATTGAAATTTTTGATGGTTTTTTACTCCTCTCAACAGCCCAAACAAGTTTCTAAAAGGATGAGTTTGCAACTACTTTACTTTTGGAGAAAATTCAAAACATTCATTATTCAATAGGGCCCAAACTATCAAAAACCAGCGGTTTCAATGAACACACATTTCTTGGTAGAATCATGCAGGACTGAAATTTTTGATGTTTTTCTACTCCTCTCATGAGCCCAAACAAGTCTCTAAAAGCATGAGTTTGCAACTACTTTACTTTTGGAGAAAATTCAAAACATTCACTATTCAATAGAGCCCAATAGCAAAAATCAGGTTTTGAATGAAGAATCACATTTCTTGGTAAAATCATACAGGATTGAAATTTTTGATGGTTTTTTACTTCTCTCAACAGCCCAAACAAGTTTCTAAAAGGATGAGTTTGCAACTACTTTACTTTTGGAGAAAATTCAAAACATTCATTATTCAATAGGGCCCAAACTATCAAAAACCAGCGGTTTCAATGAACAGACATTTCTTGGTAGAATCATGCAGGACTGACATTTTTGATGTTTTTCTACTCCTCTCATGAGCCCAAACAAGTCTCTAAAAGCATGAGTTTGCAACTACTTTACTTTTGGAGAAAATTCAAAACATTCATTATTCAATAGAGCCCAATAGCAAAAACCAGCGTTTTGAATGAAGAATCACATTTCTTGGTAGAATCATGCAGGATTGAAATTTTTGATGGTTTTTTACTCCTCTCAACAGCCCAAACAAGTTTCTAAAAGGATGAGTTTGCAACTACTTTACTTTTGGAGAAAATTCAAAACATTCATTATTCAGTAGGGCCCAAACTATCAAAAACCAGCGGTTTGAATGAACACACATTTCTTGGTAGAATCATGCAGGACTGAAATTTTTGATGTTTTTCTACTCCTCTCATGAGCCCAAACAAGTCTCTAAAAGCATGAGTTTGCAACTACTTTACTTTTGGAGAAAATTCAAAACATTCATTATTCAATAGAGCCCAATAGCAAAAATCAGGTTTTGAATGAAGAATCACATTTCTTGGTAGAATCATGCAGGATTGAAATTTTTGATGGTTTTTTTACTCCTCTCAACAGCCCAAACAAGTTTCTAAAAGGATGAGTTTGCAACTACTTTACTTTTGGAGAAAATTCAAAACATTCATTATTCAATAGGGCCCAAAATATCAAAAACCAGCGGTTTGAATGAACACACATTTCTTGGTAGAATCGTGCAGGACTGAAATTTTTTATGTTTTTCTACTCCTCTCATGAGCCCAAACAAGTCTCTAAAAGGATGAGTTTGCAACTACTTTACTTTTGGAGAAAATTCAAAACATTCATTATTCAATAGAGCCCAATAGCAAAAACCAGCGTTTTGAATGAAGAATCACATTTCTTGGTAGAATCATGCAGGATTGAAATTTTTGATGGTTTTTTACTCCTCTCAACAGCCCAAACAAGTTTCTAAAAGGATGAGTTTGCAACTACTTTACTTTTGGAGAAAATTCAAAACATTCATTATTCAATAGGGCCCAAACTATCAAAAACCAGCGGTTTCAATGAACACACATTTCTTGGTAGAATCATGCAGGACTGAAATTTTTGATGTTTTTCTACTCCTCTCATGAGCCCAAACAAGTCTCTAAAAGCATGAGTTTGCAACTACTTTACTTTTGGAGAAAATTCAAAACATTCACTATTCAATAGAGCCCAATAGCAAAAATCAGGTTTTGAATGAAGAATCACATTTCTTGGTAAAATCATGCAGGATTGAAATTTTTGATGGTTTTTTTACTCCTCTCAACAGCCCAAACAAGTTTCTAAAAGGATGAGTTTGCAACTACTTTACTTTTGGAGAAAATTCAAAACATTCATTATTCAATAGGGCCCAAACTATCAAAAACCAGCGGTTTCAATGAACACACATTTCTTGGTAGAATCATGCAGGACTGAAATTTTTGATGTTTTTCTACTCCTCTCATGAGCCCAAACAAGTCTCTAAAAGCATGAGTTTGCAACTACTTTACTTTTGGAGAAAATTCAAAACATTCACTATTCAATAGAGCCCAATAGCAAAAATCAGGTTTTGAATGAAGAATCACATTTCTTGGTAAAATCATGCAGGATTGAAATTTTTGATGGTTTTTTACTCCTCTCAACAGCCCAAACAAGTTTCTAAAAGGATGAGTTTGCAACTACTTTACTTTTGGAGAAAATTCAAAACATTCATTATTCAATAGGGCCCAAACTATCAAAAACCAGCGGTTTCAATGAACACACATTTCTTGGTAGAATCATGCAGGACTGACATTTTTGATGTTTTTCTACTCCTCTCATGAGCCCAAACAAGTCTCTAAAAGCATGAGTTTGCAACTACTTTACTTTTGGAGAAAATTCAAAACATTCATTATTCAATAGAGCCCAATAGCAAAAATCAGGTTTTGAATGAAGAATCACATTTCTTGGTAGAATCATGCAGGATTGAAATTTTTGATGGTTTTTTACTCCTCTCAACAGCCCAAACAAGTTTCTAAAAGGATGAGTTTGCAACTACTTTACTTTTGGAGAAAATTCAAAACATTCATTATTCAATAGGGCCCAAAATATCAAAAACCAGCGGTTTGAATGAACACACAATTCTTGGTAGAATCATGCAGGACTGAAATTTTTGATGTTTTTCTACTCCTCTCATGAGCCCAAACAAGTCTCTAAAAGGATGAGTTTGCAACTACTTTACTTTTGGAGAAAATTCAAAACATTCATTATTCAATAGAGCCCAATAGCAAAAACCAGCGTTTTGAATGAAGAATCACATTTCTTGGTAAAATCATGCAGGATTGAAATTTTTGATGGTGTTTTACTCCTCTCAACAGCCCAAACAAGTTTCTAAAAGGATGAGTTTGCAACTACTTTACTTTTGGAGAAAATTCAAAACATTCATTATTCAATAGGGCCCAAACTATCAAAAACCAGCGGTTTCAATGAACACACATTTCTTGGTAGAATCATGCAGGACTGAAATTTTTGATGTTTTTCTACTCCTCTCATGAGCCCAAACAAGTCTCTAAAAGCATGAGTTTGCAACTACTTTACTTTTGGAGAAAATTCAAAACATTCATTATTCAATAGAGCCCAATAGCAAAAATCAGGTTTTGAATGAAGAATCACATTTCTTGGTAAAATCATGCAGGATTGAAATTTTTGATGGTTTTTTACTCCTCTCAACAGCCCAAACAAGTTTCTAAAAGGATGAGTTTGCAACTACTTTACTTTTGGAGAAAATTCAAAACATTCATTATTCAATAGGGCCCAAACTATCAAAAACCAGCGGTTTCAATGAACACACATTTCTTGGTAGAATCATGCAGGACTGAAATTTTTGATGTTTTTCTACTCCTCTCATGAGCCCAAACAAGTCTCTAAAAGCATGAGTTTGCAACTACTTTACTTTTGGAGAAAATTCAAAACATTCATTATTCAATAGAGCCCAATAGCAAAAATCAGGTTTTGAATGAAGAATCACATTTCTTGGTAAAATCATGCAGGATTGAAATTTTTGATGATTTTTTACTCCTCTCAACAGCCCAAACAAGTTTCTAAAAGGATGAGTTTGCAACTACTTTACTTTTGGAGAAAATTCAAAACATTCATTATTCAATAGGGCCCAAAATATCAAAAACCAGCGGTTTGAATGAACACACATTTCTTGGTAGAATCGTGCAGGACTGAAATTTTTGATTTTTTTCTACTCCTCTCATGAGCCGAAACAAGTCTCTAAAAGGATGAGTTTGCAACTACTTTACTTTTGGAGAAAATTCAAAACATTCATTATTCAATAGAGCCCAATAGCAAAAACCAGCGTTTTGAATGAAGAATCACATTTCTTGGTAGAATCATGCAGGATTGAAATTTTTGATGGTTTTTTACTCCTCTCAACAGCCCAAACAAGTTTCTAAAAGGATGAGTTTGCAACTACTTTACTTTTGGAGAAAATTCAAAACATTCATTATTCAATAGGGCCCAAACTATCAAAAACCAGCGGTTTGAATGAACACACATTTCTTGGTAGAATCATGCAGGACTGAAATTTTTGATGTTTTTCTACTCCTCTCATGAGCCCAAACAAGACTCTAAAAGCATGAGTTTGCAACTACTTTACTTTTGGAGAAAATTCAAAACATTCATTATTCAATAGAGCCCAATAGCAAAAATCAGGTTTTGAATGAAGAATCACATTTCTTGGTAAAATCATGCAGGATTGAAATTTTTGATGGGTTTTTACTCCTCTCAACAGCCCAAACAAGTTTCTAAAAGGATGAGTTTGCAACTACTTTACTTTTGGAGAAAATTCAAAACATTCATTATTCAATAGGGCCCAAACTATCAAAAACCAGCGGTTTCAATGAACACACATTTCTTGGTAGAATCATGCAGGACTGAAATTTTTGATGTTTTTCTACTCCTCTCATGAGCCCAAACAAGTCTCTAAAAGCATGAGTTTGCAACTACTTTACTTTTGGAGAAAATTCAAAACATTCATTATTCAATAGAGCCCAATAGCAAAAATCAGGTTTTGAATGAAGAATCACATTTCTTGGTAAAATCATGCAGGATTGAAATTTTTGATGGTTTTTTACTCCTCTCAACAGCCCAAACAAGTTTCTAAAAGGATGAGTTTGCAACTACTTTACTTTTGGAGAAAATTCAAAACATTCATTATTCAATAGGGCCCAAACTATCAAAAACCAGCTTTTTGAATGAACACACATTTCTTGGTAGAATCATGCAGGACTGAAATTTTTGATGTTTTTCTACTCCTCTCATGAGCCCAAACAAGTCTCTAAAAGCATGAGTTTGCAACTACTTTACTTTTGGAGAAAATTCAAAACATTCATTATTCAATAGAGCCCAATAGCAAAAACCAGCGTTTTGAATGAAGAATCACATTTCTTGGTAGAATCATGCAGGATTGAAATTTTTGATGGTTTTTTACTCCTCTCAACAGCCCAAACAAGTTTCTAAAAGGATGAGTTTGCAACTACTTTACTTTTGGAGAAAATTCAAAACATTCATTATTCAGTAGGGCCCAAACTATCAAAAACCAGCGGTTTGAATGAACACACATTTCTTGGTAGAATCATGCAGGACTGAAATTTTTGATGTTTTTCTACTCCTCTCATGAGCCCAAACAAGTCTCTAAAAGCGTGAGTTTGCAACTACTTTACTTTTGGAGAAAATTCAAAACATTCATTATTCAATAGAGCCCAATAGCAAAAATCAGGTTTTGAATGAAGAATCACATTTCTTGGTAGAATCATGCAGGATTGAAATTTTTGATGGTTTTTTACTCCTCTCAACAGCCCAAACAAGTTTCTAAAAGGATGAGTTTGCAACTGCTTTACTTTTGGAGAAAATTCAAAACATTCATTATTCAATAGGGCCCAAACTATCAAAAACCAGCGGTTTGAATGAACACACATTTCTTGGTAGAATCATGCAGGACTGAAATTTTTGATGTTTTTCTACTCCTCTCATGAGCCCAAACAAGTCTCTAAAAGCATGAGTTTGCAACTACTTTACTTTTGGAGAAAATTCAAAACATTCATTATTCAATAGAGCCCAATAGCAAAAATCAGGTTTTGAATGAAGAATCACATTTCTTGGTAGAATCATGCAGAATTGAAATTTTTGATGGTTTTTTTACTCCTCTCAACAGCCCAAACAAGTTTCTAAAAGGATGAGTTTGCAACTACTTTACTTTTGGAGAAAATTCAAAACATTCATTATTCAATAGGGCCCAAAATATCAAAAACCAGCGGTTTGAATGAACACACATTTCTTGGTAGAATCGTGCAGGACTGAAATTTTTTATGTTTTTCTACTCCTCTCATGAGCCCAAACAAGTCTCTAAAAGGATGAGTTTGCAACTACTTTACTTTTGGAGAAAATTCAAAACATTCATTATTCAATAGAGCCCAATAGCAAAAACCAGCGTTTTGAATGCAGAATCACATTTCTTGGTAGAATCATGCAGGATTGAAATTTTTGATGGTTTTTTACTCCTCTCAACAGCCCAAACAAGTTTCTAAAAGGATGAGTTTGCAACTACTTTACTTTTGGAGAAAATTCAAAACATTCATTATTCAATAGGGCCCAAACTATCAAAAACCAGCGGTTTGAATGAACACACATTTCTTGGTAGAATCATGCAGGACTGAAATTTTTGGTGTTTTTCTACTCCTCTCATGAGCCCAAACAAGTCTCTAAAAGCATGAGTTTGCAACTACTTTACTTTTGGAGAAAATTCAAAACATTCACTTTTCACTAGAGCCCAATAGCAAAAATCAGGTTTTGAATGAAGAATCACATTTCTTGGTAGAATCATGCTGCATTGAAATTTTTGATGGTTTTTTACTCCTCTCAACAGCCCAAACAAGTTTCTAAAAGGATGAGTTTGCAACTACTTTACTTTTGGAGAAAATTCAAAACATTCATTATTCAATAGGGCCCAAACTATCAAAAACCAGCGGTTTCAATGAACACACATTTCTTGGTAGAATCATGCAGGACTGAAATTTTTGATGTTTTTCTACTCCTCTCATGAGCCCAAACAAGTCTCTAAAAGCATGAGTTTGCAACTACTTTACTTTTGGAGAAAATTCAAAACATTCATTATTCAATAGAGCCCAATAGCAAAAATCAGGTTTTGAATGAAGAATCACATTTCTTGGTAGAATCATGCAGGATTGAAATTTTTGATGGTTTTTTTACTCCTCTCAACAGCCCAAACAAGTTTCTAAAAGGATGAGTTTGCAACTACTTTACTTTTGGAGAAAATTCAAAACATTCATTATTCAATAGGGCCCAAAATATCAAAAACCAGCGGTTTGAATGAACACACATTTCTTGGTAGAATCGTGCAGGACTGAAATTTTTTATGTTTTTCTACTCCTCTCATGAGCCCAAACAAGTCTCTAAAAGGATGAGTTTGCAACTACTTTACTTTTGGAGAAAATTCAAAACATTCATTATTCAATAGAGCCCAATAGCAAAAACCAGCGTTTTGAATGAAGAATCACATTTCTTGGTAGAATCATGCAGGATTGAAATTTTTGATGGTTTTTTACTCCTCTCAACAGCCCAAACAAGTTTCTAAAAGGATGAGTTTGCAACTACTTTACTTTTGGAGAAAATTCAAAATATTCATTATTCAATAGGGCCCAAACTATCAAAAACCAGCGGTTTCAATGAACACACATTTCTTGGTAGAATCATGCAGGACTGAAATTTTTGATGTTTTTCTACTCCTCTCATGAGCCCAAACAAGTCTCTAAAAGCATGAGTTTGCAACTACTTTACTTTTGGAGAAAATTCAAAACATTCACTATTCAATAGAGCCCAATAGCAAAAATCAGGTTTTGAATGAAGAATCACATTTCTTGGTAAAATCATGCAGGATTGAAATTTTTGATGGTTTTTTTACTCCTCTCAACAGCCCAAACAAGTTTCTAAAAGGATGAGTTTGCAACTACTTTACTTTTGGAGAAAATTCAAAACATTCATTATTCAATAGGGCCCAAACTATCAAAAACCAGCGGTTTCAATGAACACACATTTCTTGGTAGAATCATGCAGGACTGAAATTTTTGATGTTTTTCTACTCCTCTCATGAGCCCAAACAAGTCTCTAAAAGCATGAGTTTGCAACTACTTTACTTTTGGAGAAAATTCAAAACATTCACTATTCAATAGAGCCCAATAGCAAAAATCAGGTTTTGAATGAAGAATCACATTTCTTGGTAAAATCATGCAGGATTGAAATTTTTGATGGTTTTTTACTCCTCTCAACAGCCCAAACAAGTTTCTAAAAGGATGAGTTTGCAACTACTTTACTTTTGGAGAAAATTCAAAACATTCATTATTCAATAGGGCCCAAACTATCAAAAACCAGCGGTTTCAATGAACACACATTTCTTGGTAGAATCATGCAGGACTGACATTTTTGATGTTTTTCTACTCCTCTCATGAGCCCAAACAAGTCTCTAAAAGCATGAGTTTGCAACTACTTTACTTTTGGAGAAAATTCAAAACATTCATTATTCAATAGAGCCCAATAGCAAAAATCAGGTTTTGAATGAAGAATCACATTTCTTGGTAGAATCATGCAGGATTGAAATTTTTGATGGTTTTTTACTCCTCTCAACAGCCCAAACAAGTTTCTAAAAGGATGAGTTTGCAACTACTTTACTTTTGGAGAAAATTCAAAACATTCATTATTCAATAGGGCCCAAAATATCAAAAACCAGCGGTTTGAATGAACACACATTTCTTGGTAGAATCATGCAGGACTGAAATTTTTGATGTTTTTCTACTCCTCTCATGAGCCCAAACAAGTCTCTAAAAGGATGAGTTTGCAACTACTTTACTTTTGGAGAAAATTCAAAACATTCATTATTCAATAGAGCCCAATAGCAAAAACCAGCGTTTTGAATGAAGAATCACATTTCTTGGTAAAATCATGCAGGATTGAAATTTTTGATGGTGTTTTACTCCTCTCAACAGCCCAAACAAGTTTCTAAAAGGATGAGTTTGCAACTACTTTACTTTTGGAGAAAATTCAAAACATTCATTATTCAATAGGGCCCAAACTATCAAAAACCAGCGGTTTCAATGAACACACATTTCTTGGTAGAATCATGCAGGACTGAAATTTTTGATGTTTTTCTACTCCTCTCATGAGCCCAAACAAGTCTCTAAAAGCATGAGTTTGCAACTACTTTACTTTTGGAGAAAATTCAAAACATTCATTATTCAATAGAGCCCAATAGCAAAAATCAGGTTTTGAATGAAGAATCACATTTCTTGGTAAAATCATGCAGGATTGAAATTTTTGATGGTTTTTTACTCCTCTCAACAGCCCAAACAAGTTTCTAAAAGGATGAGTTTGCAACTACTTTACTTTTGGAGAAAATTCAAAACATTCATTATTCAATAGGGCCCAAACTATCAAAAACCAGCGGTTTCAATGAACACACATTTCTTGGTAGAATCATGCAGGACTGAAATTTTTGATGTTTTTCTACTCCTCTCATGAGCCCAAACAAGTCTCTAAAAGCATGAGTTTGCAACTACTTTACTTTTGGAGAAAATTCAAAACATTCATTATTCAATAGAGCCCAATAGCAAAAATCAGGTTTTGAATGAAGAATCACATTTCTTGGTAAAATCATGCAGGATTGAAATTTTTGATGATTTTTTACTCCTCTCAACAGCCCAAACAAGTTTCTAAAAGGATGAGTTTGCAACTACTTTACTTTTGGAGAAAATTCAAAACATTCATTATTCAATAGGGCCCAAAATATCAAAAACCAGCGGTTTGAATGAACACACATTTCTTGGTAGAATCGTGCAGGACTGAAATTTTTGATTTTTTTCTACTCCTCTCATGAGCCGAAACAAGTCTCTAAAAGGATGAGTTTGCAACTACTTTACTTTTGGAGAAAATTCAAAACATTCATTATTCAATAGAGCCCAATAGCAAAAACCAGCGTTTTGAATGAAGAATCACATTTCTTGGTAGAATCATGCAGGATTGAAATTTTTGATGGTTTTTTACTCCTCTCAACAGCCCAAACAAGTTTCTAAAAGGATGAGTTTGCAACTACTTTACTTTTGGAGAAAATTCAAAACATTCATTATTCAATAGGGCCCAAACTATCAAAAACCAGCGGTTTGAATGAACACACATTTCTTGGTAGAATCATGCAGGACTGAAATTTTTGATGTTTTTCTACTCCTCTCATGAGCCCAAACAAGACTCTAAAAGCATGAGTTTGCAACTACTTTACTTTTGGAGAAAATTCAAAACATTCATTATTCAATAGAGCCCAATAGCAAAAATCAGGTTTTGAATGAAGAATCACATTTCTTGGTAAAATCATGCAGGATTGAAATTTTTGATGGGTTTTTACTCCTCTCAACAGCCCAAACAAGTTTCTAAAAGGATGAGTTTGCAACTACTTTACTTTTGGAGAAAATTCAAAACATTCATTATTCAATAGGGCCCAAACTATCAAAAACCAGCGGTTTCAATGAACACACATTTCTTGGTAGAATCATGCAGGACTGAAATTTTTGATGTTTTTCTACTCCTCTCATGAGCCCAAACAAGTCTCTAAAAGCATGAGTTTGCAACTACTTTACTTTTGGAGAAAATTCAAAACATTCATTATTCAATAGAGCCCAATAGCAAAAATCAGGTTTTGAATGAAGAATCACATTTCTTGGTAAAATCATGCAGGATTGAAATTTTTGATGGTTTTTTACTCCTCTCAACAGCCCAAACAAGTTTCTAAAAGGATGAGTTTGCAACTACTTTACTTTTGGAGAAAATTCAAAACATTCATTATTCAATAGGGCCCAAACTATCAAAAACCAGCTTTTTGAATGAACACACATTTCTTGGTAGAATCATGCAGGACTGAAATTTTTGATGTTTTTCTACTCCTCTCATGAGCCCAAACAAGTCTCTAAAAGCATGAGTTTGCAACTACTTTACTTTTGGAGAAAATTCAAAACATTCATTATTCAATAGAGCCCAATAGCAAAAACCAGCGTTTTGAATGAAGAATCACATTTCTTGGTAGAATCATGCAGGATTGAAATTTTTGATGGTTTTTTACTCCTCTCAACAGCCCAAACAAGTTTCTAAAAGGATGAGTTTGCAACTACTTTACTTTTGGAGAAAATTCAAAACATTCATTATTCAGTAGGGCCCAAACTATCAAAAACCAGCGGTTTGAATGAACACACATTTCTTGGTAGAATCATGCAGGACTGAAATTTTTGATGTTTTTCTACTCCTCTCATGAGCCCAAACAAGTCTCTAAAAGCGTGAGTTTGCAACTACTTTACTTTTGGAGAAAATTCAAAACATTCATTATTCAATAGAGCCCAATAGCAAAAATCAGGTTTTGAATGAAGAATCACATTTCTTGGTAGAATCATGCAGGATTGAAATTTTTGATGGTTTTTTACTCCTCTCAACAGCCCAAACAAGTTTCTAAAAGGATGAGTTTGCAACTGCTTTACTTTTGGAGAAAATTCAAAACATTCATTATTCAATAGGGCCCAAACTATCAAAAACCAGCGGTTTGAATGAACACACATTTCTTGGTAGAATCATGCAGGACTGAAATTTTTGATGTTTTTCTACTCCTCTCATGAGCCCAAACAAGTCTCTAAAAGCATGAGTTTGCAACTACTTTACTTTTGGAGAAAATTCAAAACATTCATTATTCAATAGAGCCCAATAGCAAAAATCAGGTTTTGAATGAAGAATCACATTTCTTGGTAGAATCATGCAGAATTGAAATTTTTGATGGTTTTTTTACTCCTCTCAACAGCCCAAACAAGTTTCTAAAAGGATGAGTTTGCAACTACTTTACTTTTGGAGAAAATTCAAAACATTCATTATTCAATAGGGCCCAAAATATCAAAAACCAGCGGTTTGAATGAACACACATTTCTTGGTAGAATCGTGCAGGACTGAAATTTTTTATGTTTTTCTACTCCTCTCATGAGCCCAAACAAGTCTCTAAAAGGATGAGTTTGCAACTACTTTACTTTTGGAGAAAATTCAAAACATTCATTATTCAATAGAGCCCAATAGCAAAAACCAGCGTTTTGAATGCAGAATCACATTTCTTGGTAGAATCATGCAGGATTGAAATTTTTGATGGTTTTTTACTCCTCTCAACAGCCCAAACAAGTTTCTAAAAGGATGAGTTTGCAACTACTTTACTTTTGGAGAAAATTCAAAACATTCATTATTCAATAGGGCCCAAACTATCAAAAACCAGCGGTTTGAATGAACACACATTTCTTGGTAGAATCATGCAGGACTGAAATTTTTGGTGTTTTTCTACTCCTCTCATGAGCCCAAACAAGTCTCTAAAAGCATGAGTTTGCAACTACTTTACTTTTGGAGAAAATTCAAAACATTCACTTTTCACTAGAGCCCAATAGCAAAAATCAGGTTTTGAATGAAGAATCACATTTCTTGGTAGAATCATGCTGCATTGAAATTTTTGATGGTTTTTTACTCCTCTCAACAGCCCAAACAAGTTTCTAAAAGGATGAGTTTGCAACTACTTTACTTTTGGAGAAAATTCAAAACATTCATTATTCAATAGGGCCCAAACTATCAAAAACCAGCGGTTTCAATGAACACACATTTCTTGGTAGAATCATGCAGGACTGAAATTTTTGATGTTTTTCTACTCCTCTCATGAGCCCAAACAAGTCTCTAAAAGCATGAGTTTGCAACTACTTTACTTTTGGAGAAAATTCAAAACATTCATTATTCAATAGAGCCCAATAGCAAAAATCAGGTTTTGAATGAAGATTCACATTTCTTGGTAGAATCATGCAGGATTGAAATTTTTGATGGTTTTTTACTCCTCTCAACAGCCCAAACAAGTTTCTAAAAGGATGAGTTTGCAACTACTTTACTTTTGGAGATAATTCAAAACATTCATTATTCAATAGGGCCCAAACTATCAAAAACCAGCGGTTTCAATGAACACACATTTCTTGGTAGAATCATGCAGGACTGAAATTTTTGATGTTTTTCTACTCCTCTCATGAGCCCAAACAAGTCTCTAAAAGCATGAGGTTGCAACTACTTTACTTTTGGAGAAAATTCAAAACATTCATTATTCAATAGAGCCCAATAGCAAAAACCAGCGTTTTGAATGAAGAATCACATTTCTTGGTAAAATCATGCAGGATTGAAATTTTTGATGGTGTTTTACTCCTCTCAACAGCCCAAACAAGTTTCTAAAAGGATGAGTTTGCAACTACTTTACTTTTGGAGAAAATTCAAAACATTCATTATTCAATAGGGCCCAAACTATCAAAAACCAGCGGTTTCAATGAACACACATTTCTTGGTAGAATCATGCAGGACTGAAATTTTTGATGTTTTTCTACTCCTCTCATGAGCCCAAACAAGTCTCTAAAAGCATGAGTTTGCAACTACTTTACTTTTGGAGAAAATTCAAAACATTCATTATTCAATAGAGCCCAATAGCAAAAATCAGGATTTGAATGAAGAATCACATTTCTTGGTAAAATCATGCAGGATTGAAATTTTTGATGGTTTTTTACTCCTCTCAACAGCCCAAACAAGTTTCTAAAAGGATGAGTTTGCAACTACTTTACTTTTGGAGAAAATTCAAAACATTCATTATTCAATAGGGCCCAAACTATCAAAAACCAGCGGTTTCAATGAACACACATTTCTTGGTAGAATCATGCAGGACTGAAATTTTTGATGTTTTTCTACTCCTCTCATGAGCCCAAACAAGTCTCTAAAAGCATGAGTTTGCAACTACTTTACTTTTGGAGAAAATTCAAAACATTCATTATTCAATAGAGCCCAATAGCAAAAATCAGGTTTTGAATGAAGAATCACATTTCTTGGTAGAATCATGCAGAATTGAAATTTTTGATGGTTTTTTTACTCCTCTCAACAGCCCAAACAAGTTTCTAAAAGGATGAGTTTGCAACTACTTTACTTTTGGAGAAAATTCAAAACATTCATTATTCAATAGGGCCCAAAATATCAAAAACCAGCGGTTTGAATGAACACACATTTCTTGGTAGAATCGTGCAGGACTGAAATTTTTTATGTTTTTCTACTCCTCTCATGAGCCCAAACAAGTCTCTAAAAGGATGAGTTTGCAACTACTTTACTTTTGGAGAAAATTCAAAACATTCATTATTCAATAGAGCCCAATAGCAAAAACCAGCGTTTTGAATGCAGAATCACATTTCTTGGTAGAATCATGCAGGATTGAAATTTTTGATGGTTTTTTACTCCTCTCAACAGCCCAAACAAGTTTCTAAAAGGATGAGTTTGCAACTACTTTACTTTTGGAGAAAATTCAAAACATTCATTATTCAATAGGGCCCAAACTATCAAAAACCAGCGGTTTGAATGAACACACATTTCTTGGTAGAATCATGCAGGACTGAAATTTTTGATGTTTTTCTACTCCTCTCATGAGCCCAAACAAGTCTCTAAAAGCATGAGTTTGCAACTACTTTACTTTTGGAGAAAATTCAAAACATTCACTTTTCACTAGAGCCCAATAGCAAAAATCAGGTTTTGAATGAAGAATCACATTTCTTGGTAGAATCATGCTGCATTGAAATTTTTGATGGTTTTTTACTCCTCTCAACAGCCCAAACAAGTTTCTAAAAGGATGAGTTTGCAACTACTTTACTTTTGGAGAAAATTCAAAACATTCATTATTCAATAGGGCCCAAACTATCAAAAAACAGCGGTTTCAATGAACACACATTTCTTGGTAGAATCATGCAGGACTGAAATTTTTGATGTTTTTCTACTCCTCTCATGAGCCCAAACAAGTCTCTAAAAGCATGAGTTTGCAACTACTTTACTTTTGGAGAAAATTCAAAACATTCATTATTCAATAGAGCCCAATAGCAAAAATCAGGTTTTGAATGAAGATTCACATTTCTTGGTAGAATCATGCAGGATTGAAATTTTTGATGGTTTTTTACTCCTCTCAACAGCCCAAACAAGTTTCTAAAAGGATGAGTTTGCAACTACTTTACTTTTGGAGAAAATTCAAAACATTCATTATTCAATAGGGCCCAAACTATCAAAAACCAGCGGTTTCAATGAACACACATTTTTTGGTAGAATCATGCAGGACTGAAATTTTTGATGTTTTTCTACTCCTCTCATGAGCCCAAACAAGTCTCTAAAAGCATGAGTTTGCAACTACTTTACTTTTGGAAAAAATTCAAAACATTCATTATTCAATAGAGCCCAATAGCAAAAATCAGGTTTTGAATGAAGAATCACATTTCTTGGTAAAATCATGCAGGATTGAAATTTTTGATGGTTTTTTACTCCTCTCAACAGCCCAAACAAGTTTCTAAAAGGATGAGTTTGCAACTACTTTACTTTTGGAGAAAATTCAAAACATTCATTATTCAATAGGGCCCAAACTATCAAAAACCAGCGGTTTCAATGAACACACATTTCTTGGTAGAATCATGCAGGACTGAAATTTTTGATGTTTTTCTACTCCTCTCATGAGCCCAAACAAGTCTCTAAAAGCATGAGTTTGCAACTACTTTACTTTTGGAGAAAATTCAAAACATTCATTATTCAATAGAGCCCAATAGCAAAAATCAGGATTTGAATGAAGAATCACATTTCTTGGTAAAATCATGCAGGATTGAAATTTTTGATGGTTTTTTACTCCTCTCAACAGCCCAAACAAGTTTCTAAAAGGATGAGTTTGCAACTACTTTACTTTTGGAGAAAATTCAAAACATTCATTATTCAATAGGGCCCAAACTATCAAAAACCAGCGGTTTCAATGAACACACATTTCTTGGTAGAATCATGCAGGACTGAAATTTTTGATGTTTTTCTACTCCTCTCATGAGCCCAAACAAGTCTCTAAAAGCATGAGTTTGCAACTACTTTACTTTTGGAGAAAATTCAAAACATTCACTATTCAATAGAGCCCAATAGCAAAAATCAGGTTTTGAATGAAGAATCGCATTTCTTGGTAAAATCATGCAGGATTGAAATTTTTGATGGTTTTTTACTCCTCTCAACAGCCCAAACAAGTTTCTAAAAGGATGAGTTTGCAACTACTTTACTTTTGGAGAAAATTCAAAACATTCATTATTCAATAGGGCCCAAACTATCAAAAACCAGCGGTTTCAATGAACACACATTTCTTGGTAGAATCATGCAGGACTGAAATTTTTGATGTTTTTCTACTCCTCTCATGAGCCCAAACAAGTCTCTAAAAGCATGAGTTTGCAACTACTTTTCTTTTGGAGAAAATTCAAAACATTCATTATTCAATAGAGCACAATAGCAAAAATCAGGTTTTGAATGAAGAATCACATTTCTTGGTAGAATCATGCAGGATTGAAATTTTTGATGGTTTTTTACTCCTCTCAACAGCCCAAACAAGTTTCTAAAAGGATGAGTTTGCAACTACTTTACTTTTGGAGAAAATTCAAAACATTCATTATTCAATAGGGCCCAAACTATCAAAAACCAGCGGTTTGAATGAACACACATTTCTTGGTAGAATCATGCAGGACTGAAATTTTTGATGTTTTTCTACTCCTCTCATGAGCCCAAATAAGTCTCTAAAAGCATGAGTTTGCAACTACTTTACTTTTGGAGAAAATTCAAAACATTCATTATTCAATAGAGCCCAATAGCAAAAATCAGGTTTTGAATGAAGAATCACATTTCTTGGTAGAATCATGCAGGATTGAAATTTTTGATGGTTTTTTACTCCTCTCAACAGCCCAAACAAGTTTCTAAAAGGATGAGTTTGCAACTACTTTACTTTTGGAGAAAATTCAAAACATTCATTATTCAATAGGGCCCAAAATATCAAAAACCAGCGGTTTGAATGAACACACATTTCTTGGTAGAATCGTGCAGGACTGAAATTTTTTATGTTTTTCTACTCCTCTCATGAGCCCAAACAAGTCTCTAAAAGGATGAGTTTGCAACTACTTTACTTTTGGAGAAAATTCAAAACATTCATTATTCAATAGAGCCCAATAGCAAAAACCAGCGTTTTGAATGAAGAATCACATTTCTTGGTAAAATCATGCAGGATTGAAATTTTTGATGGTGTTTTACTCCTCTCAACAGCCCAAACAAGTTTCTAAAAGGATGAGTTTGCAACTACTTTACTTTTGGAGAAAATTCAAAACATTCATTATTCAATAGGGCCCAAACTATCAAAAACCAGCGGTTTCAATGAACACACATTTCTTGGTAGAATCATGCAGGACTGAAATTTTTGATGTTTTTCTACTCCTCTCATGAGCCCAAACAAGTCTCTAAAAGCATGAGTTTGCAACTACTTTACTTTTGGAGAAAATTCAAAACATTCATTATTCAATAGAGCCCAATAGCAAAAATCAGGATTTGAATGAAGAATCACATTTCTTGGTAAAATCATGCAGGATTGAAATTTTTGATGGTTTTTTACTCCTCTCAACAGCCCAAACAAGTTTCTAAAAGGATGAGTTTGCAACTACTTTACTTTTGGAGAAAATTCAAAACATTCATTATTCAATAGGGCCCAAACTATCAAAAACCAGCGGTTTCAATGAACACACATTTCTTGGTAGAATCATGCAGGACTGAAATTTTTGATGTTTTTCTACTCCTCTCATGAGCCCAAACAAGACTCTAAAAGCATGAGTTTGCAACTACTTTACTTTTGGAGAAAATTCAAAACATTCATTATTCAATAGAGCCCAATAGCAAAAATCAGGTTTTGAATGAAGAATCATATTTCTTGGTAAAATCATGCAGGATTGAAATTTTTGATGGTTTTTTACTCCTCTCAACAGCCCAAACAAGTTTCTAAAAGGATGAGTTTGCAACTACTTTACTTTTGGAGAAAATTCAAAACATTCATTATTCAATAGGGCCCAAACTATCAAAAACCAGCGGTTTGAATGAACACACATTTCTTGGTAGAATCATGCAGGACTGAAATTTTTGATGTTTTTCTACTCCTCTCATGAGCCCAAATAAGTCTCTAAAAGCATGAGTTTGCAACTACTTTACTTTTGGAGAAAATTCAAAACATTCATTATTCAATAGAGCCCAATAGCAAAAATCAGGTTTTGAATGAAGAATCACATTTCTTGGTAGAATCATGCAGGATTGAAATTTTTGATGGTTTTTTACTCCTCTCAACAGCCCAAACAAGTTTCTAAAAGGATGAGTTTGCAACTACTTTACTTTTGGAGAAAATTCAAAACATTCATTATTCAATAGGGCCCAAAATATCAAAAACCAGCGGTTTGAATGAACACACATTTCTTGGTAGAATCGTGCAGGACTGAAATTTTTTATGTTTTTCTACTCCTCTCATGAGCCCAAACAAGTCTCTAAAAGGATGAGTTTGCAACTACTTTACTTTTGGAGAAAATTCAAAACATTCATTATTCAATAGAGCCCAATAGCAAAAACCAGCGTTTTGAATGAAGAATCACATTTCTTGGTAGAATCAAGCAGGATTGAAATTTTTGATGGTTTTTTACTCCTCTCAACAGCCCAAACAAGTTTCTAAAAGGATGAGTTTGCAACTACTTTACTTTTGGAGAAAATTCAAAACATTCATTATTCAATAGGGCCCAAACTATCAAAAACCAGCGGTTTCAATGAACACACATTTCTTGGTAGAATCATGCAGGACTGAAATTTTTGATGTTTTTCTACTCCTCTCATGAGCCCAAACAAGTCTCTAAAAGCATGAGTTTGCAACTACTTTACTTTTGGAGAAAATTCAAAACATTCATTATTCAATAGAGCCCAATAGCAAAAATCAGGTTTTGAATGAAGAATCACATTTCTTGGTAAAATCATGCAGGATTGAAATTTTTGATGGTTTTTTACTCCTCTCAACAGCCCAAACAAGTTTCTAAAAGGATGAGTTTGCAACTACTTTACTTTTGGAGAAAATTCAAAACATTCATTATTCAATAGGGCCCAAACTATCAAAAACCAGCGGTTTCAATGAACACACATTTCTTGGTAGAATCATGCAGGACTGAAATTTTTGATGTTTTTCTACTCCTCTCATGAGCCCAAACAAGTCTCTAAAAGCATGAGTTTGCAACTACTTTACTTTTGGAGAAAATTCAAAACATTCATTATTCAATAGAGCCCAATAGCAAAAATCAGGTTTTGAATGAAGATTCACATTTCTTGGTAGAATCATGCAGGATTGAAATTTTTGATGGTTTTTTACTCCTCTCAACAGCCCAAACAAGTTTCTAAAAGGATGAGTTTGCAACTACTTTACTTTTGGAGAAAATTCAAAACATTCATTATTCAATAGGGCCCAAACTATCAAAAACCAGCGGTTTCAATGAACACACATTTTTTGGTAGAATCATGCAGGACTGAAATTTTTGATGTTTTTCTACTCCTCTCATGAGCCCAAACAAGTCTCTAAAAGCATGAGTTTGCAACTACTTTACTTTTGGAGAAAATTCAAAACATTCACTATTCAATAGAGCCCAATAGCAAAAATCAGGTTTTGAATGAAGAATCGCATTTCTTGGTAAAATCATGCAGGATTGAAATTTTTGATGGTTTTTTACTCCTCTCAACAGCCCAAACAAGTTTCTAAAAGGATGAGTTTGCAACTACTTTACTTTTGGAGAAAACTCAAAACATTCATTATTCAATAGGGCCCAAACTATCAAAAACCAGCGGTTTCAATGAACACACATTTCTTGGTAGAATCATGCAGGACTGAAATTTTTTTATGTTTTTCTACTCCTCTCATGAGCCCAAACAAGTCTCTAAAAGCATGAGTTTGCAACTACTTTACTTTTGGAGAAAATTCAAAACATTCATTATTCAATAGAGCCCAATAGCAAAAATCAGGTTTTGAATGAAGAATCACATTTCTTTGTAGAATCATGCAGGATTGAAATTTTTGATGGTTTTTTACTCCTCTCAACAGCCCAAACAAGTTTCTAAAAGGATGAGTTTGCAACTACTTTACTTTTGGAGAAAATTCAAAACATTCATTATTCAATAGGGCCCAAACTATCAAAAACCAGCGGTTTCAATGAACACACATTTCTTGGTAGAATCATGCAGGACTGAAATTTTTGATGTTTTTCTACTCCTCTCATGAGCCCAAACAAGTCTCTAAAAGCATGAGTTTGCAACTACTTTACTTTTGGAGAAAATTCAAAACATTCACTATTCAATAGAGCCCAATAGCAAAAATCAGGTTTTGAATGAAGAATCGCATTTCTTGGTAAAATCATGCAGGATTGAAATTTTTGATGGTTTTTTACTCCTCTCAACAGCCCAAACAAGTTTCTAAAAGGATGAGTTTGCAACTACTTTACTTTTGGAGAAAATTCAAAACATTCATTATTCAATAGGGCCCAAACTATCAAAAACCAGCGGTTTCAATGAACACACATTTCTTGGTAGAATCATGCAGGACTGAAATTTTTGATGTTTTTCTACTCCGCTCATGAGCCCAAACAAGTCTCTAAAAGCATGAGTTTGCAACTACTTTTCTTTTGGAGAAAATTCAAAACATTCATTATTCAATAGAGCACAATAGCAAAAATCAGGTTTTGAATGAAGAATCACATTTCTTGGTAGAATCATGCAGGATTGAAATTTTTGATGGTTTTTTACTCCTCTCAACAGCCCAAACAAGTTTCTAAAAGGATGAGTTTGCAACTACTTTACTTTTGGAGAAAATTCAAAACATTCATTATTCAATAGGGCCCAAGCTATCAAAAACCAGCGGTTTCAATGAACACACATTTCTTGGTAGAATCATGCAGGACTGAAATTTTTGATGTTTTTCTACTCCTCTCATGAGCCCAAATAAGTCTCTAAAAGCATGAGTTTGCAACTACTTTACTTTTGGAGAAAATTCAAAACATTCATTATTCAATAGAGCCCAATAGCAAAAATCAGGTTTTGAATGAAGAATCACATTTCTTGGTAGAATCATGCAGGATTGAAATTTTTGATGGTTTTTTACTCCTCTCAACAGCCCAAACAAGCTTCTAAAAGGATGAGTTTGCAACTACTTTAGTTTTGGAGAAAATTCAAAACATTCATTATTCAATAGGGCCCAAAATATCAAAAACCAGCGGTTTGAATGAACACACATTTCTTGGTAGAATCGTGCAGGACTGAAATTTTTTATGTTTTTCTACTCCTCTCATGAGCCCAAACAAGTCTCTAAAAGGATGAGTTTGCAACTACTTTACTTTTGGAGAAAATTCAAAACATTCATTATTCAATAGAGCCCAATAGCAAAAACCAGCGTTTTGAATGAAGAATCACATTTCTTGGTAAAATCATGCAGGATTGAAATTTTTGATGGTGTTTTACTCCTCTCAACAGCCCAAACAAGTTTCTAAAAGGATGAGTTTGCAACTACTTTACTTTTGGAGAAAATTCAAAACATTCATTATTCAATAGAGCCCAATAGCAAAAACCAGCGTTTTGAATGAAGAATCACATTTCTTGGTAGAATCATGCAGGATTGAAATTTTTGATGGTTTTTTACTCCTCTCAACAGCCCAAACAAGTTTCTAAAAGGATGAGTTTGCAACTACTTTACTTTTGGAGAAAATTCAAAACATTCATTATTCAATAGGGCCCAAACTATCAAAAACCAGCGGTTTCAATGAACACACATTTCTTGGTAGAATCATGCAGGACTGAAATTTTTGATGTTTTTCTACTCCTCTCATGAGCCCAAACAAGTCTCTAAAAGCATGAGTTTGCAACTACTTTACTTTTGGAGAAAATTCAAAACATTCATTATTCAATAGAGCCCAATAGCAAAAATCAGGTTTTGAATGAAGAATCACATTTCTTGGTAAAATCATGCAGGATTGAAATTTTTGATGGTTTTTTACTCCTCTCAACAGCCCAAACAAGTTTCTAAAAGGATGAGTTTGCAACTACTTTACTTTTGGAGAAAATTCAAAACATTCATTATTCAATAGGGCCCAAACTATCAAAAACCAGCGGTTTCAATGAACACACATTTCTTGGTAGAATCATGCAGGACTGAAATTTTTGATGTTTTTCTACTCCTCTCATGAGCCCAAACAAGTCTCTAAAAGCATGAGTTTGCAACTACTTTACTTTTGGAGAAAATTCAAAACATTCACTTTTCACTAGAGCCCAATAGCAAAAATCAGGTTTTGAATGAAGAATCACATTTCTTGGTAGAATCATGCTGCACTGAAATTTTTGATGGTTTTTTACTCCTCTCAACAGCCCAAACAAGTTTCTAAAAGGATGAGTTTGCAAATACTTTACTTTTGGAGAAAATTCAAAACATTCATTATTCAATAGGGCCCAAACTATCAAAAACCAGCGGTTTCAATGAACACACATTTCTTGGTAGAATCATGCAGGACTGAAATTTTTGATGTTTTTCTACTCCTCTCATGAGCCCAAACAAGTCTCTAAAAGCATGAGTTTGCAAGTACTTTACTTTTGGAGAAAATTCAAAACATTCATTATTCAATAGAGCCCAATAGCAAAAATCAGGTTTTGAATGAAGATTCACATTTCTTGGTAGAATCATGCAGGATTGAAATTTTTGATGGTTTTTTACTCCTCTCATGAGCCCAAACAAGTCTCTAAAAGCATGAGTTTGCAACTACTTTACTTTTGGAAAAAATTCAAAACATTCATTATTCAATAGAGCCCAATAGCAAAAATCAGGTTTTGAATGAAGAATCACATTTCTTGGTAAAATCATGCAGGATTGAAATTTTTGATGGTTTTTTACTCCTCTCAACAGCCCAAACAAGTTTCTAAAAGGATGAGTTTGCAACTACTTTACTTTTGGAGAAAATTCAAAACATTCATTATTCAATAGGGCCCAAACTATCAAAAACCAGCGGTTTCAATGAACACACATTTCTTGGTAGAATCATGCAGGACTGAAATTTTTGATGTTTTTCTACTCCTCTCATGAGCCCAAACAAGTCTCTAAAAGCATGAGTTTGCAACTACTTTACTTTTGGAGAAAATTCAAAACATTCACTATTCAATAGAGCCCAATAGCAAAAATCAGGTTTTGAATGAAGAATCGCATTTCTTGGTAAAATCATGCAGGATTGAAATTTTTGATGGTTTTTTACTCCTCTCAACAGCCCAAACAAGTTTCTAAAAGGATGAGTTTGCAACTACTTTACTTTTGGAGAAAATTCAAAACATTCATTATTCAATAGGGCCCAAACTATCAAAAACCAGCGGTTTCAATGAACACACATTTCTTGGTAGAATCATGCAGGACTGAAATTTTTGATGTTTTTCTACTCCTCTCATGAGCCCAAACAAGTCTCTAAATGCATGAGTTTGCAACTACTTTACTTTTGGAGAAAATTCAAAACATTCATTATTCAATAGAGCCCAATAGCAAAAATCAGGATTTGAATGAAGAATCACATTTCTTGGTAAAATCATGCAGGATTGAAATTTTTGATGGTTTTTTACTCCTCTCAACAGCCCAAACAAGTTTCTAAAAGGATGAGTTTGCAAATACTTTACTTTTGGAGAAAATTCAAAACATTCATTATTCAATAGGGCCCAAACTATCAAAAACCAGCGGTTTCAATGAACACACATTTCTTGGTAGAATCATGCAGGACTGAAATTTTTGATGTTTTTCTACTCCTCTCATGAGCCCAAACAAGTCTCTAAAAGCATGAGTTTGCAAGTACTTTACTTTTGGAGAAAATTCAAAACATTCATTATTCAATAGAGCCCAATAGCAAAAATCAGGTTTTGAATGAAGATTCACATTTCTTGGTAGAATCATGCAGGATTGAAATTTTTGATGGTTTTTTACTCCTCTCATGAGCCCAAACAAGTCTCTAAAAGCATGAGTTTGCAACTACTTTACTTTTGGAAAAAATTCAAAACATTCATTATTCAATAGAGCCCAATAGCAAAAATCAGGTTTTGAATGAAGAATCACATTTCTTGGTAAAATCATGCAGGATTGAAATTTTTGATGGTTTTTTACTCCTCTCAACAGCCCAAACAAGTTTCTAAAAGGATGAGTTTGCAACTACTTTACTTTTGGAGAAAATTCAAAACATTCATTATTCAATAGGGCCCAAACTATCAAAAACCAGCGGTTTCAATGAACACACATTTCTTGGTAGAATCATGCAGGACTGAAATTTTTGATGTTTTTCTACTCCTCTCATGAGCCCAAACAAGTCTCTAAATGCATGAGTTTGCAACTACTTTACTTTTGGAGAAAATTCAAAACATTCATTATTCAATAGAGCCCAATAGCAAAAATCAGGATTTGAATGAAGAATCACATTTCTTGGTAAAATCATGCAGGATTGAAATTTTTGATGGTTTTTTACTCCTCTCAACAGCCCAAACAAGTTTCTAAAAGGATGAGTTTGCAACTACTTTACTTTTGGAGAAAATTCAAAACATTCATTATTCAATAGGGCCCAAACTATCAAAAACCAGCGGTTTCAATGAACACACATTTCTTGGTAGAATCATGCAGGACTGAAATTTTTGATGTTTTTCTACTCCTCTCATGAGCCCAAACAAGACTCTAAAAGCATGAGTTTGCAACTACTTTACTTTTGGAGAAAATTCAAAACATTCATTATTCAATAGAGCCCAATAGCAAAAATCAGGTTTTGAATGAAGAATCACATTTCTTGGTAAAATCATGCAGGATTGAAATTTTTGATGGTTTTTTACTCCTCTCAACAGCCCAAACAAGTTTCTAAAAGGATGAGTTTGCAACTACTTTACTTTTGGAGAAAATTCAAAACATTCATTATTCAATAGGGCCCAAACTATCAAAAACCAGCGGTTTGAATGAACACACATTTCTTGGTAGAATCATGCAGGACTGAAATTTTTGATGTTTTTCTACTCCTCTCATGAGCCCAAATAAGTCTCTAAAAGCATGAGTTTGCAACTACTTTACTTTTGGAGAAAATTCAAAACATTCATTATTCAATAGAGCCCAATAGCAAAAATCAGGTTTTGAATGAAGGATCACATTTCTTTTTAGAATCATGCAGGATTGAAATTTTTGATGGTTTTTTACTCCTCTCAACAGCCCAAACAAGTTTCTAAAAGGATGAGTTTGCAACTACTTTACTTTTGGAGAAAATTCAAAACATTCATTATTCAATAGAGCCCAATAGCAAAAACCAGCGTTTTGAATGAAGAATCACATTTCTTGGTAGAATCAAGCAGGATTGAAATTTTTGATGGTTTTTTACTCCTCTCAACAGCCCAAACAAGTTTCTAAAAGGATGAGTTTGCAACTACTTTACTTTTGGAGAAAATTCAAAACATTCATTATTCAATAGGACCCAAACTATCAAAAACCAGCGGTTTCAATGAACACACATTTCTTGGTAGAATCATGCAGGACTGAAATTTTTGATGTTTTTCTACTCCTCTCATGAGCCCAAACAAGTCTCTAAAAGCATGAGTTTGCAACTACTTTACTTTTGGAGAAAATTCAAAACATTCATTATTCAATAGAGCCCAATAGCAAAAATCAGGTTTTGAATGAAGAATCACATTTCTTGGTAAAATCATGCAGGATTGAAATTTTTGATGGTTTTTTACTCCTCTCAACAGCCCAAACAAGTTTCTAAAAGGATGAGTTTGCAACTACTTTACTTTTGGAGAAAATTCAAAACATTCATTATTCAATAGGGCCCAAACTATCAAAAACCAGCGGTTTCAATGAACACACATTTCTTGGTAGAATCATGCAGGACTGAAATTTTTTATGTTTTTCTACTCCTCTCATGAGCCCAAACAAGTCTCTAAAAGCATGAGTTTGCAACTACTTTACTTTTGGAGAAAATTCAAAACATTCACTTTTCACTAGAGCCCAATAGCAAAAATCAGGTTTTGAATGAAGAATCACATTTCTTGGTAGAATCATGCTGCATTGAAATTTTTGATGGTTTTTTACTCCTCTCAACAGCCCAAACAAGTTTCTAAAAGGATGAGTTTGCAACTACTTTACTTTTGGAGAAAATTCAAAACATTCATTATTCAATAGGGCCCAAACTATCAAAAACCAGCGGTTTCAATGAACACACATTTCTTGGTAGAATCATGCAGGACTGAAATTTTTGATGTTTTTCTACTCCTCTCATGAGCCCAAACAAGTCTCTAAAAGCATGAGTTTGCAACTACTTTACTTTTGGAGAAAATTCAAAACATTCACTATTCAATAGAGCCCAATAGCAAAAATCAGGTTTTGAATGAAGAATCGCATTTCTTGGTAAAATCATGCAGGATTGAAATTTTTGATGGTTTTTTACTCCTCTCAACAGCCCAAACAAGTTTCTAAAAGGATGAGTTTGCAACTACTTTACTTTTGGAGAAAATTCAAAACATTCATTATTCAATAGGGCCCAAACTATCAAAAACCAGCGGTTTCAATGAACACACATTTCTTGGTAGAATCATGCAGGACTGAAATTTTTGATGTTTTTCTACTCCTCTCATGAGCCCAAACAAGTCTCTAAATGCATGAGTTTGCAACTACTTTACTTTTGGAGAAAATTCAAAACATTCATTATTCAATAGAGCCCAATAGCAAAAATCAGGATTTGAATGAAGAATCACATTTCTTGGTAAAATCATGCAGGATTGAAATTTTTGATGGTTTTTTACTCCTCTCAACAGCCCAAACAAGTTTCTAAAAGGATGAGTTTGCAAATACTTTACTTTTGGAGAAAATTCAAAACATTCATTATTCAATAGGGCCCAAACTATCAAAAACCAGCGGTTTCAATGAACACACATTTCTTGGTAGAATCATGCAGGACTGAAATTTTTGATGTTTTTCTACTCCTCTCATGAGCCCAAACAAGTCTCTAAAAGCATGAGTTTGCAAGTACTTTACTTTTGGAGAAAATTCAAAACATTCATTATTCAATAGAGCCCAATAGCAAAAATCAGGTTTTGAATGAAGATTCACATTTCTTGGTAGAATCATGCAGGATTGAAATTTTTGATGGTTTTTTACTCCTCTCATGAGCCCAAACAAGTCTCTAAAAGCATGAGTTTGCAACTACTTTACTTTTGGAAAAAATTCAAAACATTCATTATTCAATAGAGCCCAATAGCAAAAATCAGGTTTTGAATGAAGAATCACATTTCTTGGTAAAATCATGCAGGATTGAAATTTTTGATGGTTTTTTACTCCTCTCAACAGCCCAAACAAGTTTCTAAAAGGATGAGTTTGCAACTACTTTACTTTTGGAGAAAATTCAAAACATTCATTATTCAATAGGGCCCAAACTATCAAAAACCAGCGGTTTCAATGAACACACATTTCTTGGTAGAATCATGCAGGACTGAAATTTTTGATGTTTTTCTACTCCTCTCATGAGCCCAAACAAGTCTCTAAATGCATGAGTTTGCAACTACTTTACTTTTGGAGAAAATTCAAAACATTCATTATTCAATAGAGCCCAATAGCAAAAATCAGGATTTGAATGAAGAATCACATTTCTTGGTAAAATCATGCAGGATTGAAATTTTTGATGGTTTTTTACTCCTCTCAACAGCCCAAACAAGTTTCTAAAAGGATGAGTTTGCAACTACTTTACTTTTGGAGAAAATTCAAAACATTCATTATTCAATAGGGCCCAAACTATCAAAAACCAGCGGTTTCAATGAACACACATTTCTTGGTAGAATCATGCAGGACTGAAATTTTTGATGTTTTTCTACTCCTCTCATGAGCCCAAACAAGACTCTAAAAGCATGAGTTTGCAACTACTTTACTTTTGGAGAAAATTCAAAACATTCATTATTCAATAGAGCCCAATAGCAAAAATCAGGTTTTGAATGAAGAATCACATTTCTTGGTAAAATCATGCAGGATTGAAATTTTTGATGGTTTTTTACTCCTCTCAACAGCCCAAACAAGTTTCTAAAAGGATGAGTTTGCAACTACTTTACTTTTGGAGAAAATTCAAAACATTCATTATTCAATAGGGCCCAAACTATCAAAAACCAGCGGTTTGAATGAACACACATTTCTTGGTAGAATCATGCAGGACTGAAATTTTTGATGTTTTTCTACTCCTCTCATGAGCCCAAATAAGTCTCTAAAAGCATGAGTTTGCAACTACTTTACTTTTGGAGAAAATTCAAAACATTCATTATTCAATAGAGCCCAATAGCAAAAATCAGGTTTTGAATGAAGGATCACATTTCTTTTTAGAATCATGCAGGATTGAAATTTTTGATGGTTTTTTACTCCTCTCAACAGCCCAAACAAGTTTCTAAAAGGATGAGTTTGCAACTACTTTACTTTTGGAGAAAATTCAAAACATTCATTATTCAATAGAGCCCAATAGCAAAAACCAGCGTTTTGAATGAAGAATCACATTTCTTGGTAGAATCAAGCAGGATTGAAATTTTTGATGGTTTTTTACTCCTCTCAACAGCCCAAACAAGTTTCTAAAAGGATGAGTTTGCAACTACTTTACTTTTGGAGAAAATTCAAAACATTCATTATTCAATAGGACCCAAACTATCAAAAACCAGCGGTTTCAATGAACACACATTTCTTGGTAGAATCATGCAGGACTGAAATTTTTGATGTTTTTCTACTCCTCTCATGAGCCCAAACAAGTCTCTAAAAGCATGAGTTTGCAACTACTTTACTTTTGGAGAAAATTCAAAACATTCATTATTCAATAGAGCCCAATAGCAAAAATCAGGTTTTGAATGAAGAATCACATTTCTTGGTAAAATCATGCAGGATTGAAATTTTTGATGGTTTTTTACTCCTCTCAACAGCCCAAACAAGTTTCTAAAAGGATGAGTTTGCAACTACTTTACTTTTGGAGAAAATTCAAAACATTCATTATTCAATAGGGCCCAAACTATCAAAAACCAGCGGTTTCAATGAACACACATTTCTTGGTAGAATCATGCAGGACTGAAATTTTTTATGTTTTTCTACTCCTCTCATGAGCCCAAACAAGTCTCTAAAAGCATGAGTTTGCAACTACTTTACTTTTGGAGAAAATTCAAAACATTCACTTTTCACTAGAGCCCAATAGCAAAAATCAGGTTTTGAATGAAGAATCACATTTCTTGGTAGAATCATGCTGCATTGAAATTTTTGATGGTTTTTTACTCCTCTCAACAGCCCAAACAAGTTTCTAAAAGGATGAGTTTGCAACTACTTTACTTTTGGAGAAAATTCAAAACATTCATTATTCAATAGGGCCCAAACTATCAAAAACCAGCGGTTTCAATGAACACACATTTCTTGGTAGAATCATGCAGGACTGAAATTTTTGATGTTTTTCTACTCCTCTCATGAGCCCAAACAAGTCTCTAAAAGCATGAGTTTGCAACTACTTTACTTTTGGAGAAAATTCAAAACATTCATTATTCAATAGAGCCCAATAGCAAAAATCAGGTTTTGAATGAAGATTCACATTTCTTGGTAGAATCATGCAGGATTGAAATTTTTGATGGTTTTTTACTCCTCTCAACAGCCCAAACAAGTTTCTAAAAGGATGAGTTTGCAACTACTTTACTTTTGGAGAAAATTCAAAACATTCATTATTCAATAGGGCCCAAACTATCAAAAACCAGCGGTTTCAATGAACACACATTTTTTGGTAGAATCATGCAGGACTGAAATTTTTGATGTTTTTCTACTCCTCTCATGAGCCCAAACAAGTCTCTAAAAGCATGAGTTTGCAACTACTTTACTTTTGGAAAAAATTCAAAACATTCATTATTCAATAGAGCCCAATAGCAAAAATCAGGTTTTGAATGAAGAATCACATTTCTTGGTAAAATCATGCAGGATTGAAATTTTTGATGGTTTTTTACTCCTCTCAACAGCCCAAACAAGTTTCTAAAAGGATGAGTTTGCAACTACTTTACTTTTGGAGAAAATTCAAAACATTCATTATTCAATAGGGCCCAAACTATCAAAAACCAGCGGTTTCAATGAACACACATTTCTTGGTAGAATCATGCAGGACTGAAATTTTTGATGTTTTTCTACTCCTCTCATGAGCCCAAACAAGTCTCTAAAAGCATGAGTTTGCAACTACTTTACTTTTGGAGAAAATTCAAAACATTCACTATTCAATAGAGCCCAATAGCAAAAATCAGGTTTTGAATGAAGAATCACATTTCTTGGTAAAATCATGCAGGATTGAAATTTTTGATGGTTTTTTACTCCTCTCAACAGCCCAAACAAGTTTCTAAAAGGATGAGTTTGCAACTACTTTACTTTTGGAGAAAATTCAAAACATTCATTATTCAATAGGGCCCAAACTATCAAAAACCAGCGGTTTCAATGAACACACATTTCTTGGTAGAATCATGCAGGACTGAAATTTTTTATGTTTTTCTACTCCTCTCATGAGCCCAAACAAGTCTCTAAAAGCATGAGTTTGCAACTACTTTACTTTTGGAGAAAATTCAAAACATTCATTATTCAATAGAGCCCAATAGCAAAAATCAGGTTTTGAATGAAGAATCACATTTCTTTGTAGAATCATGCAGGATTGAAATTTTTGATGGTTTTTTACTCCTCTCAACAGCCCAAACAAGTTTCTAAAAGGATGAGTTTGCAACTACTTTACTTTTGGAGAAAATTCAAAACATTCATTATTCAATAGGGCCCAAACTATCAAAAACCAGCGGTTTCAATGAACACACATTTCTTGGTAGAATCATGCAGGACTGAAATTTTTGATGTTTTTCTACTCCTCTCATGAGCCCAAACAAGTCTCTAAAAGCATGAGTTTGCAACTACTTTACTTTTGGAGAAAATTCAAAACATTCATTATTCAATAGAGCCCAATAGCAAAAATCAGGATTTGAATGAAGAATCACATTTCTTGGTAAAATCATGCAGGATTGAAATTTTTGATGGTTTTTTACTCCTCTCAACAGCCCAAACAAGTTTCTAAAAGGATGAGTTTGCAACTGCTTTACTTTTGGAGAAAATTCAAAACATTCATTATTCAATAGGGCCCAAACTATCAAAAACCAGCGGTTTCAATGAACACACATTTCTTGGTAGAATCATGCAGGACTGAAATTTTTGATGTTTTTCTACTCCTCTCATGAGCCCAAACAAGTCTCTAAAAGCATGAGTTTGCAACTACTTTACTTTTGGAGAAAATTCAAAATATTCACTATTCAATAGAGCCCAATAGCAAAAATCAGGTTTTGAATGAAGAATCACATTTCTTGGTAAAATCATGCAGGATTGAAATTTTTGATGGTTTTTTACTCCTCTCAACAGCCCAAACAAGTTTCTAAAAGGATGAGTTTGCAACTACTTTACTTTTGGAGAAAATTCAAAACATTCATTATTCAATAGGGCCCAAACTATCAAAAACCAGCGGTTTCAATGAACACACATTTCTTGGTAGAATCATGCAGGACGGAAATTTTTTATGTTTTTCTACTCCTCTCATGAGCCCAAACAAGTCTCTAAAAGCATGAGTTTGCAACTACTTTACTTTTGGAGAAAATTCAAAACATTCATTATTCAATAGAGCCCAATAGCAAAAATCAGGTTTTGAATGAAGAATCACATTTCTTTGTAGAATCATGCAGGATTGAAATTTTTGATGGTTTTTTACTCCTCTCAACAGCCCAAACAAGTTTCTAAAAGGATGAGTTTGCAACTACTTTACTTTTGGAGAAAATTCAAAACATTCATTATTCAATAGGGCCCAAACTATCAAAAACCAGCGGTTTCAATGAACACACATTTCTTGGTAGAATCATGCAGGACTGAAATTTTTGATGTTTTTCTACTCCTCTCATGAGCCCAAACAAGTCTCTAAAAGCATGAGTTTGCAACTACTTTACTTTTGGAGAAAATTCAAAACATTCATTATTCAATAGAGCCCAATAGCAAAAATCAGGATTTGAATGAAGAATCACATTTCTTGGTAAAATCATGCAGGATTGAAATTTTTGATGGTTTTTTACTCCTCTCAACAGCCCAAACAAGTTTCTAAAAGGATGAGTTTGCAACTACTTTACTTTTGGAGAAAATTCAAAACATTCATTATTCAATAGGGCCCAAACTATCAAAAACCAGCGGTTTCAATGAACACACATTTCTTGGTAGAATCATGCAGGACTGAAATTTTTGATGTTTTTCTACTCCTCTCATGAGCCCAAACAAGTCTCTAAAAGCATGAGTTTGCAACTACTTTACTTTTGGAGAAAATTCAAAACATTCACTATTCAATAGAGCCCAATAGCAAAAATCAGGTTTTGAATGAAGAATCGCATTTCTTGGTAAAATCATGCAGGATTGAAATTTTTGATGGTTTTTTACTCCTCTCAACAGCCCAAACAAGTTTCTAAAAGGATGAGTTTGCAACTACTTTACTTTTGGAGAAAATTCAAAACATTCATTATTCAATAGGGCCCAAACTATCAAAAACCAGCGGTTTCAATGAACACACATTTCTTGGTAGAATCATGCAGGACTGAAATTTTTGATGTTTTTCTACTCCTCTCATGAGCCCAAACAAGTCTCTAAAAGCATGAGTTTGCAACTACTTTACTTTTGGAGAAAATTCAAAACATTCATTATTCAATAGAGCACAATAGCAAAAATCAGGTTTTGAATGAAGAATCACATTTCTTGGTAGAATCATGCAGGATTGAAATTTTTGATGGTTTTTTACTCCTCTCAACAGCCCAAACAAGTTTCTAAAAGGATGAGTTTGCAACTACTTTACTTTTGGAGAAAATTCAAAACATTCATTATTCAATAGGGCCCAAACTATCAAAAACCAGCGGTTTGAATGAACACACATTTCTTGGTAGAATCATGCAGGACTGAAATTTTTGATGTTTTTCTACTCCTCTCATGAGCCCAAACAAGTCTCTAAAAGCATGAGTTTGCAACTACTTTACTTTTGGAGAAAATTCAAAACATTCACTATTCAATAGAGCCCAATAGCAAAAATCAGGTTTTGAATGAAGAATCACATTTCTTGGTAAAATCATGCAGGATTGAAATTTTTGATGGTTTTTTACTCCTCTCAACAGCCCAAACAAGTTTCTAAAAGGATGAGTTTGCAACTACTTTACTTTTGGAGAAAATTCAAAACATTCATTATTCAATAGGGCCCAAACTATCAAAAACCAGCGGTTTCAATGAACACACATTTCTTGGTAGAATCATGCAGGACTGAAATTTTTGATGTTTTTCTACTCCTCTCATGAGCCCAAACAAGTCTCTAAAAGCATGAGTTTGCAACTACTTTACTTTTGGAGAAAATTCAAAACATTCATTATTCAATAGAGCACAATAGCAAAAATCAGGTTTTGAATGAAGAATCACATTTCTTGGTAGAATCATGCAGGATTGAAATTTTTGATGGTTTTTTACTCCTCTCAACAGCCCAAACAAGTTTCTAAAAGGATGAGTTTGCAACTACTTTACTTTTGGAGAAAATTCAAAACATTCATTATTCAATAGGGCCCAAACTATCAAAAACCAGCGGTTTGAATGAACACACATTTCTTGGTAGAATCATGCAGGACTGAAATTTTTGATGTTTTTCTACTCCTCTCATGAGCCCAAACAAGTCTCTAAAAGCATGAGTTTGCAACTACTTTACTTTTGGAGAAAATTCAAAACATTCACTATTCAATAGAGCCCAATAGCAAAAATCAGGTTTTGAATGAAGAATCACATTTCTTGGTAAAATCATGCAGGATTGAAATTTTTGATGGTTTTTTACTCCTCTCAACAGCCCAAACAAGTTTCTAAAAGGATGAGTTTGCAACTACTTTACTTTTGGAGAAAATTCAAAACATTCATTATTCAATAGGGCCCAAACTATCAAAAACCAGCGGTTTCAATGAACACACATTTCTTGGTAGAATCATGCAGGACTGAAATTTTTTATGTTTTTCTACTCCTCTCATGAGCCCAAACAAGTCTCTAAAAGCATGAGTTTGCAACTACTTTACTTTTGGAGAAAATTCAAAACATTCATTATTCAATAGAGCCCAATAGCAAAAATCAGGTTTTGAATGAAGAATCACATTTCTTTGTAGAATCATGCAGGATTGAAATTTTTGATGGTTTTTTACTCCTCTCAACAGCCCAAACAAGTTTCTAAAAGGATGAGTTTGCAACTACTTTACTTTTGGAGAAAATTCAAAACATTCATTATTCAATAGGGCCCAAACTATCAAAAACCAGCGGTTTCAATGAACACACATTTCTTGGTAGAATCATGCAGGACTGAAATTTTTGATGTTTTTCTACTCCTCTCATGAGCCCAAACAAGTCTCTAAAAGCATGAGTTTGCAACTACTTTACTTTTGGAGAAAATTCAAAACATTCATTATTCAATAGAGCCCAATAGCAAAAATCAGGATTTGAATGAAGAATCACATTTCTTGGTAAAATCATGCAGGATTGAAATTTTTGATGGTTTTTTACTCCTCTCAACAGCCCAAACAAGTTTCTAAAAGGATGAGTTTGCAACTGCTTTACTTTTGGAGAAAATTCAAAACATTCATTATTCAATAGGGCCCAAACTATCAAAAACCAGCGGTTTCAATGAACACACATTTCTTGGTAGAATCATGCAGGACTGAAATTTTTGATGTTTTTCTACTCCTCTCATGAGCCCAAACAAGTCTCTAAAAGCATGAGTTTGCAACTACTTTACTTTTGGAGAAAATTCAAAATATTCACTATTCAATAGAGCCCAATAGCAAAAATCAGGTTTTGAATGAAGAATCACATTTCTTGGTAAAATCATGCAGGATTGAAATTTTTGATGGTTTTTTACTCCTCTCAACAGCCCAAACAAGTTTCTAAAAGGATGAGTTTGCAACTACTTTACTTTTGGAGAAAATTCAAAACATTCATTATTCAATAGGGCCCAAACTATCAAAAACCAGCGGTTTCAATGAACACACATTTCTTGGTAGAATCATGCAGGACTGAAATTTTTTATGTTTTTCTACTCCTCTCATGAGCCCAAACAAGTCTCTAAAAGCATGAGTTTGCAACTACTTTACTTTTGGAGAAAATTCAAAACATTCATTATTCAATAGAGCCCAATAGCAAAAATCAGGTTTTGAATGAAGAATCACATTTCTTTGTAGAATCATGCAGGATTGAAATTTTTGATGGTTTTTTACTCCTCTCAACAGCCCAAACAAGTTTCTAAAAGGATGAGTTTGCAACTACTTTACTTTTGGAGAAAATTCAAAACATTCATTATTCAATAGGGCCCAAACTATCAAAAACCAGCGGTTTCAATGAACACACATTTCTTGGTAGAATCATGCAGGACTGAAATTTTTGATGTTTTTCTACTCCTCTCATGAGCCCAAACAAGTCTCTAAAAGCATGAGTTTGCAACTACTTTACTTTTGGAGAAAATTCAAAACATTCATTATTCAATAGAGCCCAATAGCAAAAATCAGGATTTGAATGAAGAATCACATTTCTTGGTAAAATCATGCAGGATTGAAATTTTTGATGGTTTTTTACTCCTCTCAACAGCCCAAACAAGTTTCTAAAAGGATGAGTTTGCAACTACTTTACTTTTGGAGAAAATTCAAAACATTCATTATTCAATAGGGCCCAAACTATCAAAAACCAGCGGTTTCAATGAACACACATTTCTTGGTAGAATCATGCAGGACTGAAATTTTTGATGTTTTTCTACTCCTCTCATGAGCCCAAACAAGTCTCTAAAAGCATGAGTTTGCAACTACTTTACTTTTGGAGAAAATTCAAAACATTCATTATTCAATAGAGCCCAATAGCAAAAATCAGGTTTTGAATGAAGAATCACATTTCTTGGTAAAATCATGCAGGATTGAAATTTTTGATGGTTTTTTACTCCTCTCAACAGCCCAAACAAGTTTCTAAAAGGATGAGTTTGCAACTACTTTACTTTTGGAGAAAATTCAAAACATTCATTATTCAATAGGGCCCAAACTATCAAAAACCAGCGGTTTGAATGAACACACATTTCTTGGTAGAATCATGCAGGACTGAAATTTTTGATGTTTTTCTACTCCTCTCATGAGCCCAAACAAGTCTCTAAAAGCATGAGTTTGCAACTACTTTACTTTTGGAGAAAATTCAAAACATTCATTATTCAATAGAGCCCAATAGCAAAAATCAGGTTTTGAATGAAGAATCACATTTCTTGGTAAAATCATGCAGGATTGAAATTTTTGATGGTTTTTTACTCCCCTCAACAGCCCAAACAAGTTTCTAAAAGGATGAGTTTGCAACTACTTTACTTTTGGAGAAAATTCAAAACATTCATTATTCAATAGGGCCCAAACTATCAAAAACCAGCGGTTTCAATGAACACACATTTCTTGGTAGAATCATGCAGGACTGACATTTTTGATGTTTTTCTACTCCTCTCATGAGCCCAAACAAGTCTCTAAAAGCATGAGTTTGCAACTACTTTACTTTTGGAGAAAATTCAAAACATTCATTATTCAATAGAGCCCAATAGCAAAAACCAGCGTTTTGAATGAAGAATCACATTTCTTGGTAGAATCATGCAGGATTGAAATTTTTGATGGTTTTTTACTCCTCTCAACAGCCCAAACAAGTTTCTAAAAGGATGAGTTTGCAACTACTTTACTTTTGGAGAAAATTCAAAACATTCATTATTCAGTAGGGCCCAAACTATCAAAAACCAGCGGTTTGAATGAACACACATTTCTTGGTAGAATCATGCAGGACTGAAATTTTTGATGTTTTTCTACTCCTCTCATGAGCCCAAACAAGTCTCTAAAAGCATGAGTTTGCAACTACTTTACTTTTGGAGAAAATTCAAAACATTCATTATTCAATAGAGCCCAATAGCAAAAATCAGGTTTTGAATGAAGAATCACATTTCTTGGTAGAATCATGCAGGATTGAAATTTTTGATGGTTTTTTACTCCTCTCAACAGCCCAAACAAGTTTCTAAAAGGATGAGTTTGCAACTGCTTTACTTTTGGAGAAAATTCAAAACATTCATTATTCAATAGGGCCCAAACTATCAAAAACCAGCGGTTTGAATGAACACACATTTCTTGGTAGAATCATGCAGGACTGAAATTTTTGATGTTTTTCTACTCCTCTCATGAGCCCAAACAAGTCTCTAAAAGCATGAGTTTGCAACTACTTTACTTTTGGAGAAAATTCAAAACATTCATTATTCAATAGAGCCCAATAGCAAAAATCAGGTTTTGAATGAAGAATCACATTTCTTGGTAAAATCATGCAGGATTGAAATTTTTGATGGTTTTTTACTCCTCTCAACAGCCCAAACAAGTTTCTAAAAGGATGAGTTTGCAACTACTTTACTTTTGGAGAAAATTCAAAACATTCATTATTCAATAGGGCCCAAAATATCAAAAACCAGCGGTTTGAATGAACACACATTTCTTGGTAGAATCGTGCAGGACTGAAATTTTTGATGTTTTTCTACTCCTCTCATGAGCCCAAACAAGTCTCTAAAAGCATGAGTTTGCAACTACTTTACTTTTGGAGAAAATTCAAAACATTCATTATTCAATAGAGCCCAATAGCAAAAATCAGGTTTTGAATGAAGAATCACATTTCTTGGTAGAATCATGCAGAATTGAAATTTTTGATGGTTTTTTTACTCCTCTCAACAGCCCAAACAAGTTTCTAAAAGGATGAGTTTGCAACTACTTTACTTTTGGAGAAAATTCAAAACATTCATTATTCAATAGGGCCCAAAATATCAAAAACCAGCGGTTTGAATGAACACACATTTCTTGGTAGAATCGTGCAGGACTGAAATTTTTTTTGTTTTTCTACTCCTCTCATGAGCCCAAACAAGTCTCTAAAAGGATGAGTTTGCAACTACTTTACTTTTGGAGAAAATTCAAAACATTCATTATTCAATAGGGCCCAAACTATCAAAAACCAGCGGTTTCAATGAACACACATTTCTTGGTAGAATCATGCAGGACTGAAATTTTTTATGTTTTTCTACTCCTCTCATGAGCCCAAACAAGTCTCTAAAAGCATGAGTTTGCAACTACTTTACTTTTGGAGAAAATTCAAAACATTCACTATTCAATAGAGCCCAATAGCAAAAATCAGGTTTTGAATGAAGAATCACATTTCTTGGTAAAATCATACAGGATTGAAATTTTTGATGGTTTTTTACTTCTCTCAACAGCCCAAACAAGTTTCTAAAAGGATGAGTTTGCAACTACTTTACTTTTGGAGAAAATTCAAAACATTCATTATTCAATAGGGCCCAAACTATCAAAAACCAGCGGTTTCAATGAACACACATTTCTTGGTAGAATCATGCAGGACTGACATTTTTGATGTTTTTCTACTCCTCTCATGAGCCCAAACAAGTCTCTAAAAGCATGAGTTTGCAACTACTTTACTTTTGGAGAAAATTCAAAACATTCATTATTCAATAGAGCCCAATAGCAAAAACCAGCGTTTTGAATGAAGAATCACATTTCTTGGTATAATCATGCAGGATTGAAATTTTTGATGGTTTTTTACTCCTCTCAACAGCCCAAACAAGTTTCTAAAAGGATGAGTTTGCAACTACTTTACTTTTGGAGAAAATTCAAAACATTCATTATTCAATAGGGCCCAAAATATCAAAAACCAGCGGTTTGAATGAACACACATTTCTTGGTAGAATCGTGCAGGACTGAAATTTTTGATGTTTTTCTACTCCTCTCATGAGCCCAAACAAGTCTCTAAAAGGATGAGTTTGCAACTACTTTACTTTTGGAGAAAATTCAAAACATTCATTATTCAATAGAGCCCAATAGCAAAAACCAGCGTTTTGAATGAAGAATCACATTTCTTGGTAGAATCATGCAGGATTGAAATTTTTGATGGTTTTTTACTCCTCTCAACAGCCCAAACAAGTTTCTAAAAGGATGAGTTTGCAACTACTTTACTTTTGGAGAAAATTCAAAACATTCATTATTCAGTAGGGCCCAAACTATCAAAAACCAGCGGTTTGAATGAACACACATTTCTTGGTAGAATCATGCAGGACTGAAATTTTTGATGTTTTTCTACTCCTCTCATGAGCCCAAACAAGTCTCTAAAAGCATGAGTTTGCAACTACTTTACTTTTGGAGAAAATTCAAAACATTCATTATTCAATAGAGCCCAATAGCAAAAATCAGGTTTTGAATGAAGAATCACATTTCTTGGTAGAATCATGCAGGATTGAAATTTTTGATGGTTTTTTACTCCTCTCAACAGCCCAAACAAGTTTCTAAAAGGATGAGTTTGCAACTGCTTTACTTTTGGAGAAAATTCAAAACATTCATTATTCAATAGGGCCCAAACTATCAAAAACCAGCGGTTTGAATGAACACACATTTCTTGGTAGAATCATGCAGGACTGAAATTTTTGATGTTTTTCTACTCCTCTCATGAGCCCAAACAAGTCTCTAAAAGCATAAGTTTGCAACTACTTTACTTTTGGAGAAAATTCAAAACATTCATTATTCAATAGAGCCCAATAGCAAAAATCAGGTTTTGAATGAAGAATCACATTTCTTGGTAGAATCATGCAGGATTGAAATTTTTGATGGTTTTTTTACTCCTCTCAACAGCCCAAACAAGTTTCTAAAAGGATGAGTTTGCAACTACTTTACTTTTGGAGAAAATTCAAAACATTCATTATTCAATAGGGCCCAAAATATCAAAAACCAGCGGTTTGAATGAACACACATTTCTTGGTAGAATCGTGCAGGACTGAAATTTTTTATGTTTTTCTACTCCTCTCATGAGCCCAAACAAGTCTCTAAAAGGATGAGTTTGCAACTACTTTACTTTTGGAGAAAATTCAAAACATTCATTATTCAATAGAGCCCAATAGCAAAAACCAGCGTTTTGAATGAAGAATCACATTTCTTGGTAGAATCATGCAGGATTGAAATTTTTGATGGTTTTTTACTCCTCTCAACAGCCCAAACAAGTTTCTAAAAGGATGAGTTTGCAACTACTTTACTTTTGGAGAAAATTCAAAACATTCATTATTCAATAGGGCCCAAACTATCAAAAACCAGCGGTTTCAATGAACACACATTTCTTGGTAGAATCATGCAGGACTGAAATTTTTGATGTTTTTCTACTCCTCTCATGAGCCCAAACAAGTCTCTAAAAGCATGAGTTTGCAACTACTTTACTTTTGGAGAAAATTCAAAACATTCACTATTCAATAGAGCCCAATAGCAAAAATCAGGTTTTGAATGAAGAATCACATTTCTTGGTAAAATCATGCAGGATTGAAATTTTTGATGGTTTTTTTACTCCTCTCAACAGCCCAAACAAGTTTCTAAAAGGATGAGTTTGCAAATACTTTACTTTGGGAGAAAATTCAAAACATTCATTATTCAATAGGGCCCAAACTATCAAAAACCAGCGGTTTCAATGAACACACATTTCTTGGTAGAATCATGCAGGACTGAAATTTTTGATGTTTTTCTACTCCTCTCATGAGCCCAAACAAGTCTCTAAAAGCATGAGTTTGCAACTACTTTACTTTTGGAGAAAATTCAAAACATTCACTATTCAATAGAGCCCAATAGCAAAAATCAGGTTTTGAATGAAGAATCACATTTCTTGGTAAAATCATGCAGGATTGAAATTTTTGATGGTTTTTTACTCCTCTCAACAGCCCAAACAAGTTTCTAAAAGGATGAGTTTGCAACTACTTTACTTTTGGAGAAAATTCAAAACATTCATTATTCAATAGGGCCCAAACTATCAAAAACCAGCGGTTTCAATGAACACACATTTCTTGGTAGAATCATGCAGGACTGACATTTTTGATGTTTTTCTACTCCTCTCATGAGCCCAAACAAGTCTCTAAAAGCATGAGTTTGCAACTACTTTACTTTTGGAGAAAATTCAAAACATTCATTATTCAATAGAGCCCAATAGCAAAAATCAGGTTTTGAATGAAGAATCACATTTCTTGGTAGAATCATGCAGGATTGAAATTTTTGATGGTTTTTTACTCCTCTCAACAGCCCAAACAAGTTTCTAAAAGGATGAGTTTGCAACTACTTTACTTTTGGAGAAAATTCAAAACATTCATTATTCAATAGGGCCCAAAATATCAAAAACCAGCGGTTTGAATGAACACACATTTCTTGGTAGAATCATGCAGGACTGAAATTTTTGATGTTTTTCTACTCCTCTCATGAGCCCAAACAAGTCTCTAAAAGGATGAGTTTGCAACTACTTTACTTTTGGAGAAAATTCAAAACATTCATTATTCAATAGAGCCCAATAGCAAAAACCAGCGTTTTGAATGAAGAATCACATTTCTTGGTAAAATCATGCAGGATTGAAATTTTTGATGGTGTTTTACTCCTCTCAACAGCCCAAACAAGTTTCTAAAAGGATGAGTTTGCAACTACTTTACTTTTGGAGAAAATTCAAAACATTCATTATTCAATAGGGCCCAAACTATCAAAAACCAGCGGTTTCAATGAACACACATTTCTTGGTAGAATCATGCAGGACTGAAATTTTTGATGTTTTTCTACTCCTCTCATGAGCCCAAACAAGTCTCTAAAAGCATGAGTTTGCAACTACTTTACTTTTGGAGAAAATTCAAAACATTCATTATTCAATAGAGCCCAATAGCAAAAATCAGGTTTTGAATGAAGAATCACATTTCTTGGTAAAATCATGCAGGATTGAAATTTTTGATGGTTTTTTACTCCTCTCAACAGCCCAAACAAGTTTCTAAAAGGATGAGTTTGCAACTACTTTACTTTTGGAGAAAATTCAAAACATTCATTATTCAATAGGGCCCAAACTATCAAAAACCAGCGGTTTGAATGAACACACATTTCTTGGTAGAATCATGCAGGACTGAAATTTTTGATGTTTTTCTACTCCTCTCATGAGCCCAAACAAGTCTCTAAAAGCATGAGTTTGCAACTACTTTACTTTTGGAGAAAATTCAAAACATTCATTATTCAATAGAGCCCAATAGCAAAAATCAGGTTTTGAATGAAGAATCACATTTCTTGGTAAAATCATGCAGGATTGAAATTTTTGATGGTTTTTTACTCCTCTCAACAGCCCAAACAAGTTTCTAAAAGGATGAGTTTGCAACTACTTTACTTTTGGAGAAAATTCAAAACATTCATTATTCAATAGGGCCCAAAATATCAAAAACCAGCGGTTTGAATGAACACACATTTCTTGGTAGAATCGTGCAGGACTGAAATTTTTGATTTTTTTCTACTCCTCTCATGAGCCGAAACAAGTCTCTAAAAGGATGAGTTTGCAACTACTTTACTTTTGGAGAAAATTCAAAACATTCATTATTCAATAGAGCCCAATAGCAAAAACCAGCGTTTTGAATGAAGAATCACATTTCTTGGTAGAATCATGCAGGATTGAAATTTTTGATGGTTTTTTACTCCTCTCAACAGCCCAAACAAGTTTCTAAAAGGATGAGTTTGCAACTACTTTACTTTTGGAGAAAATTCAAAACATTCATTATTCAATAGGGCCCAAACTATCAAAAACCAGCGGTTTGAATGAACACACATTTCTTGGTAGAATCATGCAGGACTGAAATTTTTGATGTTTTTCTACTCCTCTCATGAGCCCAAACAAGACTCTAAAAGCATGAGTTTGCAACTACTTTACTTTTGGAGAAAATTCAAAACATTCATTATTCAATAGAGCCCAATAGCAAAAATCAGGTTTTGAATGAAGAATCACATTTCTTGGTAAAATCATGCAGGATTGAAATTTTTGATGGTTTTTTACTCCTCTCAACAGCCCAAACAAGTTTCTAAAAGGATGAGTTTGCAACTACTTTACTTTTGGAGAAAATTCAAAACATTCATTATTCAATAGGGCCCAAACTATCAAAAACCAGCGGTTTGAATGAACACACATTTCTTGGTAGAATCATGCAGGACTGAAATTTTTGATGTTTTTCTACTCCTCTCATGAGCCCAAACAAGTCTCTAAAAGCATGAGTTTGCAACTACTTTACTTTTGGAGAAAATTCAAAACATTCATTATTCAATAGAGCCCAATAGCAAAAATCAGGTTTTGAATGAAGAATCACATTTCTTGGTAAAATCATGCAGGATTGAAATTTTTGATGGTTTTTTACTCCTCTCAACAGCCCAAACAAGTTTCTAAAAGGATGAGTTTGCAACTACTTTACTTTTGGAGAAAATTCAAAACATTCATTATTCAATAGGGCCCAAACTATCAAAAACCAGCGGTTTGAATGAACACACATTTCTTGGTAGAATCATGCAGGACTGAAATTTTTGATGTTTTTCTACTCCTCTCATGAGCCCAAACAAGTCTCTAAAAGCATGAGTTTGCAACTACTTTACTTTTGGAGAAAATTCAAAACATTCATTATTCAATAGAGCCCAATAGCAAAAACCAGCGTTTTGAATGAAGAATCACATTTCTTGGTAGAATCATGCAGGATTGAAATTTTTGATGGTTTTTTACTCCTCTCAACAGCCCAAACAAGTTTCTAAAAGGACGAGTTTGCAACTACTTTACTTTTGGAGAAAATTCAAAACATTCATTATTCAGTAGGGCCCAAACTATCAAAAACCAGCGGTTTGAATGAACACACATTTCTTGGTAGAATCATGCAGGACTGAAATTTTTGATGTTTTTCTACTCCTCTCATGAGCCCAAACAAGTCTCTAAAAGCATGAGTTTGCAACTACTTTACTTTTGGAGAAAATTCAAAACATTCATTATTCAATAGAGCCCAATAGCAAAAATCAGGTTTTGAATGAAGAATCACATTTCTTGGTAGAATCATGCAGGATTGAAATTTTTGATGGTTTTTTACTCCTCTCAACAGCCCAAACAAGTTTCTAAAAGGATGAGTTTGCAACTGCTTTACTTTTGGAGAAAATTCAAAACATTCATTATTCAATAGGGCCCAAACTATCAAAAACCAGCGGTTTGAATGAACACACATTTCTTGGTAGAATCATGCAGGACTGAAATTTTTGATGTTTTTCTACTCCTCTCATGAGCCCAAACAAGTCTCTAAAAGCATGAGTTTGCAACTACTTTACTTTTGGAGAAAATTCAAAACATTCATTATTCAATAGAGCCCAATAGCAAAAATCAGGTTTTGAATGAAGAATCACATTTCTTGGTAGAATCATGCAGAATTGAAATTTTTGATGGTTTTTTTACTCCTCTCAACAGCCCAAACAAGTTTCTAAAAGGATGAGTTTGCAACTACTTTACTTTTGGAGAAAATTCAAAACATTCATTATTCAATAGGGCCCAAAATATCAAAAACCAGCGGTTTGAATGAACACACATTTCTTGGTAGAATCGTGCAGGACTGAAATTTTTTATGTTTTTCTACTCCTCTCATGAGCCCAAACAAGTCTCTAAAAGGATGAGTTTGCAACTACTTTACTTTTGGAGAAAATTCAAAACATTCATTATTCAATAGAGCCCAATAGCAAAAACCAGCGTTTTGAATGCAGAATCACATTTCTTGGTAGAATCATGCAGGATTGAAATTTTTGATGGTTTTTTACTCCTCTCAACAGCCCAAACAAGTTTCTAAAAGGATGAGTTTGCAACTACTTTACTTTTGGAGAAAATTCAAAACATTCATTATTCAATAGGGCCCAAACTATCAAAAACCAGCGGTTTCAATGAACACACATTTCTTGGTAGAATCATGCAGGACTGAAATTTTTGATGTTTTTCTACTCCTCTCATGAGCCCAAACAAGTCTCTAAAAGCATGAGTTTGCAACTACATTACTTTTGGAGAAAATTCAAAACATTCACTATTCAATAGAGCCCAATAGCAAAAATCAGGTTTTGAATGAAGAATCACATTTCTTGGTAAAATCATGCAGGATTGAAATTTTTGATGGTTTTTTACTCCTCTCAACAGCCCAAACAAGTTTCTAAAAGGATGAGTTTGCAACTACTTTACTTTTGGAGAAAATTCAAAACATTCATTATTCAATAGGGCCCAAACTATCAAAAACCAGCGGTTTCAATGAACACACATTTCTTGGTAGAATCATGCAGGACTGAAATTTTTGATGTTTTTCTACTCCTCTCATGAGCCCAAACAAGTCTCTAAAAGCATGAGTTTGCAACTACTTTACTTTTGGAGAAAATTCAAAACATTCACTATTCAATAGAGCCCAATAGCAAAAATCAGGTTTTGAATGAAGAATCACATTTCTTGGTAAAATCATACAGGATTGAAATTTTTGATGGTTTTTTACTTCTCTCAACAGCCCAAACAAGTTTCTAAAAGGATGAGTTTGCAACTACTTTACTTTTGGAGAAAATTCAAAACATTCATTATTCAATAGGTCCCAAACTATCAAAAACCAGCGGTTTCAATGAACACACATTTCTTGGTAGAATCATGCAGGACTGACATTTTTTATGTTTTTCTACTCCTCTCATGAGCCCAAACAAGTCTCTAAAAGCATGAGTTTGCAACTACTTTACTTTTGGAGAAAATTCAAAACATTCATTATTCAATAGAGCCCAATAGCAAAAACCAGCGTTTTGAATGAAGAATCACATTTCTTGGTAGAATCATGCAGGATTGAAATTTTTGATGGTTTTTTACTCCTCTCAACAGCCCAAACAAGTTTCTAAAAGGATGAGTTTGCAACTACTTTACTTTTGGAGAAAATTCAAAACATTCATTATTCAATAGGGCCCAAAATATCAAAAACCAGCGGTTTGAATGAACACACATTTCTTGGTAGAATCGTGCAGGACTGAAATTTTTGATGTTTTTCTACTCCTCTCATGAGCCCAAACAAGTCTCTAAAAGGATGAGTTTGCAACTACTTTACTTTTGGAGAAAATTCAAAACATTCATTATTCAATAGAGCCCAATAGCAAAAACCAGCGTTTTGAATGAAGAATCACATTTCTTGGTAGAATCATGCAGGATTGAAATTTTTGATGGTTTTTTACTCCTCTCAACAGCCCAAACAAGTTTCTAAAAGGATGAGTTTGCAACTACTTTACTTTTGGAGAAAATTCAAAACATTCATTATTCAGTAGGGCCCAAACTATCAAAAACCAGCGGTTTGAATGAACACACATTTCTTGGTAGAATCATGCAGGACTGAAATTTTTGATGTTTTTCTACTCCTCTCATGAGCCCAAACAAGTCTCTAAAAGCATGAGTTTGCAACTACTTTACTTTTGGAGAAAATTCAAAACATTCATTATTCAATAGAGCCCAATAGCAAAAATCAGGTTTTGAATGAAGAATCACATTTCTTGGTAGAATCATGCAGGACTGAAATTTTTGATGGTTTTTTACTCCTCTCAACAGCCCAAACAAGTTTCTAAAAGGATGAGTTTGCAACTGCTTTACTTTTGGAGAAAATTCAAAACATTCATTATTCAATAGGGCCCAAACTATCAAAAACCAGCGGTTTGAATGAACACACATTTCTTGGTAGAATCATGCAGGACTGAAATTTTTGATGTTTTTCTACTCCTCTCATGAGCCCAAACAAGTCTCTAAAAGCATGAGTTTGCAACTACTTTACTTTTGTAGAAAATTCAAAACATTCATTATTCAATAGAGCCCAATAGCAAAAATCAGGTTTTGAATGAAGAATCACATTTCTTGGTAGAATCATGCAGGATTGAAATTTTTGATGGTTTTTTTACTCCTCTCAACAGCCCAAACAAGTTTCTAAAAGGATGAGTTTGCAACTACTTTACTTTTGGAGAAAATTCAAAACATTCATTATTCAATAGGACCCAAAATATCAAAAACCAGCGGTTTGAATGAACACACATTTCTTGGTAGAATCGTGCAGGACTGAAATTTTTTATGTTTTTCTACTCCTCTCATGAGCCCAAACAAGTCTCTAAAAGCATGAGTTTGCAACTACTTTACTTTTGGAGAAAATTCAAAACATTCATTATTCAATAGAGCCCAATAGCAAAAACCAGCGTTTTGAATGAAGAATCACATTTCTTGGTAGAATCATGCAGGACTGAAATTTTTGATGTTTTTCTACTCCTCTCATGAGCCCAAACAAGTCTCTAAAAGCATGAGTTTGCAACTACTTTACTTTTGGAGAAAATTCAAAACATTCATTATTCAATAGAGCCCAATAGCAAAAATCAGGTTTTGAATGAAGAATCACATTTCTTGGTAGAATCATGCAGGATTGAAATTTTTGATGGTTTTTTACTCCTCTCAACAGCCCAAACAAGTTTCTAAAAGGATGAGTTTGCAACTGCTTTACTTTTGGAGAAAATTCAAAACATTCATTATTCAATAGGGCCCAAACTATCAAAAACCAGCGGTTTGAATGAACACACATTTCTTGGTAGAATCATGCAGAATTGAAATTTTTGATGGTTTTTTTACTCCTCTCAACAGCCCAAACAAGTTTCTAAAAGGATGAGTTTGCAACTACTTTACTTTTGGAGAAAATTCAAAACATTCATTATTCAATAGGGCCCAAAATATCAAAAACCAGCGGTTTGAATGAACACACATTTCTTGGTAGAATCGTGCAGGACTGAAATTTTTTATGTTTTTCTACTCCTCTCATGAGCCCAAACAAGTCTCTAAAAGGATGAGTTTGCAACTACTTTACTTTTGGAGAAAATTCAAAACATTCATTATTCAATAGAGCCCAATAGCAAAAACCAGCGTTTTGAATGCAGAATCACATTTCTTGGTAGAATCATGCAGGATTGAAATTTTTGATGGTTTTTTACTCCTCTCAACAGCCCAAACAAGTTTCTAAAAGGATGAGTTTGCAACTACTTTACTTTTGGAGAAAATTCAAAACATTCATTATTCAATAGGGCCCAAACTATCAAAAACCAGCGGTTTCAATGAACACACATTTCTTGGTAGAATCATGCAGGACTGAAATTTTTGATGTTTTTCTACTCCTCTCATGAGCCCAAACAAGTCTCTAAAAGCATGAGTTTGCAACTACATTACTTTTGGAGAAAATTCAAAACATTCACTATTCAATAGAGCCCAATAGCAAAAATCAGGTTTTGAATGAAGAATCACATTTCTTGGTAAAATCATGCAGGATTGAAATTTTTGATGGTTTTTTACTCCTCTCAACAGCCCAAACAAGTTTCTAAAAGGATGAGTTTGCAACTACTTTACTTTTGGAGAAAATTCAAAACATTCATTATTCAATAGGGCCCAAACTATCAAAAACCAGCGGTTTCAATGAACACACATTTCTTGGTAGAATCATGCAGGACTGAAATTTTTGATGTTTTTCTACTCCTCTCATGAGCCCAAACAAGTCTCTAAAAGCATGAGTTTGCAACTACTTTACTTTTGGAGAAAATTCAAAACATTCACTATTCAATAGAGCCCAATAGCAAAAATCAGGTTTTGAATGAAGAATCACATTTCTTGGTAAAATCATACAGGATTGAAATTTTTGATGGTTTTTTACTTCTCTCAACAGCCCAAACAAGTTTCTAAAAGGATGAGTTTGCAACTACTTTACTTTTGGAGAAAATTCAAAACATTCATTATTCAATAGGGCCCAAACTATCAAAAACCAGCGGTTTCAATGAACACACATTTCTTGGTAGAATCATGCAGGACTGACATTTTTGATGTTTTTCTACTCCTCTCATGAGCCCAAACAAGTCTCTAAAAGCATGAGTTTGCAACTACTTTACTTTTGGAGAAAATTCAAAACATTCATTATTCAATAGAGCCCAATAGCAAAAACCAGCGTTTTGAATGAAGAATCACATTTCTTGGTAGAATCATGCAGGATTGAAATTTTTGATGGTTTTTTACTCCTCTCAACAGCCCAAACAAGTTTCTAAAAGGATGAGTTTGCAACTACTTTACTTTTGGAGAAAATTCAAAACATTCATTATTCAATAGGGCCCAAAATATCAAAAACCAGCGGTTTGAATGAACACACATTTCTTGGTAGAATCGTGCAGGACTGAAATTTTTGATGTTTTTCTACTCCTCTCATGAGCCCAAACAAGTCTCTAAAAGGATGAGTTTGCAACTACTTTACTTTTGGAGAAAATTCAAAACATTCATTATTCAATAGAGCCCAATAGCAAAAACCAGCGTTTTGAATGAAGAATCACATTTCTTGGTAGAATCATGCAGGATTGAAATTTTTGATGGTTTTTTACTCCTCTCAAAAGCCCAAACAAGTTTCTAAAAGGATGAGTTTGCAACTACTTTACTTTTGGAGAAAATTCAAAACATTCATTATTCAGTAGGGCCCAAACTATCAAAAACCAGCGGTTTGAATGAACACACATTTCTTGGTAGAATCATGCAGGACTGAAATTTTTGATGTTTTTCTACTCCTCTCATGAGCCCAAACAAGTCTCTAAAAGCATGAGTTTGCAACTACTTTACTTTTGGAGAAAATTCAAAACATTCATTATTCAATAGAGCCCAATAGCAAAAATCAGGTTTTGAATGAAGAATCACATTTCTTGGTAGAATCATGCAGGACTGAAATTTTTGATGGTTTTTTACTCCTCTCAACAGCCCAAACAAGTTTCTAAAAGGATGAGTTTGCAACTGCTTTACTTTTGGAGAAAATTCAAAACATTCATTATTCAATAGGGCCCAAACTATCAAAAACCAGCGGTTTGAATGAACACACATTTCTTGGTAGAATCATGCAGGACTGAAATTTTTGATGTTTTTCTACTCCTCTCATGAGCCCAAACAAGTCTCTAAAAGCATGAGTTTGCAACTACTTTACTTTTGGAGAAAATTCAAAACATTCATTATTCAATAGAGCCCAATAGCAAAAATCAGGTTTTGAATGAAGAATCACATTTCTTGGTAGAATCATGCAGGATTGAAATTTTTGATGGTTTTTTTACTCCTCTCAACAGCCCAAACAAGTTTCTAAAAGGATGAGTTTGCAACTACTTTACTTTTGGAGAAAATTCAAAACATTCATTATTCAATAGGGCCCAAAATATCAAAAACCAGCGGTTTGAATGAACACACATTTCTTGGTAGAATCGTGCAGGACTGAAATTTTTTATGTTTTTCTACTCCTCTCATGAGCCCAAACAAGTCTCTAAAAGGATGAGTTTGCAACTACTTTACTTTTGGAGAAAATTCAAAACATTCATTATTCAATAGAGCCCAATAGCAAAAACCAGCGTTTTGAATGAAGAATCACATTTCTTGGTAGAATCATGCAGGATTGAAATTTTTGATGGTTTTTTACTCCTCTCAACAGCCCAAACAAGTTTCTAAAAGGATGAGTTTGCAACTACTTTACTTTTGGAGAAAATTCAAAACATTCATTATTCAATAGGGCCCAAACTATCAAAAACCAGCGGTTTCAATGAACACACATTTCTTGGTAGAATCATGCAGGACTGAAATTTTTGATGTTTTTCTACTCCTCTCATGAGCCCAAACAAGTCTCTAAAAGCATGAGTTTGCAACTACTTTACTTTTGGAGAAAATTCAAAACATTCACTATTCAATAGAGCCCAATAGCAAAAATCAGGTTTTGAATGAAGAATCACATTTCTTGGTAAAATCATGCAGGATTGAAATTTTTGATGGTTTTTTTACTCCTCTCAACAGCCCAAACAAGTTTCTAAAAGGATGAGTTTGCAACTACTTTACTTTTGGAGAAAATTCAAAACATTCATTATTCAATAGGGCCCAAACTATCAAAAACCAGCGGTTTCAATGAACACACATTTCTTGGTAGAATCATGCAGGACTGAAATTTTTTATGTTTTTCTACTCCTCTCATGAGCCCAAACAAGTCTCTAAAAGCATGAGTTTGCAACTACTTTACTTTTGGAGAAAATTCAAAACATTCACTATTCAATAGAGCCCAATAGCAAAAATCAGGTTTTGAATGAAGAATCACATTTCTTGGTAAAATCATGCAGGATTGAAATTTTTGATGGTTTTTTACTCCTCTCAACAGCCCAAACAAGTTTCTAAAAGGATGAGTTTGCAACTACTTTACTTTTGGAGAAAATTCAAAACATTCATTATTCAATAGGGCCCAAACTATCAAAAACCAGCGGTTTCAATGAACACACATTTCTTGGTAGAATCATGCAGGACTGACATTTTTGATGTTTTTCTACTCCTCTCATGAGCCCAAACAAGTCTCTAAAAGCATGAGTTTGCAACTACTTTACTTTTGGAGAAAATTCAAAACATTCATTATTCAATAGAGCCCAATAGCAAAAATCAGGTTTTGAATGAAGAATCACATTTCTTGGTAGAATCATGCAGGATTGAAATTTTTGATGGTTTTTTACTCCTCTCAACAGCCCAAACAAGTTTCTAAAAGGATGAGTTTGCAACTACTTTACTTTTGGAGAAAATTCAAAACATTCATTATTCAATAGGGCCCAAAATATCAAAAACCAGCGGTTTGAATGAACACACATTTCTTGGTAGAATCGTGCAGGACTGAAATTTTTTATGTTTTTCTACTCCTCTCATGAGCCCAAACAAGTCTCTAAAAGGATGAGTTTGCAACTACTTTACTTTTGGAGAAAATTCAAAACATTCATTATTCAATAGAGCCCAATAGCAAAAACCAGCGTTTTGAATGAAGAATCACATTTCTTGGTAGAATCATGCAGGATTGAAATTTTTGATGGTTTTTTACTCCTCTTAACAGCCCAAACAAGTTTCTAAAAGGATGAGTTTGCAACTACTTTACTTTTGGAGAAAATTCAAAACATTCATTATTCAATAGGGCCCAAACTATCAAAAACCAGCAGTTTCAATGAACACACATTTCTTGGTAGAATCATGCAGGACTGAAATTTTTGATGTTTTTCTACTCCTCTCATGAGCCCAAACAAGTCTCTAAAAGCATGAGTTTGCAACTACTTTACTTTTGGAGAAAATTCAAAACATTCATTATTCAATAGAGCCCAATAGCAAAAATCAGGTTTTGAATGAAGAATCACATTTCTTGGTAAAATCAAGCAGGATTGAAATTTTTGATGGTTTTTTACTCCTCTCAACAGCCCAAACAAGTTTCTAAAAGGATGAGTTTGCAACTACTTTACTTTTGGAGAAAATTCAAAACATTCATTATTCAATAGGGCCCAAAATATCAAAAACCAGCGGTTTGAATGAACACACATTTCTTGGTAGAATCGTGCAGGACTGAAATTTTTGATGTTTTTCTACTCCTCTCATGAGCCCAAACAAGTCTCTAAAAGGATGAGTTTGCAACTACTTTACTTTTGGAGAAAATTCAAAACATTCATTATTCAATAGAGCCCAATAGCAAAAACCAGCGTTTTGAATGAAGAATCACATTTCTTGGTAGAATCATGCAGGATTGAAATTTTTGATGGTTTTTTACTCCTCTCAACAGCCCAAACAAGTTTCTAAAAGGATGAGTTTGCAACTACTTTACTTTTGGAGAAAATTCAAAACATTCATTATTCAATAGGGCCCAAACTATCAAAAACCAGCGGTTTCAATGAACACACATTTCTTGGTAGAATCATGCAGGACTGAAATTTTTGATGTTTTTCTACTCCTCTCATGAGCCCAAACAAGTCTCTAAAAGCATGAGTTTGCAAGTACTTTACTTTTGGAGAAAATTCAAAACATTCATTATTCAATAGAGCCCAATAGCAAAAATCAGGTTTTGAATGAAGATTCATATTTCTTGGTAGAATCATGCAGGATTGAAATTTTTGATGGTTTTTTACTCCTCTCATGAGCCCAAACAAGTCTCTAAAAGCATGAGTTTGCAACTACTTTACTTTTGGAGAAAATTCAAAACATTCATTATTCAATAGGGCCCAAACTATCAAAAACCAGCGGTTTCAATGAACACACATTTCTTGGTAGAATCATGCAGGACTGAAATTTTTGATGTTTTTCTACTCCTCTCATGAGCCCAAACAAGTCTCTAAAAGCATGAGTTTGCAACTACTTTACTTTTGGAGAAAATTCAAAACATTCACTATTCAATAGAGCCCAATAGCAAAAATCAGGTTTTGAATGAAGAATCGCATTTCTTGGTAAAATCATGCAGGATTGAAATTTTTGATGGTTTTTTACTCCTCTCTACAGCCCAAACAAGTTTCTAAAAGGATGAGTTTGCAACTACTTTACTTTTGGAGAAAATTCAAAACATTCATTATTCAATAGGGCCCAAACTATCAAAAACCAGCGGTTTCAATGAACACACATTTCTTGGTAGAATCATGCAGGACTGAAATTTTTGATGTTTTTCTACTCCTCTCATGAGCCCAAACAAGTCTCTAAAAGCATGAGTTTGCAACTACTTTACTTTTGGAGAAAATTCAAAACATTCATTATTCAATAGAGCCCAATAGCAAAAATCAGGATTTGAATGAAGAATCACATTTCTTGGTAAAATCATGCAGGATTGAAATTTTTGATGGTTTTTTACTCCTCTCAACAGCCCAAACAAGTTTCTAAAAGGATGAGTTTGCAACTACTTTACTTTTGGAGAAAATTCAAAACATTCATTATTCAATAGGGCCCAAACTATCAAAAACCAGCGGTTTCAATGAACACACATTTCTTGGTAGAATCATGCAGGACTGAAATTTTTGATGTTTTTCTACTCCTCTCATGAGCCCAAACGACTCTAAAAGCATGAGTTTGCAACTACTTTACTTTTGGAGAAAATTCAAAACATTCATTATTCAATAGAGCCCAATAGCAAAAATCAGGTTTTGAATGAAGAATCACATTTCTTGGTAAAATCATGCAGGATTGAAATTTTTGATGGTTTTTTACTCCTCTCAACAGCCCAAACAAGTTTCTAAAAGGATGAGTTTGCAACTACTTTACTTTTGGAGAAAATTCAAAACATTCATTATTCAATAGAGCCCAATAGCAAAAATCAGGTTTTGAATGAAGAATCACATTTCTTGGTAGAATCATGCAGGATTGAAATTTTTGATGGTTTTTTACTCCTCTCAACAGCCCAAACAAGTTTCTAAAAGGATGAGTTTGCAACTACTTTACTTTTGGAGAAAATTCAAAACATTCATTATTCAATAGGGCCCAAAATATCAAAAACCAGCGGTTTGAATGAACACACATTTCTTGGTAGAATCGTGCAGGACTGAAATTTTTTATGTTTTTCTACTCCTCTCATGAGCCCAAACAAGTCTCTAAAAGGATGAGTTTGCAACTACTTTACTTTTGGAGAAAATTCAAAACATTCATTATTCAATAGAGCCCAATAGCAAAAACCAGCGTTTTGAATGAAGAATCACATTTCTTGGTAGAATCAAGCAGGATTGAAATTTTTGATGGTTTTTTACTCCTCTCAACAGCCCAAACAAGTTTCTAAAAGGATGAGTTTGCAACTACTTTACTTTTGGAGAAAATTCAAAACATTCATTATTCAATAGGGCCCAAACTATCAAAAACCAGCGGTTTCAATGAACACACATTTCTTGGTAGAATCATGCAGGACTGAAATTTTTGATGTTTTTCTACTCCTCTCATGAGCCCAAACAAGTCTCTAAAAGCATGAGTTTGCAACTACTTTACTTTTGGAGAAAATTCAAAACATTCATTATTCAATAGAGCCCAATAGCAAAAATCAGGTTTTGAATGAAGAATCACATTTCTTGGTAGAATCATGCAGGATTGAAATTTTTGATGGTTTTTTACTCCTCTCAACAGCCCAAACAAGTTTCTAAAAGGATGAGTTTGCAACTACTTTACTTTTGGAGAAAATTCAAAACATTCATTATTCAATAGGGCCCAAAATATCAAAAACCAGCGGTTTGAATGAACACACATTTCTTGGTAGAATCGTGCAGGACTGAAATTTTTTATGTTTTTCTACTCCTCTCATGAGCCCAAACAAGTCTCTAAAAGGATGAGTTTGCAACTACTTTACTTTTGGAGAAAATTCAAAACATTCATTATTCAATAGAGCCCAATAGCAAAAACCAGCGTTTTGAATGAAGAATCACATTTCTTGGTAGAATCATGCAGGATTGAAATTTTTGATGGTTTTTTACTCCTCTTAACAGCCCAAACAAGTTTCTAAAAGGATGAGTTTGCAACTACTTTACTTTTGGAGAAAATTCAAAACATTCATTATTCAATAGGGCCCAAACTATCAAAAACCAGCAGTTTCAATGAACACACATTTCTTGGTAGAATCATGCAGGACTGAAATTTTTGATGTTTTTCTACTCCTCTCATGAGCCCAAACAAGTCTCTAAAAGCATGAGTTTGCAACTACTTTACTTTTGGAGAAAATTCAAAACATTCATTATTCAATAGAGCCCAATAGCAAAAATCAGGTTTTGAATGAAGAATCACATTTCTTGGTAAAATCAAGCAGGATTGAAATTTTTGATGGTTTTTTACTCCTCTCAACAGCCCAAACAAGTTTCTAAAAGGATGAGTTTGCAACTACTTTACTTTTGGAGAAAATTCAAAACATTCATTATTCAATAGGGCCCAAAATATCAAAAACCAGCGGTTTGAATGAACACACATTTCTTGGTAGAATCGTGCAGGACTGAAATTTTTGATGTTTTTCTACTCCTCTCATGAGCCCAAACAAGTCTCTAAAAGGATGAGTTTGCAACTACTTTACTTTTGGAGAAAATTCAAAACATTCATTATTCAATAGAGCCCAATAGCAAAAACCAGCGTTTTGAATGAAGAATCACATTTCTTGGTAGAATCATGCAGGATTGAAATTTTTGATGGTTTTTTACTCCTCTCAACAGCCCAAACAAGTTTCTAAAAGGATGAGTTTGCAACTACTTTACTTTTGGAGAAAATTCAAAACATTCATTATTCAATAGGGCCCAAACTATCAAAAACCAGCGGTTTCAATGAACACACATTTCTTGGTAGAATCATGCAGGACTGAAATTTTTGATGTTTTTCTACTCCTCTCATGAGCCCAAACAAGTCTCTAAAAGCATGAGTTTGCAAGTACTTTACTTTTGGAGAAAATTCAAAACATTCATTATTCAATAGAGCCCAATAGCAAAAATCAGGTTTTGAATGAAGATTCATATTTCTTGGTAGAATCATGCAGGATTGAAATTTTTGATGGTTTTTTACTCCTCTCATGAGCCCAAACAAGTCTCTAAAAGCATGAGTTTGCAACTACTTTACTTTTGGAGAAAATTCAAAACATTCATTATTCAATAGGGCCCAAACTATCAAAAACCAGCGGTTTCAATGAACACACATTTCTTGGTAGAATCATGCAGGACTGAAATTTTTGATGTTTTTCTACTCCTCTCATGAGCCCAAACAAGTCTCTAAAAGCATGAGTTTGCAACTACTTTACTTTTGGAGAAAATTCAAAACATTCACTATTCAATAGAGCCCAATAGCAAAAATCAGGTTTTGAATGAAGAATCGCATTTCTTGGTAAAATCATGCAGGATTGAAATTTTTGATGGTTTTTTACTCCTCTCTACAGCCCAAACAAGTTTCTAAAAGGATGAGTTTGCAACTACTTTACTTTTGGAGAAAATTCAAAACATTCATTATTCAATAGGGCCCAAACTATCAAAAACCAGCGGTTTCAATGAACACACATTTCTTGGTAGAATCATGCAGGACTGAAATTTTTGATGTTTTTCTACTCCTCTCATGAGCCCAAACAAGTCTCTAAAAGCATGAGTTTGCAACTACTTTACTTTTGGAGAAAATTCAAAACATTCATTATTCAATAGAGCCCAATAGCAAAAATCAGGATTTGAATGAAGAATCACATTTCTTGGTAAAATCATGCAGGATTGAAATTTTTGATGGTTTTTTACTCCTCTCAACAGCCCAAACAAGTTTCTAAAAGGATGAGTTTGCAACTACTTTACTTTTGGAGAAAATTCAAAACATTCATTATTCAATAGGGCCCAAACTATCAAAAACCAGCGGTTTCAATGAACACACATTTCTTGGTAGAATCATGCAGGACTGAAATTTTTGATGTTTTTCTACTCCTCTCATGAGCCCAAACGACTCTAAAAGCATGAGTTTGCAACTACTTTACTTTTGGAGAAAATTCAAAACATTCATTATTCAATAGAGCCCAATAGCAAAAATCAGGTTTTGAATGAAGAATCACATTTCTTGGTAAAATCATGCAGGATTGAAATTTTTGATGGTTTTTTACTCCTCTCAACAGCCCAAACAAGTTTCTAAAAGGATGAGTTTGCAACTACTTTACTTTTGGAGAAAATTCAAAACATTCATTATTCAATAGAGCCCAATAGCAAAAATCAGGTTTTGAATGAAGAATCACATTTCTTGGTAGAATCATGCAGGATTGAAATTTTTGATGGTTTTTTACTCCTCTCAACAGCCCAAACAAGTTTCTAAAAGGATGAGTTTGCAACTACTTTACTTTTGGAGAAAATTCAAAACATTCATTATTCAATAGGGCCCAAAATATCAAAAACCAGCGGTTTGAATGAACACACATTTCTTGGTAGAATCGTGCAGGACTGAAATTTTTTATGTTTTTCTACTCCTCTCATGAGCCCAAACAAGTCTCTAAAAGGATGAGTTTGCAACTACTTTACTTTTGGAGAAAATTCAAAACATTCATTATTCAATAGAGCCCAATAGCAAAAACCAGCGTTTTGAATGAAGAATCACATTTCTTGGTAGAATCAAGCAGGATTGAAATTTTTGATGGTTTTTTACTCCTCTCAACAGCCCAAACAAGTTTCTAAAAGGATGAGTTTGCAACTACTTTACTTTTGGAGAAAATTCAAAACATTCATTATTCAATAGGGCCCAAACTATCAAAAACCAGCGGTTTCAATGAACACACATTTCTTGGTAGAATCATGCAGGACTGAAATTTTTGATGTTTTTCTACTCCTCTCATGAGCCCAAACAAGTCTCTAAAAGCATGAGTTTGCAACTACTTTACTTTTGGAGAAAATTCAAAACATTCATTATTCAATAGAGCCCAATAGCAAAAATCAGGTTTTGAATGAAGAATCACATTTCTTGGTAAAATCATGCAGGATTGAAATTTTTGATGGTTTTTTACTCCTCTCAACAGCCCAAACAAGTTTCTAAAAGGATGAGTTTGCAACTACTTTACTTTTGGAGAAAATTCAAAACATTCATTATTCAATACGGCCCAAACTATCAAAAACCAGCGGTTTCAATGAACACACATTTCTTGGTAGAATCATGCAGGACTGAAATTTTTGATGTTTTTCTACTCCTCTCATGAGCCCAAACAAGTCTCTAAAAGCATGAGTTTGCAACTACTTTACTTTTGGAGAAAATTCAAAACATTCACTTTTCACTAGAGCCCAATAGCAAAAATCAGGTTTTGAATGAAGAATCACATTTCTTGGTAGAATCATGCTGCATTGAAATTTTTGATGGTTTTTTACTCCTCTCAACAGCCCAAACAAGTTTCTAAAAGGATGAGTTTGCAACTACTTTACTTTTGGAGAAAATTCAAAACATTCATTATTCAATAGGGCCCAAACTATCAAAAACCAGCGGTTTCAATGAACACACATTTCTTGGTAGAATCATGCAGGACTGAAATTTTTGATGTTTTTCTACTCCTCTCATGAGCCCAAACAAGTCTCTAAAAGCATGAGTTTGCAAGTACTTTACTTTTGGAGAAAATTCAAAACATTCATTATTCAATAGAGCCCAATAGCAAAAATCAGGTTTTGAATGAAGATTCACATTTCTTGGTAGAATCATGCAGGATTGAAATTTTTGATGGTTTTTTACTCCTCTCAACAGCCCAAACAAGTTTCTAAAAGGATGAGTTTGCAACTACTTTACTTTTGGAGAAAATTCAAAACATTCATTATTCAATAGGGCCCAAACTATCAAAAACCAGCGGTTTCAATGAACACACATTTTTTGGTAGAATCATGCAGGACTGAAATTTTTGATGTTTTTCTACTCCTCTCATGAGCCCAAACAAGTCTCTAAAAGCATGAGTTTGCAACTACTTTACTTTTGGAAAAAATTCAAAACATTCATTATTCAATAGAGCCCAATAGCAAAAATCAGGTTTTGAATGAAGAATCACATTTCTTGGTAAAATCATGCAGGATTGAAATTTTTGATGGTTTTTTACTCCTCTCAACAGCCCAAACAAGTTTCTAAAAGGATGAGTTTGCAACTACTTTACTTTTGGAGAAAATTCAAAACATTCATTATTCAATAGGGCCCAAACTATCAAAAACCAGCGGTTTCAATGAACACACATTTCTTGGTAGAATCATGCAGGACTGAAATTTTTGATGTTTTTCTACTCCTCTCATGAGCCCAAACAAGTCTCTAAAAGCATGAGTTTGCAACTACTTTACTTTTGGAGAAAATTCAAAACATTCACTATTCAATAGAGCCCAATAGCAAAAATCAGGTTTTGAATGAAGAATCGCATTTCTTGGTAAAATCATGCAGGATTGAAATTTTTGATGGTTTTTTACTCCTCTCAACAGCCCAAACAAGTTTCTAAAAGGATGAGTTTGCAACTACTTTACTTTTGGAGAAAATTCAAAACATTCATTATTCAATAGGGCCCAAACTATCAAAAACCAGCGGTTTGAATGAACACACATTTCTTGGTAGAATCATGCAGGACTGAAATTTTTGATGTTTTTCTACTCCTCTCATGAGCCCAAACAAGTCTCTAAAAGCATGAGTTTGCAACTACTTTACTTTTGGAGAAAATTCAAAACATTCATTATTCAATAGAGCCCAATAGCAAAAATCAGGTTTTGAATGAAGAATCACATTTCTTGGTAGAATCATGCAGGATTGAAATTTTTGATGGTTTTTTTACTCCTCTCAACAGCCCAAACAAGTTTCTAAAAGGATGAGTTTGCAACTACTTTACTTTTGGAGAAAATTCAAAACATTCATTATTCAATAGGGCCCAAAATATCAAAAACCAGCGGTTTGAATGAACACACATTTCTTGGTAGAATCGTGCAGGACTGAAATTTTTTATGTTTTTCTACTCCTCTCATGAGCCCAAACAAGTCTCTAAAAGGATGAGTTTGCAACTACTTTACTTTTGGAGAAAATTCAAAACATTCATTATTCAATAGAGCCCAATAGCAAAAACCAGCGTTTTGAATGCAGAATCACATTTCTTGGTAGAATCATGCAGGATTGAAATTTTTGATGGTTTTTTACTCCTCTCAACAGCCCAAACAAGTTTCTAAAAGGATGAGTTTGCAACTACTTTACTTTTGGAGAAAATTCAAAACATTCATTATTCAATAGGGCCCAAACTATCAAAAACCAGCGGTTTCAATGAACACACATTTCTTGGTAGAATCATGCAGGACTGAAATTTTTGATGTTTTTCTACTCCTCTCATGAGCCCAAACAAGTCTCTAAAAGCATGAGTTTGCAACTACTTTACTTTTGGAGAAAATTCAAAACATTCACTATTCAATAGAGCCCAATAGCAAAAATCAGGTTTTGAATGAAGAATCACATTTCTTGGTAAAATCATGCAGGATTTAAATTTTTGATGGTTTTTTACTCCTCTCAACAGCCCAAACAAGTTTCTAAAAGGATGAGTTTGCAACTACTTTACTTTTGGAGAAAATTCAAAACATTCATTATTCAATAGGGCCCAAACTATCAAAAACCAGCGGTTTCAATGAACACACATTTCTTGGTAGAATCATGCAGGACTGAAATTTTTGATGTTTTTCTACTCCTCTCATGAGCCCAAACAAGTCTCTAAAAGCATGAGTTTGCAACTACTTTACTTTTGGAGAAAATTCAAAACATTCACTATTCAATAGAGCCCAATAGCAAAAATCAGGTTTTGAATGAAGAATCACATTTCTTGGTAAAATCATGCAGGATTGAAATTTTTGATGGTTTTTTACTCCTCTCAACAGCCCAAACAAGTTTCTAAAAGGATGAGTTTGCAACTACTTTACTTTTGGAGAAAATTCAAAACATTCATTATTCAATAGGGCCCAAACTATCAAAAACCAGCGGTTTCAATGAACACACATTTCTTGGTAGAATCATGCAGGACTGAAATTTTTGATGTTTTTCTACTCCTCTCATGAGCCCAAACAAGTCTCTAAAAGCATGAGTTTGCAACTACTTTACTTTTGGAGAAAATTCAAAACATTCATTATTCAATAGAGCCCAATAGCAAAAATCAGGATTTGAATGAAGAATCACATTTCTTGGTAAAATCATGCAGGATTGAAATTTTTGATGGTTTTTTACTCCTCTCAACAGCCCAAACAAGTTTCTAAAAGGATGAGTTTGCAACTACTTTACTTTTGGAGAAAATTCAAAACATTCATTATTCAATAGGGCCCAAACTATTAAAAACCAGCGGTTTCAATGAACACACATTTCTTGGTAGAATCATGCAGGACTGAAATTTTTGATGTTTTTCTTCTCCTCTCATGAGCCCAAACAAGTCTCTAAAAGCATGAGTTTGCAACTACTTTACTTTTGGAGAAAATTCAAAACATTCACTATTCAATAGAGCCCAATAGCAAAAATCAGGTTTTGAATGAAGAATCGCATTTCTTGGTAAAATCATGCAGGATTGAAATTTTTGATGGTTTTTTACTCCTCTCAACAGCCCAAACAAGTTTCTAAAAGGATGAGTTTGCAACTACTTTACTTTTGGAGAAAATTCAAAACATTCATTATTCAATAGGGCCCAAACTATCAAAAACCAGCGGTTTCAATGAACACACATTTCTTGGTAGAATCATGCAGGACTGAAATTTTTGATGTTTTTCTACTCCTCTCATGAGACCAAACAAGTCTCTAAAAGCATGAGTTTGCAACTACTTTACTTTTGGAGAAAATTCAAAACATTCACTTTTCACTAGAGCCCAATAGCAAAAATCAGGTTTTGAATGAAGAATCACATTTCTTGGTAGAATCATGCTGCATTGAAATTTTTGATGGTTTTTTAATCCTCTCAACAGCCCAAACAAGTTTCTAAAAGGATGAGTTTGCAACTACTTTACTTTTGGAGAAAATTCAAAACATTCATTATTCAATAGGGCCCAAACTATCAAAAACCAGCGGTTTCAATGAACACACATTTCTTGGTAGAATCATGCAGGACTGAAATTTTTGATGTTTTTCTACTCCTCTCATGAGCCCAAACAAGTCTCTAAAAGCATGAGTTTGCAACTACTTTACTTTTGGAGAAAATTCAAAACATTCATTATTCAATAGAGCCCAATAGCAAAAATCAGGTTTTGAATGAAGATTCACATTTCTTGGTAGAATCATACAGGATTGAAATTTTTGATGGTTTTTTACTCCTCTCAACAGCCCAAACAAGTTTCTAAAAGGATGAGTTTGCAACTACTTTAGTTTTGGAGAAAATTCAAAACATTCATTATTCAATAGGGCCCAAACTATCAAAAACCAGCGGTTTCAATGAACACACATTTTTTGGTAGAATCATGCAGGACTGAAATTTTTGATGTTTTTCTACTCCTCTCATGAGCCCAAACAAGTCTCTAAAAGCATGAGTTTGCAACTACTTTACTTTTGGAAAAAATTCAAAACATTCATTATTCAATAGAGCCCAATAGCAAAAATCAGGTTTTGAATGAAGAATCACATTTCTTGGTAGAATCATGCAGGATTGAAATTTTTGATGTTTTTTTACTCCTCTCAACAGCCCAAACAAGTTTCTAAAAGGATGAGTTTGCAACTACTTTACTTTTGGAGAAAATTCAAAACATTCATTATTCAATAGGGCCCAAACTATCAAAAACCAGCGGTTTCAATGAACACACATTTCTTGGTAGAATCATGCAGGACTGAAATTTTTGATGTTTTTCTACTCCTCTCATGAGCCCAAACAAGTCTCTAAAAGCATGAGTTTGCAACTACTTTACTTTTGGAGAAAATTCAAAACATTCATTATTCAATAGAGCCCAATTGCAAAAATCAGGTTTTGAATGAAGAATCACATTTCTTGGTAGAATCATGCAGGATTGAAATTTTTGATGGTTTTTTTACTCCTCTCAACAGCCCAAACAAGTTTCTAAAAGGATGAGTTTGCAACTACTTTACTTTTGGAGAAAATTCAAAACATTCATTATTCAATAGGGCCCAAAATATCAAAAACCAGCGGTTTGAATGAACACACATTTCTTGGTAGAATCATGCAGGACTGACATTTTTGATGTTTTTCTACTCCTCTCATGAGCCCAAACAAGTCTCTAAAAGCATGAGTTTGCAACTACTTTACTTTTGGAGAAAATTCAAAACATTCGTTATTCAATAGAGCCCAATAGCAAAAATCAGGTTTTGAATGAAGAATCACATTTCTTGGTAGAATCATGCAGGATTGAAATTTTTGATGGTTTTTTACTCCTCTCAACAGCCCAAACAAGTTTCTAAAAGGATGAGTTTGCAACTACTTTACTTTTGGAGAAAATTCAAAACATTCATTATTCAATAGGGCCCAAAATATCAAAAACCAGCGGTTTGAATGAACACACATTTCTTGGTAGAATCGTGCAGGACTGAAATTTTTTATGTTTTTCTACTCCTCTCATGAGCCCAAACAAGTCTCTAAAAGGATGAGTTTGCAACTACTTTACTTTTGGAGAAAATTCAAAACATTCATTATTCAATAGAGCCCAATAGCAAAAACCAGCGTTTTGAATGAAGAATCACATTTCTTGGTAGAATCATGCAGGATTGAAATTTTTGATGGTTTTTTACTCCTCTCAACAGCCCAAACAAGTTTCTAAAAGGATGAGTTTGCAACTACTTTACTTTTGGAGAAAATTCAAAACATTCATTATTCAATAGGGCCCAAACTATCAAAAACCAGCGGTTTCAATGAACACACATTTCTTGGTAGAATCATGCAGGACTGAAATTTTTGATGTTTTTCTACTCCTCTCATGAGCCCAAACAAGTCTCTAAAAGCATGAGTTTGCAACTACTTTACTTTTGGAGAAAATTCAAAACATTCATTATTCAATAGAGCCCAATAGCAAAAATCAGGTTTTGAATGAAGAATCACATTTCTTGGTAAAATCAAGCAGGATTGAAATTTTTGATGGTTTTTAATCCTCTCAACAGCCCAAACAAGTTTCTAAAAGGATGAGTTTGCAACTACTTTACTTTTGGAGAAAATTCAAAACATTCATTATTCAATAGGGCCCAAAATATCAAAAACCAGCGGTTTGAATGAACACACATTTCTTGGTAGAATCGTGCAGGACTGAAATTTTTGATGTTTTTCTACTCCTCTCATGAGCCCAAACAAGTCTCTAAAAGGATGAGTTTGCAACTACTTTACTTTTGGAGAAAATTCAAAACATTCATTATTCAATAGAGCCCAATAGCAAAAACCAGCGTTTTGAATGAAGAATCACATTTCTTGGTAGAATCATGCAGGATTGAAATTTTTGATGGTTTTTTACTCCTCTCAACAGCCCAAACACGTTTCTAAAAGGATGAGTTTGCAACTACTTTACTTTTGGAGAAAATTCAAAACATTCATTATTCAATAGGGCCCAAACTATCAAAAACCAGCGGTTTCAATGAACACACATTTCTTGGTAGAATCATGCAGGACTGAAATTTTTGATGTTTTTCTACTCCTCTCATGAGCCCAAACAAGTCTCTAAAAGCATGAGTTTGCAACTACTTTACTTTTGGAGAAAATTCAAAACATTCATTATTCAATAGAGCCCAATAGCAAAAATCAGGTTTTGAATGAAGAATCACATTTCTTGGTAAAATCATGCAGGATTGAAATTTTTGATGGTTTTTTACTCCTCTCAACAGCCCAAACAAGTTTCTAAAAGGATGAGTTTGCAACTACTTTACTTTTGGAGAAAATTCAAAACATTCATTATTCAATAGGGCCCAAACTATCAAAAACCAGCGGTTTCAATGAACACACATTTCTTGGTAGAATCATGCAGGACTGAAATTTTTGATGTTTTTCTACTCCTCTCATGAGCCCAAACAAGTCTCTAAAAGCATGAGTTTGCAACTACTTTACTTTTGGAGAAAATTCAAAACATTCACTTTTCACTAGAGCGCAATAGCAAAAATCAGGTTTTGAATGAAGAATCACATTTCTTGGTAGAATCATGCTGCATTGAAATTTTTGATGGTTTTTTACTCCTCTCAACAGCCCAAACAAGTTTCTAAAAGGATGAGTTTGCAACTACTTTACTTTTGGAGAAAATTCAAAACATTCATTATTCAATAGGGCCCAAACTATCAAAAACCAGCGGTTTCAATGAACACACATTTCTTGGTAGAATCATGCAGGACTGAAATTTTTGATGTTTTTCTACTCCTCTCATGAGCCCAAACAAGTCTCTAAAAGCATGAGTTTGCAAGTACTTTACTTTTGGAGAAAATTCAAAACATTCATTATTCAATAGAGCCCAATAGCAAAAATCAGGTTTTGAATGAAGATTCATATTTCTTGGTAGAATCATGCAGGATTGAAATTTTTGATGGTTTTTTACTCCTCTCATGAGCCCAAACAAGTCTCTAAAAGCATGAGTTTGCAACTACTTTACTTTTGGAGAAAATTCAAAACATTCATTATTCAATAGGGCCCAAACTATCAAAAACCAGCGGTTTCAATGAACACACATTTCTTGGTAGAATCATGCAGGACTGAAATTTTTGATGTTTTTCTACTCCTCTCATGAGCCCAAACAAGTCTCTAAAAGCATGAGTTTGCAACTACTTTACTTTTGGAGAAAATTCAAAACATTCAGTATTCAATATAGCCCAATAGCAAAAATCAGGTTTTGAATGAAGAATCGCATTTCTTGGTAAAATCATGCAGGATTGAAATTTTTGATGGTTTTTTACTCCTCTCAACAGCCCAAACAAGTTTCTAAAAGGATGAGTTTGCAACTACTTTACTTTTGGAGAAAATTCAAAACATTCATTATTCAATAGGGCCCAAACTATCAAAAACCAGCGGTTTCAATGAACACACATTTCTTGGTAGAATCATGCAGGACTGAAATTTTTGATGTTTTTCTACTCCTCTCATGAGCCCAAACAAGTCTCTAAAAGCATGAGTTTGCAACTACTTTACTTTTGGAGAAAATTCAAAACATTCATTATTCAATAGAGCCCAATAGCAAAAATCAGGATTTGAATGAAGAATCACATTTCTTGGTAAAATCATGCAGGATTGAAATTTTTGATGGTTTTTTACTCCTCTCAACAGCCCAAACAAGTTTCTAAAAGGATGAGTTTGCAACTACTTTACTTTTGGAGAAAATTCAAAACATTCATTATTCAATAGGGCCCAAACTATCAAAAACCAGCGGTTTCAATGAACACACATTTCTTGGTAGAATCATGCAGGACTGAAATTTTTGATGTTTTTCTACTCCTCTCATGAGCCCAAACAAGACTCTAAAAGCATGAGTTTGCAACTACTTTACTTTTGGAGAAAATTCAAAACATTCATTATTCAATAGAGCCCAATAGCAAAAATCAGGTTTTGAATGAAGAATCACATTTCTTGGTAAAATCATGCAGGATTGAAATTTTTGATGGTTTTTTACTCCTCTCAACAGCCCAAACAAGTTTCTAAAAGGATGAGTTTGCAACTACTTTACTTTTGGAGAAAATTCAAAACATTCATTATTCAATAGGGCCCAAACTATCAAAAACCAGCGGTTTGAATGAACACACATTTCTTGGTAGAATCATGCAGGACTGAAATTTTTGATGTTTTTCTACTCCTCTCATGAGCCCAAATAAGTCTCTAAAAGCATGAGTTTGCAACTACTTTACTTTTGGAGAAAATTCAAAACATTCATTATTCAATAGAGCCCAATAGCAAAAATCAGGTTTTGAATGAAGAATCACATTTCTTGGTAGAATCATGCAGGATTGAAATTTTTGATGGTTTTTTACTCCTCTCAACAGCCCAAACAAGTTTCTAAAAGGATGAGTTTGCAACTACTTTACTTTTGGAGAAAATTCAAAACATTCATTATTCAATAGGGCCCAAAATATCAAAAACCAGCGGTTTGAATGAACACACATTTCTTGGTAGAATCGTGCAGGACTGAAATTTTTTATGTTTTTCTACTCCTCTCATGAGCCCAAACAAGTCTCTAAAAGGATGAGTTTGCAACTACTTTACTTTTGGAGAAAATTCAAAACATTCATTATTCAATAGAGCCCAATAGCAAAAACCAGCGTTTTGAATGAAGAATCACATTTCTTGGTAGAATCAAGCAGGATTGAAATTTTTGATGGTTTTTTACTCCTCTCAACAGCCCAAACAAGTTTCTAAAAGGATGAGTTTGCAGCTACTTTACTTTTGGAGAAAATTCAAAACATTCATTATTCAATAGGGCCCAAACTATCAAAAACCAGCGGTTTCAATGAACACACATTTCTTGGTAGAATCATGCAGGACTGAAATTTTTGATGTTTTTCTACTCCTCTCATGAGCCCAAACAAGTCTCTAAAAGCATGAGTTTGCAACTACTTTACTTTTGGAGAAAATTCAAAACATTCATTATTCAATAGAGCCCAATAGCAAAAATCAGGTTTTGAATGAAGAATCACATTTCTTGGTAAAATCATGCAGGATTGAAATTTTTGATGGTTTTTTACTCCTCTCAACAGCCCAAACAAGTTTCTAAAAGGATGAGTTTGCAACTACTTTACTTTTGGAGAAAATTCAAAACATTCATTATTCAATACGGCCCAAACTATCAAAAACCAGCGGTTTCAATGAACACACATTTCTTGGTAGAATCATGCAGGACTGAAATTTTTGATGTTTTTCTACTCCTCTCATGAGCCCAAACAAGTCTCTAAAAGCATGAGTTTGCAACTACTTTACTTTTGGAGAAAATTCAAAACATTCACTTTTCACTAGAGCCCAATAGCAAAAATCAGGTTTTGAATGAAGAATCACATTTCTTGGTACAATCATGCTGCATTGAAATTTTTGATGGTTTTTTACTCCTCTCAACAGCCCAAACAAGTTTCTAAAAGGATGAGTTTGCAACTACTTTACTTTTGGAGAAAATTCAAAACATTCATTATTCAATAGGGCCCAAACTATCAAAAACCAGCGGTTTCAATGAACACACATTTCTTGGTAGAATCATGCAGGACTGAAATTTTTGATGTTTTTCTACTCCTCTCATGAGCCCAAACAAGTCTCTAAAAGCATGAGTTTGCAAGTACTTTACTTTTGGAGAAAATTCAAAACATTCATTATTCAATAGAGCCCAATAGCAAAAATCAGGTTTTGAATGAAGATTCACATTTCTTGGTAGAATCATGCAGGATTGAAATTTTTGATGGTTTTTTACTCCTCTCAACAGCCCAAACAAGTTTCTAAAAGGATGAGTTTGCAACTACTTTACTTTTGGAGAAAATTCAAAACATTCATTATTCAATAGGGCCCAAACTATCAAAAACCAGCGGTTTCAATGAACACACATTTTTTGGTAGAATCATGCAGGACTGAAATTTTTGATGTTTTTCTACTCCTCTCATGAGCCCAAACAAGTCTCTAAAAGCATGAGTTTGCAACTACTTTACTTTTGGAAAAAATTCAAAACATTCATTATTCAATAGAGCCCAATAGCAAAAATCAGGTTTTGAATGAAGAATCACATTTCTTGGTAAAATCATGCAGGATTGAAATTTTTGATGGTTTTTTACTCCTCTCAACAGCCCAAACAAGTTTCTAAAAGGATGAGTTTGCAACTACTTTACTTTTGGAGAAAATTCAAAACATTCATTATTCAATAGGGCCCAAACTATCAAAAACCAGCGGTTTCAATGAACACACATTTCTTGGTAGAATCATGCAGGACTGAAATTTTTGATGTTTTTCTACTCCTCTCATGAGCCCAAACAAGTCTCTAAAAGCATGAGTTTGCAACTACTTTACTTTTGGAGAAAATTCAAAACATTCACTATTCAATAGAGCCCAATAGCAAAAATCAGGTTTTGAATGAAGAATCGCATTTCTTGGTAAAATCATGCAGGATTGAAATTTTTGATGGTTTTTTACTCCTCTCAACAGCCCAAACAAGTTTCTAAAAGGATGAGTTTGCAACTACTTTACTTTTGGAGAAAATTCAAAACATTCATTATTCAATAGAGCCCAATAGCAAAAACCAGCGTTTTGAATGCAGAATCACATTTCTTGGTAGAATCATGCAGGATTGAAATTTTTGATGGTTTTTTACTCCTCTCAACAGCCCAAACAAGTTTCTAAAAGGATGAGTTTGCAACTACTTTACTTTTGGAGAAAATTCAAAACATTCATTATTCAATAGGGCCCAAACTATCAAAAACCAGCGGTTTCAATGAACACACATTTCTTGGTAGAATCATGCAGGACTGAAATTTTTGATGTTTTTCTACTCCTCTCATGAGCCCAAACAAGTCTCTAAAAGCATGAGTTTGCAACTACTTTACTTTTGGAGAAAATTCAAAACATTCACTATTCAATAGAGCCCAATAGCAAAAATCAGGTTTTGAATGAAGAATCACATTTCTTGGTAAAATCATGCAGGATTTAAATTTTTGATGGTTTTTTACTCCTCTCAACAGCCCAAACAAGTTTCTAAAAGGATGAGTTTGCAACTACTTTACTTTTGGAGAAAATTCAAAACATTCATTATTCAATAGGGCCCAAACTATCAAAAACCAGCGGTTTCAATGAACACACATTTCTTGGTAGAATAATGCAGGACTGAAATTTTTGATGTTTTTCTACTCCTCTCATGAGCCCAAACAAGTCTCTAAAAGCATGAGTTTGCAACTACTTTACTTTTGGAGAAAATTCAAAACATTCACTATTCAATAGAGCCCAATAGCAAAAATCAGGTTTTGAATGAAGAATCACATTTCTTGGTAAAATCATGCAGGATTGAAATTTTTGATGGTTTTTTACTCCTCTCAACAGCCCAAACAAGTTTCTAAAAGGATGAGTTTGCAACTACTTTACTTTTGGAGAAAATTCAAAACATTCATTATTCAATAGGGCCCAAACTATCAAAAACCAGCGGTTTCAATGAACACACATTTCTTGGTAGAATCATGCAGGACTGAAATTTTTGATGTTTTTCTACTCCTCTCATGAGCCCAAACAAGTCTCTAAAAGCATGTGTTTGCAACTACTTTACTTTTGGAGAAAATTCAAAACATTCATTATTCAATAGAGCCCAATAGCAAAAATCAGGATTTGAATGAAGAATCACATTTCTTGGTAAAATCATGCAGGATTGAAATTTTTGATGGTTTTTTACTCCTCTCAACAGCCCAAACAAGTTTCTAAAAGGATGAGTTTGCAACTACTTTACTTTTGGAGAAAATTCAAAACATTCATTATTCAATAGGGCCCAAACTATTAAAAACCAGCGGTTTCAATGAACACACATTTCTTGGTAGAATCATGCAGGACTGAAATTTTTGATGTTTTTCTTCTCCTCTCATGAGCCCAAACAAGTCTCTAAAAGCATGAGTTTGCAACTACTTTACTTTTGGAGAAAATTCAAAACATTCACTATTCAATAGAGCCCAATAGCAAAAATCAGGTTTTGAATGAAGAATCGCATTTCTTGGTAAAATCATGCAGGATTGAAATTTTTGATGGTTTTTTACTCCTCTCAACAGCCCAAACAAGTTTCTAAAAGGATGAGTTTGCAACTACTTTACTTTTGGAGAAAATTCAAAACATTCATTATTCAATAGGGCCCAAACTATCAAAAACCAGCGGTTTCAATGAACACACATTTCTTGGTAGAATCATGCAGGACTGAAATTTTTGATGTTTTTCTACTCCTCTCATGAGACCAAACAAGTCTCTAAAAGCATGAGTTTGCAACTACTTTACTTTTGGAGAAAATTCAAAACATTCACTTTTCACTAGAGCCCAATAGCAAAAATCAGGTTTTGAATGAAGAATCACATTTCTTGGTAGAATCATGCTGCATTGAAATTTTTGATGGTTTTTTACTCCTCTCAACAGCCCAAACAAGTTTCTAAAAGGATGAGTTTGCAACTACTTTACTTTTGGAGAAAATTCAAAACATTCATTATTCAATAGGGCCCAAACTATCAAAAACCAGCGGTTTCAATGAACACACATTTCTTGGTAGAATCATGCAGGACTGAAATTTTTGATGTTTTTCTACTCCTCTCATGAGCCCAAACAAGTCTCTAAAAGCATGAGTTTGCAACTACTTTACTTTTGGAGAAAATTCAAAACATTCATTATTCAATAGAGCCCAATAGCAAAAATCAGGTTTTGAATGAAGATTCACATTTCTTGGTAGAATCATACAGGATTGAAATTTTTGATGGTTTTTTACTCCTCTCAACAGCCCAAACAAGTTTCTAAAAGGATGAGTTTGCAACTACTTTACTTTTGGAGAAAATTCAAAACATTCATTATTCAATAGGGCCCAAACTATCAAAAACCAGCGGTTTCAATGAACACACATTTTTTGGTAGAATCATGCAGGACTGAAATTTTTGATGTTTTTCTACTCCTCTCATGAGCCCAAACAAGTCTCTAAAAGCATGAGTTTGCAACTACTTTACTTTTGGAAAAAATTCAAAACATTCATTATTCAATAGAGCCCAATAGCAAAAATCAGGTTTTGAATGAAGAATCGCATTTCTTGGTAAAATCATGCAGGATTGAAATTTTTGATGGTTTTTTACTCCCCTCAACAGCCCAAACAAGTTTCTAAAAGGATGAGTTTGCAACTACTTTACTTTTGGAGAAAATTCAAAACATTCATTATTCAATAGGGCCCAAACTATCAAAAACCAGCGGTTTCAATGAACACACATTTCTTGGTAGAATCATGCAGGACTGAAATTTTTGATGTTTTTCTACTCCTCTCATGAGCCCAAACAAGTCTCTAAAAGCATGAGTTTGCAACTACTTTACTTTTGGAGAAAATTCAAAACATTCATTATTCAATAGAGCCCAATTGCAAAAATCAGGTTTTGAATGAAGAATCACATTTCTTGGTAGAATCATGCAGGATTGAAATTTTTGATGGTTTTTTACTCCTCTCAACAGCCCAAACAAGTTTCTAAAAGGATGAGTTTGCAACTACTTTACTTTTGGAGAAAATTCAAAACATTCATTATTCAATAGGGCCCAAACTATCAAAAACCAGCGGTTTCAATGAACACACATTTCTTGGTAGAATCATGCAGGACTGAAATTTTTGATGTTTTTCTACTCCTCTCATGAGCCCAAACAAGTCTCTAAAAGCATGAGTTTGCAACTACTTTACTTTTGGAGAAAATTCAAAACATTCATTATTCAATAGAGCCCAATAGCAAAAATCAGGATTTGAATGAAGAATCACATTTCTTGGTAAAATCATGCAGGATTGAAATTTTTGATGGTTTTTTACTCCTCTCAACAGCCCAAACAAGTTTCTAAAAGGATGAGTTTGCAACTACTTTACTTTTGGAGAAAATTCAAAACATTCATTATTCAATAGGGCCCAAACTATCAAAAACCAGCGGTTTCAATGAACACACATTTCTTGGTAGAATCATGCAGGACTGAAATTTTTGATGTTTTTCTACTCCTCTCATGAGCCCAAACAAGTCTCTAAAAGCATGAGTTTGCAACTACTTTACTTTTGGAGAAAATTCAAAACATTCATTATTCAATAGAGCCCAATAGCAAAAATCAGGATTTGAATGAAGAATCACATTTCTTGGTAAAATCATGCAGGATTGAAATTTTTGATGGTTTTTTACTCCTCTCAACAGCCCAAACAAGTTTCTAAAAGGATGAGTTTGCAACTACTTTACTTTTGGAGAAAATTCAAAACATTCATTATTCAATAGGGCCCAAACTATCAAAAACCAGCGGTTTCAATGAACACACATTTCTTGGTAGAATCATGCAGGACTGAAATTTTTGATGTTTTTCTACTCCTCTCATGAGCCCAAACAAGTCCCTAAAAGCATGAGTTTGCAACTACTTTACTTTTGGAGAAAATTCAAAACATTCACTATTCAATAGAGCCCAATAGCAAAAATCAGGTTTTGAATGAAGAATCACATTTCTTGGTAAAATCATGCAGGACTGAAATTTTTGATGTTTTTCTTCTCCTCTCATGAGCCCAAACAAGTCTCTAAAAGCATGAGTTTGCAACTACTTTACTTTTGGAGAAAATTCAAAACATTCATTATTCAATAGAGCCCAATAGCAAAAACCAGCGTTTTGAATGAAGAATCACATTTCTTGGTAGAATCAAGCAGGATTGAAATTTTTGATGGTTTTTTACTCCTCTCAACAGCCCAAACAAGTTTCTAAAAGGATGAGTTTGCAGCTACTTTACTTTTGGAGAAAATTCAAAACATTCATTATTCAATAGGGCCCAAACTATCAAAAACCAGCGGTTTCAATGAACACACATTTCTTGGTAGAATCATGCAGGACTGAAATTTTTGATGTTTTTCTACTCCTCTCATGAGCCCAAACAAGTCTCTAAAAGCATGAGTTTGCAACTACTTTACTTTTGGAGAAAATTCAAAACATTCATTATTCAATAGAGCCCAATAGCAAAAATCAGGTTTTGAATGAAGAATCACATTTCTTGGTAAAATCATGCAGGATTGAAATTTTTGATGGTTTTTTACTCCTCTCAACAGCCCAAACAAGTTTCTAAAAGGATGAGTTTGCAACTACTTTACTTTTGGAGAAAATTCAAAACATTCATTATTCAATACGGCCCAAACTATCAAAAACCAGCGGTTTCAATGAACACACATTTCTTGGTAGAATCATGCAGGACTGAAATTTTTGATGTTTTTCTACTCCTCTCATGAGCCCAAACAAGTCTCTAAAAGCATGAGTTTGCAACTACTTTACTTTTGGAGAAAATTCAAAACATTCACTTTTCACTAGAGCCCAATAGCAAAAATCAGGTTTTGAATGAAGAATCACATTTCTTGGTACAATCATGCTGCATTGAAATTTTTGATGGTTTTTTACTCCTCTCAACAGCCCAAACAAGTTTCTAAAAGGATGAGTTTGCAACTACTTTACTTTTGGAGAAAATTCAAAACATTCATTATTCAATAGGGCCCAAACTATCAAAAACCAGCGGTTTCAATGAACACACATTTCTTGGTAGAATCATGCAGGACTGAAATTTTTGATGTTTTTCTACTCCTCTCATGAGCCCAAACAAGTCTCTAAAAGCATGAGTTTGCAAGTACTTTACTTTTGGAGAAAATTCAAAACATTCATTATTCAATAGAGCCCAATAGCAAAAATCAGGTTTTGAATGAAGATTCACATTTCTTGGTAGAATCATGCAGGATTGAAATTTTTGATGGTTTTTTACTCCTCTCAACAGCCCAAACAAGTTTCTAAAAGGATGAGTTTGCAACTACTTTACTTTTGGAGAAAATTCAAAACATTCATTATTCAATAGGGCCCAAACTATCAAAAACCAGCGGTTTCAATGAACACACATTTTTTGGTAGAATCATGCAGGACTGAAATTTTTGATGTTTTTCTACTCCTCTCATGAGCCCAAACAAGTCTCTAAAAGCATGAGTTTGCAACTACTTTACTTTTGGAAAAAATTCAAAACATTCATTATTCAATAGAGCCCAATAGCAAAAATCAGGTTTTGAATGAAGAATCACATTTCTTGGTAAAATCATGCAGGATTGAAATTTTTGATGGTTTTTTACTCCTCTCAACAGCCCAAACAAGTTTCTAAAAGGATGAGTTTGCAACTACTTTACTTTTGGAGAAAATTCAAAACATTCATTATTCAATAGGGCCCAAACTATCAAAAACCAGCGGTTTCAATGAACACACATTTCTTGGTAGAATCATGCAGGACTGAAATTTTTGATGTTTTTCTACTCCTCTCATGAGCCCAAACAAGTCTCTAAAAGCATGAGTTTGCAACTACTTTACTTTTGGAGAAAATTCAAAACATTCACTATTCAATAGAGCCCAATAGCAAAAATCAGGTTTTGAATGAAGAATCGCATTTCTTGGTAAAATCATGCAGGATTGAAATTTTTGATGGTTTTTTACTCCTCTCAACAGCCCAAACAAGTTTCTAAAAGGATGAGTTTGCAACTACTTTACTTTTGGAGAAAATTCAAAACATTCATTATTCAATAGAGCCCAATAGCAAAAACCAGCGTTTTGAATGCAGAATCACATTTCTTGGTAGAATCATGCAGGATTGAAATTTTTGATGGTTTTTTACTCCTCTCAACAGCCCAAACAAGTTTCTAAAAGGATGAGTTTGCAACTACTTTACTTTTGGAGAAAATTCAAAACATTCATTATTCAATAGGGCCCAAACTATCAAAAACCAGCGGTTTCAATGAACACACATTTCTTGGTAGAATCATGCAGGACTGAAATTTTTGATGTTTTTCTACTCCTCTCATGAGCCCAAACAAGTCTCTAAAAGCATGAGTTTGCAACTACTTTACTTTTGGAGAAAATTCAAAACATTCACTATTCAATAGAGCCCAATAGCAAAAATCAGGTTTTGAATGAAGAATCACATTTCTTGGTAAAATCATGCAGGATTTAAATTTTTGATGGTTTTTTACTCCTCTCAACAGCCCAAACAAGTTTCTAAAAGGATGAGTTTGCAACTACTTTACTTTTGGAGAAAATTCAAAACATTCATTATTCAATAGGGCCCAAACTATCAAAAACCAGCGGTTTCAATGAACACACATTTCTTGGTAGAATAATGCAGGACTGAAATTTTTGATGTTTTTCTACTCCTCTCATGAGCCCAAACAAGTCTCTAAAAGCATGAGTTTGCAACTACTTTACTTTTGGAGAAAATTCAAAACATTCACTATTCAATAGAGCCCAATAGCAAAAATCAGGTTTTGAATGAAGAATCACATTTCTTGGTAAAATCATGCAGGATTGAAATTTTTGATGGTTTTTTACTCCTCTCAACAGCCCAAACAAGTTTCTAAAAGGATGAGTTTGCAACTACTTTACTTTTGGAGAAAATTCAAAACATTCATTATTCAATAGGGCCCAAACTATCAAAAACCAGCGGTTTCAATGAACACACATTTCTTGGTAGAATCATGCAGGACTGAAATTTTTGATGTTTTTCTACTCCTCTCATGAGCCCAAACAAGTCTCTAAAAGCATGTGTTTGCAACTACTTTACTTTTGGAGAAAATTCAAAACATTCATTATTCAATAGAGCCCAATAGCAAAAATCAGGATTTGAATGAAGAATCACATTTCTTGGTAAAATCATGCAGGATTGAAATTTTTGATGGTTTTTTACTCCTCTCAACAGCCCAAACAAGTTTCTAAAAGGATGAGTTTGCAACTACTTTACTTTTGGAGAAAATTCAAAACATTCATTATTCAATAGGGCCCAAACTATTAAAAACCAGCGGTTTCAATGAACACACATTTCTTGGTAGAATCATGCAGGACTGAAATTTTTGATGTTTTTCTTCTCCTCTCATGAGCCCAAACAAGTCTCTAAAAGCATGAGTTTGCAACTACTTTACTTTTGGAGAAAATTCAAAACATTCACTATTCAATAGAGCCCAATAGCAAAAATCAGGTTTTGAATGAAGAATCGCATTTCTTGGTAAAATCATGCAGGATTGAAATTTTTGATGGTTTTTTACTCCTCTCAACAGCCCAAACAAGTTTCTAAAAGGATGAGTTTGCAACTACTTTACTTTTGGAGAAAATTCAAAACATTCATTATTCAATAGGGCCCAAACTATCAAAAACCAGCGGTTTCAATGAACACACATTTCTTGGTAGAATCATGCAGGACTGAAATTTTTGATGTTTTTCTACTCCTCTCATGAGACCAAACAAGTCTCTAAAAGCATGAGTTTGCAACTACTTTACTTTTGGAGAAAATTCAAAACATTCACTTTTCACTAGAGCCCAATAGCAAAAATCAGGTTTTGAATGAAGAATCACATTTCTTGGTAGAATCATGCTGCATTGAAATTTTTGATGGTTTTTTACTCCTCTCAACAGCCCAAACAAGTTTCTAAAAGGATGAGTTTGCAACTACTTTACTTTTGGAGAAAATTCAAAACATTCATTATTCAATAGGGCCCAAACTATCAAAAACCAGCGGTTTCAATGAACACACATTTCTTGGTAGAATCATGCAGGACTGAAATTTTTGATGTTTTTCTACTCCTCTCATGAGCCCAAACAAGTCTCTAAAAGCATGAGTTTGCAACTACTTTACTTTTGGAGAAAATTCAAAACATTCATTATTCAATAGAGCCCAATAGCAAAAATCAGGTTTTGAATGAAGATTCACATTTCTTGGTAGAATCATACAGGATTGAAATTTTTGATGGTTTTTTACTCCTCTCAACAGCCCAAACAAGTTTCTAAAAGGATGAGTTTGCAACTACTTTACTTTTGGAGAAAATTCAAAACATTCATTATTCAATAGGGCCCAAACTATCAAAAACCAGCGGTTTCAATGAACACACATTTTTTGGTAGAATCATGCAGGACTGAAATTTTTGATGTTTTTCTACTCCTCTCATGAGCCCAAACAAGTCTCTAAAAGCATGAGTTTGCAACTACTTTACTTTTGGAAAAAATTCAAAACATTCATTATTCAATAGAGCCCAATAGCAAAAATCAGGTTTTGAATGAAGAATCGCATTTCTTGGTAAAATCATGCAGGATTGAAATTTTTGATGGTTTTTTACTCCCCTCAACAGCCCAAACAAGTTTCTAAAAGGATGAGTTTGCAACTACTTTACTTTTGGAGAAAATTCAAAACATTCATTATTCAATAGGGCCCAAACTATCAAAAACCAGCGGTTTCAATGAACACACATTTCTTGGTAGAATCATGCAGGACTGAAATTTTTGATGTTTTTCTACTCCTCTCATGAGCCCAAACAAGTCTCTAAAAGCATGAGTTTGCAACTACTTTACTTTTGGAGAAAATTCAAAACATTCATTATTCAATAGAGCCCAATTGCAAAAATCAGGTTTTGAATGAAGAATCACATTTCTTGGTAGAATCATGCAGGATTGAAATTTTTGATGGTTTTTTACTCCTCTCAACAGCCCAAACAAGTTTCTAAAAGGATGAGTTTGCAACTACTTTACTTTTGGAGAAAATTCAAAACATTCATTATTCAATAGGGCCCAAACTATCAAAAACCAGCGGTTTCAATGAACACACATTTCTTGGTAGAATCATGCAGGACTGAAATTTTTGATGTTTTTCTACTCCTCTCATGAGCCCAAACAAGTCTCTAAAAGCATGAGTTTGCAACTACTTTACTTTTGGAGAAAATTCAAAACATTCATTATTCAATAGAGCCCAATAGCAAAAATCAGGATTTGAATGAAGAATCACATTTCTTGGTAAAATCATGCAGGATTGAAATTTTTGATGGTTTTTTACTCCTCTCAACAGCCCAAACAAGTTTCTAAAAGGATGAGTTTGCAACTACTTTACTTTTGGAGAAAATTCAAAACATTCATTATTCAATAGGGCCCAAACTATCAAAAACCAGCGGTTTCAATGAACACACATTTCTTGGTAGAATCATGCAGGACTGAAATTTTTGATGTTTTTCTACTCCTCTCATGAGCCCAAACAAGTCTCTAAAAGCATGAGTTTGCAACTACTTTACTTTTGGAGAAAATTCAAAACATTCATTATTCAATAGAGCCCAATAGCAAAAATCAGGATTTGAATGAAGAATCACATTTCTTGGTAAAATCATGCAGGATTGAAATTTTTGATGGTTTTTTACTCCTCTCAACAGCCCAAACAAGTTTCTAAAAGGATGAGTTTGCAACTACTTTACTTTTGGAGAAAATTCAAAACATTCATTATTCAATAGGGCCCAAACTATCAAAAACCAGCGGTTTCAATGAACACACATTTCTTGGTAGAATCATGCAGGACTGAAATTTTTGATGTTTTTCTACTCCTCTCATGAGCCCAAACAAGTCCCTAAAAGCATGAGTTTGCAACTACTTTACTTTTGGAGAAAATTCAAAACATTCACTATTCAATAGAGCCCAATAGCAAAAATCAGGTTTTGAATGAAGAATCACATTTCTTGGTAAAATCATGCAGGACTGAAATTTTTGATGTTTTTCTTCTCCTCTCATGAGCCCAAACAAGTCTCTAAAAGCATGAGTTTGCAACTACTTTACTTTTGGAGAAAATTCAAAACATTCATTATTCAATAGAGCCCAATAGCAAAAATCAGGTTTTGAATGAAGAATCACATTTCTTGGTAGAATCATGCAGGATTGAAATTTTTGATGTTTTTTTACTCCTCTCAACAGCCCAAACAAGTTTCTAAAAGGATGAGTTTGCAACTACTTTACTTTTGGAGAAAATTCAAAACATTCATTATTCAATAGGGCCCAAAATATCAAAAACCAGCGGTTTGAATGAACACACATTTCTTGGTAGAATCGTGCAGGACTGAAATTTTTTATGTTTTTCTACTCCTCTCATGAGCCCAAACAAGTCTCTAAAAGGATGAGTTTGCAACGACTTTACTTTTGGAGAAAATTCAAAACATTCATTATTCAATAGAGCCCAATAGCAAAAACCAGCGTTTTGAATGAAGAATCACATTTCTTGGTAGAATCATGCAGGATTGAAATTTTTGATGGTTTTTTACTCCTCTCAACAGCCCAAACAAGTTTCTAAAAGGATGAGTTTGCAACTACTTTACTTTTGGAGAAAATTCAAAACATTCATTATTCAATAGGGCCCAAACTATCAAAAACCAGCGGTTTCAATGAACACACATTTCTTGGTAGAATCATGCAGGACTGAAATTTTTGATGTTTTTCTACTCCTCTCATGAGCCCAAACAAGTCTCTAAAAGCATGAGTTTGCAACTACTTTACTTTTGGAGAAAATTCAAAACATTCATTATTCAATAGAGCCCAATAGCAAAAATCAGGTTTTGAATGAAGAATCACATTTCTTGGTAAAATCATGCAGGATTGAAATTTTTGATGGTTTTTTACTCCCCTCAACAGCCCAAACAAGTTTCTAAAAGGATGAGTTTGCAACTACTTTACTTTTGGAGAAAATTCAAAACATTCATTATTCAATAGGGCCCAAACTATCAAAAACCAGCGGTTTCAATGAACACACATTTCTTGGTAGAATCATGCAGGACTGAAATTTTTGATGTTTTTCTACTCCTCTCATGAGCCCAAACAAGTCTCTAAAAGCATGAGTTTGCAACTACTTTACTTTTGGAGAAAATTCAAAACATTCACTTTTCACTAGAGCCCAATAGCAAAAATCAGGTTTTGAATGGAGAATCACATTTCTTGGTAGAATCATGCTGCATTGAAATTTTTGATGGTTTTTTACTCCTCTCAACAGCCCAAACAAGTTTCTAAAAGGATGAGTTTGCAACTACTTTACTTTTGGAGAAAATTCAAAACATTCATTATTCAATAGGGCCCAAACTATCAAAAACCAGCGGTTTCAATGAACACACATTTCTTGGTAGAATCATGCAGGACTGAAATTTTTGATGTTTTTCTACTCCTCTCATGAGCCCAAACAAGTCTCTAAAAGCATGAGTTTGCAACTACTTTACTTTTGGAGAAAATTCAAAACATTCATTATTCAATAGGGCCCAAAATATCAAAAACCAGCGGTTTGAATGAACACACATTTCTTGGTAGAATCGTGCAGGACTGAAATTTTTGATTTTTTTCTACTCCTCTCATGAGCCCAAACAAGTCTCTAAAAGGATGAGTTTGCAACTACTTTACTTTTGGAGAAAATTCAAAACATTCATTATTCAATAGAGCCCAATAGCAAAAACCAGCGTTTTGAATGAAGAATCACATTTCTTGGTAGAATCATGCAGGATTGAAATTTTTGATGGTTTTTTACTCCTCTCAACAGCCCAAACAAGTTTCTAAAAGGATGAGTTTGCAACTACTTTACTTTTGGAGAAAATTCAAAACATTCATTATTCAATAGGGCCCAAACTATCAAAAACCAGCGGTTTCAATGAACACACATTTTTTGGTAGAATCATGCAAGACTGAAATTTTTGATGTTTTTCTACTCCTCTCATGAGCCCAAACAAGTCTCTAAAAGCATGAGTTTGCAACTACTTTACTTTTGGAGAAAATTCAAAACATTCACTATTCAATAGAGCCCAATAGCAAAAATCAGGTTTTGAATGAAGAATCACATTTCTTGGTAAAATCATGCAGGATTGAAATTTTTGATGGTTTTTTACTCCTCTCAAAAGCCCAAACAAGTTTCTAAAAGGATGAGTTTGCAACTACTTTACTTTTGGAGAAAATTCAAAACATTCATTATTCAATAGGGCCCAACCTATCAAAAACCAGCGGTTTCAATGAACACACATTTCTTGGTAGAATCATGCAGGACTGAAATTTTTGATGTTTTTCTACTCCTCTCATGAGCCCAAACAAGTCTCTAAAAGCATGAGTTTGCAACTACTTTACTTTTGGAGAAAATTCAAAACATTCATTATTCAATAGAGCCCAATAGCAAAAATCAGGATTTGAATGAAGAATCACATTTCTTGGTAAAATCATGCAGGATTGAAATTTTTGATGGTTTTTTACTCCTCTCAACAGCCCAAACAAGTTTCTAAAAGGATGAGTTTGCAACTACTTTACTTTTGGAGAAAATTCAAAACATTCATTATTCAATAGGGCCCAAACTATCAAAAACCAGCGGTTTCAATGAACACACATTTCTTGGTAGAATCATGCAGGACTGAAATTTTTGATGTTTTTCTACTCCTCTCATGAGCCCAAACAAGACTCTAAAAGCATGAGTTTGCAACTACTTTACTTTTGGAGAAAATTCAAAACATTCATTATTCAATAGGGCCCAAACTATCAAAAACCAGCGGTTTCAATGAACACACATTTCTTGGTAGAATCATGCAGGACTGAAATTTTTGATGTTTTTCTACTCCTCTCATGAGCCCAAACAAGTCTCTAAAAGCATGAGTTTGCAACTACTTTACTTTTGGAGAAAATTCAAAACATTCATTATTCAATAGAGCCCAATAGCAAAAATCAGGTTTTGAATGAAGATTCACATTTCTTGGTAGAATCATACAGGATTGAAATTTTTGATGGTTTTTTACTCCTCTCAACAGCCCAAACAAGTTTCTAAAAGGATGAGTTTGCAACTACTTTACTTTTGGAGAAAATTCAAAACATTCATTATTCAATAGGGCCCAAACTATCAAAAACCAGCGGTTTCAATGAACACACATTTTTTGGTAGAATCATGCAGGACTGAAATTTTTGATGTTTTTCTACTCCTCTCATGAGCCCAAACAAGTCTCTAAAAGCATGAGTTTGCAACTACTTTACTTTTGGAGAAAATTCAAAACATTCATTATTCAATAGAGCCCAATAGCAAAAATCAGGTTTTGAATGAAGATTCACATTTCTTGGTAGAATCATACAGGATTGAAATTTTTGATGGTTTTTTACTCCTCTCAACAGCCCAAACAAGTTTCTAAAAGGATGAGTTTGCAACTACTTTACTTTTGGAGAAAATTCAAAACATTCATTATTCAATAGGGCCCAAACTATCAAAAACCAGCGGTTTCAATGAACACACATTTTTTGGTAGAATCATGCAGGACTGAAATTTTTGATGTTTTTCTACTCCTCTCATGAGCCCAAACAAGTCTCTAAAAGCATGAGTTTGCAACTACTTTACTTTTGGAAAAAATTCAAAACATTCATTATTCAATAGAGCCCAATAGCAAAAATCAGGTTTTGAATGAAGAATCGCATTTCTTGGTAAAATCATGCAGGATTGAAATTTTTGATGGTTTTTTACTCCCCTCAACAGCCCAAACAAGTTTCTAAAAGGATGAGTTTGCAACTACTTTACTTTTGGAGAAAATTCAAAACATTCATTATTCAATAGGGCCCAAACTATCAAAAACCAGCGGTTTCAATGAACACACATTTCTTGGTAGAATCATGCAGGACTGAAATTTTTGATGTTTTTCTACTCCTCTCATGAGCCCAAACAAGTCTCTAAAAGCATGAGTTTGCAACTACTTTACTTTTGGAGAAAATTCAAAACATTCATTATTCAATAGAGCCCAATTGCAAAAATCAGGTTTTGAATGAAGAATCACATTTCTTGGTAGAATCATGCAGGATTGAAATTTTTGATGTTTTTTTACTCCTCTCAACAGCCCAAACAAGTTTCTAAAAGGATGAGTTTGCAACTACTTTACTTTTGGAGAAAATTCAAAACATTCATTATTCAATAGGGCCCAAACTATCAAAAACCAGCGGTTTCAATGAACACACATTTCTTGGTAGAATCATGCAGGACTGAAATTTTTGATGTTTTTCTACTCCTCTCATGAGCCCAAACAAGTCTCTAAAAGCATGAGTTTGCAACTACTTTACTTTTGGAGAAAATTCAAAACATTCATTATTCAATAGAGCCCAATAGCAAAAATCAGGATTTGAATGAAGAATCACATTTCTTGGTAAAATCATGCAGGATTGAAATTTTTGATGGTTTTTTACTCCTCTCAACAGCCCAAACAAGTTTCTAAAAGGATGAGTTTGCAACTACTTTACTTTTGGAGAAAATTCAAAACATTCATTATTCAATAGGGCCCAAACTATCAAAAACCAGCGGTTTCAATGAACACACATTTCTTGGTAGAATCATGCAGGACTGAAATTTTTGATGTTTTTCTACTCCTCTCATGAGCCCAAACAAGTCTCTAAAAGCATGAGTTTGCAACTACTTTACTTTTGGAGAAAATTCAAAACATTCACTATTCAATAGAGCCCAATAGCAAAAATCAGGTTTTGAATGAAGAATCACATTTCTTGGTAAAATCATGCAGGACTGAAATTTTTGTTGTTTTTCTTCTCCTCTCATGAGCCCAAACAAGTCTCTAAAAGCATGAGTTTGCAACTACTTTACTTTTGGAGAAAATTCAAAACATTCATTATTCAATAGAGCCCAATAGCAAAAATCAGGTTTTGAATGAAGAATCACATTTCTTGGTAGAATCATGCAGGATTGAAATTTTTGATGTTTTTTTACTCCTCTCAACAGCCCAAACAAGTTTCTAAAAGGATGAGTTTGCAACTACTTTACTTTTGGAGAAAATTCAAAACATTCATTATTCAATAGGGCCCAAAATATCAAAAACCAGCGGTTTGAATGAACACACATTTCTTGGTAGAATCGTGCAGGACTGAAATTTTTTATGTTTTTCTACTCCTCTCATGAGCCCAAACAAGTCTCTAAAAGGATGAGTTTGCAACGACTTTACTTTTGGAGAAAATTCAAAACATTCATTATTCAATAGAGCCCAATAGCAAAAACCAGCGTTTTGAATGAAGAATCACATTTCTTGGTAGAATCATGCAGGATTGAAATTTTTGATGGTTTTTTACTCCTCTCAACAGCCCAAACAAGTTTCTAAAAGGATAAGTTTGCAACTACTTTACTTTTGGAGAAAATTCAAAACATTCATTATTCAATAGGGCCCAAACTATCAAAAACCAGCGGTTTCAATGAACACACATTTCTTGGTAGAATCATGCAGGACTGAAATTTTTGATGTTTTTCTACTCCTCTCATGAGCCCAAACAAGTCTCTAAAAGCATGAGTTTGCAACTACTTTACTTTTGGAGAAAATTCAAAACATTCATTATTCAATAGAGCCCAATAGCAAAAATCAGGTTTTGAATGAAGAATCACATTTCTTGGTAAAATCATGCAGGATTGAAATTTTTGATGGTTTTTTACTCCCCTCAACAGCCCAAACAAGTTTCTAAAAGGATGAGTTTGCAACTACTTTACTTTTGGAGAAAATTCAAAACATTCATTATTCAATAGGGCCCAAACTATCAAAAACCAGCGGTTTCAATGAACACACATTTCTTGGTAGAATCATGCAGGACTGAAATTTTTGATGTTTTTCTACTCCTCTCATGAGCCCAAACAAGTCTCTAAAAGCATGAGTTTGCAACTACTTTACTTTTGGAGAAAATTCAAAACATTCACTTTTCACTAGAGCCCAATAGCAAAAATCAGGTTTTGAATGGAGAATCACATTTCTTGGTAGAATCATGCTGCATTGAAATTTTTGATGGTTTTTTACTCCTCTCAACAGCCCAAACAAGTTTCTAAAAGGATGAGTTTGCAACTACTTTACTTTTGGAGAAAATTCAAAACATTCATTATTCAATAGGGCCCAAACTATCAAAAACCAGCGGTTTCAATGAACACACATTTCTTGGTAGAATCATGCAGGACTGAAATTTTTGATGTTTTTCTACTCCTCTCATGAGCCCAAACAAGTCTCTAAAAGCATGAGTTTGCAACTACTTTACTTTTGGAGAAAATTCAAAACATTCATTATTCAATAGGGCCCAAAATATCAAAAACCAGCGGTTTGAATGAACACACATTTCTTGGTAGAATCGTGCAGGACTGAAATTTTTGATTTTTTTCTACTCCTCTCATGAGCCCAAACAAGTCTCTAAAAGGATGAGTTTGCAACTACTTTACTTTTGGAGAAAATTCAAAACATTCATTATTCAATAGAGCCCAATAGCAAAAACCAGCGTTTTGAATGAAGAATCACATTTCTTGGTAGAATCATGCAGGATTGAAATTTTTGATGGTTTTTTACTCCTCTCAACAGCCCAAACAAGTTTCTAAAAGGATGAGTTTGCAACTACTTTACTTTTGGAGAAAATTCAAAACATTCATTATTCAATAGGGCCCAAACTATCAAAAACCAGCGGTTTCAATGAACACACATTTTTTGGTAGAATCATGCAGGACTGAAATTTTTGATGTTTTTCTACTCCTCTCATGAGCCCAAACAAGTCTCTAAAAGCATGAGTTTGCAACTACTTTACTTTTGGAGAAAATTCAAAACATTCACTATTCAATAGAGCCCAATAGCAAAAATCAGGTTTTGAATGAAGAATCACATTTCTTGGTAAAATCATGCAGGATTGAAATTTTTGATGGTTTTTTACTCCTCTCAAAAGCCCAAACAAGTTTCTAAAAGGATGAGTTTGCAACTACTTTACTTTTGGAGAAAATTCAAAACATTCATTATTCAATAGGGCCCAACCTATCAAAAACCAGCGGTTTCAATGAACACACATTTCTTGGTAGAATCATGCAGGACTGAAATTTTTGATGTTTTTCTACTCCTCTCATGAGCCCAAACAAGTCTCTAAAAGCATGAGTTTGCAACTACTTTACTTTTGGAGAAAATTCAAAACATTCATTATTCAATAGAGCCCAATAGCAAAAATCAGGATTTGAATGAAGAATCACATTTCTTGGTAAAATCATGCAGGATTGAAATTTTTGATGGTTTTTTACTCCTCTCAACAGCCCAAACAAGTTTCTAAAAGGATGAGTTTGCAACTACTTTACTTTTGGAGAAAATTCAAAACATTCATTATTCAATAGGGCCCAAACTATCAAAAACCAGCGGTTTCAATGAACACACATTTCTTGGTAGAATCATGCAGGACTGAAATTTTTGATGTTTTTCTACTCCTCTCATGAGCCCAAACAAGACTCTAAAAGCATGAGTTTGCAACTACTTTACTTTTGGAGAAAATTCAAAACATTCATTATTCAATAGAGCCCAATAGCAAAAATCAGGTTTTGAATGAAGAATCACATTTCTTGGTAAAATCATGCAGGATTGAAATTTTTGATGGTTTTTTACTCCTCTCAACAGCCCAAACAAGTTTCTAAAAGGATGAGTTTGCAACTACTTTACTTTTGGAGAAAATTCAAAACATTCATTATTCAATAGGGCCCAAACTATCAAAAACCAGCGGTTTGAATGAACACACATTTCTTGGTAGAATCATGCAGGACTGAAATTTTTGATGTTTTTCTACTCCTCTCATGAGCCCAAATAAGTCTCTAAAAGCATGAGTTTGCAACTACTTTACTTTTGGAGAAAATTAAAAACATTCATTATTCAATAGAGCCCAATAGCAAAAATCAGGTTTTGAATGAAGAATCACATTTCTTGGTAGAATCATGCTGCATTGGGGGCGTGGCTTGCGCTCGGGCGATGATGGACGTCTGAGCTGTGAGCTCCCATGTGGACAACCACAAAAGCGACAATAACGCATGTTAAAAGATGACATTTATTGCTAAATACTTATAAAAACCTTAAAGACTGTCCAAGGACCTTCTACATATCCTTTGTTGAAGATTTGGAGTTCCTGCTTTACTGCCTGCTAAGCCTGGGACAAATAGCTGCTGAGCGGTAAAAATGGCGGGAGCTGCTGTTTAAAACACGGCAAGAGTCCGGGAGTCCCTTCACTAGGCTCTGACGTCATCGGCACTAAGCGGGAACCGGACTGATTTGAAGCCGCCATAATAAAAGAATGACCGTTTACCTGGCCTGAGAGAGCGGTAAGCCTGCAGTGCCTGTCAAGCTGAGGTGAAGCGGTGCCCTTGCGCTGAGGTAAAAAAAGCGCGGGAAGCGGCGCCATCTTGGCACAGTGAAGACCGGGCTATCAGACTAAAGTGAGGAGGCGGGCCGCTACCGCTGACGTCGCAACCGGAGGCAGGATCCAGGAAGAAGGAGGAGGGAGAGGCGGCGAGGACGGGACTGGTGAATACAGCAGCGGTGAAGCCTGCAGGCGGCTGAAAATGTCGCGGTGTCCATTACTGAGGAAGAAGTAAGGAAGGAAGGTGGCTGGAAGAGCTGAGGTCCCGGTGACGTCGCAGGAACATAGAGAATTGCCGCGGTGAACATGACGGATTTCCCAGAAGATTAGGAGCAGCAAAAGACGCTATTAAAACCTTCACTAATAGTCCTGCTGGGGCTGTGGGAAGCAAGAAAGTTTAAATCCTCTGCTCTGCATTAGATAAGTACTACAGCTTGTGGTTATTTTGTGAGGAGGGGGTCTGTTATTTTGAGGATCATTAGGAGCCCTGATATTTAATACAAGTATATATTTGGTGGACTAAACTGGATAATCCATAAAGGCTTCACATAAATAATAACTTCTCTGGGTATTTAAAATTACCTAAAGTTGATTGAGTACAGCCTCCTCCATTGTGACGTTGGGTTGCCTTTTTTTTTTTTTTTTTTTTTTTTTGATACACAAGGCACTTTTGACACTTTTGACTTTGAGTTCCCCAGAGGGATAGATAATTATCTCTATACGGTTTATTTTGTGCTATGGTTCTCTTATTCTGCCTTTTTTCCTAAGGTATTACTTCAGTTTCCCACTGGGAGGACACAAATAGTTTAAAATCTTTAATTACTTAAAGGGTATTTACTTTTTACATTTAAAACCTGCTTTAAACAGAGTACTTGCATTATCGGGTAATATTTATATAATACCAATATAATAGGTGCATTTGTGGTATTGTGAGACATATTAGGTATTGCAGTACTGCGAGTCTTACAAGGTGTCCTCCATCTACTTTTATACTAGTTTGTTAAAAAACTTACCTCAGAACATATATATAGCCTACTTGTTCCTAGCCCGACAAAATGGCATCAGGGAATCAGAAATCTAAATGGCAACAAAATAAAACCCAGACAACATGGGGCACTATAAAAACACGACAAAACAAAGACTCCTCTGAGTCAATATGTACACACAAGTCTAGATCTCCAAGAGAGAGATCTGAAGCCAGACATTTACCCCCACTAAAAGAGACAAATGTCTCTCAGGGCAAATTAACACAGGAAAAGAAGTTACAAAGGGACCTACTTCCTGAGTTTCATAACATTTTGATACCTAATGTGATTACTGATAATTCTGACCAGCATGTCGAACCTAACACCACACTTAGTGTCACTATGGACCTCTCCCAATCTAACAAATGGAAAAATCTGGGAAAAGGGGATAAGGGTAGCTGCATTTCTGTCTTAGACTCAGACAGCACTTCAGAGGAGTTCTCCCTTAACGGGAGTCCTAATAAGCCCCTACAAAAAAGAGGTCGTTCTGTGCCCACTCTTCCGGAGAGATCCTCAATAGATTCAATTAATTATGAGACTTTCCTTGACTCAGAGCGACAGGTATCTGAGGGAGTCCTCGCTAACTTCTGCAAAGCATTAAAAGACTATAACACTGGGTTTCGAGGAACAACGAAACCTTATACAAGAGGTGAGCGACAAGTTCACACATAGGTTCGAGGCCAACGAGACTAAAATTACCAAACTGGAAAACAAAGTTGAGACATTAGTCCAACAAAACATGGAATTGGGAGAGGAAATTAAATTTCTCCAATCCAAAACGACGGATCTGGAAGATAGATGCCGTCGAAATAATCTTAAACTGAGGGGCATCCCGGAGACCATCTTACAAGATGATCTGTCTAACTATGTCAAGACTTTATTTAAAAAAGCAGTTCCCACATTGTCAGATATCCATTTGACAATTGACAGAATTCATAGACTACAAAGACCAAAAGGCATACCTCCTGACAAACCTAGAGACACCATTCTGAGGTTATTGTTCTTTGAGACCAAAGAAAAAATCTTAAAATTTTTAAGGGACAAACATACTTTCCCAGCCCCGTACGACAATATAAAAGTTTTCTCAGACTTTTCAAAAAGCACTATGGATGCCAGAAAAGCATTCAGAGAAACTAATGCCAAACTAAGAGACTTAGGAATCTCTTATAGATGGGGATTCCCCATCAGGGTCATAGTTTCGTACAAGGGCAGGAACATCTCCCTGATTAATCCTGATGAAGGCCGGGATTTCTTAGCCTATCTTCAAAAAGATCTTAAAGATAAAGGCTGATCTGTAACATCAAATTTCTTTAAGGTCTTTACTTTGGAGAATTTATTATATTTAAGTTAAAGAAGTCTTATATTATATTTCTTCCATAGTGGTTGTTCTTGCGGGAACCAGGTCACTTTTTCCCCGCTTTCAGGAGATAGCCACAATAGGTGGCTCCCTCCAGGAGTTCTCCGTATAATAGATCTTTTTTCTCTTACTTTTAGTGATTAAATTTAGCTTTTTTCTTTATTTCCTTTTTTTGTTCTTGTTTGAGAATCCAGACTCCAAGTGGCTCCACTCTAAATGGATATCAAACTTCTTTCCTATAATGTGAGAGGTCTTAACAGTCCATTTAAAAGACACACGTTGTGGAAAGAAATTAGAAATTACCAGGCAGATGTAATCTGCTTACAAGAAGTAAGACTAGCTAAAGATAACCACCCATTCTTCCAGAATAAAAATTATTCTAATATTTTTAAGGCTTTGAAACCAACCAAAAAAGCGGGGGTAATTACTATTGTTAGTAACAAAATATCATTTAAATTGCAGTTGGAAGAGGTAGATCCAGAAGGGAGATTTCATATCTTAGTATGTGATCTCAATGGTACTACGTTTACTATAGTTAATATCTATGCCCCAAATAGTAAACAGCTACCCTTCTTTAATAAACTAATCAAGAAAATTGAAAAGGTCAGGAAGGGAGAGTTGATTTTGGTGGGAGATTTTAATCTGGTGCCCAATAATGACCTGGATGCATCATCCCAGGCACGAAAATCATGCCCATCGTTAGGCAACTGGCTCTCCAACAATGAATTATACGATGTTTTCCGTTGCCTCAATACTTCCTCTAGAGAGTATACCTATTTCTCCGAAACCCACCAATCTTCTTCGAGAATAGATCTTTTTCTCACCAGTGTACTCTCTCTCTCTAAATTTAAGAAAATTGAAATTCTCAACAAAACTTTTTCAGATCATTCCCCAATAAGGGCAGAATTTGCCACAGGCCCTCAAACATCTAATACTTATTTATGGAGGACCAATATCTCTCTGCTTAAGACAAATAAATTTAAGGAAACTATAGATAAAGCACTCAATAACTATTTTGCAGATAACGCCACAGAACACATTGACCCATTCATTTTATGGCAAGCCCACAAGGCTGTAATCAGAGGGTGCATCATGCAATTGTCGGCTAGAAACAGGAGAGAAAAAAGGGAAAAAATCTCAAATCTACAATCACAAATTAAACTAAAAGAGGACCAGCAAAATAGTCTAGCAAACCCATCACATACCACCCAAATGGAAATATTAGATTTAAGGCAGCAATTGAAAGCGTTACTTATTTTAGATTATGACGCAGCAATAAGAGCCACTAAAGCCACTTATTATACCTCCACAAATAAACCCACACGTTATATGATGAGGAAAATACAAAGGGATAGGATTACAAGAAGAATTAACAAGATCCGAAACACAGCAGGACAACTGCAGTCACACCCGCAAGACATTGCTAATGTTTTTGCAAAATTTTTCCAAAGTCTTTATAACTTGGATCAAGAGCCTGGGTACCCTTCTCCTGACCAAACTGCTATAAATACATTTCTGACCGGTTTAAAACTTCCTCGTTTAAATGATTCGGATCTAGATACACTAAACAAACCCATTTCCATAGAGGAAATTGAGAAAACTATTTTGAATCTCAAACCTCTGAAATCTCCTGGCCCAGATGGGTATGCTAACGAGTATTATCAAATATTTGCCAAAACCCTTACTCCCTTTTTAAAGGATCTTTACGATCAAGTAGCAATTGCTGGTTCCTTTCCTAAAAGCATGTTGGAAGCAACTATAGTTTTATTACCTAAAGAAAAGGGGGAATCAGTAAATGTAAAAGATTTTAGGCCCATCTCCCTAATTAACGGGGATATTAAAATATTTTCCAAAATACTGGCTGAAAGACTTAAATATATCCTTCCCAAGTTAATTAATACAGATCAGATGGGTTTTATTGTGGGTAGGCAAACAGCAGATGGCACAAGAAGAGTCATTAATCTTCTTAGCTTAATCAAGAAATCTAGTGTCCCATCTCTTTTTTTAGCCTTAGACGCTGAAAAGGCGTTTGATAGAATCAATTGGCTTTATCTTCAAAATGTCATGTCTAAATTTGGCTTCGACGATCACTTTATCTCTAAAATATTTTCCCTTTACTCTTACCCAAATGCCAGAATCTACCTAAATAATTACTTATCTAATTCCTTTAACATAACAAATGGGACTAGACAAGGTTGTCCGCTCTCTCCCTTATTATTTGCAATGGCAATGGAACCTCTGGCAGAGGCAATTAGGGCAAATTCATCAATTACCGGATATAATACTAAAAATCGCACCCATAAAGTCAGCCTTTTTGCGGATGACCTATTCTTATCCCTAACTAACCCAATTAAATCAGTCAAAACTTTAATGGAAATATTAGCACAATTTTCCAGAATATCTTGCTTTAAAATTAATACGGGAAAATCTAAAGTAATGTCATTTAATGTTCCGCCAGAAGAAGTTAAAGAAGTTCTAGCCTCCACCAACTTTCAGCTGGAAACACAATCATTGACATATTTAGGTATAAATATCACAAAAAATTTCAACCAGATTGTGCCTAGTAATGTTGAAGGTCTAATAAAGGCCATTTCCAAAGATTTTAAACATCTCGAAAGTTTGAACCTTACTCTTATGGGACGTATATTGGTGGTTAAATCTATCATACTGCCTAAAATTCTTTATATTTTTCGCTCCATCCCTCTCAAAGTCAATGAAAAACTAATAAAAAAAATACAAGAACTAATTAAAATATTTGTTTGGGGCAATAAAAAACCGAGAGTAGCACATACTATCCTTTTTAGAAGCAAGAAACATGGAGGGTTGGCTCTTCCTAATATTAGGGCCTATCATCAGGCGATTCTGGTTAAAAACAGTCATCAATGGTTCAAGTCTGGAGAGCAACCTGCATGGATGGATCTTGAACTAGCAAGTGGTAATTATAAACCGCTACAAAATACATTCTCTAGCCATATATTAGAGCCTAAAACTAAGCGTCACTCTAACCCAATAGTACATGCTATATTAGATGCCTGGTCGAAATTCACTAAATTAAAAAGGACAGAGAATAGAACTTTTTCACTAAAAAGATGTCCTCTTAAACTTCTTGAAGTCATGTTTCAATCATCCATACCCAAGATTTGGTTTGATTTAAAGGTTAGGAAAGTAGGAGATATATGGGATGGTAGTAGGGTATCCTCTTTTTCCGAGATCAGGGAGAAATATCATATGCCATCTGGGGAGTTTCTTTTCTATCAGATCTTGAAGGATAATCTTTTACTTTTGATACGTAGAAGATCTCTCAATTTAGAGATTATGACCTCACTAGTCAATCACAGTAATACTAAACTGAATTGGACCTGCAAAAATATTTATAGTCGCCTCAATGGGGGCTCCATCTTTACGAAACATATTTATATGGAAAGATGGGAAATTGATCTACGAAAGAAATTTAACCCAGAGCAATGGGAATTTGCCATAGAACATACTTGCAGGGCCATGGTTTCTATGTCTTTGCAGGAATCCTACTATAAGGTATTAGTCCGATGGTATTTCACCCCAACCAGACTAGCACATATAGGGGATGGGATGTCTTCTCAATGTTGGAGAGGATGTACTTTTCCGGGGAATTTATTTCATCTCTTTTGGAGTTGTCCCAAATTGCAGATTCTTTGGAGGGAAACTAGAGAACATATTAAATTGCTATCATCTGATCTTGTCAAGATCTCTCCCCAGATGGTAATCTTATCCTTGGATATGGAGGGGGTGGATACATCCATCAGATACGTTATGATACACTTATTTACTGTAATTAAGAATCAAATAGCTTTGTGGTGGAGAAAGACAGAGGTACCCGCATTCCCCATTATTTTGGACATTCTGCGTTCACAAAGTCTCATAGAAGAACGATTTGCCTTTAACAACAATGTCTTACATAAATATCATTTAAAGTGGGCAGTGTGGAACTCAATTTATATGTAAAGTTATTAGACTGCTGTACTATATGCTTGGAGTCTGGTCTGAAAGTTATATGCTCTAGTTTCATTGTGGAGTTCTCTATTTTTTATTTCTTCCCATTTTCGCCTTGTTTTGTTACCCCTGTCCTTCCTCCTATTTATGGAAAATTCAATAAACATATTTGAAAAAGAATCATGCTGCATTGAAATTTTTGATGGTTTTTTACTCCTCTCAACAGCCCAAACAAGTTTCTAAAAGGATGAGTTTGCAACTACTTTACTTTTGGAGAAAATTCAAAACATTCATTATTCAATAGGGCCCAAAATATCAAAAACCAGCGGTTTGAATGAACACACATTTCTTGGTAGAATCGTGCAGGACTGAAATTTTTTATGTTTTTCTACTCCTCTCATGAGCCCAAACAAGTCTCTAAAAGCATGAGTTTGCAACTACTTTACTTTTGGAAAAAATTCAAAACATTCATTATTCAATAGAGCCCAATAGCAAAAATTAGGTTTTGAATGAAGAATCACATTTCTTGGTAAAATCATGCAGGATTGAAATTTTTGATGGTTTTTTACTCCTCTCAACAGCCCAAACAAGTTTCTAAAAGGATGAGTTTGCAACTACTTTACTTTTGGAGAAAATTCAAAACATTCATTATTCAATAGGGCCCAAACTATCAAAAACCAGCGGTTTCAATGAACACACATTTCTTGGTAGAATCATGCAGGACTGAAATTTTTGATGTTTTTCTACTCCTCTCATGAGCCCAAACAAGTCTCTAAAAGCATGAGTTTGCAACTACTTTACTTTTGGAGAAAATTCAAAACATTCACTATTCAATAGAGCCCAATAGCAAAAATCAGGTTTTGAATGAAGAATCGCATTTCTTGGTAAAATCATGCAGGATTGAAATTTTTGATGGTTTTTTACTCCTCTCAACAGCCCAAACAAGTTTCTAAAAGGATGAGTTTGCAACTACTTTACTTTTGGAGAAAATTCAAAACATTCATTATTCAATAGGGCCCAAACTATCAAAAACCAGCGGTTTCAATGAACACACATTTCTTGGTAGAATCATGCAGGACTGAAATTTTTGATGTTTTTCTACTCCTCTCATGAGCCCAAACAAGTCTCTAAAAGCATGAGTTTGCAACTACTTTACTTTTGGAGAAAATTCAAAACATTCATTATTCAATAGAGCCCAATAGCAAAAATCAGGTTTTGAATGAAGAATCACATTTCTTGGTAGAATCATGCAGGATTGAAATTTTTGATGGTTTTTTACTCCTCTCAACAGCCCAAACAAGTTTCTAAAAGGATGAGTTTGCAACTACTTTACTTTTGGAGAAAATTCAAAACATTCATTATTCAATAGGGCCCAAACTATCAAAAACCAGCGGTTTCAATGAACACACATTTCTTGGTAGAATCATGCAGGACTGAAATTTTTGATGTTTTTCTACTCCTCTCATGAGCCCAAACAAGTCTCTAAAAGCATGAGTTTGCAACTACTTTACTTTTGGAGAAAATTCAAAACATGCATTATTCAATAGAGCCCAATAGCAAAAATCAGGTTTTGAATGAAGAATCACATTTCTTGGTAAAATCATGCAGGATTGAAATTTTTGATGGTTTTTTACTCCTCTCAACAGCCCAAACAAGTTTCTAAAAGGATGAGTTTGCAACTACTTTACTTTTGGAGAAAATTCAAAACATTCATTATTCAATAGGGCCCAAACTATCAAAAACCAGCGGTTTCAATGAACACACATTTCTTGGTAGAATCATGCAGGACTGAAATTTTTGATGTTTTTCTACTCCTCTCATGAGCCCAAACAAGTCTCTAAAAGCATGAGTTTGCAACTACTTTACTTTTGGAGAAAATTCAAAACATTCACTTTTCACTAGAGCCCAATAGCAAAAATCAGGTTTTGAATGAAGAATCACATTTCTTGGTAGAATCATGCTGCATTGAAATTTTTGATGGTTTTTTACTCCTCTCAACAGCCCAAACAAGTTTCTAAAAGGATGAGTTTGCAACTACTTTACTTTTGGAGAAAATTCAAAACATTCATTATTCAATAGGGCCCAAACTATCAAAAACCAGCGGTTTCAATGAACACACATTTCTTGGTAGAATCATGCAGGACTGAAATTTTTGATGTTTTTCTACTCCTCTCATGAGCCCAAACAAGTCTCTAAAAGCATGAGTTTGCAACTACTTTACTTTTGGAGAAAATTCAAAACATTCATTATTCAATAGGGCCCAAAATATCAAAAACCAGCGGTTTGAATGAACACACATTTCTTAGTAGAATCGTGCAGGACTGAAATTTTTGATTTTTTTCTACTCCTCTCATGAGCCCAAACAAGTCTCTAAAAGGATGAGTTTGCAACTACTTTACTTTTGGAGAAAATTCAAAACATTCATTATTCAATAGAGCCCAATAGCAAAAACCAGCGTTTTGAATGAAGAATCACATTTCTTGGTAAAATCATACAGGATTGAAATTTTTGATGGTTTTTTACTCCTCTCAAGAGCCCAAACAAGTTTCTAAAAGGATGAGTTTGCAACTACTTTACTTTTGGAGAAAATTCAAAACATTCATTATTCAATAGAGCCCAATAGCAAAAATCAGGTTTTGAATGAAGAATCACATTTCTTGGTAAAATCATGCAGGATTGAAATTTTTGATGGTTTTTTACTCCTCTCAACAGCCCAAACAAGTTTCTAAAAGGATGAGTTTGCAACTACTTTACTTTTGGAGAAAATTCAAAACATTCATTATTCAATAGGGCCCAAACTATCAAAAACCAGCGGTTTGAATGAACACACATTTCTAGGTAGAATCATGCAGGACTGAAATTTTTGATGTTTTTCTACTCCTCTCATGAGCCCAAACAAGTCTCTAAAAGCATGAGTTTGCAACTACTTTACTTTTGGAGAAAATTCAAAACATTCATTATTCAATAGAGCCCAATAGCAAAAATCAGGTTTTGAATGAAGAATCACATTTCTTGGTAAAATCATGCAGGATTGAAATTTTTGATGGTTTTTTACTCCTCTCAACAGCCCAAACAAGTTTCTAAAAGGATGAGTTTGCAACTACTTTACTTTTGGAGAAAATTCAAAACATTCATTATTCAATAGGGCCCAAACTATCAAAAACCAGCGGTTTCAATGAACACACAATTCTTGGTAGAATGTTGCAGGACTGAAATTTTTGATGTTTTTCTACTCCTCTCATGAGCCCAAACAAGTCTCTAAAAGCATGAGTTTGCAACTACTTTACTTTTGGAGAAAATTCAAAACATTCATTATTCAATAGAGCCCAATAGCAAAAATCAGGTTTTGAATGAAGAATCACATTTCTTGGTAAAATCATGCAGGATTGAAATTTTTGATGGTTTTTTACTCCTCTCAACAGCCCAAACAAGTTTCTAAAAGGATGAGTTTGCAACTACTTTACTTTTGGAGAAAATTCAAAACATTCATTATTCAATAGGGCCCAAACTATCAAAAACCAGCGGTTTCAATGAACACACATTTCTTGGTAGAATCATGCAGGACTGAAATTTTTGATGTTTTTCTACTCCTCTCATGAGCCCAAACAAGTCTCTAAAAGCATGAGTTTGCAACTACTTTACTTTTGGAGAAAATTCAAAACATTCATTATTCAATAGGGCCCAAAATATCAAAAACCAGCGGATTGAATGAACACACATTTCTTGGTAGAATCTTGCAGGACTGAAATTTTTGATTTTTTTCTACTCCTCTCATGAGCCCAAACAAGTCTCTAAAAGGATGAGTTTGCAACTACTTTACTTTTGGAGAAAATTCAAAACATTCATTATTCAATAGAGCCCAATAGCAAAAACCAGCGTTTTGAATGAAGAATCACATTTCTTGGTAGAATCATGCAGGATTGAAATTTTTGATGGTTTTTTACTCCTCTCAACAGCCCAAACAAGTTTCTAAAAGGATGAGTTTGCAACTACTTTACTTTTGGAGAAAATTCAAAACATTCATTATTCAATAGGGCCCAAACTATCAAAAACCAGCGGTTTCAATGAACACACATTTCTTGGTAGAATCATGCAGGACTGAAATTTTTGATGTTTTTCTACTCCTCTCATGAGCCCAAACAAGACTCTAAAAGCATGAGTTTGCAACTACTTTACTTTTGGAGAAAATTCAAAACATTCATTATTCAATAGAGCCCAATAGCAAAAATCAGGTTTTGAATGAAGAATCACATTTCTTGGTAAAATCATGCAGGATTGAAATTTTTCATGGTTTTTTACTCCTCTCAACAGCCCAAACAAGTTTCTAAAAGGATGAGTTTGCAACTACTTTACTTTTGGAGAAAATTCAAAACATTCATTATTCAATAGGGCCCAAACTATCAAAAAACAGCGGTTTCAATGAACACACATTTCTTGGTGGAATCATGCAGGACTGAAATTTTTGATGTTTTTCTACTCCTCTCATGAGCCCAAACAAGTCTCTAAAAGCATGAGTTTGCAACTACTTTACTTTTGGAGAAAATTCAAAACATTCATTATTCAATAGAGCCCAATAGCAAAAATCAGGTTTTGAATGAAGAATCACATTTCTTGGTAGAATCATGCAGGATTGAAATTTTTGATGGTTTTTTACTCCTCTCAACAGCCCACACAAGTTTCTAAAAGGATGAGTTTGCAACTACTTTACTTTTGGAGAAAATTCAAAACATTCATTATTCAATAGGGCCCAAACTATCAAAAACCAGCGGTTTCAATGAACACACATTTCTTGGTAGAATCATGCAGGACTGAAATTTTTGATGTTTTTCTACTTTTCTCATGAGCCCAAACAAGTCTCTAAAAGCATGAGTTTGCAACTACTTTACTTTTGGAGAAAATTCAAAACATTCATTATTCAATAGAGCCCAATAGCAAAAATCAGGATTTGAATGAAGAATCACATTTCTTGGTAAAATCATGCAGGATTGAAATTTTTGATGGTTTTTTACTCCTCTCAACAGCCCAAACAAGTTTCTAAAAGGATGAGTTTGCAAATACTTTACTTTTGGAGAAAATTCAAAACATTCATTATTCAATAGGGCCCAAACTATCAAAAACCAGCGGTTTCAATGAACACACATTTCTTGGTAGAATCATGCAGGACTGAAATTTTTGATGTTTTTCTACTCCTGTCATGAGCCCAAACAAGACTCTAAAAGCATGAGTTTGCAACTACTTTACTTTTGGAGAAAATTCAAAACATTCATTATTCAATAGAGCCCAATAGCAAAAATCAGGATTTGAATGAAGAATCACATTTCTTGGTAAAATCATGCAGGATTGAAATTTTTGATGGTTTTTTACTCCTCTCGACAGCCCAAACAAGTTTCTAAAAGGATGAGTTTGCAACTACTTTACTTTTGGAGAAAATTCAAAACATTCATTATTCAATAGGGCCCAAACTATCAAAAACCAGCGGTTTGAATGAACACACATTTCTTGGTAGAATCATGCAGGACTGAAATTTTTGATGTTTTTCTACTCCTCTCATGAGCCCAAATAAGTCTCTAAAAGCATGAGTTTGCAACTACTTTACTTTTGGAGAAAATTCAAAACATTCATTATTCAATAGAGCCCAATAGCAAAAATCAGGTTTTGAATGAAGAATCACATTTCTTGGTAGAATCATGCAGGATTGAAATTTTTGATGGTTTTTTACTCCTCTCAACAGCCCAAACAAGTTTCTAAAAGGATGAGTTTGCAACTACTTTACTTTTGGAGAAAATTCAAAACATTCATTATTCAATAGGGCCCAAAATATGAAAAACCAGCGGTTTGAATGAACACACTTTTCTTGGTAGAATCGTGCAGGACTGAAATTTTTGATTTTTTTCTACTCCTCTCATGAGCCCAAACAAGTCTCTAAAAGGATGAGTTTGCAACTACTTTACTTTTGGAGAAAATTCAAAACATTCATTATTCAATAGAGCCCAATAGCAAAAACCAGCGTTTTGAATGAAGAATCACATTTCTTGGTAGAATCATGCAGGATTGAAATTTTTGATGGTTTTTTACTCCTCTCAACAGCCCAAACAAGTTTCTAAAAGGATGAGTTTGCAACTACTTTACTTTTGGAGAAAATTCAAAACATTCATTATTCAATAGGGCACAAACTATCAAAAACCAGCGGTTTCAATGAACACACATTTCTTGGTAGAATCATGCAGGACTGAAATTTTTGATGTTTTTCTACTCCTCTCATGAGCCCAAACAAGTCTCTAAAAGCATGAGTTTGCAACTACTTTACTTTTGGAGAAAATTCAAAACATTCACTATTCAATAGAGCCCAATAGCAAAAATCAGGTTTTGAATGAAGAATCACATTTCTTGGTAAAATCATGCAGGATTGAAATTTTTGATGGTTTTTTACTCCTCTCAAAAGCCCAAACAAGTTTCTAAAAAGATGAGTTTGCAACTACTTTACTTTTGGAGAAAATTCAAAACATTCATTATTCAATAGGGCCCAAACTATCAAAAACCAGCGGTTTCAATGAACACACATTTCTTGGTAGAATCATGCAGGACTGAAATTTTTGATGTTTTTCTACTCCTCTCATGAGCCCAAACAAGTCTCTAAAAGCATGAGTTTGCAACTACTTTACTTTTGGAGAAAATTCAAAACATTCATTATTCAATAGGGCCCAAAATATCAAAAACCAGCGGTTTGAATGAACACACATTTCTTGGTAGAATCGTGCAGGACTGAAATTTTTGATTTTTTTCTACTCCTCTCATGAGCCCAAACAAGTCTCTAAAAGGATGAGTTTGCAACTACTTTACTTTTGGAGAAAATTCAAAACATTCATTATTCAATAGAGCCCAATAGCAAAAACCAGCGTTTTGAATGAAGAATCACATTTCTTGGTAGAATCATGCAGGATTGAAATTTTTGATGGTTTTTTACTCCTCTCAACAGCCCAAACAAGTTTCTAAAAGGATGAGTTTGCAACTACTTTACTTTTGGAGAAAATTCAAAACATTCATTATTCAATAGGGCCCAAACTATCAAAAACCAGCGGTTTCAATGAACACACATTTCTTGGTAGAATCATGCAGGACTGAAATTTTTGATGTTTTTCTACTCCTCTCATGAGCCCAAACAAGTCTCTAAAAGCATGAGTTTGCAACTACTTTACTTTTGGAGAAAATTCAAAACATTCACTATTCAATAGAGCCCAATAGCAAAAATCAGGTTTTGAATGAAGAATCACATTTCTTGGTAAAATCATGCAGGATTGAAATTTTTGATGGTTTTTTCTCCTCTCAAAAGCCCAAACAAGTTTCTAAAAAGATGAGTTTGCAACTACTTTATTTTTGGAGAAAATTCAAAACATTCATTATTCAATAAGGCCCAAACTATCAAAAACCAGCGGTTTCAATGAACACACATTTCTTGGTAGAATCATGCAGGACTGAAATTTTTGATGTTTTTCTACTCCTCTCATGAGCCCAAACAAGTCTCTAAAAGCATGAGTTTGCAACTACTTTACTTTTGGAGAAAATTCAAAACATTCATTATTCAATAGGGCCCAAAATATCAAAAACCAGCGGTTTGAATGAACACACATTTCTTGGTAGAATCGTGCAGGACTGAAATTTTTGATTTTTTTCTACTCCTCTCATGAGCCCAAACAAGTCTCTAAAAGGATGAGTTTGCAACTACTTTACTTTTGGAGAAAATTCAAAACATTCATTATTCAATAGAGCCCAATAGCAAAAACCAGCGTTTTGAATGAAGAATCACATTTCTTGGTAGAATCATGCAGGATTGAAATTTTTGATGGTTTTTTACTCCTCTCAACAGCCCAAACAAGTTTCTAAAAGGATGAGTTTGCAACTACTTTACTTTTGGAGAAAATTCAAAACATTCATTATTCAATAGGGCCCAAACTATCAAAAACCAGCGGTTTGAATGAACACACATTTCTTGGTAGAATCATGCAGGACTGAAATTTTTGATGTTTTTCTACTCCTCTCATGAGCCCAAACAAGTCTCTAAAAGCATGAGTTTGCAACTACTTTACTTTTGGAGAAAATTCAAAACATTCATTATTCAATAGAGCCCAATAGCAAAAATCAGGTTTTGAATGAAGAATCACATTTCTTGGTAAAATCATGCAGGATTGAAATTTTTGATGGTTTTTTACTCCTCTCAACAGCCCAAACAAGTTTCTAAAAGGATGAGTTTGCAACTACTTTACTTTTGGAGAAAATTCAAAACATTCATTATTCAATAGGGCCCAAACTATCAAAAACCAGCGGTTTGAATGAACACACATTTCTTGGTAGAATCATGCAGGACTGAAATTTTTGATGTTTTTCTACTCCTCTCATGAGCCCAAACAAGTCTCTAAAAGCATGAGTTTGCAACTACTTTACTTTTGGAGAAAATTCAAAACATTCATTATTCAATAGAGCCCAATAGCAAAAATCAGGTTTTGAATGAAGAATCACATTTCTTGGTAAAATCATGCAGGATTGAAATTTTTGATGGTTTTTTACTCCTCTCAACAGCCCAAACAAGTTTCTAAAAGGATGAGTTTGCAACTACTTTACTTTTGGAGAAAATTCAAAACATTCATTATTCAATAGGGCCCAAACTATCAAAAACCAGCGGTTTCAATGAACACACATTTCTTGGTAGAATCATGCAGGACTGAAATTTTTGATGTTTTTCTACTCCTCTCATGAGCCCAAACAAGTCTCTAAAAGCATGAGTTTGCAACTACTTTACTTTTGGAGAAAATTCAAAACATTCATTATTCAATAGAGCCCAATAGCAAAAATCAGGTTTTGAATGAAGAATCACATTTCTTGGTAGAATCATGCAGGATTGAAATTTTTGATGGTTTTTTACTCCTCTCAACAGCCCAAACAAGTTTCTAAAAGGATGAGTTTGCAACTACTTTACTTTTGGAGAAAATTCAAAACATTCATTATTCAATAGGGCCCAAACTATCAAAAACCAGCGGTTTCAATGAACACACATTTCTTGGTAGAATCATGCAGGACTGAAATTTTTGATGTTTTTCTACTCCTCTCATGAGCCCAAACAAGTCTCTAAAAGCATGAGTTTGCAACTACTTTACGTTTGGAGAAAATTCAAAACATTCATTATTCAATAGAGCCCAATAGCAAAAATCAGGTTTTGAATGAAGAATCACATTTCTTGGTAGAATCATGCAGTATTGAAATTTTTGATGGTTTTTTACTCCTCTCAACAGCCCACACAAGTTTCTAAAAGGATGAGTTTGCAACTACTTTACTTTTGGAGAAAATTCAAAACATTCATTATTCAATAGGGCCCAAACTATCAAAAACCAGAGGTTTCAATGAACACACATTTCTTGGTAGAATCATGCAGGACTGAAATTTTTGATGTTTTTCTACTCCTCTCATGAGCCCAAACAAGTCTCTAAAAGCATGAGTTTGCAACTACTTTACTTTTGGAGAAAATTCAAAACATTCATTATTCAATAGAGCCCAATAGCAAAAATCAGGATTTGAATGAAGAATCACATTTCTTGGTAAAATCATGCAGGATTGAAATTTTTGATGGTTTTTTACTCCTCTCAACAGCCCAAACAAGTTTCTAAAAGGATGAATTTGCAACTACTTTACTTTTGGAGAAAATTCAAAACATTCATTATTCAATAGGGCCCAAACTATCAAAAACCAGCGGTTTGAATGAACACACATTTCTTGGTAGAATCATGCAGGACTGAAATTTTTGATGTTTTTCTACTCCTCTCATGAGCCCAAATAAGTCTCTAAAAGCATGAGTTTGCAACTACTTTACTTTTGGAGAAAATTCAAAACATTCATTATTCAATAGAGCCCAATAGCAAAAATCAGGTTTTGAATGAAGAATCACATTTCTTGGTAGAATCATGCAGGATTGAAATTTTTGATGGTTTTTTACTCCTCTCAACAGCCCAAACAAGTTTCTAAAAGGATGAGTTTGCAACTACTTTAGTTTTGGAGAAAATTCAAAACATTCATTATTCAATAGGGCCCAAAATATCAAAAACCAGCGGTTTGAATGAACACACATTTCTTGGTAGAATCGTGCAGGACCGAAATTTTTTATGTTTTTCTACTCCTCTCATGAGCCCAAACAAGTCTCTAAAAGGATGAGTTTGCAACGACTTTACTTTTGGAGAAAATTCAAAACATTCATTATTCAATAGAGCCCAATAGCAAAAACCAGCGTTTTGAATGAAGAATCACATTTCTTGGTAGAATCATGCAGGATTGAAATTTTTGATGGTTTTTTACTCCTCTCAACAGCCCAAACAAGTTTCTAAAAGGATGAGTTTGCAACTACTTTACTTTTGGAGAAAATTCAAAACATTCATTATTCAATAGGGCCCAAACTATCAAAAACCAGCGGTTTCAATGAACACACATTTCTTGGTAGAATCATGCAGGACTGAAATTTTTGATGTTTTTCTACTCCTCTCATGAGCCCAAACAAGTCTCTAAAAGCATGAGTTTGCAACTACTTTACTTTTGGAGAAAATTCAAAACATTCATTATTCAATAGAGCCCAATAGCAAAAATCAGGTTTTGAATGAAGAATCACATTTCTTGGTAAAATCATGCAGGATTGAAATTTTTGATGGTTTTTTACTCCCCTCAACAGCCCAAACAAGTTTCTAAAAGTATGAGTTTGCAACTACTTTACTTTTGGAGAAAATTCAAAACATTCATTATTCAATAGGGCCCAAACTATCAAAAACCAGCGGTTTGAATGATCACACATTTCTTGGTAGAATCATGCAGGACTGAAATTTTTGATGTTTTTCTACTCCTCTCATGAGCCCAAACAAGTCTCTAAAAGCATGAGTTTGCAACTACTTTACTTTTGGAGAAAATTCAAAACATTCACTATTCAATAGAGCCCAATAGCAAAAATCAGGTTTTGAATGAAGAATCACATTTCTTGGTAAAATCATGCAGGATTGAAATTTTTGATGGTTTTTTACTCCTCTCAAAAGCCCAAACAAGTTTCTAAAAAGATGAGTTTGCAACTACTTTACTTTTGGAGAAAATTCAAAACATTCATTATTCAATAGGGCCCAAACTATCAAAAACCAGCGGTTTCAATGAACACACATTTCTTGGTAGAATCATGCAGGACTGAAATTTTTGATGTTTTTCTACTCCTCTCATGAGCCCAAACAAGTCTCTAAAAGCATGAGTTTGCAACTACTTTACTTTTGGAGAAAATTCAAAACATTCATTATTCAATAGGGCCCAAAATATCAAAAACCAGCGGTTTGAATGAACACACATTTCTTGGTAGAATCGTGCAGGACTGAAATTTTTGATTTTTTTCTACTCCTCTCATGAGCCCAAACAAGTCTCTAAAAGGATGAGTTTGCAACTACTTTACTTTTGGAGAAAATTCAAAACATTCATTATTCAATAGAGCCCAATAGCAAAAACCAGCGTTTTGAATGAAGAATCACATTTCTTGGTAGAATCATGCAGGATTGAAATTTTTGATGGTTTTTTACTCCTCTCAACAGCCCAAACAAGTTTCTAAAAGGATGAGTTTGCAACTACTTTACTTTTGGAGAAAATTCAAAACATTCATTATTCAATAGGGCCCAAACTATCAAAAACCAGCGGTTTCAATGAACACACATTTCTTGGTAGAATCATGCAGGACTGAAATTTTTGATGTTTTTCTACTCCTCTCATGAGCCCAAACAAGTCTCTAAAAGCATGAGTTTGCAACTACTTTACTTTTGGAGAAAATTCAAAACATTCACTATTCAATAGAGCCCAATAGCAAAAATCAGGTTTTGAATGAAGAATCACATTTCTTGGTAAAATCATGCAGGATTGAAATTTTTGATGGTTTTTTCTCCTCTCAAAAGCCCAAACAAGTTTCTAAAAAGATGAGTTTGCAACTACTTTATTTTTGGAGAAAATTCAAAACATTCATTATTCAATAAGGCCCAAACTATCAAAAACCAGCGGTTTCAATGAACACACATTTCTTGGTAGAATCATGCAGGACTGAAATTTTTGATGTTTTTCTACTCCTCTCATGAGCCCAAACAAGTCTCTAAAAGCATGAGTTTGCAACTACTTTACTTTTGGAGAAAATTCAAAACATTCATTATTCAATAGGGCCCAAAATATCAAAAACCAGCGGTTTGAATGAACACACATTTCTTGGTAGAATCGTGCAGGACTGAAATTTTTGATTTTTTTCTACTCCTCTCATGAGCCCAAACAAGTCTCTAAAAGGATGAGTTTGCAACTACTTTACTTTTGGAGAAAATTCAAAACATTCATTATTCAATAGAGCCCAATAGCAAAAACCAGCGTTTTGAATGAAGAATCACATTTCTTGGTAGAATCATGCAGGATTGAAATTTTTGATGGTTTTTTACTCCTCTCAACAGCCCAAACAAGTTTCTAAAAGGATGAGTTTGCAACTACTTTACTTTTGGAGAAAATTCAAAACATTCATTATTCAATAGGGCCCAAACTATCAAAAACCAGCGGTTTGAATGAACACACATTTCTTGGTAGAATCATGCAGGACTGAAATTTTTGATGTTTTTCTACTCCTCTCATGAGCCCAAACAAGTCTCTAAAAGCATGAGTTTGCAACTACTTTACTTTTGGAGAAAATTCAAAACATTCATTATTCAATAGAGCCCAATAGCAAAAATCAGGTTTTGAATGAAGAATCACATTTCTTGGTAAAATCATGCAGGATTGAAATTTTTGATGGTTTTTTACTCCTCTCAACAGCCCAAACAAGTTTCTAAAAGGATGAGTTTGCAACTACTTTACTTTTGGAGAAAATTCAAAACATTCATTATTCAATAGGGCCCAAACTATCAAAAACCAGCGGTTTGAATGAACACACATTTCTTGGTAGAATCATGCAGGACTGAAATTTTTGATGTTTTTCTACTCCTCTCATGAGCCCAAACAAGTCTCTAAAAGCATGAGTTTGCAACTACTTTACTTTTGGAGAAAATTCAAAACATTCATTATTCAATAGAGCCCAATAGCAAAAATCAGGTTTTGAATGAAGAATCACATTTCTTGGTAAAATCATGCAGGATTGAAATTTTTGATGGTTTTTTACTCCCCTCAACAGCCCAAACAAGTTTCTAAAAGTATGAGTTTGCAACTACTTTACTTTTGGAGAAAATTCAAAACATTCATTATTCAATAGGGCCCAAACTATCAAAAACCAGCGGTTTGAATGATCACACATTTCTTGGTAGAATCATGCAGGACTGAAATTTTTGATGTTTTTCTACTCCTCTCATGAGCCCAAACAAGTCTCTAAAAGCATGAGTTTGCAACTACTTTACTTTTGGAGAAAATTCAAAACATTCACTATTCAATAGAGCCCAATAGCAAAAATCAGGTTTTGAATGAAGAATCACATTTCTTGGTAAAATCATGCAGGATTGAAATTTTTGATGGTTTTTTACTCCTCTCAAAAGCCCAAACAAGTTTCTAAAAAGATGAGTTTGCAACTACTTTACTTTTGGAGAAAATTCAAAACATTCATTATTCAATAGGGCCCAAACTATCAAAAACCAGCGGTTTCAATGAACACACATTTCTTGGTAGAATCATGCAGGACTGAAATTTTTGATGTTTTTCTACTCCTCTCATGAGCCCAAACAAGTCTCTAAAAGCATGAGTTTGCAACTACTTTACTTTTGGAGAAAATTCAAAACATTCATTATTCAATAGGGCCCAAAATATCAAAAACCAGCGGTTTGAATGAACACACATTTCTTGGTAGAATCGTGCAGGACTGAAATTTTTGATTTTTTTCTACTCCTCTCATGAGCCCAAACAAGTCTCTAAAAGGATGAGTTTGCAACTACTTTACTTTTGGAGAAAATTCAAAACATTCATTATTCAATAGAGCCCAATAGCAAAAACCAGCGTTTTGAATGAAGAATCACATTTCTTGGTAGAATCATGCAGGATTGAAATTTTTGATGGTTTTTTACTCCTCTCAACAGCCCAAACAAGTTTCTAAAAGGATGAGTTTGCAACTACTTTACTTTTGGAGAAAATTCAAAACATTCATTATTCAATAGGGCCCAAACTATCAAAAACCAGCGGTTTCAATGAACACACATTTCTTGGTAGAATCATGCAGGACTGAAATTTTTGATGTTTTTCTACTCCTCTCATGAGCCCAAACAAGTCTCTAAAAGCATGAGTTTGCAACTACTTTACTTTTGGAGAAAATTCAAAACATTCACTATTCAATAGAGCCCAATAGCAAAAATCAGGTTTTGAATGAAGAATCACATTTCTTGGTAAAATCATGCAGGATTGAAATTTTTGATGGTTTTTTCTCCTCTCAAAAGCCCAAACAAGTTTCTAAAAAGATGAGTTTGCAACTACTTTATTTTTGGAGAAAATTCAAAACATTCATTATTCAATAAGGCCCAAACTATCAAAAACCAGCGGTTTCAATGAACACACATTTCTTGGTAGAATCATGCAGGACTGAAATTTTTGATGTTTTTCTACTCCTCTCATGAGCCCAAACAAGTCTCTAAAAGCATGAGTTTGCAACTACTTTACTTTTGGAGAAAATTCAAAACATTCATTATTCAATAGGGCCCAAAATATCAAAAACCAGCGGTTTGAATGAACACACATTTCTTGGTAGAATCGTGCAGGACTGAAATTTTTGATTTTTTTCTACTCCTCTCATGAGCCCAAACAAGTCTCTAAAAGGATGAGTTTGCAACTACTTTACTTTTGGAGAAAATTCAAAACATTCATTATTCAATAGAGCCCAATAGCAAAAACCAGCGTTTTGAATGAAGAATCACATTTCTTGGTAGAATCATGCAGGATTGAAATTTTTGATGGTTTTTTACTCCTCTCAACAGCCCAAACAAGTTTCTAAAAGGATGAGTTTGCAACTACTTTACTTTTGGAGAAAATTCAAAACATTCATTATTCAATAGGGCCCAAACTATCAAAAACCAGCGGTTTGAATGAACACACATTTCTTGGTAGAATCATGCAGGACTGAAATTTTTGATGTTTTTCTACTCCTCTCATGAGCCCAAACAAGTCTCTAAAAGCATGAGTTTGCAACTACTTTACTTTTGGAGAAAATTCAAAACATTCATTATTCAATAGAGCCCAATAGCAAAAATCAGGTTTTGAATGAAGAATCACATTTCTTGGTAAAATCATGCAGGATTGAAATTTTTGATGGTTTTTTACTCCTCTCAACAGCCCAAACAAGTTTCTAAAAGGATGAGTTTGCAACTACTTTACTTTTGGAGAAAATTCAAAACATTCATTATTCAATAGGGCCCAAACTATCAAAAACCAGCGGTTTGAATGAACACACATTTCTTGGTAGAATCATGCAGGACTGAAATTTTTGATGTTTTTCTACTCCTCTCATGAGCCCAAACAAGTCTCTAAAAGCATGAGTTTGCAACTACTTTACTTTTGGAGAAAATTCAAAACATTCATTATTCAATAGAGCCCAATAGCAAAAATCAGGTTTTGAATGAAGAATCACATTTCTTGGTAAAATCATGCAGGATTGAAATTTTTGATGGTTTTTTACTCCTCTCAACAGCCCAAACAAGTTTCTAAAAGGATGAGTTTGCAACTACTTTACTTTTGGAGAAAATTCAAAACATTCATTATTCAATAGGGCCCAAACTATCAAAAACCAGCGGTTTCAATGAACACACATTTCTTGGTAGAATCATGCAGGACTGAAATTTTTGATGTTTTTCTACTCCTCTCATGAGCCCAAACAAGTCTCTAAAAGCATGAGTTTGCAACTACTTTACTTTTGGAGAAAATTCAAAACATTCATTATTCAATAGAGCCCAATAGCAAAAATCAGGTTTTGAATGAAGAATCACATTTCTTGGTAGAATCATGCAGGATTGAAATTTTTGATGGTTTTTTACTCCTCTCAACAGCCCAAACAAGTTTCTAAAAGGATGAGTTTGCAACTACTTTAGTTTTGGAGAAAATTCAAAACATTCATTATTCAATAGGGCCCAAAATATCAAAAACCAGCGGTTTGAATGAACACACATTTCTTGGTAGAATCGTGCAGGACCGAAATTTTTTATGTTTTTCTACTCCTCTCATGAGCCCAAACAAGTCTCTAAAAGGATGAGTTTGCAACGACTTTACTTTTGGAGAAAATTCAAAACATTCATTATTCAATAGAGCCCAATAGCAAAAACCAGCGTTTTGAATGAAGAATCACATTTCTTGGTAGAATCATGCAGGATTGAAATTTTTGATGGTTTTTTACTCCTCTCAACAGCCCAAACAAGTTTCTAAAAGGATGAGTTTGCAACTACTTTACTTTTGGAGAAAATTCAAAACATTCATTATTCAATAGGGCCCAAACTATCAAAAACCAGCGGTTTCAATGAACACACATTTCTTGGTAGAATCATGCAGGACTGAAATTTTTGATGTTTTTCTACTCCTCTCATGAGCCCAAACAAGTCTCTAAAAGCATGAGTTTGCAACTACTTTACTTTTGGAGAAAATTCAAAACATTCATTATTCAATAGAGCCCAATAGCAAAAATCAGGTTTTGAATGAAGAATCACATTTCTTGGTAAAATCATGCAGGATTGAAATTTTTGATGGTTTTTTACTCCCCTCAACAGCCCAAACAAGTTTCTAAAAGTATGAGTTTGCAACTACTTTACTTTTGGAGAAAATTCAAAACATTCATTATTCAATAGGGCCCAAACTATCAAAAACCAGCGGTTTGAATGATCACACATTTCTTGGTAGAATCATGCAGGACTGAAATTTTTGATGTTTTTCTACTCCTCTCATGAGCCCAAACAAGTCTCTAACAGCATGAGTTTGCAACTACTTTACTTTTGTAGAAAATTCAAAACATTCACTTTTCACTAGAGCCCAATAGCAAAAATCAGGTTTTGAATGAAGAATCACATTTCTTGGTAGAATCATGCTGCATTGAAATTTTTGATGGTTTTTTACTCCTCTCAACAGCCCAAACAAGTTTCTAAAAGGATGAGTTTGCAACTACTTTACTTTTGGAGAAAATTCAAAACATTCATTATTCAATAGGGCCCAAACTATCAAAAACCAGCGGTTTCAATGAACACACATTTCTTGGTAGAATCATGCAGGACTGAAATTTTTGATGTTTTTCTACTCCTCTCATGAGCCCAAACAAGTCTCTAAAAGCATGAGTTTGCAACTACTTTACTTTTGGAGAAAATTCAAAACATTCATTATTCAATAGGGCCCAAAATATCAAAAACCAGCGGTTTGAATGAACACACATTTCTTGGTAGAATCGTGCAGGACTGAAATTTTTGATTTTTTTCTACTCCTCTCATGAGCCCAAACAAGTCTCTAAAAGGATGAGTTTGCAACTACTTTACTTTTGGAGAAAATTCAAAACATTCATTATTCAATAGAGCCCAATAGCAAAAACCAGCGTTTTGAATGAAGAATCACATTTCTTCGTAGAATCATGCAGGATTGAAATTTTTGATGGTTTTTTACTCCTCTCAACAGCCCAAACAAGTTTCTAAAAGGATGAGTTTGCAACTACTTTATTTTTGGAGAAAATTCAAAACATTCATTATTCAATAGGGCCCAAACTATCAAAAACCAGCGGTTTCAATGAACACACATTTCTTGGTAGAATCATGCAGGACTGAAATTTTTGATGTTTTTCTACTCCTCTCATGAGCCCAAACAAGTCTCTAAAAGCATGAGTTTGCAACTACTTTACTTTTGGAGAAAATTCAAAACATTCACTATTCAATAGAGCCCAATAGCAAAAATCAGGTTTTGAATGAAGAATCACATTTCTTGGTAAAATCATGCAGGATTGAAATTTTTGATGGTTTTTTCTCCTCTCAAAAGCCCAAACAAGTTTCTAAAAAGATGAGTTTGCAACTACTTTATTTTTGGAGAAAATTCAAAACATTCATTATTCAATAGGGCCCAAACTATCAAAAACCAGCGGTTTCCATGAACACACATTTCTTGGTAGAATCATGCAGGACTGAAATTTTTGATGTTTTTCTACTCCTCTCATGAGCCCAAACAAGTCTCTAAAAGCATGAGTTTGCAACTACTTTACTTTTGGAGAAAATTCAAAACATTCATTATTCAATAGGGCCCAAAATATCAAAAACCAGCGGTTTGAATGAACACACATTTCTTGGTAGAATCGTGCAGGACTGAAATTTTTGATTTTTTTCTACTCCTCTCATGAGCCCAAACAAGTCTCTAAAAGGATGAGTTTGCAACTACTTTACTTTTGGAGAAAATTCAAAACATTCATTATTCAATAGAGCCCAATAGCAAAAACCAGCGTTTTGAATGAAGAATCACATTTCTTGGTAGAATCATGCAGTATTGAAATTTTTGATGGTTTTTTACTCCTCTCAACAGCCCAAACAAGTTTCTAAAAGGATGAGTTTGCAACTACTTTACTCTTGGAGAAAATTCAAAACATTCATTATTCAATAGGGCCCAAACTATCAAAAACCAGCGGTTTCAATGAACACACATTTCTTGGTAGAATCATGCAGGACTGAATTTTTTGATGTTTTTCTACTCCTCTCATGAGCCCAAACAAGACTCTAAAAGCATGAGTTTGCAACTACTTTACTTTTGGAGAAAATTCAAAACATTCATTATTCAATAGAGCCCAATAGCAAAAATCAGGTTTTGAATGAAGAATCACATTTCTTGGTAAAATCATGCAGGATTGAAATTTTTGATGGTTTTTTACTCCTCTCAACAGCCCAAACAAGTTTCTAAAAGGATGAGTTTGCAACTACTTTACTTTTGGAGAAAATTCAAAACATTCATTATTCAATAGGGCCCAAACTATCAAAAACCAGCGGTTTCAATGAACACACATTTCTTGGTAGAATCATGCAGGACTGAAATTTTTGATGTTTTTCTACTCCTCTCATGAGCCCAAACAAGTCTCTAAAAGCATGAGTTTGCAACTACTTCACTTTTGGAGAAAATTCAAAACATTCACTATTCAATAGAGCCCAATAGCAAAAATCAGGTTTTGAATGAAGAATCACATTTCTTGGTAAAATCATGCAGGATTGAAATTTTTGATGGTTTTCTACTCCTCTCAAAAGCCTAAACAAGTTTCTAAAAAGATGAGTTTGCAACTACTTTACTTTTGGAGAAAATTCAAAACATTCATTATTCAATAGGGCCCAAACTATCAAAAACCAGCGGTTTCAATGAACACACATTTCTTGGTAGAATCATGCAGGACTGAAATTTTTGATGTTTTTCTACTCCTCTCATGAGCCCAAACAAGTCTCTAAAAGCATGAGTTTGCAACTACTTTACTTTTGGAGAAAATTCAAAACATTCATTATTCAATAGGGCCCAAAATATCAAAAACCAGCGGTTTGAATGAACACACATTTCTTGGTAGAATCGTGCAGGACTGAAATTTTTGATTTTTTTCTACTCCTCTCATGAGCCCAAACAAGTCTCTAAAAGGATGAGTTTGCAACTACTTTACTTTTGGAGAAAATTCAAAACATTCATTATTCAATAGAGCCCAATAGCAAAAACCAGCGTTTTGAATGAAGAATCACATTTCTTGGTAGAATCATGCAGGATTGAAATTTTTGATGGTTTTTTACTCCTCTCAACAGCCCAAACAAGTTTCTAAAAGGATGAGTTTGCAACTACTTTACTTTTGGAGAAAATTCAAAACATTCATTATTCAATAGGGCCCAAACTATCAAAAACCAGCGGTTTCAATGAACACACATTTCTTGGTAGAATCATGCAGGACTGAAATTTTTGATGTTTTTCTACTCCTCTCATGAGCCCAAACAAGACTCTAAAAGCATGAGTTTGCAACTACTTTACTTTTGGAGAAAATTCAAAACATTCATTATTCAATAGAGCCCAATAGCAAAAATCAGGTTTTGAATGAAGAATCACATTTCTTGGTAAAATCATGCAGGATTGAAATTTTTGATGGTTTTTTACTCCTCTCAACAGCCCAAACAAGTTTCTAAAAGGATGAGTTTGCAACTACTTTACTTTTGGAGAAAATTCAAAACATTCATTATTCAATAGGGCCCAAACTATCAAAAACCAGCGGTTTCAATGAACACACAATTCTTGGTAGAATCATGCAGGACTGAAATTTTTGATGTTTTTCTACTCCTCTCATGAGCCCAAACAAGTCTCTAAAAGCATGAGTTTGCAACTACTTTACTTTTGGAGAAAATTCAAAACATTCATTATTCAATAGAGCCCAATAGCAAAAATCAGGTTTTGAATGAAGAATCACATTTCTTGGTAAAATCATGCAGGATTGAAATTTTTGATGGTTTTTTACTCCTCTCAACAGCCCAAACAAGTTTCTAAAAGGATGAGTTTGCAACTACTTTACTTTTGGAGAAAATTCAAAACATTCATTATTCAATAGGGCCCAAACTATCAAAAACCAGCGGTTTCAATGAACACACATTTCTTGGTAGAATCATGCAGGACTGAAATTTTTGATGTTTTTCTACTCCTCTCATGAGCCCAAACAAGTCTCTAAAAGCATGAGTTTGCAACTACTTTACTTTTGGAAAAAATTCAAAACATTCATTATTCAATAGAGCCCAATAGCAAAAATCAGGTTTTGAATGAAGAATCACATTTCTTGGTAAAATCATGCAGGATTGAAATTTTTGATGGTTTTTTACTCCTCTCAACAGCCCAAACAAGTTTCTAAAAGGATGAGTTTGCAACTACTTTACTTTTGGAGAAAATTCAAAACATTCATTATTCAATAGGGCCCAAACTATCAAAAACCAGCGGTTTCAATGAACACACATTTCTTGGTAGAATCATGCAGGACTGAAATTTTTGATGTTTTTCTACTCCTCTCATGAGCCCAAACAAGTCTCTAAAAGGATGAGTTTGCAACTACTTTACTTTTGGAGAAAATTCAAAACATTCACTATTCAATAGAGCCCAATAGCAAAAATCAGGTTTTGAATGAAGAATCGCATTTCTTGGTAAAATCATGCAGGATTGAAATTTTTGATGGTTTTTTACTCCTCTCAACAGCCCAAACAAGTTTCTAAAAGGATGAGTTTGCAACTACTTTACTTTTGGAGAAAATTCAAAACATTCATTATTCAATAGGGCCCAAACTATCAAAAACCAGCGGTTTCAATGAACACACATTTCTTGGTAGAATCATGCAGGACTGAAATTTTTGATGTTTTTCTACTCCTCTCATGAGCCCAAACAAGTCTCTAAAAGCATGAGTTTGCAACTACTTTACTTTTGGAGAAAATTCAAAACATTCATTATTCAATAGAGCCCAATAGCAAAAATCAGGTTTTGAATGAAGAATCACATTTCTTGGTAGAATCATGCAGGATTGAAATTTTTGATGGTTTTTTACTCCTCTCAACAGCCCAAACAAGTTTCTAAAAGGATGAGTTTGCAACTACTTTACTTTTGGAGAAAATTCAAAACATTCATTATTCAATAGGGCCCAAACTATCAAAAACCAGCGGTTTCAATGAACACACATTTCTTGGTAGAATCATGCAGGACTGAAATTTTTGAAGTTTTTCTACTCCTCTCATGAGCCCAAACAAGTCTCTAAAAGCATGAGTTTGCAACTACTTTACTTTTGGAGAAAATTCAAAACATTCATTATTCAATAGAGCCCAATAGCAAAAATCAGGATTTGAATGAAGAATCACATTTATTGGTAAAATCATGCAGGATTGAAATTTTTGATGGTTTTTTACTCCTCTCAACAGCCCAAACAAGTTTCTAAAAGGATGAGTTTGCAACTACTTTACTTTTGGAGAAAATTCAAAACATTCATTATTCAATAGGGCCCAAACTATCAAAAACCAGCGGTTTCAATGAACACACATTTCTTGGTAGAATCATGCAGGACTGAAATTTTTGATGTTTTTCTACTCCTCTCATGAGCCCAAACAAGACTCTAAAAGCATGAGTTTGCAACTACTTTACTTTTGGAGAAAATTCAAAACATTCATTATTCAATAGAGCACAATAGCAAAAATCAGGTTTTGAATGAAGAATCACATTTCTTGGTAAAATCATGCAGGATTGAAATTTTTGATGGTTTTTTACTCCTCTCAACAGCCCAAACAAGTTTCTAAAAGGATGAGTTTGCAACTACTTTACTTTTGGAGAAAATTCAAAACATTCATTATTCAATAGGGCCCAAACTATCAAAAACCAGCGGTTTGAATGAACACACATTTCTTGGTAGAATCATGCAGGACTGAAATTTTTGATGTTTTTCTACTCCTCTCATGAGCCCAAACAAGTCTCTAAAAGCATGAGTTTGCAACTACTTTACTTTTGGAGAAAATTCAAAACATTCATTATTCAATAGAGCCCAATAGCAAAAATCAGGTTTTGAATGAAGAATCACATTTCTTGGTAAAATCATGCAGGATTGAAATTTTTGATGGTTTTTTACTCCTGTCAACAGCCCAAACAAGTTTCTAAAAGGATGAGTTTGCAACTACTTTACTTTTGGAGAAAATTCAAAACATTCATTATTCAATAGGGCCCAAACTATCAAAAACCAGCGGTTTCAATGAACACACAATTCTTGGTAGAATCATGCAGGACTGAAATTTTTGATGTTTTTCTACTCCTCTCATGAGCCCAAGCAAGTCTCTAAAAGCATGAGTTTGCAACTACTTTACTTTTGGAGAAAATTCAAAACATTCATTATTCAATAGAGCCCAATAGCAAAAATCAGGTTTTGAATGAAGAATCACATTTCTTGGTAAAATCATGCAGGATTGAAATTTTTGATGGTTTTTTACTCCTCTCAACAGCCCAAACAAGTTTCTAAAAGGATGAGTTTGCAACTACTTTACTTTTGGAGAAAATTCAAAACATTCATTATTCAATAGGGCCCAAACTATCAAAAACCAGCGGTTTCAATGAACACACATTTCTTGGTAGAATCATGCAGGACTGAAATTTTTGATGTTTTTCTACTCCTCTCATGAGCCCAAACAAGTCTCTAAAAGCATGAGTTTGCAACTACTTTACTTTTGGAGAAAATTCAAAACATTCATTATTCAATAGGGCCCAAAATATCAAAAACCAGCGGATTGAATGAACGAACATTTCTTGGTAGAATCGTGCAGGACTGAAATTTTTGATTTTTTTCTACTCCTCTCATGAGCCCAAACAAGTCTCTAAAAGGATGAGTTTGCAACTACTTTACTTTTGGAGAAAATTCAAAACATTCATTATTCAATAGAGCCCAATAGCAAAAACCAGCGTTTTGAATGAAGAATCACATTTCTTGGTAGAATCATGCAGGATTGAAATTTTTGATGGTTTTTTACTCCTCTCAACAGCCCAAACAAGTTTCTAAAAGGATGAGTTTGCAACTACTTTACTTTTGGAGAAAATTCAAAACATTCATTATTCAATAGGGCCCAAAATATCAAAAACCAGCGGTTTCAATGAACACACATTTCTTGGTAGAATCATGCAGGACTGAAATTTTTGATGTTTTTCTACTCCTCTCATGAGCCCAAACAAGACTCTAAAAGCATGAGTTTGCAACTACTTTACTTTTGGAGAAAATTCAAAACATTCATTATTCAATAGAGCCCAATAGCAAAAATCAGGTTTTGAATGAAGAATCACATTTCTTGGTAAAATCATGCAGGATTGAAATTTTTGATGGTTTTTTACTCCTCTCAACAGCCCAAACAAGTTTCTAAAAGGATGAGTTTGCAACTACTTTACTTTTGGAGAAAATTCAAAACATTCATTATTCAATAGGGCCCAAACTATCAAAAACCAGCGGTTTGAAGGAACACACATTTCTTGGTAGAATCATGCAGGACTGAAATTTTTGATGTTTTTCTACTCCTCTCATGAGCCCAAACAAGTCTCTAAAAGCATGAGTTTGCAACTACTTTACTTTTGGAGAAAATTCAAAACATTCATTATTCAATAGAGCCCAATAGCAAAAATCAGGTTTTGAATGAAGAATCACATTTCTTGGTAAAATCATGCAGGATTGAAATTTTTGATGGTTTTTTACTCCTCTCAACAGCCCAAACAAGTTTCTAAAAGGATGAGTTTGCAACTACTTTACTTTTGGAGAAAATTCAAAACATTCATTATTCAATAGGGCCCAAACTATCAAAAACCAGCGGTTTCAATGAACACACATTTCTTGGTAGAATCATGCAGGACTGAAATTTTTGATGTTTTTCTACTCCTCTCATGAGCCCAAACAAGTCTCTAAAAGCATGAGTTTGCAACTACTTTACTTTTGGAGAAAATTCAAAACATTCACTTTTCACTAGAGCCCAATAGCAAAAATCAGGTTTTGAATGAAGAATCACATTTCTTGGTAGAATCATGCTGCATTGAAATTTTTGATGGTTTTTTACTCCTCTCAACAGCCCAAACAAGTTTCTAAAAGGATGAGTTTGCAACTACTTTACTTTTGGAGAAAATTCAAAACATTCATTATTCAATAGGGCCCAAACTATCAAAAACCAGCGGTTTCAATGAACACACATTTCTTGGTAGAATCATGCAGGACTGAAATTTTTGATGTTTTTCTACTCCTCTCATGAGCCCAAACAAGTCTCTAAAAGCATGAGTTTGCAACTACTTTACTTTTGGAGAAAATTCAAAACATTCATTATTCAATAGAGCCCAATAGCAAAAATCAGGTTTTGAATGAAGAATCACATTTCTTGGTAAAATCATGCAGGATTGAAATTTTTGATGGTTTTTTACTCCTCTCAACAGCCCAAACAAGTTTCTAAAAGGATGAGTTTGCAACTACTTTACTTTTGGAGAAAATTCAAAACATTCATTATTCAATAGGGCCCAAACTATCAAAAACCAGCGGTTTCAATGAAAACACATTTCTTGGTAGAATCATGCAGGACTGAAATTTTTGATGTTTTTCTACTCCTCTCATGAGCCCAAACAAGTCTCTAAAAGCATGAGTTTGCAACTACTTTACTTTTGGAGAAAATTCAAAACATTCATTATTCAATAGGGCCCAAAATATCAAAAACCAGCGGATTGAATGAACACACATTTCTTGGTAGAATCGTGCAGGACTGAAATTTTTGATTTTTTTCTACTCCTCTCATGAGCCCAAACAAGTCTCTAAAAGGATGAGTTTGCAACTACTTTACTTTTGGAGAAAATTCAAAACATTCATTATTCAATAGAGCCCAATAGCAAAAACCAGCGTTTTGAATGAAGAATCACATTTCTTGGTAGAATCATGCAGGATTGAAATTTTTGATGGTTTTTTACTCCTCTCAACAGCCCAAACAAGTTTCTAAAAGGATGAGTTTGCAACTACTTTACTTTTGGAGAAAATTCAAAACATTCATTATTCAATAGGGCCCAAACTATCAAAAAACAGCGGTTTCAATGAACACACATTTCTTGGTAGAATTATGCAGGACTGAAATTTTTGATGTTTTTCTACTCCTCTCATGAGCCCAAACAAGACTCTAAAAGCATGAGTTTGCAACTACTTTACTTTTGGAGAAAATTCAAAACATTCATTATTCAATAGAGCCCAATAGCAAAAATCAGGTTTTGAATGAAGAATCACATTTCTTGGTAAAATCATGCAGGATTGAAATTTTTGATGGTTTTTTACTCCTCTCAACAGCCCAAACAAGTTTCTAAAAGGATGAGTTTGCAACTACTTTACTTTTGGAGAAAATTCAAAACATTCATTATTCAATAGGGCCCAAACTATCAAAAACCAGCGGTTTGAAGGAACACACATTTCTTGGTAGAATCATGCAGGACTGAAATTTTTGATGTTTTTCTACTCCTCTCATGAGCCCAAACAAGTCTCTAAAAGCATGAGTTTGCAACTACTTTACTTTTGGAGAAAATTCAAAACATTCATTATTCAATAGAGCCCAATAGCAAAAATCAGGTTTTGAATGAAGAATCACATTTCTTGGTAAAATCATGCAGGATTGAAATTTTTGATGGTTTTTTACTCCTCTCAACAGCCCAAACAAGTTTCTAAAAGGATGAGTTTGCAACTACTTTACTTTTGGAGAAAATTCAAAACATTCATTATTCAATAGGGCCCAAACTATCAAAAACCAGCGGTTTCAATGAACACAGATTTCTTGGTAGAATCATGCAGGACTGAAATTTTTGATGTTTTTCTACTCCTCTCATGAGCCCAAACAAGTCTCTAAAAGCATGAGTTTGCAACTACTTTACTTTTGGAGAAAATTCAAAACATTCACTTTTCACTAGAGCCCAATAGCAAAAATCAGGTTTTGAATGAAGAATCACATTTCTTGGTAGAATCATGCTGCATTGAAATTTTTGATGGTTTTTTACTCCTCTCAACAGCCCAAACAAGTTTCTAAAAGGATGAGTTTGCAACTACTTTACTTTTGGAGAAAATTCAAAACATTCATTATTCAATAGGGCCCAAACTATCAAAAACCAGCGGTTTCAATGAACACACATTTCTTGGTAGAATCATGCAGGACTGAAATTTTTGATGTTTTTCTACTCCTCTCATGAGCCCAAACAAGTCTCTAAAAGCATGAGTTTGCAACTACTTTACTTTTGGAGAAAATTCAAAACATTCATTATTCAATAGAGCCCAATAGCAAAAATCAGGTTTTGAATGAAGATTCACATTTCTTGGTAGAATCATGCAGGATTGAAATTTTTGATGTTTTTTTACTCCTCTCAACAGCCCAAACAAGTTTCTAAAAGGATGAGTTTGCAACTACTTTACTTTTGGAGAAAATTCAAAACATTCATTATTCAATAGGGCCCAAACTATCAAAAACCAGCGGTTTCAATGAACACACATTTTTTGGTAGAATCATGCAGGACTGAAATTTTTGATGTTTTTCTACTCCTCTCATGAGCCCAAACAAGTCTCTAAAAGCATGAGTTTGCAACTACTTTACTTTTAGAAAAAATTCAAAACATTCATTATTCAATAGAGCCCAATAGCAAAAATCAGGTTTTGAATGAAGAATCACATTTCTTGGTAAAATCATGCAGGATTGAAATTTTTGATGGTTTTTTACTCCTCTCAACAGCCCAAACAAGTTTCTAAAAGGATGAGTTTGCAACTACTTTACTTTTGGAGAAAATTCAAAACATTCATTATTCAATAGAGCCCAATAGCAAAAATCAGGATTTGAATGAAGAATCACATTTATTGGTAAAATCATGCAGGATTGAAATTTTTGATGGTTTTTTACTCCTCTCAACAGCCCAAACAAGTTTCTAAAAGGAAGAGTTTGCAACTACTTTACTTTTGGAGAAAATTCAAAACATTCATTATTCAATAGGGCCCAAACTATCAAAAACCAGCGGTTTCAATGAACACACATTTTTTGGTAGAATCATGCAGGACTGAAATTTTTGATGTTTTTCTACTCCTCTCATGAGCCCAAACAAGTCTCTAAAAGCATGAGTTTGCAACTACTTTACTTTTGGAAAAAATTCAAAACATTCATTATTCAATAGAGCCCAATAGCAAAAATCAGGTTTTGAATGAAGAATCACATTTCTTGGTAAAATCATGCAGGATTGAAATTTTTGATGGTTTTTTACTCCTCTCAACAGCCCAAACAAGTTTCTAAAAGGATGAGTTTGCAACTACTTTACTTTTGGAGAAAATTCAAAACATTCATTATTCAATAGGGCCCAAACTATCAAAAACCAGCGGTTTCAATGAACACACAATTCTTGGTAGAATCATGCAGGACTGAAATTTTTGATGTTTTTCTACTCCTCTCATGAGCCCAAACAAGTCTCTAAAAGCATGAGTTTGCAACTACTTTACTTTTGGAGAAAATTCAAAACATTCATTATTCAATAGAGCCCAATAGCAAAAATCAGGTTTTGAATGAAGAATCACATTTCTTGGTAAAATCATGCAGGATTGAAATTTTTGATGGTTTTTTACTCCTCTCAACAGCCCAAACAAGTTTCTAAAAGGATGAGTTTGCAACTACTTTACTTTTGGAGAAAATTCAAAACATTCATTATTCAATAGGGCCCAAACTATCAAAAACCAGCGGTTTCAATGAACACACATTTCTTGGTAGAATCATGCAGGACTGAAATTTTTGATGTTTTTCTACTCCTCTCATGAGCCCAAACAAGTCTCTAAAAGCATGAGTTTGCAACTACTTTACTTTTGGAGAAAATTCAAAACATTCATTATTCAATAGAGCCCAATAGCAAAAATCAGGTTTTGAATGAAGAATCACATTTCTTGGTAGAATCATGCAGGATTGAAATTTTTGATGGTTTTTTACTCCTCTCAACAGCCCAAACAAGTTTCTAAAAGGATGAGTTTGCAACTACTTTACTTTTGGAGAAAATTCAAAACATTCATTATTCAATAGGGCCCAAACTATCAAAAACCAGTGGTCTCAATTAACACACATTTCTTGGTAGAATCATGCAGGACTGAAATTTTTGAAGTTTTTCTACTCCTCTCATGAGCCCAAACAAGTCTCTAAAAGCATGAGTTTGCAACTACTTTACTTTTGGAGAAAATTCAAAACATTCATTATTCAATAGAGCCCAATAGCAAAAATCAGGATTTGAATGAAGAATCACATTTATTGGTAAAATCATGCAGGATTGAAATTTTTGATGGTTTTTTACTCCTCTCAACAGCCCAAACAAGTTTCTAAAAGGATGAGTTTGCAACTACTTTACTTTTGGAGAAAATTCAAAACATTCATTATTCAATAGGGCCCAAACTATCAAAAACCAGCGGTTTCAATGAACACACATTTTTTGGTAGAATCATGCAGGACTGAAATTTTTGATGTTTTTCTACTCCTCTCATGAGCCCAAACAAGTCTCTAAAAGCATGAGTTTGCAACTACTTTACTTTTGGAAAAAATTCAAAACATTCATTATTCAATAGAGCCCAATAGCAAAAATCAGGTTTTGAATGAAGAATCACATTTCTTGGTAAAATCATGCAGGATTGAAATTTTTGATGGTTTTTTACTCCTCTCAACAGCCCAAACAAGTTTCTAAAAGGATGAGTTTGCAACTACTTTACTTTTGGAGAAAATTCAAAACATTCATTATTCAATAGGGCCCAAACTATCAAAAACCAGCGGTTTCAATGAACACACATTTCTTGGTAGAATCATGCAGGACTGAAATTTTTGATGTTTTTCTACTCCTCTCATGAGCCCAAACAAGACTCTAAAAGCATGAGTTTGCAACTACTTTACTTTTGGAGAAAATTCAAAACATTCATTATTCAATAGAGCCCAATAGCAAAAATCAGGTTTTGAATGAAGAATCACATTTCTTGGTAAAATCATGCAGGATTGAAATTTTTGATGGTTTTTTACTCCTCTCAACAGCCCAAACAAGTTTCTAAAAGGATGAGTTTGCAACTACTTTACTTTTGGAGAAAATTCAAAACATTCATTATTCAATAGGGCCCAAACTATCAAAAACCAGCGGTTTGAATGAACACACATTTCTTGGTAGAATCATGCAGGACTGAAATTTTTGATGTTTTTCTACTCCTCTCATGAGCCCAAACAAGTCTCTAAAAGCATGAGTTTGCAACTACTTTACTTTTGGAGAAAATTCAAAACATTCATTATTCAATAGAGCCCAATAGCAAAAATCAGGTTTTGAATGAAGAATCACATTTCTTGGTAAAATCATGCAGGATTGAAATTTTTGATGGTTTTTTACTCCTGTCAACAGCCCAAACAAGTTTCTAAAAGGATGAGTTTGCAACTACTTTACTTTTGGAGAAAATTCAAAACATTCATTATTCAATAGGGCCCAAACTATCAAAAACCAGCGGTTTCAATGAACACACATTTCTTGGTAGAATCATGCAGGACTGAAATTTTTGATGTTTTTCTACTCCTCTCATGAGCCCAAACAAGTCTCTAAAAGCATGAGTTTGCAACTACTTTACTTTTGGAGAAAATTCAAAACATTCATTATTCAATAGGGCCCAAAATATCAAAAACCAGCGGATTGAATGAACACACATTTCTTGGTAGAATCGTGCAGGACTGAAATTTTTGATTTTTTTCTACTCCTCTCATGAGCCCAAACAAGTCTCTAAAAGGATGAGTTTGCAACTACTTTACTTTTGGAGAAAATTCAAAACATTCATTATTCAATAGAGCCCAATAGCAAAAACCAGCGTTTTGAATGAAGAATCACATTTCTTGGTAGAATCATGCAGGATTGAAATTTTTGATGGTTTTTTACTCCTCTCAACAGCCCAAACAAGTTTCTAAAAGGATGAGTTTGCAACTACTTTACTTTTGGAGAAAATTCAAAACATTCATTATTCAATAGGGCCCAAAATATCAAAAACCAGCGGTTTCAATGAACACACATTTCTTGGTAGAATCATGCAGGACTGAAATTTTTGATGTTTTTCTACTCCTCTCATGAGCCCAAACAAGACTCTAAAAGCATGAGTTTGCAACTACTTTACTTTTGGAGAAAATTCAAAACATTCATTATTCAATAGAGCCCAATAGCAAAAATCAGGTTTTGAATGAAGAATCACATTTCTTGGTAAAATCATGCAGGATTGAAATTTTTGATGGTTTTTTACTCCTCTCAACAGCCCAAACAAGTTTCTAAAAGGATGAGTTTGCAACTACTTTACTTTTGGAGAAAATTCAAAACATTCATTATTCAATAGGGCCCAAACTATCAAAAACCAGCGGTTTGAAGGAACACACATTTCTTGGTAGAATCATGCAGGACTGAAATTTTTGATGTTTTTCTACTCCTCTCATGAGCCCAAACAAGTCTCTAAAAGCATGAGTTTGCAACTACTTTACTTTTGGAGAAAATTCAAAACATTCATTATTCAATAGAGCCCAATAGCAAAAATCAGGTTTTGAATGAAGAATCACATTTCTTGGTAAAATCATGCAGGATTGAAATTTTTGATGGTTTTTTACTCCTCTCAACAGCCCAAACAAGTTTCTAAAAGGATGAGTTTGCAACTACTTTACTTTTGGAGAAAATTCAAAACATTCATTATTCAATAGGGCCCAAACTATCAAAAACCAGCGGTTTCAATGAACACACATTTCTTGGTAGAATCATGCAGGACTGAAATTTTTGATGTTTTTCTACTCCTCTCATGAGCCCAAACAAGTCTCTAAAAGCATGAGTTTGCAACTACTTTACTTTTGGAGAAAATTCAAAACATTCACTTTTCACTAGAGCCCAATAGCAAAAATCAGGTTTTGAATGAAGAATCACATTTCTTGGTAGAATCATGCTGCATTGAAATTTTTGATGGTTTTTTACTCCTCTCAACAGCCCAAACAAGTTTCTAAAAGGATGAGCTTGCAACTACTTTACTTTTGGAGAAAATTCAAAACATTCATTATTCAATAGGGCCCAAACTATCAAAAACCAGCGGTTTCAATGAACACACATTTCTTGGTAGAATCATGCAGGACTGAAATTTTTGATGTTTTTCTACTCCTCTCATGAGCCCAAACAAGTCTCTAAAAGCATGAGTTTGCAACTACTTTACTTTTGGAGAAAATTCAAAACATTCATTATTCAATAGAGCCCAATAGCAAAAATCAGGTTTTGAATGAAGAATCACATTTCTTGGTAAAATCATGCAGGATTGAAATTTTTGATGGTTTTTTACTCCTCTCAACAGCCCAAACAAGTTTCTAAAAGGATGAGTTTGCAACTACTTTACTTTTGGAGAAAATTCAAAACATTCATTATTCAATAGGGCCCAAACTATCAAAAACCAGCGGTTTCAATGAACACACATTTCTTGGTAGAATCATGCAGGACTGAAATTTTTGATGTTTTTCTACTCCTCTCATGAGCCCAAACAAGTCTCTAAAAGCATGAGTTTGCAACTACTTTACTTTTGGAGAAAATTCAAAACATTCATTATTCAATAGGGCCCAAAATATCAAAAACCAGCGGATTGAATGAACACACATTTCTTGGTAGAATCGTGCAGGACTGAAATTTTTGATTTTTTTCTACTCCTCTCATGAGCCCAAACAAGTCTCTAAAAGGATGAGTTTGCAACTACTTTACTTTTGGAGAAAATTCAAAACATTCATTATTCAATAGAGCCCAATAGCAAAAACCAGCGTTTTGAATGAAGAATCACATTTCTTGGTAGAATCATGCAGGATTGAAATTTTTGATGGTTTTTTACTCCTCTCAACAGCCCAAACAAGTTTCTAAAAGGATGAGTTTGCAACTACTTTACTTTTGGAGAAAATTCAAAACATTCATTATTCAATAGGGCCCAAACTATCAAAAACCAGCGGTTTCAATGAACACACATTTCTTGGTAGAATCATGCAGGACTGAAATTTTTGATGTTTTTCTACTCCTCTCATGAGCCCAAACAAGTCTCTAAAAGCATGAGTTTGCAACTACTTTACTTTTGGAGAAAATTCAAAACATTCATTATTCAATAGAGCCCAATAGCAAAAATCAGGTTTTGAATGAAGATTCACATTTCTTGGTAGAATCATGCAGGATTGAAATTTTTGATGTTTTTTTACTCCTCTCAACAGCCCAAACAAGTTTCTAAAAGGATGAGTTTGCAACTACTTTACTTTTGGAGAAAATTCAAAACATTCATTATTCAATAGGGCCCAAACTATCAAAAACCAGCGGTTTCAATGAACACACATTTTTTGGTAGAATCATGCAGGACTGAAATTTTTGATGTTTTTCTACTCCTCTCATGAGCCCAAACAAGTCTCTAAAAGCATGAGTTTGCAACTACTTTACTTTTAGAAAAAATTCAAAACATTCATTATTCAATAGAGCCCAATAGCAAAAATCAGGTTTTGAATGAAGAATCACATTTCTTGGTAAAATCATGCAGGATTGAAATTTTTGATGGTTTTTTACTCCTCTCAACAGCCCAAACAAGTTTCTAAAAGGATGAGTTTGCAACTACTTTACTTTTGGAGAAAATTCAAAACATTCATTATTCAATAGGGCCCAAACTATCAAAAACCAGCGGTTTCAATGAACACACATTTCTTGGTAGAATCATGCAGGACTGAAATTTTTGATGTTTTTCTACTCCTCTCATGAGCCCAAACAAGTCTCTAAAAGCATGAGTTTGCAACTACTTTACTTTTGGAGAAAATTCAAAACATTCATTATTCAATAGAGCCCAATAGCAAAAATCAGGTTTTGAATGAAGAATCACATTTCTTGGTAAAATCATGCAGGATTGAAATTTTTGATGGTTTTTTACTCCTCTCAACAGCCCAAACAAGTTTCTAAAAGGATGAGTTTGCAACTACTTTACTTTTGGAGAAAATTCAAAACATTCATTATTCAATAGGGCCCAAACTATCAAAAACCAGCGGTTTCAATGAACACACATTTCTTGGTAGAATCATGCAGGACTGAAATTTTTGATGTTTTTCTACTCCTCTCATGAGCCCAAACAAGTCTCTAAAAGCATGAGTTTGCAACTACTTTACTTTTGGAGAAAATTCAAAACATTCATTATTCAATAGAGCCCAATAGCAAAAATCAGGTTTTGAATGAAGAATCACATTTCTTGGTAAAATCATGCAGGATTGAAATTTTTGATGGTTTTTTACTCCTCTCAACAGCCCAAACAAGTTTCTAAAAGGATGAGTTTGCAACTACTTTACTTTTGGAGAAAATTCAAAACATTCATTATTCAATAGGGCCCAAAATATCAAAAACCAGCGGTTTGAATGAACACACATTTCTTGGTAGAATCGTGCAGGACTGAAATTTTTGATTTTTTTCTACTCCTCTCATGAGCCCAAACAAGTCTCTAAAAGGATGAGTTTGCAACTACTTTACTTTTGGAGAAAATTCAAAACATTCATTATTCAATAGAGCCCAATAGCAAAAACCAGCGTTTTGAATGAAGAATCACATTTCTTGGTAGAATCATGCAGGATTGAAATTTTTGATGGTTTTTTACTCCTCTCAACAGCCCAAACAAGTTTCTAAAAGGATGAGTTTGCAACTACTTTACTTTTGGAGAAAATTCAAAACATTCATTATTCAATAGCGCCCAAACTATCAAAAACCAGCGGTTTCAATGAACACACATTTCTTGGTAGAATTATGCAGGACTGAAATTTTTGATGTTTTTCTACTCCTCTCATGAGCCCAAACAAGACTCTAAAAGCATGAGTTTGCAACTACTTTACTTTTGGAGAAAATTCAAAACATTCATTATTCAATAGAGCCCAATAGCAAAAATCAGGTTTTGAATGAAGAATCACATTTCTTGGTAAAATCATGCAGGATTGAAATTTTTGATGGTTTTTTACTCCTCTCAACAGCCCAAACAAGTTTCTAAAAGGATGAGTTTGCAACTACTTTACTTTTGGAGAAAATTCAAAACATTCATTATTCAATAGGGCCCAAACTATCAAAAACCAGCGGTTTGAAGGAACACACATTTCTTGGTAGAATCATGCAGGACTGAAATTTTTGATGTTTTTCTACTCCTCTCATGAGCCCAAACAAGTCTCTAAAAGCATGAGTTTGCAACTACTTTACTTTTGGAGAAAATTCAAAACATTCATTATTCAATAGAGCCCAATAGCAAAAATCAGGTTTTGAATGAAGAATCACATTTCTTGGTAAAATCATGCAGGATTGAAATTTTTGATGGTTTTTTACTCCTCTCAACAGCCCAAACAAGTTTCTAAAAGGATGAGTTTGCAACTACTTTACTTTTGGAGAAAATTCAAAACATTCATTATTCAATAGGGCCCAAACTATCAAAAACCAGCGGTTTCAATGAACACAGATTTCTTGGTAGAATCATGCAGGACTGAAATTTTTGATGTTTTTCTACTCCTCTCATGAGCCCAAACAAGTCTCTAAAAGCATTAGTTTGCAACTACTTTACTTTTGGAGAAAATTCAAAACATTCACTTTTCACTAGAGCCCAATAGCAAAAATCAGGTTTTGAATGAAGAATCACATTTCTTGGTAGAATCATGCTGCATTGAAATTTTTGATGGTTTTTTACTCCTCTCAACAGCCCAAACAAGTTTCTAAAAGGATGAGTTTGCAACTACTTTACTTTTGGAGAAAATTCAAAACATTCATTATTCAATAGGGCCCAAACTATCAAAAACCAGCGGTTTCAATGAACACACATTTCTTGGTAGAATCATGCAGGACTGAAATTTTTGATGTTTTTCTACTCCTCTCATGAGCCCAAACAAGTCTCTAAAAGCATGAGTTTGCAACTACTTTACTTTTGGAGAAAATTCAAAACATTCATTATTCAATAGAGCCCAATAGCAAAAATCAGGTTTTGAATGAAGATTCACATTTCTTGGTAGAATCATGCAGGATTGAAATTTTTGATGTTTTTTTTACTCCTCTCAACAGCCCAAACAAGTTTCTAAAAGGATGAGTTTGCAACTACTTTACTTTTGGAGAAAATTCAAAACATTCATTATTCAATAGGGCCCAAACTATCAAAAACCAGCGGTTTCAATGAACACACATTTTTTGGTAGAATCATGCAGGACTGAAATTTTTGATGTTTTTCTACTCCTCTCATGAGCCCAAACAAGTCTCTAAAAGCATGAGTTTGCAACTACTTTACTTTTAGAAAAAATTCAAAACATTCATTATTCAATAGAGCCCAATAGCAAAAATCAGGTTTTGAATGAAGAATCACATTTCTTGGTAAAATCATGCAGGATTGAAATTTTTGATGGTTTTTTACTCCTCTCAACAGACCAAACAAGTTTCTAAAAGGATGAGTTTGCAACTACTTTACTTTTGGAGAAAATTCAAAACATTCATTATTCAATAGAGCCCAATAGCAAAAATCAGGATTTGAATGAAGAATCACATTTATTGGTAAAATCATGCAGGATTGAAATTTTTGATGGTTTTTTACTCCTCTCAACAGCCCAAACAAGTTTCTAAAAGGATGAGTTTGCAACTACTTTACTTTTGGAGAAAATTCAAAACATTCATTATTCAATAGGGCCCAAACTATCAAAAACCAGCGGTTTCAATGAACACACATTTTTTGGTAGAATCATGCAGGACTGAAATTTTTGATGTTTTTCTACTCCTCTCATGAGCCCAAACAAGTCTCTAAAAGCATGAGTTTGCAACTACTTTACTTTTGGAAAAAATTCAAAACATTCATTATTCAATAGAGCCCAATAGCAAAAATCAGGTTTTGAATGAAGAATCACATTTCTTGGTAAAATCATGCAGGATTGAAATTTTTGATGGTTTTTTACTCCTCTCAACAGCCCAAACAAGTTTCTAAAAGGATGAGTTTGCAACTACTTTACTTTTGGAGAAAATTCAAAACATTCATTATTCAATAGGGCCCAAACTATCAAAAACCAGCGGTTTCAATGAACACACAATTCTTGGTAGAATCATGCAGGACTGAAATTTTTGATGTTTTTCTACTCCTCTCATGAGCCCAAACAAGTCTCTAAAAGCATGAGTTTGCAACTACTTTACTTTTGGAGAAAATTCAAAACATTCATTATTCAATAGAGCCCAATAGCAAAAATCAGGTTTTGAATGAAGAATCACATTTCTTGGTAAAATCATGCAGGATTGAAATTTTTGATGGTTTTTTACTCCTCTCAACAGCCCAAACAAGTTTCTAAAAGGATGAGTTTGCAACTACTTTACTTTTGGAGAAAATTCAAAACATTCATTATTCAATAGGGCCCAAACTATCAAAAACCAGCGGTTTCAATGAACACACATTTCTTGGTAGAATCATGCAGGACTGAAATTTTTGATGTTTTTCTACTCCTCTCATGAGCCCAAACAAGTCTCTAAAAGCATGAGTTTGCAACTACTTTACTTTTGGAGAAAATTCAAAACATTCATTATTCAATAGAGCCCAATAGCAAAAATCAGGTTTTGAATGAAGAATCACATTTCTTGGTAGAATCATGCAGGATTGAAATTTTTGATGGTTTTTTACTCCTCTCAACAGCCCAAACAAGTTTCTAAAAGGATGAGTTTGCAACTACTTTACTTTTGGAGAAAATTCAAAACATTCATTATTCAATAGGGCCCAAACTATCAAAAACCAGTGGTCTCAATTAACACACATTTCTTGGTAGAATCATGCAGGACTGAAATTTTTGAAGTTTTTCTACTCCTCTCATGAGCCCAAACAAGTCTCTAAAAGCATGAGTTTGCAACTACTTTACTTTTGGAGAAAATTCAAAACATTCATTATTCAATAGAGCCCAATAGCAAAAATCAGGATTTGAATGAAGAATCACATTTATTGGTAAAATCATGCAGGATTGAAATTTTTGATGGTTTTTTACTCCTCTCAACAGCCCAAACAAGTTTCTAAAAGGATGAGTTTGCAACTACTTTACTTTTGGAGAAAATTCAAAACATTCATTATTCAATAGGGCCCAAACTATCAAAAACCAGCGGTTTCAATGAACACACATTTTTTGGTAGAATCATGCAGGACTGAAATTTTTGATGTTTTTCTACTCCTCTCATGAGCCCAAACAAGTCTCTAAAAGCATGAGTTTGCAACTACTTTACTTTTGGAAAAAATTCAAAACATTCATTATTCAATAGAGCCCAATAGCAAAAATCAGGTTTTGAATGAAGAATCACATTTCTTGGTAAAATCATGCAGGATTGAAATTTTTGATGGTTTTTTACTCCTCTCAACAGCCCAAACAAGTTTCTAAAAGGCTGAGTTTGCAACTACTTTACTTTTGGAGAAAATTCAAAACATTCATTATTCAATAGGGCCCAAACTATCAAAAACCAGCGGTTTCAATGAACACACATTTCTTGGTAGAATCATGCAGGACTGAAATTTTTGATGTTTTTCTACTCCTCTCATGAGCCCAAACAAGTCTCTAAAAGCATGAGTTTGCAACTACTTTACTTTTGGAGAAAATTCAAAACATTCATTATTCAATAGGGCCCAAAATATCAAAAACCAGCGGATTGAATGAACACACATTTCTTGGTAGAATCGTGCAGGACTGAAATTTTTGATTTTTTTCTACTCCTCTCATGAGCCCAAACAAGTCTCTAAAAGGATGAGTTTGCAACTACTTTACTTTTGGAGAAAATTCAAAACATTCATTATTCAATAGAGCCCAATAGCAAAAACCAGCGTTTTGAATGAAGAATCACATTTCTTGGTAGAATCATGCAGGATTGAAATTTTTGATGGTTTTTTACTCCTCTCAACAGCCCAAACAAGTTTCTAAAAGGATGAGTTTGCAACTACTTTACTTTTGGAGAAAATTCAAAACATTCATTATTCAATAGGGCCCAAACTATCAAAAACCAGCGGTTTCAATGAACACACATTTCTTGGTAGAATCATGCAGGACTGAAATTTTTGATGTTTTTCTACTCCTCTCATGAGCCCAAACAAGTCTCTAAAAGCATGAGTTTGCAACTACTTTACTTTTGGAGAAAATTCAAAACATTCATTATTCAATAGAGCCCAATAGCAAAAATCAGGTTTTGAATGAAGATTCACATTTCTTGGTAGAATCATGCAGGATTGAAATTTTTGATGTTTTTTTACTCCTCTCAACAGCCCAAACAAGTTTCTAAAAGGATGAGTTTGCAACTACTTTACTTTTGGAGAAAATTCAAAACATTCATTATTCAATAGGGCCCAAACTATCAAAAACCAGCGGTTTCAATGAACACACATTTTTTGGTAGAATCATGCAGGACTGAAATTTTTGATGTTTTTCTACTCCTCTCATGAGCCCAAACAAGTCTCTAAAAGCATGAGTTTGCAACTACTTTACTTTTAGAAAAAATTCAAAACATTCATTATTCAATAGAGCCCAATAGCAAAAATCAGGTTTTGAATGAAGAATCACATTTCTTGGTAAAATCATGCAGGATTGAAATTTTTGATGGTTTTTTACTCCTCTCAACAGCCCAAACAAGTTTCTAAAAGGATGAGTTTGCAACTACTTTACTTTTGGAGAAAATTCAAAACATTCATTATTCAATAGGGCCCAAACTATCAAAAACCAGCGGTTTCAATGAACACACATTTCTTGGTAGAATCATGCAGGACTGAAATTTTTGATGTTTTTCTACTCCTCTCATGAGCCCAAACAAGTCTCTAAAAGCATGAGTTTGCAACTACTTTACTTTTGGAGAAAATTCAAAACATTCATTATTCAATAGAGCCCAATAGCAAAAATCAGGTTTTGAATGAAGAATCACATTTCTTGGTAAAATCATGCAGGATTGAAATTTTTGATGGTTTTTTACTCCTCTCAACAGCCCAAACAAGTTTCTAAAAGGATGAGTTTGCAACTACTTTACTTTTGGAGAAAATTCAAAACATTCATTATTCAATAGGGCCCAAACTATCAAAAACCAGCGGTTTCAATGAACACACATTTCTTGGTAGAATCATGCAGGACTGAAATTTTTGATGTTTTTCTACTCCTCTCATGAGCCCAAACAAGTCTCTAAAAGCATGAGTTTGCAACTACTTTACTTTTGGAGAAAATTCAAAACATTCATTATTCAATAGAGCCCAATAGCAAAAATCAGGTTTTGAATGAAGAATCACATTTCTTGGTAAAATCATGCAGGATTGAAATTTTTGATGGTTTTTTACTCCTCTCAACAGCCCAAACAAGTTTCTAAAAGGATGAGTTTGCAACTACTTTACTTTTGGAGAAAATTCAAAACATTCATTATTCAATAGGGCCCAAAATATCAAAAACCAGCGGTTTGAATGAACACACATTTCTTGGTAGAATCGTGCAGGACTGAAATTTTTGATTTTTTTCTACTCCTCTCATGAGCCCAAACAAGTCTCTAAAAGGATGAGTTTGCAACTACTTTACTTTTGGAGAAAATTCAAAACATTCATTATTCAATAGAGCCCAATAGCAAAAACCAGCGTTTTGAATGAAGAATCACATTTCTTGGTAGAATCATGCAGGATTGAAATTTTTGATGGTTTTTTACTCCTCTCAACAGCCCAAACAAGTTTCTAAAAGGATGAGTTTGCAACTACTTTACTTTTGGAGAAAATTCAAAACATTCATTATTCAATAGGGCCCAAACTATCAAAAACCAGCGGTTTCAATGAACACACATTTCTTGGTAGAATTATGCAGGACTGAAATTTTTGATGTTTTTCTACTCCTCTCATGAGCCCAAACAAGACTCTAAAAGCATGAGTTTGCAACTACTTTACTTTTGGAGAAAATTCAAAACATTCATTATTCAATAGAGCCCAATAGCAAAAATCAGGTTTTGAATGAAGAATCACATTTCTTGGTAAAATCATGCAGGATTGAAATTTTTGATGGTTTTTTACTCCTCTCAACAGCCCAAACAAGTTTCTAAAAGGATGAGTTTGCAACTACTTTACTTTTGGAGAAAATTCAAAACATTCATTATTCAATAGGGCCCAAACTATCAAAAACCAGCGGTTTGAAGGAACACACATTTCTTGGTAGAATCATGCAGGACTGAAATTTTTGATGTTTTTCTACTCCTCTCATGAGCCCAAACAAGTCTCTAAAAGCATGAGTTTGCAACTACTTTACTTTTGGAGAAAATTCAAAACATTCATTATTCAATAGAGCCCAATAGCAAAAATCAGGTTTTGAATGAAGAATCACATTTCTTGGTAAAATCATGCAGGATTGAAATTTTTGATGGTTTTTTACTCCTCTCAACAGCCCAAACAAGTTTCTAAAAGGATGAGTTTGCAACTACTTTACTTTTGGAGAAAATTCAAAACATTCATTATTCAATAGGGCCCAAACTATCAAAAACCAGCGGTTTCAATGAACACAGATTTCTTGGTAGAATCATGCAGGACTGAAATTTTTGATGTTTTTCTACTCCTCTCATGAGCCCAAACAAGTCTCTAAAAGCATTAGTTTGCAACTACTTTACTTTTGGAGAAAATTCAAAACATTCACTTTTCACTAGAGCCCAATAGCAAAAATCAGGTTTTGAATGAAGAATCACATTTCTTGGTAGAATCATGCTGCATTGAAATTTTTGATGGTTTTTTACTCCTCTCAACAGCCCAAACAAGTTTCTAAAAGGATGAGTTTGCAACTACTTTACTTTTGGAGAAAATTCAAAACATTCATTATTCAATAGGGCCCAAACTATCAAAAACCAGCGGTTTCAATGAACACACATTTCTTGGTAGAATCATGCAGGACTGAAATTTTTGATGTTTTTCTACTCCTCTCATGAGCCCAAACAAGTCTCTAAAAGCATGAGTTTGCAACTACTTTACTTTTGGAGAAAATTCAAAACATTCATTATTCAATAGAGCCCAATAGCAAAAATCAGGTTTTGAATGAAGATTCACATTTCTTGGTAGAATCATGCAGGATTGAAATTTTTGATGTTTTTTTACTCCTCTCAACAGCCCAAACAAGTTTCTAAAAGGATGAGTTTGCAACTACTTTACTTTTGGAGAAAATTCAAAACATTCATTATTCAATAGGGCCCAAACTATCAAAAACCAGCGGTTTCAATGAACACACATTTTTTGGTAGAATCATGCAGGACTGAAATTTTTGATGTTTTTCTACTCCTCTCATGAGCCCAAACAAGTCTCTAAAAGCATGAGTTTGCAACTACTTTACTTTTAGAAAAAATTCAAAACATTCATTATTCAATAGAGCCCAATAGCAAAAATCAGGTTTTGAATGAAGAATCACATTTCTTGGTAAAATCATGCAGGATTGAAATTTTTGATGGTTTTTTACTCCTCTCAACAGACCAAACAAGTTTCTAAAAGGATGAGTTTGCAACTACTTTACTTTTGGAGAAAATTCAAAACATTCATTATTCAATAGAGCCCAATAGCAAAAATCAGGATTTGAATGAAGAATCACATTTATTGGTAAAATCATGCAGGATTGAAATTTTTGATGGTTTTTTACTCCTCTCAACAGCCCAAACAAGTTTCTAAAAGGATGAGTTTGCAACTACTTTACTTTTGGAGAAAATTCAAAACATTCATTATTCAATAGGGCCCAAACTATCAAAAACCAGCGGTTTCAATGAACACACATTTTTTGGTAGAATCATGCAGGACTGAAATTTTTGATGTTTTTCTACTCCTCTCATGAGCCCAAACAAGTCTCTAAAAGCATGAGTTTGCAACTACTTTACTTTTGGAAAAAATTCAAAACATTCATTATTCAATAGAGCCCAATAGCAAAAATCAGGTTTTGAATGAAGAATCACATTTCTTGGTAAAATCATGCAGGATTGAAATTTTTGATGGTTTTTTACTCCTCTCAACAGCCCAAACAAGTTTCTAAAAGGATGAGTTTGCAACTACTTTACTTTTGGAGAAAATTCAAAACATTCATTATTCAATAGGGCCCAAACTATCAAAAACCAGCGGTTTCAATGAACACACAATTCTTGGTAGAATCATGCAGGACTGAAATTTTTGATGTTTTTCTACTCCTCTCATGAGCCCAAACAAGTCTCTAAAAGCATGAGTTTGCAACTACTTTACTTTTGGAGAAAATTCAAAACATTCATTATTCAATAGAGCCCAATAGCAAAAATCAGGTTTTGAATGAAGAATCACATTTCTTGGTAAAATCATGCAGGATTGAAATTTTTGATGGTTTTTTACTCCTCTCAACAGCCCAAACAAGTTTCTAAAAGGATGAGTTTGCAACTACTTTACTTTTGGAGAAAATTCAAAACATTCATTATTCAATAGGGCCCAAACTATCAAAAACCAGCGGTTTCAATGAACACACATTTCTTGGTAGAATCATGCAGGACTGAAATTTTTGATGTTTTTCTACTCCTCTCATGAGCCCAAACAAGTCTCTAAAAGCATGAGTTTGCAACTACTTTACTTTTGGAGAAAATTCAAAACATTCATTATTCAATAGAGCCCAATAGCAAAAATCAGGTTTTGAATGAAGAATCACATTTCTTGGTAGAATCATGCAGGATTGAAATTTTTGATGGTTTTTTACTCCTCTCAACAGCCCAAACAAGTTTCTAAAAGGATGAGTTTGCAACTACTTTACTTTTGGAGAAAATTCAAAACATTCATTATTCAATAGGGCCCAAACTATCAAAAACCAGTGGTCTCAATTAACACACATTTCTTGGTAGAATCATGCAGGACTGAAATTTTTGAAGTTTTTCTACTCCTCTCATGAGCCCAAACAAGTCTCTAAAAGCATGAGTTTGCAACTACTTTACTTTTGGAGAAAATTCAAAACATTCATTATTCAATAGAGCCCAATAGCAAAAATCAGGATTTGAATGAAGAATCACATTTATTGGTAAAATCATGCAGGATTGAAATTTTTGATGGTTTTTTACTCCTCTCAACAGCCCAAACAAGTTTCTAAAAGGATGAGTTTGCAACTACTTTACTTTTGGAGAAAATTCAAAACATTCATTATTCAATAGGGCCCAAACTATCAAAAACCAGCGGTTTCAATGAACACACATTTTTTGGTAGAATCATGCAGGACTGAAATTTTTGATGTTTTTCTACTCCTCTCATGAGCCCAAACAAGTCTCTAAAAGCATGAGTTTGCAACTACTTTACTTTTGGAAAAAATTCAAAACATTCATTATTCAATAGAGCCCAATAGCAAAAATCAGGTTTTGAATGAAGAATCACATTTCTTGGTAAAATCATGCAGGATTGAAATTTTTGATGGTTTTTTACTCCTCTCAACAGCCCAAACAAGTTTCTAAAAGGATGAGTTTGCAACTACTTTACTTTTGGAGAAAATTCAAAACATTCATTATTCAATAGGGCCCAAACTATCAAAAACCAGCGGTTTCAATGAACACACATTTCTTGGTAGAATCATGCAGGACTGAAATTTTTGATGTTTTTCTACTCCTCTCATGAGCCCAAACAAGTCTCTAAAAGCATGAGTTTGCAACTACTTTACTTTTGGAGAAAATTAAAAACATTCATTATTCAATAGAGCCCAATAGCAAAAATCAGGTTTTGAATGAAGAATCACATTTCTTGGTAAAATCATGCAGGATTGAAATTTTTGATGGTTTTTTACTCCTGTCAACAGCCCAAACAAGTTTCTAAAAGGATGAGTTTGCAACTACTTTACTTTTGGAGAAAATTCAAAACATTCATTATTCAATAGGGCCCAAACTATCAAAAACCAGCGGTTTCAATGAACACACATTTCTTGGTAGAATCATGCAGGACTGAAATTTTTGATGTTTTTCTACTCCTCTCATGAGCCCAAACAAGTCTCTAAAAGCATGAGTTTGCAACTACTTTACTTTTGGAGAAAATTCAAAACATTCATTATTCAATAGGGCCCAAAATATCAAAAACCAGCGGATTGAATGAACACACATTTCTTGGTAGAATCGTGCAGGACTGAAATTTTTGATTTTTTTCTACTCCTCTCATGAGCCCAAACAAGTCTCTAAAAGGATGAGTTTGCAACTACTTTACTTTTGGAGAAAATTCAAAACATTCATTATTCAATAGAGCCCAATAGCAAAAACCAGCGTTTTGAATGAAGAATCACATTTCTTGGTAGAATCATGCAGGATTGAAATTTTTGATGGTTTTTTACTCCTCTCAACAGCCCAAACAAGTTTCTAAAAGGATGAGTTTGCAACTACTTTACTTTTGGAGAAAATTCAAAACATTCATTATTCAATAGGGCCCAAAATATCAAAAACCAGCGGTTTCAATGAAAACACATTTCTTGGTAGAATCATGCAGGACTGAAATTTTTGATGTTTTTCTACTCCTCTCATGAGCCCAAACAAGACTCTAAAAGCATGAGTTTGCAACTACTTTACTTTTGGAGAAAATTCAAAACATTCATTATTCAATAGAGCCCAATAGCAAAAATCAGGTTTTGAATGAAGAATCACATTTCTTGGTAAAATCATGCAGGATTGAAATTTTTGATGGTTTTTTACTCCTCTCAACAGCCCAAACAAGTTTCTAAAAGGATGAGTTTGCAACTACTTTACTTTTGGAGAAAATTCAAAACATTCATTATTCAATAGGGCCCAAACTATCAAAAACCAGCGGTTTGAAGGAACACACATTTCTTGGTAGAATCATGCAGGACTGAAATTTTTGATGTTTTTCTACTCCTCTCATGAGCCCAAACAAGTCTCTAAAAGCATGAGTTTGCAACTACTTTACTTTTGGAGAAAATTCAAAACATTCATTATTCAATAGAGCCCAATAGCAAAAATCAGGTTTTGAATGAAGAATCACATTTCTTGGTAAAATCATGCAGGATTGAAATTTTTGATGGTTTTTTACTCCTCTCAACAGCCCAAACAAGTTTCTAAAAGGATGAGTTTGCAACTACTTTACTTTTGGAGAAAATTCAAAACATTCATTATTCAATAGGGCCCAAACTATCAAAAACCAGCGGTTTCAATGAACACACATTTCTTGGTAGAATCATGCAGGACTGAAATTTTTGATGTTTTTCTACTCCTCTCATGAGCCCAAACAAGTCTCTAAAAGCATGAGTTTGCAACTACTTTACTTTTGGAGAAAATTCAAAACATTCACTTTTCACTAGAGCCCAATAGCAAAAATCAGGTTTTGAATGAAGAATCACATTTCTTGGTAGAATCATGCTGCATTGAAATTTTTGATGGTTTTTTACTCCTCTCAACAGCCCAAACAAGTTTCTAAAAGGATGAGTTTGCAACTACTTTACTTTTGGAGAAAATTCAAAACATTCATTATTCAATAGGGCCCAAACTATCAAAAACCAGCGGTTTCAATGAACACACATTTCTTGGTAGAATCATGCAGGACTGAAATTTTTGATGTTTTTCTACTCCTCTCATGAGCCCAAACAAGTCTCTAAAAGCATGAGTTTGCAACTACTTTACTTTTGGAGAAAATTCAAAACATTCATTATTCAATAGAGCCCAATAGCAAAAATCAGGTTTTGAATGAAGAATCACATTTCTTGGTAAAATCATGCAGGATTGAAATTTTTGATGGTTTTTTACTCCTCTCAACAGCCCAAACAAGTTTCTAAAAGGATGAGTTTGCAACTACTTTACTTTTGGAGAAAATTCAAAACATTCATTATTCAATAGGGCCCAAACTATCAAAAACCAGCGGTTTCAATGAACACACATTTCTTGGTAGAATCATGCAGGACTGAAATTTTTGATGTTTTTCTACTCCTCTCATGAGCCCAAACAAGTCTCTAAAAGCATGAGTTTGCAACTACTTTACTTTTGGAGAAAATTCAAAACATTCATTATTCAATAGGGCCCAAAATATCAAAAACCAGCGGATTGAATGAACACACATTTCTTGGTAGAATCGTGCAGGACTGAAATTTTTGATTTTTTTCTACTCCTCTCATGAGCCCAAACAAGTCTCTAAAAGGATGAGTTTGCAACTACTTTACTTTTGGAGAAAATTCAAAACATTCATTATTCAATAGAGCCCAATAGCAAAAACCAGCGTTTTGAATGAAGAATCACATTTCTTGGTAGAATCATGCAGGATTGAAATTTTTGATGGTTTTTTACTCCTCTCAACAGCCCAAACAAGTTTCTAAAAGGATGAGTTTGCAACTACTTTACTTTTGGAGAAAATTCAAAACATTCATTATTCAATAGGGCCCAAACTATCAAAAACCAGCGGTTTCAATGAACACACATTTCTTGGTAGAATCATGCAGGACTGAAATTTTTGATGTTTTTCTACTCCTCTCATGAGCCCAAACAAGTCTCTAAAAGCATGAGTTTGCAACTACTTTACTTTTGGAGAAAATTCAAAACATTCATTATTCAATAGAGCCCAATAGCAAAAATCAGGTTTTGAATGAAGATTCACATTTCTTGGTAGAATCATGCAGGATTGAAATTTTTGATGTTTTTTTACTCCTCTCAACAGCCCAAACAAGTTTCTAAAAGGATGAGTTTGCAACTACTTTACTTTTGGAGAAAATTCAAAACATTCATTATTCAATAGGGCCCAAACTATCAAAAACCAGCGGTTTCAATGAACACACATTTTTTGGTAGAATCATGCAGGACTGAAATTTTTGATGTTTTTCTACTCCTCTCATGAGCCCAAACAAGTCTCTAAAAGCATGAGTTTGCAACTACTTTACTTTTAGAAAAAATTCAAAACATTCATTATTCAATAGAGCCCAATAGCAAAAATCAGGTTTTGAATGAAGAATCACATTTCTTGGTAAAATCATGCAGGATTGAAATTTTTGATGGTTTTTTACTCCTCTCAACAGCCCAAACAAGTTTCTAAAAGGATGAGTTTGCAACTACTTTACTTTTGGAGAAAATTCAAAACAATTATTCAATAGGGCCCAAACTATCAAAAACCAGCGGTTTCAATGAACACACATTTCTTGGTAGAATCATGCAGGACTGAAATTTTTGATGTTTTTCTACTCCTCTCATGAGCCCAAACAAGTCTCTAAAAGCATGAGTTTGCAACTACTTTACTTTTGGAGAAAATTCAAAACATTCATTATTCAATAGAGCCCAATAGCAAAAATCAGGTTTTGAATGAAGAATCACATTTCTTGGTAAAATCATGCAGGATTGAAATTTTTGATGGTTTTTTACTCCTCTCAACAGCCCAAACAAGTTTCTAAAAGGATGAGTTTGCAACTACTTTACTTTTGGAGAAAATTCAAAACATTCATTATTCAATAGGGCCCAAACTATCAAAAACCAGCGGTTTCAATGAACACACATTTCTTGGTAGAATCATGCAGGACTGAAATTTTTGATGTTTTTCTACTCCTCTCATGAGCCCAAACAAGTCTCTAAAAGCATGAGTTTGCAACTACTTTACTTTTGGAGAAAATTCAAAACATTCATTATTCAATAGAGCCCAATAGCAAAAATCAGGTTTTGAATGAAGAATCACATTTCTTGGTAAAATCATGCAGGATTGAAATTTTTGATGGTTTTTTACTCCTCTCAACAGCCCAAACAAGTTTCTAAAAGGATGAGTTTGCAACTACTTTACTTTTGGAGAAAATTCAAAACATTCATTATTCAATAGGGCCCAAAATATCAAAAACCAGCGGTTTGAATGAACACACATTTCTTGGTAGAATCGTGCAGGACTGAAATTTTTGATTTTTTTCTACTCCTCTCATGAGCCCAAACAAGTCTCTAAAAGGATGAGTTTGCAACTACTTTACTTTTGGAGAAAATTCAAAACATTCATTATTCAATAGAGCCCAATAGCAAAAACCAGCGTTTTGAATGAAGAATCACATTTCTTGGTAGAATCATGCAGGATTGAAATTTTTGATGGTTTTTTACTCCTCTCAACAGCCCAAACAAGTTTCTAAAAGGATGAGTTTGCAACTACTTTACTTTTGGAGAAAATTCAAAACATTCATTATTCAATAGGGCCCAAACTATCAAAAACCAGCGGTTTCAATGAACACACATTTTTTGGTAGAATCATGCAGGACTGAAATTTTTGATGTTTTTCTACTCCTCTCATGAGCCCAAACAAGTCTCTAAAAGCATGAGTTTGCAACTACTTTACTTTTAGAAAAAATTCAAAACATTCATTATTCAATAGAGCCCAATAGCAAAAATCAGGTTTTGAATGAAGAATCACATTTCTTGGTAAAATCATGCAGGATTGAAATTTTTGATGGTTTTTTACTCCTCTCAACAGCCCAAACAAGTTTCTAAAAGGATGAGTTTGCAACTACTTTACTTTTGGAGAAAATTCAAAACATTCATTACTCAATAGGGCCCAAACCATCAAAAACCAGCGGTTTCAATGAACACACATTTCTTGGTAGAATCATGCAGGACTGAAATTTTTGATGTTTTTCTACTCCTCTCATGAGCCCAAACAAGTCTCTAAAAGCATGAGTTTGCAACTACTTTACTTTTGGAGAAAATTCAAAACATTCATTATTCAATAGAGCCCAATAGCAAAAATCAGGTTTTGAATGAAGAATCACATTTCTTGGTAGAATCATGCAGGATTGAAATTTTTGATGGTTTTTTTACTCCTCTCAACAGCCCAAACAAGTTTCTAAAAGGATGAGTTTGCAACTACTTTACTTTTGGAGAAAATTCAAAACATTCATTATTCAATAGGGCCCAAAATATCAAAAACCAGCGGTTTGAATGAACACACATTTCTTGGTAGAATCGTGCAGGACTGAAATTTTTTATGTTTTTCTACTCCTCTCATGAGCCCAAACAAGTCTCTAAAAGGATGAGTTTGCAACTACTTTACTTTTGGAGAAAATTCAAAACATTCATTATTCAATAGAGCCCAATAGCAAAAACCAGCGTTTTGAATGCAGAATCACATTTCTTGGTAGAATCATGCAGGATTGAAATTTTTGATGGTTTTTTACTCCTCTCAACAGCCCAAACAAGTTTCTAAAAGGATGAGTTTGCAACTACTTTACTTTTGGAGAAAATTCAAAACATTCATTATTCAATAGGGCCCAAACTATCAAAAACCAGCGGTTTCAATGAACACACATTTCTTGGTAGAATCATGCAGGACTGAAATTTTTGATGTTTTTCTACTCCTCTCATGAGCCCAAACAAGTCTCTAAAAGCATGAGTTTGCAACTACTTTACTTTTGGAGAAAATTCAAAACATTCACTATTCAATAGAGCCCAATAGCAAAAATCAGGTTTTGAATGAAGAATCACATTTCTTGGTAAAATCATGCAGGATTTAAATTTTTGATGGTTTTTTACTCCTCTCAACAGCCCAAACAAGTTTCTAAAAGGATGAGTTTGCAACTACTTTACTTTTGGAGAAAATTCAAAACATTCATTATTCAATAGGGCCCAAACTATCAAAAACCAGCGGTTTCAATGAACACACATTTCTTGGTAGAATCATGCAGGACTGAAATTTTTGATGTTTTTCTACTCCTCTCATGAGCCCAAACAAGTCTCTAAAAGCATGAGTTTGCAACTACTTTACTTTTGGAGAAAATTCAAAACATTCACTATTCAATAGAGCCCAATAGCAAAAATCAGGTTTTGAATGAAGAATCACATTTCTTGGTAAAATCATGCAGGATTGAAATTTTTGATGGTTTTTTACTCCTCTCAACAGCCCAAACAAGTTTCTAAAAGGATGAGTTTGCAACTACTTTACTTTTGGAGAAAATTCAAAACATTCATTATTCAATAGGGCCCAAACTATCAAAAACCAGCGGTTTCAATGAACACACATTTCTTGGTAGAATCATGCAGGACTGAAATTTTTGATGTTTTTCTACTCCTCTCATGAGCCCAAACAAGTCTCTAAAAGCATGAGTTTGCAACTACTTTACTTTTGGAGAAAATTCAAAACATTCATTATTCAATAGAGCCCAATAGCAAAAATCAGGATTTGAATGAAGAATCACATTTCTTGGTAAAATCATGCAGGATTGAAATTTTTGATGGTTTTTTACTCCTCTCAACAGCCCAAACAAGTTTCTAAAAGGATGAGTTTGCAACTACTTTACTTTTGGAGAAAATTCAAAACATTCATTATTCAATAGGGCCCAAACTATTAAAAACCAGCGGTTTCAATGAACACACATTTCTTGGTAGAATCATGCAGGACTGAAATTTTTGATGTTTTTCTTCTCCTCTCATGAGCCCAAACAAGTCTCTAAAAGCATGAGTTTGCAACTACTTTACTTTTGGAGAAAATTCAAAACATTCACTATTCAATAGAGCCCAATAGCAAAAATCAGGTTTTGAATGAAGAATCGCATTTCTTGGTAAAATCATGCAGGATTGAAATTTTTGATGGTTTTTTACTCCTCTCAACAGCCCAAACAAGTTTCTAAAAGGATGAGTTTGCAACTACTTTACTTTTGGAGAAAATTCAAAACATTCATTATTCAATAGGGCCCAAACTATCAAAAACCAGCGGTTTCAATGAACACACATTTCTTGGTAGAATCATGCAGGACTGAAATTTTTGATGTTTTTCTACTCCTCTCATGAGACCAAACAAGTCTCTAAAAGCATGAGTTTGCAACTACTTTACTTTTGGAGAAAATTCAAAACATTCACTTTTCACTAGAGCCCAATAGCAAAAATCAGGTTTTGAATGAAGAATCACATTTCTTGGTAGAATCATGCTGCATTGAAATTTTTGATGGTTTTTTACTCCTCTCAACAGCCCAAACAAGTTTCTAAAAGGATGAGTTTGCAACTACTTTACTTTTGGAGAAAATTCAAAACATTCATTATTCAATAGGGCCCAAACTATCAAAAACCAGCGGTTTCAATGAACACACATTTCTTGGTAGAATCATGCAGGACTGAAATTTTTGATGTTTTTCTACTCCTCTCATGAGCCCAAACAAGTCTCTAAAAGCATGAGTTTGCAACTACTTTACTTTTGGAGAAAATTCAAAACATTCATTATTCAATAGAGCCCAATAGCAAAAATCAGGTTTTGAATGAAGATTCACATTTCTTGGTAGAATCATACAGGATTGAAATTTTTGATGGTTTTTTACTCCTCTCAACAGCCCAAACAAGTTTCTAAAAGGATGAGTTTGCAACTACTTTACTTTTGGAGAAAATTCAAAACATTCATTATTCAATAGGGCCCAAACTATCAAAAACCAGCGGTTTCAATGAACACACATTTTTTGGTAGAATCATGCAGGACTGAAATTTTTGATGTTTTTCTACTCCTCTCATGAGCCCAAACAAGTCTCTAAAAGCATGAGTTTGCAACTACTTTACTTTTGGAAAAAATTCAAAACATTCATTATTCAATAGAGCCCAATAGCAAAAATCAGGTTTTGAATGAAGAATCGCATTTCTTGGTAAAATCATGCAGGATTGAAATTTTTGATGGTTTTTTACTCCCCTCAACAGCCCAAACAAGTTTCTAAAAGGATGAGTTTGCAACTACTTTACTTTTGGAGAAAATTCAAAACATTCATTATTCAATAGGGCCCAAACTATCAAAAACCAGCGGTTTCAATGAACACACATTTCTTGGTAGAATCATGCAGGACTGAAATTTTTGATGTTTTTCTACTCCTCTCATGAGCCCAAACAAGTCTCTAAAAGCATGAGTTTGCAACTACTTTACTTTTGGAGAAAATTCAAAACATTCATTATTCAATAGAGCCCAATTGCAAAAATCAGGTTTTGAATGAAGAATCACATTTCTTGGTAGAATCATGCAGGATTGAAATTTTTGATGGTTTTTTACTCCTCTCAACAGCCCAAACAAGTTTCTAAAAGGATGAGTTTGCAACTACTTTACTTTTGGAGAAAATTCAAAACATTCATTATTCAATAGGGCCCAAACTATCAAAAACCAGCGGTTTCAATGAACACACATTTCTTGGTAGAATCATGCAGGACTGAAATTTTTGATGTTTTTCTACTCCTCTCATGAGCCCAAACAAGTCTCTAAAAGCATGAGTTTGCAACTACTTTACTTTTGGAGAAAATTCAAAACATTCATTATTCAATAGAGCCCAATAGCAAAAATCAGGATTTGAATGAAGAATCACATTTCTTGGTAAAATCATGCAGGATTGAAATTTTTGATGGTTTTTTACTCCTCTCAACAGCCCAAACAAGTTTCTAAAAGGATGAGTTTGCAACTACTTTACTTTTGGAGAAAATTCAAAACATTCATTATTCAATAGGGCCCAAACTATCAAAAACCAGCGGTTTCAATGAACACACATTTTTTGGTAGAATCATGCAGGACTGAAATTTTTGATGTTTTTCTACTCCTCTCATGAGCCCAAACAAGTCTCTAAAAGCATGAGTTTGCAACTACTTTACTTTTGGAAAAAATTCAAAACATTCATTATTCAATAGAGCCCAATAGCAAAAATCAGGTTTTGAATGAAGAATCGCATTTCTTGGTAAAATCATGCAGGATTGAAATTTTTGATGGTTTTTTACTCCCCTCAACAGCCCAAACAAGTTTCTAAAAGGATGAGTTTGCAACTACTTTACTTTTGGAGAAAATTCAAAACATTCATTATTCAATAGGGCCCAAACTATCAAAAACCAGCGGTTTCAATGAACACACATTTCTTGGTAGAATCATGCAGGACTGAAATTTTTGATGTTTTTCTACTCCTCTCATGAGCCCAAACAAGTCTCTAAAAGCATGAGTTTGCAACTACTTTACTTTTGGAGAAAATTCAAAACATTCATTATTCAATAGAGCCCAATTGCAAAAATCAGGTTTTGAATGAAGAATCACATTTCTTGGTAGAATCATGCAGGATTGAAATTTTTGATGGTTTTTTACTCCTCTCAACAGCCCAAACAAGTTTCTAAAAGGATGAGTTTGCAACTACTTTACTTTTGGAGAAAATTCAAAACATTCATTATTCAATAGGGCCCAAACTATCAAAAACCAGCGGTTTCAATGAACACACATTTCTTGGTAGAATCATGCAGGACTGAAATTTTTGATGTTTTTCTACTCCTCTCATGAGCCCAAACAAGTCTCTAAAAGCATGAGTTTGCAACTACTTTACTTTTGGAGAAAATTCAAAACATTCATTATTCAATAGAGCCCAATAGCAAAAATCAGGATTTGAATGAAGAATCACATTTCTTGGTAAAATCATGCAGGATTGAAATTTTTGATGGTTTTTTACTCCTCTCAACAGCCCAAACAAGTTTCTAAAAGGATGAGTTTGCAACTACTTTACTTTTGGAGAAAATTCAAAACATTCATTATTCAATAGGGCCCAAACTATCAAAAACCAGCGGTTTCAATGAACACACATTTCTTGGTAGAATCATGCAGGACTGAAATTTTTGATGTTTTTCTACTCCTCTCATGAGCCCAAACAAGTCTCTAAAAGCATGAGTTTGCAACTACTTTACTTTTGGAGAAAATTCAAAACATTCACTATTCAATAGAGCCCAATAGCAAAAATCAGGTTTTGAATGAAGAATCACATTTCTTGGTAAAATCATGCAGGACTGAAATTTTTGTTGTTTTTCTTCTCCTCTCATGAGCCCAAACAAGTCTCTAAAAGCATGAGTTTGCAACTACTTTACTTTTGGAGAAAATTCAAAACATTCATTATTCAATAGAGCCCAATAGCAAAAATCAGGTTTTGAATGAAGAATCACATTTCTTGGTAGAATCATGCAGGATTGAAATTTTTGATGTTTTTTTACTCCTCTCAACAGCCCAAACAAGTTTCTAAAAGGATGAGTTTGCAACTACTTTACTTTTGGAGAAAATTCAAAACATTCATTATTCAATAGGGCCCAAAATATCAAAAACCAGCGGTTTGAATGAACACACATTTCTTGGTAGAATCGTGCAGGACTGAAATTTTTTATGTTTTTCTACTCCTCTCATGAGCCCAAACAAGTCTCTAAAAGGATGAGTTTGCAACGACTTTACTTTTGGAGAAAATTCAAAACATTCATTATTCAATAGAGCCCAATAGCAAAAACCAGCGTTTTGAATGAAGAATCACATTTCTTGGTAGAATCATGCAGGATTGAAATTTTTGATGGTTTTTTACTCCTCTCAACAGCCCAAACAAGTTTCTAAAAGGATAAGTTTGCAACTACTTTACTTTTGGAGAAAATTCAAAACATTCATTATTCAATAGGGCCCAAACTATCAAAAACCAGCGGTTTCAATGAACACACATTTCTTGGTAGAATCATGCAGGACTGAAATTTTTGATGTTTTTCTACTCCTCTCATGAGCCCAAACAAGTCTCTAAAAGCATGAGTTTGCAACTACTTTACTTTTGGAGAAAATTCAAAACATTCATTATTCAATAGAGCCCAATAGCAAAAATCAGGTTTTGAATGAAGAATCACATTTCTTGGTAAAATCATGCAGGATTGAAATTTTTGATGGTTTTTTACTCCCCTCAACAGCCCAAACAAGTTTCTAAAAGGATGAGTTTGCAACTACTTTACTTTTGGAGAAAATTCAAAACATTCATTATTCAATAGGGCCCAAACTATCAAAAACCAGCGGTTTCAATGAACACACATTTCTTGGTAGAATCATGCAGGACTGAAATTTTTGATGTTTTTCTACTCCTCTCATGAGCCCAAACAAGTCTCTAAAAGCATGAGTTTGCAACTACTTTACTTTTGGAGAAAATTCAAAACATTCACTTTTCACTAGAGCCCAATAGCAAAAATCAGGTTTTGAATGGAGAATCACATTTCTTGGTAGAATCATGCTGCATTGAAATTTTTGATGGTTTTTTACTCCTCTCAACAGCCCAAACAAGTTTCTAAAAGGATGAGTTTGCAACTACTTTACTTTTGGAGAAAATTCAAAACATTCATTATTCAATAGGGCCCAAACTATCAAAAACCAGCGGTTTCAATGAACACACATTTCTTGGTAGAATCATGCAGGACTGAAATTTTTGATGTTTTTCTACTCCTCTCATGAGCCCAAACAAGTCTCTAAAAGCATGAGTTTGCAACTACTTTACTTTTGGAGAAAATTCAAAACATTCATTATTCAATAGGGCCCAAAATATCAAAAACCAGCGGTTTGAATGAACACACATTTCTTGGTAGAATCGTGCAGGACTGAAATTTTTGATTTTTTTCTACTCCTCTCATGAGCCCAAACAAGTCTCTAAAAGGATGAGTTTGCAACTACTTTACTTTTGGAGAAAATTCAAAACATTCATTATTCAATAGAGCCCAATAGCAAAAACCAGCGTTTTGAATGAAGAATCACATTTCTTGGTAGAATCATGCAGGATTGAAATTTTTGATGGTTTTTTACTCCTCTCAACAGCCCAAACAAGTTTCTAAAAGGATGAGTTTGCAACTACTTTACTTTTGGAGAAAATTCAAAACATTCATTATTCAATAGGGCCCAAACTATCAAAAACCAGCGGTTTCAATGAACACACATTTTTTGGTAGAATCATGCAGGACTGAAATTTTTGATGTTTTTCTACTCCTCTCATGAGCCCAAACAAGTCTCTAAAAGCATGAGTTTGCAACTACTTTACTTTTGGAGAAAATTCAAAACATTCACTATTCAATAGAGCCCAATAGCAAAAATCAGGTTTTGAATGAAGAATCACATTTCTTGGTAAAATCATGCAGGATTGAAATTTTTGATGGTTTTTTACTCCTCTCAAAAGCCCAAACAAGTTTCTAAAAGGATGAGTTTGCAACTACTTTACTTTTGGAGAAAATTCAAAACATTCATTATTCAATAGGGCCCAACCTATCAAAAACCAGCGGTTTCAATGAACACACATTTCTTGGTAGAATCATGCAGGACTGAAATTTTTGATGTTTTTCTACTCCTCTCATGAGCCCAAACAAGTCTCTAAAAGCATGAGTTTGCAACTACTTTACTTTTGGAGAAAATTCAAAACATTCATTATTCAATAGAGCCCAATAGCAAAAATCAGGATTTGAATGAAGAATCACATTTCTTGGTAAAATCATGCAGGATTGAAATTTTTGATGGTTTTTTACTCCTCTCAACAGCCCAAACAAGTTTCTAAAAGGATGAGTTTGCAACTACTTTACTTTTGGAGAAAATTCAAAACATTCATTATTCAATAGGGCCCAAACTATCAAAAACCAGCGGTTTCAATGAACACACATTTCTTGGTAGAATCATGCAGGACTGAAATTTTTGATGTTTTTCTACTCCTCTCATGAGCCCAAACAAGACTCTAAAAGCATGAGTTTGCAACTACTTTACTTTTGGAGAAAATTCAAAACATTCATTATTCAATAGAGCCCAATAGCAAAAATCAGGTTTTGAATGAAGAATCACATTTCTTGGTAAAATCATGCAGGATTGAAATTTTTGATGGTTTTTTACTCCTCTCAACAGCCCAAACAAGTTTCTAAAAGGATGAGTTTGCAACTACTTTACTTTTGGAGAAAATTCAAAACATTCATTATTCAATAGGGCCCAAACTATCAAAAACCAGCGGTTTGAATGAACACACATTTCTTGGTAGAATCATGCAGGACTGAAATTTTTGATGTTTTTCTACTCCTCTCATGAGCCCAAACAAGTCTCTAAAAGCATGAGTTTGCAACTACTTTACTTTTGGAGAAAATTAAAAACATTCATTATTCAATAGAGCCCAATAGCAAAAATCAGGTTTTGAATGAAGAATCACATTTCTTGGTAGAATCATGCTGCATTGGGGGCGTGGCTTGCGCTCGGGCGATGATGGACGTCTGAGCTGTGAGCTCCCATGTGGACAACCACAAAAGCGACAATAACGCATGTTAAAAGATGACATTTATTGCTAAATACTTATAAAAACCTTAAAGACTGTCCAAGGACCTTCTACATATCCTTTGTTGAAGATTTGGAGTTCCTGCTTTACTGCCTGCTAAGCCTGGGACAAATAGCTGCTGAGCGGTAAAAATGGCGGGAGCTGCTGTTTAAAACACGGCAAGAGTCCGGGAGTCCCTTCACTAGGCTCTGACGTCATCGGCACTAAGCGGGAACCGGACTGATTTGAAGCCGCCATAATAAAAGAATGACCATTTACCTGGCCTGAGAGAGCGGTAAGCCTGCAGTGCCTGTCAAGCTGAGGTGAAGCGGTGCCCTTGCGCTGAGGTAAAAAAAGCGCGGGAAGCGGCGCCATCTTGGCACAGTGAAGACCGGGCTATCAGACTAAAGTGAGGAGGCGGGCCGCTACCGCTGACGTCGCAACCGGAGGCAGGATCCAGGAAGAAGGAGGAGGGAGAGGCGGCGAGGACGGGACTGGTGAATACAGCAGCGGTGAAGCCTGCAGGCGGCTGAAAATGTCGCGGTGTCCATTACTGAGGAAGAAGTAAGGAAGGAAGGTGGCTGGAAGAGCTGAGGTCCCGGTGACGTCGCAGGAACATAGAGAATTGCCGCGGTGAACATGACGGATTTCCCAGAAGATTAGGAGCAGCAAAAGACGCTATTAAAACCTTCACTAATAGTCCTGCTGGGGCTGTGGGAAGCAAGAAAGTTTAAATCCTCTGCTCTGCATTAGATAAGTACTACAGCTTGTGGTTATTTTGTGAGGAGGGGGTCTGTTATTTTGAGGATCATTAGGAGCCCTGATATTTAATACAAGTATATATTTGGTGGACTAAACTGGATAATCCATAAAGGCTTCACATAAATAATAACTTCTCTGGGTATTTAAAATTACCTAAAGTTGATTGAGTACAGCCTCCTCCATTGTGACGTTGGGTTGCCTTTTTTTTTTTTTTTTTTTTTTTTTGATACACAAGGCACTTTTGACACTTTTGACTTTGAGTTCCCCAGAGGGATAGATAATTATCTCTATACGGTTTATTTTGTGCTATGGTTCTCTTATTCTGCCTTTTTTCCTAAGGTATTACTTCAGTTTCCCACTGGGAGGACACAAATAGTTTAAAATCTTTAATTACTTAAAGGGTATTTACTTTTTACATTTAAAACCTGCTTTAAACAGAGTACTTGCATTATCGGGTAATATTTATATAATACCAATATAATAGGTGCATTTGTGGTATTGTGAGACATATTAGGTATTGCAGTACTGCGAGTCTTACAAGGTGTCCTCCATCTACTTTTATACTAGTTTGTTAAAAAACTTACCTCAGAACATATATATAGCCTACTTGTTCCTAGCCCGACAAAATGGCATCAGGGAATCAGAAATCTAAATGGCAACAAAATAAAACCCAGACAACATGGGGCACTATAAAAACACGACAAAACAAAGACTCCTCTGAGTCAATATGTACACACAAGTCTAGATCTCCAAGAGAGAGATCTGAAGCCAGACATTTACCCCCACTAAAAGAGACAAATGTCTCTCAGGGCAAATTAACACAGGAAAAGAAGTTACAAAGGGACCTACTTCCTGAGTTTCATAACATTTTGATACCTAATGTGATTACTGATAATTCTGACCAGCATGTCGAACCTAACACCACACTTAGTGTCACTATGGACCTCTCCCAATCTAACAAATGGAAAAATCTGGGAAAAGGGGATAAGGGTAGCTGCATTTCTGTCTTAGACTCAGACAGCACTTCAGAGGAGTTCTCCCTTAACGGGAGTCCTAATAAGCCCCTACAAAAAAGAGGTCGTTCTGTGCCCACTCTTCCGGAGAGATCCTCAATAGATTCAATTAATTATGAGACTTTCCTTGACTCAGAGCGACAGGTATCTGAGGGAGTCCTCGCTAACTTCTGCAAAGCATTAAAAGACTATAACACTGGGTTTCGAGGAACAACGAAACCTTATACAAGAGGTGAGCGACAAGTTCACACATAGGTTCGAGGCCAACGAGACTAAAATTACCAAACTGGAAAACAAAGTTGAGACATTAGTCCAACAAAACATGGAATTGGGAGAGGAAATTAAATTTCTCCAATCCAAAACGACGGATCTGGAAGATAGATGCCGTCGAAATAATCTTAAACTGAGGGGCATCCCGGAGACCATCTTACAAGATGATCTGTCTAACTATGTCAAGACTTTATTTAAAAAAGCAGTTCCCACATTGTCAGATATCCATTTGACAATTGACAGAATTCATAGACTACAAAGACCAAAAGGCATACCTCCTGACAAACCTAGAGACACCATTCTGAGGTTATTGTTCTTTGAGACCAAAGAAAAAATCTTAAAATTTTTAAGGGACAAACATACTTTCCCAGCCCCGTACGACAATATAAAAGTTTTCTCAGACTTTTCAAAAAGCACTATGGATGCCAGAAAAGCATTCAGAGAAACTAATGCCAAACTAAGAGACTTAGGAATCTCTTATAGATGGGGATTCCCCATCAGGGTCATAGTTTCGTACAAGGGCAGGAACATCTCCCTGATTAATCCTGATGAAGGCCGGGATTTCTTAGCCTATCTTCAAAAAGATCTTAAAGATAAAGGCTGATCTGTAACATCAAATTTCTTTAAGGTCTTTACTTTGGAGAATTTATTATATTTAAGTTAAAGAAGTCTTATATTATATTTCTTCCATAGTGGTTGTTCTTGCGGGAACCAGGTCACTTTTTCCCCGCTTTCAGGAGATAGCCACAATAGGTGGCTCCCTCCAGGAGTTCTCCGTATAATAGATCTTTTTTCTCTTACTTTTAGTGATTAAATTTAGCTTTTTTCTTTATTTCCTTTTTTTGTTCTTGTTTGAGAATCCAGACTCCAAGTGGCTCCACTCTAAATGGATATCAAACTTCTTTCCTATAATGTGAGAGGTCTTAACAGTCCATTTAAAAGACACACGTTGTGGAAAGAAATTAGAAATTACCAGGCAGATGTAATCTGCTTACAAGAAGTAAGACTAGCTAAAGATAACCACCCATTCTTCCAGAATAAAAATTATTCTAATATTTTTAAGGCTTTGAAACCAACCAAAAAAGCGGGGGTAATTACTATTGTTAGTAACAAAATATCATTTAAATTGCAGTTGGAAGAGGTAGATCCAGAAGGGAGATTTCATATCTTAGTATGTGATCTCAATGGTACTACGTTTACTATAGTTAATATCTATGCCCCAAATAGTAAACAGCTACCCTTCTTTAATAAACTAATCAAGAAAATTGAAAAGGTCAGGAAGGGAGAGTTGATTTTGGTGGGAGATTTTAATCTGGTGCCCAATAATGACCTGGATGCATCATCCCAGGCACGAAAATCATGCCCATCGTTAGGCAACTGGCTCTCCAACAATGAATTATACGATGTTTTCCGTTGCCTCAATACTTCCTCTAGAGAGTATACCTATTTCTCCGAAACCCACCAATCTTCTTCGAGAATAGATCTTTTTCTCACCAGTGTACTCTCTCTCTCTAAATTTAAGAAAATTGAAATTCTCAACAAAACTTTTTCAGATCATTCCCCAATAAGGGCAGAATTTGCCACAGGCCCTCAAACATCTAATACTTATTTATGGAGGACCAATATCTCTCTGCTTAAGACAAATAAATTTAAGGAAACTATAGATAAAGCACTCAATAACTATTTTGCAGATAACGCCACAGAACACATTGACCCATTCATTTTATGGCAAGCCCACAAGGCTGTAATCAGAGGGTGCATCATGCAATTGTCGGCTAGAAACAGGAGAGAAAAAAGGGAAAAAATCTCAAATCTACAATCACAAATTAAACTAAAAGAGGACCAGCAAAATAGTCTAGCAAACCCATCACATACCACCCAAATGGAAATATTAGATTTAAGGCAGCAATTGAAAGCGTTACTTATTTTAGATTATGACGCAGCAATAAGAGCCACTAAAGCCACTTATTATACCTCCACAAATAAACCCACACGTTATATGATGAGGAAAATACAAAGGGATAGGATTACAAGAAGAATTAACAAGATCCGAAACACAGCAGGACAACTGCAGTCACACCCGCAAGACATTGCTAATGTTTTTGCAAAATTTTTCCAAAGTCTTTATAACTTGGATCAAGAGCCTGGGTACCCTTCTCCTGACCAAACTGCTATAAATACATTTCTGACCGGTTTAAAACTTCCTCGTTTAAATGATTCGGATCTAGATACACTAAACAAACCCATTTCCATAGAGGAAATTGAGAAAACTATTTTGAATCTCAAACCTCTGAAATCTCCTGGCCCAGATGGGTATGCTAACGAGTATTATCAAATATTTGCCAAAACCCTTACTCCCTTTTTAAAGGATCTTTACGATCAAGTAGCAATTGCTGGTTCCTTTCCTAAAAGCATGTTGGAAGCAACTATAGTTTTATTACCTAAAGAAAAGGGGGAATCAGTAAATGTAAAAGATTTTAGGCCCATCTCCCTAATTAACGGGGATATTAAAATATTTTCCAAAATACTGGCTGAAAGACTTAAATATATCCTTCCCAAGTTAATTAATACAGATCAGATGGGTTTTATTGTGGGTAGGCAAACAGCAGATGGCACAAGAAGAGTCATTAATCTTCTTAGCTTAATCAAGAAATCTAGTGTCCCATCTCTTTTTTTAGCCTTAGACGCTGAAAAGGCGTTTGATAGAATCAATTGGCTTTATCTTCAAAATGTCATGTCTAAATTTGGCTTCGACGATCACTTTATCTCTAAAATATTTTCCCTTTACTCTTACCCAAATGCCAGAATCTACCTAAATAATTACTTATCTAATTCCTTTAACATAACAAATGGGACTAGACAAGGTTGTCCGCTCTCTCCCTTATTATTTGCAATGGCAATGGAACCTCTGGCAGAGGCAATTAGGGCAAATTCATCAATTACCGGATATAATACTAAAAATCGCACCCATAAAGTCAGCCTTTTTGCGGATGACCTATTCTTATCCCTAACTAACCCAATTAAATCAGTCAAAACTTTAATGGAAATATTAGCACAATTTTCCAGAATATCTTGCTTTAAAATTAATACGGGAAAATCTAAAGTAATGTCATTTAATGTTCCGCCAGAAGAAGTTAAAGAAGTTCTAGCCTCCACCAACTTTCAGCTGGAAACACAATCATTGACATATTTAGGTATAAATATCACAAAAAATTTCAACCAGATTGTGCCTAGTAATGTTGAAGGTCTAATAAAGGCCATTTCCAAAGATTTTAAACATCTCGAAAGTTTGAACCTTACTCTTATGGGACGTATATTGGTGGTTAAATCTATCATACTGCCTAAAATTCTTTATATTTTTCGCTCCATCCCTCTCAAAGTCAATGAAAAACTAATAAAAAAAATACAAGAACTAATTAAAATATTTGTTTGGGGCAATAAAAAACCGAGAGTAGCACATACTATCCTTTTTAGAAGCAAGAAACATGGAGGGTTGGCTCTTCCTAATATTAGGGCCTATCATCAGGCGATTCTGGTTAAAAACAGTCATCAATGGTTCAAGTCTGGAGAGCAACCTGCATGGATGGATCTTGAACTAGCAAGTGGTAATTATAAACCGCTACAAAATACATTCTCTAGCCATATATTAGAGCCTAAAACTAAGCGTCACTCTAACCCAATAGTACATGCTATATTAGATGCCTGGTCGAAATTCACTAAATTAAAAAGGACAGAGAATAGAACTTTTTCACTAAAAAGATGTCCTCTTAAACTTCTTGAAGTCATGTTTCAATCATCCATACCCAAGATTTGGTTTGATTTAAAGGTTAGGAAAGTAGGAGATATATGGGATGGTAGTAGGGTATCCTCTTTTTCCGAGATCAGGGAGAAATATCATATGCCATCTGGGGAGTTTCTTTTCTATCAGATCTTGAAGGATAATCTTTTACTTTTGATACGTAGAAGATCTCTCAATTTAGAGATTATGACCTCACTAGTCAATCACAGTAATACTAAACTGAATTGGACCTGCAAAAATATTTATAGTCGCCTCAATGGGGGCTCCATCTTTACGAAACATATTTATATGGAAAGATGGGAAATTGATCTACGAAAGAAATTTAACCCAGAGCAATGGGAATTTGCCATAGAACATACTTGCAGGGCCATGGTTTCTATGTCTTTGCAGGAATCCTACTATAAGGTATTAGTCCGATGGTATTTCACCCCAACCAGACTAGCACATATAGGGGATGGGATGTCTTCTCAATGTTGGAGAGGATGTACTTTTCCGGGGAATTTATTTCATCTCTTTTGGAGTTGTCCCAAATTGCAGATTCTTTGGAGGGAAACTAGAGAACATATTAAATTGCTATCATCTGATCTTGTCAAGATCTCTCCCCAGATGGTAATCTTATCCTTGGATATGGAGGGGGTGGATACATCCATCAGATACGTTATGATACACTTATTTACTGTAATTAAGAATCAAATAGCTTTGTGGTGGAGAAAGACAGAGGTACCCGCATTCCCCATTATTTTGGACATTCTGCGTTCACAAAGTCTCATAGAAGAACGATTTGCCTTTAACAACAATGTCTTACATAAATATCATTTAAAGTGGGCAGTGTGGAACTCAATTTATATGTAAAGTTATTAGACTGCTGTACTATATGCTTGGAGTCTGGTCTGAAAGTTATATGCTCTAGTTTCATTGTGGAGTTCTCTATTTTTTATTTCTTCCCATTTTCGCCTTGTTTTGTTACCCCTGTCCTTCCTCCTATTTATGGAAAATTCAATAAACATATTTGAAAAAGAATCATGCTGCATTGAAATTTTTGATGGTTTTTTACTCCTCTCAACAGCCCAAACAAGTTTCTAAAAGGATGAGTTTGCAACTACTTTACTTTTGGAGAAAATTCAAAACATTCATTATTCAATAGGGCCCAAAATATCAAAAACCAGCGGTTTGAATGAACACACATTTCTTGGTAGAATCGTGCAGGACTGAAATTTTTTATGTTTTTCTACTCCTCTCATGAGCCCAAACAAGTCTCTAAAAGCATGAGTTTGCAACTACTTTACTTTTGGAAAAAATTCAAAACATTCATTATTCAATAGAGCCCAATAGCAAAAATTAGGTTTTGAATGAAGAATCACATTTCTTGGTAAAATCATGCAGGATTGAAATTTTTGATGGTTTTTTACTCCTCTCAACAGCCCAAACAAGTTTCTAAAAGGATGAGTTTGCAACTACTTTACTTTTGGAGAAAATTCAAAACATTCATTATTCAATAGGGCCCAAACTATCAAAAACCAGCGGTTTCAATGAACACACATTTCTTGGTAGAATCATGCAGGACTGAAATTTTTGATGTTTTTCTACTCCTCTCATGAGCCCAAACAAGTCTCTAAAAGCATGAGTTTGCAACTACTTTACTTTTGGAGAAAATTCAAAACATTCACTATTCAATAGAGCCCAATAGCAAAAATCAGGTTTTGAATGAAGAATCGCATTTCTTGGTAAAATCATGCAGGATTGAAATTTTTGATGGTTTTTTACTCCTCTCAACAGCCCAAACAAGTTTCTAAAAGGATGAGTTTGCAACTACTTTACTTTTGGAGAAAATTCAAAACATTCATTATTCAATAGGGCCCAAACTATCAAAAACCAGCGGTTTCAATGAACACACATTTCTTGGTAGAATCATGCAGGACTGAAATTTTTGATGTTTTTCTACTCCTCTCATGAGCCCAAACAAGTCTCTAAAAGCATGAGTTTGCAACTACTTTACTTTTGGAGAAAATTCAAAACATTCATTATTCAATAGAGCCCAATAGCAAAAATCACGTTTTGAATGAAGAATCACATTTCTTGGTAGAATCATGCAGGATTGAAATTTTTGATGGTTTTTTACTCCTCTCAACAGCCCAAACAAGTTTCTAAAAGGATGAGTTTGCAACTACTTTACTTTTGGAGAAAATTCAAAACATTCATTATTCAATAGGGCCCAAACTATCAAAAACCAGCGGTTTCAATGAACACACATTTCTTGGTAGAATCATGCAGGACTGAAATTTTTGATGTTTTTCTACTCCTCTCATGAGCCCAAACAAGTCTCTAAAAGCATGAGTTTGCAACTACTTTACTTTTGGAGAAAATTCAAAACATGCATTATTCAATAGAGCCCAATAGCAAAAATCAGGTTTTGAATGAAGAATCACATTTCTTGGTAAAATCATGCAGGATTGAAATTTTTGATGGTTTTTTACTCCTCTCAACAGCCCAAACAAGTTTCTAAAAGGATGAGTTTGCAACTACTTTACTTTTGGAGAAAATTCAAAACATTCATTATTCAATAGGGCCCAAACTATCAAAAACCAGCGGTTTCAATGAACACACATTTCTTGGTAGAATCATGCAGGACTGAAATTTTTGATGTTTTTCTACTCCTCTCATGAGCCCAAACAAGTCTCTAAAAGCATGAGTTTGCAACTACTTTACTTTTGGAGAAAATTCAAAACATTCACTTTTCACTAGAGCCCAATAGCAAAAATCAGGTTTTGAATGAAGAATCACATTTCTTGGTAGAATCATGCTGCATTGAAATTTTTGATGGTTTTTTACTCCTCTCAACAGCCCAAACAAGTTTCTAAAAGGATGAGTTTGCAACTACTTTACTTTTGGAGAAAATTCAAAACATTCATTATTCAATAGGGCCCAAACTATCAAAAACCAGCGGTTTCAATGAACACACATTTCTTGGTAGAATCATGCAGGACTGAAATTTTTGATGTTTTTCTACTCCTCTCATGAGCCCAAACAAGTCTCTAAAAGCATGAGTTTGCAACTACTTTACTTTTGGAGAAAATTCAAAACATTCATTATTCAATAGGGCCCAAAATATCAAAAACCAGCGGTTTGAATGAACACACATTTCTTAGTAGAATCGTGCAGGACTGAAATTTTTGATTTTTTTCTACTCCTCTCATGAGCCCAAACAAGTCTCTAAAAGGATGAGTTTGCAACTACTTTACTTTTGGAGAAAATTCAAAACATTCATTATTCAATAGAGCCCAATAGCAAAAACCAGCGTTTTGAATGAAGAATCACATTTCTTGGTAAAATCATACAGGATTGAAATTTTTGATGGTTTTTTACTCCTCTCAAGAGCCCAAACAAGTTTCTAAAAGGATGAGTTTGCAACTACTTTACTTTTGGAGAAAATTCAAAACATTCATTATTCAATAGAGCCCAATAGCAAAAATCAGGTTTTGAATGAAGAATCACATTTCTTGGTAAAATCATGCAGGATTGAAATTTTTGATGGTTTTTTACTCCTCTCAACAGCCCAAACAAGTTTCTAAAAGGATGAGTTTGCAACTACTTTACTTTTGGAGAAAATTCAAAACATTCATTATTCAATAGGGCCCAAACTATCAAAAACCAGCGGTTTGAATGAACACACATTTCTAGGTAGAATCATGCAGGACTGAAATTTTTGATGTTTTTCTACTCCTCTCATGAGCCCAAACAAGTCTCTAAAAGCATGAGTTTGCAACTACTTTACTTTTGGAGAAAATTCAAAACATTCATTATTCAATAGAGCCCAATAGCAAAAATCAGGTTTTGAATGAAGAATCACATTTCTTGGTAAAATCATGCAGGATTGAAATTTTTGATGGTTTTTTACTCCTCTCAACAGCCCAAACAAGTTTCTAAAAGGATGAGTTTGCAACTACTTTACTTTTGGAGAAAATTCAAAACATTCATTATTCAATAGGGCCCAAACTATCAAAAACCAGCGGTTTCAATGAACACACAATTCTTGGTAGAATGTTGCAGGACTGAAATTTTTGATGTTTTTCTACTCCTCTCATGAGCCCAAACAAGTCTCTAAAAGCATGAGTTTGCAACTACTTTACTTTTGGAGAAAATTCAAAACATTCATTATTCAATAGAGCCCAATAGCAAAAATCAGGTTTTGAATGAAGAATCACATTTCTTGGTAAAATCATGCAGGATTGAAATTTTTGATGGTTTTTTACTCCTCTCAACAGCCCAAACAAGTTTCTAAAAGGATGAGTTTGCAACTACTTTACTTTTGGAGAAAATTCAAAACATTCATTATTCAATAGGGCCCAAACTATCAAAAACCAGCGGTTTCAATGAACACACATTTCTTGGTAGAATCATGCAGGACTGAAATTTTTGATGTTTTTCTACTCCTCTCATGAGCCCAAACAAGTCTCTAAAAGCATGAGTTTGCAACTACTTTACTTTTGGAGAAAATTCAAAACATTCATTATTCAATAGGGCCCAAAATATCAAAAACCAGCGGATTGAATGAACACACATTTCTTGGTAGAATCTTGCAGGACTGAAATTTTTGATTTTTTTCTACTCCTCTCATGAGCCCAAACAAGTCTCTAAAAGGATGAGTTTGCAACTACTTTACTTTTGGAGAAAATTCAAAACATTCATTATTCAATAGAGCCCAATAGCAAAAACCAGCGTTTTGAATGAAGAATCACATTTCTTGGTAGAATCATGCAGGATTGAAATTTTTGATGGTTTTTTACTCCTCTCAACAGCCCAAACAAGTTTCTAAAAGGATGAGTTTGCAACTACTTTACTTTTGGAGAAAATTCAAAACATTCATTATTCAATAGGGCCCAAACTATCAAAAACCAGCGGTTTCAATGAACACACATTTCTTGGTAGAATCATGCAGGACTGAAATTTTTGATGTTTTTCTACTCCTCTCATGAGCCCAAACAAGACTCTAAAAGCATGAGTTTGCAACTACTTTACTTTTGGAGAAAATTCAAAACATTCATTATTCAATAGAGCCCAATAGCAAAAATCAGGTTTTGAATGAAGAATCACATTTCTTGGTAAAATCATGCAGGATTGAAATTTTTCATGGTTTTTTACTCCTCTCAACAGCCCAAACAAGTTTCTAAAAGGATGAGTTTGCAACTACTTTACTTTTGGAGAAAATTCAAAACATTCATTATTCAATAGGGCCCAAACTATCAAAAAACAGCGGTTTCAATGAACACACATTTCTTGGTGGAATCATGCAGGACTGAAATTTTTGATGTTTTTCTACTCCTCTCATGAGCCCAAACAAGTCTCTAAAAGCATGAGTTTGCAACTACTTTACTTTTGGAGAAAATTCAAAACATTCATTATTCAATAGAGCCCAATAGCAAAAATCAGGTTTTGAATGAAGAATCACATTTCTTGGTAGAATCATGCAGGATTGAAATTTTTGATGGTTTTTTACTCCTCTCAACAGCCCACACAAGTTTCTAAAAGGATGAGTTTGCAACTACTTTACTTTTGGAGAAAATTCAAAACATTCATTATTCAATAGGGCCCAAACTATCAAAAACCAGCGGTTTCAATGAACACACATTTCTTGGTAGAATCATGCAGGACTGAAATTTTTGATGTTTTTCTACTTTTCTCATGAGCCCAAACAAGTCTCTAAAAGCATGAGTTTGCAACTACTTTACTTTTGGAGAAAATTCAAAACATTCATTATTCAATAGAGCCCAATAGCAAAAATCAGGATTTGAATGAAGAATCACATTTCTTGGTAAAATCATGCAGGATTGAAATTTTTGATGGTTTTTTACTCCTCTCAACAGCCCAAACAAGTTTCTAAAAGGATGAGTTTGCAAATACTTTACTTTTGGAGAAAATTCAAAACATTCATTATTCAATAGGGCCCAAACTATCAAAAACCAGCGGTTTCAATGAACACACATTTCTTGGTAGAATCATGCAGGACTGAAATTTTTGATGTTTTTCTACTCCTGTCATGAGCCCAAACAAGACTCTAAAAGCATGAGTTTGCAACTACTTTACTTTTGGAGAAAATTCAAAACATTCATTATTCAATAGAGCCCAATAGCAAAAATCAGGATTTGAATGAAGAATCACATTTCTTGGTAAAATCATGCAGGATTGAAATTTTTGATGGTTTTTTACTCCTCGCGACAGCCCAAACAAGTTTCTAAAAGGATGAGTTTGCAACTACTTTACTTTTGGAGAAAATTCAAAACATTCATTATTCAATAGGGCCCAAACTATCAAAAACCAGCGGTTTGAATGAACACACATTTCTTGGTAGAATCATGCAGGACTGAAATTTTTGATGTTTTTCTACTCCTCTCATGAGCCCAAATAAGTCTCTAAAAGCATGAGTTTGCAACTACTTTACTTTTGGAGAAAATTCAAAACATTCATTATTCAATAGAGCCCAATAGCAAAAATCAGGTTTTGAATGAAGAATCACATTTCTTGGTAGAATCATGCAGGATTGAAATTTTTGATGGTTTTTTACTCCTCTCAACAGCCCAAACAAGTTTCTAAAAGGATGAGTTTGCAACTACTTTACTTTTGGAGAAAATTCAAAACATTCATTATTCAATAGGGCCCAAAATATGAAAAACCAGCGGTTTGAATGAACACACTTTTCTTGGTAGAATCGTGCAGGACTGAAATTTTTGATTTTTTTCTACTCCTCTCATGAGCCCAAACAAGTCTCTAAAAGGATGAGTTTGCAACTACTTTACTTTTGGAGAAAATTCAAAACATTCATTATTCAATAGAGCCCAATAGCAAAAACCAGCGTTTTGAATGAAGAATCACATTTCTTGGTAGAATCATGCAGGATTGAAATTTTTGATGGTTTTTTACTCCTCTCAACAGCCCAAACAAGTTTCTAAAAGGATGAGTTTGCAACTACTTTACTTTTGGAGAAAATTCAAAACATTCATTATTCAATAGGGCACAAACTATCAAAAACCAGCGGTTTCAATGAACACACATTTCTTGGTAGAATCATGCAGGACTGAAATTTTTGATGTTTTTCTACTCCTCTCATGAGCCCAAACAAGTCTCTAAAAGCATGAGTTTGCAACTACTTTACTTTTGGAGAAAATTCAAAACATTCACTATTCAATAGAGCCCAATAGCAAAAATCAGGTTTTGAATGAAGAATCACATTTCTTGGTAAAATCATGCAGGATTGAAATTTTTGATGGTTTTTTACTCCTCTCAAAAGCCCAAACAAGTTTCTAAAAAGATGAGTTTGCAACTACTTTACTTTTGGAGAAAATTCAAAACATTCATTATTCAATAGGGCCCAAACTATCAAAAACCAGCGGTTTCAATGAACACACATTTCTTGGTAGAATCATGCAGGACTGAAATTTTTGATGTTTTTCTACTCCTCTCATGAGCCCAAACAAGTCTCTAAAAGCATGAGTTTGCAACTACTTTACTTTTGGAGAAAATTCAAAACATTCATTATTCAATAGGGCCCAAAATATCAAAAACCAGCGGTTTGAATGAACACACATTTCTTGGTAGAATCGTGCAGGACTGAAATTTTTGATTTTTTTCTACTCCTCTCATGAGCCCAAACAAGTCTCTAAAAGGATGAGTTTGCAACTACTTTACTTTTGGAGAAAATTCAAAACATTCATTATTCAATAGAGCCCAATAGCAAAAACCAGCGTTTTGAATGAAGAATCACATTTCTTGGTAGAATCATGCAGGATTGAAATTTTTGATGGTTTTTTACTCCTCTCAACAGCCCAAACAAGTTTCTAAAAGGATGAGTTTGCAACTACTTTACTTTTGGAGAAAATTCAAAACATTCATTATTCAATAGGGCCCAAACTATCAAAAACCAGCGGTTTCAATGAACACACATTTCTTGGTAGAATCATGCAGGACTGAAATTTTTGATGTTTTTCTACTCCTCTCATGAGCCCAAACAAGTCTCTAAAAGCATGAGTTTGCAACTACTTTACTTTTGGAGAAAATTCAAAACATTCACTATTCAATAGAGCCCAATAGCAAAAATCAGGTTTTGAATGAAGAATCACATTTCTTGGTAAAATCATGCAGGATTGAAATTTTTGATGGTTTTTTCTCCTCTCAAAAGCCCAAACAAGTTTCTAAAAAGATGAGTTTGCAACTACTTTATTTTTGGAGAAAATTCAAAACATTCATTATTCAATAAGGCCCAAACTATCAAAAACCAGCGGTTTCAATGAACACACATTTCTTGGTAGAATCATGCAGGACTGAAATTTTTGATGTTTTTCTACTCCTCTCATGAGCCCAAACAAGTCTCTAAAAGCATGAGTTTGCAACTACTTTACTTTTGGAGAAAATTCAAAACATTCATTATTCAATAGGGCCCAAAATATCAAAAACCAGCGGTTTGAATGAACACACATTTCTTGGTAGAATCGTGCAGGACTGAAATTTTTGATTTTTTTCTACTCCTCTCATGAGCCCAAACAAGTCTCTAAAAGGATGAGTTTGCAACTACTTTACTTTTGGAGAAAATTCAAAACATTCATTATTCAATAGAGCCCAATAGCAAAAACCAGCGTTTTGAATGAAGAATCACATTTCTTGGTAGAATCATGCAGGATTGAAATTTTTGATGGTTTTTTACTCCTCTCAACAGCCCAAACAAGTTTCTAAAAGGATGAGTTTGCAACTACTTTACTTTTGGAGAAAATTCAAAACATTCATTATTCAATAGGGCCCAAACTATCAAAAACCAGCGGTTTGAATGAACACACATTTCTTGGTAGAATCATGCAGGACTGAAATTTTTGATGTTTTTCTACTCCTCTCATGAGCCCAAACAAGTCTCTAAAAGCATGAGTTTGCAACTACTTTACTTTTGGAGAAAATTCAAAACATTCATTATTCAATAGAGCCCAATAGCAAAAATCAGGTTTTGAATGAAGAATCACATTTCTTGGTAAAATCATGCAGGATTGAAATTTTTGATGGTTTTTTACTCCTCTCAACAGCCCAAACAAGTTTCTAAAAGGATGAGTTTGCAACTACTTTACTTTTGGAGAAAATTCAAAACATTCATTATTCAATAGGGCCCAAACTATCAAAAACCAGCGGTTTGAATGAACACACATTTCTTGGTAGAATCATGCAGGACTGAAATTTTTGATGTTTTTCTACTCCTCTCATGAGCCCAAACAAGTCTCTAAAAGCATGAGTTTGCAACTACTTTACTTTTGGAGAAAATTCAAAACATTCATTATTCAATAGAGCCCAATAGCAAAAATCAGGTTTTGAATGAAGAATCACATTTCTTGGTAAAATCATGCAGGATTGAAATTTTTGATGGTTTTTTACTCCTCTCAACAGCCCAAACAAGTTTCTAAAAGGATGAGTTTGCAACTACTTTACTTTTGGAGAAAATTCAAAACATTCATTATTCAATAGGGCCCAAACTATCAAAAACCAGCGGTTTCAATGAACACACATTTCTTGGTAGAATCATGCAGGACTGAAATTTTTGATGTTTTTCTACTCCTCTCATGAGCCCAAACAAGTCTCTAAAAGCATGAGTTTGCAACTACTTTACTTTTGGAGAAAATTCAAAACATTCATTATTCAATAGAGCCCAATAGCAAAAATCAGGTTTTGAATGAAGAATCACATTTCTTGGTAGAATCATGCAGGATTGAAATTTTTGATGGTTTTTTACTCCTCTCAACAGCCCAAACAAGTTTCTAAAAGGATGAGTTTGCAACTACTTTACTTTTGGAGAAAATTCAAAACATTCATTATTCAATAGGGCCCAAACTATCAAAAACCAGCGGTTTCAATGAACACACATTTCTTGGTAGAATCATGCAGGACTGAAATTTTTGATGTTTTTCTACTCCTCTCATGAGCCCAAACAAGTCTCTAAAAGCATGAGTTTGCAACTACTTTACGTTTGGAGAAAATTCAAAACATTCATTATTCAATAGAGCCCAATAGCAAAAATCAGGTTTTGAATGAAGAATCACATTTCTTGGTAGAATCATGCAGTATTGAAATTTTTGATGGTTTTTTACTCCTCTCAACAGCCCACACAAGTTTCTAAAAGGATGAGTTTGCAACTACTTTACTTTTGGAGAAAATTCAAAACATTCATTATTCAATAGGGCCCAAACTATCAAAAACCAGAGGTTTCAATGAACACACATTTCTTGGTAGAATCATGCAGGACTGAAATTTTTGATGTTTTTCTACTCCTCTCATGAGCCCAAACAAGTCTCTAAAAGCATGAGTTTGCAACTACTTTACTTTTGGAGAAAATTCAAAACATTCATTATTCAATAGAGCCCAATAGCAAAAATCAGGATTTGAATGAAGAATCACATTTCTTGGTAAAATCATGCAGGATTGAAATTTTTGATGGTTTTTTACTCCTCTCAACAGCCCAAACAAGTTTCTAAAAGGATGAGTTTGCAACTACTTTACTTTTGGAGAAAATTCAAAACATTCATTATTCAATAGGGCCCAAACTATCAAAAACCAGCGGTTTGAATGAACACACATTTCTTGGTAGAATCATGCAGGACTGAAATTTTTGATGTTTTTCTACTCCTCTCATGAGCCCAAATAAGTCTCTAAAAGCATGAGTTTGCAACTACTTTACTTTTGGAGAAAATTCAAAACATTCATTATTCAATAGAGCCCAATAGCAAAAATCAGGTTTTGAATGAAGAATCACATTTCTTGGTAGAATCATGCAGGATTGAAATTTTTGATGGTTTTTTACTCCTCTCAACAGCCCAAACAAGTTTCTAAAAGGATGAGTTTGCAACTACTTTAGTTTTGGAGAAAATTCAAAACATTCATTATTCAATAGGGCCCAAAATATCAAAAACCAGCGGTTTGAATGAACACACATTTCTTGGTAGAATCGTGCAGGACCGAAATTTTTTATGTTTTTCTACTCCTCTCATGAGCCCAAACAAGTCTCTAAAAGGATGAGTTTGCAACGACTTTACTTTTGGAGAAAATTCAAAACATTCATTATTCAATAGAGCCCAATAGCAAAAACCAGCGTTTTGAATGAAGAATCACATTTCTTGGTAGAATCATGCAGGATTGAAATTTTTGATGGTTTTTTACTCCTCTCAACAGCCCAAACAAGTTTCTAAAAGGATGAGTTTGCAACTACTTTACTTTTGGAGAAAATTCAAAACATTCATTATTCAATAGGGCCCAAACTATCAAAAACCAGCGGTTTCAATGAACACACATTTCTTGGTAGAATCATGCAGGACTGAAATTTTTGATGTTTTTCTACTCCTCTCATGAGCCCAAACAAGTCTCTAAAAGCATGAGTTTGCAACTACTTTACTTTTGGAGAAAATTCAAAACATTCATTATTCAATAGAGCCCAATAGCAAAAATCAGGTTTTGAATGAAGAATCACATTTCTTGGTAAAATCATGCAGGATTGAAATTTTTGATGGTTTTTTACTCCCCTCAACAGCCCAAACAAGTTTCTAAAAGTATGAGTTTGCAACTACTTTACTTTTGGAGAAAATTCAAAACATTCATTATTCAATAGGGCCCAAACTATCAAAAACCAGCGGTTTGAATGATCACACATTTCTTGGTAGAATCATGCAGGACTGAAATTTTTGATGTTTTTCTACTCCTCTCATGAGCCCAAACAAGTCTCTAACAGCATGAGTTTGCAACTACTTTACTTTTGTAGAAAATTCAAAACATTCACTTTTCACTAGAGCCCAATAGCAAAAATCAGGTTTTGAATGAAGAATCACATTTCTTGGTAGAATCATGCTGCATTGAAATTTTTGATGGTTTTTTACTCCTCTCAACAGCCCAAACAAGTTTCTAAAAGGATGAGTTTGCAACTACTTTACTTTTGGAGAAAATTCAAAACATTCATTATTCAATAGGGCCCAAACTATCAAAAACCAGCGGTTTCAATGAACACACATTTCTTGGTAGAATCATGCAGGACTGAAATTTTTGATGTTTTTCTACTCCTCTCATGAGCCCAAACAAGTCTCTAAAAGCATGAGTTTGCAACTACTTTACTTTTGGAGAAAATTCAAAACATTCATTATTCAATAGGGCCCAAAATATCAAAAACCAGCGGTTTGAATGAACACACATTTCTTGGTAGAATCGTGCAGGACTGAAATTTTTGATTTTTTTCTACTCCTCTCATGAGCCCAAACAAGTCTCTAAAAGGATGAGTTTGCAACTACTTTACTTTTGGAGAAAATTCAAAACATTCATTATTCAATAGAGCCCAATAGCAAAAACCAGCGTTTTGAATGAAGAATCACATTTCTTGGTAGAATCATGCAGGATTGAAATTTTTGATGGTTTTTTACTCCTCTCAACAGCCCAAACAAGTTTCTAAAAGGATGAGTTTGCAACTACTTTATTTTTGGAGAAAATTCAAAACATTCATTATTCAATAGGGCCCAAACTATCAAAAACCAGCGGTTTCAATGAACACACATTTCTTGGTAGAATCATGCAGGACTGAAATTTTTGATGTTTTTCTACTCCTCTCATGAGCCCAAACAAGTCTCTAAAAGCATGAGTTTGCAACTACTTTACTTTTGGAGAAAATTCAAAACATTCACTATTCAATAGAGCCCAATAGCAAAAATCAGGTTTTGAATGAAGAATCACATTTCTTGGTAAAATCATGCAGGATTGAAATTTTTGATGGTTTTTTCTCCTCTCAAAAGCCCAAACAAGTTTCTAAAAAGATGAGTTTGCAACTACTTTATTTTTGGAGAAAATTCAAAACATTCATTATTCAATAGGGCCCAAACTATCAAAAACCAGCGGTTTCAATGAACACACATTTCTTGGTAGAATCATGCAGGACTGAAATTTTTGATGTTTTTCTACTCCTCTCATGAGCCCAAACAAGTCTCTAAAAGCATGAGTTTGCAACTACTTTACTTTTGGAGAAAATTCAAAACATTCATTATTCAATAGGGCCCAAAATATCAAAAACCAGCGGTTTGAATGAACACACATTTCTTGGTAGAATCGTGCAGGACTGAAATTTTTGATTTTTTTCTACTCCTCTCATGAGCCCAAACAAGTCTCTAAAAGGATGAGTTTGCAACTACTTTACTTTTGGAGAAAATTCAAAACATTCATTATTCAATAGAGCCCAATAGCAAAAACCAGCGTTTTGAATGAAGAATCACATTTCTTGGTAGAATCATGCAGTATTGAAATTTTTGATGGTTTTTTACTCCTCTCAACAGCCCAAACAAGTTTCTAAAAGGATGAGTTTGCAACTACTTTACTCTTGGAGAAAATTCAAAACATTCATTATTCAATAGGGCCCAAACTATCAAAAACCAGCGGTTTCAATGAACACACATTTCTTGGTAGAATCATGCAGGACTGAATTTTTTGATGTTTTTCTACTCCTCTCATGAGCCCAAACAAGACTCTAAAAGCATGAGTTTGCAACTACTTTACTTTTGGAGAAAATTCAAAACATTCATTATTCAATAGAGCCCAATAGCAAAAATCAGGTTTTGAATGAAGAATCACATTTCTTGGTAAAATCATGCAGGATTGAAATTTTTGATGGTTTTTTACTCCTCTCAACAGCCCAAACAAGTTTCTAAAAGGATGAGTTTGCAACTACTTTACTTTTGGAGAAAATTCAAAACATTCATTATTCAATAGGGCCCAAACTATCAAAAACCAGCGGTTTCAATGAACACACATTTCTTGGTAGAATCATGCAGGACTGAAATTTTTGATGTTTTTCTACTCCTCTCATGAGCCCAAACAAGTCTCTAAAAGCATGAGTTTGCAACTACTTCACTTTTGGAGAAAATTCAAAACATTCACTATTCAATAGAGCCCAATAGCAAAAATCAGGTTTTGAATGAAGAATCACATTTCTTGGTAAAATCATGCAGGATTGAAATTTTTGATGGTTTTCTACTCCTCTCAAAAGCCTAAACAAGTTTCTAAAAAGATGAGTTTGCAACTACTTTACTTTTGGAGAAAATTCAAAACATTCATTATTCAATAGGGCCCAAACTATCAAAAACCAGCGGTTTCAATGAACACACATTTCTTGGTAGAATCATGCAGGACTGAAATTTTTGATGTTTTTCTACTCCTCTCATGAGCCCAAACAAGTCTCTAAAAGCATGAGTTTGCAACTACTTTACTTTTGGAGAAAATTCAAAACATTCATTATTCAATAGGGCCCAAAATATCAAAAACCAGCGGTTTGAATGAACACACATTTCTTGGTAGAATCGTGCAGGACTGAAATTTTTGATTTTTTTCTACTCCTCTCATGAGCCCAAACAAGTCTCTAAAAGGATGAGTTTGCAACTACTTTACTTTTGGAGAAAATTCAAAACATTCATTATTCAATAGAGCCCAATAGCAAAAACCAGCGTTTTGAATGAAGAATCACATTTCTTGGTAGAATCATGCAGGATTGAAATTTTTGATGGTTTTTTACTCCTCTCAACAGCCCAAACAAGTTTCTAAAAGGATGAGTTTGCAACTACTTTACTTTTGGAGAAAATTCAAAACATTCATTATTCAATAGGGCCCAAACTATCAAAAACCAGCGGTTTCAATGAACACACATTTCTTGGTAGAATCATGCAGGACTGAAATTTTTGATGTTTTTCTACTCCTCTCATGAGCCCAAACAAGACTCTAAAAGCATGAGTTTGCAACTACTTTACTTTTGGAGAAAATTCAAAACATTCATTATTCAATAGAGCCCAATAGCAAAAATCAGGTTTTGAATGAAGAATCACATTTCTTGGTAAAATCATGCAGGATTGAAATTTTTGATGGTTTTTTACTCCTCTCAACAGCCCAAACAAGTTTCTAAAAGGATGAGTTTGCAACTACTTTACTTTTGGAGAAAATTCAAAACATTCATTATTCAATAGGGCCCAAACTATCAAAAACCAGCGGTTTCAATGAACACACAATTCTTGGTAGAATCATGCAGGACTGAAATTTTTGATGTTTTTCTACTCCTCTCATGAGCCCAAACAAGTCTCTAAAAGCATGAGTTTGCAACTACTTTACTTTTGGAGAAAATTCAAAACATTCATTATTCAATAGAGCCCAATAGCAAAAATCAGGTTTTGAATGAAGAATCACATTTCTTGGTAAAATCATGCAGGATTGAAATTTTTGATGGTTTTTTACTCCTCTCAACAGCCCAAACAAGTTTCTAAAAGGATGAGTTTGCAACTACTTTACTTTTGGAGAAAATTCAAAACATTCATTATTCAATAGGGCCCAAACTATCAAAAACCAGCGGTTTCAATGAACACACATTTCTTGGTAGAATCATGCAGGACTGAAATTTTTGATGTTTTTCTACTCCTCTCATGAGCCCAAACAAGTCTCTAAAAGCATGAGTTTGCAACTACTTTACTTTTGGAAAAAATTCAAAACATTCATTATTCAATAGAGCCCAATAGCAAAAATCAGGTTTTGAATGAAGAATCACATTTCTTGGTAAAATCATGCAGGATTGAAATTTTTGATGGTTTTTTACTCCTCTCAACAGCCCAAACAAGTTTCTAAAAGGATGAGTTTGCAACTACTTTACTTTTGGAGAAAATTCAAAACATTCATTATTCAATAGGGCCCAAACTATCAAAAACCAGCGGTTTCAATGAACACACATTTCTTGGTAGAATCATGCAGGACTGAAATTTTTGATGTTTTTCTACTCCTCTCATGAGCCCAAACAAGTCTCTAAAAGGATGAGTTTGCAACTACTTTACTTTTGGAGAAAATTCAAAACATTCACTATTCAATAGAGCCCAATAGCAAAAATCAGGTTTTGAATGAAGAATCGCATTTCTTGGTAAAATCATGCAGGATTGAAATTTTTGATGGTTTTTTACTCCTCTCAACAGCCCAAACAAGTTTCTAAAAGGATGAGTTTGCAACTACTTTACTTTTGGAGAAAATTCAAAACATTCATTATTCAATAGGGCCCAAACTATCAAAAACCAGCGGTTTCAATGAACACACATTTCTTGGTAGAATCATGCAGGACTGAAATTTTTGATGTTTTTCTACTCCTCTCATGAGCCCAAACAAGTCTCTAAAAGCATGAGTTTGCAACTACTTTACTTTTGGAGAAAATTCAAAACATTCATTATTCAATAGAGCCCAATAGCAAAAATCAGGTTTTGAATGAAGAATCACATTTCTTGGTAGAATCATGCAGGATTGAAATTTTTGATGGTTTTTTACTCCTCTCAACAGCCCAAACAAGTTTCTAAAAGGATGAGTTTGCAACTACTTTACTTTTGGAGAAAATTCAAAACATTCATTATTCAATAGGGCCCAAACTATCAAAAACCAGCGGTTTCAATGAACACACATTTCTTGGTAGAATCATGCAGGACTGAAATTTTTGAAGTTTTTCTACTCCTCTCATGAGCCCAAACAAGTCTCTAAAAGCATGAGTTTGCAACTACTTTACTTTTGGAGAAAATTCAAAACATTCATTATTCAATAGAGCCCAATAGCAAAAATCAGGATTTGAATGAAGAATCACATTTATTGGTAAAATCATGCAGGATTGAAATTTTTGATGGTTTTTTACTCCTCTCAACAGCCCAAACAAGTTTCTAAAAGGATGAGTTTGCAACTACTTTACTTTTGGAGAAAATTCAAAACATTCATTATTCAATAGGGCCCAAACTATCAAAAACCAGCGGTTTCAATGAACACACATTTCTTGGTAGAATCATGCAGGACTGAAATTTTTGATGTTTTTCTACTCCTCTCATGAGCCCAAACAAGACTCTAAAAGCATGAGTTTGCAACTACTTTACTTTTGGAGAAAATTCAAAACATTCATTATTCAATAGAGCACAATAGCAAAAATCAGGTTTTGAATGAAGAATCACATTTCTTGGTAAAATCATGCAGGATTGAAATTTTTGATGGTTTTTTACTCCTCTCAACAGCCCAAACAAGTTTCTAAAAGGATGAGTTTGCAACTACTTTACTTTTGGAGAAAATTCAAAACATTCATTATTCAATAGGGCCCAAACTATCAAAAACCAGCGGTTTGAATGAACACACATTTCTTGGTAGAATCATGCAGGACTGAAATTTTTGATGTTTTTCTACTCCTCTCATGAGCCCAAACAAGTCTCTAAAAGCATGAGTTTGCAACTACTTTACTTTTGGAGAAAATTCAAAACATTCATTATTCAATAGAGCCCAATAGCAAAAATCAGGTTTTGAATGAAGAATCACATTTCTTGGTAAAATCATGCAGGATTGAAATTTTTGATGGTTTTTTACTCCTGTCAACAGCCCAAACAAGTTTCTAAAAGGATGAGTTTGCAACTACTTTACTTTTGGAGAAAATTCAAAACATTCATTATTCAATAGGGCCCAAACTATCAAAAACCAGCGGTTTCAATGAACACACAATTCTTGGTAGAATCATGCAGGACTGAAATTTTTGATGTTTTTCTACTCCTCTCATGAGCCCAAGCAAGTCTCTAAAAGCATGAGTTTGCAACTACTTTACTTTTGGAGAAAATTCAAAACATTCATTATTCAATAGAGCCCAATAGCAAAAATCAGGTTTTGAATGAAGAATCACATTTCTTGGTAAAATCATGCAGGATTGAAATTTTTGATGGTTTTTTACTCCTCTCAACAGCCCAAACAAGTTTCTAAAAGGATGAGTTTGCAACTACTTTACTTTTGGAGAAAATTCAAAACATTCATTATTCAATAGGGCCCAAACTATCAAAAACCAGCGGTTTCAATGAACACACATTTCTTGGTAGAATCATGCAGGACTGAAATTTTTGATGTTTTTCTACTCCTCTCATGAGCCCAAACAAGTCTCTAAAAGCATGAGTTTGCAACTACTTTACTTTTGGAGAAAATTCAAAACATTCATTATTCAATAGGGCCCAAAATATCAAAAACCAGCGGATTGAATGAACGAACATTTCTTGGTAGAATCGTGCAGGACTGAAATTTTTGATTTTTTTCTACTCCTCTCATGAGCCCAAACAAGTCTCTAAAAGGATGAGTTTGCAACTACTTTACTTTTGGAGAAAATTCAAAACATTCATTATTCAATAGAGCCCAATAGCAAAAACCAGCGTTTTGAATGAAGAATCACATTTCTTGGTAGAATCATGCAGGATTGAAATTTTTGATGGTTTTTTACTCCTCTCAACAGCCCAAACAAGTTTCTAAAAGGATGAGTTTGCAACTACTTTACTTTTGGAGAAAATTCAAAACATTCATTATTCAATAGGGCCCAAAATATCAAAAACCAGCGGTTTCAATGAACACACATTTCTTGGTAGAATCATGCAGGACTGAAATTTTTGATGTTTTTCTACTCCTCTCATGAGCCCAAACAAGACTCTAAAAGCATGAGTTTGCAACTACTTTACTTTTGGAGAAAATTCAAAACATTCATTATTCAATAGAGCCCAATAGCAAAAATCAGGTTTTGAATGAAGAATCACATTTCTTGGTAAAATCATGCAGGATTGAAATTTTTGATGGTTTTTTACTCCTCTCAACAGCCCAAACAAGTTTCTAAAAGGATGAGTTTGCAACTACTTTACTTTTGGAGAAAATTCAAAACATTCATTATTCAATAGGGCCCAAACTATCAAAAACCAGCGGTTTGAAGGAACACACATTTCTTGGTAGAATCATGCAGGACTGAAATTTTTGATGTTTTTCTACTCCTCTCATGAGCCCAAACAAGTCTCTAAAAGCATGAGTTTGCAACTACTTTACTTTTGGAGAAAATTCAAAACATTCATTATTCAATAGAGCCCAATAGCAAAAATCAGGTTTTGAATGAAGAATCACATTTCTTGGTAAAATCATGCAGGATTGAAATTTTTGATGGTTTTTTACTCCTCTCAACAGCCCAAACAAGTTTCTAAAAGGATGAGTTTGCAACTACTTTACTTTTGGAGAAAATTCAAAACATTCATTATTCAATAGGGCCCAAACTATCAAAAACCAGCGGTTTCAATGAACACACATTTCTTGGTAGAATCATGCAGGACTGAAATTTTTGATGTTTTTCTACTCCTCTCATGAGCCCAAACAAGTCTCTAAAAGCATGAGTTTGCAACTACTTTACTTTTGGAGAAAATTCAAAACATTCACTTTTCACTAGAGCCCAATAGCAAAAATCAGGTTTTGAATGAAGAATCACATTTCTTGGTAGAATCATGCTGCATTGAAATTTTTGATGGTTTTTTACTCCTCTCAACAGCCCAAACAAGTTTCTAAAAGGATGAGTTTGCAACTACTTTACTTTTGGAGAAAATTCAAAACATTCATTATTCAATAGGGCCCAAACTATCAAAAACCAGCGGTTTCAATGAACACACATTTCTTGGTAGAATCATGCAGGACTGAAATTTTTGATGTTTTTCTACTCCTCTCATGAGCCCAAACAAGTCTCTAAAAGCATGAGTTTGCAACTACTTTACTTTTGGAGAAAATTCAAAACATTCATTATTCAATAGAGCCCAATAGCAAAAATCAGGTTTTGAATGAAGAATCACATTTCTTGGTAAAATCATGCAGGATTGAAATTTTTGATGGTTTTTTACTCCTCTCAACAGCCCAAACAAGTTTCTAAAAGGATGAGTTTGCAACTACTTTACTTTTGGAGAAAATTCAAAACATTCATTATTCAATAGGGCCCAAACTATCAAAAACCAGCGGTTTCAATGAAAACACATTTCTTGGTAGAATCATGCAGGACTGAAATTTTTGATGTTTTTCTACTCCTCTCATGAGCCCAAACAAGTCTCTAAAAGCATGAGTTTGCAACTACTTTACTTTTGGAGAAAATTCAAAACATTCATTATTCAATAGGGCCCAAAATATCAAAAACCAGCGGATTGAATGAACACACATTTCTTGGTAGAATCGTGCAGGACTGAAATTTTTGATTTTTTTCTACTCCTCTCATGAGCCCAAACAAGTCTCTAAAAGGATGAGTTTGCAACTACTTTACTTTTGGAGAAAATTCAAAACATTCATTATTCAATAGAGCCCAATAGCAAAAACCAGCGTTTTGAATGAAGAATCACATTTCTTGGTAGAATCATGCAGGATTGAAATTTTTGATGGTTTTTTACTCCTCTCAACAGCCCAAACAAGTTTCTAAAAGGATGAGTTTGCAACTACTTTACTTTTGGAGAAAATTCAAAACATTCATTATTCAATAGGGCCCAAACTATCAAAAAACAGCGGTTTCAATGAACACACATTTCTTGGTAGAATTATGCAGGACTGAAATTTTTGATGTTTTTCTACTCCTCTCATGAGCCCAAACAAGACTCTAAAAGCATGAGTTTGCAACTACTTTACTTTTGGAGAAAATTCAAAACATTCATTATTCAATAGAGCCCAATAGCAAAAATCAGGTTTTGAATGAAGAATCACATTTCTTGGTAAAATCATGCAGGATTGAAATTTTTGATGGTTTTTTACTCCTCTCAACAGCCCAAACAAGTTTCTAAAAGGATGAGTTTGCAACTACTTTACTTTTGGAGAAAATTCAAAACATTCATTATTCAATAGGGCCCAAACTATCAAAAACCAGCGGTTTGAAGGAACACACATTTCTTGGTAGAATCATGCAGGACTGAAATTTTTGATGTTTTTCTACTCCTCTCATGAGCCCAAACAAGTCTCTAAAAGCATGAGTTTGCAACTACTTTACTTTTGGAGAAAATTCAAAACATTCATTATTCAATAGAGCCCAATAGCAAAAATCAGGTTTTGAATGAAGAATCACATTTCTTGGTAAAATCATGCAGGATTGAAATTTTTGATGGTTTTTTACTCCTCTCAACAGCCCAAACAAGTTTCTAAAAGGATGAGTTTGCAACTACTTTACTTTTGGAGAAAATTCAAAACATTCATTATTCAATAGGGCCCAAACTATCAAAAACCAGCGGTTTCAATGAACACAGATTTCTTGGTAGAATCATGCAGGACTGAAATTTTTGATGTTTTTCTACTCCTCTCATGAGCCCAAACAAGTCTCTAAAAGCATGAGTTTGCAACTACTTTACTTTTGGAGAAAATTCAAAACATTCACTTTTCACTAGAGCCCAATAGCAAAAATCAGGTTTTGAATGAAGAATCACATTTCTTGGTAGAATCATGCTGCATTGAAATTTTTGATGGTTTTTTACTCCTCTCAACAGCCCAAACAAGTTTCTAAAAGGATGAGTTTGCAACTACTTTACTTTTGGAGAAAATTCAAAACATTCATTATTCAATAGGGCCCAAACTATCAAAAACCAGCGGTTTCAATGAACACACATTTCTTGGTAGAATCATGCAGGACTGAAATTTTTGATGTTTTTCTACTCCTCTCATGAGCCCAAACAAGTCTCTAAAAGCATGAGTTTGCAACTACTTTACTTTTGGAGAAAATTCAAAACATTCATTATTCAATAGAGCCCAATAGCAAAAATCAGGTTTTGAATGAAGATTCACATTTCTTGGTAGAATCATGCAGGATTGAAATTTTTGATGTTTTTTTACTCCTCTCAACAGCCCAAACAAGTTTCTAAAAGGATGAGTTTGCAACTACTTTACTTTTGGAGAAAATTCAAAACATTCATTATTCAATAGGGCCCAAACTATCAAAAACCAGCGGTTTCAATGAACACACATTTTTTGGTAGAATCATGCAGGACTGAAATTTTTGATGTTTTTCTACTCCTCTCATGAGCCCAAACAAGTCTCTAAAAGCATGAGTTTGCAACTACTTTACTTTTAGAAAAAATTCAAAACATTCATTATTCAATAGAGCCCAATAGCAAAAATCAGGTTTTGAATGAAGAATCACATTTCTTGGTAAAATCATGCAGGATTGAAATTTTTGATGGTTTTTTACTCCTCTCAACAGCCCAAACAAGTTTCTAAAAGGATGAGTTTGCAACTACTTTACTTTTGGAGAAAATTCAAAACATTCATTATTCAATAGAGCCCAATAGCAAAAATCAGGATTTGAATGAAGAATCACATTTATTGGTAAAATCATGCAGGATTGAAATTTTTGATGGTTTTTTACTCCTCTCAACAGCCCAAACAAGTTTCTAAAAGGAAGAGTTTGCAACTACTTTACTTTTGGAGAAAATTCAAAACATTCATTATTCAATAGGGCCCAAACTATCAAAAACCAGCGGTTTCAATGAACACACATTTTTTGGTAGAATCATGCAGGACTGAAATTTTTGATGTTTTTCTACTCCTCTCATGAGCCCAAACAAGTCTCTAAAAGCATGAGTTTGCAACTACTTTACTTTTGGAAAAAATTCAAAACATTCATTATTCAATAGAGCCCAATAGCAAAAATCAGGTTTTGAATGAAGAATCACATTTCTTGGTAAAATCATGCAGGATTGAAATTTTTGATGGTTTTTTACTCCTCTCAACAGCCCAAACAAGTTTCTAAAAGGATGAGTTTGCAACTACTTTACTTTTGGAGAAAATTCAAAACATTCATTATTCAATAGGGCCCAAACTATCAAAAACCAGCGGTTTCAATGAACACACAATTCTTGGTAGAATCATGCAGGACTGAAATTTTTGATGTTTTTCTACTCCTCTCATGAGCCCAAACAAGTCTCTAAAAGCATGAGTTTGCAACTACTTTACTTTTGGAGAAAATTCAAAACATTCATTATTCAATAGAGCCCAATAGCAAAAATCAGGTTTTGAATGAAGAATCACATTTCTTGGTAAAATCATGCAGGATTGAAATTTTTGATGGTTTTTTACTCCTCTCAACAGCCCAAACAAGTTTCTAAAAGGATGAGTTTGCAACTACTTTACTTTTGGAGAAAATTCAAAACATTCATTATTCAATAGGGCCCAAACTATCAAAAACCAGCGGTTTCAATGAACACACATTTCTTGGTAGAATCATGCAGGACTGAAATTTTTGATGTTTTTCTACTCCTCTCATGAGCCCAAACAAGTCTCTAAAAGCATGAGTTTGCAACTACTTTACTTTTGGAGAAAATTCAAAACATTCATTATTCAATAGAGCCCAATAGCAAAAATCAGGTTTTGAATGAAGAATCACATTTCTTGGTAGAATCATGCAGGATTGAAATTTTTGATGGTTTTTTACTCCTCTCAACAGCCCAAACAAGTTTCTAAAAGGATGAGTTTGCAACTACTTTACTTTTGGAGAAAATTCAAAACATTCATTATTCAATAGGGCCCAAACTATCAAAAACCAGTGGTCTCAATTAACACACATTTCTTGGTAGAATCATGCAGGACTGAAATTTTTGAAGTTTTTCTACTCCTCTCATGAGCCCAAACAAGTCTCTAAAAGCATGAGTTTGCAACTACTTTACTTTTGGAGAAAATTCAAAACATTCATTATTCAATAGAGCCCAATAGCAAAAATCAGGATTTGAATGAAGAATCACATTTATTGGTAAAATCATGCAGGATTGAAATTTTTGATGGTTTTTTACTCCTCTCAACAGCCCAAACAAGTTTCTAAAAGGATGAGTTTGCAACTACTTTACTTTTGGAGAAAATTCAAAACATTCATTATTCAATAGGGCCCAAACTATCAAAAACCAGCGGTTTCAATGAACACACATTTTTTGGTAGAATCATGCAGGACTGAAATTTTTGATGTTTTTCTACTCCTCTCATGAGCCCAAACAAGTCTCTAAAAGCATGAGTTTGCAACTACTTTACTTTTGGAAAAAATTCAAAACATTCATTATTCAATAGAGCCCAATAGCAAAAATCAGGTTTTGAATGAAGAATCACATTTCTTGGTAAAATCATGCAGGATTGAAATTTTTGATGGTTTTTTACTCCTCTCAACAGCCCAAACAAGTTTCTAAAAGGATGAGTTTGCAACTACTTTACTTTTGGAGAAAATTCAAAACATTCATTATTCAATAGGGCCCAAACTATCAAAAACCAGCGGTTTCAATGAACACACATTTCTTGGTAGAATCATGCAGGACTGAAATTTTTGATGTTTTTCTACTCCTCTCATGAGCCCAAACAAGACTCTAAAAGCATGAGTTTGCAACTACTTTACTTTTGGAGAAAATTCAAAACATTCATTATTCAATAGAGCCCAATAGCAAAAATCAGGTTTTGAATGAAGAATCACATTTCTTGGTAAAATCATGCAGGATTGAAATTTTTGATGGTTTTTTACTCCTCTCAACAGCCCAAACAAGTTTCTAAAAGGATGAGTTTGCAACTACTTTACTTTTGGAGAAAATTCAAAACATTCATTATTCAATAGGGCCCAAACTATCAAAAACCAGCGGTTTGAATGAACACACATTTCTTGGTAGAATCATGCAGGACTGAAATTTTTGATGTTTTTCTACTCCTCTCATGAGCCCAAACAAGTCTCTAAAAGCATGAGTTTGCAACTACTTTACTTTTGGAGAAAATTCAAAACATTCATTATTCAATAGAGCCCAATAGCAAAAATCAGGTTTTGAATGAAGAATCACATTTCTTGGTAAAATCATGCAGGATTGAAATTTTTGATGGTTTTTTACTCCTGTCAACAGCCCAAACAAGTTTCTAAAAGGATGAGTTTGCAACTACTTTACTTTTGGAGAAAATTCAAAACATTCATTATTCAATAGGGCCCAAACTATCAAAAACCAGCGGTTTCAATGAACACACATTTCTTGGTAGAATCATGCAGGACTGAAATTTTTGATGTTTTTCTACTCCTCTCATGAGCCCAAACAAGTCTCTAAAAGCATGAGTTTGCAACTACTTTACTTTTGGAGAAAATTCAAAACATTCATTATTCAATAGGGCCCAAAATATCAAAAACCAGCGGATTGAATGAACACACATTTCTTGGTAGAATCGTGCAGGACTGAAATTTTTGATTTTTTTCTACTCCTCTCATGAGCCCAAACAAGTCTCTAAAAGGATGAGTTTGCAACTACTTTACTTTTGGAGAAAATTCAAAACATTCATTATTCAATAGAGCCCAATAGCAAAAACCAGCGTTTTGAATGAAGAATCACATTTCTTGGTAGAATCATGCAGGATTGAAATTTTTGATGGTTTTTTACTCCTCTCAACAGCCCAAACAAGTTTCTAAAAGGATGAGTTTGCAACTACTTTACTTTTGGAGAAAATTCAAAACATTCATTATTCAATAGGGCCCAAAATATCAAAAACCAGCGGTTTCAATGAACACACATTTCTTGGTAGAATCATGCAGGACTGAAATTTTTGATGTTTTTCTACTCCTCTCATGAGCCCAAACAAGACTCTAAAAGCATGAGTTTGCAACTACTTTACTTTTGGAGAAAATTCAAAACATTCATTATTCAATAGAGCCCAATAGCAAAAATCAGGTTTTGAATGAAGAATCACATTTCTTGGTAAAATCATGCAGGATTGAAATTTTTGATGGTTTTTTACTCCTCTCAACAGCCCAAACAAGTTTCTAAAAGGATGAGTTTGCAACTACTTTACTTTTGGAGAAAATTCAAAACATTCATTATTCAATAGGGCCCAAACTATCAAAAACCAGCGGTTTGAAGGAACACACATTTCTTGGTAGAATCATGCAGGACTGAAATTTTTGATGTTTTTCTACTCCTCTCATGAGCCCAAACAAGTCTCTAAAAGCATGAGTTTGCAACTACTTTACTTTTGGAGAAAATTCAAAACATTCATTATTCAATAGAGCCCAATAGCAAAAATCAGGTTTTGAATGAAGAATCACATTTCTTGGTAAAATCATGCAGGATTGAAATTTTTGATGGTTTTTTACTCCTCTCAACAGCCCAAACAAGTTTCTAAAAGGATGAGTTTGCAACTACTTTACTTTTGGAGAAAATTCAAAACATTCATTATTCAATAGGGCCCAAACTATCAAAAACCAGCGGTTTCAATGAACACACATTTCTTGGTAGAATCATGCAGGACTGAAATTTTTGATGTTTTTCTACTCCTCTCATGAGCCCAAACAAGTCTCTAAAAGCATGAGTTTGCAACTACTTTACTTTTGGAGAAAATTCAAAACATTCACTTTTCACTAGAGCCCAATAGCAAAAATCAGGTTTTGAATGAAGAATCACATTTCTTGGTAGAATCATGCTGCATTGAAATTTTTGATGGTTTTTTACTCCTCTCAACAGCCCAAACAAGTTTCTAAAAGGATGAGCTTGCAACTACTTTACTTTTGGAGAAAATTCAAAACATTCATTATTCAATAGGGCCCAAACTATCAAAAACCAGCGGTTTCAATGAACACACATTTCTTGGTAGAATCATGCAGGACTGAAATTTTTGATGTTTTTCTACTCCTCTCATGAGCCCAAACAAGTCTCTAAAAGCATGAGTTTGCAACTACTTTACTTTTGGAGAAAATTCAAAACATTCATTATTCAATAGAGCCCAATAGCAAAAATCAGGTTTTGAATGAAGAATCACATTTCTTGGTAAAATCATGCAGGATTGAAATTTTTGATGGTTTTTTACTCCTCTCAACAGCCCAAACAAGTTTCTAAAAGGATGAGTTTGCAACTACTTTACTTTTGGAGAAAATTCAAAACATTCATTATTCAATAGGGCCCAAACTATCAAAAACCAGCGGTTTCAATGAACACACATTTCTTGGTAGAATCATGCAGGACTGAAATTTTTGATGTTTTTCTACTCCTCTCATGAGCCCAAACAAGTCTCTAAAAGCATGAGTTTGCAACTACTTTACTTTTGGAGAAAATTCAAAACATTCATTATTCAATAGGGCCCAAAATATCAAAAACCAGCGGATTGAATGAACACACATTTCTTGGTAGAATCGTGCAGGACTGAAATTTTTGATTTTTTTCTACTCCTCTCATGAGCCCAAACAAGTCTCTAAAAGGATGAGTTTGCAACTACTTTACTTTTGGAGAAAATTCAAAACATTCATTATTCAATAGAGCCCAATAGCAAAAACCAGCGTTTTGAATGAAGAATCACATTTCTTGGTAGAATCATGCAGGATTGAAATTTTTGATGGTTTTTTACTCCTCTCAACAGCCCAAACAAGTTTCTAAAAGGATGAGTTTGCAACTACTTTACTTTTGGAGAAAATTCAAAACATTCATTATTCAATAGGGCCCAAACTATCAAAAACCAGCGGTTTCAATGAACACACATTTCTTGGTAGAATCATGCAGGACTGAAATTTTTGATGTTTTTCTACTCCTCTCATGAGCCCAAACAAGTCTCTAAAAGCATGAGTTTGCAACTACTTTACTTTTGGAGAAAATTCAAAACATTCATTATTCAATAGAGCCCAATAGCAAAAATCAGGTTTTGAATGAAGATTCACATTTCTTGGTAGAATCATGCAGGATTGAAATTTTTGATGTTTTTTTACTCCTCTCAACAGCCCAAACAAGTTTCTAAAAGGATGAGTTTGCAACTACTTTACTTTTGGAGAAAATTCAAAACATTCATTATTCAATAGGGCCCAAACTATCAAAAACCAGCGGTTTCAATGAACACACATTTTTTGGTAGAATCATGCAGGACTGAAATTTTTGATGTTTTTCTACTCCTCTCATGAGCCCAAACAAGTCTCTAAAAGCATGAGTTTGCAACTACTTTACTTTTAGAAAAAATTCAAAACATTCATTATTCAATAGAGCCCAATAGCAAAAATCAGGTTTTGAATGAAGAATCACATTTCTTGGTAAAATCATGCAGGATTGAAATTTTTGATGGTTTTTTACTCCTCTCAACAGCCCAAACAAGTTTCTAAAAGGATGAGTTTGCAACTACTTTACTTTTGGAGAAAATTCAAAACATTCATTATTCAATAGGGCCCAAACTATCAAAAACCAGCGGTTTCAATGAACACACATTTCTTGGTAGAATCATGCAGGACTGAAATTTTTGATGTTTTTCTACTCCTCTCATGAGCCCAAACAAGTCTCTAAAAGCATGAGTTTGCAACTACTTTACTTTTGGAGAAAATTCAAAACATTCATTATTCAATAGAGCCCAATAGCAAAAATCAGGTTTTGAATGAAGAATCACATTTCTTGGTAAAATCATGCAGGATTGAAATTTTTGATGGTTTTTTACTCCTCTCAACAGCCCAAACAAGTTTCTAAAAGGATGAGTTTGCAACTACTTTACTTTTGGAGAAAATTCAAAACATTCATTATTCAATAGGGCCCAAACTATCAAAAACCAGCGGTTTCAATGAACACACATTTCTTGGTAGAATCATGCAGGACTGAAATTTTTGATGTTTTTCTACTCCTCTCATGAGCCCAAACAAGTCTCTAAAAGCATGAGTTTGCAACTACTTTACTTTTGGAGAAAATTCAAAACATTCATTATTCAATAGAGCCCAATAGCAAAAATCAGGTTTTGAATGAAGAATCACATTTCTTGGTAAAATCATGCAGGATTGAAATTTTTGATGGTTTTTTACTCCTCTCAACAGCCCAAACAAGTTTCTAAAAGGATGAGTTTGCAACTACTTTACTTTTGGAGAAAATTCAAAACATTCATTATTCAATAGGGCCCAAAATATCAAAAACCAGCGGTTTGAATGAACACACATTTCTTGGTAGAATCGTGCAGGACTGAAATTTTTGATTTTTTTCTACTCCTCTCATGAGCCCAAACAAGTCTCTAAAAGGATGAGTTTGCAACTACTTTACTTTTGGAGAAAATTCAAAACATTCATTATTCAATAGAGCCCAATAGCAAAAACCAGCGTTTTGAATGAAGAATCACATTTCTTGGTAGAATCATGCAGGATTGAAATTTTTGATGGTTTTTTACTCCTCTCAACAGCCCAAACAAGTTTCTAAAAGGATGAGTTTGCAACTACTTTACTTTTGGAGAAAATTCAAAACATTCATTATTCAATAGGGCCCAAACTATCAAAAACCAGCGGTTTCAATGAACACACATTTCTTGGTAGAATTATGCAGGACTGAAATTTTTGATGTTTTTCTACTCCTCTCATGAGCCCAAACAAGACTCTAAAAGCATGAGTTTGCAACTACTTTACTTTTGGAGAAAATTCAAAACATTCATTATTCAATAGAGCCCAATAGCAAAAATCAGGTTTTGAATGAAGAATCACATTTCTTGGTAAAATCATGCAGGATTGAAATTTTTGATGGTTTTTTACTCCTCTCAACAGCCCAAACAAGTTTCTAAAAGGATGAGTTTGCAACTACTTTACTTTTGGAGAAAATTCAAAACATTCATTATTCAATAGGGCCCAAACTATCAAAAACCAGCGGTTTGAAGGAACACACATTTCTTGGTAGAATCATGCAGGACTGAAATTTTTGATGTTTTTCTACTCCTCTCATGAGCCCAAACAAGTCTCTAAAAGCATGAGTTTGCAACTACTTTACTTTTGGAGAAAATTCAAAACATTCATTATTCAATAGAGCCCAATAGCAAAAATCAGGTTTTGAATGAAGAATCATATTTCTTGGTAAAATCATGCAGGATTGAAATTTTTGATGGTTTTTTACTCCTCTCAACAGCCCAAACAAGTTTCTAAAAGGATGAGTTTGCAACTACTTTACTTTTGGAGAAAATTCAAAACATTCATTATTCAATAGGGCCCAAACTATCAAAAACCAGCGGTTTCAATGAACACAGATTTCTTGGTAGAATCATGCAGGACTGAAATTTTTGATGTTTTTCTACTCCTCTCATGAGCCCAAACAAGTCTCTAAAAGCATTAGTTTGCAACTACTTTACTTTTGGAGAAAATTCAAAACATTCACTTTTCACTAGAGCCCAATAGCAAAAATCAGGTTTTGAATGAAGAATCACATTTCTTGGTAGAATCATGCTGCATTGAAATTTTTGATGGTTTTTTACTCCTCTCAACAGCCCAAACAAGTTTCTAAAAGGATGAGTTTGCAACTACTTTACTTTTGGAGAAAATTCAAAACATTCATTATTCAATAGGGCCCAAACTATCAAAAACCAGCGGTTTCAATGAACACACATTTCTTGGTAGAATCATGCAGGACTGAAATTTTTGATGTTTTTCTACTCCTCTCATGAGCCCAAACAAGTCTCTAAAAGCATGAGTTTGCAACTACTTTACTTTTGGAGAAAATTCAAAACATTCATTATTCAATAGAGCCCAATAGCAAAAATCAGGTTTTGAATGAAGATTCACATTTCTTGGTAGAATCATGCAGGATTGAAATTTTTGATGTTTTTTTACTCCTCTCAACAGCCCAAACAAGTTTCTAAAAGGATGAGTTTGCAACTACTTTACTTTTGGAGAAAATTCAAAACATTCATTATTCAATAGGGCCCAAACTATCAAAAACCAGCGGTTTCAATGAACACACATTTTTTGGTAGAATCATGCAGGACTGAAATTTTTGATGTTTTTCTACTCCTCTCATGAGCCCAAACAAGTCTCTAAAAGCATGAGTTTGCAACTACTTTACTTTTAGAAAAAATTCAAAACATTCATTATTCAATAGAGCCCAATAGCAAAAATCAGGTTTTGAATGAAGAATCACATTTCTTGGTAAAATCATGCAGGATTGAAATTTTTGATGGTTTTTTACTCCTCTCAACAGACCAAACAAGTTTCTAAAAGGATGAGTTTGCAACTACTTTACTTTTGGAGAAAATTCAAAACATTCATTATTCAATAGAGCCCAATAGCAAAAATCAGGATTTGAATGAAGAATCACATTTATTGGTAAAATCATGCAGGATTGAAATTTTTGATGGTTTTTTACTCCTCTCAACAGCCCAAACAAGTTTCTAAAAGGATGAGTTTGCAACTACTTTACTTTTGGAGAAAATTCAAAACATTCATTATTCAATAGGGCCCAAACTATCAAAAACCAGCGGTTTCAATGAACACACATTTTTTTGGTAGAATCATGCAGGACTGAAATTTTTGATGTTTTTCTACTCCTCTCATGAGCCCAAACAAGTCTCTAAAAGCATGAGTTTGCAACTACTTTACTTTTGGAAAAAATTCAAAACATTCATTATTCAATAGAGCCCAATAGCAAAAATCAGGTTTTGAATGAAGAATCACATTTCTTGGTAAAATCATGCAGGATTGAAATTTTTGATGGTTTTTTACTCCTCTCAACAGCCCAAACAAGTTTCTAAAAGGATGAGTTTGCAACTACTTTACTTTTGGAGAAAATTCAAAACATTCATTATTCAATAGGGCCCAAACTATCAAAAACCAGCGGTTTCAATGAACACACAATTCTTGGTAGAATCATGCAGGACTGAAATTTTTGATGTTTTTCTACTCCTCTCATGAGCCCAAACAAGTCTCTAAAAGCATGAGTTTGCAACTACTTTACTTTTGGAGAAAATTCAAAACATTCATTATTCAATAGAGCCCAATAGCAAAAATCAGGTTTTGAATGAAGAATCACATTTCTTGGTAAAATCATGCAGGATTGAAATTTTTGATGGTTTTTTACTCCTCTCAACAGCCCAAACAAGTTTCTAAAAGGATGAGTTTGCAACTACTTTACTTTTGGAGAAAATTCAAAACATTCATTATTCAATAGGGCCCAAACTATCAAAAACCAGCGGTTTCAATGAACACACATTTTTTGGTAGAATCATGCAGGACTGAAATTTTTGATGTTTTTCTACTCCTCTCATGAGCCCAAACAAGTCTCTAAAAGCATGAGTTTGCAACTACTTTACTTTTGGAAAAAATTCAAAACATTCATTATTCAATAGAGCCCAATAGCAAAAATCAGGTTTTGAATGAAGAATCACATTTCTTGGTAAAATCATGCAGGATTGAAATTTTTGATGGTTTTTTACTCCTCTCAACAGCCCAAACAAGTTTCTAAAAGGATGAGTTTGCAACTACTTTACTTTTGGAGAAAATTCAAAACATTCATTATTCAATAGGGCCCAAACTATCAAAAACCAGCGGTTTCAATGAACACACATTTCTTGGTAGAATCATGCAGGACTGAAATTTTTGATGTTTTTCTACTCCTCTCATGAGCCCAAACAAGTCTCTAAAAGCATGAGTTTGCAACTACTTTACTTTTGGAGAAAATTCAAAACATTCATTATTCAATAGAGCCCAATAGCAAAAATCAGGTTTTGAATGAAGAATCACATTTCTTGGTAAAATCATGCAGGATTGAAATTTTTGATGGTTTTTTACTCCTGTCAACAGCCCAAACAAGTTTCTAAAAGGATGAGTTTGCAACTACTTTACTTTTGGAGAAAATTCAAAACATTCATTATTCAATAGGGCCCAAACTATCAAAAACCAGCGGTTTCAATGAACACACATTTCTTGGTAGAATCATGCAGGACTGAAATTTTTGATGTTTTTCTACTCCTCTCATGAGCCCAAACAAGTCTCTAAAAGCATGAGTTTGCAACTACTTTACTTTTGGAGAAAATTCAAAACATTCATTATTCAATAGGGCCCAAAATATCAAAAACCAGCGGATTGAATGAACACACATTTCTTGGTAGAATCGTGCAGGACTGAAATTTTTGATTTTTTTCTACTCCTCTCATGAGCCCAAACAAGTCTCTAAAAGGATGAGTTTGCAACTACTTTACTTTTGGAGAAAATTCAAAACATTCATTATTCAATAGAGCCCAATAGCAAAAACCAGCGTTTTGAATGAAGAATCACATTTCTTGGTAGAATCATGCAGGATTGAAATTTTTGATGGTTTTTTACTCCTCTCAACAGCCCAAACAAGTTTCTAAAAGGATGAGTTTGCAACTACTTTACTTTTGGAGAAAATTCAAAACATTCATTATTCAATAGGGCCCAAAATATCAAAAACCAGCGGTTTCAATGAAAACACATTTCTTGGTAGAATCATGCAGGACTGAAATTTTTGATGTTTTTCTACTCCTCTCATGAGCCCAAACAAGACTCTAAAAGCATGAGTTTGCAACTACTTTACTTTTGGAGAAAATTCAAAACATTCATTATTCAATAGAGCCCAATAGCAAAAATCAGGTTTTGAATGAAGAATCACATTTCTTGGTAAAATCATGCAGGATTGAAATTTTTGATGGTTTTTTACTCCTCTCAACAGCCCAAACAAGTTTCTAAAAGGATGAGTTTGCAACTACTTTACTTTTGGAGAAAAATCAAAACATTCATTATTCAATAGGGCCCAAACTATCAAAAACCAGCGGTTTGAAGGAACACACATTTCTTGGTAGAATCATGCAGGACTGAAATTTTTGATGTTTTTCTACTCCTCTCATGAGCCCAAACAAGTCTCTAAAAGCATGAGTTTGCAACTACTTTACTTTTGGAGAAAATTCAAAACATTCATTATTCAATAGAGCCCAATAGCAAAAATCAGGTTTTGAATGAAGAATCACATTTCTTGGTAAAATCATGCAGGATTGAAATTTTTGATGGTTTTTTACTCCTCTCAACAGCCCAAACAAGTTTCTAAAAGGATGAGTTTGCAACTACTTTACTTTTGGAGAAAATTCAAAACATTCATTATTCAATAGGGCCCAAACTATCAAAAACCAGCGGTTTCAATGAACACACATTTCTTGGTAGAATCATGCAGGACTGAAATTTTTGATGTTTTTCTACTCCTCTCATGAGCCCAAACAAGTCTCTAAAAGCATGAGTTTGCAACTACTTTACTTTTGGAGAAAATTCAAAACATTCACTTTTCACTAGAGCCCAATAGCAAAAATCAGGTTTTGAATGAAGAATCACATTTCTTGGTAGAATCATGCTGCATTGAAATTTTTGATGGTTTTTTACTCCTCTCAACAGCCCAAACAAGTTTCTAAAAGGATGAGTTTGCAACTACTTTACTTTTGGAGAAAATTCAAAACATTCATTATTCAATAGGGCCCAAACTATCAAAAACCAGCGGTTTCAATGAACACACATTTCTTGGTAGAATCATGCAGGACTGAAATTTTTGATGTTTTTCTACTCCTCTCATGAGCCCAAACAAGTCTCTAAAAGCATGAGTTTGCAACTACTTTACTTTTGGAGAAAATTCAAAACATTCATTATTCAATAGAGCCCAATAGCAAAAATCAGGTTTTGAATGAAGAATCACATTTCTTGGTAAAATCATGCAGGATTGAAATTTTTGATGGTTTTTTACTCCTCTCAACAGCCCAAACAAGTTTCTAAAAGGATGAGTTTGCAACTACTTTACTTTTGGAGAAAATTCAAAACATTCATTATTCAATAGGGCCCAAACTATCAAAAACCAGCGGTTTCAATGAACACACATTTCTTGGTAGAATCATGCAGGACTGAAATTTTTGATGTTTTTCTACTCCTCTCATGAGCCCAAACAAGTCTCTAAAAGCATGAGTTTGCAACTACTTTACTTTTGGAGAAAATTCAAAACATTCATTATTCAATAGGGCCCAAAATATCAAAAACCAGCGGATTGAATGAACACACATTTCTTGGTAGAATCGTGCAGGACTGAAATTTTTGATTTTTTTCTACTCCTCTCATGAGCCCAAACAAGTCTCTAAAAGGATGAGTTTGCAACTACTTTACTTTTGGAGAAAATTCAAAACATTCATTATTCAATAGAGCCCAATAGCAAAAACCAGCGTTTTGAATGAAGAATCACATTTCTTGGTAGAATCATGCAGGATTGAAATTTTTGATGGTTTTTTACTCCTCTCAACAGCCCAAACAAGTTTCTAAAAGGATGAGTTTGCAACTACTTTACTTTTGGAGAAAATTCAAAACATTCATTATTCAATAGGGCCCAAACTATCAAAAACCAGCGGTTTCAATGAACACACATTTCTTGGTAGAATCATGCAGGACTGAAATTTTTGATGTTTTTCTACTCCTCTCATGAGCCCAAACAAGTCTCTAAAAGCATGAGTTTGCAACTACTTTACTTTTGGAGAAAATTCAAAACATTCATTATTCAATAGAGCCCAATAGCAAAAATCAGGTTTTGAATGAAGATTCACATTTCTTGGTAGAATCATGCAGGATTGAAATTTTTGATGTTTTTTTACTCCTCTCAACAGCCCAAACAAGTTTCTAAAAGGATGAGTTTGCAACTACTTTACTTTTGGAGAAAATTCAAAACATTCATTATTCAATAGGGCCCAAACTATCAAAAACCAGCGGTTTCAATGAACACACATTTTTTGGTAGAATCATGCAGGACTGAAATTTTTGATGTTTTTCTACTCCTCTCATGAGCCCAAACAAGTCTCTAAAAGCATGAGTTTGCAACTACTTTACTTTTAGAAAAAATTCAAAACATTCATTATTCAATAGAGCCCAATAGCAAAAATCAGGTTTTGAATGAAGAATCACATTTCTTGGTAAAATCATGCAGGATTGAAATTTTTGATGGTTTTTTACTCCTCTCAACAGCCCAAACAAGTTTCTAAAAGGATGAGTTTGCAACTACTTTACTTTTGGAGAAAATTCAAAACAATTATTCAATAGGGCCCAAACTATCAAAAACCAGCGGTTTCAATGAACACACATTTCTTGGTAGAATCATGCAGGACTGAAATTTTTGATGTTTTTCTACTCCTCTCATGAGCCCAAACAAGTCTCTAAAAGCATGAGTTTGCAACTACTTTACTTTTGGAGAAAATTCAAAACATTCATTATTCAATAGAGCCCAATAGCAAAAATCAGGTTTTGAATGAAGAATCACATTTCTTGGTAAAATCATGCAGGATTGAAATTTTTGATGGTTTTTTACTCCTCTCAACAGCCCAAACAAGTTTCTAAAAGGATGAGTTTGCAACTACTTTACTTTTGGAGAAAATTCAAAACATTCATTATTCAATAGGGCCCAAACTATCAAAAACCAGCGGTTTCAATGAACACACATTTCTTGGTAGAATCATGCAGGACTGAAATTTTTGATGTTTTTCTACTCCTCTCATGAGCCCAAACAAGTCTCTAAAAGCATGAGTTTGCAACTACTTTACTTTTGGAGAAAATTCAAAACATTCATTATTCAATAGAGCCCAATAGCAAAAATCAGGTTTTGAATGAAGAATCACATTTCTTGGTAAAATCATGCAGGATTGAAATTTTTGATGGTTTTTTACTCCTCTCAACAGCCCAAACAAGTTTCTAAAAGGATGAGTTTGCAACTACTTTACTTTTGGAGAAAATTCAAAACATTCATTATTCAATAGGGCCCAAAATATCAAAAACCAGCGGTTTGAATGAACACACATTTCTTGGTAGAATCGTGCAGGACTGAAATTTTTGATTTTTTTCTACTCCTCTCATGAGCCCAAACAAGTCTCTAAAAGGATGAGTTTGCAACTACTTTACTTTTGGAGAAAATTCAAAACATTCATTATTCAATAGAGCCCAATAGCAAAAACCAGCGTTTTGAATGAAGAATCACATTTCTTGGTAGAATCATGCAGGATTGAAATTTTTGATGGTTTTTTACTCCTCTCAACAGCCCAAACAAGTTTCTAAAAGGATGAGTTTGCAACTACTTTACTTTTGGAGAAAATTCAAAACATTCATTATTCAATAGGGCCCAAACTATCAAAAACCAGCGGTTTCAATGAACACACATTTTTTGGTAGAATCATGCAGGACTGAAATTTTTGATGTTTTTCTACTCCTCTCATGAGCCCAAACAAGTCTCTAAAAGCATGAGTTTGCAACTACTTTACTTTTAGAAAAAATTCAAAACATTCATTATTCAATAGAGCCCAATAGCAAAAATCAGGTTTTGAATGAAGAATCACATTTCTTGGTAAAATCATGCAGGATTGAAATTTTTGATGGTTTTTTACTCCTCTCAACAGCCCAAACAAGTTTCTAAAAGGATGAGTTTGCAACTACTTTACTTTTGGAGAAAATTCAAAACATTCATTACTCAATAGGGCCCAAACCATCAAAAACCAGCGGTTTCAATGAACACACATTTCTTGGTAGAATCATGCAGGACTGAAATTTTTGATGTTTTTCTACTCCTCTCATGAGCCCAAACAAGTCTCTAAAAGCATGAGTTTGCAACTACTTTACTTTTGGAGAAAATTCAAAACATTCATTATTCAATAGAGCCCAATAGCAAAAATCAGGATTTGAATGAAGAATCACATTTCTTGGTAAAATCATGCAGGATTGAAATTTTTGATGGTTTTTTACTCCTCTCAACAGCCCAAACAAGTTTCTAAAAGGATGAGTTTGCAACTACTTTACTTTTGGAGAAAATTCAAAACATTCATTATTCAATAGGGCCCAAACTATCAAAAACCAGCGGTTTCAATGAACACACATTTCTTGGTAGAATCATGCAGGACTGAAATTTTTGATGTTTTTCTACTCCTCTCATGAGCCCAAACAAGACTCTAAAAGCATGAGTTTGCAACTACTTTACTTTTGGAGAAAATTCAAAACATTCATTATTCAATAGAGCCCAATAGCAAAATTCAGGTTTTGAATGAAGATTCACATTTCTTGGTAGAATCATGCAGGACTGAAATTTTTGATGGTTTTTTACTCCTCTCAACAGCCCAAACAAGTTTCTAAAAGGATGAGTTTGCAACTACTTTACTTTTGGAGAAAATTCAAAACATTCATTATTCAATAGGGCCCAAACTATCAAAAACCAGCGGTTTCAATGAACACACATTTTTTGGTAGAATCATGCAGGACTGAAATTTTTGATGTTTTTCTACTCCTCTCATGAGCCCAAACAAGTCTCTAAAAGCATGAGTTTGCAACTACTTTACTTTTGGAGAAAATTCAAAACATTCATTATTCAATAGAGCCCAATAGCAAAAATCAGGATTTGAATGAAGAATCACATTTCTTGGTAAAATCATGCAGGATTGAAATTTTTGATGGTTTTTTACTCCTCTCAACAGCCCAAACAAGTTTCTAAAAGGATGAGTTTGCAACTACTTTACTTTTGGAGAAAATTCAAAACATTCATTATTCAATAGGGCCCAAACTATCAAAAACCAGCGGTTTCAATGAACACACATTTCTTGGTAGAATCATGCAGGACTGAAATTTTTGATGTTTTTCTACTCCTCTCATGAGCCCAAACAAGACTCTAAAACCATGAGTTTGCAACTACTTTACTTTTGGAGAAAATTCAAAACATTCATTATTCAATAGAGCCCAATAGCAAAAATCAGGTTTTGAATGAAGAATCACATTTCTTGGTAAAATCATGCAGGATTGAAATTTTTGATGGTTTTTTACTCCTCTCAACAGCCCAAACAAGTTTCTAAAAGGATGAGTTTGCAACTACTTTACTTTTGGAGAAAATTCAAAACATTCATTATTCAATAGGGCCCAAACTATCAAAAACCAGCGGTTTGAATGAACACACATTTCTTGGTAGAATCATGCAGGACTGAAATTTTTGATGTTTTTCTACTCCTCTCATGAGCCCAAATAAGTCTCTAAAAGCATGAGTTTGCAACTACTTTACTTTTGGAGAAAATTCAAAACATTCATTATTCAATAGAGCCCAATAGCAAAAATCAGGTTTTGAATGAAGAATCACATTTCTTGGTAGAATCATGCAGGATTGAAATTTTTGATGGTTTTTTACTCCTCTCAACAGCCCAAACAAGTTTCTAAAAGGATGAGTTTGCAACTACTTTACTTTTGGAGAAAATTCAAAACATTCATTATTCAATAGGGCCCAAACTATCAAAAACCAGCGGTTTCAATGAACACACATTTCTTGGTAGAATCATGCAGGACTGAAATTTTTGATGTTTTTCTACTCCTCTCATGAGCCCAAACAAGTCTCTAAAAGCATGAGTTTGCAACTACTTTACTTTTGGAGAAAATTCAAAACATTCACTTTTCACTAGAGCCCAATAGCAAAAATCAGGTTTTGAATGAAGAATCACATTTCTTGGTAGAATCATGCTGCATTGAAATTTTTGATGGTTTTTTACTCCTCTCAACAGCCCAAACAAGTTTCTAAAAGGATGAGTTTGCAACTACTTTACTTTTGGAGAAAATTCAAAACATTCATTATTCAATAGGGCCCAAACTATCAAAAACCAGCGGTTTCAATGAACACACATTTCTTGGTAGAATCATGCAGGACTGAAATTTTTGATGTTTTTCTACTCCTCTCATGAGCCCAAACAAGTCTCTAAAAGCATGAGTTTGCAACTACTTTACTTTTGGAGAAAATTCAAAACATTCATTATTCAATAGAGCCCAATAGCAAAAATCAGGTTTTGAATGAAGAATCACATTTCTTGGTAAAATCTTGCAGGATTGAAATTTTTGATGGTTTTTTACTCCTCTCAACAGCCCAAACAAGTTTCTAAAAGGATGAGTTTGCAACTACTTTACTTTTGGAGAAAATTCAAAACATTCATTATTCAATAGGGCCCAAACTATCAAAAACCAGCGGTTTCAATGAACACACATTTCTTGGTAGAATCATGCAGGACTGAAATTTTTGATGTTTTTCTACTCCTATCATGAGCCCAAACAAGTCTCTAAAAGCATGAGTTTGCAACTACTTTACTTTTGGAGAAAATTCAAAACATTCATTATTCAATAGAGCCCAATAGCAAAAATCAGGTTTTGAATGAAGAATCACATTTCTTGGTAAAATCATGCAGGATTGAAATTTTTGATGGTTTTTTACTCCTCTCAACAGCCCAAACAAGTTTCTAAAAGGATGAGTTTGCAACTACTTTACTTTTGGAGAAAATTCAAAACATTCATTATTCAATAGGGCCCAAAATATCAAAAACCAGCGGTTTGAATGAACACACATTTCTTGGGAGAATCATGCAGGACTGAAATTTTTGATGTTTTTCTACTCCTCTCATGAGCCCAAACAAGTCTCTAAAAGCATGAGTTTGCAACTACTTTACTTTTGGAGAAAATTCAAAACATTCATTATTCAATAGAGCCCAATAGCAAAAATCAGGTTTTGAATGAAGAATCACATTTCTTGGTAAAATCATGCAGGATTGAAATTTTTGATGGTTTTTTACTCCTCTCAACAGCCCAAACAAGTTTCTAAAAGGATGAGTTTGCAACTACTTTACTTTTGGAGAAAATTCAAAACATTCATTATTCAATAGGGCCCAAAATATCAAAAACCAGCGGTTTGAATGAACACACATTTCTTGGTAGAATCATGCAGGACTGAAATTTTTGATTTTTTTCTACTCCTCTCATGAGCCCAAACAAGTCTCTAAAAGGATGAGTTTGCAACTACTTTACTTTTGGAGAAAATTCAAAACATTCATTATTCAATAGAGCCCAATAGCAAAAATCAGGTTTTGAATGAAGAATCACATTTCTTGGTAGAATCATGCAGGATTGAAATTTTTGATGGTTTTTTACTCCTCTCAACAGCCCAAACAAGTTTCTAAAAGGATGAGTTTGCAACTACTTTACTTTTGGAGAAAATTCAAAACATTCATTATTCAATAGGGCCCAAACTATCAAAAACCAGCGGTTTCAATGAACACACATTTCTTGGTAGAATCATGCAGGATTGAAATTTTTGATGTTTTTCTACTCCTCTCATGAGCCCAAACAAGTCTCTAAAAGCATGAGTTTGCAACTACTTTACTTTTGGAGAAAATTCAAAACATTCACTATTCAATAGAGCCCAATAGCAAAAATCAGGTTTTGAATGAAGAATCACATTTCTTGGTAAAATCATGCAGGATTGAAATTTTTGATGGTTTTTTACTCCTCTCAAAAGCCCAAACAAGTTTCTAAAAAGATGAGTTTGCAACTACTTTACTTTTGGAGAAAATTCAAAACATTCATTATTCAATAAGGCCCAAACTATCAAAAACCAGCGGTTTCAATGAACACACATTTCTTGGTAGAATCATGCAGGACTGAAATTTTTGATGTTTTTCTACTCCTCTCATGAGCCCAAACAAGTCTCTAAAAGCATGAGTTTGCAACTACTTTACTTTTGGAGAAAATTCAAAACATTCATTATTCAATAGGGCCCAAAATATCAAAAACCAGCGGTTTGAATGAACACACATTTCTTGGTAGAATCGTGCAGGACTGAAATTTTTGATTTTTTTCTACTCCTCTCATGAGCCCAAACAAGTCTCTAAAAGCATGAGTTTGCAACTACTTTACTTTTGGAGAAAATTCAAAACATTCATTATTCAATAGAGCCCAATAGCAAAAACCAGCGTTTTGAATGAAGAATCACATTTCTTGGTAGAATCATGCAGGATTGAAATTTTTGATGGTTTTTTACTCCTCTCAACAGCCCAAACAAGTTTCTAAAAGGATGAGTTTGCAACTACTTTACTTTTGGAGAAAATTCAAAACATTCATTATTCAATAGGGCCCAAACTATCAAAAACCAGCGGTTTGAATGAACACACATTTCTTGGTAGAATCATGCAGGACTGAAATTTTTGATGTTTTTCTACTCCTCTCATGAGCCCAAACAAGTCTCTAAAAGCATGAGTTTGCAACTACTTTACTTTTGGAGAAAATTCAAAACATTCATTATTCAATAGAGCCCAATAGCAAAAATCAGGTTTTGAATGAAGAATCACATTTCTTGGTAAAATCATGCAGGATTGAAATTTTTGATGGTTTTTTACTCCTCTCAACAGCCCAAACAAGTTTCTAAAAGGATGAGTTTGCAACTACTTTACTTTTGGAGAAAATTCAAAACACTCATTATTCAATAGGGCCCAAACTATCAAAAACCAGCGGTTTCAATGAACACACATTTCTTGGTAGAATCATGCAGGACTGAAATTTTTGATGTTTTTCTACTCCTCTCATGAGCCCAAACAAGTCTCTAAAAGCATGAGTTTGCAACTACTTTACTTTTGGAGAAAATTCAAAACATTCATTATTCAATAGGGCCCAAAATATCAAAAACCAGCGGTTTGAATGAACACACATTTCTTGGTAGAATCGTGCAGGACTGAAATTTTAGATTTTTTTCTACTCCTCTCATGAGCCCAAACAAGTCTCTAAAAGGATGAGTTTGCAACTACTTTACTTTTGGAGAAAATTCAAAACATTCATTATTCAATAGAGCCCAATAGCAAAAACCAGCGTTTTGAATGAAGAATCACATTTCTTGGTAGAATCATGCAGGATTGAAATTTTTGATGGTTTTTTACTCCTCTCAACAGCCCAAACAAGTTTCTAAAAGGATGAGTTTGCAACTACTTTACTTTTGGAGAAAATTCAAAACATTCATTATTCAATAGGGCCCAAACTATCAAAAACCAGCGGTTTCAATGAACACACATTTCTTGGTAGAATCATGCAGGACTGAAATTTTTGATGTTTTTCTACTCCTCTCATGAGCCCAAACAAGTCTCTAAAAGCATGAGTTTGCAACTACTTTACTTTTGGAGAAAATTCAAAACATTCATTATTCAATAGAGCCCAATAGCAAAAATCAGGTTTTGAATGAAGAATCACATTTCTTGGTAAAATCATGCAGGATTGAAATTTTTGATGGTTTTTTACTCCTCTCAACAGCCCAAACAAGTTTCTAAAAGGATGAGTTTGCAACTACTTTACTTTTGGAGAAAATTCAAAACATTCATTATTCAATAGGGCCCAAACTATCAAAAACCAGCGGTTTCAATGAACACACAATTCTTGGTAGAATCATGCAGGACTGAAATTTTTGATGTTTTTCTACTCCTCTCATGAGCCCAAACAAGTCTCTAAAAGCATGAGTTTGCAACTACTTTACTTTTGGAGAAAATTCAAAACATTCATTATTCAATAGAGCCCAATAGCAAAAATCAGGTTTTGAATGAAGAATCACATTTCTTGGTAAAATCATGCAGGATTGAAATTTTTGATGGTTTTTTACTCCTCTCAACAGCCCAAACAAGTTTCTAAAAGGATGAGTTTGCAACTACTTTACTTTTGGAGAAAATTCAAAACATTCATTATTCAATAGGGCCCAAACTATCAAAAACCAGCGGTTTCAATGAACACACAATTCTTGGTAGAATCATGCAGGACTGAAATTTTTGATGTTTTTCTACTCCTCTCATGAGCCCAAACAAGTCTCTAAAAGCATGAGTTTGCAACTACTTTACTTTTGGAGAAAATTCAAAACATTCATTATTCAATAGAGCCCAATAGCAAAAATCAGGTTTTGAATGAAGAATCACATTTCTTGGTAAAATCATGCAGGATTGAAATTTTTGATGGTTTTTTACTCCTCTCAACAGCCCAAACAAGTTTCTAAAAGGATGAGTTTGCAACTACTTTACTTTTGGAGAAAATTCAAAACATTCATTATTCAATAGGGCCCAAAATATCAAAAACCAGCGGTTTGAATGAACACACATTTCTTGGTAGAATCATGCAGGACTGAAATTTTTGATGTTTTTCTACTCCTCTCATGAGCCCAAACAAGTCTCTAAAAGCATGAGTTTGCAACTACTTTACTTTTGGAGAAAATTCAAAACATTCATTATTCAATAGAGCCCAATAGCAAAAATCAGGTTTTGAATGAAGAATCACATTTCTTGGTAAAATCATGCAGGATTGAAATTTTTGATGGTTTTTTACTCCTCTCAACAGCCCAAACAAGTTTCTAAAAGGATGAGTTTGCAACTACTTTACTTTTGGAGAAAATTCAAAACATTCATTATTCAATAGGGCCCAAAATATCAAAAACCAGCGGTTTGAATGAACACACATTTCTTGGTAGAATCGTGCAGGACTGAAATTTTTGATTTTTTTCTACTCCTCTCATGAGCCCAAACAAGTCTCTAAAAGGATGAGTTTGCAACTACTTTACTTTTGGAGAAAATTCAAAACATTCATTATTCAATAGAGCCCAATAGCAAAAATCAGGTTTTGAATGAAGAATCAAATTTCTTGGTAGAATCATGCAGGATTGAAATTTTTGATGGTTTTTTACTCCTCTCAACAGCCCAAACAAGTTTCTAAAAGGATGAGTTTGCAACTACTTTACTTTTGGAGAAAATTCAAAACATTCATTATTCAATAGGGCCCAAACTATCAAAAACCAGCGGTTTCAATGAACACACATTTCTTGGTAGAATCATGCAGGACTGAAATTTTTGATGTTTTTCTACTCCTCTCATGAGCCCAAACAAGTCTCTAAAAGCATGAGTTTGCAACTACTTTACTTTTGGAGAAAATTCAAAACATTCATTATTCAATAGAGCCCAATAGCAAAAATCAGGTTTTGAATGAAGAATCACATTTCTTGGTAAAATCATGCAGGATTGAAATTTTTGATGGTTTTTTACTCCTCTCAACAGCCCAAACAAGTTTCTAAAAGGATGAGTTTGCAACTACTTTACTTTTGGAGAAAATTCAAAACATTCATTATTCAATAGGGCCCAAACTATCAAAAACCAGCGGTTTCAATGAACACACATTTCTTGGTAGAATCATGCAGGACTGAAATTTTTGATGTTTTTCTACTCCTCTCATGAGCCCAAATAAGTCTCTAAAAGCATGAGTTTGCAACTACTTTACTTTTGGAGAAAATTCAAAACATTCATTATTCAATAGGGCCCAAAATATCAAAAACCAGCGGTTTGAATGAACACACATTTCTTGGTAGAATCGTGCAGGACTGAAATTTTAGATTTTTTTCTACTCCTCTCATGAGCCCAAACAAGTCTCTAAAAGGATGAGTTTGCAACTACTTTACTTTTGGAGAAAATTCAAAACATTCATTATTCAATAGAGCCCAATAGCAAAAACCAGCGTTTTGAATGAAGAATCACATTTCTTGGTAGAATCATGCAGGATTGAAATTTTTGATGGTTTTTTACTCCTCTCAACAGCCCAAACAAGTTTCTAAAAGGATGAGTTTGCAACTACTTTACTTTTGGAGAAAATTCAAAACATTCATTATTCAATAGGGCCCAAACTATCAAAAACCAGCGGTTTCAATGAACACACATTTCTTGGTAGAATCATGCAGGACTGAAATTTTTGATGTTTTTCTACTCCTCTCATGAGCCCAAACAAGACTCTAAAAGCATGAGTTTGCAACTACTTTACTTTTGGAGAAAATTCAAAACATTCATTATTCAATAGAGCCCAATAGCAAAAATCAGGTTTTGAATGAAGAATCACATTTCTTGGTAAAATCATGCAGGATTGAAATTTTTGATGGTTTTTTTACTCCTCTCAACAGCCCAAACAAGTTTCTAAAAGGATGAGTTTGCAACTACTTTACTTTTGGAGAAAATTCAAAACATTCATTATTCAATAGGGCCCAAACTATCAAAAACCAGCGGTTTCAATGAACACACAATTCTTGGTAGAATCATGCAGGACTGAAATTTTTGATGTTTTTCTACTCCTCTCATGAGCCCAAACAAGTCTCTAAAAGCATGAGTTTGCAACTACTTTGCTTTTGGAGAAAATTCAAAACATTCATTATTCAATAGAGCCCAATAGCAAAAACCAGCGTTTTGAATGAAGAATCACATTTCTTGGTAGAATCATGCAGGATTGAAATTTTTGATGGTTTTTTACTCCTCTCAACAGCCCAAACAAGTTTCTAAAAGGATGAGTTTGCAACTACTTTACTTTTGGAGAAAATTCAAAACATTCATTATTCAATAGGGCCCAAACTATCAAAAACCAGCGGTTTGAATGAACACACATTTCTTGGTAGAATCATGCAGGACTGAAATTTTTGATGTTTTTCTACTCCTCTCATGAGCCCAAACAAGTCTCTAAAAGCATGAGTTTGCAACTACTTTACTTTTGGAGAAAATTCAAAACATTCATTATTCAATAGAGCCCAATAGCAAAAATCAGGTTTTGAATGAAGAATCACATTTCTTGGTAAAATCATGCAGGATTGAAATTTTTGATGGTTTTTTACTACTCTCAACAGCCCAAACAAGTTTCTAAAAGGATGAGTTTGCAACTACTTTACTTTTGGAGAAAATTCAAAACATTCATTATTCAATAGGGCCCAAACTATCAAAAACCAGCGGTTTCAATGAACACACATTTCTTGGTAGAATCATGCAGGACTGAAATTTTTGATGTTTTTCTACTCCTCTCATGAGCCCAAACAAGTCTCTAAAAGCATGAGTTTGCAACTACTTTACTTTTGGAGAAAATTCAAAACATTCATTATTCAATAGGGCCCAAAATATCAAAAACCAGCGGTTTGAATGAACACACATTTCTTGGTAGAATCGTGCAGGACTGAAATTTTAGATTTTTTTCTACTCCTCTCATGAGCCCAAACAAGTCTCTAAAAGGATGAGTTTGCAACTACTTTACTTTTGGAGAAAATTCAAAACATTCATTATTCAATAGAGCCCAATAGCAAAAACCAGCGTTTTGAATGAAGAATCACATTTCTTGGTAGAATCATGCAGGATTGAAATTTTTGATGGTTTTTTACTCCTCTCAACAGCCCAAACAAGTTTCTAAAAGGATGAGTTTGCAACTACTTTACTTTTGGAGAAAATTCAAAACATTCATTATTCAATAGGGCCCAAACTATCAAAAACCAGCGGTTTCAATGAACACACATTTCTTGGTAGAATCATGCAGGACTGAAATTTTTGATGTTTTTCTACTCCTCTCATGAGCCCAAACAAGACTCTAAAAGCATGAGTTTGCAACTACTTTACTTTTGGAGAAAATTCAAAACATTCATTATTCAATAGAGCCCAATAGCAAAAATCAGGTTTTGAATGAAGAATCACATTTCTTGGTAAAATCATGCAGGATTGAAATTTTTGATGGTTTTTTACTCCTCTCAACAGCCCAAACAAGTTTCTAAAAGGATGAGTTTGCAACTACTTTACTTTTGGAGAAAATTCAAAACATTCATTATTCAATAGGGCCCAAACTATCAAAAACCAGCGGTTTCAATGAACACACAATTCTTGGTAGAATCATGCAGGACTGAAATTTTTGATGTTTTTCTACTCCTCTCATGAGCCCAAACAAGTCTCTAAAAGCATGAGTTTGCAACTACTTTACTTTTGGAGAAAATTCAAAACATTCATTATTCAATAGAGCCCAATAGCAAAAATCAGGTTTTGAATGAAGAATCACATTTCTTGGTAAAATCATGCAGGATTGAAATTTTTGATGGTTTTTTACTCCTCTCAACAGCCCAAACAAGTTTCTAAAAGGATGAGTTTGCAACTACTTTACTTTTGGAGAAAATTCAAAACATTCATTATTCAATAGGGCCCAAACTATCAAAAACCAGCGGTTTCAATGAACACACATTTCTTGGTAGAATCATGCAGGACTGAAATTTTTGATGTTTTTCTACTCCTCTCATGAGCCCAAACAAGTCTCTAAAAGCATGAGTTTGCAACTACTTTACTTTTGGAGAAAATTCAAAACATTCATTATTCAATAGAGCCCAATAGCAAAAATCAGGTTTTGAATGAAGAATCACATTTCTTGGTAAAATCATGCAGGATTGAAATTTTTGATGGTTTTTACTCCTCTCAACAGCCCAAACAAGTTTCTAAAAGGATGAGTTTGCAACTACTTTACTTTTGGAGAAAATTCAAAACATTCATTATTCAATAGGGCCCAAAATATCAAAAACCAGCGGTTTGAATGAACACACATTTCTTGGTAGAATCGTGCAGGACTGAAATTTTTTATGTTTTTCTACTCCTCTCATGAGCCCAAACAAGTCTCTAAAAGGATGAGTTTGCAACTACTTTACTTTTGGAGAAAATTCAAAACATTCATTATTCAATAGAGCCCAATAGCAAAAACCAGCGTTTTGAATGAAGAATCACATTTCTTGGTAGAATCATGCAGGATTACAATTTTTGATGGTTTTTTACTCCTCTCAACAGCCCAAACAAGTTTCTAAAAGGATGAGTTTGCAACTACTTTACTTTTGGAGAAAATTCAAAACATTCATTATTCAATAGGGCCCAAATTATCAAAAACCAGCGGTTTCAATGAACACACATTTCTTGGTAGAATCATGCAGGACTGAAATTTTTGATGTTTTTCTACTCCTCTCATGAGCCCAAACAAGTCTCTAAAAGCATGAGTTTGCAACTACTTTACTTTTGGAGAAAATTCAAAACATTCATTATTCAATAGAGCCCAATAGCAAAAATCAGGTTTTGAATGAAGAATCACATTTCTTGGTAAGATCATGCAGGATTGAAATTTTTGATGGTTTTTTACTCCTCTCAACAGCCCAAGCAAGTTTCTAAAAGGATGAGTTTGCAACTACTTTACTTTTGGAGAAAATTCAAAACATTCATTATTCAATAGGGCCCAAACTATCAAAAACCAGCGGTTTCAATGAACACACATTTCTTGGTAGAATCATGCAGGACTGAAATTTTTGATGTTTTTCTACTCCTCTCATGAGCCCAAACAAGTCTCTAAAAGCATGAGTTTGCAACTACTTTACTCTTGGAAAAAATTCAAAACATTCACTTTTCACTAGAGCCCAATAGCAAAAATCAGGTTTTGAATGAAGAATCACATTTCTTGGTAGAATCATGCTGCATTGAAATTTTTGATGGTTTTTTACTCCTCTCAACAGCCCAAACAAGTTTCTAAAAGGATGAGTGTGCAACTACTTTACTTTTGGAGAAAATTCAAAACATTCATTATTCAATAGGGCCCAAACTATCAAAAACCAGCGGTTTCAATGAACACACATTTCTTGGTAGAATCATGCAGGACTGAAATTTTTGATGTTTTTCTACTCCTCTCATGAGCCCAAACAAGTCTCTAAAAGCATGAGTTTGCAACTACTTTACTTTTGGAGAAAATTCAAAACATTCATTATTCAATAGAGCCCAATAGCAAAAATCAGGTTTTGAATGAAGATTCACATTTCTTGGTAGAATCATGCAGGATTGAAATTTTTGATGGTTTTTTACTCCTCTCAACAGCCCAAACAAATTTCTAAAAGGATGAGTTTGCAACTACTTTACTTTTGGAGAAAATTCAAAACATTCATTATTCAATAGGGCCCAAACTATCAAAAACCAGCGGTTTCAATGAACACACATTTTTTGGTAGAATCATCCAGGACTGAAATTTTTGATGTTTTTCTACTCCTCTCATGAGCCCAAACAAGTCTCTAAAAGCATGAGTTTGCAACTACTTTACTTTTGGAAAAAATTCAAAACATTCATTATTCAATAGAGCCCAATAGCAAAAATCAGGTTTTGAATGAAGAATCACATTTCTTGGTAAAATCATGGAGGATTGAAATTTTTGATGGTTTTTTACTCCTCTCAACAGCCCAAACAAGTTTCTAAAAGGATCAGTTTGCAACTACTTTACTTTTGGAGAAAATTCAAAACATTCATTATTCAATAGGGCCCAAACTATCAAAAGCCAGCGGTTTCAATGAACACACATTTTTTGGTAGAATCATGCAGGACTGAAATTTTTGATGTTTTTCTACTCCTCTCATGAGCCCAAACAAGTCTCTAAAAGCATGAGTTTGCAACTACTTTACTTTTGGAAAAAATTCAAAACATTCATTATTCAATAGAGCCCAATAGCAAAAATCAGGTTTTGAATGAAGAATCACATTTCTTGGTAAAATCATGCAGGATTGAAATTTTTGATGGTTTTTTACTCCTCTCAACAGCCCAAACAAGTTTCTAAAAGGATGAGTTTGCAACTACTTTACTTTTGGAGAAAATTCAAAACATTCATTATTCAATAGGGCCCAAACTATCAAAAACCAGCGGTTTCAATGAACACACATTTCTTGGTAGAATCATGCAGGACTGAAATTTTTGATGTTTTTCTACTCCTCTCATGAGCCCAAACAAGTCTCTAAAAGGATGAGTTTGCAACTACTTTACTTTTGGAGAAAATTCAAAACATTCACTATTCAATAGAGCCCAATAGCAAAAATCAGGTTTTGAATGAAGAATCGCATTTCTTGGTAAAATCATGCAGGATTGAAATTTTTGATGGTTTTTTACTCCTCTCAACAGCCCAAACAAGTTTCTAAAAGGATGAGTTTGCAACTACTTTACTTTTGGAGAAAATTCAAAACATTCATTATTCAATAGGGCCCAAACTATCAAAAACCAGCGGTTTCAATGAACACACATTTCTTGGTAGAATCATGCAGGACTGAAATTTTTGATGTTTTTCTACTCCTCTCATGAGCCCAAACAAGTCTCTAAAAGCATGAGTTTGCAACTACTTTACTTTTGGAGAAAATTCAAAACATTCATTATTCAATAGAGCCCAATAGCAAAAATCAGGTTTTGAATGAAGAATCACATTTCTTGGTAGAATCATGCAGGATTGAAATTTTTGATGGTTTTTTACTCCTCTCAACAGCCCAAACAAGTTTCTAAAAGGATGAGTTTGCAACTACTTTACTTTTGGAGAAAATTCAAAACATTCATTATTCAATAGGGCCCAAACTATCAAAAACCAGTGGTTTCAATGAACACACATTTTTTGGTAGAATCATGCAGGACTGAAATTTTTGATGTTTTTCTACTCCTCTCATGAGCCCAAACAAGTCTCTAAAAGCATGAGTTTGCAACTACTTTACTTTTAGAAAAAATTCAAAACATTCATTATTCAATAGAGCCCAATAGCAAAAATCAGGTTTTGAATGAAGAATCACATTTCTTGGTAAAATCATGCAGGATTGAAATTTTTGATGGTTTTTTTCTCCTCTCAACAGCCCAAACAAGTTTCTAAAAGGATGAGTTTGCAACTACTTTACTTTTGGAGAAAATTCAAAACATTCATTATTCAATAGGGCCCAAACTATCAAAAACCAGCGGTTTCAATGAACACACATTTCTTGGTAGAATCGTGCAGGACTGAAATTTTTGATGTTTTTCTACTCCTCTCATGAGCCCAAACAAGTCTCTAAAAGCATGAGTTTGCAACTACTTTACTTTTGGAGAAAATTCAAAACATTCATTATTCAAAAGGGCCCAAACTATCAAAAACCAGCGGTTTCAATGAACACACATTTCTTGGTAGAATCGTGCAGGACTGAAATTTTTGATGTTTTTCTACTCCTCTCATGAGCCCAAGCAAGTCTCTAAAAGCATGAGTTTGCAACTACTTTACTTTTGGAGAAAATTCAAAACATTCATTATTCAATACAGCCCAATAGCAAAAATCAGGTTTTGAATGAAGAATCACATTTCTTGGTAGAATCATGCAGGATTGAAATTTTTGATGGTTTTTTACTCCTCTCAACAGCCCAAACAAGTTTCTAAAACGATGAGTTTGCAACTACTTTACTTTTGGAGAAAATTCAAAACATTCATTATTCAATAGGGCCCAAAATATCAAAAAACAGCGGTTTGAATGAACACACATTTCTTGGTAGAATCGTGCAGGACTGAAATTTTTGATGTTTTTCTACTCCTCTCATGAGCCCAAACAAGTCTCTAAAAGGATGAGTTTGCAACTACTTTACTTTTTTAGAAAATTCAAAACATTCATTATTCAATAGAGCCCAATAGCAAAAACCAGCGTTTTGAATGAAGAATCACATTTCTTGGTAGAATCATGCAGGATTGAAATTTTTGATGGTTTTTTACTCCTCTCAACAGCCCAAACAAGTTTCTAAAAGGATGAGTTTGCAACTACTTTACTTTTGGAGAAAATTCAAAACATTCATTATTCAATAGGGCCCAAACTATCAAAAACCAGCGGTTTCAATGAACACACATTTCTTGGTAGAATCATGCAGGACTGAAATTTTTGATGTTTTTCTACTCCTCTCATGAGCCCAAACAAGTCTCTAAAAGCATGAGTTTGCAACTACTTTACTTTTGGAGAAAATTCAAAACATTCATTATTCAATAGAGCCCAATAGCAAAAATCAGGTTTTGAATGAAGAATCACATTTCTTGGTAGAATCATGCAGGATTGAAATTTTTGATGGTTTTTTACTCCTCTCTACAGCCCAAACAAGTTTCTAAAAGGATGAGTTTGCAACTGCTTTACTTTTGGAGAAAATTCAAAACATTCATTATTCAATAGGGCCCAAACTATCAAAAACCAGCGGTTTGAATGAACACACATTTCTTGGTAGAATCATGCAGGACTGAAATTTTTGATGTTTTTCTACTCCTCTCATGAGCCCAAACAAGTCTCTAAAAGCATGAGTTTGCAACTACTTTACTTTTGGAGAAAATTCAAAACATTCATTATTCAATAGAGCCCAATAGCAAAAATCAGGTTTTGAATGAAGAATCACATTTCTTGGTAGAATCATGCAGGATTGAAATTTTTGATGGTTTTTTACTCCTCTCAACAGCCCAAACAAGTTTCTAAAAGGATGAGTTTGCAACTACTTTACTTTTGGAGAAAATTCAAAACATTCATTATTCAATAGGGCCCAAACTATCAAAAATCAGCAGTTTCAATGAACACACATTTCTTGGTAGAATCATGCAGGACTGAAATTTTTGATGTTTTTCTACTCCTCTCATGAGCCCAAACAAGTCTCTAAAAGCATGAGTTTGCAACTACTTTACTTTTGGAGAAAATTCAAAACATTCATTATTCAATAGAGCCCAATAGCAAAAATCAGGTTTTGAATGAAGAATCACATTTCTTGGTAGAATCATGCAGGATTGAAATTTTTGATGGTTTTTTACTCCTCTCAACAGCCCAAACAAGTTTCTAAAAGGATGAGTTTGCAACTACTTTACTTTTGGAGAAAATTCAAAACATTCATTATTCAATAGGGCCCAAACTATCAAAAACCAGCGGTTTGAATGAACACACATTTCTTGGTAGAATCATGCAGGACTGAAATTTTTGATGTTTTTCTACTCCTCTCATGAGCCCAAACAAGTCTCTAAAAGCATGAGTTTGCAACTACTTTACTTTTGGAGAAAATTCAAAACATTCATTATTCAATAGAGCCCAATAGCAAAAATCAGGTTTTGAATGAAGAATCACATTTCTTGGTAGAATCATGCAGGATTGAAATTTTTGATGGTTTTTTACTCCTCTCAACAGCCCAAACAAGTTTCTAAAAGGATGAGTTTGCAACTACTTTACTTTTGGAGAAAATTCAAAACATTCATTATTCAATAGGGCCCAAAATATCAAAAACCAGCGGTTTGAATGAACACACATTTCTTGGTAGAATCGTGCAGGACTGAAATTTTTGATGTTTTTCTACTCCTCTCATGAGCCCAAACAAGTCTCTAAAAGGATGAGTTTGCAACTACTTTACTTTTGGAGAAAATTCAAAACATTCATTATTCCATAGAGCCCAATAGCAAAAACCAGCGTTTTGAATGAAGAATCACATTTCTTGGTAGAATCATGCAGGATTGAAATTTTTGATGGTTTTTTACTCCTCTCAACAGCCCAAACAAGTTTCTAAAAGGATGAGTTTGCAAATACTTTACTTTTGGAGAAAATTCAAAACATTCATTATTCAATAGGGCCCAAACTATCAAAAACCAGCGGTTTCAATGAACACACATTTCTTGGTAGAATCATGCAGGACTGAAATTTTTGATGTTTTTCTACTCCTTTCATGAGCCCAAACAAGTCTCTAAAAGCATGAGTTTGCAACTACTTTACTTTTGGAGAAAATTCAAAACATTCATTATTCAATAGAGCCCAATAGCAAAAATCAGGTTTTGAATGAAGAATCACATTTCTTGGTAGAATCATGCAGGATTGAAATTTTTGATGGTTTTGTACTCCTCTCAACAGCCCAAACAAGTTTCTAAAAGGATGAGTTTGCAACTACTTTACTTTTGGAGAAAATTCAAAACATTCATTATTCAATAGGGCCCAAAATATAAAAAAACAGCGGTTTGAATGAACACACATTTCTTGGTAGAATCGTGCAGGAGTGAAATTTTTGATGTTTTTCTACTCCTCTCATGAGCCCAAACAAGTCTCTAAAAGGATGAGTTTGCAACTACTTTACTTTTGGAGAAAATTCAAAACATTCATTATTCAATAGAGCCCAATAGCAAAAACCAGCGTTTTGAATGAAGAATCACATTTCTTGGTAGAATCATGCAGGATTACAATTTTTGATGGTTTTTTACTCCTCTCAACAGCCCAAACAAGTTTCTAAAAGGATGAGTTTCCAACTACTTTACTTTTGGAGAAAATTCAAAACATTCATTATTCAATAGGGCCCAAACTATCAAAAACCAGCGGTTTCAATGAACACACATTTCTTGGTAGAATCATGCAGGACTGAAATTTTTGATGTTTTTCTACTCCTCTCATGAGCCCAAACAAGTCTCTAAAAGCATGAGTTTGCAACTACTTTACTTTTGGAGAAAATTCAAAACATTCATTATTCAATAGAGCTCAATAGCAAAAATCAGGTTTTGAATGAAGAATCACATTTCTTGGTAGAATCATGCAGGATTGAAATTTTTGATGGTTTTTTACTCCTCTCAACAGCCCAAACAAGTTTCTAAAAGGATGAGTTTGCAACTACTTTACTTTTGGAGAAAATTCAAAACATTCATTATTCAATAGGGCCCAAACTATCAAAAACCAGCGGTTTCAATGAACACACATTTCTTGGTAGAATCATGCAGGACTGAAATTTTTGATGTTTTTCTACTCCTCTCATGAGCCCAAACAAGTCTCTAAAAGCATGAGTTTGCAACTACTTTACTTTCGGAGAAAATTCAAAACATTCACTATTCAATAGAGCCCAATAGCAAAAATCAGGTTTTGAATGAAGAATCACATTTCTTGGTAAAATCATGCAGGATTGAAATTTTTGATGGTTTTTTACTCCTCTCAACAGCCCAAACAAGTTTCTAAAAGGATGAGTTTGCAACTACTTTACTTTTGGAGAAAATTCAAAACATTCATTATTCAATAGGGCCCAAACTATCAAAAACCAGCGGTTTCAATGAACACACATTTATTGGTAGAATCGTGCAGGACTGAAATTTTTGATGTTTTTCTACTCCTCTCATGAGCCCAAACAAGTCTCTAAAAGCATGAGTTTGCAACTACTTTACTTTTGGAGAAAATTCAAAACATTCATTATTCAATAGGGCCCAAACTATCAAAAACCAGCGGTTTCAATGAACACACATTTCTTGGTAGAATCGTGCAGGACTGAAATTTTTGATGTTTTTCTACTCCTCTCATGAGCCCAAACAAGTCTCTAAAAGCATGAGTTTGCAACTACTTTACTTTTGGAGAAAATTCAAAACATTCATTATTCAATAGCGCCCAATAGCAAAAATCAGGTTTTGAATGAAGAATCACATTTCTTGGTAGAATCATGCAGGATTGAAATTTTTGATGGTTTTTTACTCCTCTCAACAGCCCAAACAAGTTTCTAAAAGGATGAGTTTGCAACTACTTTACTTTTGGAGAAAATTCAAAACATTCATTTTTCAATAGGGCCCAAACTATCAAAAACCACCGGTTTCAATGAACACACATTTCTTGGTAGAATCATGCAGGACTGAAATTTTTGATGTTTTTCTACTCCTCTCATGAGCCCAAACAAGTCTCTAAAAGCATGAGTTTGCAACTACTTTACTTTTGGAGAAAATTCAAAACATTCATTATTCAATAGAGCCCAATAGCAAAAATCAGGTTTTGAAAGAAGAATCACATTTCTTGGTAGAATCATGCAGGATTGAAATTTTTGATGGTTTTTTACTCCTCTCAACAGCCCAAACAAGTTTCTAAAAGGATGAGTTTGCAACTACTTTACTTTTGGAGAAAATTCAAAACATTCATTATTCAATAGGGCCCAAACTATCAAAAACCAGCGGTTTGAATGAACACACATTTCTTGGTAGAATCATGCAGGACTGAAATTTTTGATGTTTTTCTACTCCTCTCATGAGCCCAAACAAGTCTCTAAAAGCATGAGTTTGCAACTACTTTACTTTTGGAGAAAATTCAAAACATTCATTATTCAATAGCGCCCAATAGCAAAAATCAGGTTTTGAATGAAGAATCACATTTCTTGGTAGAATCATGCAGGATTGAAATTTTTGATGGTTTTTTACTCCTCTCAACAGCCCAAACAAGTTTCTAAAAGGATGAGTTTGCAACTACTTTACTTTTGGAGAAAATTCAAAACATTCATTATTCAATAGGGCCCAAACTATCAAAAACCAGCGGTTTCAATGAACACACATTTCTTGGTAGAATCATGCAGGACTGAAATTTTTGATGTTTTTCTACTCATCTCATGAGCCCAAACAAGTCTCTAAAAGCATGAGTTTGCAACTACTTTACTTTTGGAGAAAATTCAAAACATTCATTATTCAATAGAGCCCAATAGCAAAAATCAGGTTTTGAATGAAGAATCACATTTCTTGGTAGAATCATGCAGGATTGAAATTTTTGATGGTTTTTTACTCCTCTCAACAGCCCAAACAAGTTTCTAAAAGGATGAGTTTGCAACTACTTTACTTTTGGAGAAAATTCAAAACATTCGTTATTCAATAGGGCCCAAACTATCAAAAACCAGCGGTTTCAATGAACACAAATTTCTTGGTAAAATCATGCAGGACTGAAATTTTTGATGTTTTTCTAATCCTCTCATGAGCCCAAACAAGTCTCTAAAAGCATGAGTTTGCAACTACTTTACTTTCGGAGAAAATTCAAAACATTCACTATTCAATAGAGCCCAATAGCAAAAATCAGGTTTTGAATGAAGAATCACATTTCTTGGTAAAATCATGCAGGATTGAAATTTTTGATGGTTTTTTACTCCTCTCAACAGCCCAAACAAGTTTCTAAAAGGATGAGTTTGCAACTACTTTACTTTTGGAGAAAATTCAAAACATTCATTATTCAATAGGGCCCAAACTATCAAAAACCAGCGGTTTCAATGAACACACATTTATTGGTAGAATCGTGCAGGACTGAAATTTTTGATGTTTTTCTACTCCTCTCATGAGCCCAAACAAGTCTCTAAAAGCATGAGTTTGCAACTACTTTACTTTTGGAGAAAATTCAAAACATTCATTATTCAATAGGGCCCAAACTATCAAAAACCAGCGGTTTCAATGAACACACATTTCTTGGTAGAATCGTGCAGGACTGAAATTTTTGATGTTTTTCTACTCCTCTCATGAGCCCAAACAAGTCTCTAAAAGCATGAGTTTGCAACTACTTTACTTTTGGAGAAAATTCAAAACATTCATTATTCAATAGCGCCCAATCGCAAAAATCAGGTTTTGAATGAAGAATCACATTTCTTGGTAGAATCATGCAGGATTGAAATTTTTGATGGTTTTTTACTCCTCTCAACAGCCCAAACAAGTTTCTAAAAGGATGAGTTTGCAACTACTTTACTTTTGGAGAAAATTCAAAACATTCCTTTTTCAATAGGGCCCAAACTATCAAAAACCAGCGGTTTCAATGAACACACATTTCTTGGTAGAATCATGCAGGACTGAAATTTTTGATGTTTTTCTACTCCTCTCATGAGCCCAAACAAGTCTCTAAAAGCATGAGTTTGCAACTACTTTACTTTTGGAGAAAATTCAAAACATTCATTATTCAATAGAGCCCAATAGCAAAAATCAGGTTTTGAATGAAGAATCACATTTATTGGTAAAATCATGCAGGATTGAAATTTTTCATGGTTTTTTTCTCCTCTCAACAGCCCAAACAAGTTTCTAAAAGGATGAGTTTGCAACTAATTTACTTTTGGAGAAAATTCAAAACATTCATTATTCAATAGCGCCCAATAGCAAAAATCAGGTTTTGAATGAAGAATCACATTTCTTGGTAGAATCATGCAGGATTGAAATTTTTGATGGTTTTTTACTCCTCTCAACAGCCCAAACAAGTTTCTAAAAGGATGAGTTTGCAACTACTTTACTTTTGGAGAAAATTCAAAACATTCCTTTTTCAATAGGGCCCAAACTATCAAAAACCAGCGGTTTCAATGAACACACATTTCTTGGTAGAATCATGCAGGACTGAAATTTTTGATGTTTTTCTACTCCTCTCATGAGCCCAAACAAGTCTCTAAAAGCATGAGTTTGCAACTACTTTACTTTTGGAGAAAATTCAAAACATTCATTATTCAATAGAGCCCAATAGCAAAAATCAGGTTTTGAATGAAGAATCACATTTCTTGGTAAAATCATGCAGGATTGAAATTTTTGATGGTTTTTTTCTCCTCTCAACAGCCCAAACAAGTTTCTAAAAGGATGAGTTTGCAACTACTTTACTTTTGGAGAAAATTCAAAACATTCATTATTCAATAGGGCCAAAACTATCAAAAACCAGCGGTTTCAATGAACACACATTTCTTGGTAGAATCGTGCAGGACTGAAATTTTTGATGTTTTTCTACTCCTCTCATGAGCCCAAACAAGTCTCTAAAAGCATGAGTTTGCAACTACTTTACTTTTGGAGAAAATTCAAAACATTCATTATTCAAAAGGGCCCAAACTATCAAAAACCAGCGGTTTCAATGAACACACATTTCTTGGTAGAATCGTGCAGGACTGAAATTTTTGATGTTTTTCTACTCCTCTCATGAGCCCAAACAAGTCTCTAAAAGCATGAGTTTGCAACTACTTTACTTTTGGAGAAAATTCAAAACATTCATTATTCAATAGAGCCCAATAGCAAAAATCAGGTTTTGAATGAAGAATCACATTTCTTGGTAGAATCATGCAGGATTGAAATTTTTGATGGTTTTTTACTCCTCTCTACAGCCCAAACAAGTTTCTAAAAGGATGAGTTTGCAACTGCTTTACTTTTGGAGAAAATTCAAAACATTCATTATTCAATAGGGCCCAAACTATCAAAAACCAGCGGTTTGAATGAACACACATTTCTTGGTAGAATCATGCAGGACTGAAATTTTTGATGTTTTTCTACTCCTCTCATGAGCCCAAACAAGTCTCTAAAAGCATGAGTTTGCAACTACTTTACTTTTGGAGAAAATTCAAAACATTCATTATTCAATAGAGCCCAATAGCAAAAATCAGGTTTTGAATGAAGAATCACATTTCTTGGTAGAATCATGCAGGATTGAAATTTTTGATGGTTTTTTACTCCTCTCAACAGCCCAAACAAGTTTCTAAAAGGATGAGTTTGCAACTACTTTACTTTTGGAGAAAATTCAAAACATTCATTATTCAATAGGGCCCAAACTATCAAAAACCAGCAGTTTCAATGAACACACATTTCTTGGTAGAATCATGCAGGACTGAAATTTTTGATGTTTTTCTACTCCTCTCATGAGCCCAAACAAGTCTCTAAAAGCATGAGTTTGCAACTACTTTACTTTTGGAGAAAATTCAAAACATTCATTATTCAATAGAGCCCAATAGCAAAAATCAGGTTTTGAATGAAGAATCACATTTCTTGGTAGAATCATGCAGGATTGAAATTTTTGATGGTTTTTTACTCCTCTCAACAGCCCAAACAAGTTTCTAAAAGGATGAGTTTGCAACTACTTTACTTTTGGAGAAAATTCAAAACATTCATTATTCAATAGGGCCCAAACTATCAAAAACCAGCGGTTTGAATGAACACACATTTCTTGGTAGAATCATGCAGGACTGAAATTTTTGATGTTTTTCTACTCCTCTCATGAGCCCAAACAAGTCTCTAAAAGCATGAGTTTGCAACTACTTTACTTTTGGAGAAAATTCAAAACATTCATTATTCAATAGAGCCCAATAGCAAAAATCAGGTTTTGAATGAAGAATCACATTTCTTGGTAGAATCATGCAGGATTGAAATTTTTGATGGTTTTTTACTCCTCTCAACAGCCCAAACAAGTTTCTAAAAGGATGAGTTTGCAACTACTTTACTTTTGGAGAAAATTCAAAACATTCATTATTCAATAGGGCCCAAAATATCAAAAACCAGCGGTTTGAATGAACACACATTTCTTGGTAGAATCGTGCAGGACTGAAATTTTTGATGTTTTTCTACTCCTCTCATGAGCCCAAACAAGTCTCTAAAAGGATGAGTTTGCAACTACTTTACTTTTGGAGAAAATTCAAAACATTCATTATTCCATAGAGCCCAATAGCAAAAACCAGCGTTTTGAATGAAGAATCACATTTCTTGGTAGAATCATGCAGGATTGAAATTTTTGATGGTTTTTTACTCCTCTCAACAGCCCAAACAAGTTTCTAAAAGGATGAGTTTGCAAATACTTTACTTTTGGAGAAAATTCAAAACATTCATTATTCAATAGGGCCCAAACTATCAAAAACCAGCGGTTTCAATGAACACACATTTCTTGGTAGAATCATGCAGGACTGAAATTTTTGATGTTTTTCTACTCCTTTCATGAGCCCAAACAAGTCTCTAAAAGCATGAGTTTGCAACTACTTTACTTTTGGAGAAAATTCAAAACATTCATTATTCAATAGAGCCCAATAGCAAAAATCAGGTTTTGAATGAAGAATCACATTTCTTGGTAGAATCATGCAGGATTGAAATTTTTGATGGTTTTGTACTCCTCTCAACAGCCCAAACAAGTTTCTAAAAGGATGAGTTTGCAACTACTTTACTTTTGGAGAAAATTCAAAACATTCATTATTCAATAGGGCCCAAAATATAAAAAAACAGCGGTTTGAATGAACACACATTTCTTGGTAGAATCGTGCAGGAGTGAAATTTTTGATGTTTTTCTACTCCTCTCATGAGCCCAAACAAGTCTCTAAAAGGATGAGTTTGCAACTACTTTACTTTTGGAGAAAATTCAAAACATTCATTATTCAATAGAGCCCAATAGCAAAAACCAGCGTTTTGAATGAAGAATCACATTTCTTGGTAGAATCATGCAGGATTACAATTTTTGATGGTTTTTTACTCCTCTCAACAGCCCAAACAAGTTTCTAAAAGGATGAGTTTCCAACTACTTTACTTTTGGAGAAAATTCAAAACATTCATTATTCAATAGGGCCCAAACTATCAAAAACCAGCGGTTTCAATGAACACACATTTCTTGGTAGAATCATGCAGGACTGAAATTTTTGATGTTTTTCTACTCCTCTCATGAGCCCAAACAAGTCTCTAAAAGCATGAGTTTGCAACTACTTTACTTTTGGAGAAAATTCAAAACATTCATTATTCAATAGAGCCCAATAGCAAAAATCAGGTTTTGAATGAAGAATCACATTTCTTGGTAGAATCATGCAGGATTGAAATTTTTGATGGTTTTTTACTCCTCTCAACAGCCCAAACAAGTTTCTAAAAGGATGAGTTTGCAACTACTTTACTTTTGGAGAAAATTCAAAACATTCATTATTCAATAGGGCCCAAACTATCAAAAACCAGCGGTTTCAATGAACACACATTTCTTGGTAGAATCATGCAGGACTAAAATTTTTGATGTTTTTCTACTCCTCTCATGAGCCCAAACAAGTCTCTAAAAGCATGAGTTTGCAACTACTTTACTTTCGGAGAAAATTCAAAACATTCACTATTCAATAGAGCCCAATAGCAAAAATCAGGTTTTGAATGAAGAATCACATTTCTTGGTAAAATCATGCAGGATTGAAATTTTTGATGGTTTTTTACTCCTCTCAACAGCCCAAACAAGTTTCTAAAAGGTTGAGTTTGCAACTACTTTACTTTTGGAGAAAATTCAAAACATTCATTATTCAATAGGGCCCAAACTATCAAAAACCAGCGGTTTCAATGAACACACATTTATTGGTAGAATCGTGCAGGACTGAAATTTTTGATGTTTTTCTACTCCTCTCATGAGCCCAAACAAGTCTCTAAAAGCATGAGTTTGCAACTACTTTACTTTTGGAGAAAATTCAAAACATTCATTATTCAATAGGGCCCAAACTATCAAAAACCAGCGGTTTCAATGAACACACATTTCTTGGTAGAATCGTGCAGGACTGAAATTTTTGATGTTTTTCTACTCCTCTCATGAGCCCAAACAAGTCTCTAAAAGCATGAGTTTGCAACTACTTTACTTTTGGAGAAAATTCAAAACATTCATTATTCAATAGCGCCCAATAGCAAAAATCAGGTTTTGAATGAAGAATCACATTTCTTGGTAGAATCATGCAGGATTGAAATTTTTGATGGTTTTTTACTCCTCTCAACAGCCCAAACAAGTTTCTAAAAGGATGAGTTTGCAACTACTTTACTTTTGGAGAAAATTCAAAACATTCATTTTTCAATAGGGCCCAAACTATCAAAAACCACCGGTTTCAATGAACACACATTTCTTGGTAGAATCATGCAGGACTGAAATTTTTGATGTTTTTCTACTCCTCTCATGAGCCCAAACAAGTCTCTAAAAGCATGAGTTTGCAACTACTTTACTTTTGGAGAAAATTCAAAACATTCATTATTCAATAGAGCCCAATAGCAAAAATCAGGTTTTGAAAGAAGAATCACATTTCTTGGTAGAATCATGCAGGATTGAAATTTTTGATGGTTTTTTACTCCTCTCAACAGCCCAAACAAGTTTCTAAAAGGATGAGTTTGCAACTACTTTACTTTTGGAGAAAATTCAAAACATTCATTATTCAATAGGGCCCAAACTATCAAAAACCAGCGGTTTGAATGAACACACATTTCTTGGTAGAATCATGCAGGACTGAAATTTTTGATGTTTTTCTACTCCTCTCATGAGCCCAAACAAGTCTCTAAAAGCATGAGTTTGCAACTACTTTACTTTTGGAGAAAATTCAAAACATTCATTATTCAATAGCGCCCAATAGCAAAAATCAGGTTTTGAATGAAGAATCACATTTCTTGGTAGAATCATGCAGGATTACAATTTTTGATGGTTTTTTACTCCTCTCAACAGCCCAAACAAGTTTCTAAAAGGATGAGTTTGCAACTACTTTACTTTTGGAGAAAATTCAAAACATTCATTATTCAATAGGGCCCAAACTATCAAAAACCAGCGGTTTCAATGAACACACATTTCTTGGTAGAATCATGCAGGACTGAAATTTTTGATGTTTTTCTACTCCTCTCATGAGCCCAAACAAGTCTCTAAAAGCATGAGTTTGCAACTACTTTACTTTTGGAGAAAATTCAAAACATTCATTATTCAATAGAGCCCAAAAGCAAAAATCAGGTTTTGAATGAAGAATCACATTTCTTGGTAGAATCATGCAGGATTGAAATTTTTGATGGTTTTTTACTCCACTCAACAGCCCAAACAAGTTTCTAAAAGGATGAGTTTGCAACTACTTTACTTTTGGAGAAAATTCAAAACATTCATTATTCAATAGGGCCCAAACTATCAAAAACCAGCGGTTTCAATGAACACAAATTTCTTGGTAGAATCATGCAGGACTGAAATTTTTGATGTTTTTCTACTCCTCTCATGAGCCCAAACAAGTCTCTAAAAGCATGAGTTTGCAACTACTTTACTTTCGGAGAAAATTCAAAACATTCACTATTCAATAGAGCCCAATAGCAAAAATCAGGTTTTGAATGAAGAATCACATTTCTTGGTAAAATCATGCAGGATTGAAATTTTTGATGGTTTTTTACTCCTCTCAACAGCCCAAACAAGTTTCTAAAAGGATGAGTTTGCAACTACTTTACTTTTGGAGAAAATTCAAAACATTCATTATTCAATAGGGCCCAAACTATCAAAAACCAGCGGTTTCAATGAACACACATTTATTGGTAGAATCGTGCAGGACTGAAATTTTTGATGTTTTTCTACTCCTCTCATGAGCCCAAACAAGTCTCTAAAAGCATGAGTTTGCAACTACTTTACTTTTGGAGAAAATTCAAAACATTCATTATTCAATAGGGCCCAAACTATCAAAAACCAGCGGTTTCAATGAACACACATTTCTTGGTAGAATCGTGCAGGACTGAAATTTTTGATGTTTTTCTACTCCTCTCATGAGCCCAAACAAGTCTCTAAAAGCATGAGTTTGCAACTACTTTACTTTTGGAGAAAATTCAAAACATTCATTATTCAATAGCGCCCAATAGCAAAAATCAGGTTTTGAATGAAGAATCACATTTCTTGGTAGAATCATGCAGGATTGAAATTTTTGATGGTTTTTTACTCCTCTCAACAGCCCAAACAAGTTTCTAAAAGGATGAGTTTGCAACTACTTTACTTTTGGAGAAAATTCAAAACATTCCTTTTTCAATAGGGCCCAAACTATCAAAAACCAGCGGTTTCAATGAACACACATTTCTTGGTAGAATCATGCAGGACTGAAATTTTTTGATGTTTTTCTACTCCTCTCATGAGCCCAAACAAGTCTCTAAAAGCATGAGTTTGCAACTACTTTACTTTTGGAGAAAATTCAAAACATTCATTATTCAATAGAGCCCAATAGCAAAAATCAGGTTTTGAAAGAAGAATCACATTTCTTGGTAGAATCATGCAGGATTGAAATTTTTGATGGTTTTTTACTCCTCTCAACAGCCCAAACAAGTTTCTAAAAGGATGAGTTTGCAACTACTTTACTTTTGGAGAAAATTCAAAACATTCATTATTCAATAGGGCCCAAACTATCAAAAACCAGCGGTTTGAATGAACACACATTTCTTGGTAGAATCATGCAGGACTGAAATTTTTGATGTTTTTCTACTCCTCTCATGAGCCCAAACAAGTCTCTAAAAGCATGAGTTTGCAACTACTTTACTTTTGGAGAAAATTCAAAACATTCATTATTCAATAGCGCCCAATAGCAAAAATCAGGTTTTGAATGAAGAATCACATTTCTTGGTAGAATCATGCAGGATTGAAATTTTTGATGGTTTTTTACTCCTCTCAACAGCCCAAACAAGTTTCTAAAAGGATGAGTTTGCAACTACTTTACTTTTGGAGAAAATTCAAAACATTCATTATTCAATAGGGCCCAAACTATCAAAAACCAGCGGTTTCAATGAACACACATTTCTTGGTAGAATCATGCAGGACTGAAATTTTTGATGTTTTTCTACTCCTCTCATGAGCCCAAACAAGTCTCTAAAAGCATGAGTTTGCAACTACTTTACTTTTGGAGAAAATTCAAAACATTCATTATTCAATAGAGCCCAATAGCAAAAATCAGGTTTTGAATGAAGAATCACATTTCTTGGTAGAATCATGCAGGATTGAAATTTTTGATGGTTTTTTACTCCTCTCAACAGCCCAAACAAGTTTCTAAAAGGATGAGTTTGCAACTACTTTACTTTTGGAGAAAATTCAAAACATTCATTATTCAATAGGGCCCAAAATATCAAAAACCAGCGGTTTGAATGAACACACATTTCTTGGTAGAATCGTGCAGGACTGAAATTTTTGATGTTTTTCTACTCCTCTCATGAGCCCAAACAAGTCTCTAAAAGGATGAGTTTGCAACTACTTTACTTTTGGAGAAAATTCAAAACATTCATTATTCAATAGAGCCCAATAGCAAAAACCAGCGTTTTGAATGAAGAATCACATTTCTTGGTAGAATCATGCAGGATTGAAATTTTTGATGGTTTTTTTCTCCTCTCAACAGCCCAAACAAGTTTCTAAAAGGATGAGTTTGCAAATACTTTACTTTTGGAGAAAATTCAAAACATTCATTATTCAATAGGGCCCAAACTATCAAAAACCAGCGGTTTCAATGAACACACATTTCTTGGTAGAATCATGCAGGACTGAAATTTTTGATGTTTTTCTACTCCTTTCATGAGCCCAAACAAGTCTCTAAAAGGATGAGTTTGCAACTACTTTACTTTTGGAGAAAATTCAAAACATTCATTATTCAATAGAGCCCAATAGCAAAAATCAGGTTTTGAATGAAGAATCACATTTCTTGGTAGAATCATGCAGGATTGAAATTTTTGATGGTTTTGTACTCCTCTCAACAGCCCAAACAAGTTTCTAAAAGGATGAGTTTGCAACTACTTTACTTTTGGAGAAAATTCAAAACATTCATTATTCAATAGGGCCCAAAATATCAAAAACCAGCGGTTTGAATGAACACACATTTCTTGGTAGAATCGTGCAGGACTGAAATTTTTGATGTTTTTCTACTCCTCTCATGAGCCCAAACAAGTCTCTAAAAGGATGAGTTTGCAACTACTTTACTTTTGGAGAAAATTCAAAACATTCATTATTCAATAGAGCCCAATAGCAAAAACCAGCGTTTTGAATGAAGAATCACATTTCTTGGTAGAATCATGCAGGATTACAATTTTTGATGGTTTTTTACTCCTCTCAACAGCCCAAACAAGTTTCTAAAAGGATGAGTTTGCAACTACTTTACTTTTGGAGAAAATTCAAAACATTCATTATTCAATAGGGCCCAAACTATCAAAAACCAGCGGTTTCAATGAACACACATTTCTTGGTAGAATCATGCAGGACTGAAATTTTTGATGTTTTTCTACTCCTCTCATGAGCCCAAACAAGTCTCTAAAAGCATGAGTTTGCAACTACTTTACTTTTGGAGAAAATTCAAAACATTCATTATTCAATAGAGCCCAATAGCAAAAATCAGGTTTTGAATGAAGAATCACATTTCTTGGTAAAATCATGCAGGATTGAAATTTTTGATGGTGTTTTACTCCTCTCAACAGCCCAAACAAGTTTCTAAAAGGATGAGTTTGCAACTACTTTACTTTTGGAGAAAATTCAAAACATTCATTATTCAATAGGGCCCAAACTATCAAAAACCAGCGGTTTCAATGAACACACATTTCTTGGTAGAATCATGCAGGACTGAAATTTTTTATGTTTTTCTACTCCTCTCATGAGCCCAAACAAGTCTCTAAAAGTATGAGTTTGCAACTACTTTACTTTTGGAGAAAATTCAAAACATTCACTATTCAATAGAGCCCAATAGCAAAAATCAGGTTTTGAATGAAGAATCACATTTCTTGGTAAAATCATGCAGGATTGAAATTTTTGATGGTTTTTTACTCCTCTCAACAGCCCAAACAAGTTTCTAAAAGGATGAGTTTGCAACTACTTTACTTTTGGAGAAAATTCAAAACATTCATTATTCAATAGGGCCCAAACTATCAAAAACCAGAGGTTTCAATGAACACACATTTCTTGGTAGAATCATGCAGGACTGAAATTTTTGATGTTTTTCTACTCTCATGAGCCCAAACAAGTCTCTAAAAGCATGAGTTTGCAACGACTTTACTTTTGGAGAAAATTCAAAACATTCATTATTCAATAGAGCCCAATACCAAAAATCAGGTTTTGAATGAAGAATCACATTTCTTGGTAAAATCATGCAGGATTGAAATTTTTGATGATTTTTTACTCCTCTCAACAGCCCAAACAAGTTTCTAAAAGGATGAGTTTGCAACTACTTTACTTTTGGAGAAAATTCAAAACATTCATTATTCAATAGGGCCCAAACTATCAAAAACCAGCGGTTTCAATGAACACACATTTCTTGGTAGAATCATGCAGGACTGAAATTTTTGATGTTTTTCTACTCCTCTCATGAGCCCAAACAAGTCTCTAAAAGCATGAGTTTGCAACTACTTTACTTTTGGAGAAAATTCAAAACATTCACTATTCAATAGAGCCCAATAGCAAAAATCAGGTTTTGAATGAAGAATCACATTTCTTGGTAAAATCATGCAGGATTGAAATTTTTGATGGTTTTTTACTCCTCTCAACAGCCCAAACAAGTTTCTAAAAGTATGAGTTTGCAACTACTTTACTTTTGGAGAAAATTCAAAACATTCATTATTCAATAGGCCCCAAACTATCAAAAACCAGCGGTTTCAATGAACACACATTTCTTGGTAGAGTCATGCAGGACTGAAATTTTTGATGTTTTTCTACTCCTCTCATGAGCCCAAACAAGTCTCTAAAAGCATGAGTTTGCAACTACTTTACTTTTGGAGAAAATTCAAAACATTCATTATTCAATAGAGCCCAATAGCAAAAATCAGGTTTTGAATGAAGAATCACATTTCTTGGTAGAATCATGCAGGATTGAAATTTTTGATGGTTTTTTACTCCTCTCAACAGCCCAAACAAGTTTCTAAAAGGATGAGTTTGCAACTACTTTACTTTTGGAGAAAATTCAAAACATTCATTATTCAATAGGGCCCAAACTATCAAAAACCAGCGGTTTCAATGAACACACATTTCTTGGTAGAATCATGCAGGACTGAAATTTTTGATGTTTTTCTACTCTCATGAGCCCAAACAAGTCTCTAAAAGCATGAGTTTGCAACTACTTTACTTTTGGAGAAAATTCAAAACATTCATTATTCAATAGAGCCCAATACCAAAAATCAGGTTTTGAATGAAGAATCACATTTCTTGGTAAAATCATGCAGGATTGAAATTTTTGATGATTTTTTACTCCTCTCAACAGCCCAAACAAGTTTCTAAAAGGATGAGTTTGCAACTACTTTACTTTTGGAGAAAATTCAAAACATTCATTATTCAATAGGGCCCAAACTATCAAAAACCATCGGTTTCAATGAACACACATTTCTTGGTAGAATCATGCAGGACTGAAATTTTTGATGTTTTTCTACTCCTCTCATGAGCCCAAACAAGTCTCTAAAAGCATGAGTTTGCAACTACTTTACTTTTGGAGAAAATTCAAAACATTCACTATTCAATAGAGCCCAATAGCAAAAATCAGGTTTTGAATGAAGAATCACATTTCTTGGTAAAATCATGCAGGATTGAAATTTTTGATGGTTTTTTACTCCTCTCAACAGCCCAAACAAGTTTCTAAAAGTATGAGTTTGCAACTACTTTACTTTTGGAGAAAATTCAAAACATTCATTATTCAATAGGGCCCAAACTATCAAAAACCAGCGGTTTCAATGAACACACATTTCTTGGTAGAATCATGCAGGACTGAAATTTTTGATGTTTTTCTACTCCTCTCATGAGCCCAAACAAGTCTCTAAAAGCATGAGTTTGCAACTACTTTACTTTTGGAGAAAATTCAAAACATTCATTATTCAATAGAGCCCAATAGCAAAAATCAGGTTTTGAATGAAGAATCACATTTCTTGGTAGAATCATGCAGGATTGAAATTTTTGATGGTTTTTTACTCCTCTCAACAGCCCAAACAAGTTTCTAAAAGGATGAGTTTGCAACTACTTTACTTTTGGAGAAAATTCAAAACATTCATTATTCAATAGGGCCCAAACTATCAAAAACCAGCGGTTTCAATGAACACACATTTCTTGGTAGAATCATGCAGGACTGAAATTTTTGATGTTTTTCTACTCCTCTCATGAGCCCAAACAAGTCTCTAAAAGCATGAGTTTGCAACTACTTTACTTTTGGAGAAAATTCAAAACATTCATTATTCAATAGAGCCCAATAGCAAAAATCAGGTTTTGAATGAAGAATCACATTTCTTGGTAGAATCATGCAGGATTGAAATTTTTGATGGTTTTTTAACTCCTCTCAACAGCCCAAACAAGTTTCTAAAAGGATGAGTTTGCAACTACTTTACTTTTGGAGAAAATTCAAAACATTCATTATTCAATAGGGCCCAAACTATCAAAAACCAGCGGTTTCAATGAACACACATTTCTTGGTAGAATCATGCAGGACTGAAATTTTTGATGTTTTTCTACTCCTCTCATGAGCCCAAACAAGTCTCTAAAAGCATGAGTTTGCAACTACTTTACTTTTGGAGAAAATTCAAAACATTCATTATTCAATAGAGCCCAATAGCAAAAATCAGGTTTTGAATGAAGAATCACATTTCTTGGTAAAATCATGCAGGATTGAAATTTTTGATGGTTTTTTACTCCTCTCAACAGCCCAAACAAGTTTCTAAAAGGATGAGTTTGCAACTACTTTACTTTTGGAGAAAATTCAAAACATTCATTATTCAATAGGGCCCAAACTATCAAAAACCAGCGGTTTCAATGAACACACATTTCTTGGTAGAATCATGCAGGACTGAAATTTTTGATGTTTTTCTACTCCTCTCATGAGCCCAAACAAGTCTCTAAAAGCATGAGTTTGCAACTACTTTACTTTTGGAGAAAATTCAAAACATTCATTATTCAATAGAGCCCAATAGCAAAAATCAGGTTTTGAATGAAGAATCACATTTCTTGGTAGAATCATGCAGGATTGAAATTTTTGATGGTTTTTTACTCCTCTCAACAGCCCAAACAAGTTTCTAAAAGGATGAGTTTGCAACTACTTTACTTTTGGAGAAAATTCAAAACATTCATTATTCAATAGGGCCCAAAATATCAAAAACCAGCGGTTTGAATGAACACACATTTCTTGGTAGAATCGTGCAGGACTGAAATTTTTGATGTTTTTCTACTCCTTTCATGAGCCCAAACAAGTCTCTAAAAGGATGAGTTTGCAACTACTTTACTTTTGGAGAAAATTCAAAACATTCATTATTCAATAGAGCCCAATAGCAAAAATCAGGTTTTGAATGAAGAATCACATTTCTTGGTAGAATCATGCAGGATTGAAATTTTTGATGGTTTTGTACTCCTCTCAACAGCCCAAACAAGTTTCTAAAAGGATGAGTTTGCAACTACTTTACTTTTGGAGAAAATTCAAAACATTCATTATTCAATAGGGCCCAAAATATCAAAAACCAGCGGTTTGAATGAACACACATTTCTTGGTAGAATCGTGCAGGACTGAAATTTTTGATGTTTTTCTACTCCTCTCATGAGCCCAAACAAGTCTCTAAAAGGATGAGTTTGCAACTACTTTACTTTTGGAGAAAATTCAAAACATTCATTATTCAATAGAGCCCAATAGCAAAAACCAGCGTTTTGAATGAAGAATCACATTTCTTGGTAGAATCATGCAGGATTACAATTTTTGATGGTTTTTTACTCCTCTCAACAGCCCAAACAAGTTTCTAAAAGGATGAGTTTGCAACTACTTTACTTTTGGAGAAAATTCAAAACATTCATTATTCAATAGGGCCCAAACTATCAAAAACCAGCGGTTTCAATGAACACACATTTCTTGGTAGAATCATGCAGGACTGAAATTTTTGATGTTTTTCTACTCCTCTCATGAGCCCAAACAAGTCTCTAAAAGCATGAGTTTGCAACTACTTTACTTTTGGAGAAAATTCAAAATATTCATTATTCAATAGAGCCCAATAGCAAAAATCAGGTTTTGAATGAAGAATCACATTTCTTGGTAAAATCATGCAGGATTGAAATTTTTGATGGTGTTTTACTCCTCTCAACAGCCCAAACAAGTTTCTAAAAGGATGAGTTTGCAACTACTTTACTTTTGGAGAAAATTCAAAACATTCATTATTCAATAGGGCCCAAACTATCAAAAACCAGCGGTTTCAATGAACACACATTTCTTGGTAGAATCATGCAGGACTGAAATTTTTGATGTTTTTCTACTCTCATGAGCCCAAACAAGTCTCTAAAAGCATGAGTTTGCAACTACTTTACTTTTGGAGAAAATTCAAAACATTCATTATTCAATAGGGCCCAAACTATCAAAAACCAGCGGTTTCAATGAACACACATTTCTTGGTAGAATCATGCAGGACTGAAATTTTTGATGTTTTTCTACTCCTCTCATGAGCCCAAACAAGTCTCTAAAAGCATGAGTTTGCAACTACTTTACTTTTGGAGAAAATTCAAAACATTCACTATTCAATAGAGCCCAATACCAAAAATCAGGTTTTGAATGAAGAATCACATTTCTTGGTAAAATCATGCAGGATTGAAATTTTTGATGATTTTTTACTCCTCTCAACAGCCCAAACAAGTTTCTAAAAGGATGAGTTTGCAACTACTTTACTTTTGGAGAAAATTCAAAACATTCATTATTCAATAGGGCCCAAACTATCAAAAACCAGCGGTTTCAATGAACACACATTTCTTGGTAGAATCATGCAGGACTGAAATTTTTGATGTTTTTCTACTCCTCTCATGAGCCCAAACAAGTCTCTAAAAGCATGAGTTTGCAACTACTTTACTTTTGGAGAAAATTCAAAACATTCACTATTCAATAGAGCCCAATAGCAAAAATCAGGTTTTGAATGAAGAATCACATTTCTTGGTAAAATCATGCAGGATTGAAATTTTTGATGGTTTTTTACTCCTCTCAACAGCCCAAACAAGTTTCTAAAAGTATGAGTTTGCAACTACTTTACTTTTGGAGAAAATTCAAAACATTCATTATTCAATAGGGCCCAAACTATCAAAAACCAGCGGTTTCAATGAACACACATTTCTTGGTAGAATCATGCAGGACTGAAATTTTTGATGTTTTTCTACTCCTCTCATGAGCCCAAACAAGTCTCTAAAAGCATGAGTTTGCAACTACTTTACTTTTGGAGAAAATTCAAAACATTCATTATTCAATAGAGCCCAATAGCAAAAATCAGGGGTTTGAATAAACACTCACATTTCTTGGTAGAATCTTGTAGGATTGAAATTTTTGATGTTTTTCTATTCCTCTCATGAGCCCAAACAAGACTCTAAGAGGATGAGCTTGCAACTACTTTACTTTTGGAGAAAATTCAAAACATTCATTATTCAATAGGGCCCAAAATAGCAGCGGTTTGAATGAACAAATCACATTTCTTGGTAGAATCATGCAGGATTGAAATTTTTGATGTTTTTATTACTCCTCTCAACAGCCCAAACAAGTTTCTTAAAAGGATGAGTTTGCAACTACTTTACTTTTGGAGAAAATTCAAAACATTGGGGGGCGTGGCCAGCGTCTGAGCTGTATGGAAGTCTGAGCTCTGTGCTCCTCTCCAGGGCAGCCTGCCAAGCGGTGACAGAAAGCGTTAATTAAACCAGGACTGGCGTGGAGGGGTTGAGGAAGCTCCACTGACACCAACGGTACCCTCAGAATATGGATCCGCTCAGTAAAAGAGCAGAAAAAGCAAGAAAACTGGAGCGCTCTCCCCTTATGCTGAGGAGCCAAGATGGCGCCCGCCTCACAGCAGCCACAGCCTGCAGCCCCAGCCTGAGCGGCGCACAGCAGGAGAGAACGCCACAGAGGCTGAAACATGCGGCATACAAGTCAGGGGTTAAGTCTGCCCCCACCCCCGCTAAAACCGCCGCTCCATTTGATAAAGAAAGCGGTAATTTTAATATCAAAGATAGCGCTGTGAAGAAACCAGCGAAATATCGCGAGACTGACCGGGGGACAAGCAGGATTACGCAACAGGTACGCAAATTGCGTACCTTAAGCCAGAATCTAGCGCAGCCCATGAAATCTAGTGCAGCAGCAACGCTCACCGCTGCAATAAATGAAACAAACACAATGAGAAATGCCTCTTCTTGCCCAGATATATCTAATATATCAGACACCCCTCTAACGCCGCCGCAGAGGAAATCATCCCCTGAATCACAAAATAGCCGCAGATTAAGCACTAGCTCTGCTGAGCTGCAACATGAATCACAGTTGGAGGACTCACTCTCCTCAGACAAACCTGTATCTGAGAGCATTCTACAAGTACTAATGGAGGTAGAGGCCACTAGCAATGCAGCCTCAGAATTATTCATAAAGAACATGATATGCCTGCTAGCAAAGACATTCCAAAAACAAATAGAGGGATATAATACAAACCTCCAAAATAATATAGACAGTCTGGGCCAGAGAGTGGATCACCTAGAATCCAAAATGGAGGAAATGGTTAAGTCTCATAAAACCTTAATAGATGAACACTATGCCTTAGAAAAAGAGGTTACCTTTCTAAAATCAAAGTAAATAGAGCAAGAGGACAGAAGTAGAAGAAATAACCTTAAATTCAGAGGAATACCTGAAAATGTTTTGAATTTTCTCCAAAAGTAAAGTAGTTGCAAACTCATCCTTTTAGAAACTTGTTTGGGCTGTTGAGAGGAGTAAAAAAAACATCAAAAATTTAAATCCTGCATGATTCTACCAAGAAATGTGATTGTTCATTCAAAACGCTGCTTTTGCTATTGGGCTCTATTGAATTATGAATGTTTTGAATTTTTTCCAAAAATAAAGTAGTTGCAAGCTCATCCTTTTAGAGTCTTGTTTGGGCTCATGAGAGGAGTAGAAAAAAATCAAAAATTTCAATCCTGCACGATTCTACCAAGAAATGTGAGTTGTTGTGAGCTCATTTTCCTCTTCACTACTGAGGCCTGATGAACTCCCTCTTCTGTTAAGGAAAGGTAGTGAGCCTGATTATCAGGCACCTGAGCCTAATGATGATGACTGGCTGAGTGGAGTTACGGACTGGATATAAGGCTGCCGACGCCCTCCTGCCCTGCGGGTGATTTCTCTGTGGGATCCTTGGAGACCAGTCTGAATTCCTGCTCTTCTAAAGCTAAGTTTTTCTGCGCTGCTTTTTGCATTTGTGCTTTGACTTTGTTTGCTTTGTTTTTCTGGATTTCTGCCATTCCCTGCTGGGGTGAACTGAATTCCTTTAGCTCTGTCTTCTGAAAATACCGGAGTGCTGATATAGTTTTTGAAGCCTAGCTGCTTCAGGGTCTTTTTCCATATCAGCTGTTGGCTTATTTCTTTGATAGGGTTTTTGGCAGATTGCAGACAGCAACCGTCCTTTCCTGTCCTGTTTAGTTTAGCTTGGGCCCCATCATTTGCTCAGCCTATCTTTCTATCTGTGTGAGTGTTTTTTCATCTTGCTTCACCGTCATTATATGTTGGGGGCTGCCTTTTACTTTGGGGTCTGCTCTGGGGCAGTTTAGATTTCCTTTTCTGTCTTTAGGCTATTTAGCTCTCCGGCTGTGATCGAGGGGTCTAGGGCACCGTAGGAACCCCTCACGGCTACTGCTAGTTGTGTTGATAGGTTCAGGGGTCTGCAATCTGATAGTTGCCAACGTCTCTGGACGTAGCTTCTATTTTTGTGTCTGCCTCCTACGGTGACTCTTCATAACAGAATCACCCGCCATACCGCAGATCCTAGGGTACTCAATAGCAGGAAAGAATTGTAAAAAAAAAAAAAAAAAAAAGGTGCGTATATTTTTTCCTCTATATCTGAGGCCGTAGGTGGAATTTTTTTTTTTTCTCTCAATGGAGATAAAGCAATTGTCTAATCGTGTGGAGCAGCTCGCTGCGGAAGTGCGGGGAATTTCCGCCTACCTTGCTCATTCACATGCTGCTGAACCAAAAATTCCTACACCTGATGTATTTTTTGGGGATCGGTCTAAATTTTTGAATTTCAAAAATAATTGTAAATTATTTTTTGCCTTGAAGCCTAACTCGTCAGGGAGCTCCGCGCAGCAGGTTAAAATTGTCATCTCTTTGCTGCGTGGCGATCCCCTGGATTGGGCATTTTCTTTGAAACCAGATGATCCTATTCTGACTAATGTGAACGCATTTTTTCAAGCCTTGGGGTTGTATGACGAACCTAATGCCATTGATCAGGCTGAAAAGACCCTGCTGGCATTGAACCAGGGTCGGGATTCTGCAGAATTGTACGGTCAAAAATTCCGAAAGTGGCGGTACTTACTACCTGGAATGATAATGCCTTGGCTGCTCTCTTTCGGAAGTGTTTGTCAGAAGCCGTAAAAGATACTATGGTGGGATTTCCTGTTCCCTCTGGTCTTGACGATTCTATGTCATTAGCCATTCAGGTTGATCGGCGTTTGCGCGAACGCAAAACTGCACGAGAGGTGTTGTCACCTGTTGAACAAATGTCTGAACCTATGCAATGTGATAGAGTTTTCTCCAGAGAGCAGCGTCAGGAGTTCAGAAGGCGTAATAAGTTGTGTTTTTTCTGTGGGGATGCCTCGCATATTATTTCTGTCTGTCCTAAACGAGAGAAACGCTTTGCACACACGTTTTCTGTTGGTGGTGTTCAACCTAAGTTTCTTTTGGCTATTACTCTGATCTGCTCCCTGTCCACATTTTCCGCCAAGGCTTTTGTGGATTCGGGAGCAGCCCTAAACCTAATGACCTTGGATTTTGCTAAACGTTGTGGATTTCCAATGACACCTCTGCAGACGCCTATCCCTTTGAGGGGGATTGATGCTACTCCTTTGGCTGAAAATAAACCTCAGTTTTGGACCCAGGTGGTAATGCGGGTCGCCCCAGACCATCAAGAAAATTGCAGATTTTTGGTGTTGCATAATCTGCATGATACCATTGTTCTGGGGTTTCCCTGGTTACAAATTCATAATCCAGTTTTGGATTGAAAATCTGTGTCTGTGGTGAGTTGGGGTTGTCGGTGTGCCTTTAGTGAGGCTCCGGTGTTTTCCACCTCTCCTCAGTCGCATGATGTTCCTGATTATTTGGCGGACTTTTATGATGTATTTAGTGAAAATGAGTCTGCATCTCTGCCTCCTCATAGGAGTTATGACTGTGCAATTGAACTGAGCCTGGGGTGTAAATTTCCCAAGGGTCGGCTCTTCAATTTATCTGTACCCGAGCACGAGGCTATGCGATCCTATATTAAGGAGGCGTTGGAGAAGGGTCATATTAGACCATCCTCGTCACCCTTAGGTGCCGGTTTTTTTTTTGTAGCCAAAAAGGATGGATCATTAAGACCTTGTATTGATTATCATGCCCTCAACAAAATTACTGTTAAATATCAGTATCCGTTACCCCTGATTTCGGATCTATTCTCTAGAGTTAAAGGTGCTTGCTGGTTTACCAAGCTTGACCTCAGGGGGGCGTATAATCTTATTCGCATTAAGCATGGGGATGAATGGAAGACAGCGTTTAATACTCCGGAGGGACATTTTGAGTACCTGGTGATGCCTTTTGGGCTCACTAATGCCCCTTCTGTCTTCCAGTGCTTCATGAACGATATTTTCCGAGATTTTGTCGATAAATTTTTGATTATCTATCTGGATGATATTTTGATATTCTCCAAGGATTGGGATTCTCATGTGGAACATATACGGACTGTGTTCCGGATCTTGAGGGAGAATTCCCTGTATGTCAAAGGATCTAAATGCCTTTTTGGAGTACAGAGGATTTCTTTTTTGGGATTTATTTTGCCTCCGTCAACTATCGAAATGGACCCGGCCAAGGTACAGGCCATTTACGATTGGGTTCAGCCCACTTCTTTGAAGGCTCTCCAGAAGTTTTTGGGTTTTGCTAATTTTTATTGGAAATTTATAGCAAAATTTTCTAGTATTTCCAAGCCATTGACTGATTTGACTAAGAAGGGTGCTGATGTGTTAAATTGGTCTCCGGAGGCTGTTTCTTCCGTTCAGGAGCTGAAGCGAAGATTCACCTCCGCCCCGGTTTTGCGGCAACCTGATGTCTCACTTCCGTTCCAGGTAGAGGTGGATGCTTCTGAGATTGGTGCATGAGCTGTTTTGTCCCAAAAGGATCCTGTAACATCTAAAATTAATCCCTGTGCTTTCTTTTCCCGAAAGTTCTCTCCATCTGAACGTAACTATGATGTGGGGAATCGGGAACTGTTGGCCATGAAATGGGCATTTGAGGAGTGGAGACATTGGTTGGAGGGAGCTAAGCATCAAGTCGTGGTCCTCACTGACCACAAGAATTTGATTTACCTAGAGTCGGCTAAGCGCTTGAACCCTAGACAGGCTAGGTGGGCCTTGTTTTTTACACGTTTGGATTTTGTGGTTTCTTTCCTTCCTGGAACTAAGAATGTCAAGGCTGACGCCCTCTCTTGGAGCTTCTTTGCGGATTCTCCTGTGGTGACCAAGCCTGCTACCATCTTAGGCGAAGGGGTAGTTCTTTCTGCCGTCTCGCCCGATTTGAGACGTGCTCTGGAAGAGTTGCAGGAGGACAAACCTGAGCGTTGTCCCAGTGGAAAGTTGTATGTTCCTGACCAGTGGAAGAAGAGAGTGATGTCTGAAGTTCATTGCTCTGCTTTGGCTGGTCATCCAGGTATTTTTGGTACTAGAGATCTTGTGAGTCGGTCCTTTTGGTGGCCCTCCTAGTCTCGTGATGTCAGGAATTTTGTGCAGTCCTGTGGGACGTGCTCCCGGTCTAAATCGTGTTCTCGCTCTAGTGGGTTGTTGATGCCTTTGCCTGTCCCCAAGAGGCCATGGACCCATATTTCAATGGATTTCATCTCTGATATGTCTGTCTCTCAAAGGATGACTGTTATTTGGGTGATTTGTGATAGGTTCTCTAAGATGGTTCATCTTGTACCACTCCCTAAGTTGCCGTCTTCCTCTGAGTTGGTGCCCCTGTTTTTTCAACAGGTGGTTCGCTTGCACGGGATTCCTGAGAACATTGTATCTGACAGAGGAGTTCAGTTTGTGTCTAGATTTTGGAGAACTTTCTGTTCCAAGCTGGGAATTCAGTTGTCCTACTCCTCTGCTTTTCACCCTCAGACCAATGGGCAGACAGAGAGAACAAACCAGACCTTGGAGTCATATTTGAGATGCTTTATTTCCGCTGATCAGGATGATTGGGTTTCATTTTTGCCCTTGGCCGAATTTGCTTTAAATAATAGAGCTAGTTCTGCCACTTTGATGTCACCTTTTTTTTGTAACTTTGGGTTTCATCCTCGATTCTCTTCAGGGTAGGTGGAGCCCTCTGCCTGTCCAGGTGTTGACACTGTGGTGCAGAGAATGCACCGGATCTGGGACCAAGTGGTAGATAAGTTATCTCTCTCCCAGGAAAAGGCCCAGCGGTTTTCCAACCGACATAGGACCATTGGTCCTCAGTTTAAAGTTGGTGATATGGTGTGGTTATCATCAAAAAATATTGCTATGAAGGTGGCTTCTCCTAAGTTTAAGCCTAGATTTATTGGACCTTACAAGATTTTGGAGATTATTAATCCGGTCTCTTTTCATTTGGCTCTTCCTGTCACATTTAAAATC